>NC_089174.1:27846107-29337357 GCF_009819655.1 Sylvia atricapilla
AAACTAATAGTTTTTACTCAAGTGTGTGAATTTGAGAAAGCAGACTTGTGGTGAGAAACTCCTGAATTGTTAGAGGAAACTCTCTGTAGAGTTCAGTGTACAAAAATGGTGGAAGATAATACAGAATGAGGATTACTCTCCTGGGTTGTAGTTTAGGATGTATTCTATCACCATCTTCAGTTAATGGCCCATCAATGCCTTTTGCATGACTCAGAGATAACTCCCTCCGGGAGTTATCTCTCTCTTTAATGGGCCATTAAGGCACTCTTCCATGACTCATCATCCCATTGTGAGATGCTCCGCCCATGAGGAAGAGCCAAGCATTCTCACCTGGATATAAGCTGGGATTTGGGACAGTAGAAGCAGCCCTCTCCCACTGGATTCCCAGAAGACCGAAGCTACCAAACCTTTCTACAAGATTTCTGTTTCAAGAAGACCACCTCGTCTGGACTGTTTCCATCACCCTGATCAGGTTGTATTCTGACTCTGTCACTGGTTTTTTCTTTTTGTATTTATTTTATTTTATTCTATTTTATTTTCCTTTTCTTCTCATTAAATTTTATTTCTGACTTAGAGCCTCTTACTTGGTTTGTTTTTAAACCACAACATATTTTTGGCGCCCAACGTGCAGCAGAGGCAATAAGAAAAGTCAGAAATTACAAGTTTATTGAAGACACCTGTCTGTTATGATGCCCAACATGCTTACATGTGTCTTATACCTATCTCTCTACATTTTTCCAAACGTGGGGCACTATCTGCCGGCCTTAACACTCCTGCATAGACCAGGATATGGTACTAAAATTACTTTACTAGTCTATTATGTCCATTGCTTGATAAAATCTGAGGCAATGAACATTATTCAAAATATATACCCAGTTTTATATTCTTGTTCTAGTCTAAGATGCTACGTCTGGAGCCTCAACAATCTCACCCAGCCCCTGTGGGGAGGAGTAAAGAATGATTTTTTCCAGCTTTTCAGGAAGGACACAGCAGTTTTTGAAAATATTGAGTACCCTCTGGATGCCAAAAACAGCATAATGTTCTTGTTAGTCCTGCTTCGTTTTCTCTGCACCATGCTTAGAATCAAAACACTACATGGTGTGTTGGAGCATGTTCTTAAAAAAGTAGAAGAGATAAAAAGAAGCAAAGCAATAACATCAACGACTACACAAACTCTCACAGAAGAAAAAAGAACCAAAAGTGCTGTCAGCATCTCCACACAAACCGTCACTGAACCGGAACAGCCTAAACCAGTAGCAGTTGCCACCACTCAGAAGAAAAAATCAAGAAGCAAATCAGTCCGCATAGCGACTGACGAGGATGGAGCAGAACCTTCGCACTCAGCTAAAAAGACAGAGACAAAAATCATCACCCACTCTCTATCTCTGGGTGAGCTGCGTAACCTGCGAAAAGAATTCACCCGTCAAACCAACGAGTCCATCCTCACCTGGCTGCTCCGCATCTGGGATGCTGCAGCCAATGACACCATTCTGGATGGAACTGAAGCCAGGCAACTGGGATCACTGTCCCGGAATGTGGTCATTGACCAAGGAATTGGAAAAACCCAAAAAACTCTCAGCCTCTGGCAGCGACTGCTAACAAGTGTGAAAAACAAATACCTTTGTAAAGAAGACCTCCTAGTGCACCAAAAAAAATGGAACACAATAGAACAAAGTATCCGATGCCTAAGGGAATTGGCTGTGCTGAAGATCATTTTTGCAAAAAATGAGAGATTTCCTAAAAACCCAGATGATGTCCAGTGCACATCACGGATGTAGTTGAAATTTGCACGGCTTGGACCAAAGATGTACTCACGTTACCTCGCAACACTGCAATGGAGAAAAAGTGAGGACAAGGTAGGTGTCCTGGCTAATAAACTAAGGATTTACGAGAACACTGTCACCGCCCCAGTTCGTGTCCATGTCTCATCTGTGGAAACAAGACTGGCTGAGCAAGTCAGGAACTTAATTGAAGAAAGCCATCAGAAACTGAAAAAAGAACTTAAGGAAGAAATTTACGATATTTCACCAGAGCCGACGAGAGTCTCTGCGATTAGAAGCAGGCGTCCCCCAGCCAGGGAGAGAGGATACACACCCCGAGATAACCTTTAGTCTTTTCTTCGGGAGCATGAAGAAGATATGAAGAAGTAAAATAGAAAACCTACCTCCTCCTTAGCAGCCCGGGTACATGAACTAAAAAAAAAAATGCCTACAACAAAAAGCTCATCTAGAATCAGTGTTGCTCCGGTCTCTCGTGCACAGAACTCCAGATGTTACAGGAATGATGATATGACTGATCCTCTTGAAGGAACCTCAGCAACTCATTTACAGGAAGAGAACAACGTATGCGATGACCAGGAATAGGGGGGCCCTGCCTCTAGCCAAGAAGAGGAAAGGGACAATCGGATCTACTAAACTGTGTGGATCCGATGGCCTGGCACATCTGACCCACAAAGATATACAGCATTGGTTGACACTGGGGCCCAATGTACCATAATGCCATCAAGGTATGTAGGAACAGAATCCATTTCTATTACAGGAGTAACAGGAGGGTCCCAAAAACTGACTGTATTAAAAGCTGAAGTAAGTTTAACTAGGAACAAGTGGCAAAAACACCCTATCGCAACTGGCCCAGAAACCCCATGCATCCTCGGCATAGACTATCTCAAAAATAAATATTTCAAAAATCCAAAAAAATATCATTGGGCTTTTGGGATAGCCGCAGTGATGAAAGAAAACATCAGACAATTGAATACCTTGCCTGGTCTCTCAGATGACCCCTCTGCTGTGGGACTGCTGAAAGTAAAAGAACAACAAGTACCAATTGCCACAGCAACAGTACACCGTCAGCAATACCACACAGACAAAGACTCTGTGATCCCCATACATAAGATGATCCGTAAACTGGAAAGCCAAGGGGTGGTCAGTAAAGCCCGTTCACCTTTCAACAGCCCAATTTGGCCAGTGCGTAAGTCCAGTAGAAAATGGAAACTGACGGTGGATTACCGTGGTCTAAATGAAGTCACGCCACCACTGAGCGCTGCTGTGCCAGACATGTTAAAGCTTCAGTACCAGCTTGAGTCCAAAGCAGCAAAGTGGTATGCAACCATTGATATCGCCAACGCCTTCTTCTCCATTCCTTTGGCAGCGAAGTGCAAACCTCAGTTTGCCTTCACCTGGAAAAACATGCAGTACACCTGGAACCGACTGCCCCAAGAGTGAAAACACAGCCCCACCATCTACCATGGACTGATCCAGGCTGCACTAAAAAAAAGTGAGGCTCCAGAGCATCTGCAATACATTGACAACATCATCATATAAAAAAATACACCAGAAAAAGTCTTCAAGAAAGAAAAAAAAATTATCCAAATTCTGCTGAAAGCTGGTTTTGCCATTAAAAAAAGCAAAATTAAAGAACCAGCTCAAGAAATCCAGTTCTTAGGGGTCAAATGGCAAGATAGTCGTCGCCAAATCCCTACAGAGATAATCAACAAGATCACAGCCATGTCCGCACCTACCAACAAAAAAAAAACACAAGCTTTCCTAGGTGCCATAGGCTTTTAGAAGATGCACATTCCTGAGTACAATCAGATCGTGAGCCCTCTCTACTTGGTAACCCGCAAGAAAAATGATTTCCACTGGGGGCCTGAACAACAACAAGCTTTTGTTCAGATCAAGCAAGAAATTGCTCATGCAGTAGCCCTGAGCCCAGTCAGGACGGGACCAGATGTGAGGAATGTACTTTACTCTGCAGCTGGAAACAATGGTTTGTCTTGGAGCCTTTGGCAGAAAGTGCCTGAAGAAACTCGAGGCCGACCGTTGGAATTCTGGAGCAAAAGTTACAGAAGCTCCAAAGCCAACTACACTCCCACAGAAAAAAAGATATTGGCTGCCTATAAAGAAGTTCAAGCCGCCTCAGAAGTCTTTGGCACTGAAACACAGCTGCTTTTGGCACCCCGACTGCCAGTGCTGAGGTGAATGTTTAAGGGAAAGGTTCCTTCCACACATCATGCCACCGATACCACATGGAGCAAATAGATTGCCCTCATTACACAGCGCGCCCGCATTGGAAACCCAAATTGCCCTGGGATTCTGGAAGTTATAACGAACTGGCCAGAAAATAAAACTTTTGGATTATCATCTGAAGAAGAAGAAGAAGGAGAAAAGCAAGTAACACGTGCTGAGGAAACCCCACCATATAATGAGCTACCGGAGACTGAAAGACGATATGCTCTGTTCACTGATGGCTCCTGCCGAATTGTAGGAGCTAACCGGAAATAGAAAGCTGCAGCATGGAACCCCACACGACAAGTTGCACAAGCTACCGAGGGACAAGGTGGATCGAGTCAAGTTGCAGAGCTTAAAGCTGTCCAGCTGGCTTTGAAAATTGCTGAACGAAAAAAGTGGCCGAGGCTTTATCTCTACACTGACTCATGGATGGTAGCTAATGCTCTGTGGGGATGGCTGAATCGCTGGAAAAAAGCCAATTGGCAGCGCAGAGAAAAACCCATCTGGGCCGCTGACATTTGGCAAGACATCGCTGCCCGAGTAGAGAGGCTGACCGTGAAGGTTCGACATGTGAATGCGCATATACCCAAAAGCTGGGCTAATGAGAAGCATCGCAACAACGAGCAGGTAGACAAAGCTGCCAAAGTGAAAATATCACAAGTGGATCTAGATTGGCAGCACAAGGGAGAATCATTCCTAGCTCGTTGGGCCCATAATGCCTCTGGTCATCAGAGAAAAGATGCAACATATCGATGGGCCCGTGACCAAGAGGTAAACCTTACTATAAACAACATCTCACAAGTCATCCACAGCTGTGAAACCTGCGCTGCAATCAAACAGGCCAAGCAAATGAAGCCTCTGTGGTATGGTAGACAATGACTGAAGTACAGGTACGGGGAAGCCTGGCAAATTGACTATATCACCCTTCCCCAAACACGCCAAAAAAAGCGGTACGTGCTGACCATGGTGGAAGTCACCACTGGATGGCTAGAAACCCACCCTGTGCCTCATGCCACTGCCCGGAACACCATCCTGAGCCTTGAAAAACAAATCCTGTGAAGACACGGCACCCCTGAAAAAATTGAGTCGGACAATAGAACCCATTTCAAAAACAACCTTATAAACACCTAGGCTAGAGAACATAGTATTGAATGAATATACCACATTCCTTATCATGCACCAGCTGCCGAAAAAGTTGAACGGTACAACAAACTATTAAAAACTGCCCTGAAGGCACTTAGTGGGGGAACCTTCAAGAATTGAGAACTAAACTTAGCCAAAGCCACATGGATAGTTAACACCCGAAGGTCTATCAATCGACGTAATCCTGCCCAGTCTGAACCCTTACACACAGTAAATCGAGACAAAGTACCTGTGGTACACATGAAGGGCATTTTAAGAAAAAGTGTTTGGATTAATCCCACTTCAGGCAAAAGCAGACCCGTCCATAGGATTGTCTTTGCTCAAGGACCTAGCTACACTTGGTGAGTAATGCAAAAAGATGAAGAAACCCGTTGTGTACCACAGGAAGACTTAATTTTAAGTGAGAGCAGTGTGTAAGGTTTCATTCTGTATGTATATATGCATTCATCTGTAAGAATGTATTGATTTAAGCATGTTGTAGATAGTAATAGAATAAGGGGTAGATTGTCCTGGGTTGTAGTTTAGGATGTATTCTATCACCATCTTCAGTTAATGGCCCATCAATGCCTTTTGCATGACTCTTTAATGGGCCATTAAGGCTCTCTTCCATGACTCATCATCCCATTGTGAGATGCTCCGCCCATGAGGAAGAGCCAAGCATTCTCACCTGGATATAAGCTGGGATTTGGGACAGTAGAAGCAGCCCTCTCCCACTGGATTCCCAGAAGACCGAAGCTACCAAACCTTTCTACAAGATTTCTGTTTCAAGAAGACCACCTCGTCTGGACTGTTTCCATCACCCTGATCAGGTTGTATTCTGACTCTGTCACTGGTTTTTTCTTTTTGTATTTATTTTATTTTATTCTATTTTATTTTCCTTTTCTTCTCATTAAATTTTATTTCTGACTTAGAGCCTCTTACTTGGTTTGTTTTTAAACCACAACAATTACCCATCTTTGTTCTGCCTGTATTTTACCTAGAAAACATTAAAAATACATTGCTTTTCTTTCAGTGTTCTGTGATAAAAACTGTAATATTTATCTGAAAGGTTCTAGGCTATAGGGAAATTTTATTCCCTTCATGTTAAACCTGAAAATGAAGGAACTTTTCAAACTGATACACATCAGGTATATCTATCTGTCAATACAGTTTGCACCTACTAAATCTTTGAATTCCTTTAGAACTGATTACAGTATTAAAGTTGCTTCAAGTTTGAATTCAGAGGTGTTTCTCTAAACTAGAGGTTCCTTTTTAGGTCAAAACCTCTCATGGATCTCAGCCTCGAATTCTGTTAGATTTTTTGCTGCACACCATGCTGGTGGTAATGATAAAAACAAACATGGTGATTTCAAGAAACAGTTTAGGTTCATATGAATTTTGGTGGTCTATCTTACCCAGGTTGGGATTAAAACTTGAAACTTTGAGCATCTGCCGTGTGCCTGCTTTGTATTGTGGATGTGAGACTGTAGAAATTGGGAGTGCTCAGTCACTGACTTTATGCCCACCTTCTTGGGAAAGGGAAGGAAGAGTGATGGAGAAGAGTTACTTTCCAGCTTTGCAATGTGTTATTTCTTAGCTATAAATGCATTGTGCCAATGTTTTAAGAAATATTCCTTCCTTGTGAAAACAAATGAACAGGCATTTTGCAGACTTGTAGAAATATCTCAGTGTTTATTGTAGATGGGAAGGGCTGTGCTGGTCCCTGATCTTCTGTTGGGGTGAAAGTCTCTCCTAAAGAGAATTCTAAAGCCTTACAAATTTCAGTGCTTTATCTTACATTTTATGACGCATTAGACTAAACAGAACGTGTTTATTTTCTGTATTTCTTAAAAGCCATGCTGTCTGTAAGCAGTTTGGTACCTACTGTACAGGCAACTTAATCAACCTTGCCCCCTGTTGGGGCAAGACTTCTGTCTTTGTTAGTTTGAAGAAATAAATTACTACAGGATGCTTGTGGATGTATTTTAGAGGTATCATTGATTTGAAGCACATTAAGACCATACCTTTGCTTTTTGTCGATGTTGTCTGATACTATTTGTACTCCTTTACTGCTGCCACCAGAAGTGTGTGGTTTGGAAGGGTATAAACTAATACAACTCAATATCTCTGCTGTCACTGACTTTGCATGTAGACAGTGCCTGCAGATGGAAGCATGATGTGGTGCACACATTCTTTCTCTGCATACAAATAGAACCCTACCATGCAGCAGACCTGGCCAAGTAATAACCTGGATGGTTGCCCCTACTCTTGTAAATAATCATAGAATGGTAGTGGAAATATTTGTATTATTGGGGAATACAGCAGGTCCTGGCAACAGCTCTGAAAACTTAGAGTTCAAGACAGCTTTTGTGAGCATAAGTAATTGTCACCATGGATTTGAATGGCTTATGCAGCAGATGATTTTCTTTGAAAGTCCCCATCACAGCAGCTCTAGCAGTGGCATGCCAACCACCAAACTGACAGCTGTGAATCCGTAGCTGGCAAAGGTCTGCTGTTGAAGAAGAGTGTACATACCATCTCAGCTAGGTAGCTCTCAGTGCCCGTTGCTTTAAGGAGAAGGCAACTTTGCTGTCCAACTGTATCTTGATTATTTTTCCTGTGTTTTGTAATCAGTATCCAATATGTGTATCCAGTACCCAGAATTGTGTCCTACAGAATAACTGGTATGACCTGAATGAAAGTGTAAGATTTAGATTTCCAATGGTTGAGACAGTAAGACTGGAAATCAGAATTGTAACTTTTTTTGGTGTTTTGATAAAAGAGTAAACATAAAGCACTTTTTTGTTTTTGTTTTGTTTTGTTTAGAATTTCCTCTACTCAATTCCTTCTTGGGTCCACTTTTTTAATGTGGCTGAAAACTGATGCACAAACTGTGTAGATTACATTTACCTTATTCTTGGTTTGCCTATATTGCAGAAAAACTAAAGAACCAACTTTGTTTCTCCAGAACTTGATATCTTCAACATATAATTGACACTATAATGGTAAAAATGAGAAGGGGTTAATCCAGTTTTTTAGTACCTAATATGTGACTTTTCCTAGTCTTCTCTATTCTTCCTGTAATCTGTAATTTTAATTGTGCTGGAAATATGAGGTTTTTGCATGGTGATTTGGCTTATCAGATAATGTTTCTCAAATAAAAGACTAGTTCCATTGGTTAGCTGGATTTTTTACCCCAAATACTCAAAGACTTTAACTCTGATGTGGGTTGTTTTTGGTATTGATTACATTAATGTCAGATACTGAGGTTTCTTTGACGTACTAAAATGATTTACCTAGAAGTGAACAGTTTGGGATGAGTACTTAGAACATGGTAGTATTATAAAAATAACACTTTAGTGAGTTGTTAATATTTGCTGTTTTCTTTCCTTCAATGAAAATTGAATATTATTGTTAGTACATATGATATATGTACTATATGAAATGTAGTTGAAATATACAAAAGTATGTGAGTGAACAGTGGTGTAACTAGGGCATCTCTTGTGTCAATTCTATTAAGAGGTTACTTATTCCTGAATAGGAAGTTAAGTTCTTATTTATATAGCTGAATAATACATTGTGCATGGTTTTCTATAACTGTGATTACAAAAGTGTTTACATTTGAAGGATGTCTATTAAAATGCCATCTGTAAAGATATAGAATGTCAAAAAAAGTGGACTGTAGCATGGTGGGCAAAAAAAAGTGCTAATGTCTTTTCCTTGCATTGTTCATGGACTTAGGTATCTAACAGCTGCAGTATATTTGGGCAGTATGTCTGCTACTGACTATGGAAATGTTAGGGCAAAGCCAGCTATAATCTCTTATGCATTAATAAAATACAACTTATTGGATTCATGCTCTTTTTAGGCTACTAATAAAATTCTGTAGGTAATTGATTTTGTATAATAATAATGATCCACTTAGCAGTAATTCTGGGTGTATATTGAACAGACATAGCGACTGTATCTAATGTCTAACCTGTCAAAAATCCAAATTATTTTGATACCAGAGTTTTATAAACAACCTTGTCACTATAATTTTTAACTTGTATTTTATATTTTTGAGTATTTGGATGGTTTTTTGTTTTACATTTTTTATTTTATTTTACTTTATTTTTCTTTTCTGGAAAGATAATCTAATCTTCAAGCCTTCACTCCTTGCAAATATTCACACTTCGATGATTCTCGATGCTATGATAAAATTACAGATTCTAATGAGGAACACTTACAAGACAACAGATGCAAATATTTCTGCATCCATCCACCACTGTTATTTAGGGCAGTGTGGGGACAATTACTGATTTATCTGCATTGCTTTCTGAAATCAAAGCAGACAAAGTTCTAGATTCTGCATGTGGGATGAGGCAAGTCTGGCTGTGTGTATAGACTGGGGAATGAGATGCTGGAGAGCAGCACCATGGAAAGGGACCTGGGGGTCCTGGTCAGTGACAAGGTGAACATGAACCAGCAGTGCCCTGACAGCCAGGAGGGCCAACCCTGTCCTGGGGTGCATCAGGCCCAGCATGGCCAGCCAGGCAAGGGAGGGAATTGTCCTGCCCTGCTCTAAGCTGGGGCAGCCTCACTTTGAATATTTTGTGTGGTTTTGGGCACCACAATATAAATGATGTTGAGCTGTTAGAGAGTGTCCAGAGAAGAGCAATGAAGGAGCCTTGAGGAGAATCAGTACAAGGGGCAGCTGAAATCACTTGATCTGTTCAGCCTGAAGAAAAGGAGATGGGGAGACCTCACTGCAGTTACAGCTTCTTGTGAGGGAAAAAGGAGGGGCAGACACTGATCTTTTCTTTCTTGTGACCAGCAACAGGACTCAGAGGAATGGCCTAAAGCTGTGGCAGAGGATGTTTAGGTTAGATACCAGGATAAGCTTTTTCATCCTGATGGTGGCTGTGTGCCAGAACAGGCTCCCAAAGGAAGTGGTCACAGCACCAAGCCTGTCTGAGTTCAGTAAGCATTTGGTCAATACTCTCAGGCACATGGTGTGACTCTTGGGGTGTCCTGAACAGGAACAGGAATTGAGTCAATGATCCTTGTGGATGCCTTGCAATTCAGCATATTCTGTTGTTTTTTGGTTCTATGATTCTGTGAAACTTCAGTACATTTGCCAGCCCTCCTGCAGTTCAGTAGTTAGATCAGAAATTAAATGGACCACTTGGGAAAGTGTGTAGCTTCACTTTCAAAGAAATAAAATTAACCTTATTTCTGTTGATTTTATAAAGCTTTTTAAGGTAATTATTTACAATAGATATGGCACATTCTAATGCTTGTTCACAAAGAAATCTTACTATGTAAAATAGCAACTAATCAAGTTTTGCTAAATGTAAAACTGTTTACAGGTTATAGTTCTTTATTCAGGTAACTTTTTTGTGAGGTTTTTTTTTGTGTGCTTTATGCACATTTGGTGTCATTTTGCTATCAAACTAAATTCACACATTTTTGCCCCTTACCTCAATCAAGAATGACTAAGATGTAAGCTGACATCATCAGCCTGTCACAGCCTTTGTTCAGTCTGTGTGTGAGAAGTGTGAACTTGCAAAATTAGTGCTAGTTAACTGAACATGTGCTAATTTCCATCTGAAACTGTACTTTACCATATCAAATTTCAGATTTCTCAGTATAATTTAGATGACATTCTCTCTGGCTATTTTTTTCTTTGGATACTATAGACTTTAACTTTGCAGTCAATTCATAGCAGTTCCTTTCTGCCAGTCCTTCCTCCTCACACTTTCCCTATCCCTCAGTGTGTGTGCTCTCCACAGGCTGCAGTGCCTTTCTGGGCATATTCATAGGGAACACACAACTCCTGCAGTTTACTCTGTGCCGAAACCTTGTTGTGAACCCAACACAGCATACGTCACATATTAGGAACACCTTGTCACTCTCTACAACTACCTGAAAAGAGGTTATAGAGAGGTGGGTGTTGGTTTCTTCTGTGAGCTATCAAGCAACAGACAGAACAAGAAGAAATGGATCTTAAGATGTGCTTCAGTGAGAGGTTTAGACTGGAGAATTCCTTCACTAAAAGGACTGTCAGACAGTGGAACAGGCTGCCCAGGAAAGTGGTGGAGTCACCATCCCAGGAGGTATTGAAAAGACCTGTAGATAGTGAGTTTGGGGATATGGTTTAGTGGTGGACTTGGCAGTCTTAAGTGTCCAGTTGGACTTGAGAGTCATTGAGGTCCTTTCCAATGTAAACAATTCTGTGATGATCCTTGTGCTAATGTTTCTGAACTTTACATGAAAGAAAAGTAGATACATGATTAAAAAGTAGATAAAAAAGATGGACTGTTGCTGGATATTTCTTGTGCTTCAGTCTTGATACTAAGGGCCTTTTTCTGAACATCAGGAAATGACAAAGGGTAGTTACCTTTATTTTTTATCCATTTTATTAACTGATGAGAATTACTACCTTATAGGAATTATGGCAGTCTGCAGTCTTTCAAGCAGTACTGGGGGAGGCAAAGGCACCTGCCTGTAACTAAGGTGAAATAGTAAAAATTATAAGAAAAACTGAGAAGTCTTCATTTAAATAAAGAACCTTGTAGAAAGGTGTGCTTTTTTTTTGTAGGAAGAACCTTGTGGTGGTGGGCGGAGCCCCAGCTGCTTTGCCCTGGAGAGAGCCAAGCTGAGGAGTTAAAAAAGAATTTCGCAACTTCACCCAGAGCCCCTAAGACAAAAGACAAGCTTTTTAGTCACGACCTGTCCGGAGACCCACAAGCCCCCTCGGGATCTTATGTAGATCTGTTACAATTGATTTGTTTTGTACTCTTTTCCTCCCACCCTGGTGTCCCATAAAAACCCCTGGGTTTCCTCTGGTTGGCAGAGGGTACCTCATCCCTGGACCCCTTTCACTGGTACCTTTGCAATAAAGTTACCACCTGCGGAAATTCCACACCAGACCTCTCTCTCTCTCACCACGGCCGGCTAAAAGAGGGGCAAACTCACAAGGGCAGGAGCTGAAATCACTGAGCTGAAATCACTGAGCTGAAAAATCACTGCTCTGCCCGATGCTGAGAAGCCCCTCCGCCAGCTGAGGAGCGCCCTGACCCCCCAAGAAGCTGTCTTTAGCGAGACATCTTTTGGGGTGGTTGTGGCTCTCTGGGTCCTAAGCGGCGGACCCCTCTACCAGCTGGAATAGAACCTGACAGTTCTCTACAGATATTTTGTTATTAATATTGTTTGCTACTAAATGGCAGTGTTGTACTTCTAATATTTGAATGCTTGCCTTTCACACTGGACCCATGTTGAAATAAAAGCACTTAGAGAGTTTGACAGCAACTGAGTATATGTGTCCTGAAAATGTTTATGGTACAAAAATGGGATTATGTTTGAATTACATATTTCAAGAGCATGCATCCTGGAAATAATGAAATGCTATTTAAGTACAATCATGAGAATGCATAAATCTTCTGTGACAGAGTTGGATCCATGGACAGACATGAATGAAACATCTGAATAGTTCTGCTTAGCAGAGATTGTTGTCATACTAAATGGATTATTAAGGCCTGCAATACCTGCTGGATACTAAAACTGAAACTAATTTATAAGAGATGCAAGTATTGCAAGTATTGCTCTTATGGAGCTCAAGACCAGAGTTGTATTTTACAGCCTAAGTTTTAAATTGTGTCATCTGTTTGAGCTTTACATTAGCTGCTGGTCATGTCAGACAGATAAAAAAAAGAATTGTATTGATGTGTTTATAGAAAGAGAAATTTATTATTGTCAGACTGATCTTTTCAGTATTGCCATAAAATCTTACCTGGATTGAAGTAAATTATTACAACTGTAGATGATACAAATTACTTTCTCTTGGGAATTCCAACATTTTCTGAAGTCTGCAAGTCTTGCAAAATGCCAGTGAAGATATTGTAAATGTCATAGTGTCTGTATAAAGGATTTTCATTCATCATAGTCTTTACAGGGGATATTCCTTCAATTACTTGAAGTCATTCTGTTTTGAGGAAAAGAGCAACTAAAGGCCATATTTGCCTGTTGATATTCATTACATATGTACTGTAGAATTATAGGATACCAGTGAGGAAGGGGACTTCAAGGATCATCTGGTCCAAGTTCTTCTAGAAAAAACACAGTCTAGACAAGATGGCTAAACATGTTCAGCCAAATCTTAAGTGTCCAGTGTTGGGGAAGTCATCGAAGAAATGCTTGGTGGGAATTAAAGGAATGGAAAGACTAGGAAGAGAAAAGACTAGGAGAGTTGAGATTGTTCATCCTGGAAAAGAGATGGGCTAATTGCGGCCTAGTACAGGAAGAGAGCCTACTTACAAGGGCATTTAGGGACTGAATAAGGGGGAATGGATTCAAACTGAAAGAAAGCAGGTTTAGATTAAATATTAGGAAGAAATTCTTTACTTTGAAGGTGGTGAAGCACTGGGACAGATTGCCCAGAGAAGCTATGGATGTCCTGTCTCTGGATATGTTCAAGGCCAGGTTGGATGGGGCTCTGAGCAACCTGGTCTATTGGGAGATGTTCCACCTTGTGGCAAGGAGGTTGGAATGGGATGATATTTAATCAACCCCAGTGATTCTATGATTTAGTGATGATTCCATGATCCTTGGTTGGATATGCATTGAAAACCACTGTTTTCAACTAAATTGTATTTTGAAGACTAAAACATCAGTTGTAGTGTTTGTAATATGAACTTAAAGTGCTTCTTAATCAATATGGGTTTGGATTAGTTTTAAGAATGCATTTTTTTTAATCCTCTAAGAGTATTAATGATTTAAAATCTCTCAGGATAATTTGCTCTTTGAAGACTTGGGTTCTTAAGGCAATGACCTTTCTGATTTAGGTGATTCTAAAGACTATGTGATGGTGCTGTGGAAATGAGTTCCAGACAAGCAATGCAGTCTTTGTTACAAGACTAGACTTGGGTTCTCCCCTACTGGTTTGCTTGTCTCCATTCTGGTGAGACCCCATCTGTGTCCAGCTCTGGAGCCCTCAACACAGGGGAGATATGGATATATGCGAAAGAGTCCAGAGGAAGGCCATGAAGATGATCAGAGGGCTTTTTTTACGGGAAGGGCTGAGAGTTGGAATTGTTGAGTTTGGAGAAGAGAAGACTCTATTGAAGCCTTTCAGTACCTAAAGGGGGTTTCAAGAAAGAGGGGAGGAGAGGGGCTTGTGCAAGATCTAGGACAAGGGAAATGGTTTTAAACTGAAAGAGAGTAGTAGATTTAGATTAGATACTAGGAATAAACTCTTTACCCTTTTGGGGGTGAGGCATGGAAATAGATTGACTACAGAAGCTGTGGCTGCCTATCTCTGGAGTGTTCAAGGCCAGACTAGTTTAGGCTTGGCTTTTGAGAGTTGGAATACTGTATAAATGATGATGTTTTTCACAGGTTTTTATACACTAAGACAGTGGTGTCCTGCAAAAACTTGCCATGTACATTAACTGTATGCTTAATAGACAATAGTTACTCCTGTGATACCATTGACAAATGTAGAAGCCAACAGAAAGGAAGAAGAAAGTGTAAAAGTATGGGAACTATAACTGTAGCAGTTAGTATAAGTTATAATTTAAAAACCCCAAAAAACAATGGAAATTGTAATATTTTCAAAAGTGTTCTGTAGGTGTGGACCATGAATTGCTAATATTCTCTCTATATATAAGTTTAAAAATGGGATAATTGCAGTAATTTTATGCCAAGTGTTTGAACACATTTTCTAGAACATATATATTTAATTTTGGTACTTTATTCAAGATGTCTTTGGTTCCAGTGGACATTAAAATAGTTTTTAAGCAGTGGAAAAGATATGATGTATTGCTTTATTCAGTTTTCATTGATTACTTTTGTCGTTTTTTGACTGCCTCCACTTAAAAGCTGGGGGGAAACCAACAGCTTCTGAGGTGTTGGAAGGAGAAAGTGGGAGATGAGAAAGTGACATTTTAAGTAAAATTTGGTGGAGATGGGTGGGAGCTAATATCTGAAAGTACATGTATGTCATGAAGACTTTCAATAATTAATTTAATTTTGTGTTTATGTGCATTGAAGGTATCCTGAATTAGCAACTGTGTGCAGAAATCCCAGTACTCTAATTTTGTATCCTGGAGCTGAAGCAACCAGTTTGGAAGAAGTGGCAGTGATGTCTTCTAGTCCGTCTGTTATGATCATTATTGATGGAACATGGAGTCAAGCAAAAGATATATTTTACAAAAATTCTCTCTTCCGCCTTCCCAAGCAGGTGAGTTATAAATTGTAAAATAAATATTCTAAATTTTTCTAATAGATGCTTGCTTCTGAACAGTCAGATCAGAGTGATTTTCTGAGGATGTAACCAGCTAATGAGAATGATAGCTTAATTATTTAGGTAATCTGTAAGATTGTAAGAAGGATGATTGCAAATATTGAGGGTTTCCACTTTCTGACTTGAAATTATTTTTCTGTTTTTGAGTTAGTGTGTGTAACTATAGTGAATCATTGTTTTGCAAAATTGAAAATTAATCTGTGTAGAAAATTTTAACGTCTTGTTTAAGATGTTAGAATACATAGATTGAAATAAGCACTTCTTGATTAAATTAAGCATTTCTTTTCCCCTGCATAAGTATTTTACATTGCAGAAATAGGAAAGCTCAAAGTTTAATTTTGTAGCCTCTTAGGAATGGGTCACACTCTTCTCATGTGTGGTCCCCATATTGAAAACTCTGTCTCAGGTAACATGTGACAAATACTGCCCATTTGGCTGTATGCACAATAATATTAAGTATTTTCAACAGACTAGGTTTGTTTGTCTACGTTTAAATTTTTGACAAAGCTGCCATTTTTATTCAGGGACATTATTAAAAGTATAGTTAAGAAAAAGTATTAGTACTAACAGTTTTACTAATGGAAAAAAAAATTCCCTTCCTCACTAGATCATAATTAGTATCCCTGAGGCTGTTAAAATGTTTATTTTATTAAAATAATTGGCAGCAAACATATGAATCATTTCACATACAAGTAATGCTTTTGAAATTATTTAATCTTGCCCAAGACAAATTGGAACTCATAAAGACTTTGAAGTGACAGAACAAATAAAAATAATGTAATGAAAATATACTAAGATACTATGCCAAAAACTCTTGGAAAATTGAGCAGTAGTATTGACTGTGATGCATGAAACAAAATTAATAAATACAGAAATAATTAATATGTATTTCAAAGCATCAATAATACACAGTTTGTTACTTTACTTTAGATTTATTTTACTATTTCAGTAGATTTCACTAAGGTATTAAAATGTATATGTGCGCTACAAGAATAAAAAAACATTTCATATTTACAAACAAAGGTGCTGCTACCATAGGATGTTGTTACACCAGAGACTAGATATAAATCACATCTACATGTGATTTTATAGACATGTAGTTTTTCCATAACTGTTTTCTGTATGTTGTTTTGTACAGAATTTCCTATCTGTAGGAGCAAATGTTGGTACAGGATGTTAATCTATAACCCTCTGTACATGAACATAGATAAAAATACGTAAAGATGTGACAGTCCAGAGAGATAGTTTTCTGGATGGAAGTTGATAACTGCATACTGTGTACCTTCCCTTCCTGCAACTGGGCACCCCTGTACAGGGTGTAGGACTTTGCAGAAGCGAACTATTGGATATGGTTTGTCTCTGGGGTGAGCCACAGACTTCCTTTCTGAGCAAGTTCAGAGGCATTGATTTGTGAAACAGTGATGCAAAGGATCATACTTCAAGCTCTAGGGAAAAACATCATCAGACTGCAGGAATATAAAAAACATAAAAAATTCTTACGAGGTTTGTTTTTTTGTGCATACTTGAATTCTGTATTGCATCGATTGCAGGCTTTAACAGTTGCAGCTATTAATCAACACTCTACTTTTTATCTGGTCCTTTTATTCAAGGAAAGGTATATTCTGCTATCCCTACCCGTGTTATTTATAAGAATTGCAGTGCTGCTCTTGTTTTAAAGGGTTTAAATTTTTAGATTAAATGGATAACACAAAGATTCTGTAGCTGCAAGCAGTCACCTGTGAAACAGGTAAGGCTGAGTGAAGACACCAGCTAAGTCCAGATCAGTGCAAAGGCTGTGTTGGAGTGCTGTGTACAAACCTGCATGTTAGACTAAGTTTGGTCATTTTGTGTTAAAATAAGCTTGAGGTACCTGTGCAATCTCCTAGAACTAAATGGTAAAAATTACCAGTAATGTGGGAGAAGGTTATTATAAAACTGTCCGCAAGTAAACACCAGCACTTCTAGGGACTAAACTTTGTTCACCCTGTGACAGTGTTCTGTTTTATCTTTCTCAATGAGCTAGAAATTATGGCCAACACTGTAGGCTTTTTCTGACTTTTTACTGTTTCTACGTTATTTCTTATTTTCCACATCATACTTCATATTTAAATACTCTGTAAATGATTCTCTATTTGAAAAGAGATTTTGCTGATCATGTTGTGAAACTGTGTTGATGTTGCAATTTTTTGAGAAAAAAGTGAGTAGAATATCCCTTGAATATTTGAAATTCAAGAAATGGGCTTTGGCCGCAGAGAGAGAATGAGGTGGATATGACAACAGCTCTATAGAGGAGATATTAAAGGTGAAGAGAATGTGATACCTGTGGGCATTATCTCAGGTATAAAAAGAAACTAGAATTAGTCAATAAATGGTGATTTGAGCTTTTAATCAATATTTGAGAGGTAGAAAAGAGGTATTTTAGTAATGAGGAGGTTAGCAGTTTTTAATTGCAAGATGTACTACAAAGACACAATAGATTGGAGGCATTGAAAGGAATATTTAATTGTATGACTTTACAGCTTTGCTTTATTTTTGGGTAGTAAAAATTGCTATATTGGATGATTTTTGAAGATACTGTGGGATATTTTAATAAACTTCGCTGTTGTTTTAAATTAGTATTAAAATCTTGAGATCTCCAATAAAGGCTCTTTTAATTAACAGCTCAGTCATCAGAGCATTTTTCTTTGAAAAAAATGTTTAAAGAAATTTAAATTGTGCTATTTCAGAAAGCCCCAGAGGATATATATATATATGAGTCTAACATATTTAACTTCATCAGAAAGACGTAAATTTTTGTCTTGATCCAGATTCATTCTTTCTATCTGGGTTGTTTTTTTCATGAATTATAAAGCATGAGCTTGGACAAACTTTTTAGCAAAACTGCATGAGACACTGGGCTTAAGATGACTTTACAGAATTAACTAGATTGGAAAAGACCTTTGAGGTCATCAAGTCCAACCTAGAACAGACCACCACCTTGTCAATTTGGTGTCTTTGATACCAAGCACCACATCCAGTATTTTTTTTTAGAAGTCTTGTCACCTTCAGGGAGAGTGACTCCACTACCTCTCTGAGCAGCCCATTCCAGTGCCTAATTACCCTTTCTGTAAAAAAAATTCCTCCTAATGTTCAGCCTAAACCTCCTCTAGGGCAGCTTGAAACTGTCCTCTTGTCTTAATTTTAATTGCATAGGAGAAGAAACCAAGCCCCACCTGGCTACAGTCTCCTTTCAGGGAGTTGTAAAGAGTAATATGGTCTCCTGTGAGCTGCCTCTTCTCCAGGCTAAACACCCCCAGCTCCCTCAGCTGCTCATCATATGATTTCAATAGTCTTTAATATGATTATTACATTGATTAAGCGTTGTGGAGTTTCTTGAAGAGTGAGGACATGATTTGTATTTGGATCGAGGGTGAGCTATCCAGCCTGGGCCTCAGTGCAGGCCTGCAGGCCTGTGCTGTGTCACAGCATGAAATTATGTTAAGGTGCCACATGGAAACAGTGGGTTTCTAGGTGTAGTTTTGTGGCATGAACAGTTCAGCCACCTTAAGTATAAGATAAATAGTGCTTGTTTGCATTCTTTGTATGTCCTGTCATTGTAAACTATACTAAGAATCTATATAACCTGTCATCTGAGAGAATAAACGGAGAGCGTCATGATAACCACATTGGTTAAACATGTGGTTTTGCTCTCTGTCTGGCCTCCTATTATATAGAGGAGGCCATATTAATATATTAATATATCAATTTTATATTAATATAAATAGTTAATTATACATAATTAATATATTAATTTTATATTATTTACCTGCTACAGTTAAGTAGGGTACTTCATGAACTGGCACCCCCTGGAGAAGCACATTATCCCCGGGATGTTTTGCATAGCCACAACTCAGGCTTTCATGCAGCAGCTGCTGTTGCAGAGGGGTCACAGAGAAGGTATTCAGTTACCTTGAAGGAGTTGATGCAATTAGTTTGAGAGAAGAACTAGCCATTTGGCACAGTTTGTGTGGTGGTGTATTGTGTGAAGCAATCACAGGCCAGTATGGGTGCAGCTGCTTCTGTTTATAAGGAGGTAAACACAGCATAGTGGGAAAAGATGACTAAACCCTCACTTCTGGCCTTCTATTCCTTCAGTACCAAACAAGACTTGAAAGAGTTAACCTGAAAATCACATATGCAAAAAGTAGGCAATCTATCCCAAGTGCTTACTGTTTTATTGGAAGTAGGTAATACAGGAATAATTTTTATTTATGGATAAATATTTGTGGATCACTGTTACAGATACAGGAACTGCTATTCCAAACCTGAAGGAATTATTTCTATCACCTGGTACTGTTTTCCATTTTAAAAACCCAGTGAAAATCTTTAGATAATCATGCTTATTCTGAATTGTAGAAAATGAATATCCATCCCTTAAAAATATTGTAAAGTGCTATGGTTGTTGGCTTTGTTGGCCATTTTTTGGAAGGAATGGGAAATAAAGTGAAAAAGTTAACTGGCGCTTTCTGGATAGTGTGGTTTACTTATTTCTTATTATTTTTACCATCTTCCTGGTCTTGTGACTGCCCAAGATGCAGCCAGATCAGGACAAGAGGGTCCCTGTCCCTGGCCTGCAGCTCCTCCTCTCCCTCCTTCCCTGCTCTTGAGGTTATCTTGCTGTGGCATTGAGGGAGGGCTGGATTCCAGGGCTAAATGTCATGGGACCTGAGGAAGCATGTGATTGTTCTGAGGCTTTGAAAAGCTTCACACGAGCCCTGTCCTCACTGGAGGAGAGGTTGGTTGTCTATTAGGTGAAGGCTTTGAACTGCTTGTTTGTTGTATATGTTTGCCCACACCCTGGACCTCCAAGATCCGTGCTTGTCCCAGGGTACTGTGCTTCTTTCTGTGTGAGGCCACGTCCATGAGTCTTGCTGGCATGTATCTGTCCTTGCTTACCTGACATCTCATCTGGCTCACCCTTGGGGAGAGGACAATAGGGTCCTCCCCTTGCCTTATCTGCCCTACTGGCAGTCACTCAGCCCTGGGGCTGGCTCAGTGCCCTTTGGGCTCACTGATTCTGATTCAGGGCTCAGCAGAGATTTTGCATCTCTTGGATGCTGTTTTTTTTCTGGTGCCCATGTGCTCCCTCCTCAGAGGAGAGGAGTTTTGGGTCAAGAACAAGGCATATTGGTGTGTGTGGTGAGACTGAGGAGTGGTGGCACTGGGAGCTGCACCATGCCATGCTGGTTCCAAGGGGACTGACTGTCCCTGCCCAGGTTCTGGAGCAGCACTCACCACCTCAGTGTCATCACATTTTATTTTCAGAATTTTGAGGAGTGGGGAGAAGAATTTGTATTCTGGTATTCAGGTACCAATAGTTTCAAGTGAATGTGGAATGGTGCATGAAAACTGTATTTCCCTCTATTTTGCAGCTGAGGCATCAGCATCAATCTAGCCAACAGTCGAGAAAAAATTTATTTTATACAGTCAGGAATGGGGTATAAAGTGTAGTTCACTGTTTTTTTTTTTTTTTTTGTTGTTGTTGTTGTTTTTTTTTTCTTTCTTTTTCTTCCTATGTTGTTTATGTGTAACATTTTACCTAATAATCTGTAATGCCTTGACATTTTGTAAATGCTTTGTAAATGTCTCAGAAGACTGTAGAATATTTTTATGAAGTGAGTGTCCTAGTTTTAAAGTTACCATTTGCACAGATTGTTTAATTTTTTGTTTCTGCCTTAACTCACTGTTAGTCTGAATGGCCTGTCTGCTTGTGCATGAGTGGGCTCAGTTTTCGGTTTGGGGAAGCTTTATACTCATTATGACTTTTTAATTCTTTGTTGATGCACTCTTCTGCTACTTAATGGGCATTGGTATCATCAGCTGAAATCTGGTTCCTTGCAGCTAATTTTTAACCTTTGAACTTTAGTGTTAAATTCAGCTTGCACTGTATGCTTAAATCTGCTTGACTAGTCATGAGCATTTGTGAATGTATGCTTGTATTGTCAAGCACTGGTTCTCAGGCAAGTTGGTGTTTTAATATCCAGTTTAAGATTATGCTTGGGATCTCTTCTTCTTCCACTCTTTCCCTCACCCTTCTCTCCCTGCGGTGGAATTTGTTTTCTAACCAGCTTTCTTGTGGCACAAGATATCACTTTCAAATAGTTTAACAGGTCTGTCTGCAGTCTTGCTTGAGCTTTTAAAAAGTAAAAGGTGGCTTTGAGATCACAGAATCATCAGTAAATCTGATTTACTGTAACTACAGTTTTAACTGTTAAAAATAATTTGTATATTTCTCATCCTGCAAGAGAATTCAGAGTTCCAAATACCATAATGAGAATATATTGCAGAATCATCCAGAAATTGGAAGAGTGTATGTGTACAGACTTTGATTGTTATTCAGAGGTTTTGACAAACACTGTCTATACCATCCTTTTGGTGATCATTTAGAGATTTAGAGGCTTTTTTATCAATATCAAGAGCATCTCTTTGCAGTAACCCTTATAGAAAAACAATATTTAGCAGTCAGAAATTATTTCAACTGATGCAAAGCAGACTTTCTATATTAGCATTTTTAGTGAATGCCATGTAATTTAAAATTGTGATTAGATTTTTTTTATCTATTCACCTATCTGTTGATCTGTTAACTTATCTGCATCAGAAGAGTGCTAATCTCCTGTGTGTTAGACTGCATGATGTGTATATAAGGTCATGCATGCCTTTTCTGAGGAGGAAAAGTTGTGCCTCCAATGCTCTAAACTTCCAGGACAATTGATGCAAAGGAAATTCTTGAAATAAGGATAAAGTATCCAGAATTATTTTTGGACACAAAATTTATGTTCAGTTCTAGAATTGTCAGTTTTCTAGGGATAGTCATGTGTCAATGCCGTCTTACCCAGTCAACAGTGAAGACTCAGAAAGTCTTAACATCACAGTTTAAGGTTAACACGGTCCCTGATTATTGTGTGAGTATTGCATATTGCTGGCTGTGTTTCTGCTTATCCTTTCATGTATCTAGGTATACTGCAGTAATACCTGTACCAAATAACTTAGTAGAAAATCTGATTAAGATTAGAATTAGGAGATCCAGGGATATATATGCAATATTGGTCTAGCTCAATACAACTGTTGAAAACAGATGACACATCTTACAAGTTTACTGAAGCTGTTTATCCACCTGCTTCATGGCTCCTTCAGAAGCAAGTTGACTGAAGCAGTGTGCAGAGATCACTTTCTGCAGATCCCTCACTAAATACTCACAATAGAGCTAAGTGTTGTAAGAAGGAATGTTGTCTTGTATAAAAAATGCTGAACAAGGCATCAGTAACTGGCCTGTTTTCACAGTGATTGAAATTTTATTTTATGAGAAATTGTTAGCAGACCTGTTGTGAATCCATGTTGTTCAGCATATTCTGAAGTGATACTGAAGGTATACTAGTTAAGTGACAAAATGTCATCATGACATTAAATTGTTGAAAGTG
This sequence comes from Sylvia atricapilla, assembly GCF_009819655.1. Taxonomy (NCBI): domain Eukaryota; kingdom Metazoa; phylum Chordata; class Aves; order Passeriformes; family Sylviidae; genus Sylvia; species Sylvia atricapilla. The sequence goes on from NC_089174.1 coordinate 27,868,979, forward strand.
GTAGTGATTACTCTGTGGAGAATTGTAGAGTGTGAAGTTCAGTAACTGGACATTAATACAGCACAGGAAATCCATTGTAGATAAATGTTAATGAAAGCATATTAAAAAAAAATTAATCTCTTAACTGGGCAATTGTCAGCAATGAGATTTTGAGATTGTAGTAATAAATTTGATGAAAACCTCAATTCAGTGCTCAAGAGCTAGGTGTACATCTGCTGGCTTGAATGCATGCATGCTGTCCCTTTCAGGCCCGAGACCTGAAAGTGCACAAGAAAGTGCACAAAAATTCACAAACAACTAGAAGAGAACTCAGCCATCTAACTACATTATCTGTGCACATTTTAAACTTTTGATTCAGAGAAGACAATATTTCAAATCCTGAACCAGATTTGGAATTGTTAAATTGTCATGCTTTAGGCAGTACCATTGATGATGAGATTTTTTTCTACATCAAAATCTTTGCATTAAATACATCTTGAACACTTCCTGTAGTGATACAAATTGAAAAACTATTTGTTGGCCCAGTACAGAAGTTCTTTTAATTTTTTATTGGACCTGGGATTCCAATTTCTTGACCTTCTGTTTAGTAGTAGTAATCAAATATGATGACAGATTAACTTTATGCAAGATTCTCTCTTAATGTACAGTCTTTGTAGATTGACTTCCACCACACGTAAAGTAATACCTGTAAAGCCCCAGAAAAATGGCTTGATAAGCTTCTTAAAGGGGCTCACAGTTTTTAATGTACTTGGAGCATGGGAGAAGTGCTAACAAGACCTCCTCAAGCAGTCAACAACAAAAAAAGCTTTAATGGCAACTTCAGAAAAGCAGAGAAAGCTGGTAAAAGTTTAAGGCAACATATAATCAACATAAAACACTTCACAAAGCATTAACTTGATGCCCCATTCAACTTAGCAGGCTCCAAGCCCATCTGATATTAAGTTTTGAGAAACTCCAGGGTGAGGAAATTAGAAGAAGCAAGAGAGAAGGACAGAAAAGCTGTAGAAAAGAACAAACACTCTTAGTTCCCATGGCATTCAGCTGATAGGAAGTCCAACAGGAAGCAGAGTCATGACTTGCACTTGCCTCATGTCCTGGCTGAAGTACCCCTTGGCTTTCTTTTGCCCTTTCCCCAGGTGGGACTTACCTGATCTGTCCACTCTGAGGCAAGACTGGGGCTCCAGGGGCAGATGTGGAGTATTGCCTTGGTCATGCCAGGGGCTGGTAGCCACTGTAGGACTGAGATACAGGACTGAGGTGGGGTGTGTGGCGCGGGGCATCACCTCACCAAAGGCAAGGCCCAACCTGCCCTTTTCCCCACATGCGCCCGAAATGTTTCAGCCAGCAATCTGTCCAGTCTCTTGGATACCCTCTCCAGCATTTATTTGTACCTGAGTTCACTGCAGCCCACCATACCTGTTTTTTACTGCCTTGGCGATTAGTTCAAGGTCTTCTGTAGTGTATACAAAAAAATGTGGTTTGGGTTGGAAGGGAGCTTAAAAGTCATTTAGTTCCAAACCCTTTCACGATGGAGGGACTACATCAGTGGACAAGGAAAGAGCTACAGATGTCATCTATCTGGACTGCTGTAGAGCTTTTGACAGGGTCCCCCACAACATTCTTTTCTCTGAATTGGAGAGAGATGGGAGACTGTTTGATGGATGAGGAAGCAGGTGAACAGTCACATCCAGAGGGTAGAGGCTCAGTAAAGGTCAATTGCTTAGTGTTCCAGTGGGAAACAGTTGCAAGTGGAGCCCTCAGTGGTTTCTACTGGGAGCAGTGTTACTTAGTATTATCAGTAATGACAAAGACAAAGGAATCAAGTACACCCACAGCACATTTGCAATGACTCCAATCTGAGTAGTGGGATGACACTCCTTAAGGACTGGATGTCATTCAGAGGGACCTCGTCAAGCTCAAGAAGTGGACCTGTGGAAGCCTGATGAGGTTCAACAAGGCCAAGCGGAGGAAGGCTAGACTAAATGACCCTTGAAAATTATTCTGTAATTCTATGAAAACAAATAAATAAAAAGCCCTGAGGTTTTTATGCCTTCCTATGTATGAAGGGCTTTCAGATCAGGTATCCTAGCCAAATTTTCCCAGAGTAGTCAAACATTTTCTTAAATTCAGTTTTGCCCATTTTCCCAATTGAATTTACGTGTTCTTCATTACACAGTTTGATAGGCTTGAAATGAACTAGAAAAAAAAAAAGATCTGTAGGTGTGGTAAATGTTACCCAATGCTTGCTTTCTTTAAATTTTTTTAAAGCTGTTTGCTCATATTTATATGAGATTCTAAGAATCCTGTGGTAAAATGCATCATCATAAATCTGTTAAAATAGGTTGTACATTTGCTGCCTGTTAAAGGTAAACATAATGGTTTTTGAGGCAAGACCTTCAGGATGATTTATGAACTTGTTTGTGACAATAAACTGCAAAGTTCTAAGGTATCGCACAAATGTTCTTACTCAGCACTGCATTTGTCAAAGGGTCATTCCTGCTGAGTTAATTTACTCCCTTCTGTCTGACCTTTTTGTGACATTCTCTTTCTGTGCATAAAATGGGTACAGTCTACTAAACATACTTCTGTTTGCAAACAATATAATCAGATTATTAAGAACACTTACTGTTAAATTAAAATACCATAGTACTATAAACCCCCTCAAAATGCTTCATTGTCTTCAATACAAAGGAAAAAATGTACAAAAGGTGTTACTGATGACAAGAAACTGTGGTCTTTGACCTCATAAACTGGTAAATTAAAAGCACTGCTGCCACTTCATAGTTGATGTGCTGTCTTTTGAAAAGGCCCTATAAATTTGAAATGTCAATATTATATGCTGTCTAGAACTCCAGTCAAGGGAAAAGAACTTCAGCAATTTGCCAGGCAGGGGGAGCTTTTCTTATTCTCAGCTTCTGAGAAACGTGGCCCAAATCTGTTACAGTTTGGAAGATGGTGTGATTAAATATTTATGGAATACTTAGGCGTTCCTGTTTCTTTTCAATTGTTCAGTGACCATCTTGTAATATGCCTGAGTAGTTGTCAACACAAACTGATCTTTGAGATTCCAGGGTTTTGATCTTTAGCCAAAGTCAGTCACATCAACATCTGTTTTAAGAATTCTTTGCCAATTTACCTTGTTGCTCCTATCAAAACTTCATGCTGTGCAAAGTGAGTAGCACTTACTGGATTGTGCTTGTTGTTTCTGTGTTGCATCTGCTGGGTGAGCATGGGTTCACAGATGGTATGGGATGCCTGAGAGTAGTCTTATCAAGTAGCTTGCTTGAAACTCTGTCATCTTAGGGATTCTTTGTGAGAGCATTCTTAATCTTTCTCTGTAGGAATCAGTGAAGGGACGTGCCAGCTATTCTCAGGACCTCACTGAGCATTAAGAAATAAATAAAGGAACTGCCCATGGAGTGTGGAAAGCAAGGCACAAATTCTTGCCACTCTTTTTATTTGAAAGAAAAGGAGAAGTTAAAAACCCCATTCTTCTAGGGGGTCCACCTGCTTTTCAATTGAAGTGGTGCTGCTGGAGTTACTAGGTGTGGGAATTGGGCTGGAAGGCCCTAATGGAGAGCCAGGAGAAATCCTTAGTTTGAAGCTTTGGGAAACCCCCTGTTAAGTTATGGTGAGAAGAGCTGTCTTCTCGGAACTTGTTATGTAAATTGGTTTGTTTATATAAGGTTATGTTCTAGCATGTTCCCAATTTCTGTTCCCCAGTTGGTTTAATTTTGCCACATTAATTTTATATTCCTAATCTCCACTTCCTATTGGCTCCTTACCCTTAAGCTCCGCCCCTACCTACTTTATATAAGTTGCTGTAACCGCCTGGCCCAGGCCCTTTCTGGTGAACCCTATCTCAAAGATCACCTTGTTTGTTTTTTGCCCCTTATTAAAGTTCTTTTTTGTTTGGGTCATTGAGTTGTGCCCATCTCTCATTTATTTCACTATCAAAGGGACTTTCACACCTGAAATCCTGTGGTGACGCCTTGGTCTTCCTATCCATATCCAGAGATTGTCACACTAGGTAGCAGAGTCGCATGGGCTTTCCCTGAAATTTACAGGCTAGACAGGAAATCATAAAATGCCACCTGGTTTAAAGCAAATTGTATGGCAGATGTGATGCAATACGAAAGTGTCAAAAGGCATAGGACACTGAATTGTAGCTGCCTGTAGGGTTGTCTGTCACCAATTCAACTTGCAGCAATACCAGAACTATCAGTACAAAATTAACATATATTTTAATTTGCTCAGCTATGCACCATGCATATATAAAAGGCTGCATTTTCACTGACTTGTTCCAAACACATTTCTCATCTATCTGTATATGACACTGGTGATTTTACTAATAATCCCACAGGGCAGCCCAGTTATCCTTAGAGTGAAGGAAGCTCTTTGAGCCTTGATAGTAAATTTTTGTTTGTGCATTACATTGTTTTTTTCCAATTGTACAATTCTTGGTGTAGCAAGAAAATTTGTTTTCGTTAAGTAAGTAGGTCATAACCTATCCTGTGTAAGATGACTTGTAAGATAAACATAATCAATAACAGCTGTTAAATATTGTGAAATGTGTTCAGTTCGATATGTTCAGTTTTTACCTGTTGTCTTATTACAACCAAAACATTAAAAAAATACTTTGAACTCTAGAAAATAAAATGTTTTATGTTCAGACTGTCAAAAATTGCTGTTTGAGAAAACTGAGATCAAAGGGAGAGAACTGGGAATTATTTTGGGTCAAGACTGCAGGCACAGTTGAGATATGCTGACAAATCAACAGCATTCTGTCCTTCTGACATTTAGGTTCGTTTAAATGACATTGGTCATTGACATTTTTCTGGCCATAAGTATGTATTTATTACCTCTCAATACAGTGCCATTTTCTTTGTGACTGAAAGATGATTTGACAGATGTCAGAAGTGTATACTTCTTTATTCTCGGTGTCATTTTCCACTCTGGGAAACTGTGAGGATTTCATTTAATAATGATGGTCGGGACTGAAATTAAGCCAAACGAGGCAAACATTGTATCTGAGAACTGTTTATGGGTAACAAAAGAGCAAGATAAAAAGGAGTTACTCTAGCAAAGAGGGCTGAAGAAGACAGAGAAAGAAGAAAAATGGGGTAGAGGAAGAGGAGACAGAGGGCAAAAGAGGGCATTACCACCAGAGGTCAGGGAATGCTGTTGATGTCCATGAGGCAGGGGCTGTGTCCATGCTGCCTGCCTTTGCACAGCTCCTGCGGTGACAGGTGACCAGGCCTGAGGTGAGGGGTGCTCGGGCGGAAGGTGCAGAAACCTGGACAGGCTTGGAGGCAGGCTGGGTTGGACACAGGTGGCTCAGGCAAGGACGCAGAGATGAACGGGCAGGGATTTGGTCAGGGACACAGGGAGGCAGGACAGACATGAGGGCGAGCAAGAGCCAGCAAGGGCAAGAGAGCCAAAAGGCAGGCTAGGGCCACAGCAAAAGCCGAAAGACTCAAAAAGCCCTGAATCAAAAATAAGTTTCAACAAGCAAGTCTCAAAAAGTAAGTCTCAAAAAAGCCACTCAAATCACCAAGCCTCAGAAGCAAAAGCACAGCCCCAGGCCAAAAGCCCACACTCAAAAGGCAAGTTTGAAAAGCCCCCAAAAAGTCAAAAGGCAAAGGACAGAACAGCCCCCCAGAGCTTCTGTTGCAGTTATTTTTTATGCCCCTGGCTCCTCCCAAAGTCTGCCTGCTAACAGGAGACAACTGGCTCAGTCCAATGTCCCACTGCTGGAGACTTTTGCATCTGACTGGAGAGTGTCTCTGGGGTACAGTGTCTTTGGTGTTCCCCTGCTGACTGCCTGTCTTGTGTGAGACATGAAATGGTTGCCAGGCAAAGTCTTCCCAGAGACAAGGCTTCTCTCCATCTTCTCCTAGCTGCCTCCTGGACATGGGACATGTGCAGCGTCTCCCCCACAGGCCTCTGGTAATCATTGTTGAGGCATAACAAAACTCATTGCGTCCTCACACTTGGGTAGAAGCTTTGCTTTTATTTCTTTTCTTTTCTAATTGTTGTCAGACCCTTAGATAAATATCTGAATATCCAGATGCTAGAACAATTCAGGAGCATTTGCAAATTTTGAACCATTGTACCCATGCTGATATTCTCATGGGATATGAACATTTTGTTAAAAGTAAACCCAAAGATATTTAATTTTGATAGAATTTGCTTTCAAATGCTAGATTAATTGAAGACTTTTTTATTCTTTTACTCTTTCTTTTCATGTTCCCTTCTGCCCTTGCCAAAATTATTCTCAGGAGCTTCTTCCACTGCTTTTCCCCTGTCCACTGTGAATAGCAGTGCCTACTGCTATTCACTACGGTAAGAAAACAAGAAATTACACAAAACAAAAGTAATTAGTAGATTCCAAAGAACAGTGTCATTGCATTGATGCTACATTTTGACACTGAAGTATTTAATTTTCATTTTCAATTTTCTGATATTTGCAGGTATAGTTAAATGGCTGTGGCAATACATGTAATTAATTTTTCTTCCTTCATTTCATGACCCCATCCTCTACATTTGTACTCTGCGCACTGACTGAATTTACTTGCAGCACTTTCCTGTTTTATTAATTATTAAAAGAATAGTGCTGCATAAAATATTGAGCTGTTGGCTGACATTAATTTTTTATATGTAAGCAGAGCAAGAGAGATATTACCAGAAATAATTTCTAGATTTTTTTTCTTTTCTAAATACAAAAAAAAAATACAATGCCTGGAAATTAACTGGAAATGCATAGTCATTTTATGAAGTTGCATGAATTGCCTATATGACTTGTACTTAAATGTAATTATTTTTCCATAACTTAATGGTGGTATTAAATTATTTCATTCCTTAGTTATAGGTCAAATCATGCAAGTTCAGAAACTGAAACTATAACCAGATGGTATTTCAATTATTTTTTTGCAGAATATGTAGTCCAGATATTCCTTGGTCAGCCCTATCTTCTGTAATGTCTTACTTGTGAGGATTTTCCTTTCCTTACACTTTTACTGTCTGTAAGCTCTTAGTTTTTTTGACATTTGGATCTGCTGCATGCTGTGTTCTTTTACAGGAAGCTAAAACTGTTCCTTTTAGGTTAGAACTACAGCTTGTCGGCACTAGGACTGTGTTTCAGTTACCTGTTTAAACTGAAGACCAATCTATTTTGCATCCCTTAAGGATAGCTAGGCTTCCTGGTTGGTAGTTGGTTTTTGGGAGGTGTTGTGGGGTTTTTTTGTTTGTTTTTGTTTTTTGATTTTTTTGGGGGTTTTGTTTTGTTTCTTCTTGCGCTTATAAATATTTGTACAAGAAGTAAAGAGGATTATACATGTCCCTTGGGTTGGTACTGGAGCAAATACTGTCCAGCACCTTTTTTGGTGAAGAGCAGCCTCAGCAAGCTCCCTGATGACACCACAGACATGCCGGGGGGGAGGGATGCCAGCCAGAGGGACCTTGGACAGGCTTGAATGTGGGTCTGTGTGAACATCAAGAAGTTCAACAAAGTACAAGTGCAAGGTCCTATAGCTAGGTCATGACAATCCCAGACACACCTACAGGTTAGGTGGGGAAATTATTGGGAGCATCCCTGTTGGATGAGTTGGGAGTGATGGAAAACTCCACAAGAGCCAGCAGTGTGTGCTCACAGGCCACAAAGCCAAACTTGTCCTGGGCTGCACCAAAAGTGACATGGGCAGCAAGGTGAGGGAGGGGATTCTGCCTCTGCTCACGTCTGGTGAGACTCCTCCCACAGGGCTGTGTCCAGCTCTGGTGTCCCCGACATGAGAAGGACATGGAATCCTTGGAGCAAATCCAGAGGAGGAACATGAAGTCAATAAAGGGACTGGAGCACGTCCCCGACAAAGCCAGGCTGAGAGATTGGGGCTGTTCAGCCTGGAGAAGGGAAGGTTGTGTGGAGACCTCATGGCAGCCTTGCAGGATCTGAAGGGGCCTGCAGGGAGGCTCGAGAGGGACTCTTCATCAGGTACTGTAGGGACAGGATAAGGAGTAATGGGTACAAACTGAAAGAGGGGAAATTCAGGTTAGATACTGGGAAGAAATTCTTTACTGTGAGGGTGGTGAGACACTGGAATGGGTTGCAGAAACGATTATGGATGCCCCAAGCCTGGAGTCTCAAAGCCAGTTTGAAAAAGGCCTTGAGATACCTAGTCTAGAGAGACTTGACACTTCCCATTGCTGGGGTGTTTGGGACTATACAAACTTTCAGGTCCCTTCCACCCATTTACATTCCATGATTCTACAGTTTAGGATTCAAAGTATGCAGATGGACATAGGTAACTCTCAGAAACATGTTTGCTTTAGTGATATTTCTAAACTACTGATTTTTGCAAGTGTTTCAGCTACTTTATTTAACAATAAAAGAGAAGAGAATTTAATTTACTTCACAAGAAGTGGCAAGTGCCAAACTGTTGGCACTTGCCAACAGTCTCTTAGCATCCTTGACAAGATGCCAAATTTTGAGTTCTTACAAGAACTGGAATGTGGGATCCCTGGTAAACACACTTCAGAAACTGTTGCAAAAGCAGAGAAAACAAGGGCCTGTTGTCCTCAGCTTCCTAGAAGAAATAATATGCTAAGGAGCTCACTGAAAACTATTTTGTGTTTTTGCTTAGACTTTTGATTTCATAGTGCATTAAAGGGAGAAGTGTGTAGCCTAAGGAATGATCAGGTAGTTGTTGAACTTTTTTGAACCGTCTGTGTACATGGTACTATGCTGCAAGTTTGAATTATGACGTTTTCCTGCTAGAAAAATTGTGCTTTGGATCCTGAATTTTCTTTAACTTTGTACACACTCCTGTGTAAAGATGTTCAATGCAGATGTGTAGATTAGATTACAGATGTATTTGAAAAAGTGAGGTATCAATTTTGGTTGCAATTTTTAATCTTTAATATGTATTAAGCTTGCAATTCTTTCAACTATTTAATAAATAGAAGTTTCATGTTTATATATCAGATTCTCCATTTTATCACAAGATACATTAGGAAACGGGAAATTTGCTATGTAAGAAATTTGTCTTCTCCAGATAAATTATACTACTAGTAATGTTCTATGTTTACAGTGGTTTTTTTCTGTCCTGGTTCACTTACCATAATTTCCTACATGTAGAAAATGTAATGTTACCATGTGTGATCATAAAAGCTTTCTGTTTTTTCTGATTTGCTTTTTAAAGCAAATCCTTTTTATGTTCATTGCCTCCTTACCCAGCCCAACAAATTTGGCTGAAGCATTGCAGGAGCATTCTAACACCTCAGTCTACCAAGGGGGGTGTGGATAAAGTCCATATATATGTTTATGAGGGGTTTTAATTTCTCATTTTTCTTCTTTTCTTTTGCTTTGTTTTGTTTTGGCTTTTGGGTTTTTTTTTAGTGTTCTTTAAAAAATTCTGTAGGAATGTGATGTAAGAGTTTTCTGTGAAGAATACATTCCTTTTATAAAATATTTTCGTGTCAATCAACTATGTCTAAGTGTGAAAGCAAGGAACACAATAGAGAAGTCCTCTGTACAATCTAAATTACACTTATTGAAAAAGATGTTTTAAAAGAAAGCTCAGAATATCTGGATACATTAAAACCTATTTTTTTCACAGAATGTACTTATGGCATTCTCAAATATTTTTTCTATATGCCAAATTACAGGCTACTTACTTTATTTTGAACTTGTTTATACCTAAAAGAAACATAATGGAAGTGATGTTTTTAAAAATAGTTGTTGTTTGACACAGTCTTTGAACAAAAGGACCTTGTGTAGGATTAGATTGAAATTATGAGCATATAGTCATTCAGTGAGTAACTCTCCTGGATTTCTTCTGGACTGTTTATCACATAGTAGCCTACAGCAATGAAATATGGTTTCCAAATTGTTTTGGTTCCAGAAGCAAAGAGCATTCTTGAAAGCACATAGATGTTTAATGTATTTTCATACACGAACAACACACTTGATGAAAGAAAATCTGGGCACTGTTCTTATGCAGATGTGCTTTGTAAGAGTGTTAGAAGGCTTCTGGTTTTGACTTGCCAAAAAGCTAATAGGTAACTCTGAATTCATATTCTTCTGCAAAGCTTGAATGGAGTGTTTGTCAGGAGAATCTTCACACAGCCACAGAGGCAGCAGAAGCAATTACATTTCTTTCACAGACAGAATATTATATATTTACCAGAGTTTCTACCACTGCAGCAGTGTGATGTCCTGAGGCTGGTTGTAGTGATTAGACTCAGGAGTCTAACCTGGCATCATGAATGGCCTGAGAAAAAGCCTTTATGGGGTGCCTGATGAGAAAATTCCTGGGAAACTGTCAAAAGACAATGCGCTAAATGTGTTGTCATTTCCTAGAAATTGAACAGATTACTTCAGGTTTACCTGAAAGTCACAGTATGATCTGTAACTTATTTAATGATTTTAAATGGCTATGCCTAAATATTCAGTCAAAATACATAGAATCATAGAATGTTAAGGGTTGAAAGGAACCTTAAATGTGCCCTATCAAGGGTGGGGTTACCTCCCACTAGACTAGGTATGTCAAGGCCTTATCCAAACTGGCTTTGAGACTCCAAGCTTGGGGCATCCATAACCTCCATGACCATTACTCACCCTGTTCAGTATCTCACCTTGTTCTGGGATCTCACAGAAAAAATTTCTTCCTAATATCTAACCTGAATTTCCCCTCTTTCAGTTTGTACCCATTACTCCTTGTCCTGTCCCTGCAGTACCTGATGAAGAGTCCCTCTCGAGCCTCCCTGCAGGCCCCTTCAGATCCTGCAAGGCTGCCATGAGGTCTCCACACAACCTTCCCTTCTCCAGGTGGAACAGCCCCAATCTCTCAGCCTGGCTTTGTCGGGGACGTGCTCCAGTCCCTTTATTGACTTCATGTTCCTCCTCTGGATTTGCTCCAAGGATTCCATGTCCTCCTTATGTCGGGGACACCAGAGCTGGACACAGCCCTGTGGGAGGGGTCTCACCAGAGGTGAGCAGAGGGGCAGTGGGCACACACTGCTGGCTCTTGTGGAGTTTTCCATCAATTGTCACTCCCAACTCATCCACAGGGATGCTCCCAATAATTTCTGGGATTTATTGCCATGACATAAATGCCCAGCCTGTAGGTGTGTCTGGGATTGTTATGACCTAGCTATAGGACCTTGCACTTGTACTTTGTTGAACTTCTTGATGTTCACACAGACCCACATTCAAGCCTGTCCAAAGTCCCTCTGGCTGGCATCCCTCCCCTCTGGCATGTCTCTGGTGTCATCAGGGAGCTTGCTGAGGCTGCTCTTCACCAAAAAAGGTGTTGGTCAGTACTGGCCCCAGTACTGACCCTGGGGGACACCACTGGACACAGGTCTCCATGTGGATGAGGAGCTCTTTCCCACAGCTCTTTCCGTGCAACCGTTGAGGGATTTGTTTAACCACCAAGTGCTCCATTCATCAAACCCATGTCTCTCCAGTTTAGAGACAAGGACATCATGTGAAATAACGTCCAAAGCTTTGGGTAAGTACATGTAGACAGTGTCAATTGCTCTGCCCTTATCCACCAGTGCTGTAGCTCCATCACAGAAGGCATGATATGCCCTCTGTAGAGCCATGCTGGCACTTTCCAATCACCTCTTTGTTCTCCATGTGCCTTAGCATGGTTTCCCAGAGAATCTGCTTCATAAGCTTGCCTGGCATGGAGATGAGATTTCTTTGTAGATCCCTAGATCTTCTGCTTTACAAGTTTTCAAAAATGGGGTTTGTGTTTCCCTTTTTCCAGATTTCAAAGTCTTTAAAGTCATGCCCTCATGGACCAAAGGTTTTGTGACAGGTATCTACTTTTTCAGGCTGTCCATTTGTGACAGTTGCATGGCAGTTATTCCCTCCAGTATTTTAGAAAGAGAGTGCTCTTAAGATGTCACTCTAAATTAAAGTGAAGGTTTTGAGCAAGATAACTTATTTATAGTCTTTATTTAAATTTCAGTAGCATGCTGAGACTAAATTTACTCAGCCTGTCACAAAGGTAATTTTACTTAACTGCATGAAATTTCTGTGAGATACAGAAGACTGATCTGGCTTACAGGTAAAAGGTGCTTGTGCAAACTGGATACTGAGTGAAAGATCTTCCCATGTCTATTACCCATCTTCTGTCTGAGGTTGTTTTTGCAGTAGCTTCCAGAGAATGCTCTTACTGCCCAGCACCTTAAAAGCAATTTTTTCTTAACTTGTAGGAGGATGGGCAAGATAGCAGGATCTGGTTCTCCTTCTGAGATTTTTTTTGTGTCTTTTGAGTTAGTTTATAGAAATAGCTATTTTTTCCCCTGAAAGGTATTTATTAAAGAAGTAGAACATATGACCAGTAACCAGTGCCTATGTTAAGGAGGAAGACAAATGGTGCTTTCTTCCTTTATCCTTGGAAAGTTAAGCAAAGTAATTCCCAAGCTGACATTCAGATTTTCAAAAGACACTATCAACATAAAGAGGAAGGGATCTTAAGTTTTTTATAGAAGCCATAGAAAGGTTTATTATGCCTCTGCCTGTTTTGAGATGCCTGTAGTGTTATTGCAGAAAACTGAGTAAGCAAGAATTGTTGTGTGCCATGTGAGACAGATGTTGTAACTTTTTTGAGTTTTTGGAGATGCCCTGTTTTCCAAGTATAATTTTGCATAATGTTGGGTTCTCTTTGGAAAGTAAAGCTGGGGAAAGTAACGCTGGCAAGAATAATGATGCAGCAATTGGCATAGAAAAGGTAGAAAGATGTTGATATTAAGGAGAGGACTGAGGAGAGAAGTTAGAGGTTTCTGCTTGATCTGCAGTTCTATTATTTAAAATAAAGGCAGAAATTAGTTTTTTGTCTTTTTTGACTTAAATTTTTAAAATTTCAAACAGCAGGTCTTTGAACCCCATCAAGGCAACACTTCTTCTCCCATCAAAATTGAACAGCTGAACAAGATCAGCAGTGTCTTCAGTTGCCTGGAGCATGTCCAAGGAAGGCTCAGGAAGAAAAACTCTGCCCCAAGAAACACTAAAGGGTCACAGATTTTACTGTGGTGTAGCATTTGCTAAGGGAATTGTGCTTTGGGCAGATCAGCCAATGTTAAGTTAGTGTAGCAGTTTGTGAGAATAGCTGAAATTCAGTGTTTTGGAAACAGGAGTCTTGAGTTACACATAGAAATGAAACTTTATTTTATGTGTTGCTTCATAATTCTGATGACTTGGAAACAAAGTCCCCAAACTTCTTGGCACTTACAGAGAATAGATACACTAATTTCAGTGGCTTGGCTGAATTCCAGAGAGTAATTGCATTCAGTTTTTTAAAGTCCTCTCTAGTTTGAGTTGGTTGAGATGGGTTCCCTCTTCTTTCTTATGTTATTTTAGTGAGTAGTATTAAACTGGCTGCTGTTTTTTCAACTTGTCTTTTCTGCATTTTGTTAGAAACTGGTATTATTCCAAAGTGTGCACATGATTTGCAAATTGCTTTGAAACAAAACCAAATTATTGTATTGTGCTATCTGTCATTTTATGGAGAAGTGCTTCTAAAATATCATAATTGTTGTTTTGAAATGTACTTAAACTGGGTATTTGTGTATTGTCATTCTGAGATTTTGAAGTCTAGTGTAAGAGGTAGACTGTGATTTTGTTTAAATTAACTACGTGAACACTTCTGTAAATCTGAACTAAACTTGTTCAGCTGGATTTGAGATACACAGGTGACAGATAAAGAATTAGTCCATATAGGAAATGCAGAAATTTGGGTGAGATTGTTGCAATACACTATCTGAAATTATTAACTGCACAAAAGGCAATGCAAGTTTAGACCTCTTGGTGAAAAATAAAATAAGTCATCTTCCTACCCAGTCAAGTCTGAGGACGAATAAATATTTCACATATTTTGGCATCTTTTTTCCAAGAAGATATCTTCCTGTGTCTGAAATATTTATTAACTATACTAATTTGTTTGGGTTTCTGTATTGTTTCTGCTTTGTTTTACCATCCAGTTTATGCTCTGCGTGGGTAGAGTATTGTGTGTTTTACTGGTTCAGTAAATCTGCCTAGTTTCAGATGACAACTTTGGTGAGTCTGTCCAATTTGCGGTAGACAAAGACCACCCTGACTGTATTTCAGGTGACTAGGGATCATTTGTTTAGATTCTCTGCTGCTTTAAAGAGTAGGGTAAAATGCATGTTTAAAGAAGCTGAAGAGACAAATTGTAGCCAGCAGTCTTGATCAGGTATTCTTCCTCTGATCTCCAACACTTTTAATCTTATCCCAGGAAATATGTAATCTTTCAGAAAAATGAATGGGGACTCTTGTTTCCATCCTTTCTATTTCTTCTCATGCAAGAAGAAATTTCATTGCTGCTGCTGTTGGTATAAGTACTAGAAAGTTGCCCTTTCATGCATTGTCGGTTGTTTGAGAGCTGCAGTTACACATATGTTGACTCTATGGTTGTGTTGCAGAGTGCAGGCCCCTTTTCTTTATAGAAGTTGTGTTGCAATCATTGATAAGTTTTCTTTCTCTGGAATGTTGATTGTCTCAAATGCTTTTCAGCATGAGGCCCAAGGAATGAAGTCTAGAAACAAGCAGACAGAACTATTCCCAACTCCTAGAAAAAAAAAGCCTTAAGGTGCTGTCCAAGGAGGGGGAAGCCAGTGGGCCTGCAGGTACTGCATCAGGTGGTTTCAACCTCTGGAGAGATACTCCATGAAGAATATAGCTGTCAGCTGTTGAGAAAAGTGTGAATATGTGTCTGCTTTGGTGCTCAGAACACCTGTTGGAGGAGTGATGGACTGAGTTTACCTCTTTTTTGATACCTATTTTGGAGTTTCTAAGTAGGGACCATAAGCTTCTTCCAGCACAGATTTCTGTATACTTAAAATAACTAGGCTTTCTACTCTGTTGTGATGAAGATCTCTACATTGTCGGAGAGAGAAAGCATAAAACCAAAGAAAATCTTGAGGACTAACAAATGAAAATACTATCTTTTTTTCTTTTCCTTACATAAACTGATGTCTAAATTCTACATTTTTTCTCATAAGTAATTTTAATATCTTCTAGTTTTTCCATACCAAATTGAAGAAGGTAGTTGTGAAAGGCTTAATTTTTCTGTATTTCTTATATTTGAGTAGATTGAATTGAGTAGCTAACTTGCTTGGCCTTTCCAGAATGCCTTTTGCTCTTTTCTTGTTCTCTTTTTTTCCTTAATTAGTATTATTTTTAATTTTCATTAAATTGGGGTAGATAAGGCAGTGGAATTTCATCTCTACTTATTGATGTCTGTTTGGCAATCTGCAGTTTTCCTTTTATAAATAAGATACCTTGAACTTTAAAAAATAGGTAACTGCCTGTGAGAGAGATGAAGGAAAATGAAATATTTCAAATAAAAGGAAAAATGACAAAAGGAAAGGAGGAAAGTATTGAATAAAGTGAAGAATGGTGAAAGACTTCTGGAAGGCAAAATGGCAACAATATTATGGTCAGGGGGATCACTCAGTCATTTTTTCAAGAAGAAGAAAAATAAGAGAATTGATGGGATGAGTTTGAAAAAAAGAAAATTAACTTACTCTTTTATAAGGATTTATTTGGTATTTTTGTACTGCACTACAATGTTTTTGGAAAAAGAACTGGAAATTTTTGGTTAAGAATACTGACAATGTTACTAAAACAGTTTTTGCTTTGCAGATTACATTTTAGATGTATGTGGAGATGAAAATCTTAGGAATAAAGAAATAATATCTGAATTTTCACAGAGAGTCAAGTAAAGTAAATTCTGTGTTGCTTCAACCACTGTTTAAAAACCTGGTAAAAGCTTTTGGAGCTGTTGGTTGAATTAAATTTCCTTTTCTTAAAAACCTTTAATTTGCAAGATAAAGCATTTAACACCTGAGGCAGAGCCAGTAAATTATTTTCAGACATGATTTTGTTAAGCAAATATTTCTTATCAATGACCTAATGCATTGTATGAATAAATACAGTTTCTAGAATTCTTGCATTCAGAACTTTGACAAATAATATTTTGCCAAGGTATAAAGTGCTAATGACTATATGGCCATTGTACCTTGCATGGGACTGTGTGTGTATTTAGAGTGTTCAATTAAAAAAAAAGCATAATTGAATAATTCTATTTTTGTTACAGTGTATCTATGGCAACTGAGATAAGTTGCTAAAATTTCACTTAGTCTTTTTTTAAAAAAACTGTATTACATTGCATGTTCATACAGTAATGAATGTGCATCTTTTTTTTGTGATGGTGATTCACGATTATTACACCAAACAGTTGCATGTCATTGGCTACTGGGAGACAAAACAGCTAAAAGGAAAGAAGACAAGTGAACACAGAGGGAAAGGGAATGTTTTTTGCTTGGTGTAGAGAATAGATATCTTGTTTGCTATCCTGACCGGTTTATTTTACTAGAGTTTGCTATTTTTCAGGTGCAGTTAAAACCCAGTATTTCAAGTCAATATGTAATTCGTACACAACCAACAAACACCTGTCTGTCTACTCTTGAATGTGCAGCTATTGCTCTTTCCATCATGGAAAAAAATAAGAGTATACAAGAGGTATGTAAATTTAAATACCTGAGTTTCTCTTTTATGAATGGTAGAGGGGCAGAAAAAGTACTTAACTGTTAATGTAAATTTGACAGTTAAAATCTTAATGACATTTGTAATAATTTTGTTGCATAGCAAACTAAAATACAAATATGGCAATGGAAGCTGTTTTTCCTTTATTAACTCCAGTGTATTTAGATTACTGTGACTCTTTCATGTTCTCCAAAAGTGAACACAACACTCTCAAAAACCTAATTTTGACTCTCAAAGATCTAATTAATTTTGTGACAGAAGGAGTGTTACTGCATGGAAAGAAGTAAATTGTTTTCTCCAAAAACTAGACAGCAGACATGATCTGAATACCCCCTCACAGCTATCTTGAAGATTAAATACTTTTTAAAGCCAGGTCCCCTGATCTCCTGCACTCCTCAGCCATGGAATGTAACCCACTGCGTTATGTGTGCCTACCAGCCAGCTAACAACTCTCACATGTCACTGGAGGAATTTGGGACTTAATTGTTCTTGAGTTTAAGTTTATCCCAGGTCAGAGAATACTAATTGGACATTAGCCTTTCATTATAAATTGTGATCCCACTAGTCCATGAGGGAAGAGGTCAGTAAGAAAATGTCCTTCTTAATCTTTTGTTATTGACATTAGTAATATCAATTTAAAAAGCCCTCTGAAAAACACTTAGAAGTATTTTTACACCACAGATTTAAGTCTACAATTCAATTGTGTGTCAAGAATATAGTAGTGATTGATCTGTGAAAAGAGATTTAAAGCTCATCCATGTACCCACTACATGCTTGTCTTCACCTTGGGTTATTCATACCGCTCTCCATCAGCGAATTATTATTTTCATACTTAAGATCTGCCTACTAAAAAAAGGTGCCCAGGTCAAAAATTGCTCCTGTAGCTGGCATAATATATAGTATGCCACCTCTGTGTTTGCCTCTGTGGCACTAGACTTACTTGAATATTAAATGTATTGGATTGAAACCCAGACTTGGACAAAGTGTGTGGACACACAAGAAAATATGGCTCGGTAACTGGAGCCAAGTAAAGACAGTTTTCAAGAAACTTGTATACATATGTGGGGTTTTATATTTATCTTTTTCTTTGTTGTGCCAGGACAATATATTTTTCCTTCACTAGGACTTCTGTCTTACAGTGAATGTTTAGTTGATGCCTGTAGTCACCAGTCCTGTATTCTGACTCACCACTGAGAATTGGCCCACCATACTTTTCAAGACAAAATTACTGTTTTCTCTAAGCATTGCAGTATCCAAGAGCTACATTCGTGCATTTTTTTATACATTCTCTGAACTGAGTGCTATAAGATGGTGAACTGAAACTGAGAGCCATGGAAATTAAAAATGTGCACTTGGTTTGATACCAAATATGCCACTTGATTTTCCTGTGTGCTTTTAAGAGTCATATTTTTATCAGTAGAATCTCAGCTCCTGCTGACTGCAGTTACATATGTGATTGCTTTACACATCTGGACATGGAGCCCCAGTCACTCGTCAGGCAACCTGAAAATGAAGAGTCTACAATTAGGAACCACTTGAGATAAATTTGGTTTGTGTGGGTTCATTAATCCTACACAATACCTCTGGGCAGAAGCGTGGACACAGCTGAGTCTCCAGGATGCCTTAATCCTGGAGTCCAGCTGCCTTAATCATGAGTCCCTCCTCTCTTTCTAAAACCCTGCCTCAAGGGATTTTTGTGAAAGCGCAAACAGCTTAGTTATTGTGACTTATTTTATTGCAGCTTGTTGAGCAAGTCACAATAATTGATTGTAGTTCACTGCTAAGGTCAAGTCAAAGCCATAACTTACAGTAATGTGGCTGAGGCTGAAGTCAGGATTGAGTGGGCCAGCTGTGAGGGATGGCACCACATAGGTGGTGTATGACTGCTCTGTGGTTATTTTCAGTATACCTTCTAGTCAGCTGCACGGTTATATTTTAACAACATTTATAATCCAAATTGTAATTTATTAGCATTTTTAAGTAGTCGTTGACTTTAAAAAACCTGTAATAATTGATGTCTTTAAAACACCTCACTAAAAGCTTGGGGTTTTTTTTGTCCCCCACCCCTTCATGTTTCTACAGACTATACTCCATCCACTTCAAGCTTTATGCTCTTTCCAACTCCAGCATGGGGCCCAGATCCATCACAGCAAGGAGCATCTTCTCAAAAATGGCTTATATGACAAGCCCATGCCAAAGAATAAACGCAAACTCAGAAGAATGGAGCTTCTGGTGAATAATGTTAAAATATAAGAAAACTATTCTGGCTGTACAGCAGAATTTATTTGCAGCTAGAAAATGAATATGGATCTGGATTTGATCCAAACAGTTGACTATACTATAATAAAACAAGTTCTAGGCACTTCTTAGGCAACAGTTTATCTACCAATGTGACAAACAGTAATGGCCAAGCTTTTTCATACATACAGTAAGCCAGGTGCCTTTGTTCAGATGATGGAGGAGCACTCTCATTTCCTGTAGAGAAGAGGAAGAAAACTGAGCGTAATTTAGTGTTATCACTTGGGTATCAGATATGATCCTCAGTATGACTGGATGAATTTATTTTGGAGAGGCTTTTATCAGTACAAAAAGACAAGAAATATGAATACCAATGTGATAGAATGGTAAAGCTTCAGCAATTAGAATTATGTTGAATTTCTACTGAGCTTCTTAGCTTCAGTATCTAATTGCAGTAGGCTTTCAAACCATAATTCCTTATGTCCTTTAGTTAAGATGAGCATAAGGAATGTTATTTGGACAGTTCTTTCTAACTTGCAGATTTTTATTTCTTGTATTATTAGAACTGCTTTTTGTAAATTTGCATATATTTTACAATGCAGTTTGGTTTAGTTTCTCTCAGATTTAACTTTTAAATTAAATATGCATATGTTTTTTAGAGAAACTGAACAATTCTGACTTACAAAAAGAAAAGTAGAAAAAGTGATTTTTGGAATTATACCTCAGGTGCTTTGCTTACTTGAATAAAACTAGTCTTCCACAGATGGGGAGATCTCTTGAATATAAATACATCATACCTATGCTCTGACATACAATGATTTTGCTGCTGAAAGAATTAAACAAGCCCAGTATAAACTGCTCTGTAGGAAATATGATGGAATGACAAATGATTGTCTGGTTACAGCCAACTAACATAATTATAGATCCACTAGACTTCATGTGTTTAGTTTTTCACTTCTAACAGTGATAAGACTGTACTTCTTTCTAATGGGAATTGCTAGAAGCAGAAGAATTGGGTATTTTTACAGGCTTTCTAATAATATTTTATAATATTTTATGATCTGGAGGGAAAAGTAAAGTGAAGTAAAGGTTCTGATAATCCTTTCTTCAACATAAATGCCTCCTGCATTTAAGAGATAAACATGCGTAATGTTTGTCTTTACTGTCAGTTCCACTTTAGGTAAAAACATGAAGCTAATTGGGTACTAATTAGTCGTAGAAAAAGATATTTTGTCCTTAATTTATGATCTGTAAGACAAGAAACTACAGAAGCGGTGTGGGGATGGGGTGAAGGGTTGTGTAAGCACAACTAACCAATATTTTACTGAAAGCTTTTTTGTAATTAATAAGAGAGGTCAAAATTAGGTCAGAGATTAGCTAAGAAGTTTTAGTTAACCCTGAGCTAATAGTGACCTTTTGTTTAGGCATAGATAAACAATATAATTTGTCTGGCTATAGCTTATATAACCTTTTCCTCTTTTCCCAGCCTAGATAAATCCTGTATCTGTCACTAAATTCAGCAAAGCCAAATTAGTTTTGACAAATCTGAAGCAAACCAGTCTCATATGATTAATGGTAGTGTAGATGCACTTCTGTTCACACAGGAGCAGAGAAAGGGCATGTTCATTCCTGTAGCACACCAATTGCCAGACTAACTTAGAGTCTGAAGTTGCAATCTTGGGCGATTTGTGTGCACAGCTTTGTTTGTGATGCTGTATCCAGTTCCAGGGTTGATATGGCTCCTGCTGGTCTGGTAATCTTCCTTTTCTGTGTCTGGGACATGGTAAATAATTCCTTCAGGAAACGTGGGTATCAAATAAGCTTTATCGTTAATGTCATATTTACATATATGGATGATGTTCATGTATAATGTTGAATATGTTAATTTAATTTACCTTATTTTAAATCCATCTCGACCAGCAGTGTATCTTTTGACCTACATTGTGAAGTTTAATTTCCTAGGCAGACGATTAAGTGTGTCTTTACATAATATGTGAGTTTATATTATAGAGAACAGAAAGAAAACAGCCTGAGATTCATAGCCATCCGCAAAATGCCTTTGAATTACAGGATCAGAGAAATAGTTGCCTTAATTGAGTTATAATCCTACATTAAATACTCTTGTGCATGCAATCTCATGTTTTTCAGGAAAGGACAAATTCTGCACAGCTTACAATAAGCACTTTTTAGCTTTCTTGATTCCTCTTGTTCTTTTAATTTTGCTCCTGTGGATAACAGGATTTTGTAGGATCTCATGCTAGATGCATGGAAGCCTTTAATTGCTAATTTCCTCTGTTGTACAATACTACATCAATCAATATGCGACAGTTACTGAAGAAATTAAAAACAGTGCATTGCAAACCTCCAGGCTTTTTTTTTTTTTTTTAATTTTTTGTATGTCCCAGCTCAGCTGTAATGTAGTGAACATTTAGGTGCAGCACTGCAGTCACATGAAATTTTGTTTCAGATTTGTTTGAAGTTATTAAACACAAAACACAGTACTTTTTAGGTAGAACTTGCATGATTTTAAAAATATGCATAGTGTAAGAGGAAGAATTTAGAAAGTTTGTTTTCAGGTCTTTTGGATTCAGAATTTGCCAATAAATACATTACCTCAAAGAAATTTATACTCTGAAGTCCAAACTCTCTCGACAGAACCTGTGTGTGATGAAGTAGCACTCTTTGTCAGCAATTTCATTAGAATGAATTTAATTTGCAATTTTACTTTGCTGTAATGGTAAATCTGTTTTATTTCTCCCTTACCAAAAGATGAATGAGTGTAACCCACCAGTCTAACAAGATATTGATTAAAAAGGAAAGAGTGTGTTTGCTTCTCATGTTTTGTCTTTTGTCCTTGTCCACTTTGTACTTCCCAATATTGCTACCAAAATGAAATCTGCCTTCTGTGTGCCCCAATGTCATGTGTTGGGAAACTGGTGGCATGGATAGTGGGCTTTCGAACAGATGCAAGTATTTTTCAAAGGTGAGCACTATTAATTCACCATATCTTCATCATCTGTAGGACTAAGTCTATGAAAAAAGACAAAGATGGAAATGTTTTAAAATTAGAACACAAACCATGCCTCCCCTTTTGTTTAGAAAGCTTTCATATTAAAGAGATGCTTAGAACAAAAATAAATGTATTTTTCTTCAAGATTCTACTTTCGTTGCCTCATGACCCAATACTACCAATGAATTACTCTTTTATTAGTTTTTCTTGAGATAAAAAGGAAACTTTTCAACTGACTTCAAAAGAGGCAAAAATTATTTTAAGACCAAGGGGTTTATTCTCAACTGCTACATTAGATAACAAATTGCTTATGCTGCATTATTTTCTGCAACTTCCCTGCTTGTTCTGAAATTTAATTAAAAACTGGACTTTTAAAAAGAGATAATAGTTAATGCTTTTCTCTTGATATTTGTGTGTTTTATGTCTATATACATAAATGCACATAAATGACATTTTTGTTTCTGCCTCAAAGCAATAAAATATATAATTTACTGTGGTGTTTTCCACTGTGTCTCTACAGAACTGAATTTGTTCACATGTGCTGATATTACAAATCCTAGTCCTTTTTTTTGTGTCTTTTTAACACCATTCAATTAGTTAATGAAGGGATATGGCTTTGCATATGCTATTTGAAGGAAAAGGATTATTTTCTTATCCATTGAAACCTGCATGAAGACTAAATTGCTGTGGCAATTTCTCAAGCATTTCAGTTTCAGAGCTCTCTTCTGTCTTTCAGCAGTGGTAGATGACTGTTTGGTACCATACAAACATGCACATCTTCCCACACTGTGGGAAACACCACCCAAGTGCTGCATCTCCAGCTGCATGCCCTAGTAGGAGCAATGAGATAACCATTCTGTTTCTCACCTACAGTTTCTACTTCCCCAAATTCCTATAATCAGGTTAAAAAACCAAACAAAATTAAAACCAAACAACAGAACTATTTCTGTTCTTATGCAGCCATTTCTTATATCTGTTCTACAAAACTTACACTTCAGGGACTTCCATATTGTCGTGGTTATGAGGTTTGTTGCTTGTATTTTAGTTCAGTCTTTTCAGATTTCCAGCCCTGAGACCTGCTACTTTTGTCTCGTAGAGACAGATAGCAGAGGAAAATAAAGAGGAGAGGAAAGTCTGTGTTTTAAGTAGGATAAGAGACGATTGTGGTTTAATCTGAGCCAGCAGCCAAGCCCGAGGCTCCCACTTGTTCACTCTCCCACCAGAAAGATTGGGAAGAGAACTGGAAGGGTAACAGTAAGAAAACTCATGGATTGAGGAAAAGATGGTTAAATAGGGAAAGCAAAAGTTGTGCACAATAGCAAAGCAAAATAAGGAACTAATTCACTGCTTCCTGTGGACAGGCAGGTGTTCAGCCATCTCCAGGAGATAGGGCCCCCTCATGTGAAACAATGACTCGGGGAGACAAATGTCTTCAGTCTGAAGATCCCTTTCTTCCTTCTTCCATTAACTTTAAGTTAGGGTGCCATGCAGCCTGGAATATCCCTTTGCCCAGTAGGGGGCTCCTGGTCCCAGCCTCCCAGGCACCCACAGGTTCCTCACCAGTGCAGCAGCATGGGCAGTGGCAAAGGCCTGGGCTCTGTGTAAGCCCAGCTCAGCAATTATGAAAACATCTCTGTGTTTCCAGCCCTGTGTTCAGCACAAATCCAAAACACAGGCCCGTATTAGTCACTGTGAAGGAAATTACCCTACCACAGCCAAAACAAGTACAGAGACTTAGGTAAATTTTCTTTGTGTTGCTAGGGTATGTGTTCTGGGTTGACCTGCCTCCTATCCCATATATCCCATATCTTGGATACATTGTTGTGTCTGGCAGCTGCCCCTCTGGCCGCTGGCTTCTTGCTTTGCTGCTGCTGGCTTGCTCGCTCTGGCTCTCTGCTTTCTGCTGCTTGCTTTTGCTTTTGCTTGGTCTGTTTTTTTTTTTTTTTTTTTTTTTTCTTTTTTTTCCTGTTGTTCCTCTTTCTTCTTTTCTTTTTTCCTTCTTTTCTATCTCTGTCTCTCTGTTTGCTGGCCTGCCCCCTGCCACTGGCTCTCGCTGCTTCTATTTGTTTTTTTTTACCTTCCTTTTCCCTTCCCCCCCCCCGCCACTCCAAGGTTTGAACCGGCTCTGGACCTGACCTGACCTGAGAAGTTGGAGAAGTCCTGGGTCTGCAAGAGAAGCTCAGTACCCTTCCCGACAGTAACGCGGTTCCTTTTCCCACTTTGGTGTTGGAGAGTGTTCTTTTCATTGTCAATAAACCGGTTTTTCCACTTTTCCTCCAAGGCATTTTCCTTCCCGAACCCAGGGCTGGGGGGGAAGGGGTGGTGGAGGTTTTGGTTTAGGGGACTCCTTTTGGAGGTTCTTCCCTAATTTATTCCAAACGAGGACAGTATGTCTGCTGTAAAGCTTGGTACTTGTCACTATAGCTTGGTGTTCCATGTAATAGCAGGATTGTCCAGTTTGTGAAGTATATCCTAGGTTAGCTGCAGTGGTTTAGTGGTTTAACATATTTTTTGAATCTCTTTGTATTTCCTAAAAAATGCTTACTACTTTTGTATGTGAGAAGGTACTTCTATCAGTAACCAGAAAAAGAATGGCTGTATCTGTGGGACCGTGGAAGCAGTAACTGAGAACCTCAGTAGCTGTAACAGAAATATTCTTTTGGACTTGAATGATAAGTTTTGCTCTCAATAATGAGAGATATCAAAGAGTATATACCAAATACTTAAAGCACATGAAGACATACCAACTTTATGTGTTAGTGGAAGAGAACAACAAAAAGTATTTTGCAAATTAATAGTATATTAGCCATTTGCTGCTTACATACATGAATGGAAATATAGATAATGTATTTACAAAATGCATGTTATGGTTAGAAGTTTATCACCGTTTTAAAATACATTTTAAAAGGAAAATTAAATTTCTGTGAAACAAAATCTTGCTTCTAGTTACCTGTTTTCCTTTTATTGCTGACTCATATATATGTAAAATGTGTGGATAAAAGTAATAACAAATTTCTAGTGGGATTTTTTATATGTTCTTTTAAAAGCTATTTTAAGGTGGATATACTGAAAAATGGGTCATATACTTGTCATGATTAAGCATTTGCAGAATTGAGGTCACATACATTATGCTTGATTTTTTTCCATAACTACCAGCAGAAGATAATGAGGAAAAAATTATACTGTTCTATATTAATGTTTCAGCTTATGGTGCTTCATTATACTTGAAGTAGTCCTCTAAGGGATTATAAATTCATCCAAAATCAAGTTCTCTATTTTTTTCAGTGATTAGATAGGATGTCTTCAGTCAGTGCTAGATGTGCTGGTATATGCCAAGTATGGAGTCAGTATCGTGGGGAATACTAGGTTTAGATGAAAAAATAATTAATGTAATTTTCCCTAGAGAGATTATGTGATTTTTTTTCATGGCAAATGAAATTTCATAGAGTAGTGATGGATTGCTTTTTTGATGTTTTTTTCATGGGAGTTGAATAGAGATGTACATACCTGTAATTTTACTGGCCATTCTGTTTCATTCTGAAATGTATCAATAATGGATTAGTTAATGAAAGGTCCTGGTAGTCAGGTATTTGCTAAAAACATTGAACAGTTATGGTCCGTAACCCATGCCAATTTCTTTCAGTTCTTTGAGCAGGCATTGGTAGTAGATAAAATTTTACTTCAGTTATCTTGAAACTGTTGTGAAATTACCATTCTCTTGGCTTTGTTCATCTGTGTCCTGCCAGACAGACAATAGTCCTCCCCTCTGTGGAGCATTTGTCTCCATGTGATCAGTGTGAGTTTTTTTAGCCAAGCAGGCAGAACCTACACCTCTGCCTGCAAAACGAAATTCTCCCTGCCTCTCTATTCAGACAGCAGTCATGTTTCCTTTTGACCCTGTTGTCACTGTGGAATCGCAGATGATATTTTGCAGAGCTATTCTGGTACTGTTGGTGCATTATGTGCTTTTGATATGAGAAAGGTGAACATCCGTTTCTGTTACAGTTACTGTGTACTAGGGAATTTTCCAAAATGGAAAAAATAAAACGTCAGTGTTGTCTGATAATAAAGGAAAAAATATAAAAGCAAACTTTTAAGAACCAGATTTTATGCTTTACTTAGGAGCTTCTAACAGGAGCTCCTTGCTTATATGCCCTTTTAAAGATGCAAGGAAAATCACAGCCCTCCTGTCCCAGAGAATAAAAAAATAGTTCTTTCTATCTCTAGAGGTAGGTATCACTTCAAAGATGGGGGAAAGAGGCATGACTACAGTGTAACTCAAAACCATAATGCTGAATATCACTGCTTTAGAAGTGAATCTGTGCATGGATGCAGCCTCTTCCTTAGGATATGTCCTCTTTAAAGTTTTTAAGGACATCAAGAAAAATAAAAGTGGACTTAATAATCAAGCAAGCAACATTTACTTACCTGTCAGTGCTGTTGACCTGAGACCTAAATTGCTCTAAATTATTGTTATTTTCATAATCTGTATATGAGAGGATGGTACTAAGTCAAAGTGATTATAAAGTTTGGAGAGAGGGAATTGAGTATTTCTAGTTCTGTTTTTAAAGGTAGTTCTAAAATTCAGAAGCACAGGACAAATTGCTAGAGGAATTGAACTAGATGTTGAGAGCTGTATGAATTACAGAATGAGAGAGTTTCTGACTTTTAATTTGCATCTGCTCTTCCTAGCACCTTGAAATCAGAAAAAATTGTAACGTGAATTTGAATCTGCAGTTAGCAGATTTTTATTTATGAGTTTTTTTGCCTGTAAATACTTGGTATATTCTGCCTCCAGAATTACTGAAAATGGAAACCTGGTTGCACGCTGTGTACGTTTTGAGCTTTCATGATGAAATATCGTCCTCCTGAAATAATTGTATAAATTGTGTCTATTCAATATCAACAGGTGATTTTCATTTCCTTTATAAGTTCATCTAAAGTTACAATCATATTAGTGCCTTTATTTTGAGACTATTGCTACTTCCTAAAAGTAGATGTTTGCCAAGTAGTTACTTATACCAAATTTCATTTGTATAAAAATGTTACTAATATCTACCTATTTGTAGTTCCTCCTTAATTCTTAGAAAATTTGTCATCTGCCCAACTAATTACCTTTCTTTCAGTCTAAGGTTCTATTCCTGATCTGTGGCAGGCAATCCATGATCATGAATAAGTTTTTCATACACTGCTTTTTTCTTGGAGGAAAAATGCATTGCTTTTGATTAACAATGGAACTTAATAAAGGGGAAAAAATAAAATATGACAGGGGTGTTCTGCTGAGTGATTCTTTTAGTTCAGTTGATAATTTCTACAGGGGCATGTCTCATGAATAATTCAGGTAAGATGGAAGCAAGTGCTTTGCTGGCCAATGACTCAATGAAGAAATCATGTTGGAACGAAAGCATTCTATGTAAAATGCATGATACTCTTAATGCTTATCTTTAAGTATTAATAAGTTTTGTCCTGTAGGATAACCAGGGTGCAGTCGGGTTGAACCCCAAACAGGATTTGTGTATATCACTTCTGAAGCTGTTACAAATGCTGTTTTAAAATGGAACCAAGTGGAGAGTCATTGTTGTTTAACATAGCAGCAGGCTCCAGTTCTCAGGCAAGCTGAATGGGTTTTCAAAAGGGAGCCAAAATTTTACAAATGGCTATGGAAGCTCTAGTGAAGAAGCAGGTACTCCACTGTATGTTGCTCTGCTTCCCGAAGAGTTAAATTTCTTTGAGTAAACAATCTGAGCAGCAACACAAGCAAGCTTTAATAGAAACATCTTTTAAAAATGATCTATGGTAGTTCATGTAATAAATGCATAGTAAATGCCAACTGTTGTATTTTAATTTCCATATTCATTAAATAAATATATTTGTTGTGCAAATATGCCTTGTTGTGAATGCAGCCAGCAGATGCTTGAGTTATGCAGAGGATAATGACTTTTAGCTGAAAGCCTTTGAAGAGTTTAAAGAGGTTTCTTAATCTCTGCATTTTTCACTGTGGTGCTAAACCTTTCTAACTTGCTTCTTATTCTTAAAAGGAATTTTTGAGAAGTCAATGGATTGATTGTGCCATTCCTATTTGTTTGTTTCATTAGTGTTGTTTGGTAAGGCTGGAGTTCATGCTGCAGCAATGTGTGTGTTGGAGGCCTCCCTGGGGAATGTGTGGCTGGAGACTGTGCCTTTTGCTTCTGCTTTACTTTCACTGTGGCGTTGCACACTGGCATAAGGATTCCACTGCAGCGTGTAAAATTTGTTTTAACATCCCAGAGCTGAAAAGATGTGATGATATGCAGTGGCATTCAAAATTTCACTGCAATATCTGGATAGTTACTGCAGAGGTTCTTTTCTCCTTAGCTATGTTATCCCAGAAGCCCTGCCAGCATCACTGACAGGCTCAGTCTTGGCCAGCAGTGGGTCCGCCTTGGAACCAGATGGAACTGACTCTGTCCAACATGGGGGAAGCTTCTGGCACCTTAATACAGAAGCCACCCGTGCAGATTCTCCCTTTCGTCCTCCCAGACTTTCCCCAGAACTGCAGTACTGTATGCTTGCACTGCTGCAGGATGAGGTTCCCAGGCTCAGAGCAGCGTACACGTGAAACAAAGAGCAAGATCAAGGAAAAAACTGCAGCTTTAACTGCAGTACAGGGACACCTGAAAAGTGGCACCTCTGTTGGGATTTGGGCACCCGTGGTACCTTTGTGGATGGTGGGCAGATCTTTACTCAAAATTGCCCAGATATGCTCTGGCAAGGACTTTAGAGGAAGACACCTCCCCCCCGCCCCCCCCCCCCCCCCCCCCCCCCCCCCCCCCCCAACCTCCGCCAAATCCTGGGACTTTGTCTGTATGACCCAAGGGAAAAAACCTTCCTAAAAACCTTCTTGACTGCAGACTCAGGGCACCAGTCATGGTGTGGTGCTGCAAGAGCAGCTGGCAGTAAGTTACCCACAATTGCCCAGGGGCCATGCTCAATGCTCCAGAGGAAGGTGAAAATCTCCCAGTGATTAGTGCCAATCTGCCTTGGGGCAAGATTCCTTCCTAACATCAGAGCTGCCCATTCCCTGAGCGTGTGAGCAAGCCTTGACCAGGGTCTTCTGCAAAGCGACAAGCAACCAGGTATCTCATGAGCTCCTGAGCTGAGCATGATGTGCCATCAGCCTGGAGGAGTCTTGCAGAGCCCTTCCCCATTAGGACCTCGGTAGAACCCTCAGCACAGGGCTCAGGCACTCTTGCAAGCCCCACTCCCTCCCTTGGGCTCATGTGAGCAGAGAGCATCACCGTAGGATTTGCTGTGACTCAGTCCTTGTGGTCATCTAGTCTCATGCTGCTCATACAGCTCAGGAGTGTGGGAAACGGCCTATCCAGCCTCGTACCTCTGCAGAGTCACCTTCCCAAACAATGGCCCTGGTTTCTGCAAGAGGAGGCAGGCAGTGCCTTGGGCACATGGAGAGCTGTGACCCTTCCGTGCAACACTGCAAGCAACAGGCCATGGGCGCAGGTCACTGCATTCAAGATGAGTAGTATGTGGAACTGCTGGAATGAGCCCAGAGGAGTGCCATGAAAATTACTGGAGAGCTGGAGCACCTCTGTCATGAAGATAGGCTGAGAGTTGGTGTTGTTCAGCCTGAGGAAGGAAAAACTTTCAAGTGACAGTATCAGGCACAGCACTGGGCACAACATTGCAAACTGGAGGAGAGAGGGAATTGTGCTGCATGGGAGCAGCCTCACCTCAAGTGCTGGGGCAGCTTTCGGTGCCACAATGTAAGTAAGACGTTGAGCTGTCAGAGAATGTCCAAAGGAGGGCAACAAAGACTTTGAAACGTCTCAAGTGTAAGACTTATAAGGGGAATTGAGAGTCACTTAGAATGTTCAGCCTGAGAGGGCTGCAGGGGATGTCATTGTGGTTTACAACTTCCACAGAGAGGGCAGTGAATGGTTGGTGCTGATGTCCCCTATCTGGTGACAGTGATAAGATACAAGGAAATGGAATGAAGCTGCTGGCTGGAGTCTAGGAAAAGGTCCTTCCCTGGGAGAGGGTGGTCAGTCACTGGAACATGCTGCCTGGGGAAGTGGTCATCATGTCAACAAGCCTGACAGAGTTCAAAAGGTGTTTGGATGACAGATACGTGGTTAATTTTTGAAATAGTCCTCCAAGGCCCAGGTATTTGGACCCAATGACACTTAAAAGGGTCCCTTCCAACTTTAGGTATACCCCAGTAACATTATTCTACTACACATCTAAGTTAATTGGTTAAATGCCACTAAACACTATTTCCCCCATTACCTGGCAAAGTAACAGCTTTCTGTTTTAAACAAGTTGACAATTTGTACTTGGCAGCTTTTTTTATGAATAGGATTAATTGTGTATAGCTCTTGCATACTGTCATTGTCTTTTGCAGTATGCCTTCTAGGATATAATAGGCTTAATTAAACCTAGTCAGTTTGACAAAACATATATTAATGATGTTCAGTAATGGCAGAGATTTTGCATTTAATGGCACTTAGACCGTATTGACACACAGCAGTTGTGACATGTTTCAGTGTTCTTTGAATCAAAACTCTGTTTAATAAAAAATGACACAGTATTTATGATGCAGTGATACATAGGTCATTGATTATTAAAGATGACATAATTTCAGGAAAGTAGATGTGATTGCTCTGAAATGTAATGACAGTTTTAGAAAGATTATCTGTACTTCAGGCTCCTTATGGCTTTCGATTTCCTTTCAGTTAATTAACTTTAAAAATATTAATTCCAGATAGCAAGTCAGATTCAACTGCAGCAAACAAAACCTCAGAAATATGGGTTAAACCAAAATGGATTGCTGTGTTTTAATGATAAAATCTCAAATCGTGCATGGTTGAATTGGCATATCTCATGCAGGGCCAGAAGTTGGACTTGGTGATCCTTATGGGTCTCTTCAACATATTTTATGATTTTATGGTTGTATGATTTTTAGTTAATGATATAGGCAAAAATATTTCAGGAAACATTGTAGAGTAGTAGTATTTCTTGATGAGTGAGGTGCGGTAACTGGTCATGTTACTCTACAAGCTGCGATGTAGAGTAATTAATGTTAAACATGGTTACAGAGTAAAGTAAACATGGTAACATCCTATGGTTGTTGCTTTTCAACCCAGTTAGCTGTCCAGTTAGCTTCAAATGCTCAGTGGAGCAGCCTTTAAGCTTGTCCCTGCAGTACTACAACAAGCTAATTTCAGTATTAAAAAATGGTATTTTAACTGGTGCCTTTTTCCTGTCCTCTTAATAGGTTTTTGTCTCTCTGTGAAACAGAAATCAGGTCTGCAGTCTTCCTAGAGGTTTCTCACTCAAGCTACAGTTTATCCTTGGCAAAACTGTAATTCTCATAGATTGCAAACATAGTTTATGCTTTACAAAAATGTGAGATGCTACAGATCTCTTCAGAAGCACTAAGATTTTGCAACTCTTTCGTATTCCTTTGTTGTCTTTTCCTTGATTTTTAAGATCTCTTTTATGCTAGAAATTACATTCTAACGTCCTTTCTGTCTCTCTTGACTTGCCCTCTTCCCAAATTAGAGCACATGCCAAACCACCACTCTGAAAGGCAGCATTTAAATATATATCCTTTGGCTTTTGTCTGATAAGTTGCTAAGAAAGAGAGCATACCAGTTTTCCCCAACCAGTGAATTAACGTATTATTTCTCTTATTTTTATATGCCTAGCTTTTGATTGATCAGACTTGAGAATTATTTCTTTGAGTCTCTGGAGTTTAATTGTATGTAAATTAGTTCTTTCATTTGCCTGAATGTGCTAACCACTTTTTATTAACATTGCTTTCAAAGATCCATTTTCTTTGCTCCAAAGACCTCATATCTCAATGTAAATTTACAGAATTTTCTGGTTCATAGGACTGTATCTTAAACTAAAACAGCAACACAAAATTGGTGCTGCCATGGCATCTGTTTTGTACAAAGTGATATGTTTAAATTTGCTCTTCAGGAAGTTGTCACTAATTTTACCATTTGGGACTTCTTTGGCCTTCATGTATGTTAACTGACAATTTATCAGAGGGTCATTTTCTGTAAAGTACTTACCAGACTATAAAATACAAGAGCCAGCTGAAAATTTGTGAAGTGTATTATGGGTGATGTCTGTGGGTGAGCTTGTAAGGTCATGTTAGTGCTCTTTTTTCTCATGTAAACTTTGTCCCTTGGTGATCTGTATATTGGGAACACAACAGGCCTTGGCTTTGAGCTGTGTTTGCTTCCCTTGGTGAGGAAGCTCCAGTGTTGGACAAGCTCTGCACAAGCTGGATCCAAACCTTCTCTTTTCTAGTGGGACACAGCTGGTGCATTCTGCAGGGGCCCAAGTTTGCTGTGGTGGAGATGCACTGGTGTGCATGGCGCTCAGTGCATTTAGGCAGAAAGGTGTAAATATTCACCAAAGTCCTCCAGAGCTTGTTCTGTTTGCTCAGTGTGGTCAGAGAAAGCCTAAGCCCTCCTGGAATGGCCTCCCTGAGCTCAGTAAGCTCTGTGCAGATCAAATCCACGGGGGTAGGAAATGTTTGATCCTGCTGATGTGTGCAGCAGGACCTGGGTACTGCAGGGCACAAATGATGTGTGGAGGACACAAACTTCTCCTCTTTCCCTAATTTTCCTCCTGGATCTTTGTAACACCTCTTTGACAATAAGACAAAGACTGTAATGGCCAGTGGAAAGATAAGTTAAAGCATTCTCTGGAACATAATTTTATTTTAAATAAAATTTTACTCCATCAGAAATGATTGTAGTGTTGCAAACCCAATGTTATTCCGTCTTTGGTAAGGAGTTTAAACACAGTTAATATTTAGTCATTAGTGAAGCTGTATTTTTTTTAAATTTGCCTTAGTGTTTGTTAATATTCTGTCTAGTACAAAATACTATGTTCCATTAAAAGGAAACCTGGGCTCTGATTTCTCAAAGATCCCAAGGGTTACTCATACTTTTGAGCACTAATCCTGCTAAAAATAATGTAAACTAGTAATTTGATTTAATTTGTAGCTGTGGATAATTGATGCAGCCTTCTGATGTTTGCTTAGTTTTTGTTGATGTTACTGTATAAACAATTTTTCAGATGAATGGAAATATTTTTGTAAAAGTTGACTATGCATGAAAGTACTAATGTTATCAGACCAGTGCCTGTTGTGAATTCCCTTAAGCTATGTAGGAGTTCAAGAAAAGCTTAAAAATTTGTGCAGTCTCAGACCTGTCAGTAAACCTGTCTAAAACTAAATGGACCTGTAGAATGTACTAAATCTGATCATTGGGAGATGTAAAGTCTACTTATTTTTCCTTTTTCACTATTTGCTTCTAAAATATTTCTCTTTGTGGCAGCTCATGAATTTAATAGGCTCTTGTCAGTGACTAAAGGAAAGCCATTTTCCTTTTTTTCTGTAGATCTAGATGGCATTAAGTGGCAACATACAGTATTGATTTAATAGTCTTTGGAAACAGTGGTTACTTGCTTGTGGACATATGTGAGCACTTGAAGTATTGTTTGAAAAACTTGACTTCATGGTGAGTATTTTAAGCGTCCTGCTGTTAGGAATGTTGAAAATAAATTTTGATTTTCAAATGAGTAGGCTGTTGGTAAAAGAGTGAGAAATAGCAAATAAATTGATTTACCTCTTAGGTGATGACTCTTTTGTGGTGATAGAATGCATTGTTTAGTCCCGCAAAAACAATATGACACTGTGGGGCATAAAGATGTTTGAGAAGTAAAATCAGTTCAGGGAAAATGTGCTAGCAAGGCATCAGTAAATGTGCCACTGGGAGGGAAGGAAACTAGCTAGTAAATTTCCCAAGAAAAAGAGAACATTGAAGAAATGTTTTTAGTTGTTTAGAAAGAGAAAGTATTAATATAACAATGGGAACCTGAATGAATTTGGAAGTTGATTTTCTAAATTTTATGTTGTATTTGCATCTGCATAAAAATTTTGGTGTTTCTGAAAAATATTGTGTGTAGTTAGAGAAAGAGAGGAGAATGTGTGTACTTTGTCACCTAATTTTGTGTAAGTGAGAACTAAAATTTGGCTTTGAGATTTCAAGAATTTTTTTTTAGCCTCTTGTTCTGTAGTTTGTAGTGTCAGAAAAATCCATTTTCAGGGGCCATGCTCTTTGGTGCACTGTTGGATGAACTTTATTTTAATATATTTTCAAACACTATGCATTAGTGCAAACCCTAGGGAACTGCTTTGCTCACAGCAGAAACTCCTTGATATTGTGAGTGCATAAGGAATTATACACGGAAAGTACAATCTTGGAGTTTGTCTCAAATTTTAACTTCTTTTTGTTAAATTGTCATTAATAATTAGGTCTGTCTTCTCATTCTGAAAATTACATCATAATTTGATAGCTGCTTTCCATTTTCTAACTTCAGTAAGAATAGTTGGAGGGGAAGAGGGTCATAGAGCCTTCAGTAAAAGTAAACCTACTGGGCTTTTCATGTCCAACTACTTTTTTCACTGAGCTATGGACGGAAACCTCTGAGGTATCTTCTGGTTTGGGTTCAGATTTTGTTACATACCAGCTCTTGCAGAGAGATTTGGCTGTATGGGACCCCTCTGAAAATCCAAGTGTCAAACACTACCTGCAGCCTGTGTCCAGCTTTATTTCTGTTAAAGCTCAGCAGTGGGGCCTAAACTAAAATGCACACACAAGTGTTTTGGATAAAGGAGGGCCCACGAAGCAGCAACAGCTGTTGCAGATACTTATTAGTGGGGAGCAAGCTCTGACACCATTCCTCTGAAGGCCATATGTAGGAAAAGTGGGGGTAAAAAAAACCCCAGACCTTTAAAATCTTGAAGCTATATACACATTTTTAAAGTGTCCAAATGATTATGTAAGATAATCCATAGAGCAGAGGCGGAAAACCATATCTGTAATGCTACTTAGGATTTTGAATTATTTTTACAGGGGAATGAATCAGGAAAATTTTGACACCTTGCTGTTTCAAGAAAACTAACAACGATTTTTTTTGTCTCTAACAGAAAGAACACATCTTGTCTGGGGAAAGCATTAGTGGTTTTTTTGTTGTTGTTGTTGGGTTTTTTTTTTTTTTTTTTTTTTTAAACCTGTTTATAATTCAATCCTTGCTCTTCACACAAGAGCTGTTTTGCTGTTTACTTTACTAGGACCCAGTAGAGTTCATACATAGCTTGTAAACAACTAACTTCTTTGGTCTTTTTAAACCCTTCAAACTAAAAATCTTGTTATGGTTGGATAGAACTGCACATTGCGGGATCAACCATTAGACCTGAAGACAGACTAATTAGATGTTTGCCTTTTGCTACAAGACTTAAATTTTATCACACCTAAAGTTCATGCAATTCTAGGCATCAGTCAATTAGATAAAGGAAAAACAGGTCAATTTTATTAGACCCCCATGACTCAGGCAGTTGATTATACTGAGAAAACACAGGACTTGGTGTTTTAGTGGAGAGTTTGCTTTTGTAATTGACTAACTGCTGCCTCCTGCTCTGTTGACCTTCACTAATTTGTAGTATTGTCTGTCATTCCTTATCTGCAGTTGAGTGGGGAGGTTCACATGTAAACATCAACATTGTTAAGGTCAGGGGGGACTGCATCTGTCTCTATAGCCAGTTCATTTTTAATTGTGTGTACAGCCAGGCTGCAGGCTTTATGTCACTTGGTTCTGCACATCTATCTGAAAATCTGCAGCTTTTGTCAGACTGTCACTGTTTTAATAATAATGAAATGAATAATGTAAACAGCTATGGATCATTTAAAACCCTCGAGAGTGTCTTCTAGTACAGTGCTTGTGCTGCCACAACACTATAGGAGGGTGGCATCCCCTGGGAACTGACTCTATCCAAAAGCATAGGACAGTCTGGTGCACGCTGGGTGGTGTGGTGCTGTATAACGGCCATCCTGCTGTGGTTGCTGTGGAAGTCTTTCCCTTTGGAATATCAGTGTAGGGGCTGAAAGTGAGAAAAAAATGCCCAAAACTCCTACTCTAAAAGGTTACATAAATAGTCTCATGTTGTGTTTACCAATGTTTCCCAATATGTCTATATATGGGAAACATATTTCCCAATATTTCTACAAGTGGAAAAGTGTACAAATTATTTCAATGGCCTGGCAAGTTTCCAACATTTTTAGAAAAATACTTATTTAATCTTATTACTAATGCAGCATTTACATGTTTGCAATTTTTAAATACACTGTCAGTCCTATTAGTTAGAAATATGGGGACAAAAGTGCTCTAGAACCACTGTTGTTTGGTACTTTCCATTACATCTCATTTCTACTACAGAATTCTTGTATTTTTCTGCCTCTTGTCTTTTTATTAGCTCTAAATTGTTATGAAGTTTCAGTTCTGTTGTGATATATTCCATATCCTGATGTATTTTAACACAAGCTATTTTTGGTAGTAATGGTATTAAATGCCCTTATTCTAATTTCATCTCTTTGTTCAACATAGCAAGCTTTCTATTTCAATGAATGATTCTTCTTCCTTTGATGCTTCTTCCCTTCAGATGTTTTTATCCAATTACTCTTTTTTCCCTTACTTCACCTTGACTAAGGTGGTATGCATGATAGTCTTCAAGATTTTCCCCCAAATTTGTCCTAAAATTTATCCTCTAGCCTCATATGCTGATACTGCTTAGCCTAAAGCTATTTTTTTCAGTTGTCTAGCTAAATATGAGAAGTCTTGGTGCTATCACTTTGCTAGCAGATGACTGTTCCTTCTCTGCCCTGAAAGGAGAAATGAAATGGAGGACCCATATGTAATCTTTTACTTCCCTGCTCTATATTCCTGTGAGTCCCATCACAATATACAGTTAATTATGAGTATTCTGAATTATTTTGTATGCAAAGATTCTAGTTTGACTTTTTTTTGCAGGTTGATTTGCAATGTAATTTGTTTTTATCGCAAAGCTTCCTTGTTTTTGAAACAGTACATGTATGCATTCATAACCCCCGTAGGCATTGTATCAGTCAGGAATAAAATTGACACATTTTCTTCCTGCTAAAGATTATTAATGAGAATGCTAAATAAGTGTGGTTTTTTCTAACTGATTTGAGCAAGAAGTACAAGACCAAAGGGAATGGATGCTTCAAGGTCTAGTTGTGGAGCAGTCTTGAATATATGGAAAGATGATGAGTGCATTAATGAACAATCAGCAGTTGCACTTTGGCAAAAAAGTCAATGACAATGTTTTTAATGACAGTGACCTATCTGATCCTCCCTCCAGCATCACTTCTTCAAAATGATCTTCACAAAGCAGTGACAACATGTACAGAATGCTAAGAAGCATTAAAACCCATCCTGCATGTCGTAATCACTAATTGAAAGGAACAGCCTGATGAATTTTCAAGTTCAGTTGTCTGGCTTTTGCAGAGAAACTGCATTTCTGAAACACAGCAAGCTGAGACCAAAAAGTTGTTGCCTCTAGCAGTGGATCTTTGATCTGGCTCTGACTGATGTTGCATAGCTGTGAATTCCTCAAGAAATGAATGATGAAACAAACAATGAAATGATGAAACATCAGATCAGGATGAAGAAGCAGCAAAATTACCAGTGTACGTATTTAACCCAGCAGCTGTGTTACATTTCATTTCCTTGAGCACATGCTCATGTTTGTTCCTCTCATTGCTTTCTTCAGAACAGTGCTGTTTGTGTGTTTGCAAGCCCAAACAGTTACGTGTCTTCTTCAGTGTGACCAAGTATCACTCCTGCCTGCCAAGCAAGTGTGGATGAAAGAAAGGATACTAATTGGTACTCTTGGGAAGCTTCAGTAAAATACTGTCCTCTTGTGTCAAATTTTCACATTGTAAGACTGATAAAAAAGAGCAAGCATTCCATTCAAGTTCTCTGTGAGCTCAGGAGGTGGTGACAAGATCATCAGTGAAGCATGTTGTAAATGCCTTGTACAGCTAGTGGAGAAAAGGAAAATCCTCCAAAGGTTTGTGTCCTGACAGTTGTGTATAAATTGCTTGTACTTTCTTGGATGTTATTTTCCTACAACAGCCAGATATTTATCTCCCTGCCTTAGTAACATTGCTGTAGTGATGTGCAGATTAAGAGTGAAAGGAAATGAAAGCAAGGTCAGCCCCCAAATGAAGAAGCATTCTGTTACAACAAGCCCTTTTTTTCTCAGACAGAAGGGAAAGCTTTTTTCCTTTAAACTGTATTTCATCTTAGTGACAAGTGACTGAAACACAGTGAAGCAGAGAGGGAGATGGATAATGGGGTTAGTTCAATTGGGCCTTCACTTCCAAGTTTTGATCAAAAACTGACTAAATGATTTGATGGGAATTGGTTTGTTGTTTTGTTTTATTTAATTTTGCAAAAATAGTAATTACAATTTATAAGAACCTTGTCAAAACACGCTAAACTTAGGAAATATTGTGACCGAACTCGGTACAGCATTAATACAGCTTGTAAAGAAATAATATATTATTTCTACAGTTCATATAATTAAGAATAATTTCAAAGTGTTTTGCAAGTAACTGTGGCTTGTATGCAAACCTACACAGTATAGGCCAAAAGACCTATGACAAGACACCATCTTCAAAAATTACTTTGAAGTTGCTGATAAAAAATGGCCTTTATTAGATCATGGGACAAGGGTGGCAGTAGTTAGGGGAAAAACTCAGTTCTCTGGAACTGGAGAGTCAGGAGTTTCTTGAGAGATTGGTATCAGGACTGGGAGGAAGGAGTCTGTGAATGTGGACTAGTGGGGAATAAATACTGGAGGGGAAGGAAAGGCGGATATTTGGTGTTAGAAACCAGAGAGCATGTGATGTTAATGTGAGTAAGTGACATGCTCTTCTCAGATAAACCTCCTAAGCCCATTTTTCTGAATCTGAACATGCTGATTTATTCATTTCCCCTCTGATGTTGATTGTTGGTGCTGATTTTCTCATCTTACTGTCTAAGATATTAGGAATTTCAGGAGAGAATATTTTAACAATCTTCATGTTTTTAAGCCAGAGATCCCCAGACTCTTTTACACAGAGACAAACACTGATGCAGAACACCGGATAAATCAACATCATAACTCAGAAAAGAAAAAACCTGCAACAACTGAGAATTTGAAAGGAGACTGTGAGTGTAAAAGGGAAACTTCAAAAGTACAAGCAATTTTTATTGTAATGTGTTGTCTCTGTGTAAGAGGTGTCCATCTTGTCTGCAAGTCAATGTAATACAGTACAATGAAATAGTGCTGCTTATTTATAAATCCAGGGATTATGTCTACTGCTCTGCTTCTCTGGCCTTCTCATCCATCAATAGGCGTTTTGAATGGAGCATGCAGCCATGTCCTTGCCTGAGGTATTTGGATTTTCTGAGAGTGTGATACTTTTTTTTCACAGTGCCAGGATTTCCCAAGCTGCTGAAGATTCGTGTTGAGGCGATGTTAGATAATGCTGATGGCTGTAGTTATACATGGAGTTGTACCTGTGACTTTCCACTCTCCATGAGCCTGTTTTTAACCATGTATGATGCTTTCTTTAGGTCAAATGTTCAACTATGACCCGTGCATTGTTGAATAGAGTCAAGTGGGGCTGATAAGTCGGGTGATCTGTTATCATGTTCTCACTTTCTGTTGACTTTTGTACTGAGGGCTGCTTGAAACATGATATCTTGGAGGTGTAGGACAGATGTTTTTCTTATTTATTCCACTTTTATGAGTAGGATCCTACAATTTTTAGTTTAAGTCTGAGTTAGCATTGTAAAATACCTGTATTTATCCTAACCATCTTCTCTTTAGTTCAGTTTTCATGTTTCAGCAGATAGATAGGTAGAACTGTACAAATTCCTGTTCAAAGAGGCCCCAAATCCTTTTCATTTCCATCTACTTTAGGGGCATAGACCTGTGTAAAAGGGGCAGAATTTCAAAGGTTTCAGCTTCTCTGCTCTGATGCACTGGTCACCTAAAGACATTCAGTTCATTCTTACCACCTATCTGCAGAATAAGAATGCCTATAGTATGTTGGCTTTGCCTGGAAGCTGAGGTCATGATAGTAATCAAATGAAAAACATGTTTGTAAATATCCTTCTCTTCCTCACCACAAACCTGTATTCTACCTGTATTATTCAATGACCAGTTTTACCCCATTGTGTTGGTAAAATCATCCATGATTTCTCCTTTTAGCTCCCCATGAAGGTTAGACTTTATGGGATGTGGCAGATCTTGGCAGAACAGAGGTCCCCCTAGTTCAGTGCTGACATTTTACTGGGGGTCTGCACTACCTGTCCCACTATTCACTGGACCTGTTACTTTCCTTCTGTGTTGCATCCAAATTTCTAGTCTTTTCCTCTGCATCCAAACTGCAGAGATCGAGGCTGAAAATATACTGTTGTTTTTTTCAGTCTTTACTACTGGTGAAAAATACAATTAGTAAAGTACCCTTTTGGATTAGGATTAAAGGAGAACCTGTTTTGTCTCTGTTTTTACAGGATTGAGGAGGGCAGATGAGAACCAGCCTAGTGCAGTGCAGAAAGGTCGATGTGCCAGGAGGTGGCAGCTGAAGTACTAGTTTTCACTTGGAGCAAAAACTAGCAGTAATAGCAAAAACCAGCCTGTAGACAGCGCAGATCTTACCTCTCTGCATGGGAAAATTCTATACTTCATTAACGCTGTGCTAAACAGAAAAGTCCTAATGGATGTGTGTTTTTATGCAATCACCTCAAGCAGCCCTCCCAGCCTTCGCATTAATTCTGAATATTGTTGCACAGTGGCATTCACAATTAATTCAAAGCTTAGAAAAAAGTGCTTCTTTGCCATTTCATGGCTGTGTCTTTCCTGACTGGCTTGAAAATTGCTAGATAAATTCTGAGTTTTTAAGGATGGCATACCTGTTTTAATTTCTTTGATTCTTTACAGAGGCTAATGTCCAAATTTGTTGCACTTGGAGTGCCACAGGTAGTTAGAATATAATCCAAATGGCAGTGATTTGAATGTTGTCAGTTGGGTTTAAGTGGTGTCAACACAACTTCCACATGACTAACAATCTAGTCTATATATAAATTAATAGGCCCAACATATCTATTAAGTTTGCACGGTAACATGAGTAAGGAGCAATCAAAACACAGTTCCAGAGGTAGCCCCTGGCTATTTTATCCCTTGCAGAGTAGTAGCTTCATAATAGAGGTTGTCAACCAACCAGTTAATCTTATAGAGGAGATGGCTCTTTCAGATGCTTGGGTTAAGTGGCTGGAAAACAACAAGCTCCTGCTGGCCTGACTTTATATGGAAAGAAACTACACAGACAGCTGGAATCATAGGTGTTTAAAACATTTTTAACTCTTACTAAGATTCAACAGCTAACTGAGGATTCCTAGTTTTGACTAAATGTTCAGACCAGACAGTCCTTCAACTATATGATTTTTTAAATGACAGGGTTTACAAGTGAAAAATACACTTATATTCCCTATTAAACTCAAAATGACCAAACCAACCAACCCAAGAAAGAAAAATAAGCAATTTGTCCCTCCAAAAAAACCAAACCAAAGCCACAACCTCTCTCTGCTCCTCCAAAGCCTACCAAAGAACAGCCCACCAAAACCAAGCACCAAACCAAACAAATACAAATCCTGTTTCTGAAGTGCAATCTGTGTTTTTCCACCAGTGTGATGGATATAACACTGCTTGTAGGGTAAGGGATTTTCTCCTGTAAGGTCCTGAGTGCTTGCAGCTTCAGATCCTGTCCCTGTACACAGAATGAATATATGTTTAAATCTTTTATATGTTGGAGTAGGATCTCTTTCTGTTATACTTGGACAGTGGTGACACACCTGTGTGTCCACTGAAATGGATACAACAACATCAATGTATACATGAAGAGCTCTGGTACTCAATCAGGCATCTTTCAACAGCGAAGTCTTGGAGGTGACTTGGAGTAGGAATGTTTCAGTTCTTGAATGACAAGGTGGATGCATAGCAAATGTTACTGACTCCACAAGATGTTTCATAGTCAGCACACTTTTAAAAAGTATTTTTCTACTTGATGAATATTGGTAGGCAGAATAAATACTTCTATGTGAAACATCTTTTAAAGATGTACAGAACAACACCTGTGTGCAAATTCATGAAACATGACTTCAGTATATCTTTCTTTGAAGTGTTCTCCCCTCCACTAAGCTCATTCCTTGTTCCTCCACTCTCCAGTCTCCAGACTCCAGTCTATGGGAAAAACCAAAACAAAATAACCTTCCTCGTCCTTAACCTAGTTGAGATTGTCCTGATATCCCAGCAGGCTGATTCTTCAGTGCAGCATCCATCAGCTGTGCTTTGTGCAGAAGCTGATTTCCTGTCAAAGCCTCTGGACTGGGAAAGACAAATCTGCACCAATCCTCACATCCCATACAGTCTGCTTTTTTTTGGTGCTGCAGTGGGGTTTGTATACGCATCACAGAGTTCCCAGGGGATGAACTCTTGCTCCAAGGCACTAGTCCTGAACTGCTCCAGACTGTGCGTTTCTGTGCTGTTGTGGCTTTGGTGCACAAGAGAAGTGGTTTGAAACAAGGACGTCACC
This sequence comes from Sylvia atricapilla, assembly GCF_009819655.1. Taxonomy (NCBI): domain Eukaryota; kingdom Metazoa; phylum Chordata; class Aves; order Passeriformes; family Sylviidae; genus Sylvia; species Sylvia atricapilla. Next base: position 27,911,328 of record NC_089174.1, read on the forward strand.
TGGGGGCACTATTGCAGCCAGACAGTTCTGTCTGGTGTCATTTGCATTTGAAAGTTTATAATAGCAGAATATATTTCTGGTAAAGCTGCTCTTTATCAGAAAATTTCTTTTAGCTCGACTACTGGTTATAATTTTAAATGATCTGTGCCCCTGAGTGAAAAAACAACAGCAAAATTAATAATAATGAAACTTAATTTCCTAGATTGCTTATTGATAGTTTAGTTTACTGTATTTGATGAGCCAAACCTTATTTTATCTTTAAAAGTTTCCTGCAAAACAGTAACCAATTCCGTGTGAGTTCTGCCAAAGCAAATATTCACATAATTTTATCTTGTGAGGTAAGCTAATATTCCATACGTTTTGTTTCTAAATATGCTTTCTATGTCAAAAAGACAGTCTGTATCCAATATGAGTTTCCAATAACCATGCCTTGATGCAAGAGACAAAAATGTTTTGAGAACATATGTTGCACTCACTTCTGGAGCATATCCTTATAACAGATATATTCCTCTTTGGTTTTATTTTGTAGTAGATAAGGGGAAATAACAAAGAAAAAAAAAACAGTTCCGCTTATGTTTGTGACATCAAATGTGCTGTGACAGAGTTGCAATGAAATAGTAAATAGGTAAATTAAAGATGTTGACAAAACAGAAATAATGCAATCTGTGATATTGCCTATGCTAAGATCGTTGTGATACTTTATATGTATCTTATATTTGGAAAAGCCAGGTAATTGCCATGCTAAAATGTAGCCATGCAATATTCTCATCCTCTTTTCTTCTGTAGCTGCTAAAGGCCTAACTTAACAATGAAAATGTACCAAATAGTATGTCATGGAAGACTGCTTTGAAAAGGAAGGTACTGAAAGTGTTAGCTAGGCAGGGGCATCTATGGTTCCTGCAAGCAATTTTGCCATTCTGCAAAGAAGGATTTTAAGAGTGTTAAGATTAGTGAGTAAATTTTTCCTGCATGACTTATTACTTGTGGCCTTTTGTAGTATCCCTTCAGCAACTGCTGCATGATGTGACCTTTTCAGCATATTTATCAGTCTGGGACGTACGGATGATGCAGAGTTATAAATGTGGTTGCTGGGGGAGAAATGACCAATTCAAGGGGACTGTTCCAAAATCAGGTTTTGATACGGCTGCTTTGGAACACATCTGATATTTCAGCAGTGTATTTTAGTTGAAGGATATGCTGATTTATTGCAGTGGTTTTCTGATACTCTCCTGTGACATTTTTGGCATGCATTTATGAAGCTTCAGATAATACAGTAGACCATCATGCCGTTGATGTCAGTGACAAAACTTCTGTTAATTTCAAAGGTACAATGTTAAGACCTGGGTATCTGGGTGAATTGCTGTACTTATTTAGCATTCTGCTTTTTACTCCTGGAGGATCATGCACAAAAAACCCAAACCAAACCAAAAAAATTTCTATCTTTTTGCATTAATTCATCTACATAGAAACTAACAATGTGTCCATGTGAGTTCATGTGTTGCATTCCTGACACTGATTGGCATATTTTGGCACTCTTAGATTTTACACTCTCTCTCCAGATTTTCAGCTCTTTCCCTGGCAGATAGGAATAAGCAAAGAAAGATTGCAAATTATGGGCAGATTGGAATGAGATAGGACAATGTCATGAACGAGTGTTTGTGATATTGAAAGTAAGACTTAATCACTCACCTCACTTTAACCTCTAATTTCTAATACAAGTTTGTATATGCTATCAGTGACTTAAGTGCTGCTTTTTGAACCTATTTTAAGTAGGTTCTGGATAAATATACATTTCTGATAAGTTATATAGTTTCTTGATGTATTTCTTTTTCTTATTTTCTGTGTTATGACTACCCTGCAGGACTTCAGATTTCCACTGTGACTCAGTTAGTATCATTAGCACCTGTTTTAGAGCATGGATCCTGTCCAGGGCAGGATTTTATTTCATAGCAGGTGCTTTGTCACATGGCTGTGAAAGCTGGGATGTGAACAGTGAAGAAATTGTCACTGTGTGTGTCCCAAAAGCTTTGACTTAGCCATTTGTGTAGATAAATAACACTCCTCTTTACTCACTGACGTCAAATCACTCGTCTCAGAGGCCTGTTAAGGCTCTTACTGACCAACCAGATGGTCCCTCAGCTGAGGCTGTCCCTGCTTGGTGTTTGGACTTGCTCTTTTGGGAAATAAGATGCTCTAAGAAATGAGGTGAGGTTCCTTTGAGATGCACAGGTTAGGGAATCCAGTGACTCAGTCCTACCTTACGTCTAGCTTTTACTCCTGTTATCTCTGCTGATGTCTAATGACTAATGTCACCTGTAATTGACTGCCTGCCTACAGAAGGGAGTTCCCAGTTATTGTTAGCTCCTTCTACATCGTTTTGTTGTTAGTTGGATGTGAAAATGAGCAAACTTGCTTTTGATTTATTTTTGTTTATGCACTCTGCCAGTGACATGAAAAGGAGCAGACCTGCCATGTGTTTGTGTTCTGTTGTCCAAAATACCTGAGACTGCCCAGTCCCAGTTTACAAGAGAAGTCCAAGTGGAAAAAATTCATGAACACCTGACAAATTCCTGGCTTCATGAGCTGAAGCCCATAAATAGTCGTACATTACCGAAAATGTATAAAATGAGCAAGTGTAGCATTGGATAAGTTTAAAAAATGACTTATTGTAAGCTTCTATTGAAAATTCCTCTATTTGTCTAGAACTGCTCCCTGAGGTCGCTTTCAAAAATCTTGCCAGAAGTACCAGATTTGAAAGCAGACATCTGATTCAAACATTTTGCAGGTCATGAATGGAGACATCTCCTTAAGAAGAGAGTATTTTCCATAGAGACTTACCATAGCTTGTGATGTTATTTGAATCGTGGCAATGCTGGGATGCTTGGTAGTCTTTGGCTCTTCCCTATTTAAGTGATACATGAAATGAATAAAATGTAAGAGATTCCCATTTTTGACACAGTCTGTCATTTGTTAGGAATGTTATGCTGTTTAAAATGTTACGCCAGTTGTACCATGTCTGTTAAGAAAGTTATGCTGTTTGTACTAAAATTTGTACCCTCAAAACCTTATTCCAAGTTGTATACCCTCTCTAAAACCCCGGGTTCCCTCCCCTTCTGTCGGTATAGACTGTCGCCATTCCCCGCCGGCTCCTCGAACTGCTGGCTCCGCCTAATAGGAAAATCCAAAGACTTCCATGGTGCACCGCTCCAAACCCGAAGTGCAGTTGCCGGCAAACGGACCCAAAATCCGCCACCCAGCGCAAAATCCAGATAAAAGGGAGACACTACAACACCGAGAAGACCATCAGCTACCTAAGGACTGAATTCTGCTTCTGCCGCCTCGCCATGACCACAAAGAGACTGGGAAACAGTGACACCCCTAGACCACACGAGCCCAGTTGAGTTCCTGGGGATTCCTGCGAGGCTGGAACTCCCGACTCTGCGGTGAAGAGCAGCAGATTCGTCTGACACCTTCTCCTCAGCGGCGGCTGGAACGAGAACGGTGACAGGAGCAAGAACGGTGACAGGAGCGACGACGGCGCAGGCGACCCCTCAAGTTCCCCCTTGAGAGAGCTGACTAATAAAGGCCTTTCAAAGGAGCAGGTCTCCTGGCCCAATTTTAACAATACATACACAGCAATTAATTCTATAGCAACCATCAATATTTTCACTGGATAGACATTGACAGAGACACACCAGAAATCTAGGAGACTGCATCCAGTTGAATTCCCAAAATTACAAACTTTTTGGGAAGTTAATAAAGCCACTAAAAGCTTGGACAGAATCAAGATGATCCATTATTGCATAGAGGCCTGGCCTAACCTAGATTTACCTGAAAAATGGCCATGGTGTGGAACTATAGACCCCTGGATGTGTTCACAATTAACTCAATACTTGAAATCCCGAGGGGATTCAAGTACTGAACAAATACTCTATGCTGCCTGTTGGCAGAAACAAGTAGTCAAAAATGAAAAGCAAAAATATGTAAGTTACAGCAAGGGAAACAAAGGAATGCAAAGCAGAAGGGGAACCAAGAGGAAGCTAGCCATAATTGGGACCCCTTAGAATATTTGCCTCCTCCTCCAGTTTATCCCGAAGTACTACAAACTATCCCTATTAATCCTCCAACCTCACCTGAAAATCATATCCCACCTTCCCAAGCTGTAATCTCTGTTCCTTCCCCGGCCTGCCCCCGCCCAGCTTATAACCCCTCTTACCCTCTGCCGTTTCCTAACACTGGTCTGGCCTCCTCTCCTTCACCATCCACAATCCCTGCATCTTCTCACAGCTGGGAGCTGGGTCTGGCACCTAACAGTGCATCCTGTCAGGCAATAAAAAACTCAGAAGGACCTTACAGTAACACCAGGTCAAAACCCAAACTCTTTCCCCTAAGGGAGGTCTCGATGGGTGGGGCTATTGGAGGAATAGGGTTTGTCAATGCACCTTTAACAGTGTCAGAAGTTTTAAGAAAGAGCTGGGGAATCTAGTTGAAAACCCAGTGGGAATTGCCAACCAGATTGACCAGTTTTTGGGCCCAAATATTTATACATGGGGGGAACTAAACTCCATCTTAAATATACTCTTCAATCCAGACGAGGTTCGGCTGGTTAGGACAGTGGGGATGCGCATCTGGGAAAGAGAAAACCGAATGGGCCCTCCCAGTGACGAGAAGTTGCCAATAGCTGACCCAGGGTGGGACCCAAACAGAGGAGAAGAGAGGAGAAATATGGAAGATTATAGAAACCTGGTAATAAGAGGCATTAAAGAATCAGTTCCCCAGAGTAGTAACACCAAATTAGCCTTTGACAGGGCCCAAGAAAAAGATGAAACCCCAGCAGCCTGGCTGAGCAGGCTCAGACAGAATTTCCAGCAATATTCTAATTTAGATCCAGATAGCCCAGAAGGACAGATATTATTAAAATTACAATTTGTCACAAGATCCTAGCCAGATATCAAAAGAAAACTTTAAAAAATTATAAAAAGAACCAGTATTGATCTCCTAAACTTCCTAGGAGAAAAGGGCCTCAAGGTGTCAAAGAACAAACTGCAGTTTGTAGAATCACAAGTCACCTGCCTCAGACACCTCATTGAGGAAGGGTGTAAGAAATTAAGCCCTGAAAGAATCTCAGGTATACTCTCAATCCCAGCTCCAACCACAAAAAGAGATATAAGAAAATTATTAGGACTATTTGGTTATTGCAAGCTGTGGATTGAGAAATATTCCCAAAGTGCTAAATTTCTATATGAGAAATTAGTCCAACCTGGACCTGTGAAATGGACAGATAGAGGTGAAAAACAATTGAGAAACCTAAAGACAAAATTTTCTTCAGCCCCTGACCTAAGTCTCCCAGACCTTAAGAAAAAGTTTGACCTATTCATTAACACCAAAGGAAGAATACTTATGGAGTATTAACACAAAAATGAAGAGGACACAAAAAGCCTGTTGCATATCTTTCCAAACTTCTGGATCCAGTTGCAAGAGGGTGGCCGGCTTGCCTCCAGGCTGTAGCAGCCACAGCTGTTCTTGTGGAGGAAGCACAAAAGCTGGCACTGCAGGGAAAAATCATTGCACACACACCCCATGATCTCAGGACAGTGTTGAGCCAAAAGGCTCAACAATGGCTGACTGACTCTAGCATTTTAAAATATGAAGTGATTTTAACCAGCACCAGTGATTTGGAGCTAACCACATCAAAAAGTCTAAATCCTGCCCAGTTCCTCTCAGGGGAACCCACACCAAACTTCGAGCACAATTGCCTGGAAATCATAGATTTACAAACAAAAGTAAAAGAGGATCTTGAAGATACACCTCTACCATATGGGAGGGTGCTATTTATTGATTGATCATCTAGGGTGACAGAGGGAAAAAGGATATCAGGCTATGCAATAGTCGAAGGTACAAAAAGAGACAATTTGAAAGTTATAGAAAAAGAAAAACTACCCCCAAACTGGTCTGCCCAGTGTTGTGAAGTCTATGCCCTCAAGAGATTAGATTTATTAGAACAAGACCAAAGTACAATCTACACAGACTCGAGATATGCATTTAGAATAGTACACACATTTGGAAAGATCTGGGAAGAAAGAAGCTACCTAAATTCAAAAGGGAAAAAGATCTGATACATAAAGAATTAATTAAATTAGTATTAGAATCTCTTATGAAGCCCCAAGAAATAGCAATTGTACATGTCAAGGGACATCAAAAAGAAGACACATTTGAAGGAAGGGGCAACCAAGTAGCTGACCAAGCAGCCAAACTAGCAGCTCAAAAGCTGGAGGAACCAATAAAAATTCTTACCTTGAATGATATACCAGCTGACAAAGTTAATAAACCAATGTATAATGAAAATGAATTAAAAGAAATAAAAAAGTTAGGTTTACACCAAAGAAAGCAAGAGGAATGGCAGACCCCAGATGGAAGAAAATTCCTAAATAAGGCAATAGCTCAAAAGATGCTGGCAGAAATACACAACTTAACTCACTGGGGCACCCAAGAGTTGTGTGATCATTTCCTGAGAAAACACCTATGTGTTGGAATCTATAACCTGGCTAAAGCAGCTACTGAAGGATGTCTAATTTGTCAGAAAGTAAATCAAAAAGTAATGAGAAAGCCCACACCAGGGGAAGACAAATAGCATTAAGACCCTTTCAAAGTATACAAATAGACTCCACAAAAATGCCTCCAGTACAGGGATATAAGCATCTTTTGGTTATAGTTGATCACTTAACGCATTGGGTAGAAGCCTTCCCTACAAAAAGGGAAACAGCACAAGTGGTAATAAAGATACTATTAGAACACATCATCCCCCGGTATGGACTGGTAAATAACATCGATTCAGACAGAGGCCCCCACTTTGTAGCACAAGTCCTACATGATGTTATTAAAGCCTTGAGAATTAGGTGGCAGTTACATACACCCTGCCATCCCCAAAGCTCAGAAAGAGTTGAGAGAATGAATAAAACCCTCAAAAATGTATTGACTAAATTAATAACAGAAACTGGAATGAATTGGCTAAAATGTCTGCCCCTAGCATTCTTGAGAATCTGAGTTCGGCCGAGGTCAGACATAGGAGTTTCACCATATGAAAGGATGTTTGGACTCCCTTTCTTACTAACTCCTTACAGCACTAGAGATTATTTAGAAGAGGAGGCAACCACTCAAAAATATATAAAAACAATTGGAAAAACATTGGCCGATCTTAAAAGAAGAGGGTATCTTCCTCAAACCTCCCCCTTAGACACAGATGTACACCAAATAAAGCCAGGAGACTAGGTCCTAATTAAATCTTGGAACACCACTCCACTAACCCCCAAATTCGAAGGTCCGTTCCAGGTCCTGCTCACAACCCACACTGCAGTGAGGACCCAAGAAAAGGGCTGGACACACATATCCCGAGTAAAAGGACCATTGCCACTTCCCAGTGACTCTGTTACCCCAACAAAGACTCCCTCTGAATGGACTACCATTAGAGACCCAGACACACTTAAAATAACCTTCAAGAAACAACTAAAGCCCAATTAGAAAATGAAAGAAAACCCGTTGTTCAAAATCTTTCCAAGTTGTTATCAAAAGCTGTCATAAAAAAAAAAATGTTCTCTGTAAGTTATTGTTCTAAGTTATCATGAAGTGTTAAGCTGTTTTAAAAAGTTATAATAATAATATCATTACAAATCTCTCATAGGGCACACCACAGAAGGGCTAATCAAAAACTGAAAAAGAAGTGGGAACACACTGAAAGGAACTCCATAAAGCCAGCTAGATAACTTCCCCAACCCAAGAGGCAAGACCAGGTGAGATCGAAATAATGGTTCATACTGGACTCTTGCGAGGACTAATCATAGCCCTATTAATGAGCAAACACACCATCTCATCTATGATGGGGAGAATCTAGAGTCCCTTATAAGAGTTCACACTCATGTGAATCCCACAAGTTTTGATATAAAGCAGTATTGAATTGCAAAAAACACTGCAACATTTAAGCAGCGCCTAACTGGAAAGTGCCCTATAAGAAAATAAGTTTACTTTAATTGATTAGAACCCCAAACTGAAGAACTAAATAAAAGATATACTCCCATGAATCAGAAACTGCCAATTGATGTGGGCAAAGGCCCGATCAAAGAAATAGAGGGGGGGCTGAAATGATTAAAATGTAAGAGATTCCCATTTTTGACACAGTCTGTCATTTGTTAGGAAAGTTATGCTGTTTAAAATGTTATGCCAGTTGTAACCTGTCTGTTAAGAAAGTTATGCTGTTTGTACTAAAATTTGTACCCTCAAAACCTTATTCCAAGTTGTATACCCCCTCTAAAACCCCGGGTTCCCTCCCCTTCCGTCGGGCTAGGCTGTCGCCATTCCCGCCGGCTCCTCGAACTGCTGGCCCCGCCTAATAGGAAAATCCAAAGACTTCCATGGTGCACTGCTCCAAACCGAAGTGCAGTTGCCGGCAAACGGACCCAAAATCCGCCACCCAGCGCAAAATCCAGATAAAAGGGAGACACTACAACACCGAGAAGACCATCAGCTACCTAAGGACTGAATTCTGCTTCTGCCGCCTCGCCATGACCACAAAGAGACTGGGAAACAGTGACACCCCTAGACCACACGAGCCCAGTTGAGTTCCTGGGGATTCCTGCGAGGCTGGAACTCCCGACTCTGCGGTGAAGAGCAGCAGATTCGTCTGACACCTTCTCCTCAGCGGCGGCTGGAACGAGAACGGTGACAGGAGCAAGAACGGTGACAGGAGCGACGACGGCGCAGGCGACCCCTCGAGTTCCCCCTTGAGAGAGCTGACTAATAAAGGCCTTTCAAAGGAGCAGGTCTCCTGGCCCAATTTTAACAATACATACACAGCAATTAATTCTATAGCAACCATCAATATTTTCACTGGATAGACATTGACAGAGACACACCAGAAATCTAGGAGACTGCATCCAGTTGAATTCCCAAAATTACAAACTTTTTGGGAACGTGCACTCTGATTAATCTTTTGGAGATGTTTCCTGCCCCATTTCTCCACCTTTTCTTATGCTGAAATGAGTTCTGGAGTTCTGGTAGATTCTGATCTGGCCTGGTGGCAGAAACACTGCTGAAGTCCAGTGAAGAAAGGAGGGAATGCTGCGGAAGGACTAGAGGAAGAGTGAGAGGAAGTTTTATGGTACTGTGCTGCAGTAAAGATGTGAATTTAAGGAGAAAGACTACAGAAAGAAATAGAAACCGATAAACCAAATGGATCTTTGAATGTTAAGAGGGTGGCAAAACCAGATTCAAACAAATCTATCTTACCCCCCAAAAAAAGAGCAAAACCCCGCTATTTAAAAAATAAAATATCTTTTTATTAGTTTTTCTTTGTGTTTTTCTCTGTTTTCATTCTGTTTTGTTCAGAACTATGTGAATATATCCTCAGGTTTTGGATTTTGACATACTAATCTTGCAAATCCATCTCTCAGCTAAGCATTAACTACTCAATGAATTATTTTAAAGAAATTGACAAGTGTATACAGGAGTGTAAAAAGAAATCGAGAAAATAACTTTTCTATGCAATAAAGTGTTCTACTCTCTAGATGATATTATATAAATGTTGGGGGTTGGGGTTTTCTTCCTTTTGTTCCTTTTTACTTACAGAATTTTTTCTGTAAGTTGCTAGGAAGCATTAACATCTGGGTACTTTAAAGAAGTGACCAAGCTCAGGGGAGGATGCCATCTGGTTGCACTTCTCCTATCTGGGAGTTTCTCTCTGAGGGGCAGAGATGTCAAGAGAATTGGGCTGATAAAAGACCATGGCTGGGGCAGCTGTAGCTGTTTCTCTCTCTCTCAGCTTTGGAAGAGGACAGTCGGAACTGCTGCTGGGAAAAGGGAATTCACAGCTGCCGCCAGAGCCCAGCCAAGGATGCTTCTTATGCCATGGGGTGAGCTTCTGCTTGTGAGAACAGACACTTGTTATAAACAATTAGAAGCCAATTCAAAATAAAATAATTTATTTAGCAATTTTTCCAAAATTGAATTGGAAAGCCACCATAAAATCAGAGAACATTGATCGAATGCTGGGTGGACAGGGAAATGGCAGCAAAGGTGCCTTCCAACCCTGCCACACATACCGGGTTTCAGTGTCTGGCTCTTATACAGTTTATTTGTCCTGAGGCTAAGTCCACTGAAAGTCCAAATATTCATGTATTTGTTTATCTCCAAGCAAGGCTTTGAAAGAGCTCCCATAAGCATGAAAAGTTGATTCAATCATTTTCCTGGATTTCTTCTTTGGGGTGCTGATCATCCTCAGGATCCTCCACCAAGCCTGATATCAGATGATGAAGAGCCGTGAAGTGGGGGAGCTCATCCTTGATGAATGGGCCATTTCCAGTGCAGCCCTGCCATTATGTTGCGAATTTTTGAGGTTTCACAGCTTGCACAATAGGCTTTGGAATCCCAGAGACCCTCAAGTGGCTTTTAATAGTCTAAACTTTTGATACAGTATTTAATACACAAATTTTGTATAGCATATATTTACCACACACTGCACCGGGACCCTATTAACACCACCTCACCAAAAAAAAGGAGCTACTCCCATCTGCTCGGGTGCCCGGGATCCTGAGCTCACCTCTCCCCGCCCTGCTGGGAGCTGGTCCGCCGCTGCCCCGCCCTCGCCGCTTCTTCGGCCCTGCTTCGAGTTTCTCGGCGCCCTGTAGCCCTGCAGCCCCTGCCCGCCAAGACGTCCTGCCGGCCCGGCCTGCTGCTTCGGAGAGCTTGCTGCTGGGGCACCGGGCTCAGTCGATCCAGGCTGCCGCAGGGGTTTGTGAAGCGAGGCCTCGCCTCCATCCCTTCCCGGCTCGGCCCAGCCGCCATCCCCGCCCGCTCCCCGAGCTCCGCCACAGCGCCCCCTGCAGGCGCGGGGGAATCGGCGCCCCCGCCCTGCCCGCCGGGAGCCGCCAGCGCCCCCTGCCGGCTGGGACCGGAACTGCCCCGGCGGGGAAAGCGCCCGCGGCCGGGAAGGGCTCACGGGGCTCCTGGTGCTGTTTGCTGCTAATGCCAGAGTTGGTGTTGGTTGTTGGCCTTGTTACACACACCAGCAAAGAACCGCTGCTCCTGTTCTCATAGCTTTGGCCTGGAAGGCCTCTTAATTTCAGAATTAACAATGATTCAGTGGGAGAGGGTTTACATTTTTCATTCCAAGGGAGGCTCCCACCTTCCTTAGCAGACACCTGTCTTTCAAACAAAGACAATAGGAAAGAAAATGGAACACTTGCACAAACGTCACAATTTATAATAAATTTATGTGTATTATAATAGCATTAGTAATTTGCCATGAGGTTTTCAGTTGTTTCTTGTATATCACACATCACAGAAGGAAATGATAGAATATCTTGGGTTAGAGCAGACCCACAAGGATAATTGAATCCAGCTCTTGGTTCTTACACAGTACAGTCCCAAGAGTCAAGTGCTTGAGAGCACTGTCCAAGTGCTTCTTGAACTCTGTGAGGCTGGTGCTGTGACCACTTCCCTGGGGAGTCTGTTCCAGTGCTCAACCACCCTCTGGGTGAAAAACCTTTTCCTCACACCCAAACTAAACCTCTCCTGGCACAACTTCAGGCCATGCCCTCAGGTCTTGTCCCTCTTTACCACAGAGAAGAGATCAGTGCCTGCCCCTCCTCTTCCCCTCACAAGGAAGGTGTAACTACACTGAGGTCTCCCCTCAGTCTCCTCCAGGCTGAACACACCAAGTGACCTCAGCCACTCCTCCCACGGCTTCCCCTCAGGCCCTTCACCATCCTCATGGCCTTCCTTTGGACACTGTCCAACAGCTCAATGTCTTTTTTGTGTTGTGGCACCCAAAACTGCCCCCAGCACTTGAGCTGAGGCTGCCTCAGAGCAAAAGAGAGCAGAGCAGAACAGAGCAGAGCAAGACAATCCTCTCCCTTGCCCAGCTGTGATGCTGTCCTGTGATGCTCCCCAGGACAGGTGGCACTCCTGACTACCAGGAGTGTGAACACTGCTGGCTCATGTTCTACTTTCCATTGACCAACACCCCCAGCACCCTTTCCATGCAGTTTCAACTAATTTAAATAAAGAGGGCCACTTCTTTAAGAAATTTGAAAAGCAAGGTTACATTTATTCACTAACCAGAAAAAATTGTAGATCATGCTAGATTGAAAAACCTGCCTGAGAGCAGCTGTCAGAACAGTCGGATGCAAATTTTCAACTAGCTTTTTCCCCTTCCCATGAGACTGAGAAAGGGGAAATTAAATGAATTTAAATTATAATGTGTTCAGTTGAAAAAAAAATTAACTTAACTGTAGACAGAGTACCAGTGAAAAAAACTCATGCTTTGTCCACACCCCAAAGCTTCAAAGAAAAATATACAGCTGAAATCTCTGTATATGTAGATGAAGCTGAAAATGTGGTAAGTGGAAGTAATGAAATTAGTCTATTGTGTCCTACAATGCTTAGTGTCAATATAGCCATTGGAATTTTTATTGAATTTTTTTTTTTACTTTTTCTGATTTTAGTTAGTTTGTTGTTAACAAGTATATTTTGTGATTTATACTTCTAAAGATGACCCAAAGAATAGAAAGAAAAAAGAATGTAATTGAGTTTGAGATGCTTGTGGCTATGGCTTCTGATGGATAGAGAAAACTACATACAATTATTTTGTTTAAACATGAAGAAGCCACAGCATAAAGACTTCATTGATTTTGTGCAGGTATTTTGAGGAATTTATGAGACTGAATAGCTCATAGTTCTAACTTTACAGTCTGTTCCAGTGAAGCTCCAGTCCAGCTTCAGGAATGTGGCAATAGAGCTCAATTTAATTGAGCAGTCAAGTGACTTTCTGTTTGAAAAAGGGTTTTGTCAGCATCAGTCTCTTTGATCTAAAATAACATCCAATCCAAACACTTTCCATGTACCTGAGGATTCTCTTTTATGTGATAGGACTACTGATGGTTGTACTGCAAGGTACCTCTGGCTTTATATTTTTATTTTATTTTATGCTTTATATTTTTACTTAAAATACAGGAATCCTGAGAAGTTTAAACACATCACAAGCACAACATGAACAAGGTTCTAATTTCCCCAGTCACAGATTCTGCATTGCTTGTACACTGATAGAAAGCAGCCATCCTTTTCTCACATGGGAAAAGATATCAGGCAAACATGAAGGATCTTCCCCAAAGTCTGTGGTACCAAATCTGCATCACAAAATTCTAAATTATGTGTCTCTCTGCTGCTTCTTACTTCTTGGATTGTATTTGTGCTGGGAATGTCACCTTGTGAGTCTAAAGGTTTTGTGGTTAGTGTTACATCTGGAGTCATTGTGTGCTGCAGAGTGCTCCAGACTTGTACACGTAAGTCACAATGAAGCAGAGACAGCAAAGCTTAGCACAAGACAGTGGCTGTTGTTTTTTCATGCAGAGCCCTGAGAGAGTCTGGGCACAGAATAAATAATTGACAGAGTGCTTTGCTGATCTTAATACAAGTCTTATCCCATGGGTAACTTTGCTTTTTTAGAAGTAGTACCTGAATTCTTTCTGAAAATTTTCATAGGGGATTGTTTTTTGTGTGGTAACACTTAAAATGGTGCACAAGAGCAAAGTTTTGTTTGTTTTATTTCCTGACATCTCTCTGTGGGAATTGCTATGAATGCAGCTCATTATACTAAATCGAATTTTCCTGCCCCTGCTGAAATTCTTTGGTAGATTGTGTCTAATATGTGTTGTGAATACTTCCTTTACCCACATCTCTTTTCAGGTTGCCACTTTATACCATCCTTCTTTACTGTCTTGTTGGGCTTGCTAACCTTTTTCATTCTTAAGGTAACCTAGATAGAAAGAATGACTTCTTGCTTTGAGCCCCTAGAAAACAATTTCTGAACTTTTCAGTATGAATATGAGGGAGTGGAACAGCAGCATATGAAAACCTTTATATCTTGGCAGATAGTATTATCTTTCAGAAAGAAATGAGTGTGCTCGCTACCATAATGTGCTGCTGTCTCTGCCCCAAATTCTATTTTTATTTCTGTTCTCCTTAGCAGAACAGAACAATAATAAAACATTCATTTTACTCTTTTTATTTTTTTTGTATTTGAATTATTTCCTAGTGTAACTCCAAAGAGCAGGCTGCAAGTAGAGATGAGGTCTTTGTAGAACAGTACCTGCTGTTCCTCTGTGAGGCAGCTGTACCTGTCCTGAATCTGCTAGATCTCTTGGAATTGCTGCCTTATTCCTGCCAGGTGAGAAGTGTGCTGTTTGCAATTACACTTGCATTATTTCCTGGCCCAAGCTTTTATTTTGTCTAGTCTTCAGATTTCTTGGTTAAGTTTGATTCAGAGATTAATTTTTTAAGAAAACTGAATCACAGTTGCATTTTACTTTCAGAGGGGTTGCCCCTATCTGAGCCATGGCCACAGAGGAGATGGGAGCAGAACACCTGGGGACACTCCTGCTGCCTCCAGACTGGAAAGTGAAATGTGTGTAGTAGAAGACATCACTGCACAGATACAGCAGTGCTCATTGTGTTGGTCTTGTAGCCAGCCCACCTGAGCTGGCACTTCACTTGTGCAGAACTGCTGGCTCTATCCTCAAAATGCCAAATAGGGATTACTGTGAACTCCTTTTTGTTTTCACAGGAGTGAATATGCTTGGAGTGATAAAAAACACCTTCCTGCAGACAGATTGTAGGACATCTACACCCACCCCCTTCACAGAATCAGGGAATCACTGGATGGATCGGGTTGGGTTGGGAAGGATCACATGATGTCATCTGGTCCAATCTCCCTGCTCAAACAGGGTCAAACCAGAGCACATGGTATGGGATTGTGTCCACAGGGTTTTTGGATTTCCTCAGAGAGAGGGAGATTCCACACCTCTCTGTACAGCCTGTTTTCAGTGGTTGGTCACTCTCACAGGTAATGTCTTTGAAGTGTTCCATAAGATTCTGAGCACTAATGGGCCAAATGTCACTAAACTCCTGTTCATTTACACAAAATTCATGTCCTTGCCCAAATGAGTTATGCTTCTTGGCCTAGCTAAGTTCCAGGAATCATGACAATGTTATCATTATACAAGATGAAGAACATGAGGTAAATAGGTAAAGGAGAAGAATTTGTGCAAAAAGAGATATTTAGAGACAAATTTCAGTTTGGAAGCTGTTCTGATTTTTATCCACAAGGGAATGAATAGGACAAGTTGCACCTAAATTTTTTTCCAATAAAGATAGTAATTAAATTTTGGCATCAGATAATACCATATTATATGCACTGAGAAAACTTTTCTTCTAGTACTAACTAATGATTTATTTAGAATTGTATTCTAATGGAGAATGCATTAATTCATTATCAAATATTTTCTTTCATGGTTTGTGTATTCTAAAAACACTCTTGCTCTGTAAAGTTTCTTTTCAGATACAGTCAAGCTTTTGGAAAGCTTTTGTGACTATGCTCTCTTTTATTTCTTTAATCTGTCCCTCTAGCTAACAGTCTCTACTGAGGAGGCCACAAGGTACAATGGCATCTCTTACAGTCAAATACCTGGATATACTGTTATGCTAAATGTAGAAAAGAAAGATAAAGCTTTTTTTTTTTTTTTTTTTTTTTTTTTTTTTTTTTTTTTTTTTTTTTTTTTTTTCTGTTCCCAGTAAATGATAAATAGTTGCTCTAGGGGAAGTAAAACCAGGCACAACAGAATAGAGATTTTTTTGGTAATGGAAGAGGACCCAGGAGGCTTTGGGATATTTCTTTGAGCAATGGATGCAATTGCATTAATGCAAGGCTTCATCAGCCCACCATGATGTGGAGATAACAGCTATGTGAGAAAAAGCAGGGCTAAATACCCTAAAACTGATCTTGAACTGAACTTTTACTGCTTCTACTTTTAACCAAGTTGGTTACAATATTTATTGACTCTGCATATAAATTAATCTCTATGAATTTCAGTTATCGTTCATACTATCCTACAATTTCGCCTCAAATTCACAGATTGAATTTGTTGTTTTGTCTGTACATTTGACTACATATTTCTTTCACAGAAATTTTGCAGGTCAGTGCAGCAGTTGTAGGATACCTGAAAGTAAATAAAAAACAGTACAATGCACCAGCTGTTAAGGATCATTAACAGTTGGGCCAAAGTGTGATCAGGAAAAGTAACTGGCATAGTTTAGGGTAGTTAGGTAGTGAGAGCAAAAGTATTTAACCTGAATTATACCTCAGGGTTTATCTCTCTCTCTCTTTCTCTCTCTCTGTCTCTCTCTCTCTATCTTTCAAAGTTTTGCTTGGCTTAGGATATTGATCAGAGTAATGAAGAAACTATCCTTTAGCCATTCTTTGAATAAAAAACTGGTTGTAGTTGAGCAGGGATGATTTTGATCCAAAACTGTGTTAGAAAATTATATAGCATCCAATATGCTACACTTACATATTCCTGATCTCTTTCATTGACTTTCATTGACATTTAAGAGCTGCTGAATTTCCTGACTGATGTATTTTCATTGTAGTTTGATTCCTTCTTATTTAGGCAGCTTTTGTCCATGTAATTTGTCTATTCCTTCCCACTTGCTCTGTGAAGATTTAACAAAAAAACCCTAAATAAACATGAGGAAGAAAATTGTTGCTAGCATGGACTTTCTAGCTTTACTGAGAGCAGTAGGCATTACTACTACTAATGGGAAAAGGGTGCTCATCTACAAATCCTACGAGTCTCAAAGAGGAACCTGTGGTAGAGTGAGCATGTGCCCTCCTTTGGAGGCAGACAGGCCCTGCCCCTGCTTCCCTGCCACAGGATCAGCTCACACGGTCTGTGTGCAAAAGCACCTGTTAGTCCCTTTGTTGTGAGGGAGGGCTGTTCCAAACCCAAGATGAAATAAAATTGTTTGAAGAACAATGAAGGGGAAAACTGGAAGAATTAGCTCAATTGAAGAGTTTTCAGTGAGACCCAGGGCATTGTCACTCTTTTTGTGTACATGGAAAGAGGGGGTAGTTGTCTGGAGAGCTGTGCTGTTCACCTTTGAAGGACCTGGTCTCACGATCTAGAAGATGAAAGGTCTGTGGTTTGCTTGTCCCTTAAGACTTTGCTTCCTGCCTCTGATTTTCTGGCAGCTGAAAGTACAGGGGAGTAAAGCTTTCTGAAGACAGCTGTTCTCTTCAAGACAGAAAGTTGTAATTATTTCTGTTGAAAGGATTTTAAAAGCTTTCATTATGGGACCACTGTGGAGTGGTTCTGAACCTTAAGAAAGATGTTACTCTCTGGTGTTCTTTACAGAGAGTAAAGGTTACAGAGAGAATCTTTGGGCTCCTTTCAGTTGTGGCGTTGGTGTTGTGTGGGTGGTTTTTTTCTTTTTTTTATTTTTTTTTCTTCTCTGTGTATGTGTGTGTGTGTGTTTGACTTCTTTGGGAAGCTTCAAACAGTGTGGTCTTTCAGAGTAGGAAAGGGAAGGAGCATGTATTTCTTTGCTCACAGGCCAGCCCTTTATTTTGAAATAGTTGTGTATAAATACAGGAAAAGGACTTCAAGAGCTTCTGCCTTCAGAAAAAGCTGGTTGTGGACAAAGGAGTAATATTCTCTGAGAGAAGTATTGGTGAGAAGTAATTATTAGCACCATGCCCATCATAGCATACTGGTGCTGGGCTTTCATATCTAGTATAAAACCTCTACTGCTATCTAGCCATAATATAATGTTGGAGTTGTTTAATTCGCATTGAAAAAATATTCCAGACAGACATATTCTCTTTGAGGTGAAGATAGAGGATGAGCTATAGCTTACTCAGCAGATAAGATATTTAATATTTTCTAAGAGAAAATGTTTGTTTCCATAGAAAGAATGGAAGATGCTTTTCTTTTCCTTTTGTGAAGTACCTGTAGAGCAAGGACCAACCAGTCTGTCCAGCACAGATCACATTGTACACACAAGGAAAGTAGGCTGTGGAGACTTTGAAAAGAAAGATAACCAAACAAAACAACAGCAGTATGCCTTTTGGAAAAAAAAAAAAGATAATTGCCCAGTTGCAAATGTTCATCATTAGCATCATCACAGTGATATTTTAAATGAATCTTTAATATTTGTCCATCATTTGTCCAATTCACTGTTTTTATGTCATAAGATAATTCCTTGGGAGTGACCAATGTTTGCACAGCTATACTGACAAAATGATTTTTTATTTGGATTCTTCCTGGAGTAATAGAGTATCTTGAATGGAATAATTAATAATCAATTTAACAGTATTTGTGTCATAATTTTGGTTCACTGCAGAACTAAAATAATTAAAATGCAATTATTAGAATGGAAATAAATTTAACATCTTCTTCAGCACCCAATTTTAGCATTTATTCTAGGTAGAATAATAGAAATATGAAATAGAAATACAGAAACACGTGAGGGCAAATCTTCATTTTGGATACTACTATCTTTACTCCTTAAAAGTGAGAGAAGATTTTTTGGATTTATGTCAATGTCACTAAAAGCTGAGCCTGACTTTGATTGAGTCTTCTTGTTTGCCAAGATTTATAACTTCCTGGGGGAGAGATGAAAGAAGGTGAATTTTTTTCTTATGTCCTCCAGAAAAATGATTTTACTCTGATTACAAAGTTCCCTCCAAAATTCATAACACTTTGTGAGTGGAAATGGAGCTTCAAATTCCTGGTATTGTGTATTTTAGAGCCAGGGTCCTCAGGATCTGTCTTCCCTGGCAGTGAGTTATGTTGTCCAAGTAGAATATGTAAAATTTATACATATAAAGCAAGAGGTCCAGGAAAGGTTAAAAAAAATATATCATAAATGACAAAGAGAAACAAAGTCTTGCATCGTCAATAATTAAAAATGTAAATTATTGCTTCACAATGTTTTAAAGAAGTAAGCTAAGCTTTTTAATTTCTTAGTTTAAAACAACAAAAAAGCAGCTTTTTCCCTGCAGGCTCAGAAATTTTGCTGTAGCAATCTTGTACAACACTTGGTACATTGTAGCTTTTTACTGGAGAGAATATAAAATTCTTCTTGAAAGAGTTTCAACAAGTAAATTCCTTAGTTGTTCTCTGAAGTGTTCTTTATATCCGTGAAGATTATTGTGAACCACAAGGCTAACATTTTAATTTTTGTCCATTACTGTACCCCTGAGACAAAATGCCATAGCAACAAGGAGAATGGTCATATGCTTGGCTGTGGGCTGCTGTAGTATACCAATATTCATTATTAGATCTTACTATTATTTATGTCTGGCATGTGTAGTTCCCTGAGGCCTGAAAAAACTGAAAAAAACCTCCCTGCTTTTTGAAAGTGGCAAGTCTAGTCAATTCACACCTAAGACGTGGTGTTAATAAAGGACCTAGCAATTTTAAAAAAAACTTTATGTAAATGATTCAAATTAGATTTATTTAAAATTATGAAGGAGAGCAGTGAAGTTTTACCAAGAAGCTATGGTGTACGTTATCTGTGCACAAAGCAGATGTAATGATGCATCATAAATGATGAGAAAATTTAATCATTGTAGGAAAAAAAATGAAATGGTTGTTTAAACACTGCAAAGCTAATGTTATAATAATTAGTTCCCATTGAGCAAGACATGGTGCATATTATCTGGGCTGTGTTTGATTAGTGATACTCTGTATGACATCTTGTCTTTTCTTTACTTCAATATAATTTAAAAAAAATTAATCCAAACTCCAGTTAAAAATACAAAAACCAACATGGCATCAAATTCAATTGTTCTTCCTTTCCTTTTTTAACACAATCTGCATGAAAGTGTGCTCTGATTTACTGTGGCCATATATGAGGAGTGTATGTGTGAACACTTGCGCTTACAGAAAACACCATTCTGTGGAGGTTGTGCAGGTTTTTTTCCCCTGAAAATAGTATCAGCAATATTACTTGTAATGATACTGATGTTTTTCAAAATGCCCTTGTAGAAGGTGGGTTGGAATATACTGAAGTTTAGCTATGTGCGTTTTCCAAGATGTGATTTAGATGAGTAAGATTTCACCACTGGTTTGTCTCAGTTCTTCAGAGCTTGTAGGGACACTTTTTTACTGATAGTTGTATGCCAGTCCCTAAAATAAAACATATAGAAAATTCTAATCTAAGCTTTATGCTCTTTTCCAAACATACAATTTGGATATAAATAAACAAGGGATTCTTATTAATTTTGTCTACTGATAATTATTTTTAGGAGCTGTTTAGGGCTTTTGCATTAGGAACTGTCATAGACATTCTGAATTG
The DNA here is from genome assembly GCF_009819655.1 of Sylvia atricapilla. NCBI lineage: Eukaryota > Metazoa > Chordata > Aves > Passeriformes > Sylviidae > Sylvia > Sylvia atricapilla. The sequence continues at coordinate 27,931,512 of NC_089174.1, forward strand.
TGGTTGATGTATTTTAGTCACATTGGATCATAAATGATACCTAGAACTGAATTATTTTTGTAACCTTCAGTCAATAAGACTTACTCAAGGTTTTAAGATGTGTTCAGCTCTTACTGAACACAGTAATAATGAACTTATAAGAGTTGAATCAAAAGCCATTAATGGGAAGTTTAGAATCCACTATCTCATAATACTGAAGAGCAAAACAGGAGGAGACTGTTTTGCAATTGTGATGCAACAGCAATCTGTAGGAAAACAGATGTTGAGGAGAAAGAGTAGGCTCTAAAAAAGCCATGAAAATTCTCCCAGTAAATATAATTGGTAATACAAAAGTACAAGTGGACTACATAGCACTACATTGCGAACCCTGCATGCTCAGGTCTTCACAAATAACAGAAGAGTAAAGATTTACTTCTTACTTTCGGTTAGAAGCAATGAAAACCATGCACATACCTGCCTTCTTTCTCTCACTGAACAAAAGCAGTTAATTGTTATAAAACATGAACTAATAATTTGTGTATAATACCTAAATTGATATTGTCAAGATAAAGTCTGTAGATGACTTTGGAATCAGTGAGAACTTAACATAATAAAAAATTCTAAAAAGAGAAAAGGTTTTCAGTGAAATATTCCAGTTTTTACTTGCGTGAATATTTGGAAGCTTTATCAACTTTGTAACAGTTGTACTGTGGATTTTGGAGTCCTACCATTTCTAATTAATCTAGTCACACTTTTTTGTGTTTTTATTTGGTCACTCAGTTTTTTGGACCTGACATGTGTTTTTTCAATCCTTAGATACATAATAGTATATGTTTGTACACTGCATATATGATGCTCAGGGAAACTGCCCATTCTTTTTGAATCCTTTGGATAGTTTTTCAAAACTTCGTTTCCACTCAAAGAAATTAAGAACGCATTATTTTAGAAAGGAGTGGCCCACTGATCTTAGGTCTAGGTACCAGTTGGTACAATTATTACTGTTGTCATAAACCTAGAAATGAAAAATGATTTGGGCCTAATTTGAGAAAGAAACAGGTGAAGCTGAAATAATTTAGGAGAAAAGAAACAAGTGTGAGCTGCTCCAAGAATCATTGGCTTGTATCAGTGCAGCACATGGAAAGGCAAATAATAAGCGCAAGATTTCATCATCTCTGTGGTGAAGGCTTTGTGCTCAGAACAACAGTACACAATTTTTATTGTGGGTTTTTTTGGTTAATAAAGAATATTGGGCTATGGCTCCTCCTTTAGAGAATCCCGCAGAGTCAGAAAAGAAGCCAAGACATGGCTTTCCTCCAGAAATGCTTTTTATGTCATGGAGCGTCTTAAATCAATAGCCTAGAAGCTAAACTGAGCTGACAGTGAATCTAACGAGTATTTATTTAAAGAGGAAAAAAAGGACACAAAAAAGCCCTGTATGCACTTACCTAGAAAATCTATACACACTTACCTAGTTAAAGTATTTGGTTTTCCTGAATTAGTTCTCATGTTCTGTTTAAAGCATTGTCTAAAATCTTCAAGTTGCTTAATGCCTTCTATCTTTGTGGAAGTAAATATTGTGTCACTATGATGCATCCTGCTTCATTCAGAGACTACGCTTTGGACTCACATCTGTAATTGCAGCCATGACATGAAGATACAGGGCAAACCTTACAGGCTGATTTATCTTTGTCCGAGGAGTTGCAATGCTCAGCACTGAAATCCAGGATATATGTGACCCTAAATAGAGCAATTTGTCAAGTATTTCATTGACACAAATTGAAATGAAACTAAGTTCTCAGACTCTAGAGGTCACTTTGCAACAGGAAGAATTCATTATCTATGTATACACAGAGGAAAACTATTTCACAATTGAAGTTGATTTGTGAGAGATAGATGTACACACATAAAACTTAAAGCTCAAAGGTCACACTTTCAAAGTAAACTAAAAGAGCCTACAGGCTTCACTATTCCCTTGCTAATAGCTCATCAGTTCCTCTGAAAATAAAAAACCCCAACTGTGGTCGTAGTGAGGCCTATTGGGTGTTTCAGAATCTTTTCGTGTACAGGGACATACAAATGACATGCTTCAAATCTTAGATGAGGCAAATGTCTTTTCATGAATGTGTATTATATATACATATATACGTATATACACATATATGTATATATGCATATATACGTGGCATCCCAACCTAAGAAGAATGATGTTTTTTTAAAGTTCATGTATTTTATTTGACCTATGGCCTATTTTTAAAATTCATTAGAGATGTACTCCTCTCTTGAAGGTGTGCTTATATTCAAGCCTATTGCTTCAGAAGTCTGATTAAAATTTTTACTGGGTTATAGCACAACTGTCAAAGAAGAAGAAGAAATGTGCTATGCAGAAACAAACTCCACTTAAATTTGCTCAGATATTGTAGCGAGGTGAAAAATGCATGAGAAAAGACAAGGAAAAAGAAGAAATAACAATAAAATTATGAGGGGCTGAAATACATCTTTAGATTTGCAGGGAAATTTATCTTACGTGTGCAGTGTTTTGTGGCAGGAGAGCAAAATACTGCTAGTAGGCTAAAATTGTTGAAATGGGTGTCTGATCAGCAGTAACATTAGCACGGTCCCAGTGGTAGAGATTTTCCAGAGGGAAGGAACATTCCTTTCCATTGCAGAATTTCTGCAGTACTTAGGCTCCCTTTTTTCAAAGGCTGCAAGTGGTCACGACTTTTGAGTATGACAGCACTTCACATACACTTTGCACATGTATGGAAGATCCCAGGTGAAGGAGGACCAGTACTCAGATTTATTTTCCTGCAGGAGCGCCTCTTAAAGGCTACTGAAATAAATGTGCAAGTTTGACTCTTTCTTATGGATGAAAGAGAAAGAGATTGATTAAGAAATGAATAATTTGAAAGCAATGAAAATTCACCCTGAAAGGTGGAAATATGTTTACTGTCTTCTCTATCTAGAAAATGTTTGGTTGAGGCATTCAGTAGAGAGATAACTACAGATGTGCAGTACCCAAATGTTTTAGACAAATTGAAAAATCTTAAAGTATTAGGACCACCATGTATTCTTTTCTATGCTTTGTTTTTCCCCCTTTTATAATAAGTTTCAGAGATGGTAATATTTCAGATAGTACTTTGATAAATAGTCTAATTTACTTGGAAAATGGAGAATGACTTCAGGAGGGTCATTCACTGGGTATTTTCAAGATAAATTATCTCTTCCCTTATGTTTTTGTCTGTCAGAACTTCACTGATGTCAGAGACACTACTGCTTCAACTTGGCTGTTTGCCTGGATGAAGGGTGCCATGCTCTGGACCATAGTCCCCTGGAAAACAAGGCAGGCCTGGTTGATAACTTTTGTTTCTTGCAAGTGTTCACAGTAGTTTTAGTGATCTGCTTAACAGCAGGTATTTGTTGGAACTACTTTTTTATGTTTGGCATCCATTTAGTGTCTAACCTGGTATTGTAATTTATCTCAGAATTATCTACTAGTTCTTTACATGCAGAAAACATGCTTTCTGATTGATGTTTGTCACTGGGAAGAGAGATTCCTTTGAACCCTCTTATTGTGCTCTGATCCTGCAGATGTGTCTTAACATGCTCCTAGTGGGTCTCCTGAAGTTTTTGTGGTGTTCTTTGTTCTGAAACACAGACAGACCAAAGTCCTGGTTTGCAAAGAGTAAGTTGTGCCAGAAGCTGTAGGAGACAATGTTTATTTTGGAAATGCAAATTCTTGTGCTATGCAGTATTCATGGAAACAAAGGTTAAAGAGATACTGCCATGGGTAACTTGAAAAAATAATAAAATCGTACTAAAACGACAGTAAATAATTAAGACTAAATTAATAAGCTAGAGATTTCTGGTGAATAAAAATGACAACCAGAATGTGCTCAGCTCGGCTAGGAATATTTATTCTTGTAAATGTACCATGATTTAACCTCTGAGTAAAGTAAACACCTGATGAAACAAAAAACTTATTAATATTGAAATGCCTGATGACTTGTCACTAAAAATACTGAGAATTTAGAAGAGGACCTTTATGCGGTAGGATTATGAATTTCTCTTCAGTGAAAGTCTTGAATTATACCTACACAATTAAGCCAGGTTATGGAATGTACAGCAAATTTCATCACATTGATTATTTAAATAGGAGAATATTACATGATAGTCATGCACTGCTGTCTGTAGACAGCCTTGAAACTGCAAAGGACAAAAAGCAGAACAGAAAGTAGCTGACTTAGTTTTCTGAGAAAGAGAGAAGGTAGGAAACACTGAGGAGTTCAGATGGCCATTCTGACAAGTGTTCTTCAAGACTTGAGATTATGATCTGCTTTTTAGAGTGATCTAGATTCATCTGGAGACTATTTAAAAAAGCCTTAATGATGTAGTTTGGAAGAAAGTGTTCCAGCGCAAGTCTGACATAGACTAGGAGGCAAACCAATTTGTTATAAAAAAAAAAAAAAATCAATTGGTTGAAAAAATATTATCCATAAATTTCTATTCTATTTTGACTAATTGCAACTAACGAAAAAATTTGGTGTAAAAAAATAAAAGTAAAAATACCGTAACAACAAGCAAGAGAATCTGTAAATACAGCTGGTAAGAATTGTTTTCCTAATATCTGCTTGGAACTATTTGTCAGTACTGAGACATTACAGACCAGTCAATTTTGTTGGCTAAAATCTACTTAGGACATTTGGAGTAGTTTAGAGATACACTTAGGGGAATGTGGTGTTTTGATACAGCCTATTTGCTTGATTAAATGTAATCAATATACCAGTAAAAATATAAGGTAGAGCTGTAATAATTATGGCTAAATACTATAGTGTAAATTTTGGAATTCTGTATATATTTAATCACTGTTAAGTCAGAACAAACAAACAAAAAAAGTTACTGTTGAAACACTGCTTTGAATATTTTAAAATGAGATTTTTTTGTTACTGTGAAATTTTAATTTGGAAGAGAGATGGAAACAGTCTTTATATAAAGTCATTGAAGTCTATAACAATTACTGATGATGTTTTTCTTTCTCTAATGATAAAACATGAATATGTTTGTCATATTTAGAGCCCTAAATTGATGGATTAAGATAATGTTATGACTGGATTGGAATTTGGCTGGTAGTTTGTGAATCAATCATTATTATCTGTCTGCTTTTATTGTAGGGAAAAGGGAAGACACCAAGCAGTCAAATATTTACTTTAGGATATAAAAAGCCTTATTTATCAAAGTTAAGTAGACCTACAAATAAAACTTAGATGGAAAAATGTGTATAAAAGTTTTGATCTTATATTTTATGGGGACGAGAAAAAACTTCAATAGTGTGTCTTTGAGGAAGAGCACAGCTTTAATGGAAGCTTTCTGTTTCGATGGAGAAATAAAATTTTCAGCCAAAACAATCAAAGGAATATCTAAGAGGCGAAATATGAATGACTAGAAAGCTTTAAAAATTAGGGTTATATAGGACACTCTTGAGAGAGTCTAGAATAAAAAGGACAAGAGCAGAAAAATACTTAAAATTTCCTGTATATAATAGACAAAAGATGGCAAAGTCCATTTATATATGGGGTGCTAACAAGATGATGCAGGGAAGAGACAAGTGTTTATAACCATTTCTCTTCTGTATCTGAAAACAAATTAGCTGATGTGCCACTACGACATGAGGATGACATACTGCATTCTCATGCACTAAGGAGGATATTAATTAACAATATTTAAAGATAAACACTTCAGACAGAAAGCCTGGATGATTTGCTACAGTTTAATACCAGTGGTTAAGATGTCTTTCTTTCTAACATAAATACCTAATAAATGTGGAAGGTTATAACACTTCTGAGAAACTTTGAAGCAGACAAGTGTAGCACAGGAAACTTGTTAAACTGTGCTCAGCTTTAGGCACTGTAATAGAAAGGCCTGATACTGGATTAGATTAAACAAAACTGTAAAGTAGTAAGTTTCACATTTTTCTACAGGAAACATGTCTTGTTCAAGCAGATTATAACTTCAGTTGCTTAAGGTAACCTCATAAAAACTATCTGAATGGCATTCATTCAATGAGACTCTATTTTTAAAAGGACACTAAAATAATATCAGTAAATCAAGTGTGTGTAAAATAAATTTAAAGTCAGTTAGTGGATGTCTCATAAAATCACTCTCAACAGTGCTATTTCTAGTAGATTTGTTGAATTATGCACTGGACTGATTAAAATGCTTGGTAGGATTTATTACCTAAAAAAAAATGACAGTAAGGAAATTGTTGACTATAAGATGACAGGGACTGTAAGAAGAGTAAAAATTGGATTTAATGACCCTACTTTCTATGATTTCAGCATATTTGATTTAAATTCTGGTAATTTCTGTATTCCAAAGGGGGAAAAAAAAAAGTACCAAACTGAACTTGTTTTGAAAAAAATCTGGACATTGCAGACAACATGAAGTCAGAAGAAACTATCAGTGGGTAATTCTATCCCTAAAACATCTGTACATACTTTACTGAAATGAGTAATTTTGAGTGGGAGAAAATGGGAAGGGAATGTCTGGTTACGGAGCACTGTGTATTGTACACAGTTCTGTAGTCTGGTTCTGAAAAAGGAATTAAGGAATATGGAAAAATAGAACAAAAATCCATCGGAATGTGGTGGAGTGTAAAATGCATTGATGTGAAAGCCTTTACCTCAATACATCTAGATCATCAAAGAAAGCAACATAATGAGAGAGAACAAACAGCAGCTTCTTGAGAAGGAAAGGCAGAGTACTTAACCCTCATGAGACAGACCAGAAGGAAGAGCAAATGTGTGGAACTGAAAGTTGGACAAATTCAAGTAGGAAGTGGAATTTGTGTCTTTGAGGCAGGGGGATGAATCACTTGGAGAAGCTGTCAAAGGAAGTCGTGTTTCTTTTCTAATACTCCGCATCCTACTGGTCTTGGCTCTAGACTGAAACATTGTTTGGAAAATATGCTTTAGTTGGACACTAAATCCCTGATTTTAGACTTCTTATGAGGTCAGTTCGGTAAAATTTAATGGTCTTTCATTCAAAAGGAGTTAGTTGTATGTTGAAACAATCTTTATTTGCATTGATACCCAAAATAGAAAAAACACCTCATGCTGTTAACTTCTCTGCTCCTACAAAAATGACAGAGGACAGGACTCTACATCAATACTTCAAAAATTAGGACAACTGGGTGTAGTAGTTACTTGATGTTCTCACAAAGTGTAGTCCTCTTTAATCGCTACTTAGTATTGTTTGAAATCTTGTCTGGAGTCAGGAGCACACAGGCTAAAAGCCAGCCTGAGGGCAAAACTATAAAATGTGTATATTAATCTCTGAACATTGCTATCGATTTCTTCTGCTTGACTGCAGTTTATGGTCTTGCAAATTATAACTGCTAAAAATGTATTGGACAATTTCTTCTTTCTATTCTGCTTCATGTAACACAAGAGCACAAAAATTTCTATGGTGGTCATACTTCAGCCAGAATTAACTTAATCAGCAGTGACTAAATAATGAAGATGCTGTACATTGGTTTCAGTAAAAGCAGAAATTTCAAAATTCCCATTTCCTATTAAGAAAGGTGTAAAGAAAATTGCTCTCCTACTTTGACTAAAATGATCAAATGCTAACTAAGAAGTTTCATTTTCTGTATTTATCTTGAAATGTAAGAAAAGCAGTTGTAACTTTCCTGAATTATCTCATTTATCCCCATCCTAGCTACAACTTATTCAATATTACCAATGGTAGGCAAGAAAATGAAATGTTTCTGTAAATGTTAAGTCATCAGAAATTCCAGTTTCAGAGGGTCAGTAATAAAATCTTACGTGTTTGGAAGACACAAACATAGCTAATAAATTAATGCAAATTTCTTTATTGTTAACAGTAATTTGTCTTCTTGCAATCCTACTGTTTTCTAAATATCCTTCCAAATCACTTCAAGAATGAAAGTAATTTTTTTTAAGCTATAGAATGTGTATGGTAAAATGCACAGGAAATAATGGAGAGGCACAGTACCAATTTAAGACTTTTTTGGAGTTGATTTTTTTTCCATGCTTAAGTGGCAAGTTAAGAGCAATTTAGCAAATGTGTTGAGTGGCATTGGTGTCAAGAGGTACTATATTCATGGTGTTCAGTGTCAGTGTTTAGTATGTTAGGTATCCTTCAGTGTGTCTAAAATGTGTGCTTGTCTAATTGAAATTGTGGAAACCAAAAGAGAGCAATGGGATTTGGACAGCTGGAAAGTAAATGACCTAAGTAATGTGAGCAGGACTTCACAGTGGTTAGTGTCTTGATAATTCTACTTTTATCTTTTTATTGAATTACTGTAAATCTTGAGGAAAGTTTGGAATTATGTAGATGAAGAGTTGATCCATTGTGACTGAGGTGCTAGTGGGAAAGAAGGCATACATAAATTCTCTTTCTAAATAGAATCCTCATTTGTATAATCACAGATTCACCAAGAACAAAAAAAGGAGAAGCACCAAAGACCTCTGAACATCATTGTGCTCAGAGAGCAGATTTCTTACTCTTTGGTAACTGGTTTATACCACAGGCTTTCAAATATAGGATGTTTTCCATGAATTTCCTTTGTATTACTGTCATGAACTGACCCATTTTTATCTTGGGGACTGTTACATCACAGATGTTGAGTGGGTAATACTAATCTTATGTCTGTTGTCTGTGTCATTGTGTAGTACATTACTTGCCACGAAACTCACAAAGCAATGCTTTCACTAACAAGCAGCTAATTGCCTGGAATGCATTTGGAAACTTGTTTAAATTAAAACAAACAAAAAAACCCCACAACCCTGTAGGTTGTCAGAGGAAAAAACTTCATGAGAAGAAACCACTTTGAGGCCTTTTAGACATGTATGGAGCTATTGCTTCATTAACTCTATGGAGGCTTGAACCCAAATTATGGTGCAGACCCAGAGATGCAAAGACTTGCTAAATAAATTGGAGACCAGATTTATCTGCTCGGTCTTCGAATTCATAATTTTACACAGCTCTGCTTCCAACATCCATTTCCAACATCCAATCTCTAGAATGATTGATTTGTCTTTGTTTTGGTCGCAACAGGATTTTTCATGTAGGAAGCATATTTCCCAAGAGTAAGCACAGCTTCAGGCATGTATAAAATGAAGCATCTGTCTCTGAAGAGCATGAGAGGACTCCCATCAGTACTATAGGACAGAAAGGAAACAATTGGCCCAAATAAAAAGCCCATGTTACAAGTCCCCATTAAAACTAAGTGCTCCTATTCTGGCATGACTGCAGCGTCCCAGCGTACCACACCAGTGAGGACAGCACAAATAAAATGGTAGCATGTGCATTAGATGCCCCTTGTAAAAGAAAATCCAGTAGGAATGTTGATTTTTTTTTTAAATGCTGCCAAGCCAACAGCTGGCTGCAACCATAATTATAGCTTTGGGTATTGTAGAACTGTGGCTCACCAAGGTGGCTCACAGCTTGCTGACATTTTGGGTACTTCTTTTTTCAGAGGCCCTGTTTTTTTTTCAGTAACATAAAACAGAATTCTGCATTCAAGTTGTAACTTCTGGTGAAAATGGAAAGTTGTGCATTGAATATGAGAGCAATAAAATACCTACTTTCTTTTTCTCATCTTTCTTGTAATATGTATGTGAATATTTTTAGATTACTCTTTTTGATAGAAGACAATTTTTACTAAGAATGTGTGGAATGATTCATCATATTATCACTTCTAGTTCAACCCAAACACTCAAAGAAATTTGAAAAAAAATTCGTTTAAGATTGATGTCCTGTTACTGTTAACGCATGGTAGTAGTTATGAAAAGGTCAGGAAAGTGGGTGAAATAGAAATGCACTGTTCTTTCAAAGGCTCTGGGGTACAGAGGTGATCTAATGCTCTCTGGAGCAAAGTGGTACAACGGCAGGAGAAGGGGGAAAGCTGCTCGTAGAAGAATCAGAGGAGTCATAGGCAACATCAATCATTGCTGCAGTTACTGATGTGTGTCTGTTAAAATGATGCTTCTTTTAGGTGCGTCAACAGACTGCCAGGATGCAGAGCAGTATGCAATTGCAAGTGACACAAAGAATGTTTAGGCTGCACCCTTTTCCAGACCACACCAGGAGCTGAAAAGCTGAAAAGTTATGAGCTGCAGGAAGGACTTTAAATGGTTGCTTTAATTAAGATGAACCCATGTACAGAGAGTATGTAGCTAAAAAAATTATTTAGTGCAGGAGCCATACAACTCCTGCTGCAGAATCCAGACAGGCAGTGCAGTGAGGTTGGCTAAGGGAAAGAAAGAAGCCTCTCGCAGGAGCCACTGCAACAGAGATGTGGCTATTTCAGCCTTTGCCATGGAGACCTAGATTACATTTTTCACAGATGATTGGCATCTGTTCCCTGTGCTTGACAGAGACCTTTAAATTGCAGGAGGATCCTTGAACTGTGCTTTCAACATGAGGCTCGATAGAACAGTAAGCACTTTGTGAAATAAGGTTTCAGTTATATTGAGCATGTCTTATATTGAGCATTCACACAAAATGGAACATTTTGACCTTGTTATTTCAGTAAAAGGAGAACTGCAGGACCAGTCACCTCACACTACTGGGATGTCTGAGAGATGTGCTGAATACTGTTGGCAAACTATTTGACAGCCTAAAAAGATCTGAACAATAAATGCACATATGTTGAACTGTGTTTGTTGTAAATTTTTAACTGTTATGTAGAGCATCTGTGGTTGTATTTGAGCATTTAGGATGCTCATACAAAATAATCTAAAATTAATTCCTTCTTTCAAAACACTTATTTTATAAACAGATAAATCAGGACTTTGCAGTAAAAGATTTTGCTCTTAATAGACTATAAAATCAGCTATTCTCATATAGACTGCTGACGCTTCTAATTGCCTTGTTTAAATCAAACACGGTTTTGCAACTAGAATTTTTTTTGAAGGGGAGATTCACCGAGGTAGTAACAAGGACTAGTTCAACTAAAAATATACAATACAGCTTAATGAATGTGTAAAGCTCACAGAAAAAAAAATCACTCCTTCTAACTGCTGTATCATTAAGATTAGAGGCTGAAAAACCTTCCTTCCTGAAGGTTCTCAAGATAAAAATAAATCTGGAAGGCTTTACATCTTTCATTTTTCATTTTTATTTCCATTCAGTTTTACTGATTGAGCACAAACTGTAGGAACCCCAAGTGTGTGCGCACAAATGAAAAAATAAAGTACCTTTTTTTATAAGCCTCAGAAGCTTCAGAGGGACTGTATTACTTTCACTCAGCAAAAACTACTTTAAAAAAAAAGAAGATAAAACCGTATTTGATAGCTGCTGAAAGAGGGAATAATCCAGATACAGACATTATGGCACAACATGCCATGCAGTTTCAATCTGCTACACTTTAGTAGCACATCAGTCACAATGAGCCCATTGTGAAAGGCTTTCTCCTATTTCTATAATTTTTAGGAGACCCCTGGAGGCATTGGGAAATATGTATATTTTTTGTGTGAGGGAGCGTGAACAAACTGCCTTTGCTATAATCTGAACAGTTGTTGATTGGTAATTCTTATATGGATCCTAAAATGGAGGTTTCCCAGCTGTGCTTGATGAGACTTATCATCTCATCTAACACCTATAGCCCCTGAAAGACTGTTCTAAATCTCATCAGATCTGAAACCTGAGATGAGTGGACTGGACCATGCAAGTGCATACTCCACAGAGCCCTCATTCAGGCATTGTGTATCAGCATTTGCCAGCAGACAGCATTTGGAGTCGAGTCAGAGACAGACAATGACAGATTTAGCATCTTGCTCCAGTTGTGAAGGCAGACCAGTGCACATGCACAGACTTGTAGTATGAGAAGCATGCCGAGGAGCATGCCAAGGAGCTGCCAGTGCCTCTCTGCTATAAACAGCACCTGTGCTGCCAAATGGTGGTGCCACTCCATGGCCAGCTCCTTCAACGCTGCCTCCAATTTATGAAGCAAACTCCCAGGACCTGATCCTTCTTTTTCTGGGGGTGATTGGGCAGCAGAACTGAAAATTAGGACACTAATTTCCCCTTTCATGTAAGCTTGACCATGTGATGGTGTGATCATGTAGGGTCTCTGCTCAGTAAATAAAATCTTTGTTCAAGTAGGGGGATGAAGAGCACTCTTTGTTTCATGGATCAGCCTCCAGAGTCTGGCTTACCTAGAGATTTAGGATAAAGGTTTCTCTACCCTTATCTGTCTGTTACTCTGAATTCAATCAAATCTTGCCAGTGATACAGGATTGAGAAGTTGTTCACATTCCTTAAGTGCAAAGACCACATTTTTCTCATGTCACATTTTCCTGAGAACAAATCAAACTCACTTGCAAATTTCAAATTCTTTTCTCCTCATCTTGCCAAAACTTGCTTCTTCTCAATATTCTGCATAAGCACTAGATTAATTTCCATGGCTTGCCATTGTGTGAGATGTTCTGCTATTTTATCCTTAGAGGTAATGAACATGAGATTTTCTTGCATTTCTTACCCATGCTGCTGCAGGGCAAAGTGCCTATAAGAAAAAAGCCCACCAAAATTGCACTTATGCCTGCTGAAGCTGCTGATACAGCCTGCCCAAGACACTTGTATCTACTACCTTCCCAGGCTGAAGTGTAACTATGAATTTCAAATTGCCCTTTGGATGTGGATTTATTGTGCGCTAGCAGTCTATTAAGACTTCAAATCCAGATAGAGGCCTCCAGCAGTGAGTTAGCCAAGACCCCAAGCCTTCAATCACTTATAAATACACCTCTGCTTCAAGAAAACTGTGAGGAGAACTACCCTGTGCTAAATGTTATGTATGTGTTTTGTACTTTGCTGTCTCATAGTGGCATTAAGGGAAAAGTAAGTGGGAAACTGGGTTAGAAAAATGCCAAAGTGGTGGTTGCCTGGGGAACTTGAATTCACCTCTTTTTGCAATATACTCACATCCATCTTTGAGCACACTATTACATAGGTTTTTAAAAAAAATTATTTTGTTTCAGCATGAAAAAAGCAATTAGTATTTTACTATTATTCTCTACTCAGAAAATATGACTGGTTATTCTGTAGCTGAAATTAAATTTTAGAAATTACAAAGGAAATTTTATCCTAAGCATGTATAGAGTCTTAAGCATGCATAAAGTGCTAAGAAACAGAGAGAGCACTACAATGAGAAGTCCTGGGTTACCTTAATGAATGAGGATACTGTGAATGACTTTACTATAATGTTGAGAAAATAACAGAAATTTTTAGATCTTATCTCCATTTTTTTCTTTAGAGCCTCATATATTCATTTTATTCTTGATCATAATATAGAAAAAACCCATTAATATTGAAAAACAAATGATTGGTATTTCATGGCTTTAAAGAAAATCTGAAAACTATTATCAATCTGAAAAATGCTATCACAATGTTATCTGAAGTTCTATAGTACTGCCCTAATGTATAAAGGAAGATGTGCCTGGAGTGTCTGCTGAACTCAGTAGTAACATCATCTGCAGGAAGGTAGATGTTTACTTGTAATGTAAACCCAACCTCCTGCTCTAGTCCAGGCACTTTCCCTGCAGCAATGCAGCTCTAGGGTCAAAATCTGAATATTCATGTAACAGTCACCACTGTGAGCCTGCAACAAGGTTTTTGTAGGAACTGTACTCCTGCAGTGTGGCCTTTATTTTTGATGCCATTTTTTGTCTTTACACCCCGAATGCCAGCTCTTTTTGCCTTTCATGTCTCCCAGGTAGTCTGGTCAAGATACTCCAGAGCCCATACACTTCTTCGAGTTCAAGGCAGTGCCACAGACAAGCAGAAGAAAATAAAAATGAATAGGGACCTAAACCAGGTGCATTTTCCCTGTAAATTAATGATCAGCAAAATCACTACATCTTATTTTATAATAAATTTATCTGTGCAGACATGTATTTGTGTTAATTAGTTGCATTAGATTGGTGAAACAAACTGCTGAATTTCATGAAAATTAAAGTACATAGAATTATTCTGAGATCACCCTGTCCTTCCAGTCTAGCTTTGCACAAGCCATAAGTTGTAACAAGGCAACAAACTTTGCCTACTAACTCATTTTGCTTTTTGTTATTTTCCCTCCTCTACTAATCTTTCCACAAGATCTGTTGAACCCCACTATTCAACTTTTATCACCAAGTACAAATATCTGTGGAGCAGTGTGTAACATCTTTCCCAGAAGAGTCTCACGGGAAGATTGTGTGGGTAGGTGAAATATTTTTTGAGATATTTTCTGATGGTTGTGTTCTGCCAACTGGATTGTCTCTAAAACTGTTTTCAATGTATTTTTCAATCCAAGGTTATTTTTAATTGTCAAGAAAGGTGATGTGTGTCACATGACAGGACCACATTTACTATAATGAAAGAGCCAAACAGTGGTCTTCTAGTAAGAGTCGCATTAAGGGACTTGTTAATTTTTCTAAAAATGAAAAAAAAAAAAAGATATTTTTCACAAAAAAGTGGTACCTCTGAATAACACAGAACACATCTGTGATGAGCTGCTCTCAATTGCCTTTCCCAGCAGATAAGGTCCTTGTTTATGGCATTTCCTATTCAAACATCTGGTGTTTTTAAGGTAGTTTTTGAGAAAAATAGCTTTCTTCTCCTGTGCCCAGAGACCACAAGGAGTTTCTCTCTCACAGAAAGCTGTCACCCAACACAAGTTGTTTTACACAAATGGAAAGTAAAGGGAGACAACTTTTGCCCATACAGCATAATGCCAAGTGCACCAAAATCTGGTACTGTAATAGCTGGATGAATCACAGAATTGCTTCTGCCCTGGACCTGAAACTCTGTTGTAGACTTTGAAAGAAATTTCTTTATAAATCCTTACTTACTCCTTTGCTTTCACCACTAATAATATTCTTTCTGAAGCAGCTTCATGTTTAAAAAAACCTGTGACTATTTCATAGGAGACCATTTCAGAGGTGCTGGTGTACAGTGTCCCTTGTGTGACATCTGAATGCCCTATACGAACTAGAATTATGTTTTAATGAATTATCCAACAGGCAGCAAACAGCATTTGCTCCCACGAGGCTGCTGCATTCAGCCAGCTTGGGTGTAATGAACAAGGTGGCCATTAGCTTAGTATTCTGCTCATTGCTCTGCACTGATGAATACAAAATGCCTGTGGTCCTCAAGAATATTGCAAGTGTTTGTAAATTGAATATTGTTTACATAAAGATATTTAAAGAGCTGCTGTAAAACCTAAAGATGACAATATATGAAGTCAGTCTTTATTTATTTATTTATTTACTTACTTACTTATTTATTTAATTTGTT
This sequence comes from Sylvia atricapilla, assembly GCF_009819655.1. Taxonomy (NCBI): domain Eukaryota; kingdom Metazoa; phylum Chordata; class Aves; order Passeriformes; family Sylviidae; genus Sylvia; species Sylvia atricapilla. Next base: position 27,946,785 of record NC_089174.1, read on the forward strand.
TTTTAAACCAGTCAGGCCAGCTAGCTGGGGAAGTGAGTAGGAAAAGATAAAATTAAAAAAAGGACAGGGCACTAGGGCAAAAACAATACTTCCTTTGTGCAGATGGTTTTTATGCATATTGCTGTCCAAAGTTGGTCTTTGTTCAGCTTTAACTTTCTGTTGCTTTTATAAGCAAGCATGAAAGACAAAACTAGATCTTAGATCAAGAAAACATTTTATTTTAGAATGTTTCATAAGACTAGGTTTATGTGCAACTTTTTCAAAAGAGCTGAAATGTATTATTACAGAGAAATAAATATCTAAGTTGTGCTCTCAAATGAATGGATTTTAAGCACTTACTGAACTGCTTTCATTAATTGCATGGCCAGTTACTGGCCCAGGCTGCAGCAAAATCATTAAAGTTTTACCTACCTCATATGGTTGACTGCACTCATCCTTTTCCATAAGCAAAGCAGTATTATATGCAAAGGGAGGCAGAAATAAATTGGACAAGAAAAAGAATTTCACACTTTGCTCATGAAACATATATAAAAAAGAATCCATTACTCCCTATATTTCACAAACCTGAGGACTGTGCTCTTACCTTGAAAGCTTTGGTGTCAAGGTCACTTCCAGCATTCAAAGTGACTTTCTGAGCCATGAACTGTTGCAGAGCAGCCCCATATCATCCTTGTTCGAGAAGCTGCCCTTTATTCATGCAAGCTGAGGCAGGAAAATTTTTGCAGACTGCCTGACTTTTGGATGCTGCCCATTATAAAAAGAAGTTCTCACTTTTTTTCATGGACAGATTGTTTTCAAGGTTTAATAAAATTCAGTGTGGACATGAAGAAGTTGATTATTAAATCGTGGATTTGCTTTCCTTTACCTGAAGCCAAATCACAGACCTCTTAAGACAGATGTGTGTGTGTGTACATGCAAAGAAGGAATTGAATCCTGCACTTGTTGCTGTTCTGTTGTTATTGATTCTGTCTATGCTTTTTGTAAGGGAGCAAATCTAAAAGTCATTAAAAGTGGATAAAGTTTCACTGTTTGGACTCAAGAATTTAAAATTGTGTCTTGACTTTATGAGTATATTAATGCCAAGAAATCCTACCTCGCAGACTTCCAGGTTCTGACTGTCAAAGAGATTATCTTCTTGCCTGCTTGATATGGTTTGCTATGGGCATGTTATGAAGGAAGCCTGGAAACTGCCATGTGCTGCAGTCTGCCTCCTCACTCTGCCATGCCTGCTGGGGACTCCACACTACTCACATTTGGAGCTCACAATTATTATTTCAGAAATATTCTTTAAAAATTGTCACAGGTAATCAGAAATAAAAGTGAATTTTGGAATTCATCCAGCCATCCTACACAGAGAGGACACGTTTTGTGTCCTAAGAAGAACTTAGAGAAAACCCTGAAGAGAATGGTCTTAATTTTTATATCATTGTGTGTGTATATATATATGTTCAGTGAATGTGGTAGCATTATATGTAAAAGTATGTATGCGTCCCTCTCCATGTGAACACTTCAGAAAGAACAAAGCCAGGGATATTAAAGTAGACAAAAAGTGGCCAAAGACCAAATATCTCTGTTCAGGGATTGTTTGCAGTCTCACATTTTTGCTGTTGGTTATTAACCTTGTTAATAGTTTATATCTGTCAAATTTTAGATGATACTTCAGGGATTAGAATGGGAAAAACCATTAAGAAGTATAATATGGAGCGGCCAGGAACCAGTTTTAGGTTCTATGTAGTCTATCTATCTATGTAGTCTGAAATATTATGCAACAAAATATTCTTATTAAGAAGGGAAGTCTGGTGGCTTGAGAAAGACTTCCCCTCCTCACACCAATGCTGTTTTTATTGCTGTGCAAAATGAGATGTTTCAAATGCTACATAAAAGAAAAAAAATCAAGGAAAAAGAAAAAGAAACAGCTTGGTTGAATGTTTTTCTAATTTTCCTTATCTCCTCTGTGCATTTGTGGACCTATTGCTTTGTTATTAAGTACCACTTTACAACATGTAAAATCCATTTCAGACACTGGCTTTGGTGGTTGAGGACTCCATTGCTGCAGTGCCTGTCCAGCACACTAGGGCACTAGTTTTATCCTAATGTTTCTACAAGCATTTACATTTCTCAATGCAAATGTGTAGAAGATATTTTTCCAACTTGGTTTTGAAATCATTCATATTGAACGTGCCTGAGGAGCCACTTTGAAGTAAATTTTGGAAATTTATTTACAGTGATATTAATCCACAGAGTAACAGGAATAGGAATAACATGTTAAGAAGCAGATCTAAAAGATAACTTCAGATGGATGAGTGATCATCACCTATAAGATAAGAGCCCAAGAGGTGGTAAATCAGCACCTTGTCCATTAAATATTTTAGCTAACTATTTAAAGGTAGTGGGAAAACCTGTTTATGTCACCCATTTCACAGTTTCTGGAATGTAAAACTAGATCCCAGAGGCTAAAAAAGGCACATTTCTTCAGTGGTATTTGGATGATGGTTAGATGTAGAGGAAGAGAATTGGATGAAGATCCATCCTTTTCTTAGTCCTGCACTAGAATGAATAAACTTCTCAGTGCTGTTGACTTAGCTCTGTTAACCTATTTATGATGGAGGCTATGGAAACTCCCAATGAAGACCTCACTGATAGTGTAAATGAGCCCTGGGTATAGGAAAAATCTTTATACTGCTTAGCTAGTGTTAGTGTTTACATATGAACAGATGTATTCAGGTTTGGATCTTTGTGTGGCTGGCTGAGTTTTTTGCCTTGTGGCTAATTATGAAAATTTTAAAAATTCCCTTATGTAATAGTTTAAAAATATTAAAGCAGTCAGGAAGATATGAATGCTTTCCAAACTCCCCTCCAAAAAGGTATCTATAAGAATTACAGCTCAAACAGCATCAAAGTGTTCTAATCTTGATGCTATTTTTATTCACTGTTAGTATAATTAGCTCTGTGAATCTGACTGAAGACATCCCTTCAGTCAGGGAAATAGAAAAATTAATTAAAGATATCTTCAAATAACCTTTTGCAGAAAATTTTGCAGTGAGCAAGACAAAACAAGCAGGGGAGACAGTGGGAGCAATTTTAGGTAACTTGCATTTTGATGAAGTGCTTCAAATTTTATTCCTTAATGTGTGGCAGTATTAAGCCAGTGGGACAATCATTTATTTAGTGAAGATAGACTTAAAGGAAAAGGAAAAAGATTGAGAAGATCAAACTGCAGCCAGAGCTAGAAGGTACAGTCAAAAACCTTGTTAATTCAGATTGCTCTGAGGTTGCTCACCATCTTCAAAACTATTTTTGAGGAGGAAACAAAGGACAACACAATGCCTTTTGAAGTCAGAGTCCCTTTTTTCTTCTGGTAATGAAGTCTGACAGACTGTCTTTGATCTTTGAAACAATCTAGAAACTTGTATAGCTTTGATCACTAACATAATGGATGTGGTGTTATTTTCTGTGTGTGTTGAAAGAGGGTCTTAACCAGCCTAGTTAGTACAGGTACTAATTGAGATACAAAGAAGCCTTACCATAAGCACAGATGTAAGGTCTTTCTAACAGAATAAACACCTGCATTTATATCCTTTCCCTTCAGAGTGAAAGCCTGCTGCAGTGGAGAATCACAGACCACAGTGCTCTGTAGTGCTGCTTCCTCTTGTCATATACTTGTGGTTTTACAGGATTAACACAACTAGGTTATGTTTATGTCTCTCAGTTTGTATAAGCTTTATCTCACTGTGTCATATTTCTGGAGAGCCTACTGGTGCTTCCCAGCAGACACTATTAGCACAGTAACATGATGACAGAATTCCCTTTCTCTCGGTGGAGCACTGCAGTGAGCACTGCCAGGCACACACAGGAAATGAGCCAGGGGAGGGCTGCCTCTCCATGCTGGGCTCTCTTAGGAAAAAATCCTTATTTTGTTAGAGAAACAAAGCCCAAATTTAGGCCTGATATTGCAATTTGATGACCTGTTTTTGAAATAAAGGGGAGGAAGTATGAAACTTCATGGCATATGCTTGGAACAAATGGGCTCAAAAGTCTTGCAATGGGTTCATATATGCTGCACTGCTTTAATTACTGGTCACAGATATCATCAGTTATGTTAATTTAGAAGGCAAGTTTTTTTCTCTGCCTTATTTATGATAGTATCTTAAATGCATGGCTCTTCTCTGAAAGCACAAAGTAGAGGAAGGCTGGGGAAGGATTTTGAATACAGCTCAACCACCCTTGGCAATGGACACGTTACCTGTCTGCATGTGCAAATAAACCACTCTTGCTGGTGGGTGGTGCTTTTATACAGTGATAAATTGCCACAGCAGCAAATGGGATAGCAAAAAAATTATGGGATTAAGGCTGTATGACAAGTGTTATGAAAATGTTTTTGAACCACCATATTCTGAGAAGGATAACTGAGGTCACCACACTAAAATAATATGCTTGGGAATACATGTTGGGGGTTAGATTTCTTTCCTTTTGTTCCTTTTTACTTATAGACATTTTCTCCATAAGTTGCTACAAAACTAATACTTTCTCCAAAAGTTGCTACATTCACATCTGGGTACTTAAAACAATAGAAGTGACCAAGCTCAGGGGAGAAGGCCATCTGGTTGCACTTCTCCTATCTGGGAGATTCTCTCTGAGGGGCAGGGATACCACTGATAAGATATGGGGTTGATAAAAGACATGGCTGGGGCAGCCGTAGCTGTTTCTCTCTCTCGGCTTCAGAAGAGGACGGTCGGAGCTGCTGCTGGGAGAAGGGAATTCACAGCTGCCGCCAGAGCCCAGCCCAGGGGTGGGGTGAGCCTCCGTGAGAGCAGCCACTGCACCGGGACCCTATTAACACCTACCTCACCAAAAAAAAGGAGCTACTCCCATCTGCTCGGGTGCCCGGGATCCTGAGCTCACCTCTCCCCGCCCTGCTGGGAGCTGGGCCGCCGCTGCCCCGCCCTCGCCGCTTCTTCGGCCCTGCTTCGAGTTTCTCGGCGCCCTGTAGCCCTGCAGCCCCTGCCCGCCAAGACGTCCTGCCGGCCCGGCCTGCTGCTTCGGAGAGCTTGCTGCTGGGGCACCGGGCTCAGTCGATCCAGGCTGCCGCAGGGGTTTGTGAAGCGAGGCCTCGCCTCCATCCCTTCCCGGCTCGGCCCAGCCGCCATCCCCGCCCGCTCCCCGAGCTCCGCCACAGCGCCCCCTGCAGGCGCGGGGGAATCGGCGCCCCCGCCCTGCCCGCCGGGAGCCGCCAGCGCCCCCTGCCGGCTGGGACCGGAACTGCCCCGGCGGGGAAAGCGCCCGCGGCCGGGAAGGGCTCACGGGGCTCCTGGTGCTGTTTGCTGCTAATGCCAGAGTTGGTGTTGGTTGTTGGCCTTGTTACACACACCAGCAAAGAACCGCTGCTCCTGATCTCATAGCTTTGGCCTGGAAGGCCTCTTAATTTCAGAATTAACAATGATTCAGTGGGAGAGGGTTTACATTTTTCATTCCAAGGGAGGCTCCCACCTTCCTTAGCAGACACCTGTCTTTCAAACAAAGACAACATGTCAGGTTCATTTTTAAAGCAGTCACACACTGGAGTTCAGGACTTACTGAAAGCTTTTGTTTTCAAAAGAATCCATCTCATGTGATGAGTCTAAGCAGAAATAGATGTACCTCAAAAGTACACAAAAGGGCATAAACTGAAGATTCAGGAAAAGTCTTGACCCCATATGCTAGCATGTCAAGACTCGGTCTGTTATCTATAAACTCATCTTGTTTTTGGAGAGTGTCATACCATAGGGTGTTTTGAACCCTGATAGTACAACAGTCTGCTGTGGAGCGCTCAGTCATCCAGTTCAGTCTTGACAGTATCCAGGCCTGGATATGTAAGCTTTCAGTTTAGCCATCAATATCAAGGGAAGAGAGAACGCTTTTTCTGATTTTCTGAGCTTTTGGTCTGATAGAAATATTTCAGAAGAAATGTTCCTGAAACCTGGCTTCTTCTGTGCATATGTGGAATCAGGTATCTATGAAGCCTAAACTGATATCCTCTATATTGAGCTTTATTGTTGTACTCACCTTCACCAACAAAGGGATCCCAAGCTCGGGTGTAAGACAGCAACCCCATACAAGAGAACAGATGCTGGAGAGGAGCAAACACAGTCGCATCTTCAGAACTGACTTTAGCAAAGGTCTGTTGCTCATCTGGACACAATGAAATCTATCTTGTCTTGGGTTGGCATAGGATCATTTTAGTTGTGACCATCATATTATGCTGTTGATTCTTGCTTTGGTTCCTCCTATATGGAGGCTTTATAAGTTTCATGTTTTTCACATTTTTTTAAATTAGTTTGTGAGGCGATTGTAATGTCCAAGGTATTTAGGAGTGAGAGAAAAAAATTATCAATATAATGATGGTCAGTGTGATTATTATTCATTAAAATGTCAATATTCTTACAGTTTTAAGGAAGCTGAATTTCACCTGAGGGAAAAGGAGTACCTCGACTTCTTTAGCCCTCACACGCCTAGGCTATATATGATCCTGAATCATTGGGCATGTACCTATTGTTCAAGCAGGAGTAATGACAGAGCTCTGAAGGACAGTTCGTGTAGGAGCTGTAGATCTCAAAATCAATAGAGTGCTCTAGAAAATAATGGAAACCATAAATGTCATGATAAGGAAAGACATTAATGTCAACTTATGGGCAGGAGACATGACTAACTGAAATAATGTGAAACTGAGGTGAAGGAGCAGTGGTACTTCATTTATCTTGCAACAGAGGTCTTGTTATATTACAGTGCCTTGAATAAGGCATATATCCAAAATCATACAAGAGGCTTTTTGTGCTCTATAAAGTGGATGAACTGATGAAATGGGGCAGAATACCATCTTTTACTGCATTAGAACAGACTGAATAAAACACAGATATGTGGCTGATGATGAAAGCTGCTCTGTTGTACGTGGCAGGTTATTGCTGTTGAGAGGTTTCAAGTCTTTCTGCTCTGAGTGCCACCAGTACAATCCCGAGTTTTTGGCACAGGAAGCTGTGAGTTCAGTAGCTGTATTTGTGCATAGTCCCAACCAGAGCGGTGCTTGGGGGGGGACATCTGCCTTTATAGTGTGGCTGTTACCCCAGGACAGGAGCACTCCAGAGCATTTCTGTGGCGCCTGGACTGGCAGCTCAGGATGCTGTATTCTTACACCCCAGAGAGTAAGGCAGTGAAATACTCTCTAGGAGGAAGTAAGGTCCTTTTCAGGACCTCATTAGGAAAGTTGCAATAGTTAATAGTCTCCTGCCTGGTTTTAAGTAGAGATTTCTAACTGCAACAGCCACCATATGATATTAAAATATATGGTCTTTCTACTGGGATTCATCTTGAAACAGTAATTCTCTTCTACCCCACAAAATCCTGGGTATCAGCCAGATTTTTTTCTCATTCTCCTGGATTTTGAGATGTGCCTGAATAGTGTCAAACACTGTGCTATTAGACTGCATATTAGGACAACTTCTAGTTTTTCTTTGCTATAGAAGAATATTAGGCAAAGTTTTAGTACAGAAAATAAAAAAGGAGAAAAACAAACTGCAAACACAAACCAAAAAAATTCCAACCCAGGACAGAAATGAAATCAGGATTTTTTTTGGTCAGGGGGCTTCTGTTCTCCAGTAAGTATACCTATTTGCTTTTTAAAAAATACTTGGATTTTACCTTAAGATTTGCCAGGAGATTGTCCTTGCTCTCCTGTTGGCAGGCACACATTTAAGTAGTTGAGTATTAAAAAAAAAAAGAAGAGAAAAAAATCACGAGAGAGAAGATTTTCAGTTAAAACGTAAGCTTTGAATCAGCAGAAACAGAGACGCAACCAGATTAATATAAATCCTTCAAGGGATAAAACACATTTGCAGATTAACCCTGACCTCTGCTTAAAAACTCCCAAATTCTCTTTTCTCTATTGATTTTTCTAAACAGGGCTGCCTGGCTGCACACAATGAAATGCATCCTCTGCAGGTCAATTAGCAGGCACCTGGATAAGATTCAGGCTTCTGTTAAAATCCCATTAGATGCTACTACAGGTGGTTGGTGCATGTTTTCTACCAATATGAATATTGTATTTAGAAATACAGAGTAAATGGTGTGAAAATTCTGACAGCTATAAATCTTGAAGTGGACAGCTTTATTGACTGTTGCTCTCTCTGAAATGGAGAAAATGGGAAATTTGTTCTAGTCTTTTGATTTAAAATGAGAAAGCACGATTTAGGGATAACTAATGGTTGAAAAGTGACTTACCATGTGCTCCACAGGATTGTATTACCCTAGATAATAGGTTAAACAGGAAAGAAGCTTCTGAATTCAAAGGCACTAAACATCATTTTATTGCAAATGAGGAAAATCAGTGCAAGTATGACATGGACATATTCATTTATATTCTAGACCAAACTAAAAGATCATCCTATAAATTATTAATTCCAGTCTTGATGTGTGCCACCTTGAACTATTGTCTGTGTCATGGTACATTTCATAATTTTCCACACCCTGTAAAGAGGTATTTTCAGTCTGTCCTGAAGCTGTTCTATGTACACTCACCCCAGAAATTTAATGTTGCCGTAGAAAAAACTGAGATTATATCAACCTGTTCACTACCGTATGTTGGGTTGCATCTGTCTTGTACCCAGTGGAGTTGTAATTGGGAAGGTCACCAGATTTTCTTTAATGTCAGGAAATTTCTTGTGAATTGAGGATTAAAAATCATGTCTCTGTTGAATTAAAGAGCAAAAATTATTTTGCTTTTTGTGGAGCTAGCATTTTACTCGAGCTTTTCCACATGTCTATATTTAGGTTATGCTCCAACATAGAGAGAACAGATGGGAAAATCATTCAACCCGCCTGTATCTCAAGTTTCCGATCTATACAACTAGGTGGATAATATACACCTCAGGTATTTTAATAGTTATTAATGTTAAAGCATTTGACAGCTTTGAATTGAGATATAATCAATAGGAAGTTTTTAGACATTGTATTGTTAACAAAGCTTTATAAAAATATGGTTGTATTGTATCACTGACTGTAAACATGTCTCTCAGCTAGAGTTTATCAGGTAAACATTTTTTGAGGGATGATTCCCACTGCACAGTGAAAGGTCTTGTTATTGAATTATATTGAGGATTACAACTGACTGCGAGAGTTGACTGCATAGCTACGAGGCCCAGCTGCTTTATAAATGGCTGCAGTCAAGCAAGAGTTAGGACTGGAAGAAATCCAGTGAGTTGGGCAGATTCCACTACATGAGAGAAGCTTTTACTATCTTTTATTACTCTTAACCTTTCAATGTTATTTACTTAGAACTTTTGAGAATATGCCATTCCTATAGATCTATAAAACACATGGTGTCTTTATACTTCGAACTTTCTGTTGGCGTTGAACAAGCAAGGTGTTTTGATACTACCTAAAGTGTTATCATTTTTATGAAATGAGAATCTGTAACATCCCCAAACCTCCAGACAGCCTAAACTGCCTTGAAAAAAATCAGTAGAAAAGGCATATTAGATCATGATCCTGTTTTGAAAGACATAAATACTTGAAAGCAGACAGACATTAAACTTGTTGTTAGTCTGTAGGCAGTTTCTCTGGGAGAAAATAAAATACGGCTTGTTCTGGATATCTTTAGTTACAATCCTATGATATGTCTATAAGAATCAAAGTAATTTATTACTTTAAAGGCATTACAATTTTAGAGGTGTTGAGGTACAAGGTAGATGTTTAAAAAATATAATAAATAGATGTTGCTTAATAAAATATTTGTTAGTATAAATATTGTTCATGAATTGTTTAGACTATTCCTTGGATACATTTTCTGTTTGTCTTGTATTGTGAAGAAGGATGTAAAATGTTCTATGTGGAAAATAAGTAGGCATGAAATGTGAGTGGAGGAGTTACATATTATAAGGAAAAACAGACTTTCTGGCAATCAGGCACGTCCAGCAGTGCACTTTAAAGCACTGTTAGATGTCTTGGATGTTTGATAAATCACAGAGCCAATGGGGACAGAAATCCCTTCAGAAAAAAAGGCTGCTGCTTTTTAGAAAGAGTAAATTATTGCTATTACATCATAAAAATTGTGTCAGTGTTGCTGACTAATAAAAGTCTTGGGCCAGTCTCCTCCGAAGGTGTAAGCTCACTGCATCTGTCTTGTTCTCCAGATCTTTATAAAAATAGTAGTAGCAAAAATTATGCCAGATACTAAGCCACTGAGACTTACAGGTTCCTTTCTCTGTACAAAATATTAACTTTTATTCTGGTTCTTCATATTTTAAAAAATATGGTGGATACATTTATTAATCTTGAAATGACAGGGAGAAGGCATAACCATGAGGAATTTTTTTTTTTTTTTGGAAATGGGTGCAATTGTATCTTGGACCCTTTGTAGAGAATTTTTTTTAGGTTATCAAAAATGCTGGCAGAGATAGTGTCTCCCTTCGGCAATTTCTCTCATCTATAAAAGGCTAAACATTATGAAGCATTTCTACGAGAACTGCTGTAAGCAAAGTTTGGATATACTCTAAACTCATTTAATTTAAATATACTCATTTTATTTAGTCTTACTCTAAATTAAATGAAAACTATTAATTTTAATTAGTGAACATAAAAAAGGAACAATTTGTGCTGAAAATTGGAAAAGAATTGATTTTATAGGGAAAGTCAAATTTCTGGAAAATAGTAGAAGCCTTTGTTTTTCTCTCAACCCCTCTCTTTATTTGAATTGCAGACGTCTGTAACATCTTCTGAGGCAGAACACAAATGTAATTTTGTGGCTTCTTAATGAGTTACGGAAACAATGTAATTCTAAATGGATATGGCAAGTAAATTTTATTTCTTCTCCATTTTTGTGGATTTAATGAGTGTTTTATGTTATCACACACTAATGCATATATCAACAGCTAGCATTCATATGCGTATTTGTAACAGATGATAATAGGAATCCATAAATAAAATAACAATGACCATTTGATTAAGTTCACTTGTTTAAGTTTTTTAACATTTTTTAGTGCTTTCTTTGTTAATGTTTCCCTCTAAACTTTATGTGCTGCAACTCTCAAAAATTATTCTTTATTAATTGCTTACATAAAGGTATTACTTTCAGCACATGCTTCAAATACTCAGTAACATCAAAGTACCTGAATTATTTTGTTTCTCTGTAAGTAAAAATAAAGTTTGGTGTGTTTGAGTGAACATATCCTAAACTATGTAAATGTAAACAATGTATTAGATAAATTTCTCTACCAAAGTTATAGTTTCCTTTAAAATGATTTTCAAATTCATGATGTATTCATACATTTACATGTGTTTATCTGCATATTATTTCAGGACTATGAAAACTCATCCTGAAACAGCTGTTTCTCATTGCTGCAGTGCTGCAACTGGCATGGCACTTTGGAAGAGGCAAGTACTTCACTGTTATTCTGTTTCCATCCAGTAAAAATACAGTAAATATGTTCTTCAAAGAAATAGGAAGGTTGTTCCATAAAGTATGCTAGTATTTCAGTAGAAGCTTCCTTTTTTTTTTTTTTTTTTTTTTTTTTCCTTTTTTCCCCACTTATGTAGGATGCCAGGGAACATAATACTTATACTTTAGAAAAAATTTATTTTTCTATCATGTAGCTTTAGTTGGTTATGACCAGTTGTGTGGCTTAGTTTTGGATATTCATTCACAGTGGTGTTGACTGACAGCCAGGAGTCCTCTGTAGATTCCAGTGTTGAGAAGCTGTCATAAATAAATGACACAAGATAGTCTATAAAATAATATTCTTCTTGTGTTTGAAATGCCTACATTCTATTTGTCTAAATAGGGTGATGTACTAATAGGACTGCCTCACTTTACACCAATTCAGTATTTGCAGAGGGATTAAAAAAAAGTGAATTAAACATTAATTTACCTTTTAAAATTAGTTTTCCTGGTTGTATTGGATCAAAACTAGATTCTTTAACATTTCCTGAATAAGCATTCATTACTGAATGTCAGTGTTTGTGTTTTTGTTGTATTTGGCTTCTGTAAGTATTAATGTGAGCTTGTGAAAAAATATATAAAGCAAAATTTAGGTTTACTGCAGACTGTGAAGCTTAAATATATTATCAGTAGCCAGCTCCACAGCAGAAATTTGAAGTTATAAAAGTTTCACTGATTGAGTCAGGGATTGAAACTAGTTTCATCTGTGCTTGTAATCAGAGAAGAATGTGACTGCCTAAAGTTCAGATTTTAAATAGGCAGCCATATGAAAATTAAATACTCTAAATATTTCAATAAGGATTTTGGAAACAAAAACAAAACCCCAAGTATTTAGAGAAAGTGATGAGTGAGAACTTTCTAAGAAAGAAAAGACAGCACTCAGATAAATTGTTAAATGTTATTACGTCTTAAAATATTTGTGACTTGTCATTCTGCCACAGTGAATTCAGGGAAATAACATGTTTTTGAGTTCTCTTCATATCACAATTTTTCTACCTTATTGTTTCTCTAGTTTCTCATGCAACTGGACATCATTAAGATTCTACTGCCTGGTAGTTATTAATATTAGTCTCTAAAAATATGACACATATATGCAAGTTTATTATTTATTACCTATATTAGCTATGATGGCTTTTTTTTTCTTCTTTTTTACCCTTTAAATTATCAGGAAGATGGCAATTTATGATGTCTGATTTATAAAACAGCAATATGGTGTTAGCTCCTGTTTCCAAGAAAAGTGAATTTTAGTAAGACACAAAAGAACATGAATATTGCATAACATACTTTAAAAAAAACCCCAAAACCTTTAAAAATGCACTTTAAACCCTCAAGTCTTCTAGGAAATTTTTTAAGTTCTACACATTGTAGGTAATTTTTCAGCTGATAGAATCAAAGAGTGCTTTTAGCAGTTCAATCCTGATGGTATTTATTGAAATAATGATATTGAAAAATGTCATAGATCATTCAATCTAATCAAAGGCACATTTTAACCTGTAGTCTGGTCTGCAACACTGATCAGCACTGGCTGCTTATGAATGGGACAGAGGATCATGCGCTGAAATATGGAGCTTGGGATCCAGACAGGGATTGGTATGAGATATTTTCTGATCCAAAGGAATGTCATTCTCCATTTAATCTTTACTAAAATATGTGCATAGCTATCTCTTAAGCCTGGTATACATTTATTTGCTTAAATCTGCAATTGCTTTCATTGATGAGACAATTTTATTTCCATCAGCATGAGAAACATAGTAAAGGTGGCACTTAGATGCTTCAGGGCGCAACTTTACTAAAACCAAACTGACACCAAAGTAATCGTGTTTCAGTATTGTCAAAAGTCCTTTGCTTAATTTGAAGGCCCAACATAACTGTGCTCAATTTGTCTCTATTTTCCCATTGTCAGACTCTGCAGTGCCATGCTCAGGCCTACTGCACAGTGCTGACATCATCTCATCTCATGGCACAGGTACGCACCAATCTCCATGAGCCAGCCTGTATCAAAGGTCACGTGAATTCGAGCTGTAGAATATTCCTACCAATGCTTCTTGTTTGGTGAGAAATGAAAACATTGAAACCATTAGAAAACTGGATAGTCTATTCTAGTTTGCATCTTTCTTTTTGACTCTCATCTTTTTTTAACTGATCATTTTCAGATTTTCTGTCTAATAGCAAAGCATTTTAGTGTTGGGCGTTTATCTGTTACATACAGGTGGAGATATTATAAAAGAAAGGCCTCATAAAATCAGACCTTGCTCTGCTGAATTACCTGCTAGCCTGTAAGTTCCCAGAAGGAAGTATCAAAGGAATGAAAAGTCAGTTGGCACAATAGACTATTCTAGTAACAGAACTGTTTGCACCTGTGATAACAAAAGATCTCTCCCATGAGAATCCACAAATGAAAAATGTAAACATCCAAGGAAAGAAGAGAGTCTTAGCACACAAAGCATCTTTTAACCAATGAATTAAGTGGCAAGAAAACTACTAGCCGATTAGACTTGTACATGAAGTCTGTGAAAACTGAATAAAAATGAGTTATGTGAATAAAAATTGGCTTTTCTGCATGAAGAAACTGAGTCCCATCTGCTTATTAATGCAACATTTATCTGTTGTTGTACTTCTTTTCATCAGTCATTTCTTTATAGGTATATACCTTATTACAGAATAAATCAGCTTGGTTGGTTTTTGATATTTTGTTTTGGCATTGATCCTGCTGTGGAGATGCTGTCTATGAAGATTCCTCTGAGTCTGGTAACTGATCTGCAGTTGCAGTGTCAAGAATCTTGTTCCTAAAATGGAAATAGACTCTGAAATTGGCAATGCAAGGTAATGTGGATCATATCTTTTTACTGACCCATAAAAGCCTTTTGCCAGCAGACTGTGCTGATCAAGAGGGCCAGTCAGCCCAGAAAGCCAGTGGTATCCTGGACTTCATCCAGAGCAGTGTGGGCAGCAAGGGAGAGGGAGGGGATTCTGCCCCTCTGCTCTGCTCTAGTGAGACCCCACCTGGAACCCTGCATCCAGCTCTGGGGTCTCCAGCACAGGAAGGACATTGATCTGTTGGACGAAGTCCAGGGGAGGGGCACCAAGGTGATCTGAGGGCTGGAGCACCACTGCTGCCTGTCTTCACAGACAGGCTGAGAGATCTGGGGATGTTCAGCAATCTGAAAGATGTTGTACTGAAAGATGTTGCAATCTTTCTGTACATAAAGGGAACTTGAAAGGAAGAGGGAGAAGCATTTTATAAGGCATATTGTGATAGGACAAAGGGGAAGGATTTTTTAAAATGAAAGAAGGGGTTTGGATAAAATGTTAGGAGGAAATTCTTTACTGGGTGGTGAGGCACAAGAACAGTTTGCCCAGAGAAACTGTGCAATTCTCATCCCTGAAAGTTCAAGGCCACGTTGGATTGGACCCTGGGAAACTTGAGCCTAGTGGATGGCATCTCATTGCATATAGAGGAGAGGTTGGAGCTGGATAATCTTTCCCTTCCAAACCAGGCCATTCTATGATTCTGTTGATGTCAAGTATTAAGCACAAATGTAAAAAAATGTATATGAAAATGTCTAATTCTGAAGCTGATTTGGTAAATTGGGTAGGTATTCACTTGCTGCTGGAAAATTATCTCTGCACTATACTCTATTTTTATTTCCAGAGAGCATGACACCCTACAGATGCATACCTCTCTTTGTGCTTGGAGGTGAAAGATGATTCCTTCTTTCTAAGTACACTTGTGCTGTTGAACCTTTGGATGCCCTTTGCCTGGCTGGAGGGTAATGTTTAAAACGTATGCAGTGCCCATAATGGTTCATTGTAACATGCTCAATATGGAACAACATGAGTTGAAAAAAAGGGTTTGGCTGCATAGTTGAGGTGGAAGCAATCAAAACCTGTAGTTTGTCATTCAGTCTTTCTTTCTACCTGTTTCCACTGAGCTCTGTTTTCATACAGAAAAAGAACCAGCTGTTTCTATGATCACCAATAAAGTTGAATGATGAGAAACTTCCTTCATGAAGCTGAGCTTCATGAGAAATTGTACACATCCCACTCATGTTCTCAGGCAGTTTCAAGAAGTTCATTGCTGTTAAGGGAGGAGGAAACTAACTCAAAAATTTGTTCATCTTCTCCTTTCTCCTGCCTTTAAGTAGAAGTATTTTATTTCCTAGCTTTTTCAAAAATGTATGAGGAACATATCTTTCAGGTTACATGTCTTCCATTTCAGGAAGGCGTAGGTGGGAGTAAGAGGGATATTTAAAAACAAAGGACCCATGTTAGTAATACTGCACAGATGCTAAGAGTGTGGTAGTGCATTCTGAGAAAAATCAAACAAATTTTAAAGTTATTTCACAAAAACACTCAAATAGGTACACAAATTATATTTCTTTCAAGTAATCTGGAAGAAATAATTCCAACAGTGCCTAATAAAGAAACAAATGTTCACTGTAGGAATTGAACAACATTTTTAGCAATATTTGAAAGCCATCTTCCTCCAACATAATTGGGAAATAAATTATTCTTTAACTTGCATTGTGTTCTAGGCTGGATTTACAGCAGCTTAATTTAGTTGTTACATGATACATGTAACAGATACATGAAAGTAATTTATTTTGTACCTGGAAATAATTTTTACAAAGCATGTTTAGCTCAAGAAATATCTTCAGAAAATTTCCCAACTAAGGTTACACCTCCTTTTCTTGGACAGCAAGTATGTTGCTGAGATATCCTTTGATTTAAGTATCTATTATGTTTCTCACATATTCTCTGAAGTATAATCTCTGGAAGAGGAGGCTCTTGAGTACTGCAGTCAGCTTTGGGAATGCAGATTTATAGATGCTATCATTGCTCTTATTCTCAGGAGTCTATGCCCCTGAGTATAACACCAGAGTGCTTATGCTGAGGAACCAGGCCTTGGTAGGGATCTGTGTGTGTATTGTCACTTTCGTCCATCCCAGGAGAGAATCTATAGTGCATCTGATTTTTCAAGTCTGGCTGCTTCTAACATGGTATAACCCTACAAATTTGTTAATGCATTTTTCTTGCTGGTAATTTCTAGACCAGTAGCGCTTTTTAGAACAACAAGTACAAATTTTTTGCTATCCAGGAAAGGCATTTGGCAGAATTTGCAGTCCTTCTGGAACAGACTGCTGTAGTGTGGATTCACCACAGTGTCACAAGTTCTGTCAGCAAACCTGCTACAACATGGGCTCTTCACTCCATGGATCTACGTGGATCTCTGTGGACCTCCCTGGGCTGCAGGTGGATTTCTGCTCCCCTGTGGACCTTCCTGAGCTGCAGGGACGCAGCTGCCTCTCTGTGATCTGTACCATGGGCTGCAGGGGAATCTGTACTTGGAGCACCCCCTGCCTCTGCTTCTGACCTTGGTGCTGGCAGGGCTGTTTTTCTCACATATTCTTACTTTTCTCTGGCTGCAACTGCAGTGAGAAAAAGTGCTGCAACCTTTCCCCCACCTTAACTCTGTTATTTCAGAGATCCTTCCAATGTTCCTGGTGGGCTCACACCTGGATAGGGCTCATCTTGAGGCTGGCTGGCACTATTGGCTCTACTAGACATAAGGGAAGCTTCCTGCAGCTTCTCACACTAACTGTCCCTGCAGCCCTACCTGCTATGAACTCTTACAAAACCCAACATGTGGATTCAGCAAGTGTAAACCAGTGTGGTTCACACTTGATTTACATCAGCAGTAATACTCAGGCCTATAGTGCTACTCTGTAAAAAGAAAATGGAGACTATTAGTTGTACAGCAGATGTCAAAATTCAGACCCTGCAAATCCTCTAATGATCACTTTTCAACTAGTACGGCACAAGAGAAAAGTGCAAAATAATTTAACTATCACTCTCTGCCTTTAAACGGAAAGATTGTTATTGTGTTACATAGTGGGCAAACAACCCCTTCCCCAAAGAATATTGAATGTTTTAGGCCCATTATGCCCTTCCAGTTCAATGGCATTTAATTCCTATTGCCATTTAACTGCTTTTAAAATTGCAAGTCAAATTAACACATTGCTCTGAACTACTGCCTTGGGATTTATGTTGGTTAAATCCCTCAAATGTCATGCCATTTTTGTTTTCAAGTTCAAACACAAGCTTTAAAAAACCTTTGGAGTACAACCCATCTCCTCTGTCTCATACTCTTGCAGTTCTGTTTTGCTGAGACATAAGGTCAGTAACTGAGAGTTTTGCTGTAGGTATGTATGGAATGTACAGCGTCTGAGGAAGCAAGGAAACTGGAGCAAGTGTTTGATCCAACTGTTGGGAAACAGAACAGGAATGCTTGGTCTCATATTTTTCGTTAATTTAGGCAACAATTAAAATTTTATTCATGACTAAGACCTTCTATTAGACACTCAGTTAATCTAGAGGCTGAACTCCTGACCCACTTTTTCTGAGATGATTATTCAATTGAGAGTAATTGCAGGAGAGACAATGAAGAGGTGGATGTTTCAGAAAGCTTTTCTGACCCTACTATGGTCCCTGCTGTTACATTAAACAAAAATTGGAAAAATCCAGTGTCCCAAACTTTGTGAAAGTGCTTTGAAAATTTGGGGTATGAAAATAATTTTGGACTGAAATTTCTTAGACTTGTTCCCACGCATTCCATGAGAGTATGTTCTTAGATTTATTTTGAGCTGAATCTCTATTTTATATATTTTTTAAATACCATGTGATATTAAAAATATTTTCTGGCACATTTATAGCTGGCCAGTTTGAATTAAGGTAAAGGGTTGAATTCTGAAAATTATGGAAGTCATCAAACACTGTAAAACACAACTTTATTATAGACTTGATGATGATGGCTCAAAGAGATGTCAGATATGTTTTGAACTAAGTTTTCACAGCCATCCTTCAGCTAAGAAAGACCTAAGGAAGTTGCCAAACACTTGGTTTAGGAAATCTGGACCATTTCAGAACCGTGAGGACTCTGCTTTTAGCACAAAAAGGATGCTAAATGTCCACTCTCTTTCATATTAATAATTCTATTATTTGTTCTTGTAATTACATTTCTATAAATAAATACTATCAGAGATATTTATTTTAATATTTTTTTAAACAAGAAGATTAATGATAAGAAGAAATCAAGCAAAGCTGCAGAATGCCCCCACCTTCAACTTTTAACTTCATCTTATATTCAGTGTTGGAAATTTATGCAATATTCCCACTGACTGCCTGCAACAGAAATTCTGGTCAGGCATGTGGGTTTTTGTCTTTTTTTTCCCTTTTGTGTACTACTATAGCTACTTTGCCAATAAAATGCTGAGATGGCCACCTGGGGTTTTTTGAGTAATTTTATAAGACAATGCAGATGAGATTCTAGTAAAGCTTATGCATTAGACTTTGTTGTGCTTTCTCTTCAAAAATATGTCTGCACTTTTCAGACTTCATATTGACATTTAGGTGAGTTCAGCTCAGATTACTTCAAAAGAAAAAGGATTAGTGTGAAGCTTAGTGCAGGGCCTTTCAGATGAGACCTTTAAAAAGTATCATCACTGCTCTGCCAGATGAGTGAAGTTCTTTTCAAACTCTTTAATCATTATGTATTCATGGCTCTAGAATAACATTCAGACTCTCAAGTGGAAAAATTAATCATCTGGGGTGTGCTCTTCAAGTTATATTCTCTTTTAGACTGTATATATAGGTTACTTTTTAAGGTCAGTGACATATCATCTGCACTTGAGTTAGAATGGTGCTTACATGGTTGAGGGGAAAATATAGATTTCTGCTTAAATAAAGGTATGGTCCCTATACTTCTCCCCAGTTTAAATTTCAGGATAAACATTCTTGCATTAAATGTTTCCTACATGCCACAGCAAAATTGCAAAGATGCAAGACCAAATCTGAAAAAGCATTTCCTGTGATTCTTGCTTCTCTTGGTCTATTGTCAGGTGTGATATACTATTTTAATATAGAAAGGGCTATGGTGTGTTGCTTCTGGACATTTCAGCAATTTCCTTCTGGGCTATTTCCAAGTTTTTATCTCCTTTTATTTATACTTTGTATTCTTATTAATGTCTACTTAATCAAAGGTTGATGTTGCTACTTCTGCTCCATTTATTTAGTGTCATTGGATAAACACACAGGTTTCCACAAGTATTAATTAAATAAAATTTCCTCATTTTCTTTGTGCACCCTGTAATGACTTCATGTTTAGTTGGGTTTTTTCCTCTTTTCTGTCACAAAGGAAACTGTTCCTACTCTTTACACTTGGAAAATAACCAACCATCAAGGAATATTTCTGCCACCCTTTAAAGAATATTTTTAAAACCTGTTATTTTGAAAGTCAGGCATATTATGTCTGGGGAGAACTAGCATTTCTAAATGAGTTAATCTTGATCCATGCTGACCTGAGAGGAATTGCTAGGCTTGGTAGTGACTGCAGGATTATTCTCAGTTTACTTTCTCTCCTCTGCTGTTTGCCTGGCAGTACAGCAGTCATGCAATAGGGGAAGATAGGATGTTTGCATACTAATTTGTCTATAAAAACAGGTATTACAACAAATGCAGAATGCCTGTAAATTTATAATTTTACATGTGGTACACAAAATATTCAATATTGGGAAGAAAAATTACTGTGAGTGATAGTGATTAAAATTGGTATTGCTGCCTTTGTAAGTTTTGCTGGTGTTTGAGCTTCCAACTTCCTTGAGCTAGACAAAGAAAATACATGATGAGATATTTTGATATTTAGCAAAATATCTGCTTGGAATTAACTGACCTTTCCTATAAACCAGAATTTAAGTTGCCAGCTGGGCAACTTTGTCATATGCAGGGAGCAAGAAAATGAGTTTATGAGCTGTCTGAAGAAAAACATCACACAAATATTTTTCTCACTCCAGTGTTCTGCCTCTTCTACTACAGTAATGCAAAAGATATCATGGTAAATTAAATCAGAAAAGGTGTTCGAACTCTATTATCTCTTCATCCCTTCGCAGAGAGCATGACAATTATGGACAAGTTCTTATTAATGGCTGTTTATTTTCAAAAGAAGCTGCTCCTTGGCTGGCATAAAGGTGAAATCATGAACTCACATAGCATACTCGATGGGATTATGCCATGTTTTTGCCTGCATTGGTAGACCAGCGAAAGTGCTTGAAAGTTATTTTAACAGTTTATCTTGATAAAATATGTGCAGGTAAGTCTGTGTGATTCAAAACATTTCCAATGAAAGTTGATTCAACTTAGAGCTGTTTAACACCTGATTTGTTGAGCTGGTACATGTAATAATGATTCTTCTTTCATGTGTCAGAAAAAGTCAACTATCTTTACTGGGAATATTCCTGTGCAAAACTGAGATAAGTGACAACAAAATCAGTTTCAAGTTACAGGAATAGTGCATTTTATGTGAGACTGACAACATCCAGGCTTGAAGCGAGGAAGTCCAATAAGTGCTATCACAGTGCCACATGTGAAAACTTCACATTTAGCTGAGGGGGGAACTTAATCTTTCAGCTGCACATTACATTTCTCTGGAACTGCTCCTATAAGGAGCTCTGCATGATGCAGTTTTAATGACTATTTCACAAACAGTGCCCATATGCAGAAGAGATTTATTTTTTCTGCAGGCTCAGCGAAGTCTGAGTTGGTTAGATTTATGCAAAACACAAAATGAAATGTTATGTTGAGAAAATGTGCTGTATTTTCCACTAACTACATTCATTTAGGAAGCAGTAGGTCTTTTCTAATCTCAACGGGGTTACTCATGTTCTGCATGTTGTCTGTATTTACTCAGGCAACAGTTTCCATCTGGGCTTTGCTTCAAAGAAATGAAAAATTGCACATTCTACTCAGTTTTACCAGGGATAATGAGTCCAGGAAAGGCTCCTTCTTGAGCTTTATGAGAGAAAGAGTAGTGTTGTTCAATAAACTGGTGAGCAAAAGCCAGTGTGATGGAGTTTTATCTTGATACCAATGAACTTATATTTGCATCTGCATGTAGCAATTATGAGTTATCATCATCTCTATGGAAGGCTTTTAAGTGTCCATGGCCATCTCAGACTCCCTCCCACAGAATATCCAATATATTTTACTGTGTTGTGCATAGGTCCTGGCTTTGATTTTTCTGGAGATGAGCCATTTCTTGCTGCCAGAATGTCTGTTGTTTTTCTCCAGCTTCCCATGGCACCCTCTCAGGATAGCCAGATGTCCCCAGGTAGTCAGTATATCTGTCCTTTGTAATATGGGTGAGTACAGCATGACAAAGAGCAGAATGCCACGTGTTCCCCCAGAATCAGAGTGTATCTCGGTCCTTTCCTGTGACTGGCTGGGAACATGGAACCCTTGGTCTGAGTCACATTGTTGTCTGAATTACTTGAACTAGGCTTTTCCCCATAAGGGTTACCTTACATTCTGCAAGTGTCTGACCAGGTTTATTATGTGCATATTTGGGTAAAATTCGTGACATCAGCTTTTCTATTTTGATTCAAAGAGCTAACTTCATTTTTATCTCTAAACTTATCTATTAGTGATTTACCTGAGGTATTCCACTTTTGTCTGGTCTCTGCTGTACTCACCTGCGATAGGAGGTGGATGCAGAAGTAGATATGTGGTAGATCTGGACTGGGCTCCAAGAATTACTTGGCCCATTGAGAGTCTTTCTTCAACAGGGAACTGCTCTTCTAGACTCTGTGTCCCACTGCGTGTGTGTAATCATGTATATTGAAAGCCTCCAATGTGCTTTTTCTGATTAACTTCTCCATTAAGGAAGATTTACTGCTCTTTATCAGCATTGGGTGGGATAATGGACTTCTTGTAATATCATAGTTGGTAGCTTTAGGATTTGCTTTCAACCTTTAATCAACATTTTTATTGAAGGTTTCATTTATTTTGGACAAGTTGAGAGTAATGAACAGTCATGGTACTTTTCCAAATGGCAAAAACCCTCAAAATTACCCATCTAGATTACCAGCTGAGTAGACCTCTGCAAGTTGTGTCTCACCTACTGTCACACCAATGATTGTAATGGTAGCTCTGTGTGAAGTTAATATCCTCTTGCTTCACCCTTTTTATTGCTCTGGAAACTACTCAAGAATAATTAGGTCTGTGTTGGCTATTTTGATCAAGAGTATTGAGCAGAGTGATATTATGGTTTAAAATGGGTCCAACTTAAAGTAGGAGAGTGTGCAAGGAGCTGGATAAAATTACTCAGAGTGTGCTAATCCAAGACCTAGAGATTTTAAAACAAAATTTTCCCGAAAAAGAAATGAGAGGCAAATATCTATTAATACAAGATTTTGTAAGTAACTGGCAGGAGGTGTTATGCATATAATCTTCTATGATGGAAGGGTATAACAGCGGTGATCTGAGTTGACATTTTGTAGCCCAGTGACACAAAACAGCTCATGACTTTACTCTGGACTTCAAACATGATTTTTCAGGTCACTTGGTTGATTATCCTTTACTTTTGTGAAGAAAACTTTAAAAGTATAAATCAGATATTAAAATTAAAATTGTTCCAGACTGTGAGTAATCCAACGTGTTGTCTGGAAAAGAAGTGTGAGACTACCTGCTGTTTCTCCACTGATCTGCTCTGCTAGCCCAGAGGCTGCCCTTAGTCTGCAGTGTGTCACTTGAGTCTCCATCTGTTTTCTGTGTCCTGGTCTTCCTGTAGATGAGCCTGAGAAGTGTGGGAGAGGAAGCAGGAGACATTTGGAAATTTTGTCCAGGCATAAAGAAGAATCAGTAAGAAAATTTTGGTTTTGCTTAGCTTACTGAAATTCTTTTTCTGGTTCATAGCAGTATATATTTCAAATAAAGATTACAAACAACAGAAGGTATTCTTTAGTATTTGCAATTTCAATTTATTACAGAATTCTCTTTTAGATGTTTAGCCCATTACGGAAATTCTGCAACATCCTTTCCTCCAAATGCTTTTCTAGAAAAATACTGGGAAAAAAAATTGTTTCAGATTTGCAACATGTGAAGGAATTAAGCAGTAAGACAGGATGATAGTGCATTAAATGGAGTATAAATACATACCTGAAATACTCTGTATATGTAAGGCTGAAGGCTATGGGCCTTTAATCACCCAAAACGACTGTTGATGATCCATTAGGGTGTAACTAGATTCTGTATTGATAAGGATAAATATGATCACCATAATCTTTGGTAAAGAAAAAATATGTTGCAGTGATTAATGCCAAACTATTAATTCAAAGAAAGAATAAAGAAGCAATACCTCTGTAATGTTTTTGCATGTTTTCTAAGTGTACTTTCAATTGGCAATAAGCATAATACGGGCCTCGTTTTTCCAGTTTCTATTGTTTATCTATGTGCGGATTTATTCCTCATGATCCTGTCTATATTTCCATCCATCCACAGGAAGTTCCTGAAGCTTCAGCTATGTCCTTCTGTCTACCATGACATCAGGCTCATAAGGAATAGTAAACACATCATCCAAATAAAATGGGCTACTAAGAGCCACTCATGTCAATTTACTGTGATTTGGCATTCAGAAGCTGAACATGCCATTATTGCAGGTGGAATTATGGCTGTCAGTACATTTAATGAATGGATATAAATTTAAATCTCAGTGGTCAATTCCTCGGGAGCTCTAGAGACCTTCAGAAATCCCATCACCCAAGATTACTCTATAGTTCTGTGCTATTAATATTATGTAAATGGCTTTCATTTTCTGTTAAATGACTCTGAATGAAAAATCATATATGGTGGATGTGGCAGCTGCAGACAAGAAAACATGAACCTAGGAAATATAATGAGGTGTTGAATATGATTTAACATGACATTGTGTGAAATTAATTTGTCAGTGTGGACTAAGTAGAACAAATATGTCTTAAAATAAGTGATTTTTCTTACATAGACACTAAAATAGATAATTAAGATATAATTTGATCGACATTTAACAGTTAAACTGATCTAACAGTGGTAGACCCATATCCTAACTGGTATAGGATTATAAATCCATTTATCTCAGTTTCAAAGAAGTTGAATTTAAAAAGTCTACATTTCAATGATGGGAGAAACTTTGCACATTGTACTATAAATTAAAATGAGAGAAAAATATGAATGAATTGCAAACTTAGCAGGAAATCCATTAGGATGGCTGTGCAAAAGGTGTCCTACCACATATATGTATATTTAAAAGTAGAAAACGGAATCAGTCTGTCAGATCCTCCAAGCCAGTATCAATACTGGAATGCATGGGGGGCAGGGGAGCTTATATTGCAGCTAAGAAAAAGATTAACAAGTTCATAATTTGAAGCAAATGCTTTTGTTCATATTCAGCTGAACTGAATATGATTTAAGTGGCGAAGCTGTGAACCAGAATAATATTATATTGGAATTTTGCTTAAATACATTTTCCCTTCCTACATCTCCCAGCTCTGCAGTTTTCAGGTGTATATTGTTTGTACAGACAGTTTAAATGTTTAAGATCTCTTGCTGTACTGAGAGAGGTGTCCTTTTGTCATGCAAGGGAGAAGTACAAGAAGGGACTAACACACAGCCGAAAGTCAGGTCTTGGTACATTGAAATATCTGTTCAGTGTGCCATGTGTGGATCTGGGTCATGTGGCTAAACACACTTCCAGGCTGGGGACAGAACTGCCCCCCTCTGACCTCTGCTTCCTGTGGCCGTGCATGGTTCTTCACTTTGGATACAACAGAGTTTGCTCTCTGTGATATTTTTGCATATAGTAGCAATTTTGCTCTTGAAGAATCCTTTTCTCATCAGCCTGGTCAGCTTCGTGTCTATTTACATATAGAATTCAGGAATAATGTAATTGTGTGTTTTGACTGGTAAATACCTATTTTTCTTTGCCTTTCATTCTGCAGCAGTGTGCACTGTGCAGACACAGCATTTTGATTTATTGGTAGTCTTTATATTTCACACTGAGAAGTAAATATTTGAAGGACAACTGTATTATGACTTCATATTTGGGGCCCAGAGATTTATTTGTGTGCATGTTTTTTTCATACCGTGATTTTCTTTACATAATTGTCAGAAAAATATGCCTGGAAAATGCATTTCTTAATACCATAACTCATTTTCTTCAAGGCAAAGCTTCGCACAATCTGTGTCTGCTTTTACCTTTCTCTAAAAGTTAAAAAAGCATCAGACAAGGAAATAGAATAAGGTGTTTACACTGCATTTCAGCCAATCAAAACTGTATAATGTATAATGTGCTTGAATGACTTTTGAAACAGCTGAACAAGATGCGTATGATGAAATATAGAAGAGAGTATTGGCCTAGCCCTCTCACTCTCATCTGATAATTGCTAGGTTACTTTTTTCTCTGTTTGACACTATCATTTGGGAAATCCTGGTTTATCTGTGACAAGTTTGAAAGCTAGGATACTCCTGTTAAGGATCTAGTGCACGTACATACCTTTCCAATATTAAGATAGCAAGAAAAATATTGTTGTAATCTTGGCCTAAGTTATGGCTCTTAAGATGTCTGTGCACTGAAAAGTAGATGAAATGGAAATGTTTTGACAAAGAAAAATATGTGTTGTCAGTTCTGTTTTACCCATGGTGGAGGAGGAAAATGGAAACTATACATGGTTCAGACACTGATGACTAATATGATCTCCTGCTAAAACAGATTAGGAAAGCACTGTTCTGTTTTATTCTTCATTCCTTTTTTTTTTTTTTTTCCAGTGATATCCACAACTAAATGAATGTTTTGTGTGTTGGAAAGAAATCTTTAAAATAATGTAAGTATTACCATGAATGAAGCACCATTTACATCATAAAATGGGCATTTACATCATAAGATGTTCATATGAACAATGCAGAACAATGTTTCTCTAATGGAGTGTCAGTCATTTAAACGTGCATGAGGTGCAGTTTCTTTACATTGCAATTAATGTCAGTGTTTAGTTTAACTGTGACAGTGATAAAAGAAGCTCCATAGAGGGCAAGCATGAAGTTAAGGAAAGCACTCACAGGCCACTGTTCCCCAGGTCTCTGTCAATAAGGGACAGATTAGACCATTATGTGGCCCATTTTTACCAAACTTGCTTTCTGTGCTTATCTGCTTTCTGACTCACGAGCCAGGAACTCACTCCACTGTCAAGTCCGTCTTGCACTGCAAACTCTGTTTAGCTCAGAGGTAGCATAAAAATTTGTAAGAAAATTACCTTGAAACCAGATATTGTTTTGTCTTGAGGTGTCTTCCCAAGACTTCTGCTGTTGATGTCATCATGTGCCACTCAGCTACAAACAGGGAGTAGAACAATTTTCAGGGCCACAGCTGTACACTTAAAAACCTCTATTTTGGAAGCTATAAAGCTCCTGCTAGGACAGATATGTTGCAAGCCTGCTTCCCTCAGCTTCTTGCTATCTATCAACCATTTTTACAGTCCTCTACTACACCCCTTTGGTTTCTCAAGCTTTTCTAGGCGAGGGTCAAAGAATTCCCAAAACTGATAGGGTATTTTGGAAGCTGACTTACCCATGTGGGATCTGGGGAGGTAACTTCGCTCTTACCTGCTGCCCATTGTCACATGTGAAGCAACAGGCAGTGGTTCACCTTGCAGAGAAAACAGACACAGTTATTAGCCACAGAAGTATGACTTGAGACATGAAATAGCAGATTTTGTGTTCAGACACTTACTTGGCAGAAATATATTTGTAGGTGTTAGCAGATGTTAATTTACGTATATTTTTGATATCTAAAACCAGGTGCCTTTTATAAGTAACTTGTCTGTACCTACTTTCAGATCTACCTGCTTGAGGCTCTTTGTAATTCTTCAGTTATTTCACTTGGGTGAGTTATAGGATCCTCTACATTCTCTTTAATTTTTCTCTTGTTAATACACAAAATATATAAATTCAAATGAGAAATGCCTCTGAACATTTTGTGTGTGAATCTAAAATATGAATATTAATTTTGTTTTTTTCTGTAACTGAACAGGCATACTCAGGGGTATACGAAGAGTAGTTTCTACTTTTCAGTTTGATATGAATTTTAGGGAATCTCTGTAGACCCTTTCTCACTATTGATTTGCTTTGGCTAAACTTCTTCACAAAAGTAAAGCAGTAGCTTTTCACTGCCAGTGCAAGTAAGCCATCAATTTTCCCTCAAAAGCAGGCAGTAGTTCCTGTATTGCAGAAGATTGTATAAATTCAAAGTCAATTCCCCATCTCCAAATACTGGGAACATCAGTACTCTGAGGATTGAGAATACTCTCATTAACAGTCTCTCAAGATTTTTATTGGTCACTCATTTATCTTCTTCTAATGCCAGCACTTCATTTATGACAGGTTCAATTTATATTTTCAATTTCTTTCAAACTTCAATTTTTTTTGAGTTGTATTCTTGTCAATTGTAATTATATGGTTAATAATCATGACAGCTTTAGAGAAGAAGACCAAAAAGCAAAGATCGACAAATCTTTGTTTTTCTTTGCTTTTATTGTCATTCTTCTTCATTCCAAAAATCTCCTTTAACTTTCTTTTTTTTTTTTTTTTTTTTTTTTTTTTTTCTGGAATGATGAAAATCTCTGCTTCTTAATTTCCCTATAATCCCAAAAGATCTATCAAAATACGATCAGAAATTTCACAACATCAGAAATGTTTCCAATAACAGTATACTATGGTTTATAAATTCTGTTCAACACTTGATTCTTCCTTCACCATCATTGCATTTATTTCAGTTCCAGATAAATAGCAAGTTTCTTTCATAAACTTTGCTATCCTTAAATTTATGCGGTACTAATTGGCGTGTAGTTGTTTCTTCTCCTCTGGAGAAGCTCCTGAAAATTCCATTCTCTTCTGATCCCCTCCTCCCAGAAGTCCAAATACCTCCCTACCACTTGCCTGTACCTTGTCTATTTCTTCAGTGATTTAAGAATATTTTGCTTCATTTAGTTAGATACTATTAATCTCATTAACAATGATTTGGCATGCCTGCATGTCCAGTTTTCCAGGAATACCGCAAATGTCCATCTAATATTTTTCTTACGTTTTTTATAGAAAACAACTTTTGATCTGAAGATTTCATTAAGATCAAAAAAGAAAAAGAAACAGTAAAATACTATATGGTTATCTCATTTTATAGTCTGGTAGACTAAATTGGTCCTGTGGCCAGTAAAAATCAGATGTGTCAAATAACATTGACAGATTAGTGCTATTTTACCTACAGAACCATTACAATTATTAGCCACTTTTGTTCTAGTTTCTCTGAAAAAATTGCACGTGTTATGCACATGGCCACAGACTTGAAATACTAATTCTGGTAAAGAGCACCCTGCAGTCGTTATATCTAGATCAGAATTGTACTGGGAGAAGGTAGGAGTTTTAATGAAAAAATGGGTGATGAAAATGGTTTTAGTTTAATGTCCTTGTAGACCTGACCTTTGCAAGCTAAACAATAATAGGCTATTAATATAGAATTATTCTCCATTCAGCAATAGTGCATGTGTACTTATATGAATTAATTTATTGTGATGGTTTTCCAGTAGATGTCCTGCTGATGTGTGGGCATATGTGAGTGTTATGAGTGATTTCTGCATGAAAATCAAATTAAGCCTGTTCCTCCAAACCAAGTTTATGTACTGCATGAACTCCTCCCCTGTTGAGGAATATTTTCTACATAATACTATACAATAATGATAACATATTTGATATTTTTAATATTGTTACTCAGTTGTAATTTGTCTAGCACTAATATCAAATAGCTTTACTCATATTTTATAAAGAGACTGGTAGAGAATATTATATAGAAAAGTAGTTTTTTGTTAAATCTAGTCTGATCACCCAGAGATTTCTTTTAAATGTGGAGACTGAAGACAATGGAAGAGTAAGGGAAAATGGAAAGCACACTTATATCTAGTAAGACATATTTAATTTTTTGAGACTTAGACAAGTGCTATGAAATAAAATTAGAAAAGCACGCAAAGTTTTTAGAGTCCTAGCTTACAGAATCCCTAGTGGCCTCAAGAAAATCTGAGGAAAAACAAGATGCTAAGGGATTTCCACAGCATAACCTTTTTGTACTGAGATTTTTTTAATGCTACATTATAAGCAAGTTTGTTAGAATTGCACATATTACTAATGCTATAATGACAAGCTACAAGAGAATGAATGAATTAGTAGATAAATTTGTATATAAATGCCAGTGAAAGTATATTATAGAATCTAGTAATATCAATTATATCTATGATTGAAATGAAAAGAATATTTGATTTTTAAATTTGAAAATACTCATGTATGACAGTGATTGACTGTAGAAGCTGGAAATTTCCAGTACTTTAGTGAAGTAAAATATTTCAGTCAAATATGGATTATTTAATCAAGACATATAATAGTACATCCTTGACTTCTGTTTAGTTTGCTTTCTAGACAAAACAGTGAAAAATGCAAAGCTTTACAAAGGACAAAGACAAATTTATGTAAGTTTTTTTATGGCTATTAGGGTAGAACCATCTAAAAACCATTTTGCTGATGAATGGTGGAGTCTTCAACAGGAGCAAATAGTGTGAATCCATGGTTAATACTGATCTGTCTAAAGAATAGAGTCTGTCTATAGAAAAGAAAAATAGCTGCCTTTTTTGGTATTCCACTCTGGAAACCAACCCTGTATGATGTTGCTGATCCATTATTTCTTTTTTATACTTTCAAGTTTGAACAATTGACTGATTTTACCAATTGTAAGACTCAGTAATACTGTGAAACCCTAAAAATTATGAATTCTAGTGTCTTGGTTTGGAAAGACAGGTGTCTACCAGGGAAAGCTGGAGCTTCCCTTGGAATGGAGAATGTAAGCCCTCTTCCTTTGAATAACTATAATTTTGAAATTAAGGGGCTCTCAGGCAGAGGTAAGGAATAGGAATAACAGTCTTTTGACATTAATTGTTAAATGTTGCCTTCTGTATATCGAAACATTTAATCAAGCAAAATGAAAATCTTCCTGGAAGATTTATTCTTACATCCAAACTAACATTCTGATATATCCTGCTGCACATAATGTAGAGAAATATGTTAGACCTTCTTTCAGCTAATGGCATTAATCAAAATAATTTCCCTGGGTGTGGGAGAATGGATTGTAAGAGAACAAAGATAGTACTGTAGGCAATATCACCCCTTATGAGTTGCAGCTGTACTAATTACCAAAGAGTGGAAAGAGTCTTGCTCTTAATAGGTCACAGGCATGTCCATGTGAGTTATAAAAGAGTGGGTTGGAAGGTGGGGGTCAGGGTTTTTTGGCCGTGCTGGGAGGAGGAAGGGTTAGGTGATCATGCAGAAGGAAGAGAGAAGGAGTCAATGTTGCATGGTGCTCCCTGTGAAAACTCACAGGGGGAAGGTATGAAGGTTTTACTCTATGATAATAAACTGATTGTGTCAGTCAGTTTGCATCCACTGTCGGTACCAAGCACTGACACCTAGAATTCTGGTGTATTATTGTGTCCACCACCTATTGTTGATTGCTGATAGATTTATTTAATAATAATAAAAAATAATCTTTGTCCTATTCATACTGATGTTAAGTGTTATCAGACAAATATTTTTCTTTTAAAAAATATATGCTTATAGTGCTGTATTGGACTGGGTAATATGTTTTTTGCATTTTACAACAAGAAGGTTTATTTCTATAGTGACATTAATGCATGTGGAATAGTGCTCTCTAAACCAGTCTCTGCCAATAGATAAAGACTGATTGGCAGCTATCCTGAGGTGGAATCAAGGTTTGTTTTGCATTAAACCCAGTAACTTCAGTAGCAATGGTCAGGACCACCATGTGCTGTTGCTGAAGGACTGCATCACACAGATTTAATGCAGATTTAATATGATGAGTTGTTGATGATGTGCTGTATGAAGATTTTTTTATTGGTTCCTTGGATATCTTAGTTCTAATATATACTATATATAGAAATGGTCTCAGTTTTAATTCCTTCTTCTAGAGAAATCTGTTGGTGGTGGCAGATGAGGGTTTGCTCCCAAGTGTGATGATGCGTGATGTTAGAGTACCCTACTGTCTATCTGTGAAACCATCTTGAACAAAAATAGTGCTTTGGAGATGGCATTGGACTCACTCCCCTTCTGTACTGTCTGCTTCCTGGTTTTGGCTTTCTGCGAGTTCTCTGTGGGAAAGGTATATGAGGGATTGTGGATATGAGGTTTAGGCTGGAAAGCAGGAGCAATGGGGTAAGCTGGATTGTTGTGACTGCCTGGTGGTGAGTGGTCACTGCAGTCCTGTGATGTCTCTGTGTAGGTAGAGGTGTTGAAACTGCTCCACAAGTGTGGGTTTATGCTAAGGGCATCATAACTGCAGACCTCTATACCATTCATGCTACTGAAGTAAAGGCATGATTTGAAAAAGCGCTGGTAGATCGGAAAAGAACTAATTGCAGCTTTAAAACAGAGATTTCTGGAAATTTGTCTTCACTATTCACCTAAAAATTCTGACCCCTTTCTCTACTGAGCACTAATCATTCAGTTGTACGTTGGTCATTTTGTGCTGTTTGCATCCAGGAAATAATTTTTCTTGTTGCTTTCATTCACTGAATCTACTTTGCTGTGCTTTTGGAGAACTTGTCCTTTTTATGGTAAATTAAATGAGTCTCATCTAATTAGGTAGATTAAAAGAGTAGGATATGGCCTTGGAGGCTCCTATCCTTCACTCTACATCCAGAAAATGTCTAGGGATAGTGAACTGGAGCAGAAGTGCTCAGAAGTTTCTGCAGAACTTTGGCATCATGCCTGAGTAATTTATGTTACTATGATTTCTAGAGTTCTTCTATCTTATTCTTTTATGTCTCTGTGTTTGACAATGCTTCACCTCCATTATCTTTAAAGATCAGCACTAAAACAAGATATTTCCTCCCCTTTCCCTCTTTCCAAACCAAAACAAATAAATCACTTAGCTTCTTTACTGTCTCTTTAGTCTACCCACTGTGTTATTTTTAATCATTTTGACCTTGTAAATGCAATGACTTTTACAAGGATCACAAGATAGTCTTAAGAGATTCCTCTGTATCAGCAATAAATTTTTAAAAAGTTCCATTATGTTATTATACACTGTCTTTTTATGTCACAACTTTTAAAATGTTTTCATGGCCTTGCCAGTGTTTCAGCTAAGTGGATTTATATTCTATCCATCATGGATATAATTCAATTCAATTTATGGAGAGAATTCAAACTTTATGTTTATATATAAAGTGTTATGTCAGAAATCGGAGGTAGTATGCTTTATAAATTTTGAGTATTCATTAGGAAATATATAAAAACTGATAAGCATGAGTGTAAAGGATCTGTGTATCTCCGCTGAGTTTTCTGCACAGGTATGTTTTGAAATGATTTCCAAACAGTCATATATCAGGTTGGTGAGATTTGTCAGAGACTTATTGTCATTAGTTCGTTTTATCCAAAGTTTTGATGTGTTCTTGTGCTGCTTTATTGTTTTAAATTAAAATGATGTTTTTGTAATTTCCTATCACTAGCAACAAATAAAAGTATGTGGAAATAAAATTATATATTTCAATAGAGGGTGAAATTTATTCTCTGCACAGTTTACTCCCAAACAAATGTTGAAGGATTGAAGCTTTGGTTGTAAATTTGTGTTTTGAAGGAAAATATACAGAGTAGATTTTCACAGCTGAAACATTTCAGTCTGAAAATTTTGAATCTGTGGTCTGTGTTAATTTTCAACTGAAGAATCTATTATCAGCAGTACAAGCTCTAGATCCACTTAAAAACCCCAAAATACTGAAGCATAAGAATTTTCTTAAGTGGAAGTGTTAGTAGAGTTTGGGTAGTAAACTAATGCCTGACTCATCTTGTTAACATAGTAAACACATAATCACAGAATGATTATATGAGGTGCTTTATTGAAGAGCTCTGGGAGTCGGGGTACAGACCCAAATCCAACTCCAACGAGGACTCAAAAGGTGTACAGTCTTACACCTTTTCGTTATACAACTCTGTTAATCATTCAGCCCCCCGTTGTTCTATTGTATACACCCAAGCGTGAATTTTAGTAAATATCTTCCCTTATGATTCTCACAATTCTGGTTTAAGGTAATAATCACATTCATCTACCAACAATCATTACAATTATATAATCTATCATATGATGATTAGGTACAGTTTCACTGACCTAGTAGAGAATAGCTTTATTTCTAAGATACATAGGCCTAAGTAAAAATCGTCCTAATCCTCCCTCTCCCCCAATTACCCAGGCAAAATTATACTTGATTTGGTTAAACCAATAGCATGAAAGCAACATCCTGGTTGCAGTGAAGCTGAGGTTCTATTCCCCAGCTATGAGGCTGCAGAAATAATTAACCCTATACTATCAATCTCTAATTTAGGAATGCAGTTTATGAAAGGGATTAACTTTTGTCTTCGGGGAATAGGAAGAAAGTAGCAGCTATAATAGTTTCAAATACTCTCTTGCTAAACATCTAGAGCAAACTGCTCTATATCTTCAGCTCAGTCAAATGTTTAACAAGCTGTAAAATTGTACAGAGAAATTATTGTTGTTATAAAATGTGACCAGTATTTTACAATACTAAAAAATATTTGATTTTTATTGAATATGGATTTGGTTTCATCAAGAAGGCTGTTGCTGCCTAAAAAGTGGTTTGTCCCTCATGTGACACAAAGTAAAAATAAATAGCATCCATGTCAATGTACAATGCAAACCAAATGTCAGAAAGGTTCCCTTATTTGTATTCTTATTAGCCTATAATTAATTCTTTCTTTTTAATTAATTTGCTGGGTTTGTGAGTTTGTTAAAAATTAATCATTAATGGGAAGCAAATGGCAATCCCACAACAGCACAGCTGTTCTTTGTTAAAGTAATTGAGGGTGTCTGCATTCATATAGTGATAATAAATTTTGAGCTACAATTCAGACATTGTTCCTAATGGTCTTAAGTTGTGATTGAGTTTACAGGTTTTAGAGTCATACAAGAAACAATGTAAAGGAAAGATCCTTTTCTATGGTTTTCTCAGAAATTCATGGAAGTGGTGAGGAAGATCATTCTTCTAATCCATTCAAATTATAGGGAAAATTTGATTTTTTTTCCTACAAAATTTCTTATGCTTTCCCACTTTCCATAATCTTTGTTTAATACAAGGCAAAAATAATTTTGATATTTTGGGAGTAAGATGGGAAGATTGCAGTTTTGTTCTTATCTTTTGGGGTAACTGGAAGGTTTGTCTCAAGCAGATCTTTCCTAATTTTCTTCAAAGTTTTGCATGCAAAACACCCACTCTGTTTTTTGCAAGGCTGAGCCTCAGGTAGCGCAGAGGCACTGTGCTTATAAGCAATGAAATTGTCAACATTCATTGTACATTTGGGCAAACAGAATTGAAGTTAACCAGAGCTGCTCACAGGCTGATGTTGTTGGTGCAGGTGCTGGCTTGGCTAAGCAGAGGGAAGCCTAAGTATGCTCAAATTCTAGGTTGGTGACTGCGTGGTGCAGTTCTGGAGTGGGACTGGATTGGCAGACGCTGCGTGCACAAGCTCAAGGCAGCCCTGCATGGCTTGCTCCACTGTTATTTTTAAGTTTCTGCCTGAGTCTGCCTTGGAAACAGTCATCTGAATTCAGCTGCTGATGTGGGGTAGGAGCAGGTGCTCAGCAACCATCCTGTGAGCAAACACAAATTAAGGGTCTAAAGCACAGACTGAAAGCAAGAGGAGGCTTTAAGGGAGGACACTGAGCTCAACAAGGAGTTAAATACAGGGCAGGAGGTAGCGAGGCAAGGAGTTTGAACTAAGGGAAAGCCTTCAGCTGTTGCTGACAAAGAAAAGGTAGGCATTCCAGGGAAAAAAATACCGGAAAAATAGAGGTGACACTGAGTAAAAGGTACCGCAGCAGGCTTCACAGATATGAATGAAGTGATTACCAATGGACTGAATGTTGAGATCATGCACATGTCCATGAAACAAATATTTTTGTAATTTTTAAAATATTTTGACAGAATTAGACTCCTTGATGCTAATATTAATGAAAAGATAAGATGCTCCATCAAATCCCACTAATTTTAGAGGGATAATGGTGGACAGTGAATTTGGTTCATAGCTTGTCTTGTCTTACTACACCTTACACTTACACCTTACACTTACAAATAAAGGTGTAAACCATATCAAAAAAACCAGCTAGAGATAATGAGCTGTTTCTTCATGTTAAAAACCTTGAGAGATTTCTTGCTTTGTATGTAAGGTCATAATACATAGAATCTTTTCTCTTGAAAAATAAAAGAGATAAATATCTTCCACTGAGCTTCATACAAATCTTTGTTTCCCTTGTCCTTTCAAGAGGAACCCTGCCAAGGTTGCGTGGCATCATGTGTTTGAAAGACAAAGTGTTTTAATGAGTTCGAGGATGTTCTTCATAATTAGAAAGGAATTTCCAATTCTTTTCAAGGAATTTATCAAGTAGATTTGGGCCCTTTCACTGACTCGCTTCCAATGTGCACTTGTTTTATGAGTTGTCCTATTCATAACAGCGTAATTCACTTATAGCCCTACTTTCTGCCTATGTATTGAAACACTGACTTCTGAACTGCTCTCCCTCTGCAACTGTCTCTTGCTGTGAAATTCACTAAAAGATTAAGCTCAGAAATCAGCATGAGAAGATTAGAGCATAACTGATAGAAAAAAATTTCATGGTCTTGCACACATTTAAAATTCTAGCATGTATCTGATGAAATGAAGACAGCAACTGAAAATGCCCCAGGACATAACTTTTCTTTTTATATTTTTTGGCAGGAGAAATAAGCAGAACTTCCTCCTGCACTGAAACAGCTTCCTTTTGAAGGACTATAAGACTCTTTTTCCTTGCTCCCAAATCTTGTCTTCCCCTTTTCATTCTTTGTTCTTTTCCCTTTCACATTTTTTCCTTCACTTTTTTTCCTCCTGTTCTTTTTGGAAGAGTGCAAGGGAAAAAACACTTTCATATTAAGCTGATTTAGAACATCGACAAGCAGACACAATAAGGGATAGTGGCAATGATAAGAGCAGTATTGTTGTGATACACATGCTGACAACAGCCACCTCTAACTTTGTCAAAATACAGATGCCAGACACTAGAGTATTACAATGTTCACTTCAGAGATTGTCTGATTTTGACAATTAAATCCTGAGAGTCGAGCAAAGTATCACAAATCTATGACCTGTACCATCAAAAAGATTCCATTTAAACCAGCCTATAACTGAGGAGTCAAACCTGTCAGAAGATGTGATATATTTTTCAGTCTAACTTGAATGGTCTTCAAGTATATATGCAAACATTCAAATGCAAGAATATAATGATACTTGATTTCTCAACAGAAGAATAGATCAGGTTAATCCAGTTCTATTCTTTAATACTAGCTCTGAGGAGCACGGCAGTTGCTGCCCACTGTCTGTTTCGCTGAATACCAGCAAGGGCTGAGTTCTTTGTTTGGTTTGCTGCCGGAGTAACTTGCCTGAGTAATTGACCCTCTGCTTTTCAGTATAATTTATGAGGATACTTCATAAGACATAGTCATTGAATGCCAGTCCTGTTACTTTACTGAATGTACTTTATAATTTGCATTGTGCAGTGCAACTTCCTAGCGTTTTATTGCAGTGATCTGGCACTGCCACAAGGACCAAATTGTAATGCATAGGAGAGGTGGTATCTAAGCTTTGGAGAATGAGTAAAAAACTCCTTTTCTTTCAGAAGAAAGCATGAAACAACTTCATTTGAGGGGGTTTTTGTATCTCAGTGCAGAGTGCCCAAATTAATGATGCACAACAGCCAAACACACATCCCACACTGCCTCTCTTGGACAGAAGGATTACTTTTTGTTATGAGATGGACCCTGTGCTGAAAGACATCAGGTCTCTACAGAGGACAGCTGGAACAGCATAATGGAGATGACAGCATCAGCTTCCCACTGTGCCCATTAACTTGTAAAGACCAAGATGAACCTGTGTATTCCTAAGTGTGTGAGCAGTGTCTGTGTGGCAGCCCTTCCTGCCAAAAAATCAAGGCTTCCCTCCCTCCCTCAAGAGTCATCTGAAGAGAAAGCAAAGAATGCAGGTTCAGACAAACTGGGGGGTAGCCAAGCTGTCTCGTGTAAGGTACTTCAAGCACGAACCACATTAGTTTATGAGTCAACCCAATATTTGGCCCAATAGAAAAAGGCGGCTTTTTTGGCTTCTTTTGCACATTTATACAAAGAGCATACCAGATAAACATTACTTTGTGTGCCAGACAAGTCCAGAGTGTCATATTTGGTAGTCAGTGGAAGTGTCTGTGTAGGATTTTGGATATGCATCTAAATGTAGCGTATAGTCACAAAAAATAGACCTCCTTTTGCTTTAAGTTAAGTTAAGACCATGCCTCCTATTTTGAGAAGTGTGAGAGTTATTGGATCAGATAGGAGTTAAATACATCCTCAAGAAGAAAGGGAATTGGAAGCCAAATTAAGAACCCCTGACCAGAGAGCTTTCCTGCTACGAATTTCATTATTTTTATGCATACCTAAATAAAGTGGAAATTAGTTAGCTGTTCTATGTAAAATTTTCCATTATTTTTGCTTAGGCTTTTAGCTGTCTGTCCTTGGAACCCACAGAATATGTATTAATTTACATTTGGTGCTCCAAATCAATGCTGACAGCTGTAAATTTTGGCTAATAAATGAATTACACAGGTAAGGAAAACAAGCACCATCTCCTCAGAGGTTTTATAATCCACATAGCTAATGCTATCAAGAAAACATTGATCAGACACTATCTGATTGATTTTCCACCTAGGTAGGTATTACTCTGTGCAGCTGATGAAACTGTAACTACCCTTGTGTCTCTATCTTTCATATTTCACATTATTAGATTTAGTCTATCTGCTGTACTGGATCCACCCTACAAAACTGAGCCTCCTAGGCAAAAGCAGAGACAGCCTTCCTTCTCTTTCCTTGGTCTTTAGGGACAAGCAGTAAAATTCCTTGAAAACCTTGCAAGCTTTTGCTTTTGGAGAGGATGAGCACTCAGGGCAGCAACAGCTCTAGCTCTCAGACCATCACCCCATGGCTCGCCTCAGCAATGCACCCATGTCAGTAATTCTATCTCCCAGGGACAGAATTCTGCAAATCACAGTAGCCATGAATCATCCTACAAGGAAGCAATAATTAAGGATAGCTTGGAGGACTGTCAAAGATATACCTGGGCGAATGGAAAAGCAACACAAAATAAAAGACCATCCTGGGAGCAGCAGAGGGCACTGGTGATTTAAAGTCATCCTGCTAAACCTCTGAGGATGCCGAATGCTCTGCAGAATTTCTTCTCCATACTGTTGTATTTCTTTGAATCTCACCTGAAATCCCATCTGCTAACGTGAATGTATATATAATAGGCCTAATTTTGCTCTTTTATTATATGGTGAATATAAAGAGTGAGTGCAATGAGGATGAGACTTTTGAGACCAAAACTGAGATTAGATTAAAATATTTTATTTGGGAATGAAAACAGGGACACAGAAGCACAACAATTTTTTATGCCTGTTTAGAGGAGCTTAAAAGGTTCAGAAAATAGACTACCTTAGGAAAACTGTTTCCTATTTTCTTGATGAAAAATATCAGATGCTGCAAGCAAAAATTTTTTTCAAAGCATTATAGAACTTCACATGTGTTGAAGGGGAAAAAATCAGGCAGTTTGCTGTTCCATAGCTAGTATATCTAGATACAGTAAGGTTTGGAAAAAAGCGTATAATAATTTACATGCTGCTCTGCAGTTTACTGATGCTAAACTGATGCTTTAAAATTGACAGCTAAAGCTTATTCTATATGTTTTATAATGAAATAAACAAATCCCTTAAAAATTATGAAACTCTGCACATTTCAGCATTTAATTTAGCCAGGTAGTTTTATCATGTCTTCATTTATCCACAGTTCAACTATACAGCTGAAGGAAGACCCATGAAATTCAGCAGAGCTATTAATAACTGTGTACTACCTGTACTGACTAATGCTTGTTTTCTCCTACTAGTCTTTTTTTCCTTTTTTTCTTCATTTTTATTTTCCCTTTTTTTTTTTTTTTTTTTTTTCCTTCTGTGTCTTCCAGGAATGCCCTAGATTTCTGCTTGAGTCACCCTCTGATCTAGGGCGCTACCTAAATAAATTATAATATCCATTATGTTTGAGATTGTAGGTACCAGACGAGACATATCAAATGACTATCAGTAATGTGATGTCAAAACTTGCTATCAAGGTGGAGGTCTCTGCACTACTTTGTTGGCATTGAACATTTTCAAAATGCTGGCAGTTGTACAGAAAGATTTCCTTCTAATTGCCTTCTTCCAAGCAAAAACCATTAGCCTGCTTCTGGCAGCTTTATGGTTCCAGATGTCCAGATCTCTCATGATACTCTAAACCAGAGGCATCAGGGTTTTACATTTTGTTGAGTTGTGCTGCTGACTCCCCAGCCTAAGAGCATGTTATTGAGCTGATCTGTAGATTTACTGAAGTCATTATTCTCTATATTGTTTACCTACAACTTACAACCATAAGAAAGCAGACCTTGGAGAAGTGTCAGAACAGAGCATAACAATTTAAGATGTTATGTTTCACTTAAAGCTTTTCCATTCCTGTGAGGTGAAGATAAGGGAAGTAAACATCCCAAATTCAGAATGTTGCTATTTAAAATCTGTTTGCTCACTTCCTAAAGCAGAATATTGTACATATCACCACAACTGATGTCTCAGAAAATCAACTTTTCTCATGTTTAAGGTTATCAAAATATTTGTCAATTTGCAGACATCTAAATGGAGCAGTTTATTTTTGGTGCAATTCTGTTAATGGTGCTACTTTCTCGAATGGTGAGAGCAGTCCAAGACTGAGAAAAATCTTCAGTGCTACTCGTGTATTCTGTGCTTACACTCTGCAGTTTTGAATTATGAAGATGTTGTTTTGTTTTGTTGTGAAGAGGAGTTTTAGAGACTGGACTTGCTGAGCCTTTTTTGCAAAATATTAATGTGAGCCTGTTTGGAGTTAATAGCAGGCTTAATGGTGTAAACAAAAGGAGGATGAACTATTACATTAAGTCAACTTCTCAAATTGTCAGTCAAGGTGCCTAGTCATGAGACACAGTGCATCTGCAAGATAGCAACGCTTTTCTTCAGTACCACTTTTCCTTAGACAAGGTGTAGTTTGCATCTTTCCCACTATAACCCAAAAATCCTTATATCTTCATTCAGGTGAAAATTATCTCCTGGAAAATCTGTTTCTTACAGTGCTGCAACAATAAATTGATTAAAAAAAAACTTGGATTAGTGCTTAATGACACTGAAGGGTGATGCAGAATTTAATTTTTAACAGAGTTAAAGTTAAAACTTTTAAGTATTAGATAAGTGATGTAGAAATGGTAATTATTTTATGCAGAATAATAATAATAGAGAAAATTGAACAGGAAACAAATGGAGATAGTATCCATAGTTAACAAAAGCCCATTTTACCATTTTGAAAAGTGAGTGGTATTTCTGTATAACAGATTCTATATTTAAAAAAACAAAAATTCCAGAATTGTATTTTCTAGTGCCTTTTTTTTTTTGTGTATGTATATTTCAATTAATTTCTTTATGCTTAAAAAGTATTCATAGACAGATAATTTTTTTCTCAGATGTGTTTTTTTTGTTCATTGTATTCATAGCATAATTCCTACTTTTGTAAGCTGTAAATGTTGAGATGTGTGTAGAGACTGCTCTTAATCCCTTGGTCCATTTGCATAAATTGTTTAAATAACCATTTTGTAAAAAATGTAATTTTTAATAAAATTTTCAAGGATAACCAATGATAAAAAAAGGGGAAAGAAACCCCCACCCCTGCAAGACACGTTGTGGTGCAAATATTTATTTTGAGGTTAAAAAATGGTATTAATTTTCTTTTGCCCTTTTTTTTAAGCCATTCTGTCTCCTCACTACCACTTCTTATGAAGTCAGTTATTATTAACTTGTTTCCTCGCTTCTTTTAAAGGTTGTTGTAAGCAACATTCTGTAAACATCCAGAGCATGGGCACAGGACTTGTCTCTGAGAAACAACTCTAATCTGCAATTCTACATTCTTGCTGATGGAAGCCAAATGGGTAATTTAAAGTGTTTTTAATTCCAGAAGAAGACAAAAAAGCATAATCTGGGTTGCATAGAGTTAGCATTACTTTCTTTTATTTGGCAATTTGATGATACAGAGATAACTTGCTGGCTACTGGCAATTTTTGCAGGTTTTAGATGTCTAAATCAGCTTCTTTCCCAATTGATAGGGTTTTCATTGGTTTCAGAAAAATCTAGATAAGTTCAGGACTCACTCATTTTGTTTATTGCATAGTGTTAATAGATAATGTTTACAACATTATCTATTATGATGTTGTTGTTTTTATTTTCTAAATATTAGAAGAATAAATAAAAGCATTGCTGGTAACTGTAATTTTAAAGTTTTTGTCTTGCTTCGGCCTAGCTGCAACTACTAAGAAATTAACACATTTATGATTGTCCCCCTGCTTCAGCAGAGGGGCTATTTGCTTTATTTTTTGTCTGTCTGGAAGCATAAATGTCTATCACTTGATGTACAATATTTTGTAGGTTAAAAACAATGGGTCCTCCTGTGAAGCCATGAAGTCATTGGTTATATGGCTTTATTCATGCCTCTTCATTATTAAGCAATTCATTCTGGTTGTTTAGAACATCAGTCATAAGAGTTGTAGTCATGGAAGGTAATACTTGAGGTGCTGTTTCAGCTCCCAAATACCACCTCTAAATCAGTCTTGTGGCTGCATGTGTGTGCAGCCTATGTTGTCTCTCTTCATGACAAGGAGTAAATTCAGTTGATATGGTTTGGAATGGCTAAATACACAATGAGGTGCAACTGCAGCCACAACAGCCCGAATTGGCAAAATTAGTGAATTTTTAATTGAAATGTGCTCTTTACTTTTGTGCTACTGCTATCAGTGCACAGTAGTTTCTATGACACCTGAGTACTGTTGTACTTTCTTCTGTTGTCTCCTGCCCATTCTTGTTTTAACCTTTTATGAAGGTGTTTGCTGAATCTAAAAATGTGTGGAAGTGATATAGCTGGCTCAATGATTTGGTTTACAGTTATCTGATAAGTCATCTTTAGTGATATCTCTAAGGTTCTGTTACCTCTAACTCTTCCTAAGTTTCATACATCAAGAAGGGAATAAAACATGTTCTCTTTTTCACAATGTATCTTCAGTAGTTCTGCTTACGTTAGTTTTCCTACTTCATAGGTGATCATTAGCTTTAACATGCAGTGACCTTCTTTTATGTGCATAAAGGAATGTAGCTTTTATTTTTTAAGTTAATCCATATGGTATGAATTTGATAAGAAACCAAAGCTTTTTCCAGTGCAAACTTCTTTCACTTTTCAAAAGCATCAGATTAACTGCCCTTGTAAATCAATTTTACCAGTTTCTCAATATTTCCTCCATTTTTTTTGTGATATTGA
Organism: Sylvia atricapilla; assembly: GCF_009819655.1. Classification (NCBI taxonomy): domain Eukaryota; kingdom Metazoa; phylum Chordata; class Aves; order Passeriformes; family Sylviidae; genus Sylvia; species Sylvia atricapilla. The sequence goes on from NC_089174.1 coordinate 27,989,646, forward strand.
TTTCTTAATGTTTTAGAGAATCTTCTGAAATTCACAGAAGCACATTAGATGGGGATGTGTCTAATGTGATCCTTGTAATATTTTGAAGCCTTGTTTGCAGCTATTGTAATTTTAAACACTAATTGGGTTAGAGAAGATTGAATATTTTGAATATTGTCTCCAGTGTTCTAGGCTGACAACAATTGCTTTTATCTAGAAAATCACTCAGTTCTCTCCCACACTAAAAATGTTGATGAAAAGGTTCAATTTTAGTTATTGATTCGCTTTAGGTCATACTTTTGGAGTGGGATTTACAAATTTAGACACAGCTGCTCAGTGTTAATTTTCACACCTTTGTACTCTGTGTCAAACACATGAAGAGTGCGAATATTGACTAAATGCTGTGCAATATGTAAAACCCTTTCTGTTTATCTGCTCATGCAGTGGTATCCTTCTCCTTGCTCCCAAAAATTTCAGTTGCTTCAGTTTTGGGGAGGCAGTTTTGGTTGTGATATTTTAGTAGTTAAAGGCTAAATATATTTAAATATTTCAAAAACTTAAAGCAGTTGGTGACTTGTATTATGTGTGTTGGGATTTGTCCTGTTTTACTAGTTGGGATTGTTCAGTGTCTGTGATTCAGAGATTTCACCTCCCATTTTTTCCCACCTTTCTGAACAAGGCTCCCCCAAGTTTTCTTTGCACTCTGAAATGGTATCTCATTTGCTCTCCATTTTTCCTCTCTCAGCACACATTTTTTCTCTCTGCCTCTCTTCATAGCTCATATAATCTCTTGCACTTGCCACCTCCCACACCAGTTTTTGTAGGTAACTCATACCCAGAACCTTGGTTATGTGCTTTTTTGCCCCCACTCCTTAATGTGGCCTTAATTTGAGATATTGGACATACCCTTTTCCTGCTCAGATTTTCTATTCATTGCCTCCTCTTTTTCTACATCAGTCCTGCTAAATACTAAATCCCCATGCACCTATTTTCAGGCAGAGGTTATAGCTATATCCCTTGTCCTTCACTCAGTGGTAATAACTGACCTGTTACCATCTGGCACAGACTTCATCACGACTCATTAAAAATGCAGCTATTTTTTTTCCAGAATGATTTGTATAACCCACCCTCTCTAGTTCCTCTCACTTTTGTGTAATGTCTGTATAAAAAACAGCCTTGAAAACAGTTTCATTGTCAGTGTGATGTGACAGTTTCAGAAATGGACAGTGTGTCCTGGTTTTCTCTTGCTTTCAATTTCCATTTAATCTAGTTGAAGGAAGGCATAATTTTTTTTTCTGTTTTTGTATAACATCAAACAGTCCATAATTAGGGCTGCTAAACAGAATGATAGCATAAGTGAGTCTTGTATTAAATGCATTTAAGACATTGGTAAAGATACTGAGACAAGGGTAGTGAGATAAGGGATCTAATGAAGTAAGTCTTTTGATTTACTGTATTTGCTGAAGTTTTGATTAACCACCAGAATGGAAAGACCTTGGGGCTCTTCTGAACTGTTTCTGTTAGCCATTCCACCCTAAATAAATGGCTTTTGGGATGGATTTTTTTAAACACTTATGAACATTTTTTAATATGTCTGGGGTTTTTGCGGGTATTTATCACAACTCGCTGTGACAATGTGATATACCACAGAGATTACTTTGGAAAACAAACAAATTACCCAAATACAGTTCTATAATTCCAATGTCTGTATGTCTAGAAATTTCAGGCTACTTGTTTTGGATTATAGTATATTAAGAAATCATTTGAACTTGACACATCAAGATTCTGAACACCTAATATTTTTAAGCTTATGAATATGCTTAATAATAATAATTAAGCATTAATCATTCCTGTTTTTACATTGGGACATCTAACATGATTCTTGTTTCTATCAGCTTTTTTTTTAACTACTAAATGCCAGTAAGTTTTGTAATGGTCATCTTGAAATGATAGAATTCTTTTCCATATTTTTTCAGACTGTTTGAAATAAGAAAACAAATTTCATCAAACTATTAAAACTATGTAACCTAGCCAGTAAAATAATTTTTTTGGAGGGAGGGGGGGTAAGATGCAGTTATAGAATGACTTTTTTTATGTATAATATTGAGGAATAATTATATTTTTTTTCTATTGATTTTGAAATTATAAGACACTGACTGCAGAGCAGAGCATACATCATATATAGACTGAAGTAAGATTTTTTGTCATAATAACTCTTAATGTACTTCTAACATAATGTGAAAGATTATAGTTATACTCTATTTGCATAAAAATGTCTCCTGATATCTAAATTGCATAGAATTTTTCATTAAGATAAAACATTTAACATTTTCTTTTATCTCCTTTTAATATTCTTTTTTCTTTATGTTTAGTTTGCCTATTAAAAGAGAATGTTTTCTTAAAGAGAATCATTGTATAAAATTCATTTGTACACCTCTCCAGCCAATATTTTATATCTTGTTTTGAGGTCATGAAAGGCAAACACTCTTTCTCACTTATATTTCATTAAGAATTATAATACTGCTGTCAGCAGAACGCAATAGCTGTAGAAGAAACTTGCTACCAAAAGTCTCTTTTATAACACATTCTTTATAAATATGAGTCAATGAAATGAGGACATGATTAATGTTACTGAATTTATAGATAAGCCTAAATTAGCATGCAACACCTGAGAAGGAAGAAAAGAAGTTGTAGCACATTTCTTTCTGCCAAGTGGAAGTGTATCACTAGATCTATGAAGGCCAGGGAAACAAATTTTTAAAATGCCAAAAGCTCCATCAATTGCAGGTCTGGTGTAATTAATGCTGACATATATAGCTGCATTTTAGTGCTCCTCAGCAGGAAAAAAGGAGATAGGCAGTGACTTATAAGGTAGAGGAACAATTGTGATCTGCAAAACAACACAAAGAATTGATCTAAGCTGAATGAATTGCAAAAGTTAACTTTCAGAACCAGAGTGTTTGTTACTTAATTACACAGAAGCAAAAAAAATCACTTTAAAATAATAGATTAATTTTGCATTTATAGTGTTAAATGGAAATGAAAGTGCTCAAGATTATAATAAAGAAAACAAATGGATTGCAGAATGTCTTTGAGATGCCACAGGGTGAAAGACCAGTGTAATGGGTGAGGTGAGGATAGTAAATATTCAACGTGTCTGTAAGACTCAGGTAGATACAGACCAGTTAAGTATGTGCACCCAGAAAGTGAGTTGAGCTGAAAGTAGTCTGCAGCAGAACAATGTCTATGTAAAGATGAACAGACGATCTTGACTTGAATTTGGGGAAAAAGGAAGGCTCAAATGGATGTAGTGTATATTGAGAGGTAAGATGTAAACTTCAAGCAAAGGAAGGTACTTAACTGATTTAAGAAGAAATAGGAGATACTATCAGTAAGCAATGTGATAGGAACTAGAAGAACATTTCTGACTTTCACAACTACAGTGGAATCATAGTAGATATATTGATTGATCTATTTATTTTTCTATCTGAAAAGAAATAGGTAATGCCAGCTAGTTTTTAAAGGTGATATACAACTTGTTTGCTCTTGATAGCTATTCTGTTGCCCTAGAAATTTACCTTTTATCCTGTTCTAATATTTCTGAGTATACTCTGGATGGGGGGAGCAATTATATTACCAAAGTAATGATTTCTCCAAGCCTTTATTTGCTGGAGAATGAAATGAGGAAATGAGGAAGTACAGCTGCACTTCCAGGCTGAAAAACACACACTTATGGTGAGAAATGGTTTTGTATGTTTGTTTAGTAATCTTTCTGGGAAAGATGAATTTAGAATAAGTATAATTTTTAGTCAACACAGTGCTTGTAAAAAAGAGTATCAAAACGTGGGGTCAAAAGAAGGATGAAGAGAAGGGAGAGACCTAGATAAGAGTTTCTTTTTAGCAAATGAAAATGAAGCAAAGAGCTCCTTGTGCTGGGTCTGGCATGTGTACTTCTTGAAAAGTGCATGGTTTATAGAAGCATTCCCTGAGTTTGTGTTAGTAAGATTGTGACACACTTGTCTCAAATGAAATTTGGCACAAACAGATTTACAGACCTCTGGGAACAAAATAACTGCTTTAGAAGGCAGGAAACACTTCCCTTGTGGACTGAAATAAGAGCAATTGGTAAGAAGCAATATATGTTTCCTACTTTCCTTCTAAATTGCTGAATATTGGCTGTTGCTGGAGGGAAGACATTGGACCTGATGTATAAATGGTGCAATTTAGTATGGGAGCTCCTATTAGTCAATTTACTTTAAATTGAAGTATTACAAAAATGCATAAGAACAAGTTATGTCATAGAAAAACCAGAAAGTGTGCTGCTGAAGTTCTTGTATAAGTAGAAAATGAAATAGTGCATAATGACCTGGATTTATATATTACAAATTCAGAATTAGATTTAGGAAATGTAAATAAACTTCATATACTCTTCCTTTACCTCTGAAAAATGTTTACTGTCTCTGAATGATTGGTTTAAGTGTATTAAAAAAGGAAAATATACTTTGGTTCAGTTATTAGATTGTACTTGCCTGGATTTAAGATTACACTGTCCAGTGTATGAGCTGCATATATTGTTGTTTTCTTCTAGCATATTTAAGTGCCATTAGGCTGTGGGATTTTGGTAGCCCATTGCCATGGAAGGGTTTTTTTTTAAAGACCATTATCTGCTGGTTTCTACATTGCAAAGTGTGCTCTTAAAATATTGTCTTGCACACTGATTGCACTGAATGGGTTAGTACAACTAATTTGTGTTATTAAAGCTAATGACCCATTTCATTAATTGCAATAGTGAAGAAAATCTAAAGGGAGATTTCTTGTTTTAATTGGAGGGCTGTACAGTTGAAAGATTAGAATCGTTATGCTAGAAATGCTGGTCTAAGAAGACAGAAAACATCTATGCTTTGTACATAAGTAAATCTTCTCTTATGTACCTGCTATATTTTCAAAGATTGTCTGAAATCAATACTTCGAGTGAAGTTTCAAAGTTGCTGAGTGTGTACAACTCAAATAAAAAGATGACCTTACATTTTTTTGGTTGCTAAATAGTTGTCTATGTTGAAAGAAGAAATAGCAACTCTTGCATGTGATTTGGGATGCATTAAAAACAAGACAGACAGTCATAGAGACATGCAATTTCTTTTCTGACTGCAGAAATCCCATTCTGCATTTATGTGTGAGTGCATCCAGACTGCAGTCCTCTCCAAAGCCCAGTGATCCATGGAGGAACAGCACCCTATGAAAGAGCACAGCGCTGGGTTTGATCAGGATTTCCTTTGCCTTCAGTAACTCATGAATAACTTCTTTTAAGGGCCTGAACAGCTGATTTTGTTCAATCCCAGACTATTTATCTTTTACAAACATATGGTGTGAGCATTACATGGTGAGAGTTCAGTGGTAAAATGAGTATTTAAAACATGGGAATTTGCATTATCTGAGAGCACTAGCCAGTTTGAAAATTCCTGTTCATAGCAGCCTGATTCCTATCCAGAGAAAACTTTTATTTCCCCCAATTTGTTTGTTGGTGATAATCTGAGTTCAGGCAGTTTCTGCTACTTTGTGGCTTCCCCCTTATGCTCTTGCATCTTTGCTTTTCAGAGCAAACTATGCTTTATCCTCTTCTTCCTTATAAATGACTGTGCTTCTTTAGTGAGCTGTGAAAGGGGAGGGTGAGGTGGAGTGGATGTAGCACATGTTTCTGTGTTTCCAATGCTTTCTCTGTCCCGTTAGAGAAGCTCTCAAGAAGTACATTGTGCTATCTTGGCATAAAGTGCAGATTGATGGCTTCCTGTGAATGCTGCATTTTGTAGCAGCTCCTTGATTGTTATTTAGAGGTGTCTCCTTCTATAGTGGCTGTGTTTGATTTGAAGCCAGCTGTGGCATGGGAGTCTCCTTCGGTCACCACCTTTTCACTTACAGGCTCCAATGAGACCTGGTTCCCATGACACTGTAGCCTGGAGCAGTTTCAGAGGGTGCTGGGTTTCCACGTCAGGCCTTCCTGGAATGGATTCAAACCCTCTTCTTGGCCAAAAGAGCCTTGCAAGTTTGTTAATATATTTGTTAACTGTTTGTCAAATGATTTCCAGGGAGTTAGGTGTATGGAGAGGAAGGAGTTTCTCTGACTTTTTAAAGACAATCGCTATTTAACAATTTATTTGGGTGGTGGTTGGCAAGATTTTTAGCTAATCTGCTGTGAAGCTATTCCTGGGTGGGTTAAACAATATTTTAAAAGCTGAAAACTAGGATATCCAATTTTTTCCCTATTGTGTTTCTTGAATTACGTTGGTTTATTACACAGGTTCTGTGATATTTCTGTTACAGAACAATTCCAGAGTCTTGGATTCTTAAAATATACACTGATGGATGAGGTCTCCAATTACATCTGTGCCATAACCTCTCCTTTACTTTTAATTCACATGCAGCCATTTTCAAAAGTCAGGTTACCTGCCATTTCTTGTATTGTTTCCTTCAAACAACCTGCAACAAAAGATCTTTAAGTTTTCATAATCAAATGCCAGTTTTATGCAAACCCCAGAATTTTAACCAAGCCAGACTGTTAAATTGTAACTTTGTCATGTGGAATGAGGTCTATTAAATCAAGCTATGTATATTTATATAGTTTGGAGGCTTTTTAAAATTGTTTTATCATGTTTTATGATGCAATTTTTCCTCTTACTAAAAAAATGAGCACTATAATAGAGTATTTTACATTATATACATAAAGAAAAAATAGTTTTCTTTCAAAATTAGTTTTTCAATTTTGCTTTTCAGCAGTCATGTGTTTTAGGAGTGGATGTTTGATGACCTATCTCTTTAATCTACTTCCCTATTGACATAGTTCCTTATAGAGTAACTCTTGTAATTGAAACTGCTTGATGAAAAGGTACTTAATCTCTCTGTAGGTTATCACACAAGCTTGTTATCACACAAAATGATTACTCATCAATCTTACCTGAACGGCAGGTCCAAGAGCAGTACTGAGTGTCACATTCTGCAGTTTCCAGGAATACTGCATAAGGGTTTTCTGAGATGCCCTGCATATTGTGTACAACACAGGTCTCTTATAAGATACAGAATTAGCAATAGTTCACCTTTTACCTGTGTATGCTGGCCTGTGAACAAGGAGAAGTCTTTCACCTCAAACTGCCTAACAGAGGTTTGCAGGTAAAAATAATAAATTAATTTAAATATAATATTCAGAAGCTCTAGAATTTTTATATTCTTCAGATAACACATTTCTGGCAGAGAGAAAGACGGAGAGTAAGGAAATGTAGACTATAGATTTACTCTTGCCATGAAAATGTGCTTTCTGTCTTTGAAATGAAATTATAAAAAAAGTATGGGAAAAGCAAGGTGAGGGATTTGCAGCTTCTGTTGATGTGGAAAAGACAGAAAAAAAGAAAATGTTTGGGTGTATTAAATGAAAAAAATGGGAGACTTTTCATGTTAGAAACAATTTTCATGCTACACAGTCTTTATTTAAGTTGTGAAGTGGCTGATCCTTAATAAGACCAAAATGAAATAAGTAATTCCTCGTAACAGTTTAATATTTTTAAGACCTATTCAATGACATATTTTAGGACTTCATCGACTGTCAATTATAGTTCTCAATTTCATCAAATTTGCCCTCTTGCAACAACTTCTCAATTATAGAGCAGATTAAGTTTCCCACTGTGGTCAATGCTGACATATTACATCCATTGGTGACTTCCTTTATCCTCCTAGGAATATCTGATATGAGCACAGACAGGTTATTGGAGTTCAGTAAACATGTTTTATGACTGGATGATAATTCTTTTATTTCTGAAGGGGAAATGCTGTGTCTGGGGGCTTGTTTATGAGCTTCATAGGAGAGATGAAATTGTGTTGTGCTCTGCAGAGGAGATTTCCATTACATCTGCCCACATCATTCTGAAGCTGTCTTTCAATTTTTTTTCTCTCACTGTTTAGATTCCCCTTTTATCTTTGTGCCATCAGTTATAACTCTGTGGAAGCATTCCTCATAATTTACTTACTTTACTAACACTTTAAACACAATAATTTTTTGTAGTAGTAAAACTGAAAATATTCAATTTGTAATCCAGTCCTGAAGCTTTAATTTGTTTTATCTTTTATGCCTCTTTCTTACGCTTTATGCTATTATTAGTTTCCTCATGCTTTTTGCAGGTATTCAGTTCAATCACAGAATCTTTTCTGCTTAAGGAATTGAAAAGAGTTGAGTTTTGGGGATTTTTTATTAGTTAGAAGCCATTTTTCTTTGTGCCATTCCTCTGTCTTTAGAAGTTGTTGTCAAATATAAGAAAACCTTCACTGCAGTGCAAGAGCAAGGCTCTGAAAGGTAATTAGCTTTGTGTCCATTCATAGTCAAGTGGAAAATCAAGGAGAAAAATTTAATTGCACTCATATATAGCATTTCATGAAAACTTTGTGCCTAATTACAGTGGGGAAGACACAGCAGGGACACTAGAAAGGAGACACCTTTAAACCCTTCATCTATGAAGAGGTCTTTTGTGACCAGATATGACCCAAGTAAGAGGAAAAATGTCCAAGAAAGTAGTCTCCTTGCAAGCTATACCCCATTAAATGTGTCACTGATGAGTAGGTTGCCTGTGAAACATTTGTCACAACACACATATTCTGTCTAATTATTAATAGAAAGTGTATTTTTTTTCTCACTGGTTTTTTTTCTAATTAACAATCTTCTATGTTTTAAGGCTGCTTGGCAACTTGAATACTTGGTATATAACACAGCAATTTCACGTGCTCTGCTCTGAGTTGAAGACTCCAGATGAGGCATTTGGTTAATGAAAATGATAGTGGACTTCTATATTTTGTCCCACATTTGATCCACAGGAAATTATTCTTCCCTTTTACTCATTTGTTGTGGGATTCTCTGAATGTAGAACAAATGTTTTACTCTAAAAATGGTAGCCTACATGCTTCTTATTCTGGAAAGTGTAACAGAAAATGGCTGCATGAAACACTAGAACAAAATAGACTTTATAGCAACACCAAAAAAAACCCTCAGCTGCCTCTCAGGAATCTCCATCTCAAGAGAAAAATTTTGGCCTGTTACCATTGACCATAATTCTGGGTCTAATACAAAAGCTTCCAGCAATAAGAGTTGAAAAGTGAAAATTTGAACAAAATGATCAGAAAAACTAAGGTTGCTAGTAAAAAATTCTACGAGTCAATTTCTGGGACTACAATTGTAATCTCTCAATCTCAGCAAATATTTACATGGACTGACTTCCAAGTATTCATAAATAGAAAAAGCATTTGTAGAGCCATTCTTGTACTTCATAAAGGGAAAGGCATCAATAGCATATACTATAATATCCACAACATAGTGTTCCTTGGATAGTTTGGAATGCATTGCACTGAAGAAAGGGTCTCAAAAAATTCTAAGACTGAATTTATAGTTGTAAATAACTGCAAGCATCCTGTGTATGTACTAGTTTTGCATGACAGATAAAGAAAAGTGCCACAAAAGACATCTTAACAAATTTTGAGCAGAGCTTTTTTCAATGCCCAGTCCAGTTTATGGACTTCCTTGTTTCTTCATATATTCTCACTGTATTACCTTGGCATCTGGACTAGCTGGATAGTATTTAAACTTTTTGAGAATCTCCATTCTTTCTCTTTTCTAGTGCAGATATTCAAGCCAAGTGAATCTTTGTTACATAGGTGGGCAGTCAGAGATTTTAGAGAGATTTTAAAAAATTATGCAAGACCCATGAGTCTTTGTTAATACTAATATGATTTTGATTGTCATTTTGGTAACTGAGAGATATATTTAGTAGTCAGGCTGATGTTAACTGTCTTTCCAGACACGGTGATCCTTTTAGAGCTTTGAAAATATAATTCTGTTGAGCTACCTGTGCTCATATCTGGAGCAGAAAAGCTCAGCTTATAAAGTAATAATTAAAAAATTTGTCATTCCAAACACAAGTTTACGTTAGATGAAGTCACTGAAATTATAGTAAGAAGGCTGCAGATCCAGAGGAGTTAAAAGGGTTAAGTACAAAGGTTGTCAACAGAGCCAGATTCATGGAAATTGCCGTTGTGTCAACTCCTTATAGCTTGGCTGATTTACCCTTCAACCCTAATTCACCTACAAGGACTGAAGGGAGAGAGTAGAGAGGCTTGTATGCACTCACAGCTCATATTACTAAAATGATTGGTTTATCCAGCTGTAATTAGGGAACCAAATTCTTTACATTATAAGCTTGACCATCTGCCATTTATGTCTTAACATTTCAGTTTTAGAAAAAAGAGTTTTGTATGTGGAATATTACCACCTTCTCAATAAATAAAGAGATACATCAATGACAATACCACTGGAAAACCCATTTGAATGTGCCTAACTTCATTACAATTTGATGTGACATTAGCATCTATGAATTACTGGAAGAGTATTTGCAGGATGAGGAATCCTGCTGGTCCAGATGGGATGCAGATTAAATGGCCAAGTTCATTTCCCAGTTGGGAGCTCCAAAGGGGCTCTGAAAGAAAATCACTTACCAATTACAATACTGCACTGAAAACTTCCAGTCCCTTAGTTAATAAGGACAAAGGGACACATCAAAGCTGCTGAAGGATAGTTATTATGAAGAGACAGGGTGTAGCAGAATGTGTCCCCTCAGATGCTGCTTGTTTTCCTTTCCAAGCTGCCATGCTGGAAGTGCAGGTGCTACTGCTCATGAAATCTCTACAGCAGAAACACTGGGTCTGGCCTTTGGGACCATCAATGATTTTGTCATCCTGACATCTGAAACCCCTGAATGCACCCTTTGTCCTGTTGCATCCTTTTCACAGGGCAGAAATCAGGTTATATGTCATGCTCAGAGAACTGGAGGAGGACATGTGCTTAAATGACAACTGTTTTAGCGACTGGATAAAAATGTATACTGTGGCTAGCCAACAAGATAGATCCTAGGGTATTTTGCAACACTGTAATTAATTTTGTGCTTTTTCACAAAGATGAAAGGAACCTATCTCTTACATGCAACCTAAACTTATCCTCAGTTAACAAAAATAACTGTGGATAATGTCAGCTTACTAATGTGTCCAAAGATAGAATTTCTTTTGCCTGTTTGACAGACTTGATTCCTCTGCACAAATCCATGTCTTGCCTGGCTATGCCTGGAGGCAGATACACTGCTCCATGGGATTCTTCGTTTCTGTTGATTGGGTGCTGCTCTGCCAACGTATTAAGCTGTTTCTGTAGATAAATCATGCACAAATAAAAGAGCATATGTAAAATCTTAATCCTGTTTCATCGTGTGTGAAGCAGTATTGCTAAAATAAGAACCTCTTTCCTCCTACGCTAAATCTTTGGATGCCATTTGGGTCTGAACCAGTCACGTATTTCATTTTGATAAATATTCCTGAAGCAAGAGCCAGACATGTCCTTGTTTAATTTTAATCACTCTGGCAAGCTTTCTTGAAGGGAGACATTGGAGCAATCCACCTCTGCTGGCATCCCACAGCAGTTGGTGCTCCTGAGTGAAATATTTAAAGCCTCCAGGGAGTGGTGAGACACAGCTCACATGGCCCCATGTGGAAACTACTGCCAGGTCGCTGTCCTTAACAGGGAATTTGCAGAAGCCTACCAGTCAGCTGCCTGAAAAAGCAGCAAGGAGCAAAACTCAGCAGCTGGCCCATCTATCCACCTGCAGAAGAAAATAAAAGGGTGGAGTAATTACTGCCCCAGTAAAACTAGGTTTATTAGGTGAAAATAATTGCCCTCCTTAGTTCTGAGGGAGTTAAGTGGTGTTAGTAAGCATTACACCTCTACATAAAAAACCACAGCAACATGTGCAACTGGCCCTCAACATGAAATGAGAAATATCAATGATTTCTCTCCACTGTTGTTTTCATTAGACACTGTCTCCAAGTCTTGATTTGAAGACCTATCCTAGATGTAAGGGCAGTAAAGCAGTAAAGGCCTTCTGACCTTCCCCAGGATGTGGATTCATTGCACAGATATGTGATCCATGCATTTTTGGCAGTTTATATTTTCCTGCATTCTGGAACACATGTTGGACCAAAGAGATGCTTATTTTAAAGGTCTTGTTGCTCTGACACTTTCTGCTCTAATGCAAAGTTTTTGTAAAGCACACTAGATGTCAGAAGTGGTAAAATGTGTCGATCAACATAATCTGAGTGACCAAAGGAAGTTATAGTGGTCACAGTGTGTGTTCTGTTTATACTCAGTTGATATGCCATAACTGGAAAATTTTGACAAGGAGAAGAAATCTTTAACTGTAATCTTTGCAACATTAGGATTTAATGAGCAATTAAAGATTTCCGTGGCTGTCTGTAAATGAAACAAAAGCCTGCAACAATCTCAGAGGTCAGGAAAATACATAATTACAGATTTAATTGTTAACAGTTTCTATTACTCTTGTTAAAGATTTTGAATCAGAATGGTGCTCAAAATTCAGAAGCATAGACACAGCGCTGGCACTACTTTACAGACATGATGATACCAAAGACATTATTGTGAGGGCAGCAAAGAGTTTACTTCTGGCTAGGCTGAAAAGAAAAGATTTTTTTCTGGGTTTTCATGTACAGTATTCATATGTGAAATGCAAATTCATATGCAAAACATCTAATGTGGTATTACAGTGCAGCTGATGTAGACAATACTGCTAAATCCTTCCAGGATACTGAAAATGGACAAATGGGAAAAAAAAAATCTAACAACACTAAATTTATACAGAGTCAAAGGTTTCTGCAGTGTGCTTCCTTCAAAGCTCAGCTTTGTTTTCTATTGCATGCAACAGACATCAGTATCAACCATCACTGAGTATCCTGTCCTGCAGTGATGTAAATACATTGTTAACATTCTTGTTCTGTCTCGTGTTAAAATCTTTACTTTAACTGTATTTTTCTGTTTTCTGAAGAGTGTGAGGATTTTTTCTTCATTTTCAAATTATTTTTGTATGCCAGCTATAAAAGTTCTAAAAATTTCAGCTTCTGCATGTTTGCAGTAAGTGACCTAGTTCATTGTAGAAAGAGGGTTAAAATTAGCCTTCATAAAAATTCTATTTTCATCTCATAGAATATCTTTTAGCCTATGTCTTTCTGTATTTCATAAATTGTCTATCTCTTCATGCTTAAAAAGCTGGTGTTGTTTTGCTTAGCTTTGATCAAGTCATGCTCATTCAGATCATGACAGCCTTAATTACATCCAGAGATATGGTAACAAGGAAGGCTTTTTTCTGCCTGTATACTTAGTATCTAATAGTATATCATTGATCCAGTTTTTTTAAAATATTATGTATTCTTTTGCATGTAAAAGATGATCAACTGATAAATGAAGGTTGCTGGGTTTTTTTGTTTTGTTTTGTTTTCTTTTTTTAACACATCCATATATTAGCATTCTGAGATAAGTAGAGCTGTGTGGTATTTTCACACTTAAAAATTACACATGCACTGTAAGAAGTCTCAGCTCACAATTCCTGGCTGCCCCATGTGACTTTTTATGACATGCAACTTGATAAGTTTATGCTGATCATATTCTTAGTTTTGCTAACTATATTCCTCCATTGTTTCAGCTAAGGCTTCCTATCTGCACCCTTCAAAATAATGATATACTGCATTCTTTATTTGTCTTTTTAGGAAAGCTGTAGCTGCACAGGGGAAGGATTTGTGTGCTTATGCAAACACATGTTTGTCTGAGAGCTTTTTGAGCTGTGTCAGAAACTATAAAAATAATTACTGTTTTTTACTGGATCAGATTTCAGGACAGCTATAATTCTGTCTATGTGGTTCAATGACATGCAGGATATGGAAAATACAATTCTAGTGCTTACAGATTTGCTTTTAAAAAATAATTGCTTTTGATTGTTCAAATCCAAGTATAAAAAATTTCATGGAGAACAGATCATACGCTATTTCTGCAGAAGACCTCCCTCTGGACAAAAGCTACTGTTCATTCCTCTCCTCTGTCTTTGATCAGTGCTTAAGTCTCAGTCTCAGATTAGACCCTATTTTGCATGGGCCTGTATATCAGAGATGGATCAGAAAATGCTTTTCCTCCTCCCCAAGCTATCACAGTTCACAGAATATGTTTGTGGAGAATTTGGGGCTTGACCCCAGGCACTGTCTTGCTGGAAGTGAGCAAAAAGGGCAGTCAGTCTTCATTCAGTCCATGAACAGTGGAACTGGCAGTCAGGGAAACCTGGTCTGTGTTTAGTGACCCAGATTACTTTCCCATGGACAAAGCAAAATACCATTTGGGTTTTCTTTGGGCATAGAAAAAATAGAGGTTTAATATTTATTTTATGCCTACAAAACTAATAGAAGAAATGGTGAAAAATCAGCTTGTTTCCCATTTTTTTTGTTGGGTAGGACATGGTTGTTGAGTACTTTCACTCCCCACTCATTTTACTTCCGTATTTCCATACCATCGTTATTGCCTCATTTATACTGCAGTAAACCCCAGAGGCCTCAGCACTATTTAGAGTTATTCTCCTATGCATTGTACAAATAAGGAAGGAAAGAGGACTTAAGGAGCACCACAGATTTCATGATCTAAATTTAGTTTTTGTCAGTACACTAATACTTGGGGCCACAGATATTTTACATAATGAAAAAGAAGAAAGCAGGAAGCCTTTAGGACCCTCTGAAAGTACATAGCAGGGAATTTTGAGAATTGTATGTCCTCTGTAGTTCACTAAGTTGCCCCATACCTACTTACTATAGAGGAAGTGCAATTATATTTATTTATACTTTTCAACTTTCTGTCCTCATCCCCATAAGTCAGGAAAATTCACTACATATGCATGAATTTCAGTCCTATTCAGGTGTCTTGGCTGACCATGTACAGTTAGAGAATTTCACTTCAACCTGCGGTGTCATCATTCCGGGAAAAACAAAACATAAGCAGCTGGTGAAAACACGGTTTGCAGAGGGTTATTGCATTAATGGCAAGCCAGGTAGGAAATACCACTTTATTTTTATGCTTGGCATATTTTTAAGTTTTGGAGATTTCATTAATTTCGCTGGGAACACGGAAATATGCTAGGGAATGCCATGCTGCAGGAATGTAGGATTTACGTTAAACATAATTTTACTGAAAAAATTATGTTGCACTGCAGAGATAAGAACTTTCCTGCAGTTGTTCTAAGAGCTTAGATTTGGGCTAAGCTTGGTTGTTAAACGAAGATCAGGAGACAAAAGAGTTTTTAACCACCCTTTTTAGTTGTTAGGCAAGCAATTACTTGACCAGGTTGATTTTTTCTTTCCCCTTTTAATTTGAGTAGAGTTGGGGAATTGAGGTTGAAGTGTGTTTTACATTATGTGAAGTGCTTCTGCATTAAGCTATTAGAGAGAGCAAGATTGGTTACCCACTAGGTCAGGTAAGATAAATGCAGATGCAAGACTATGTCAGGTGTGTCAGTGGTGAATGTTTTGCCACACAGATTTGAAAAATTAGAGGGGGGCAGGAAATATTTATTTTCTAAACAACCTATTTCACATTTACACTTGTACTGTTGAAGCTAAATGCTCCCCTTGTTTTGTCCTTTGCTGCTGGCTGTCTCTCTTCTTTATTTGACAGATATTCAACACTTGGGGCCTCAAGTTCAGATGAGTATTATTAACAGCACCATTATGGTCCCCTGGGGATTAATTTTAGGTAGTGTGTGTGGTGTGTTTCACAATAGTTTCAAGATGCTGGAATGCACATATATTTCTAGTAAAAAAATAGTTTAGACAGGTGATTCATTTAGCTACCCAGCAGGGTCTAATACTTTTCTAAAGTTAATTCCCAGTGAGGATTTTCCCAATAGAAAATACTACAGTAGCTATTTCTGTGAATGAAAATACTTTGAGTGAGAATTTAACTTTTCCAAATTTTTTATTTAATTGCATTTTTCAAGTCTCTCAAAGTGACATACCTTAATCAAATAGATGCTTCCAAGATACTATTCTAACCATGCCTTTGTTTTTAAAGTCCTTGAATTCTTTGAGAAATTAAAAGATTGTTTGCCTTGTTCAGAGTCAAGTAGTTTTTTGGTTCAAGTTTGTTAGGTTGTGGGGTGTTCCATTTCCTTACTTCGTTGCAGCTGACAAAGCCAAAAAGACCTCTTTGTCCCTGTGTTCAAGCTGTGTGTGAACTTTGGTGGAATTCTGAGCAGGTAAAACAACACACAGCACATTCTGCAGAGGTGCTAATAAGAAGCTCCTCTGTTGTAGACTTTCCAAGCAGCAATTATGAAACAGAGATGACACATAAATGCTTTTACTGGTGGCAGCATGTAAATGGTGTTTGATGGTCTCAAAATGAAAAAATAAATATTACATTTTTGTATTCTCACTGGGGACTGAAATGCAGATTAAAGTTCTTATGTATTTACAGGTTGCACCTAGGGAAAATCTAATATGAATTAGATTGCAATGGTGACTTGATAACTGAACTGCAGCAAATGCAGTAATTTTTCACATATTTGTAGAGAATTAGTTGAGAGGTTTAAAGGAAAGACCAAAAGTAACTCAAGAAGAGAAACTTCATGGAGTGTAGTTGCAATGGAAGTGTAGGAACTCACGAGGGCAGAAGGGAGGCAGGAGGTGTGGGGATTTGCTTGCACATGTTTCTTTGTTCTTTGGTCCATCTGATGCCACTTAGACCCACCAGGCTGTCCGTGGGTTCAAGAGGCTCAGGTGGGGTATGTATGATTCTCCTTTCAATTTCTGTCCCATCAGAGGCAGGGGCAGGATTGCCAGTGGCTAAATACAGCGTAGTGTCAGGGAAAGCCATCTCTAGGGTGGGCAGTTTCATGTAAAGCCACTGTGGACAATCACAAAAACAGTTTTGAGCCCCTTTTCCAGTTTGATATCTTAGGTGATATGTAAACCTTTCTGAACCTTCCATACTATGGCCTTACTGAAAAACCTACTTCATTTTGAAATTAAATATTGATTAGAGTTTGATCGGTTTCAAATTTTGTAATGAATGTATTGTAACTGAAAGCCAGAAAGTGGCTCAAGGAACAGCCTGATGGAGCTGACTTGCAATAGAATCCATTCTTGGCAGACAGTGGCAGGAGTAAGGTACTCTTTAAAAGGCAGTACAAGCCTTCTCTCCTTGAAATACGTTGCACACTTGCTAGCTGGCAGGAACCACAACAATTGCTACAACATGCACGTTAAACCTTTTTGACAGTTAGCTGAATGTACAGTGTGTTCTCTTAAATTTATCTGATCAGTTAGATTAAAGAGGTCATTCTCAAGTAGATGTTTTCTTGCAACAGCACCTTGAGAGCCATTTTGGTACTGTTCTGCCTACAATGATGGTCTGTTTTGAGTTTAATTCAAGAAATCAAAAATAAGTATCCCATGGAAGAGATGAATAGCTTATTTTTAGGCTAATTTAAATTTAAATTTTTAATCACTTGTGAATCTCTATCTTGTTTCTAAGTAGCAAACAATATTAAAGATTAGGGTTTTTTAATTGCAAGTGTAGATAAAAAACAATTATAAAAATAAACTTCCAAAATTTTAAACATTTGTAAGAAGTGGGAACATCTGTCCTTAGCCCTTTATAATTATGTAGTATACATCAGGTTGATTTTTACCCTCTCAAATTATAATCAGATTCCATGTGGAATTCTACTAAGCAGGGAAATATATATTTTTAATAGTCATATCCCTTTAAATTTAAGGGAAAAATGGATGTAGCTTTGGACATAAATATTAATGTAACACCTTAAGGCAGAAACAGTGCATTTTAAGCAACCCTAATTAACTTCTCAGAAGGAATGCTTCCAGTAAATTGTTTGCTAGTTGCTATGGGAATGGCTTCAGATAGAGAATTTGCCATTATTTCATGGGAGATAAAAGAGATGAGCAGGAAAATAGCAGCTTGATTTTGGAGTGATTTTAGAAGCAAGTCTCATTTGGAGGCTGGTGAAAGAATAGTCTGGTGTAATAACAAGGCAGTGTATTACCCAACAAAAAAAAGTTAAAAGTGTGTTGTACATGTAGGAATGAAATGGAATTTAGGACTGTGATAGTTTTGTCCACAGAAGAAAGAAAAGCTTAAATTTTTTCCTTAAATTTTAAACTAAAAATTTTCAGTCTTTGAAATTAAGCCTAATCTTATTGTTTTAAGCATCTCAGACTCCACTAACAGCTTATTTATTTAAAACTGTTGCCATCTTGCCCTGCCACCACACGCCTTGGTAAAAGTCTCTCTTCCTTCCATAAGCTCAGTTTAGGGATTTAGAAGGTGCTATAAGATTTCCCTGGAGACTTTCTTTCCAGACCAAACCCCGAACTGTCTCAGCCTGTGCTCAGTGGAGAAGGGATTCTGCATTTGGGCCTTTTGGTAGCCTCCTCTGGACCCACTTCAAACGACCTTGTTTTCCTTTTGCTGGAGATCCAGGCCTGGATGCAGTTCTCCTGGTTCCAGAGAAGTGGAATAGAGGTGGACCCTACTTGATCTGGCCATGCTTTTTTTTTTTTTTTTTTTTTTTTTTTTTTTTTTTTTTTTTTTTTTCCTCTGTAGCCCAGGATGTGATTGACTTTCTGAACTGCAAGAACACACTTCTGTCTCATGGACAATTTTTCATCCACCTGTATCCTCAAGTTCTATTCCACATAGCTGCTGTCAATTCATTAATCCCTGCTGTTTCTCTTGATGGTGGTAATTCTCCTGATCCAGGAATAGGACCTTTCACTTAGCCTTGCAGAACTTCATGAGGTTCAGGATTCCACTCCTAAAGTCTTTCAACAGCACTCTGTTGGCATCCCTCCCCCCCGAGCAAATCAACTGCACTACTCAGCTCAGAGTTGAATGCAAATCTTAAGGGTGAACTGATCCCCACTGGTTGTTGATGAAGGTATTTTATAGTGTCGTCTGAGTACAGACTTGACGGCCACCACTCATTACTGGCTTTCTTTGGACCTTGAACTGCTAACTGCAACTGTTTGGATGTGTTCATTCAGCAGATTCCTTATCCAACAGTGCATTCACAACTTCATCAGTTTATCAGCAGGAGTGCTGTGGGGGACTGTACCAAAGGCCTGCCAGAGGCCTAGATAGAAAACTTCCATAAGTCATCCCTTGCCCATTTATGCAGTTACCATAATTCTACTTGATAAACATTTTAAATCAGGCATTTAGATATAAAATCTATTAAAACTCACATAAAAGGTTTTGGTTTTTTTTTTTTTTTTTTTTTTTGTTTTTTTTTTTTTTTTTTTTTTTTTTTTTTTTTTTTAGGATGTAACTAAGTAAGTACAGAATACTAATCCAGTAACTTCTTTTACCAGTAACTGTGACTTATTATGATTTTTGGAAATGTTTAAGTTTCTCCTTTTGAAAAAGAAAGGAAATGAATTTTCATGGAGAGAGGAAGTCAGTTTTAACTTTCGCAGTACCTGATGTTTTTTAGAAGGGTATTTACTTTCTCTTCTTCCCCCTCTATTCCCCCTCCCCTTCCTCCCTTAAGATACAACAGTTCTGCCATTTATGGGCATTTATGGGCATTTATGGGCATCTATTTATCTGCCAAAATATGTGACCACTGCAGAGTCCTAATAGCATAGACTCTACATAGATAGAAGTTTGGAATTGTAAAGGAGTCCCTATAAAATAAATAGTCCAGATTCTTTTGTGTCTTACTCATATCGACTTTCTCTCTTTTGTGCATTTCAGAGTGCATCTAATTCCTGTCTTTCCTTGAATTCTTGTTTTAGGTGCAGTCATTAGACAGGATTATTAAAAAGCCTGAGTGCCACTAATCTCTCTGGCTTTGTAGGTTGTCTGTCAGAGCCAGGAAAGGGGCTATGTGTTTAGCAAAAGAAGGAGTCAGGCTTAGTCCTATAAAATTTTCAATCCTATAAAATTTCCATTCCAGCACCATTCTTGTGTCATCCTTATCAGCTGAGGTATCCTGCCAATATTGCTCTCAGTAGTGGCCTTAACTTCAACTTATCCAAATCATGATGCCTCCATATTCACATTGATGCATGAAATGTGACACTGGTATTTCAGTGCGAAGGGATTGAAAGTCACCTTCCTTGTTTGTAAAGACTAAGCTGAAATGCAGACTTTCACTCCCAGTTCTTCATATTAGAAATTCTCCCTAGACTAGAAAATCTCTTGTGCAAATAATTCTAAATTCCTTTAAGGTGGAATGAAAGAATTTAATTTTTGAGGTATAGGCACTGATTTTCTTTAAGTATTTTTTTCAGTTCATTTGGGTCATACTGAGGAGTATGAATGAATCCAATTTTATTGAACCTTCTTATGCAGATTCACTTGAATCATGCTCCATATCAGAAATGTCCTTATGTTTGTGAGGTATGAGTCAGTATGCAGAATAGGAAGATATTTTCCAGGATGAAAAGAACCAATGCCATTTGGGGAAGAATAAATAATCAGAGAAATATCTCACCATCAGTCAGTCATCTAGTTTCCCAGCTGTGGTGTGAAAATCCTATAGGCTATAACTCTAAAATGGATCCCCGAACACTTCCTGCTCACTTTTATAAGCTCCTCACAGAGGAGCAGAGTGCTGGCAGCGCATGTAGAAGGGTTTGCTGTAAGTACCTTTTTTTTTTTTTTTTTTTTTTTTTTGGTCCTGGTTGTTTCAACAGAAGGCTGTAAGAGCTACATATGTTGTGCTTTGTCACTAAGATGCTATTTATGCAATCTTGCTTCTCGATAATGTCACCACAAAGTCGCCATTGTGCCATAACCCCACCAAGGAGCCAATACCATGTAGCAAGCAGCTTCCAGTTCTCAGGGGGCCACAGTATGCTCTGATGACATCTCCATCCTCCTGTTCTGTATATTGCCAGACAAAGAATTTTCAGTGAGAGGACTTCTAAGCACATTTTCCAGCCAGTTGATACTCCACTTGAGAAGATGCTGTCAAAGATTTTCCTTCTGACTGTACTTTCTTCCACCATCCAGAGATGGCTAGTAGCATGTTGTCTTCAGTTTTTTCAGGTTTAAACACTGGTGCTTCCTATTTTCATAATGGGGAAATGCCAACTCCATTTCTCAGTCTGTCTGTGGCTGGTTCTGTGTGTATGTGAGTGAGCACCTGCCTTTTGCACAGCTTCATGTAATACAGGAAATGGTACTGTCAATCTGTCAGACCTTGGGCACACACTGCTGGGAGATGCTCCTTTCTTTAGGGAGGTTGGTGAAGTTTAAACACATTGGATATTTTCCAGTGATCTGAGTGAATTTGACCTGCTCTGATATTCATTTGGAACAGATTCCTGTTTTAAAAACCTAAGAATAAGAGAACATTGTACATAAAATCAGGTTTGTTACCTGATGTGCAAAAAGCTGATGGTTACACAATTGAGGGAGACATTGATTATTTATTTTAATGTTTCAGAAGCATGGATGCCCAGTGTATTTCACAAATCAAGCACATGAACTATCAATTTTTTTTTATCATTTATACATTTTAGCAAAAAGTAGCTTTAGTGTTCATTGGCAACAAGTTATATAGTTCTTATTAATTATATTCTGGTTGATGATTCCTTCACTTCCCATGCTGATTAGTCTTCATGCTCAGTCTTCCTCTTTTTTTGGGTCAGTGGGCTTCTTGGATTGGTGGTTGGTTAATTGGTGGTCCCAGATTCTGCTGCAGGAATTACCTCTTACCCGGCTGAAGCTGATTTCAGCACAGTTGCTGAATTGGCTGTGTCAGTTTATCCCTTATCTTGGGAGATCTGACAATGTCCTAGAGGCCCATAAATTCTGCATTCTTTGTGTTCACTATCAGTGGATAAAATATTCCCAAATTTTGTTAACCTTTCCCTAGGTCTGAGTTCACTGATGTATGTCAAGTCCTAAAACTTAACAAGGCAATTCTTCCAACAAGTAATTTGACTTTCTAAAACCTGCGTATCATAGAGCTTGTTAGCTGCTCTCTGTTTCATGGGTTAATTTACTTTTCTTGTTGATTAGGGCTGAAAGTGTACAAAGATCAACCATCAAAGAACATCTTTTTTCAACAAAATTTTAAAAAACTCCACATTTTGCAACAGTAATTAGTAAATGCCACCTGTATGAAGCAATGTGGTAGAAATATCTGGTTTGTGTGCATCTACAGAATTGCATGCAACACATTTATATTGCTGTTGTCATTGAATATATAAATATTGGCTGACATACCCTGGTTTGTTTTTTTGGCACAACTTGTTATGATTTCAAAAAACTGCCTTTCAGACCTTGATTTATGCATAAATAAGACCTACTGGTTCATGAGCACATTGAAAATCAGCACATTATGTTGATAGTTAAACAGTGACAATTTTAAAATACACTTTACTGGGCATGTTTACTACATTTTGATTTTTTTTTCCTATTTTAACAAAGTTTATATCTGGATAAGCTTCATATTGCTCAAAATAAATTTCTGAGCACAAAGATTCATAAAAGGCTCTTATAAGCATTTTTATGTCTTTACTGTGACTCCTTGCTTTTAATAACCTATTCTGATATGATATGCAGATTGAAAGGACATAATATGTTATTGGAAGTTACTCCTGGCAAAGTAACTTCCAATCAAAACAATTGAAGTGATGTTGGTTTTGACTTCTTTTTTTTTTTTTTTGAACTGTCATGTTATTGGTATTTTTTTCACATTGAACTAGATGAAGGACTGATATGAAGAGCTGTTTGCAAATGAAGTGAAGCAAAATTGGGACTCTACTACTATTCTACATTGGCATTTAACTGAATTTATAAGGCATGTTTAAGAAAGGGTTGATTAGGGTAAGCACAATCAATCAGAAGAATCTTTATTCATTGTGTGATGCAGAATGAATTTTAGTGTGAATTCCCCAAATTATAATGAGAAAAAATAACTCTGTAGATCTATATGTCTATTGTCTAAGGATATATAGATGCATAAATATTCTTGGGCAATAATAAGTTTACTAGTCTGCTGTGCGTTACATGGAGTCATGGCTTAATTCCAGCCCTTTGAATTCAAGTCTGTTTGTTTGAATTTTCTAATACTGCAGAGTTAAATTCCTCTTCTAATTTCATTACATGTCTCTTGAAACCTGATGCAACTGTTGTGTTTTCCTGAAAATTGTTGCTTGAACAAACAAAGGCAAACCCTGCAAATTGTACTGATAGAAGTCCCTACCATTTTTTGCAAACATGTTTTTTTCCAAGTCCCTAAAAACATACACAAACCAGCATAATCACTACAGTCTACAGGACAGGTTTTGAAAACAGTGTAATACCACAGATGGCCAAGAGATTAAAGACTCTACCTTTACTTTCACATTATAGAAGTAGAGTATAGAAGTATTTGGATTGGAAGGGACCTTATTGAAGGTAATCTAGTCCAAGCCCCTGCAATGAGCAAGGACACCATGACCAGTCTGCTCAGATCCCTTTCCAACCTGACCTTGCAGGTTTCCAGGTGTGGGGTATCCACCACTTCTTTGTAAAACCCATTCCAATGTTTCAGCACCCTCATCATAAAAAAAAAAAAACAACCAAAAAACAAACAAACAAACAAACAAAACCTCTCTTACATCTAGTCTAAATTGGCTTTTAGTGTAAAGCCACTAACTCTTGTTGTAGCCACTCCATCACAGAATATCAGGCTGGTCAGGCAGGACTCACCCTTTCTGCAGCCATGCTGGCTGCCTCAGATCTCCTCCAATCCCCCATATGCCTTAGCAGAGCTTCCAGGAGGATCTGTCCCACAATCTTCCCAGGCACAAAGATGGGGCTGACAGGTCGGTACTTCCCAGGGTCCTCCTTTATACCCTTTCATACCATGGGTATAATGTTTCTCTTTTTCCAGTTTCGTGTGACTCTGGATGACTGCCATGACTTCTTAAATATGGGAAGATTGACTTGGCAGCTATGTCCGCCAATTCCTTCAGGACTCTGTGACCGATCTCGTTCAGGTGTCACTCACTAATATATGTTCAGGTTCCTCAGGAGGTTTGGATCTGATCTTCTCCTTCACTGGGAGGGATTTGCTTCCCCAGCCTTTCAATCCATCCCCTTGGAGAGGTTTGGGAAGGGAAGCTGCTGTTGAAGATTGGGGCAATAAAGTGTTGTTGAGTACCTCAGTCTTCATCCATTGTTACCAGTTTGCCAGTTATGTTCATCAGGGCTGTATACATTTTTGATTTTTGTTTTCAGGCTGACATGACTGTTGAAGTTCTTCTCGTAAGTGTTTCATCCTTTGTGATTTTCAGCTCCAACTTCACCTTGGCCTTCTTCATTCCATCCTTACACAACTGGACTGCATTCTTGTACTCTTCCTGGCATATCTTTCATATTTTTCTTTCTTGCCTGTACGTTTCTTTCTTGCCCTTTTATTTTTCCAGCAGGTCTTGACTCAGCCATCCAGATCTCTTATATTCCTAACTTCTT
This sequence comes from Sylvia atricapilla, assembly GCF_009819655.1. Classification (NCBI taxonomy): domain Eukaryota; kingdom Metazoa; phylum Chordata; class Aves; order Passeriformes; family Sylviidae; genus Sylvia; species Sylvia atricapilla. The sequence goes on from NC_089174.1 coordinate 28,014,013, forward strand.
ACACCTAGGAACCAAGATCTTTGGACCTCTGTGGAAGGTATCCTCGAAGGTCTGCCAGCTCTATTCCTCTCCTAAGTTCCTGAGAGCAGTTTCCCAGGGGATCCTACTGACCTACTTAACACCTGAAAGTTCTCTTTCCTGAAATTTAGGGTCCTGAAATTACTCTTTGCCTGCCCCATGTCGTTGAGGACTGTGAATTTTGCCTGTGCATTATGACTGCAGCCCAGGCTGTCTCAAATCATGCACCTCTGCCCAGCTCACTTGTGCTGGTCACCATCAGATCCAGCTCCACATCCCCTCTGCTTGGCCTATTACTTGGCTAAAGATGTTACCCTCAATCAACTTGAGGAGTCTCCCAGATTCCCTGTAGCTTGCTGTGCTGCTTCCCAGCAGGTGGTTGCTGGTAAAGAAAGCTCTTTAAATCTTAATTAATTGTGACATGCCCATTTATTTATTCCTGAAATTTAGAAGATGAAGGAATTCCAATAAGTAGTTTGTGGTATTCATGCAGTGATGTTGAAATTTTTCAACTTGATGTATTTATGAAATGGATTAGATGAAGTAGTTGTCTGGGGATGACATGGAACAGGATCCAAGAAAGATTTTTTCAAGCCTGTATGTCCTGTAAAAGGAGTTCCCACAATTAAAAAACCCAAAAACCCCCTCTTTTAACATAGGTTTTTTATTTAGAGATGTTAAGCATTTTCAATTTCCCTCATTGCTTAATCAGAGAAGGTTTAAAAGTTTTATTATTGCAGTTATTTTACTCTGTGCATTTTAATCTCATCCATTAATGTCTGGTTTGTTTGAACCTTTGATGTTTGAGGTATGCTTTAATGTATCAAAATTACAGTTTTTGTCACCAATATATTTTTGTAAGAACTTAGAATGAAAAATTTAGTATAGAGTAAGAATATATTTAAAGAACCATAAAAGCCTTTATACTTAAAATGATGTAAAATGGTTTCTTTAAGAAAAGACCATGAAGAAATGAATTACTTAGTTCAACTGCAGTCTGGTAATGTTGTCTGCAAAATGTATATTTTGATGTTAGATACTGCTGTTACTAGGGGAAGAAATATGTTTATTTGACTATTGAGATGGTGCAGTTTATTTCTTACATTTAAACAAAATATCAAGGATGAGAAAGCCATAATATCTCTGTGGAGATTGAACCGTGAAAGACTGCCACCAAAGTGAAAGATGCTGTAGAAAGACAACCTGATTCTTGCAAGGCTCTTCCCTTTTATGTTGCTTTTCGTGGTCCCCATCAAAGTCAAACTCTATGTGGTTTCATGTTGACAGCTCTCACTCTCTTGGCAAGGAGGCAAATCATACATAATGTATCTAAAATTATATATTGTACATATGAATGAAGTTATACACTGTACGAAGTACAATATATTATGTAGCTCTTTGTATATACGCATTCCTACACCCCCACATACGTACATATACACAGAGCCAAATTCAAAAGACAAGTATGTGAACCCTTTGCCCTGTTTTAGTCTGCTCAGCTTTTTGTTCCATCTTCATAACAGTTTCTAGAAAACATGGAAGGGATCCAGGTACTGAAGTGTCCCAGCTATGCTGGAGGGGTGAATCCATCTTCCACCAGAGACTAGCAGGATACAGTTTCTCCCTAATTACTGGTGTACAGTGCAGGTGAACACTTAAAAAAAAGCTAAAGAAATACATGAGGAAATAGCCACAGAAATTGTTGAACCTTTTAAATTCTCTGACTCTTCATTATTCATCTTCACTTTGTCAAAATTTCCTGCTTGCTTTATTGCAAGAAAAAGATATAGATGACCAATAAAGAGTACCTACAGCTTGTCAGAGGCAAGTCAGAAGATTTTATGTAGTTTTGTATGCAGCTAAGAACAATATATTTTTAGTCATTGATAACTGGACTTACAAATGCTACTATAGGAGCATCAGTGCTTTCCTCTACTAAGCAAGGATTTTTTGCATATGTGAAGAAATATTTTGCATGGTCATCATATGAAAACTTTTATTACCACACAGTTGGGCAAATAAAAAAATATGTTTTACAAGACAATACAAGGGAGCTTTTCACAATTTTGCAGCCACCTCTTTTAAGTTTACTTATATACTTCTCTGTGTTTATTAATTTTTTTTCCCCTTTGATGATGTTTAGTGCTCTCACACCTAGTCTTAAAGTTTTTAAGGTAGAATCCAAAGTTACTTTAAGACTTGTTTGAACCAAATGTTTTTTAGTAGTGCTTTTTTTTTTTTTAATCTTATATCAACTACCATGTCTAAAATAGAATTGGTGACTAAAAACAGACATTGAGAGAAACTGTAAATAGACTTGACTAGGAGGAACAGAGAGTTTAATCTAAAAAAACCCCACATATATGCAGTTATATGTATATATGCAGTTGTTAAAATATCTTAAGGTCAAGAAGAAATATTATGTTCACTTCCCAGTTTGCAATATCCCTTAAGTTAATTTTAAAATTTCCTGTTGCACATATTTTCAATAAAACTGAAGAAAATGTCAATCTGAAATTCTGTCTTATTTGCAAATATTATTTCAGTAATGTCAGATTATAAAATGTCCAAAAGGTTCCCCTAGATCTTGCCATATCACACTTTTTCAGAAATTTATTGTGTAAAACATTCTGCACACAGGAAAAGGAAAAATATGCATGATCTTGGTTAAAGAGGAGAGAAGTCCATGATGAACATAGAAAACCAAAGGAAAAGAACACAAAGGACTCTAAACTGAAGTAGAGGTGTCTGTCATAGTAAATTTCGTGTGAGACTTCAGCACAGGATTCACACTCCTACAAGAGCCCTTGGAACATATTGAAAATCCCTACTAACTCCTTTCAAATTTCGCAGAGATAGGAGAGGTATGGGAATGTTGAGTAGCGAGAGAGTGGAAAATTAGAGAAGTGTTTTACATTAGTTACAGCATGTGGGGACTCTCTAGGACTTGTCAGAGCTGAAGTAACAATTGTTTTTTTTAATTGAGATTGAGGGTGCCTGAAGGCTTAGAGATGAGCTGATTCAGCTTTGGTATGGAAACAGCAAGACATTTTTAACATGTATTTGGTATCACAAAATTTTTCCTGTAAAGAGAAAGGTTCCCTTTTTTCATTGACTTAAATTCAAGCACAGGGCTCATTTGCAGAACAAGTTTTTGTGGGAAATAAACTGTTTTTCTCATGTAGCAAGGACGAGATTGCTTTCTTCTGTGTCAGAATGGGTGCACTGAGAGTAATTAACTTATTGCTTCACATTTAAACCTCAAGGGTTGGGTCCTTTTTGTGTGCTTATAGAAAAAATAACTATCGCAAAACAGACACAGGGCTGCCTCTGGAGCATGCCTTGGTTAAAAGTGCTTCCAGACAATCTGAGGTGTATTTGTGATGGGTGATTACAATATCTTCCAATTCAGGGAAGATGCAGTGGCAGGTCAGAGTTATGTTGCCCCATTTGCAACTGTGTCCCAGAGGTATGTAAGGAAAGCACGAAGCAGGTCTTGACTGCAGCACCAATGCACTTGTAACTTCTGTATCAGTGCAGAACTTCTGTGATGTGTATTTGCACTTGACCCTGTTGCTGTTTTTTGTCCTTTTGTCCTTCAGTGCTGTCTGCCCAAAATGTGATGGCCCCTGTGTTGTATTTGCTTGGTCAACAAAAAACTTTGGGCACACAAAGTTGAGTTCTGTGTTCTCAGATCCAACACTGAGAAAGTATTTTTTTCCTTTCTTTGCTGTAGAGTGACTCCATCTACATTATATTTGTGATGTCATTACCTTACATTCTTCACTATGAGATAGAAAGAGTTACAAAGATAAGCAGAAATATTTTGGTATTAATTTTATGTTCAAGCTGCTGATCTGGAAGCAAGTGTTGATATGGAACATACTTGAGACATCCTGAATGCAATAAATAAGAATAGTCCTACTTTGAATGGCGTGATTTGTGGTAGCTTTCTGGTGCATAAGCAATTGAGCTGAAATTTCAAGCCTAAATTTACACATGGTGATGTTGCTTCTGCGCACACCAACAGTGATTAAAGATGGGAAATGTTGCAAGAGGTGAAACATTTTTGAATGCGACTTTTGAAGACCAGCTGTGACGACAGGATGGATTTAATTATAATGACAGCTGATCATGTGTGCTTCCTCTGCTGGAAAAGGATTTAATATTAACTATATTTAATCTCATTGACCTTATATTTAACTCCAGAACTTCTGGTGTATCCTAGCAAACAGAATCCAGAATATTTTTTATGCTTGTGTTTTTTCTATGTTTAAGCTATTTCTATAAAGTAGGGGGAAAATATACAGTATATTCCGGGGAAATAACCTTTCTATTTTTTTTTTCAGACAAAAATTGATAAAGGAGTAATGTAATCCCACCTAAATAGGATCCAAATTTATATCAAATACAATGGGAAAGAGGTAAAACACTGTAAATGCCATCATTTTCTTCTTGTCTTGCAAAATTTTTAAATAGATGGAGATGATTTTATGATTCCTGACCAGTGAATCTAACATGTGGGAAGGACTGCAGACTATGAATTGCTGCGTTTGGCTCATACGGACCTGAAGATGTAAAACCTGAAAATGAAGGCAGGTAAATTTTCTATTTTTTATTTTTCTTTTAAAAACAGTCAAACAAATACTTCTGGACTCTTCTCCTATACTTCTGGACAGTTCTCTTACTTCTCCTACTCTCTTACCTCACTCTATTGTGGCCTTTGAAGATATTTGTGGTAGTGCAATGAATGACCAGTACATGTAAATATTTGGCTGAATTAATTTATTTATTTAATGATCCCATTATAGCTCAGATTTTTCTCAATACTGTTAAATGTTATTTCACCTGCTCAAAACAAAGTAAGAAATTTTATCAGTTACTCTGGACCTTCATGCTGTTTCAGATCCTGACATTGCTAAACAATAATGCTGGAAAAGTGAGTATAGACAATAGGAAGAAAACAGAAATAATTTTTCACAGCAGTACAGTGTTGTTTTGAAGCACTAAGTTATTACAGCATGGGTACTTTGCTTCATGTTCCTTCTCACAGAAGGAAACACATGCATGGGAAATGTTCAAGTGTCAGAAAGTTTGACTACACTATAAAAATCCACAAACATGAACAACAGCTTTTTTTGTTCATTAAAATTAGAAAAATACCTATTCCTGTATACACTCTGCAGACCCCTTCCATTATACAGTGCCTGGTTGGGAAATGAACAACAAATTCTTTATTCTGTTTAATTTTTTTCTTTTAGTATAGCAATTAACACTTTCTCAGCTTTTAGAAAGAAACTCCATCTTTTCTTTAATTAGGACTTGATACGTGAATACCTGCTCATTAGAAAATGGCCCTCTCTCTGCCTGGTGCTTGCCATTTGAATTACCTCATACTTTGCATAGGAAGAAAACTCCAACATTTTAAAAGTTTTTTTAAGACGGTGTTTCTATTCTCATGGCTGAAAAGCAATGTTATGAAATGTACAGTTGGAAATGTTTTGTATCAAGCTGAGTGTTATACAGATACACTTCACTAAACCTGCAAGACTTTCCTTCTTACTCCATTAAATTCCATTATCAAAATTGCCAGTCTGTGGTTCAGTCTCGAAGTTACACTGCTAATAACCGAGCAGTTTCTTTCAACACCAAGTACAATTCAAGATGAAACAAAGTTATTTTCTTTGCTAGCTGTAAATCTAGTTGTTGGAAATGGTCCCAAAATTGCGAAATTTCTTTCTATTTGACAAGCATTGAGTATCACACTGTGATTCATCTAAGAAATAAAACCAAAACAAAATAGAATAGCAATGTGTCAAGAAGGATGATATTTAGAGTATTAAATATAGACAAGTAAATCAGATAGTTCTACTCAATATGAGTGAATAGCAGCTGTATCTTGAATTTATTCAGGCTTTCAATCAGACAAACATAAAATTGTAAGTCTGCATCACATTCTACCTTTGCTTACAAGTGTGAAGCGAAAGAACAAGGACAACTTCTCTGGGATTTAAGGATGAGAACTCTCATTAATTAATTTTGGTTCCCAAAATATTAATATGCTTATATATTTTTCCAGTTGAAAAAAAAGGATTAGTTTCTGTTTCTAACCCACAAATTTGGCTTACATTTCACCAACAAAGGAGTCCATATGGTATTTCAAAAGGGATTTTAAAATTTGTGTTAGCTGACTTATCCAAGTGAATAGTAACCATCTGGACTTCTCAATAGGTCAATATGCATTAAAGCAAAGAAACAGAATTCTGAAGGCAAGAGGAGGTGTTTTCAACCACAAAGACTCTTAACTACCTTCTAGTTGAAAGGCATTTTGGTAAAAGTAACATACTCTATATTTTTAGTATGCTTGGCACTTAAATATGCACAATCTGTTCCAGTTTTGATATAGCCATGAAAGTTCCTACCACCGACACAAGTTATCCATCACAGTCAGCATGTATCTCTTGGTGTTGTAAATGATCTGGCTGTGTTGCTCCCTTATTGATTACCTTACTAAAGTAAACTGTTTCTCTTGAGTAATATTGAGTTTTCTACATGTTAAGATGTCAAAGCCAATCTCTCTGAGGATAATGGACATCTGCTCTACAGATCCTTCAAAGAAGATCCACTAGTTTGGTGCTGTCCTGGTTGGAAGAAGTTGCCCCCAAAAAATGATGACTATGACATGAACTGTGTGTCCACAGTGAACAGTGCAGGAACTGGATCTGTTATTTTTGTCCAGTGTGTGCAACAGTTCTAAATACTGCATTGAGGGGTGATGGTACTAGTTATGTTCCCAAAGCCTATATGATTGTGTTGGTAAAGTGTTAGATCTCATCTAAGGTATCTCATACCCTTCTAAACTTCCTTTCTTTTAAAAATGAAGTGCAATCTATCTCTGTGAGTCTGGCTGATCAACAAGAAGATTACTTGTCCCAGAATAGCGAAAATGTCTGTGAACAGACACTGTGAATAAGTAAACTGTAAGGTTCTTCTGTGTTATTTCTCCACATGGTAGAGCTGGTGCAGTTATATGTAAGACAGGACTTTAAATGTTATTTGATAGCTTTCACTTAGCCAAAATTCAGTGCACTAGACAAAGGCTTGTATAAGTTTTTCATGACCAGTGTTTCTGCCAGCTACTTATTTGTAATCTCTTCATTCTCTCAAAGCTACTTGCATTTTACAACTGAAGCGTTTCAGACTAAAGAATTTACAGTGAAACACGGTAGATTATGATCCAAAGAGTAAGCAGAACAACCCCGTTCTCAACCTCATAGCAATCAGTTAAGCTACACTGAGTTCCAGATGACCATTGTAACTGCTCTCGTAAGGTGAAAAAAACCCCACCCTGAACAAATGTGTAAATATAAGACTGGAAAATTTGTGATGTTTTTATACTCAATTCACACTAAGTAAAAAAGGCAAACTCCATAAATGAGGTGTTTGAACTGAACAGAATAGAATGAATTATTTGTCCACCAGGGCACAGCACAGCACTTTTCTCTGCTGTTTGGATTTCTCCTGTGTTTTGACAATGATGGATGTTCCAAGTGATTTTGTTCCTCATACAGGAAAAAAATGTTCCTCTAGATCATCCGTGGGATGTTACAACCTCTCACCTACTATGTGTTAAGGAAATGGTTAATTTGTTGGTGATGAAAAGGTCTCCCATTGTTTAAATTAGATTCTTTATGTTAATGAGTTTTATAACATCGCTGTTTTTTTTGTCAACTTTCTTGATTTTCCTTTTGTGGTTTTTGTAACTCCTCCTTTGAAACAAAAAAACCCCTTTTCAATATTAACTAAGGGTGAAACTCAGTTAAGAATCTAATATTGAGATCCTAGAGACACATATGTTCAATGGTTGATTAGAAGAACTCGAGGTGACTTCTAAAGCTCTGCATGTGGCAGATGTATGATTGGAGAGGGACCACAGAACTAACATAGGAAACTACTTAGACTTACTCTGAAAAAATGGACTTTGGTAGCTGCAAAGAGAGGAATTGGTAAGGAAAATACATGTTTGGATCTAGATTAAGAATTGATTTCATATTTTAGGTTGTTGACACTGCATAGATGCAGTCCTGGCATATTTCATTTCCATAAACAAAGGGATTTCTACTGTTCATGAAAGAATTTTGTTTTAAAGCAAATCCATTAAAAAAATTAAAAATGGTATATATATTCTCTGCCCAACTGTAATCTGGTTTTTTTCAAACAGTATTAGGAACCTCATTACTGCCTTCTTTTACTGAATTCTGGGCCTGTCACAAGACATTGTTAATAAATGTGGATATTTAAGGCAATACAAAGAAATCTACCTAATTTTGGGGTTACTTTTAAACAAGTTCTTAACTATTGTGAAGCTTTATTTAAAAATAAAGATCACAAAACTGTATTCATAGCTCAAGTTCTGGGAATACAATAATTTTCATATCCTCCTGAAACCGGTGCAATTCAAGAAATAAAGATTTTTGTGACACTAAGGAAGATTAGCTAAAACAACTGAAAGAGGGATGAGCTAATTCTAATTTTGATAAAGTCAGAGAGGTAGAGAAGAAGGTACAAAGACATCTTAAACTGTGGATTCAAGATCTTTGTGAGAATAATTAATAAAGGCTTTGATGGAGTCTGGAGTCTCCACAACCCATGGAGTCAGGGTTGTGGCTGGATGGATTTGTATGACAGCCTTCGGCGGGTATGTGAGGTACATATCTGATACTGCATCAGCTAAATGGGCACCTGGTAAATTTGAATATGCCATAGGTACTCAGCACTGAATTCCCAGTCATAAAAGTCAAAATATGTGTACAAGCATTCTGGCAACTTGTTTCACAGAGACTCAGAGACTGAAATGGAATTTGGGGGGAATAGAGACTCAGTTAAGTGAGATGAGCTGTATCTATGAAGGACACATGGTAGGTTAAAAGCAAATTTTAATGTAATTTGTAACTTTATGGGAAATAACTTTAATGATTCATGAGAAATACATGAAATATGACTTTCATGTTGGTGGCTGACCTCGCCTCTGTGTTCTGAACCTTTTCATCCCCTTTGATCCAGCACAGATTTAGAAGCATCATACTGTGAAGGTGATTACCATGAATGATATCATGAGCAAGTAATATCAGGAGAAGGAAGTAGGGATAATGGTCAGGTAATGTTTTTAAGTGACAAAGCATAGCTTTTCTTCCTTTCAATACATTTGATGCAACAGTTAAGGTCTCACTGTGACCGCTTTCTAGTTTTACCCCTAATTCTGGGACTGAAGCTCGAAATAAAACTCATTGCTTCAGACTAAAGACATATGTTTCTTGAAAGCAATTTAAGTTTATTTATCTTCTTTCTAGAAATACTTTCCATTTTATGTGGAAAATGTTATGAAAATATCCTCAAAGTTCAGGAGCTGACTTCAAGCAACTTTTTTCAACAGTTTTTCAGATGAGTTATTTCAACTTTCTCAATTTATTTTGTTCTTTGTCTCAAATACATTTTAGTCCAAATTTGTATCTAGTCATAATACATTTCAGAAAGGAAAAGAAAGGGAAGGCAATGGCACAACCCATGGCTGCACAAGGAAATGTGGTGATGGACATCTAATAAAATCTTAGTTAACTGCTGGTAATAAACCCCCCTTTTTGGAGGTTTTTGCAAAATCAAACTGCAATATACATCAGAAACACTAATAAAGACACTCAGGATATTTTACTACTATTTTTAAACCGGTGTCTTTTGACAGATCGCAATTTTCTCAGGGAAATAAGGAAAAATAAGAGAATGTTCTTTGATGCTCTGAAGCTCAGTGACTCACTGGAAGTAAAATGTTCTCAATGACTCACTGGATTGGGCTTTTACTCCTTTCTCCTGTATCTGCAAGTAACTTTAGAAAATTCATAAAAGTATTTTTTTCTTCCTTTGTATAGCCTGGATTGAATTAAAATCTCATTGCAAATTAGATCTTTGGTGTCTCTTTCTAATTCTTTCCAGATCTTCAGCAGTCATTCCCAGCCAGCCTCTGTTACTGGGTGGGCCAGCATAAAACAAGAGGATCCTGCTCTGAAAGGAGGCTATGCAACATCAGAGTGGTGTAAGCACTGTACTTTGTTCCCTGGAATTTCAATGGTAATATGCTCAGTTAACAGCTGAAAGTATATATCTTCTGACTGTCTGTTCTTGACAGGGAGCTAAGAGTTGTATTGGAGACAGTAAGCAGTTTTAATAAGAAAAGCAAGGTATAGAACCTCTTTTTCTCATGGTATAATTTGCTCAATAGCATTAGCTAGCTTGAAATGAAAAATTAATTAATTTGGGTTAGCAGAGGGATATGTAAGTATTGTGCATATGTAAGTATTGGAAGTCATAGAACCCCTTTGCCTAAGAATGGAAAAAGCTGTTTCTATTTTAGATGTCTGTGTTAGTTAGGCCTACCCTTTCCATTACTTGTCATACTGGCAGGGCTCAATAAATCATTGTCAGAAGTTAAGACTTTATTTCTTTGTGGATGACAGGGAAGGTAGCCTAGCACTTGGTGTCTGATGTCCCCCCTACTGACTGGGAGCCTGTTGGACCTAGAAATATGAAAGAATTGGTGAGTAGTGAATAGTGTGACAAACTGTTCTTCTTCTCATTCTAACTGACCTCAAGAAAGAAGTGCTTCATGTGGTCTGCTCTGGTGAGGTCCCAGGCCTCTTTTACTGAGTGGTCAGAGTTCTCAGAGGGCTGAAAAAGGAGTATGCCGGCCTTTATCACATCCTGAGAGCTACCCAAAAGCTAGGGAAACACAAAGGCATGAGGCACTCAGGTAAGAGCAAGGAAAATAATTTGTGATCTTGTGTCCTCCTTACCATTACTGTTTATCTCTCTCTCTGTCATTTGTGGCTAAATCTCTTATACAGCTGCAAAGAACTGACAGCGATATGCAAATAATCACTACAATGACTGTCCAGATGGTAAAGATAAGGGAAATCAGTTACACTATTTTATTTCTAACACATTTTATTTCTCTGAGTGCTTATACTGGGAGGTACAGCACACCTGGCAGGCTGAGCCAGAAAAATCAGTATGTGATGGGATTTGTTGAAGAAGAGGTCTTTGTGAGGGTGAAACACTTGATTTGGTTTCCATTAGGCAGAGGAGGTATAGTAAACAGAGAAATGTATAATTTTGACTGCATCATACAACAATATAAACTAAGATGCTGCTGAACTCACCTTATGAGGATTGTATTAATTTTTAAAGACTTAAATTCAGATATCTACGTTTGGATAGGGGTTTGAGTAAGGTGAAAAAGTGTTGCAGGTACTGGTAGGCATTCCCATCCTGACCTGAAATTGCTCGAGGCAATACTGCTTCTATTGATCATCCACCTCTATTTACTATAATCAGAAATAGAAAAGAGCATATAGGCATCTAAGAGTAATTGTGCCAGTTTGGAACTGTCTCATCATGCCTTCTACAGTGTTCAGTGTGTCACATAATCCAGGGCCAAGATTTTAAAGATAAAAATGGACAGGCACACCCTATATAACAGATTTTTCAGGTAGACAATTGTGAGTTGAGTTATATGTGAGTATATTATGCCACCATACAATGTGCAGAGAGATTGCTAGTCATTGCTAATCATAGATTGCAAAGGATGTGGCAGGTCAAAGAGCTCATGTATTTTTTCTTTGTCTTAATATGCATGTTTTCAGATTGGATCATGGAAGACCAAAACCATAAATCATTGGACAATGTCATGATGTCTCAATTTTACTGCAAATATTTTATAATATTAAAAAAATTGTGATCATGGACTGCTCCTGCAACAGGAGAAAAACCAAAAAACAAAGAAAGAACCAAAGTCAAACCTCATCTTCTGCACAAGAAGTTGTGGTCTTGGACCACACTTTTGAGCTATGGCATTTGATATGCCAGCTGCAGTGATAATGATAGTGATAAAAGGTAAGCATTGCGTGAAAATAATAAAATAGAAAATATTGGATTTTTTTTCCAGGAGACAAAAGTACAGTATTTTACAGTACATCAAGATTATGTTTGTGGAACTTGTCTTATGAGGGAAATTAAATTTTGCTTTACTAATCTATACATTGATCCATAAAGGGTTTACTCTGTGCTAAGTTATAAACATTTTAAATGGAATTATCTTTACAAGAAAGAGTAGAGAATCTTGGATACATTTTTTAATTTTCTACTTTTCCCCAGGACAATGGAGGATGTATAACATGCACAGCACAAAACACATTAGTCTTGTAAGTCTAATATATTTCTTCCATTTCTCCACTTTACCTAATGCCTTTTAATTGTTGAGAATTCCTGAACAAGCTTTATCTGATCATCCATAAATGAAAACTCAGATAGAGCTTGATGATTCTGTAGTGATCATTTCAAATGCACTGTACAGAACTGTGGAGAAATCAGCCAGGTGATGAAGTGTCACAGTTTAACCCGAGCCAACAACAAGCCCTAGGGAACTGCCCGCTCACGCTGGCAGCAACAGCTCTGGGGCGAGGGTTGGAAGGGTGAAAATCAGAAAACTGATGGGTTGAGGTAAAGACAGTTTACTAGGGAAAAGAAAAGCCATATACACAAGGAAAAACCAAGAAATTAATTCAGTGCTTCCCATGCCAGGCAGGTGTTGAACCATCTCCAGGGGAGCAGGGCTCCATCAGACATGACAGTGACTTGGGAAGACAAACACCATCATTCCAATGTCCTCCACATTCCTTCTTTTATCCCCCACTTAGGTTCTGACCATGATGTCAGATGGTCTGGAATATCACTTTGGTCAGTTGGGGTTACCTGTCCCAGTTGTGATTCCTCCCAACCTCCCAGGCACCCCCAACTCTCTCACCAGGGTGGAAATGCAAAAGCAGAAAAGGCCTTGGCTCTGTGTAAGCCCAGCTCAACAGAAACAAAAACATCTCTGTGTTATCAACCCTGTGTTCAGCACAAATCAAAAACACAGCCCCTTATCAGCCACTATGAAGGAAATGAACTCTACCACAGCCAAAATCAGCACTTGTAGGTAAGTATACACTCTGGCATAGTATGCTACAGGATTCAAAGTTGAGAATACAGCTGTCATTTATTGTTTGTTTCTTCAACTAAAAGAAAAGAAGATAAACACATTTGGGACTAAAATATGTGCACTATGGATAAATTTGACTTTCTGAAGAAATATGCTCGGTAAATAATCCAAAGCTCCTAAGGAGATACTATGTTTTGAGAATTATCACAGATCTGGAAGTATGCTAGAAGGAAAATATCCTGAACAGAGAATTGATAGAAGGAAAAAAAACAACCTGAATTTCTTCTTCTGAGGGAAGAAAAAAAATTTGAAAATTAAATATGTATATACTAAGTATATAGATACTAATTTAATTTTATATCACTACATGAGACTGCCATACTGAAAACTTCAATAGCAGATATTTTACAGTCACTATCCCACTTGAAAATGCTGTTTGTGTGTTTATTTAGTATCTCGTGATTACTTGGTAATACACAAGTATTAAGGGGTTAATTTTTATTAATTATGAAGTTCTTATTTTCCATTGAAGTGAACATTCCATATGCAACTATTGCCCTAACTATGTTGGCAGTAAGACCTCCTGGGTCCTCCATGCAGGTCTCCTGCTACCTTTGCCTGATTCTTCAAAAGGATGCGCTGGTCTTGAGCTTGGAGGAAGTGGTGTTTAAATATTGACCAGCATTCTTGGACTCCCCTCTTTGCTAGAGCTCTATCCCATGGGATTCCTCTAAGGAGGCCCTTGAAGAGGCCAGAGTTACTATCCAGAAGCCCATCATCATAATCTTTCTCTCTGTCCTGGTACCTTTTCATTCCATGCTGAACTCCACAATCACTCTGGTCGCTACAGCTGAGGCTGCCCACAACTTGTGCATTACCAAGGCTGAGCAGCACACCATTCCTTGTGGGAGCCTCCCATAATATACCTAACCCAAACTGCTTAGATTATGTTGATAGGTTGATTAGGTTAATACCTAATCTAAGCCTGCTAGACTTGTTACTTAGGCTGTCCAAATTGAACTAAAAATGAACCATTGGTTACAAGCTGTTTCTTTTGAAGCTGTGAGGAATATTGTTGCATCCTTGTTCTGTATTTCCCTCTTTTTTTGGTGAAAGTAATGCAAAACATAAATAAAATTCAAAGTCAGAATAAGAGGTGATTTGATATATATTCTTTCAAGAATACATTAGTGCATTTACTTTCTAAAGATGTCATAAGGCAGCACTGATTTTCCATAAAGACAGTTCATACATCTTTATCTATTTCTTTCAAGAAACAACATTTTAAAGTTATTTATATGTATTTATATAATATTTACATACTTTTAAATATTTGTTACACTTCTTTGTCAAGGAGAAATACGGGACTTAAACGCTATAAATTTCTCTAGGCCTGTTTTTGTCCTCCTATTGTCTCATTTAGTCATCTCTATCTTTCAAATTATCTTAATTTCATTTCCATAAGAGAAAAGCCCAGATGAATTATCTGTTTCTTTCTCCATTCTTTCAAAGTAATTAACAATTATGTAATCCAAGGACAGAAGAAAAAGAAATACTCCATTGTATTATTTCATTGACCAATGAGGCAGAAAATTGAAATAATAAATATTAAGTATTCAGATGTACACACCAAAAAAAAAAGAAAAAAAGAAAAAAAGAAATCGGCCTTCTCAAAGAATTTCAAAGTGCTACATAGTCCTGACTGTGACCAATTGCAATGACAAGTACTTAGGGCAACATTTGATGGATAAGTAGGTGAATTTTATGAACTGCACTGATTTTAATGTTGATTTGAATGACATTTAGCCGATGAGCTCACCATACTATCTCTACCTGCACTTTGTGGCATGTGGGAGATTTTTCATTCAAGTACATAGTGATTTAATGCTTCAGCTAATCACTGTTTACAAAAAGCTTTCAAGTAAACATGTGTTTTCAACTGCTTTGCAACTTAAGCTCTTTAAAATTCAGTAATTATGTAACATTTTCTTGCTAAAACTGAGTGTTGATTTTATCCCTTCTTGTTTCCAGATATTCTTTATTTTATCATGTTACTGAGGCATTGAAAAGAACATTGTTTGCATTTCCCTGGTTATAGCATTTACACTGTCTACAGTACACCAATAGGAATTAATAGGTGAATAGAGAGTATTTTTACAGTTCTTACATAGCCATCTGTGAACAGAGTTTCTGCATCAGGGCCAGAATTTGTGGGTGTTCTAAAGTAGCCTTTCAGTGAGTGGATTGTAATACCACAACAGAGCCATCACTTGTTCTCAGTACTAACCTATATTCAGCACTTCAACTTTGTCTAATTGTGGTTCATGAATATTTGATGTACTTATGCCTTAAGATGATGGATCTTTTAATCTTTATTTTTTTTTTGTAGATCCCTCAGAAATGTAGTTCTATTACCCCTTAGATAAATGAACAAGTTGAAACTCTTGATAGTATAAGACTGTTTTGAGAAGTCTGCAAGTTTTGACTAGCTCCAGCTGAATTACTTTTCTGAATAACTTTCCTTTTTAACATCTCTGGATGTTGATATTAGAACTGAATATGACTTTCGCAAAATGAAAGGAGATATTTGCATTACCAAGACAGGAGTTAGTTTAGGCTTATTCTCTTTTTTGTTTTCTTTTGTAGATGTTTAAAATGAATATATTAAAAATGGTATATTATTAAGGAAATAACTATGGCTTTTGTGCTTGCAAAATTCTGGGCTAAACAAATAAACTAGAGGGTGATACCTATACCAACTCATCCTTAAGCCCGTTGTTTTTTGATTTTTTATAATTTAGAGGTAAATTTGGAGAATAAAGGCGTAATTACACTGTAGTTATAGAGTAGTGCAGGGACAGATTATGGTCTATGAACTTTGCAAACTTTTTCCTCTAAGTAACAAACTTCTAAGCGTTGAGGATGAAGCAATAGCTGAGTACCTTACAGAAAGCCTGATATACTTGATTTCAGATTAGATAAGGACTGCAATCCCATGTTTTACAACCAAGCACAAAATCTTCTGAGAAAAAAAATCTCTTTTTATCTCACATATTTAAATAATTTTAGGGAAATTCTAGTCATAGAAATGGGATGATATTAACTACACTCTGTAGATTCCTTTAGAATGGTAAGACTAATGTTTGCTTTAACGGTTTTAACACACCTACATCATAAAGAGTATATTCTGGAATGCTTTTTTAAACATACTTAAAATTCAAATCTCAGTACTTAAATGATACTAGTTTAACATCATATCCACCAGATATGATGATTATCATATCTGAACACATTAAAGGCATCAGCAGAACTAAAATCTCATAGGTAAAGTAATACAATGCAAGGAGGAGTTTGAAGGTCAGTGTTTTTTTGAGTGCAGCAAACTCTAGAGTCTGCTTGTCCTGATGAGAAAATTTTATCTTCCAGGGTTTGTACAAAGTAGAAAAATATTTTAGCTGTAGAGAAGTCTGCTACATAAATATGTTATAGAATGATGCTTGGTTATCAGACAGAGCACAATATTGAGGATAGTATACAATTACAATAGTTACAGTACTTACTAGACTGCAAACATTGAATGCATACCATCCTTTTGCATTTCTTTTGCCTCCAGCTGTCATGCTATCCTTCATACTGTTGTGCAGTATTTATTATTAAGTCGTATTATTATATTGTAAGTATAGTACTTACTGGTGTTTTGTTTTGAAAGCATGCATTTCTCTGGGTCTAGGAGCAGAAATCCCCATGGCTACATTAAATTCACTGGAATTTTACACATTTGCAACAGCTGTGGGCTTGGGTCTTCTCTCTGGTTGAAATGGACCAGGCAGTTGGTATGTTTTGCAAATGTAGTTTTCAGGAAACTACTGCACATTGTGTGGACTGTGAAATACTTAACATGACAGACCAGAAAGCACAGGGGACTCTTCCCCGGTGAAGGAAATCAGATGCAGCTCCATTGTCTTGAAAGTACATCCTGTATTTCTATAGCCTTAGAATCTTTTTCAGTCTACTTTTTAAAAACAGAGTGAATGTTCTGGTTTAGAAGAAATGTTGCAAGCAACTCAGTCAATTCCAGAATCCATGATATATCTACCTCTGGTGAGTCCTCAGGCAGCACAGATGTGTTGTGCGTTAATCCTGTAGCTGTTAGGCATGTCTGACTCCTTGGGAAACAGCAAGAAGCAGATCAGCTGCCAGTAATTTGAACACTCCAGAAGTCCCAGCATTGTGAAGTGTTGATGCCTGATGCCCTGCACTGGGGCTGCCTCTGGCTCCCACCACGACCTGCCCTACTCCCTCACTGCCTCCCACAGTGAGCTTCCAGCCCTCTCCTTTTCAGTGAATTAGTCACAGAAAAGGTGAAAATTCTGCCATTGCAATCCAAACCCAATTGCAATTCAGAAATGATGGAATATTGTGATGTTTGAGCCTCTAAAGACATACAAAATGAAATGGTTGTCATAAAGACAAGCTGCCCACAAAAGACCAAAGAAGTATGGAATTTCCTGCTTGCAACAAAACCAGTAGCGCAATTTAGGAGCAACCCGCTGTCACCCCCTTTCAATTCTTGCAAAACTCCATGCAAATAACCAAATGGCAAACATCCACTGTACTGTATACATTCTGTGTTCCAAAAATTTTGCTTCCATATTCTGGCTGCCAGGGAATACCAGTGGCAGCATAAACATGTCATTGATAATTTGTCAGTCTGCCCTACTAATGACAGAAACTGTGACTATCAAAAATAATTAAAAAAATTCTTAAATAATATCTGTCACTTAGAAGTTCACTGAAGGGCCTTATTTTATAAACAATAAATATAGCACTGCTTGCAGATGAGCTGTGTAATATAATGTTGTAAAAGTTCATGTGTCCAGCTGAATCAAACATCAGAAAATATAGCCCAGACAAGTTAAATACATAGTACAGACACTCATTTTTTTCTTCCTGTCCCTTCCCCCCATTAGCTCTTTCTGGTGTGGGAAAACCATGTAGGCTCTCTAATATTTGTGTTTGATTAAAGGTGCTTTGTGATCTCTAAAACAATTCCCAGTTTTTGAGGTTTGCTTTCACTTCTTTAAAGAAACTCTAAAGAATGAGAAAAGTATGACCTACATGGTACCAGAGGCTCACTCTCTGTGTGGCTTTGTTGGTCTCAATCTGGTCTACACAATGTCTATGTTCATTCAGTCTGTGTACGTACTACAGTCACTTATGCCTGACTCTGTAGGATAAGTGCAAACATAATCCAGGGAATAAAAGGAGTAATCAAATTTTTACTACAAATAATGAAGTACATTTTTCAACATGAGCTTGTAGTATGAAGAAACTTGAAGTCTTTTAGCTTTTAGAAAAGTGTCACTGAGTAAACTGATCTTTTGCAGGTTGAATTACATTTGGCTGGCCTTTTTTCAAAAGGAGAAAAAGCAATATTTTCTCTCTCTTAGAAAGTATAGAAATGCATTGAACAACCTTTGCTTGCTGTAAAGATTTTCTGATGCCGCAAATACTTACTAGGTACCCTAGCTGATATGACTTACAATTAGGAGTTTTTCTGGTAATTCACAGTTTCTTTATTAGTTAACAGGATATAATTTCTTAAGAAATATCTTAAGAAATATCTTAAGAAATATCTTATATAGTGTAGTAACACTACTTTTCCATCATGAGTGTGAACCCAGGCCTTGTAATATGTACTGCTTGTTGTACTTGAATGATGACAGACATTTGTTTAGGGAGAAGGGAGACTGACTGTGGAGTGCAGGAGTGCTCCACTGTGAACCTGGAGTGGAGAGAACTGAGTGTTCAAGGGAGTGGTGACACATAAAACAAAAATCTGCATAAAAAGATAAGCTTGGCCATGCTTATTTGTATAGAGGTGGTTGAGGTGAGAAATCATTCCAGAAAAGATGTGGTACTGATTTTTCCAGTGTCTGGATTCATTAACAGAATTAAACTCAAAACTGAATGTCGGGAGACCTAATGCAAAATAATGATTGGAAATAATAGAAGTAAAAAGGTTAAATTGTACATGTCAATCGTTTGGGGCATATAAGCTCTTAATTTACGTAGTGTACTTTAAATTTTTTAAATATTTACTATTTTATTGTACAAACACTAGTAGTAATTCATTGTAATTTTATACCAAAAACACCTCCAAAACTTAGGATGAGAGATTTGTGACCTAATTTTTATTTCCTACAGTTACATGCTTCCTTTGTGCTAGCTAGGCTTGTTCTGTACTCAGTGAATCCCAGCCAATGCTTGTGGAGGGTTGTTTAGTCCATTTATTTCTGTCAGTTGACTATGATGGGTGAAATTGCCTCCTGGAGTTGCATTGATCATGGAGGAATACCAGATGAACAACTTAAAGTAAGTAGTTGGCTTGCAGGAACATCTGGGTTGACCCTCAACTGCAACTTGAGGCTTGATATTTAAGAAAAACACAGTTGATTTTCTTTCTCTATTAGTTTATAGAATGCTGAGAACAAAAACTTAGGTAAGGACTACAGCAATAAACTGGATTCAGCAGTATACATTGATCAGGCAGAAATTAGTAATTTCACTCTAGTTTATAAAAAAAAACCCAAAATTAGGTGTTGACATCCTAGAAGTACAATGAGATTTTCTCATCTAGGTCTGGCAACATGACTTTGTTACACACAGTCTCTCAATAACTAAGAGCAAGAAATATTTTGTTTTGTGAATTTATCACGTATTAAATTTAAAATTAGAATGAGAAATCCTGAAGGGGAAAAATGCATCAAGCAGTAATCTATTTTGGAATTAATGAACTGACTGGCAAACGGACTGCTGACATCTGTGGGAGGCAAATTTTCGTCTGCAATTTGTATGTAATGCAAAAATTATTTTTCCAATTAAAGGATGAATGATAGTGATGTAATTAATTTTTTGCACAGTAAAATCAAAGCTCAGTATTCATAAGTCTCCATAATTCTGGGAAGAGCTTGTTCAACTCTCTGGAGCTGAAAAAGTGCAGTTTCTACCCTCCACCTTTTGTCACACAGGCACCATGTGTGTAGACTGAGCATTCAGGAGAGTATGTCAGTGAGTAAACTTATTGAAAGAAATGAAAAAAAGAATGACTTATGCATGGCAAAAGCTGAATGGAAGGGTAAAACACATATTTCCTAAGTCACTTTCAAGTTTAGTTTGCCAGGAAAGCATAAAATGAGATTTTTTGCCAGATTCTCAAGGAAAAAATATGTTAATATGATGTTCTGCACTGTGTGTTGGGTTTGTGATTTCTTTTTTTTCTGACATAGAAGGCAACACATTAAGCCATGCTGATATGTTGATCACAAAAAATGGAGCAAAAGAAGTTGAAATATGCAATATAGCTTTATATAAATTTTCTGAGTACTTATTTCAGGGAAATAAGTCACTACATTTCCAGGAATTCCTTTCAGGAAAAAGTAAGTTTGCTTTGGAAATATGCTGTGAAGAAGGGAACTGATAAAAATTAAGGTAGTGATAATGCAAACCAAAGACCAAAAGTAAGCGCTTAAGAACAAATTTTATCCCTGAATGAGAGACCACTGTAATTAATCACCATAATATCTTTCTTGGAAAACTTAGAATTTTTTGGCTTATTCAGTACTATTGTGTGGGAAGGTGAAAATTTTTAGATAGAAAATCACTAGTTTCTTTTCCAAAATTAAATTGTCATTTCTTTCATTAATTTTTCTATGGCTCTTAACATTTAACCATTTTAGGTAAACTCAATTAAAGAGCTTAAAAAAGGTGGGTTTTACTTTTATTTTGAAATGTAATTAAAAGGTTTAGAACAACTAGTTCTTTTGTGGAATAAAATATAATATACATATAATATAACCTACAGCTCTTGGAGTAAACTTTTTCTTTACATTTAAAAAATTTTCATAACTAATCAATTACATTTTTACTATAATACTAACACTCCTAGCTATATTAAATATTATACAATATACAATATGCAATATTTATTATATATAATATTTAATATATGAATGAAATTAAAATTATACATATTAATTATATACATACGTTTATCTATATATTCACATTATATAAAAATTCTTTTTATATATATATATATATATATATATATATATATATATATATATATATATATATAAATTTGGATGTAGCTTTATGATTTTTCTGCTATTAAAGATTGCAGAAATTAAAATAGAAAAACATAGTTACCTGTATGGCAGGCAAGAAAATACAATTTTATATACCTACACCAAGCTTCAAAGGTTCATAACTATCAGGTTGAACTTTGAGGTTGTCCTTTTTGAACATCTAGAGGTAGATAAAGACTCAGATCCACGAAGTTTTTCTGTAGCTGTAGAGTTCCAGGCCTTGTCAAAAATCTTAGCAGAGTTCTGCAACTTACTTCAGCCCTGTATCTGCTCATTATTTAACGGCAATTTTGGAAGTATCCCTTAGGCAGCACCATTGCTGACCAAACTAAACCATGAATTTAATGAAGAGGAAATTAAAGTATTTCATATAAAACTCAAGAATTGTGTGTGGAACTCAGAAACACTGTAGGGAATTTCTCAGAAGACGAATGTATTTTCCAGTTGATGAAAGCAGTTTGAAAGATGAAGATAAAAAGGTTTAAAAATAAAAAAGTCCCAACATTAAGTAAATAGCTCAATAAAGATATCTGGTGTAACATATGCACAAATATTTTATTACAGAAAGGGTTATTGTGTTGTAACATTAAAACCAGTAGGGTGTTTTTTTAAAGTTCTTCTAGAATAACCTTTTAAAATATTGATATTGTGATGCATTAAAAAGTCAAAGATATTTATGGTTGTTGGATTCTCTCAGAAAACATCCCTGGAGAATTGAAGCACATTTGGATGTACAGTAAAAGTAGGCTTTCCTTCTTAAAAATCAATGGCAAGTTACAATTAACAACTGTAATAAAAAAAAGGAAAATGTTCTTTGCTTTTCTGCAGGTTGAAGAAAAGAATTTCTGTTATCAAAACTATAAGTTCTTTAATTTTTTCCTTACTTTAGGAATCTGTAAAACCTTCCTTATTCCCAACCCATCTCATCCAAAAAAATCCAATAACATCACATTTCAATCCTTCCCATCCACCCATTTGTCTGCCTTGTTTCAGGATTTCCCTCAGATTGCTAAGGACTGTCCTAACATCTTGCTCTCCTCACCAGCAGCAGTTATCATCTGCAGCACGCATGCAGGGAATATTGCTGTGGAGACTGGAGCAGAGGAGCAGCAGCTATCACCACTGTAATACCAGACTGGGGACATGTAGAGCCTCTCGTCCTTTCCACCCCTTTTTGTAGCATTTGGAGGCCTTCACAGATTTGTTGTAGTGCTCCAAACTGGATTTGTAATGTTCAAAGAGAAGCATGCAGAAAAGTGTAGCATATTTTCCTTCCCAATTTCTACGTACAAAGGGGATGTGAGATTTATCTTTCTTACAGTCTTAATGTTGCCAGGAAATTTCCTTGATGCCAAGAAATAGCTTAGCTGACAATTTTTTGATAGTATTACCAAGAGGTCTCTCTCGACCTTTCCAAATGCTTCATTTCTAGGGCCGCATCCATCTGTTACAGACAGCCAAAACATACAGTTGTATCTATAAAAGTAGAATTTATAGTATTTTTCTGTAAAGTTATGTCAGTTCATAATTGTGGTTTCTCTTCAACAAGGAGAGATAATACAGTAGCTTAGTTACAGGTAATATCTTTTAAAAATCCCAAATTACACATCACAAACTATTCAGGAATTTCATTACTGCAGAGCAATTTTTTTTCTTTATTTTAATGCAGTGTATATCCAGGTGTGTCCATAATGATGTAGGACTGTTGGTTAATACAATAAATTAAAACTCTCATTTAGGACTGATGAAGTTTTTAACTGAATAAAAAACAAAGGAAAATTTGCTGTAATACTCTTATGTGTTGTAATAGCTTTTTTCCACGTGCCCATTGGGGAAATGTATTGATGGGAAAATAGCTCTTTTGGTGAAGGCACAATTGAAATTGATTTTTTAAAGCAAGAGATTTTTTTTTCATTGATGCAAGTAGTGAAGAAATGGAGACTGGATTAGGTTGAATGTGGTTTTTATGGTAATATGACAGAATTGGTTCTGGATAACATAAAAAAATATTAGGTCCCAGCCACTTTCTAAAAAGAAATGAAACCAACCAGCCAAATTCCCTTTCCCCTCTCAAAGAAAACCCAGCCTAAAGCATCTTCCCTTGGACTGGGCTTTGACACATAATTTTTGTCTCCTTGTGCTTGATTGATTACAGAATTCCAGCACAAAATGAAAAATGCTGCTATTACTCATCTACCTTTGTGGTGAAGGATATAATTCTTGAAAGAAAATCTTAAAAATTATCAGAAATGTATTATTAGCTCTCCTCATATAAAATAACTCAGTTCAATAACTCAGCAAGAATTTCACTGTGTTATAATATGAAATATACATGCTCAGAGAATTAAAGTTTTTTCCACCTAGATTTCTTTTTCTTCCACAAAGCTTTGCTTAGGTCTTTTAATTGGAAGCTAATGTTCATGAAAGTCTATCTAGGAAACTGGGAGAACACTAGAAATTTTCAGAGCAGGCTGATTAGGAAATAAATCTCATTGAGACATCTCTAGAAGCATTGCTATATGCTTATGGTGGTCTTAGGTCATGATAAGAGCTGGGAGCAGATAGCAATGTTTTGAAGTTTATTATCCATAGCAAGTCCTCCCCTCATTTAGAACATGTTGACTAAAGCAATCCTATTTTACTTGAACTTCTTTTAAACTAAGTTCTAGTGTATTTAATGTGGTTTCATTCACTCTTCTCCCCTCTGATCATAGGATGATCTTCTCTACAGTCCACCTTTGTGATGCATCATTATGCCACAAATCTGTGGACTATCAGAGGTATTGTACGATGTTAAAGAACCTCAGCCTATTAAGTAGGAAAAAATTGCTCAAGCTGCAGATATTATAAAACCTGAGAAAAAAAGAAAAGTTCCTATGCCTCTTGTAGCTATCCCTGGGAAAAATAACACAATTTTTTCTACCCTAGACAGAATTTCCTATGACTGTACATGCAGAAATTTATTATGAAAATGTATTTTAAATAGTGTTTCTGTTACTAGGAAATTTACCTTGGAATAAATTGTTGCTTGTGCTTTTCATGCTGAGTATTCACTTTAGTTGACAGAAAAAAATGTATTACTATCCTCTACCAGGGTAAAGAAAAGAGTCTTTTTTTGGTAACTTTGATCATAGCTGTATGGAAATATTTAGAAGTTTCCTCTGGAGCTGTGCCTCATAGTGTCCAAGGGGTGTTTTTTAATTTTTTGTGGTTTGTTGTTTTTTTCTTTTTTGTTGTTGTTGTTCTTCCCTAAAGAACTTTTCAGCTGCTTAAATAAATAGTCCCTATATTGCATGGCTTTTCTTTAAGAAAATATCTTAAATGCTTATTGACACAAAGTATTTTAAAAGCAGCTTTTAAAGTAGAAAAAGTATGATGAAAATGTATTTCTGCAAGCGTAAGGATGAACTTCAAAGTGAGTTTAAAAAAGAAAATTGACATCTAATTTCTTTTTTATACTTTTAATTGACTTTGTTTACTCTTAAGGTACCTAGGAGTGACAAAAATAGACTACCTTAAAAAATACATCATAAAATGCTTAGTGAAATATATTACAGCTGTTTCTGAGAAGTGAAATTGCTGATCATCAAGGTGAATATCCCCTATAGGCCCTGATTTAGATTTAAAAGGAAAAAATGAAAAGGACTTCCCAGCCCCTAGCTGGAAGCATGGTACCTGGACTGTTTTCTTCTGCTTTCTGGCTGAAAGAGACCACGTGTGGCTGGTAGAAGTTAATAAAGATGAATTTCACCTGGCAAGTAAGGACAAGGGGAAAGAGAATGAAGGCAGAGGTGCTACTCTCCTGAAATAATTGAGTTTTTTCCTACTGATTAAGAAAAACACTTTCCTGCAACAAGAAGAATGAAAATTTCCAAGCATATTTTTATTTAAACAACAGATTACAGAAACAAAAAGGCTGTGTATTACAGAAGAAAATTAGTCCTTAGCAAAAGACTTAGCAAAGGACTCCAAATCAGAATTCTGATTGTTTGTCTTTATATATCCCAGACACTTTAGTCCAGAAATAATAGTGTCTATATAAACACGTTATTCAAGTATAAATAAACATTGCTTAAATTACTTTGTTTGACCCATATGTGATTTTGTTTTTTCGTGTACTACTAATTTCTTCTTTTTGCAGTTTTTATGTCTGACAAAATATAAAGATTATTGAGTATAAAAAAGAAAATATTGTATGTTTAATTTTTCTTAATAAGAAAATATTTCTGTTTTACTCCCCTGAAAATACATGAAACAACATGCAGAAAGGCTGGCCTTGATGCATTCATTATATGACCTCTTATGCAATGTCCCAATTACCCACTATGTTTTTTCTTCAAAGGTAAATTTTCTTTTGAAGGAAATTTTGGTTTTATCGACTCAGAGAAAAAATAGTAACTTGATATGCATTTTTTCTTCCAATATTTTTACTGGTTTCTTGTGGCATTTTGTAGCTTAAAATATTGCTAATTGCCTCTAATCATTAAAATACATAAACTCAGAAAAATCATAAATCTTTATTAAATTTTATATAAGATATCAAATCTCAAAAATACATTTTCTACTTCAAATTGCTTTCTAACTTGGTCAACCGGGAAATAGCAAGTATTTTGATTTATATTTAAGATTATTTGTTCTCCTAAACATTTTCTAGTATCTTTACCTGAGACTAGTCATTAAAAATACAGCTTCTTTGAGCAAAGGGAGAGCTTATTTTACTTTTATTAGTATAATTTAATTTTCAATATATTTTATAACTCACCTTTTAGTATTGCTATATTCCAAATGGACTCTGTTAAGATGAAGGATGAATATTAGAAAAGATCCTTGATAAATTTTTTTCCTAATTTACTTTCTAATAGTGCCCTTCTTTAAACTCAAAGACCTTTTCCACTTTTATTAACTCAACCATCATGAACCTATAACAAATAACTCTTACTCTTTATTACAGAATTAGATTTTTCCATGTAATTGTTTTGGGATAAATGTTCATTTGAGTTGCAGTCTGGTTTGTAAAGAGAGTTGCTTTCTGCCAGCAGTTCATTCAAACATATGCTGTTTTATAGGGGAGCAGAGGGAGACATTAGACACAAATACAATTGTGCAGAAAACATCATGTAGGCAGTGGGGATTTTATAGATGAAGGAAGAAGTCATGGCTTCCATAAAAACATAAAAATAATTTAAAGAAAAATTTTACACACAGGATAAGCATACAAAAAATTGCATTCTGAAAGGCTCATGTTTAAAACTGCTGTATCACAAAGCAATAATTTGTGCCAGGCCATAGGTTATTGTTATGTAAACCTCCCAAGTCACCTACCAAAATCTCAGATATTACTGCCAGACAAATTCTTGGGTGTTGATTGATGCACTATGTATCAACTGTAATCAAACCAAATCATAGCAATTATCTAAATCACAGCTCAAAAAATTTTAATTAGATGGAAAAAATCTTTGCATCCAGCCTGTTACTACAAATTAAAATATTTCAAGGTATAATATTTCAAATTTACAGTCAGACTTCTTTCAAAGTTTTCTATATCCTTATTCTTATGAAAAATAAACTTGTGTAAATGTGATCTTAATAATATGAATATAGAGGGAGAACATAGAACTTTTTCCACTGCTGACAGAAACAGTAAATTTGTTTATTTGCAGTAATTTATTTGCAATGTCATTTATACACTTGCACATTTTTTACCATATTCACACAAAACTCTACTGGCAACAAATTTAGTGTCCTAAAAATGTAGGACTGGCAGACATTAAAGAATAAAACCTTTATTGGTACCTCAAAAGAAAATGAGTGTGCTCAAGTGAATAATATGGCCATTAATTGTTGTGTGAGGATTTCAGTGTATTGCATTCTCCCATACAGCAAACTTGAAATTTCAGGAATTTCTCCAAACCTGTGAGAGCAAACACGTGTGCTGCTGTCTGAATGTGCAGTAAAATACCATCCCCAGCATGTGCCCCGTTTTCTGAGTTGACCCTCTCCATACAGCTCCTGTAAAGAACTGTTTTTTGCCTTACAAAGACCCACGCTGTCGGGAAGGTCCTGCTGCTCACAGTAGCTGTGTCTGCACTGACCACTGAGCTGAGACTGTCACAGAAAGTCCTGCAGGGCTGAGCAGCCTGGCTGCCTGCCTGCCTTTAGTAGGTATTCTGTTATTCCTGACCAGTTCAGGCTTTTTTCTGCATTCCTTGTTCTTGGCAGCTGAACGTCCTTTCTTCCAAACTGTTCTGAATTCTAGGCCATGAGAGGGACTTTTTCTGTGATGTGTACAATGTAACTGAGAATGAGGCGATTTTTTCGTAGGCAGACTACAAATTTGATGTCTTATGATCTTTCTTTTGATATATTTTTAACTTACCTTTACAGTATCCTTTTCATATTTGGAAGTCATACTCGTGGTTTGCATTGGGCAATTTTCAAGTGCTTTATGTTTTTTTTAATGAACATTTATTAGGAAGAGAACTCTAATTGTCTTCCCTGATTTGCAATATTAATACTTTAAGTAATCTATGAAAAATTTATATTTTTTCTTACACCTCCTCATCCTTCCCAGTGTTCAAGGGCCATCAATGATCCAGAGACATCTCCATTGGTATGTGGAAATAATAATAATAAATAGATATTTCTTATACAATTTACAAAAAGTTGAACGAGCTGGAAACAATTCAGAGTAGGTCATTCTTGAATTTTAAACAAAGGTTTACCAGGGAATAATTTGTCTTCATAAGTATTTTTGAATTGTCACTGCTCCAAAGTGCTCCCAAGGGGGAGGAATTTATAAGTTCTAGCTGATCTGCAGGCCACAAAGCCTTTTTATATTAGCTGAAGCTCCCTTACATTCCTTGCTAATAACCTTAACAAGAATAAGGTTTTTAAATAGTCAGGTTAGGTTGACTAAGATGAGGACACACAGCTGCGTCCCCTGGTGTGCCAGCTCCCTCTCTATTTTAGACTAGACTAAGTGCCTAATGCTTCACCTAGTGGGCAGAGCAAAAAAAGTAACCAAAGTAACCATATAGGACATTGTATTTCTCTTTAATAACTTTAATAACAGATTGTGGATATTGACTGGGGAGCAGACTGAAATAGAGTTAGAGCTTTTCCCTTTAACTAATAGAAAGAGAATAAAAGAAGTTTAATTTACTAAATGCTTGTATGAAGTCATAAGCATATTTCACAGGAAAATGCCTTGCTTAAGAACTAGAAAATGAAGTGGTCTTGATATTTCATTGGGTTTTCTGTGAAGTCCAAGAAGATGCTGAGGTCTATCTACTGAAATCATCACCACCAGAAAAATCCTTTAACACTTTTCAAGTTCAGCAGTGTTTGCAGTCTGTATCTATGGCTTCAAAGGTAACATCTGTACTACAACCAGTGACTATTTATAAATAAAAAAAATTATTCTAAAGGTGAAAGTGCTTCTGTCCAACAATAAGGTGAAACCCATTTTTTACACATGCTTTTAAAATACTTGTTCAGCCATTTCCTTTCCATAGAAACAAATATTGCTATTGTGCACTGCTACTGTCCTTTAATGAACATTATCTAATGTATGATTTCTTTTACAGTTTAAAATGTGTTAAAAACTTTCTAATTGACAGTTTAACTCTTATTAAGTGTCTTTAACCACAAGTTTTATTCAAATATTTCTAATGAGATGAAGAGGTATCACTTACAAAGCTTAAATTATAATATTATTATTTTCCCTGTTGATTTCTGGTGAAAAGGACTGCTATGAGGTGAATGAAATTGTTTGTAAGCACAGAACATTTTCCATTCTTGAAGTCAAGCTAGACTTCAGATCCAGTGGAGGGCTATGTAAGCACAAAACCATGTTTATGTTACACATTCTGGTAAAATGCAAAAAGAAATGTAATTATAAATCTTCATCAGGTACTTAAAAAACCTGGTTGTTTTAATACCTTTTTCCTGACTATTGCAATATTTTCTGTATGAGATTGCTGGAAAAATATTTGTGAAAATGACGTCCTAGGAACATCTACATAAAACAGACTTTAATGTATTAATTCTCAGCTATCCCACTGGAAAGCACAATAAAAAAATCCCCAAAGTCAAATACATTATCAGTGTTTTTATATAAAGATCTTCCTAACTTGATGTTTGAAATAATATAATAAAAATATATTTCAAATGTCCTTATGGGCTGTGATCAAATTAGCCATGTCTTTCAGTGTATGATCCAAAATGAGATGATTAAAGCATAAGAAAGAAGGACCCACAAAATAGATAAAAATCCCAGCTGGGATTAGCTGAGGTAACCAAGAGGAACACACAAATCTCCCATTTTTATGGGAAGTGATCATTGTGTTGACTTGTTTGTAAACATTACAGATTTTAGAAAGAAAACTGTGAAGAAAACAGTCTGCTAGGATTAATTTTTATTTTGTAAGAAGGAAAACATTTGGCACCAGGAACAATTTCTTTAAAGTGTGACACATGGTTTGCCAACAGCGTTGTGTGGAGAAAAACAAACTTCACCTATTTCTTTCTCTTTTGCTTAGTAACCTGTTTGGTTTTATACTTACATCTCTCTCAACATTTTCTACTTATTGGCTGTAGAAGACGTGCAGACAGAGGCAAATTTACTATTATCTTAGACCTTGCTGCATGAACTACACAGTCATTCATTCTTGTGCAGATTTCTGTGATATTTGGGATATTTTGTCTTTCATGAGATTTGTGAGGACATTTGACCATCTATTTCCCCCTCTGAAGTTTCAAAAGGACAACAGGAAAGTAATATTCTCCTATGGGCTATTGCTTTTTGCATAGCTTTGCTTCCCATGAGTATCTTCCAGCTTATTCCTCAGACTGCTTTCCAGATGAGGTATCAGCATAGCCTTGTTCCAAAATATCACTGCATCTCTCAGGAAAGCTTGTTCTATGACCCATTTTTCCCTGCTCCTTTAAGATGGACATACAGATTCTGTAGACTACAAAATCAA
Source organism: Sylvia atricapilla (assembly GCF_009819655.1). NCBI lineage: Eukaryota > Metazoa > Chordata > Aves > Passeriformes > Sylviidae > Sylvia > Sylvia atricapilla. Next base: position 28,044,195 of record NC_089174.1, read on the forward strand.
ATGGCAAAATGAATATGTGCTTATGGCTCCTAAAAGTAGCCTCCTTAAAACTGTCTTCCTCTAAATATGAAGATTTTATTTCTTACTTGACAGTGCAACTGCTCCTGTCCTACATTCACACATAAATACGTATATATGTGTATGTATAGGTGTGTACACATATGTGTGTGTATATGTGTGTATATGAAGGCTTATGTGTGTACATACAGGTATATATAGGTGTGTGTGTATGTGTGTATATATGTGTGTATATATCTATGTATGTTTATGTGTACCTATTATTTTCTCATTACTGCACATATTTCCTTGGCTCTCTCAACAAACGGTGTGATTTTTCATTTTGGAATTATTCTATTCCAAACCTGAAAGTGTATATACTTGATGCAGGACTTTAATACAACGTCAAATAGATTACAGTCTGGTTAGTGTCTGAGCCACCAATTATAAGAGATTTAATAGTGTTTTGGCCTACATTTGCTGTCCTCATTCATTATTCAAGCTCCCATCATGCAGTGTATTCACTGGAGGTTATAGGGAAGGAGTGGCATGGCAGACTGCGTCCTCAGATCTCAGAGAATGGTTTCCTTTAGGACATATTGTAGTGTAATGTGATTGAGAAGAAATATAAATAACATTAAACAAAAGAAAATGCAACTGCTCCTTCCATGTTAAAATTAAGATTTTAGTCATGACAAAATAGCCTCTAGGAGTATGTTCATCTTTGATCTCTCTCAGTTCCTGGGCTGATTTCTCTTGTTACATTGCAAATGAGCAAATTAAATTAATTTCTTAATATAAATCAATTCCAGGATGCAGAAATAAATGTTCAAGAATTCCCACCATGTACTTTTCTGCGCTGTCTGGAGGGAATACTCAGTTATTTTTCACAATAGCTTGTAGACAGAGGCCAACTGCAAACACATATGCACATAGAAAAGTGCCTTTAGAAGCATATAGAGCTGCAGAGAGGTTTTTCTGTCATGGAATGTGTCACAGCATCTTCTAAAGTCTCTTCTGCTTTATGGAATTAGCTCGGCTGATTGAGGAAACCTGAAACTCACCATGTAACCACTCAGAGTGTTCCTGTGCAATACAATTCAGAAGTAAAATGAGGCAAGACCCTAGAGTGCAATGAGAAGCAGCAGGAGGGAGAAAAGCATATTGGGTACTAAAACATTTAAATGAGAAAAGAATTTGCCTGGCTTTGAAATGTCACTCGAAGAATTAGACGATCATTAAGTAAGTAAACAGTGTGGTTTTAGCATTTTCAATAGAAAATTAAGTTAAAATAGAATATGTTTAAATAGAACCTCCTGTACCTGCTTAATATAACTTAATCTTTGTAAAGCAATATAGATAGAAAACATGCCTAATTCTGACTGTCCTCTGGAGGCAGTGTCCCTGAAAATATTAAACATAATGTTCCATATAGCAGAAGTACAGACATTCATTTTAAATGTGTGGTTGTTTTCCTTGTACTGAAGTAGTGAATAAAATGAGATATATAGTAAAAGATTTACTTATATGTGCAATATGTAGCAATGTATAAATACATGCAATTGTTGTAAGTAAAGTGTTTTCAATTGCAGTACTATTGAGGAAGTACTTTAATTTCATCTTACATACACATATGCACATATAAAAGATCTGCTAATTTGCTTTTATTTCTGCCATTGACAATTTTTATGTCTATATATTTTAAGATCCCACTAAGGCTCCCACTAAGGATCCCATTTCTGTGCTTGCTCATGTAAGTAGCATTCTTGTTCTGTATTGGTATGTCATTAACCCACTGCTATGATAAAGTAAATAATTCAGAGATTAAAGTTTACAGCTTGATAGTAGGCTAGCTTAATAGGAATTTATTAATTTTGTTCTAACAATTATTGAGTATTAACTGATTGTTTTGAAGCTAAAGACTTTTTTTTAACATTAAAAACTAACTTAAACCTCCCCAAAATGAAAAATGTCCCATATTTGTATGGCTGACATAAATTTCTTGTTGTGCCCTTCAGAAAAATAGAGAATATTTATGGTTTAGACCCACACTCTGAGGTTCAGCCTGCAGAACGTGGCTATAATAAGGAGCAAGATGGCCGATTGAGAGTGCCTTGAAAAATCAAAAAGGTTTTAATAAAGATGGAAAATAATACAAAAGGCAAAACAACTAAGCCAAGCACAGAACAGAGACAAACACTTTGCTTGCTACAGCACCTTGAATAGCGTGGAGTTCCTTTGTTTTCTCTCTTTTTTACATAATAGCTCAGGTGGGCTTTTTGGCCCTTGGCCCAATGAGTGTAACAAGATCTTTGAGTTATATTCTCAGACTCCAATCCACACTTCTGGGCTGACTCCGGGCCAGTTACCAAGAGAAATCCACAGAACTTTCCAGCTAACTTCTTAACACGTCAAAAGGTAAAGTGAAACTCTTTCCCTCTTTGGAAGCACCTGCTAGAGGTGTAGGGATTGCATTACCACAAGTATTGACTAATACAGCAATTAAAATTGCTGCTTTCATCAGATGACCAAGATTTGCAGTTATGTGTTTCAGGGCCCAAATCCAACAAACCACTTAAGGCCATGGTAAAAGTTAAGCTTATGCTTAAGAGCTTTTCTGGATCAGGTCCTGAGATATGAATACTCACATCCCATGATCTAGAAATATTAGTTAATTTTCTTAAGAAGTATTAGGAAATTTTGTCTCCTGCTACAGAAAAAAGTGATGTTTGGTTTTCTGCCATGAGCCACTCCCTTTATCCTAAACAGCAGTTCCTGAGAACTGTGGGAGCAAGGATCCTGTGTTTGGGTTGGTAAGCAATTTCACATTGTGTTGCATACACTCTGTTCCTAAAATAAATCTTAGTGTGTCCCTCTGTAGAGTGGCTCTCATCTACTTAAAAAATAACTCAGTTGAGAGCAATTTCAACCAAGCATCTAAACTGAGATTTTGTCAATACATAATTCTAATAATTGTGAGTTAAACATAAATACTAAATGAAGAAAAAACTTCACAGGTTTTCTAATCAATTGTTTATCAAGCTATTGTATGTAAATTATTGCTAGCCTGAGGAAATTTAGTTTATTTTACTAGTAGGGTAAGATTACAGGTTATTCTTTTACATTTCCATTTTCACAAATATATTAATACAAGTTTCAGGAAAAAGAATTATTTCTACCATGTTATTGAACACGATTTCACCTTCCATATGTTTATTCTCAGTGCCCCTCTTCTAATTTAAGAATGGATTGAAATGAGTACCTCAAAGAGAACTAGAGTGTCACAGTAAAATCCACTATGGAAGCAATATTCCACACAACTGAAGGAAACCTATATTTCTTTCTGCCTGTCATGATTACTCCATTCTTCAAACTCTCATTTTCAAAAGCCTGAAGAGAAAAGAGTTAACAACATGAGCTGGAAATCATGAGAAAGGTAAGCTAAGATGACAGGAATTTCAGAGCTACACAGGAACTACAGAACAAACTTTTGATCCTCTCCTGTGTAAAGTCTAGTTTTAAATATTTATTTTGATCCCCAAAAGCTCCGATTATCCAGTCCTAAATATCTGGTCATTTATATGTCACTCAGGTGATACTAACTCTATTTTTGACAGGAAATTCTGTGAACACATCAGTCTGATTAAGTATTCTCAGCAATGTACTCTGTAATTTCTCTTTTATTACCTTGGTCATATGTATTGTAATTGAATATATCCTCCTGGAGAATTCTTAAAATCAGGAGGTTTCATTCCTTCCTTAACTAACTGTTTCTCAAAACTGTGTATATAAAGATGTTTTCATAACTCCTGATAAATCAGCTGTTTTGGAGTTTATTACTGTGCTTTTTTCATAACTTCCCACCAATGCCTTTCTGCATTTGCCTTATATGGACTTGATCACTGTTGGATACACTCTCATTTTCCTAACAGACTCCTGAAAAAGTGAACAGAAATATGCATTAAGTTCTACCTATTCAAAATAGAATGAAAAATGTTTAGGTGTAGAAAAAGAAATTGTTTTATTATCAAACTGAAGTATATAACTTACTAGAATATTCCATTATTTGCTAAAATTCAGGGAACTGTTAGCATAAATTGACAAAGAAAAGAATGCTATTTTTGGATGTCTAACTTGACGTAAATCTAGAAAGAGATATTACTTGTTAGTACACTGTGCCTCAAAAGTCAATTTCCCTTTTACAGGCAAATGGAAAATAAATCACTTAATGCCACTTTACTGAGAGCAAGGAATGTTTAAAATAATAACATCAATATAGCATGATATCTTCTATTCCATCAACTCTGATGTCATGTTTGATGGTATCTTATTGTGTTATAGGTCCCAAGATAAAATGATTGGTGCATGAATAATTTTCACTTTGACCCAGGAAAAATTGGGAAATGATAGGCTTGTCTAAAGGATTTATTTATTGACTGTTGGAAAAGTGTAAAACAATCTAAAAGTGTTCGTTAATGATGCCTCTTTACATGCAATGCAGTTCAGGAAAAACATGACCTCATACCATACTATGAAATGTATGGTATAAAAATGTATGAAATGTAACATTAATGAGGCACATGTATTTGCTGTGAGGTAGTAATGTAGGTGCCCAGTGTCTAAAAACCTGGTTTAATACATCAGACATATTTGTTGTGACAGTTACCACTGAAAAATAAATATTTACCAGCAGCTTGGGGTTTGATTTTTTTTCCTGAGAGTTATAAATCTTATAGATGTCTAGGGTCCAAATTCTGTGTCAGGTCTTAGGGTGTAGGTTGCTGACTGCCTTGTAGTTTTTGAATTACGTCAGAATATTATTGCAGACTATCAGCAACCCCGCCTTTCCTAGTGTGTTTCCATAATATAATCATCTGCCCTGTAAATGGTAAGCTTCTGCTTTTTTGGGCTGTGCCTTTTCAAAGGTTTTTCTCTTGAGACACCATAAATAGTGTCAGCAGATCAACTAGAATAATTTGGAAATAGAAGCAGAACAGGTCAGACCAATGCTCAACTATTTGTGATTAATGGCACTTGCATCCAGAATTTTCAAACTAGAAAGAAATATATTTCCCAGGTTTTCTGGGAAAGAAAATTTCCTGGATTCAGTGCAACATGCTTTTAATTACATAGCATAGGATCAAATCATCACAGATCTCCTTTGCCAAGTTAACTTTTTAAAATAACTTTACAATAGATTTATATTGCCTGTGGATATGCAGCAGTAGAGTAAAGCTAAGCCTGTCTGATTTTCAAGCCATCACAATTTTAAGAGCTATAATTCATATTTAATGAAGAAGAATTTGTAGGAAAAGCTTCCACAACCATTTAACAACAGGCTTTATGAGCAGGTTCTTTTTTTTTTTTTTTTGCTTTGCTAAAGCCCTTCACCTTATCCTTTCATTTTATAGGCTGATGCAACATGTTTAGAGGAAGTTGGGTATTTTGATAATGTTTTTATAAAAAATCCTAATATTAGAAATAACTCAGTGTTTAAATTTACATGGGATGCTGGAAAATTTCCTGAAATGTATAGAAATTCTTATTTTAATAAGGAAAGTGGTTTATTGCAAGTAGGGTAGAGAAAAAACATCGAGTGTTTATGTCACTGACATTGATGATACAAATTAGAATTCAGAAGTCTAAGTCACCTTTCTATGTAAGTACTAAGGGCATGAAAGCAACACAGTGAATAGGGCTGGATTTCTGTAATACCTTGGCAAAGTGGGATGAAATCTTAATCTGACAACTGCTTTAGTTGTGTCTGAATACAAATTTACAGTCTGACTTTAATAAAAAATTAATGAGAACTGGCAAAATATTGTGAGTCTGATGAGGAATGATAGGACCTGAATTAGTTAAAACCTAATTCTAAAATCCTCATCAGTACTCTGGAAAACTGTTTTGTCAATTATAGGTCATAAGGAGGAAGCTAAACGCACTTGTGATATATATAAAAAAAAAGTTCAGAAGAATAAAAAAAAAAAAAGTAGAAATAATAAAATCATTAAGAAGGTAAATTAATACATCTGGAGGACCCAATATTTATTGGAGAAATAATATTTGCATTCATCTGCTTATCACTCTTAATGCAAGAGATGCCTCAGTGGTGAAAAACTAGTAGAATAGCATTGCAAGAGTAGGTTTTTCTTTTTCATGGTTCCATTGGGCCTTTGCTGCCCAATCCAACCATGAAAAGAGGCAAAGGAAATGCTGGAAAAGGGCACGGCTAAAGAAGTGTTAGGGTAAAAGACATCTCTCTCCAACACTTGGGCACGGAAGACTTCATAGATTGTTTTGGGGAGCATCAATGTCTAACCACAATTTCTTCCAGCATTTATTACAGATTTTTGTCTCAGAGTTCTGCCTGTACCATCTGAGCTACTTGGTCTATCAGTGATTCAGTGTTCAGATCAACCTGTGTGAAAGTTGAAGCTGGACTCTGTGAATTTTCTCCCACTTCTTGCCTAAAGTGAAACTGTTCTAAACACCAAACAGGATTTTTTTGGCTGAGAAAGTCTTATACTGTTATTCTTGCCCATAGAAATAGGTGTAGAAAAAACATAAGAATGACCTCTGGTCTTGACAGAGAGCTGGGATAAAAAGTCCCTGTAAGTGAAGAAATATCAATATTTAAATATTGAGTGATCTTTGTGGAGGAGTGATGAACCTGAATTATGCAGAGAGATTATACTGAATTATATAAAGGGATTATAAATGAACATATTTTACCTAAAGTGAAATTACAGAAAACCCTCTAGGAGAAACCTCTAAGAGATTGTATTAAGCCTGCTGATAATATACCAACAAAAGTGGTTAAAATTTTATTCTTTAATGTAGTTAACAGTAAATTTGGAAAAACATGACAAGAGACTAATACTCCTGATTTGAGAGTATACATTAGTGCACAAGATCTTTTTTTTTCAAATATACATCTCTTTTAATGACTAGAGACAGTAAGTTTTACTGTACTGAAGAGGCATCTTGCTACTTAAGCAGTACAAGACTTAAGTATGGTACTGTCTCCAAAATGGAAAGAATGATTTCTCCACCTCTGACCAAAGGTCATAATATGCAGTGTCTGACAGGAACTACTAGTAGAAAAGGAAAAGCTTACAAGAATAAACCAAGTGATATGCATTCTTTAAGTTTAGGTGACCAATGAGGTCAACAACCAGAAACACTAGATTAAAAAAGTTGTATTATGACAGCTGTAGAAGTTCCATATTTGCTTCCTCTGTACCAGTTAGAATGTATATATTTCTATCATACCATTACTCTATGTTCTGAGCTGAAAATTGCCTTTTTATTTATTTATTCTTTTGCTTTAAGTTGCTTCATACTGCGAATCATCTTTGTCACCTCATAGCTTTTCACTATGTGAACAGTACTGTTTGTTTTCTAAGTTGGAGCAATTGGTATTGTCCACAGAATTCAAGATATGGGCACATGTATTTATTTTCTTCATTACTTTCTCATTCTTTTTATAAGATTCCTAATATTTCCATCCATCTCTTGACCAGTGAGCTGATGTTTCCAGAATATTTCCCAATATGACTCAGAGAACACACTTATGAGAGGTAAGTACAAGTTCAAACTCTGTGCCTGCAGTTATTCTTCCCAAAGTTTATATGAACGCAACTATATTTCTTATTGGATACAAAAACCCCCAACCCCCCCCCCAAACAAATAATAATAAAAAAAAAAACCCACCCCCCCCAAAAAACCACCAAAAACCCAAAACCCAAAAAAACAAAAACAAAAAACCACAAAAACAAAACAACAAAACAAAACAAAACAAACCCAAAAAAACAAAACAAACAAACAAAAAGACCCCAACAAAAACAAAAAATACCACCACCACCACAACAACAAGCCCAAAACATCTATTAAAGTGAGATAGTTTGTCCTCTTTTTTAGTTATTTAATAAAAATGTTAGACAATAAATCGTAGATGCTAAATATGATTTCATGAAGTGTAAATTCTGATAAATGCTCTTTCAGACATTGGAGTGGCAGGTATGGGACAGAAGTTTCTAATGTGAATACTGCTGCTACTGGCCATGTGAAATTTTATGCAGATAACTTCGCAAATTTCAAATTCATTTGCAATCTAAACTGGTTCAAAAATATCTGTAATTTGGATCTATTTTTCATGATTTAATTTTAAAAAATCTGGAGTTTGAAGTTAAAATGCAATGAGAATTTATGAACACTAGTAAGACCTTCCTCCTCCTGATGATATTTACTTCTTTAGCTCTAGCTATTTTTCCAAGGACTTTAAACCTTTAAAAAGATAATTATTCCATACTCCCACAGCAAAAAAATGAATTCTCTTTAAGTGGAAACCACTTTTTACTTTATAAATTCAGTACTGGAAAACTGAAATCCCTAATGTGGTAGTGTTGGAAGGATCATCATTCACAAAATAGATAAACCAGGCAATTTCATGAAGATCTGGCCTAATTTTGTAACAGTGTCCTATTACCTGTTAGCCTTGTGGCATATTACTGTGAAGTTATTGATTTTATTATGAAATCATACTATGTTTATGGGATGCTACTTATTTTGACCTAATTTGTGGTGCTTCCAATTTTTCCCTGGACATGGTATTACTGGTCTTCTTGTGTTTCTTTACTATTCAAAAAAAATGTTGGTTTACTAAAAAGCTAGTCTTCAGATATATGCAAAAAGTACAAAAGCTTAGTTTTGGTGAGCTGTGTTTTATGTATTTATGTATGTATTATTTTATTTATGCCTGTATTATGGAAGCAAGAACTGATTTTTTTTTTTTTTGACTTGTAATGTATATGCATATCTTTATGATAATTTTTGCAGGTGTGCTCTGAGTAATGGAAAAAATACTTGTGTCTTGCATTTTCTGGGTGGTGTCTTCCAATGTCAATAATGCTCCCCAGCACATCATGTGACTTTGTGGAACAGGATGTATTTTACTGTAGATATCATAAACTCAGTTAAAGTGGGATGTGCAAAAATGTATTCCAAAATACATGTCTAGTTCTGCCAAGAACGTAAATTAGCTTGCCTGAGTGTTCATGAAATGTTCAATAAAATATGGTGGACCAGACATTTTATCACTTGCAGCAGTTTTAACAAAATCCCTTAAAAGATGAAAAAATGTTAGAATCCACAATAATTCTATTGCATATGAGACAAAGAAAAAACCAATTTCTGAATATTAAGTGAAGAGAATCAGATTTTTAAGTCACTTTGGATTTGAAGCTTTAAAATATAGAACTGAGATTAATAGGGAATGTAGTACCCACTAGTAGAGAGCAAAATACCTATTCGTAGTTGCTAAACTGTGCATCTCCCTTGGCTATTGCTGTATGTAGAAATGTCTGCTTAAATATCCAACTAGCTGTGATCACAGGAAATAAAACAAATCTGGGGACATGATTATTTCAAGAATAGTGGTATAATAAACAAGTTCCTGTGTTTTCAGACCTGAAGTTTTCTGCAACATTTTTTGTTCTTCATATGATTAGTGTTGTGACCAATATTAAGAAAATTAAATTCCTAGTAAACTGCCTGTTTTTTTTTTGTTTGTTTTGTTTTTTGTTTTTTGTTTTTGTTTTTTTTGTTGTTTTTTTTTTTTTTCCTGATTCAGGGACCACTTATTAATTACTTCCAATCAAATCTACAGGCTATTCAGTTCAATATGTCATCAAGGGTTATTCAAATAAAACACTGCCAGCTTCAAGCATGATGGGAGTTTTATTACTTTTATGAACATTAAATGTTTTTTGAAGCAATTCTTGTCAATGACCTCCATCGGGACTATTAGTTGTTGCTGTTTCTTTTCAGCAACTGTGGAGGCTTGGTCTTCAGAACCGACAGCACGGCGTGTACATTCTACCGGTACCGCCAGGCCTAGTAACAAACGCATTCACCAACGTGGCAGACAGTTACAAAAGGCTTTTATTATCTCAAAAATGCAGTTTATATACTCTGGGGTCTTTACTACGTCAGAGGGGTATCGCTACATTTCCTGGGTTAGAAGGGAGAATGGAAAAGTACTGGCACATGTTAGTAGGCGCTTACATTCCTATGGTGATAGCTTATCTTAGGGGGGTTGGAGTGTTCTTTCCTTCCCGTTACAACCCGAATGTCTTCCGAGCCGCCTGTCCCTATCCAACCACATCTCCCCCCCCCCCCCCCTTTTACAAAAGAACGAGGTAGTTATATATATATATATATATAGATATAGGCATTAAATGAGGTAGAAGGTTAGGATTTAACAAGGGAAGAAGGAGTTTGGAAACCTGAGTAAGTTTTTTGCCAGACAAGTTTGGAAAATCTTGTGACTGGCAATGTTCCCTGATAAATTCACAGCATTTCATGTTGGCCTATGAACAGAACGTTAGTCTGTTCTAGGCGAGCTTTGACAAATGAGACTATCTTGTTCAGCAGGCATGGTCCGAAAGTAGCAGCTAAAAGTAGCATTGCCAATGGGCCTACCAAAGTAGATATTAAAGTGGTTAACCATGGGGATTGGTTAAACCAGGATTCGAACCAGCCTTGCTGAGCTTCCCTATCTTTCTGTCTCTGAGCCAGTCTGTTTCGGAGTTCTGCCATGGAGTCTCTGACGACTCCGGTGTGATCCGCATAGAAGCAGCATTCCTCTTTCAAGGCGGCACACAGGCCTCCTTGCTGCATGAACAGGAGGTCCAGTCCTCGCCTGTTCTGCAGGACCACTTCTGAAAGCCAAGAAACTGACTTCTCCAAATAGGAAATGGACTTCTCAATCCTCTGCAAGTCCTCGTCTATGGTCATTTGTAGCTGAGACAGACCTTGATGTTGCGTTGCTAGGGCCGAAACACCTGTGGCCATTCCGACTGCTCCTAGGCCGAGTAGCATTGTGATAGTTACACTTGTTATTATCTCTCTTTTGTGGAGTCTGTTAGATTCTTCAAAAAGGCTGTACACTTCTTCGTCTGAGTGGTACAGGACCCTAGGAACAATCAGAACTTGGACACAGAAGTCGTTAGAATCATCGAACTTGGGAAGAAATACACACGGACTTACTCCAGATCTCTGACAAACCCACATTGCAGACGCAGCTGGAATTACCCACTTATTGTTTTTTCTGTTAGGCTTTACAACTCTGGTGCAAACATTCCCTTTTCGCTCAGCTAGGGTTGCATTACCAAAGCATTTGCCTCAACCTATGACTTGACTCAGGGTAATACCTCTGCGGGGTGTGTCCCATCTGCACTGCTGAGGTGCATCAGCTGTGGAGTAACTGAATGGGGTGTTTAAAGCAACTCCTTCATAGAAAGGGGGTTGGACATCATAACAAAGCCAACAGGAATTGGTTAGGTTAGGGTTAGATTCGTTCAGGGATAGGAAGGTAGCTTCTAACATACGAAGGACGGGTCTGGGTCTGACCTGCTTGGCCACACCTCAAGCATGCCATGGCATTGGTTATGGTATGAACCGCTGCCTGCATAGGTATTAGGTGTTCTTCCTTTACCACATGTTTGATCATGTCAACCAAGCTGGCCCCTGCTGGCAGAGAGCGCGGGATATCTTTGGTGACAGTGTTACACTGTTGTTTCAGACAATCAGTCACCACAGGTCCTCTTGCAGCTACAGGCAGGGTAGACGAGTCAATTGCAGCTTTCAAACCATCTATGAAGTGTGTGAAGCCTTCACTTTCCCCCTGCTTAATAGTGGACCATGGCGTTGATTTGTCCACTACCCGAGAAGCCGCTCTTATGGCCTCTCTAGCTGCTCTGGTTGTTGCTTTCACCTCCTCTGCTGTGAGGTGCGCTGCCTGGTCTTGTGGTGTGACCACATCATCATGCTTGCCTAGCAGTCTGGACAGGGTGGAGCTGTGGAGGGGCTGTCTCTGCCCTGAGGCTTGAGCTAGGGCAGCTGTGCAATGATCTGACCACTCCTGCTGAAATACAATCAACCCTGCCCCGTCAAAAAACATATGGGTTACCTGTGAGATTTCAAAAGGCAGCATATCATCATTGCTAAAAAGGCCATCTATCAGTGTGGACACAAGGGCTGAATTAATTCCTTTTTCCTGAACCGCTTTCACCACTGCTTGTACCTCCTTTGTGCTCAAAGGGGTGTAGGTCCGCCTTAAGTTCTGCCGTGCACCGGTGACTCTTACAGTGAATGCATGTATCGCGGCAGCGGGTTCCCATTCGGCGCAAGCTACTTTTATTTTTCCCCAATCGGTTAGTTTGTACTGAGTTTGTTCCCTTACATTGTTAAAAGCTTTGCTCGGTTTCGCTGTAAACCTCATAAATTCTGTTATCTCCGTTTCCGTATCGGACTTGGAGCTCTCTGTATAACTAGCCGCGGAGCTGTGGCTCCATTCCATGTCGGAAGCAAACTGCTGATAGACTTCCGGTTTCCTATGCCTTTTTGTCGGGCTTCGCCCCCATTCCGCCTTCCGCGGGTGGGTTCGGTTTTCCCTTCAGGTTCGGCCCCGTTCCGCCTCCCGCGCCCGGCCCCTCCCCTCCTCCCGGGGGTGGCACCGGCGCGCCTCTTGGGGGCAGTCCCATTCCCACCCCCTGGGCTCGCCCCGTCCCTCCGGAGGAGGGGTTTCCCCCTTATAAGGTGACATTGGGAGCGGCTTCTGATGGCGTGTCCGCCCCCCCTCGCTCTCCCGCGCGTGCGCTGTGGAGACCGGCAGGTCCGGACTTCTAATGGTCTGCCACGCACGCGCGGTCGCGGGGTTTCGCGCTTCCGGGTTTTCCGCGCCATGCGGTCGGCCGCCCCGCCCCCGCTCTGGACCGTCGGCGCTATCTCGGCCACATGGCGGCGGCGGCAATTAGTAAGAAGTTGATTGCTCGCTATAGAATTTCTGCTATTAGGTGTAGCAAAAGGAAGAAAAAGATCTGGCATTAATAATTTTTTCATTTTCTGTTTATTGGGAGAACTGGAAATCTCCAAATACATGGTATTAAAGGATAGTGCTTTGCAATGGGAGTGAATTTGGAGACATGTTGAATTATTTCGATACTTTTCATTTTCCTGATAAAATTACTCTCTAAATGCATTTCAGTATATGTCAAAGTTTGGTACATTATGTTTTACAGTTTCAAAGGTTTTACAGTTTTACAGTTTCAAAGGCTGTCAAAAGGGTACAAGTCTCCTTCCTACTACTTTTACAGGCACTTTTACTACTTATCAACTTCATCAGAAGCCTATCTTCCATCTGAGGATTTAAACTAAAACATATTGTTTTTAATTTTTTTTCTATCAAGCTCATAAATGCATTTATTTCACAATATATATATATTTTATTAGATATACATAATCAAAGAAATTGCTTAATGCAAAAATTCTCTCATCTCTACAGCTGTATAGTGTACCCTTGAATGTCATAGAAAAGGCCAATCTTGGCATAATTCAGATGAGATACCAGACAAGAAAAGTAATCTAAACCCCCATGTTATGGTTCTTATGAAAATTGGATTTTTTTCCTCTATTGAAATAGTTTGAATACATCCTACTACAATGGGGAATTTGTTGGGTTTTTTAATTTTTTTCTCTCTCCTTTAACAAGGAATGAATCAATAAGAAATGACAGTCAGTAGAGTATCTCCTGAGCTTCAGAAATAAAAGAATTTCTTTTCCTAAAATTAGTAGGCTTTCAGGATGAAAATGGGAAAAAAACCCTACTGTATTATGCCTGTAAGTATAATTTGTAGAATAGAAATAAGTATTCTCTACAGCGTATCTTGTGCTTTTTGTGGTGGTACAGTTGCAGGTAGCTCTCATGTAAATAAATGCAGCAAGCAAATAAAGAAATCCTTGTAGAAGTCAGTACAATGGAAAACTCATAGAATGAACATGGCTGTCCGTACGTTTACTGTTTTCTATCTGAATCAGCTGTGATGTTGTGTTTTGACAAATTTCTGGCAATTTTTTTGAAAAGTATTCATAAAGTTAGTAAAGTAATGTGGAGTAATGGGCTTACCCCACATCTTCGTCTCCTGTAAATTTGTTTTTTGCAAACTGTTGTTTATGTTTAAGAATTGAAATATCTTAATGTCTGTGTATGAAGGAATTTTTGTTTTCAGAGAATTAATAAAAAATAAGATGAGAGAGGACCATTTACAAAATTATTTTTGTCTGCTCTTCAGTTGACATGAGATCAAAGACAACTTGCAAGGCACAAGGGTGGAATATGAGTCATTGGTTACAAGCTTGAATAACTCCTGAAGAACATTCAGATGCTAATTTTAGAGAGTCTATAACATGCAGTAATAAAGGCATGGGATGAATCATAGGAGGGAATAATATCTGGAACTCAAACATCATCTTTTATCTGATGATCTTGAAGTTCCTTACTGATATTTAATTATTGAATTCCCACAACATCCTAGAGAGGTGGGTAAATATTAATTTACCTTGCAAGAAATGTCGTGGTTTAAGCCCAGCAGGTAAATAGGCACCACACAGCTGCTTGCTCAGTTGCACCTCTCCTCTCTACCTCAAACAAATGGGAAGAAAAATCAAAAGCCAACTTGTGGGTTAAGATAAGAAGAGTTTGATAATTGAAAACAGAATAGAATATAATAATATTAGTAAATATATGTTATAATGAAAAGGGAATTAATAAACTCCCCAAAAGTGATGCACAGCATTGTTGCTCACCATCTACTGACCAATGCATGACCCCAATCCTTGAACCCAGATCTGCCTCCCTTCTGGGTAACACCTTTAATTTATGTAATGGACATGACATTTCAGCCACATGTCCTTATGCTTCTTCACAGTTTTTCTTTTGGGTACCTCCTAACTGACAGAACCTGAGACACACAGACACACAATTAAAAAACAAAATCCTCAAAACCAGAAAAAAAAAAAAAAACCCAACAAAGAAAAAAAAGACACCCCCCCTCAAAAAAAAAAAAAAAAAAGATAATGCCCTTGATTTAGGCTAAATATGATGAATCAAACATTGGTGTTACCTACATTATTCCCTTTCTGAATCCAATAGACAACAATGTACCAGCCACTGAGAAGAAATTTACTCTGTCCAAGATGAAACCAGGACATTAATTCACTCTGGAAGAAGACTTGAAAGAAGATATAAGAGTTCTGTAAAACTATTGATGACAATTAAATATTCTTAGTTAAAATTCTTCAGTTTCAGGCTTTTATTTTTTTAAACTTAGATCTCTTAAAAATGCTTGGGGAATATAAGACTCTTGAAAAGGAGAAACTAACTGAAACTGTGATGGGAAATTCTCTTAACAACAGTAAGCTTCTTGATGCATACTAAAAATTAGAAGATTTTACTATGATTTGAGCTTGGAAGCACCTGGCTTTGCTTTTGCAATATAGTCTTCTCCACTTGTATTTCATAGGCCAAGGGGCCAGAGGAAATCCAGTTATGGCAATAAATTACAGCAACTTGAATCATGTCAACCTACTCACTGAGATGAGCATCAAATACAAATTATTACAGTGAAATTTATTTTTGAAAAACGTTCTTGCATGTTTTTTCACTTTTACATCTGTAATAATGGCTTAGATATGGAATTGGATATGCAGTCAAATTCAGAAATAAATTCCACTGCTTGCAAGACTAAAAACCTGAAAAAGCTAGGTTGTATCTCTTTTTGTTCATGCAGTTTCGGACAGTAGGAAAGTGGGACTGAATGACATAACACCTGTTAAATAATGTAGGAAGAGTGGGCTGCACCTTTAACAGGAAAGTTAACAAATTCCCTTGCACAATCCATGTCCAGGCTCTAGTTTCAAACGCTTAGGCATAAAAGTGCTGCCACAGAATTTTCTTCACTAAGCCCCAAACTAAAAAAGAAAAAAGAAAAAGGAAAAGGAAAAGAAAAAGAAAAAGAAAAAGAAAAAGAAAAAGAAAAAGAAAAAGAAAAAGAAAAAGAAAAAGAAAAAGAAAAAGAAAAAGAAAAAGAAAAAGAAAAAGAAAAAGAAAAAAAAAATCAGTCAAGAGCTCTGAAGATTGCAACTATTTGGAAAATAAATGCTTTGCAGAAACATTTTGGTTTTCTCCACAAGTGAAGTGATAAATACACAGTCTGGGGACTTGGATTTACATCCCTGACTTCAAATATGGCCCTTAGCCACAAGAACTTAGCCATACTAAGTTAATTGGAAGGTAGTTGTTAATCTGTTGCATATCAAATGTGCCTAAAAGATGCATTCAGCCTCCCAGTTAAAAAAAAAAAAAAAAAAAAAAAAAAAAAAAAAAAAGAAAAAAAAAAAGAAAAAAAAAAGTTACACATTCATGCCTTGAAGCCTGAAACTACCAAAAGATGAATATCGAGTGCAAAGAAATAAACAAGGACAGATGATTCAATTTTATACTGTGGAGATCTTTGGTGTACACTGAATGTTTTCAGACTTAGGTTCAAGCTCCACTCAATTAATCCCTGGAAAAAAAAGTTTGCTGTAATTCCAGTATTAGAATTTATGTGATCTTTAATGATGAAACAAAGAGTCTGTTTTTTATTAACAGGAATTATCCTACTGAGATTATAAGCCTTAAATACCTTACAAGAACCATATATAACATCCCTGAAGCTTGTCAGTACTCACAGAATGGCTGTGAATACATTTGATTCCTCTAGATCTTTAAAATGCCATCTCTGTAGATTATACATGTTATTTGGATTTGCAGAATAAGACCAAAACTTATACAGACCATGCAATTCTAGAAAAAAAAAGGAATTTTAATTATTCAGTTCTAGCAGAAGATTTGATTTTATTAGTTTTGCTGGACAATACCAACTTAAATATGAAAATACAGGAAGCTTTTTCATGCTGATCAGCTGGGGATAAAATGTCATAAATATAGGAGGAGACATACCTCAAAGAAACTAATTTTTATATTTAAAGATGAAAGTAAGGGTTTTCAGTATGATTAATCTATTAGCATACTTATGAAATATGGAAGAAGCACACTGAATTCCTCATCCGAGTAGATGCATGAAAGAGTTTTAGACTTCTCAAAGCATTATATACACAGCCAGTGTTTATTGGCTAAACCCCAGTGTTTACTACCTAAAAAATATTTTATGAATAACAGAGGTGAATTCCTCTTTAGAACTCGTAAGCAAATGATCCCCACAGCCTACAGCGGACACAATTTCGTAGTCTACCAGCTTTTGGCACCATAGTGCCAAAATGGAATCAAATGCACGCTGTAATTTTTTACTAAGTATATCTTTCTTGTAAAAAAAATTCAAGGTTTTTTGCTACCAAGACAGATGACATAAATTTTGACTTGCAACTTCTCTAGTAATAAGTCATCATTCTGAAAATTTTGTACAACTTAAAGGAAAAAAAATGATATATGCCATTATGCTTGACTGTAAAGTCTGTAAGGAAGAGGTTTATTTTGTGTTTTACTTTCTGGGCAATTATATTTAACAAATTGTGATTTTGAAGAAAGATATGTTTTTTTTTTTTTCTTAACCCTTTTTCAGTTAGAAACAACAAAGTTACAATGAACTGTATTAGAAAGTATTTTTGTCTGCAAAAACCTGCCCTCATGCTTTTCTAAGCCAAAGACTTAGCATCTAGTGACTCTTAAGATAGATGACATGTTATGTATGGAGAAGGGCTTCCAAAGTAAGTAAATAAAGTAGAAATACCTAGTTTGAGTGGAATCTTAGTATTTCATGGAACAAACTAAGACCCATTTGATTATGTTGACTAGCTTTGTACTCCTCCCTTGGCACTGCAAAGGTGTCACATGCTGCAGACTGACAGGAGTGCCTCAGCTGACCTCTAATTTGCAGCTGTGCCTCCACAGGTGGATGCTCACACCTCTGTGTATTCCTAGAGGAGTCATTAGGACAGTGAGAATACTGCTGCTCATTTTCATGGATCCTGTTACTGAACTGGAGCCTCAGTTAGCTGCTAGCTAAGTAGTAGATAGGATCTGGTAGCTACCTCAACCCCATGGCTATATTTCTTGTGTTTCCTAAGTTGATTCAGGTTTTTGAAAGACAATGGCAGTTGTTATGTACTTTTATGACAATTGTTTTGTATTGGAATTTCGCACCTAGAGCTTTTTTCATTTTTAAACCATTTTTGTTTATTTTTAATTATTTTAAATAAGTTTTTCTTTTTTTGTTCTCTAGATCCTATACTGTCCATGAAAGAGAAGTTTATGTCAGGTATATGCTGACTTAAATCAGCACTTACTTAACTAAAGCTGTCAAAACATTACCCATTTAGGGCAGTTTTTGTTACAGTATTTTTTTAAAACAAGCTATTAATTTTTCTGTTACTGTCTGCTGGAAACCACAAAGAAATGAGAATGATTCTCAGCAATGTTCAATTATTATGAGTTTTAAGGATTTGTACTATAACTTATTATACCACTTAGATAATTGCACCATGCGTGTTTTGTTCATATTTTGATTAAGAGGTGACTGGCTAAGTAATGCCGATACTGTTGAACATAGTGCAATAAGTTTTGCAATAAGAATTGCTGCTGGAAAATTACATCAGCTTATTTTTCACTGAGCTTTGGCTGTATATTGCTTTCTGTTAATATATTTAAACACTTGTCTGTAGTGATTCTTATACCATGAAAGCACAGGAAGCACCTTAGAGGGATGAAAAAATATTTCTCATGAGATCTGGATTATTGTATAACTATCCCTTGCTTACGAATTCAAACCACAAATTAGGAACCATGGAAATCCATCCAATTTTTGCACAGTTTAGTGCCATGAGTGAATATGCACTATTATTTATACAAGTATTGGAAAAAAGGTAAATAGAATAACATAGGTTTGACACGAACCCCAAAGGTTATAATTACACTTCTTTATAACTATGCAAATACAACCTCACCTGAACTTCAAAGTAAATTTTGGTGTTATATGTCCACACAAAGTGAAAATTAAAAAGCTTATTCACATTTCTATGGGCAAAACTGACTCACAGCAAGAAATGAAATCAATTAGCATACTCTACAGATGACTAATACCTTTTCTAGGGGTTCTGTAAATATTGCTTTTCTAGTTGGGTCTGCTCTGCTTTGAGAAAGGGGAGAAAACTACTGTGCTTGGTCTCCCTCAGAATTCCACCTGCCTTGTACCCCAACCCAAACAAAGGCCTTCAGGGGTTACCTCTGACAAAAAACAACAGCAGGGCAGATGTCTATGGCTAACATTTGTTCAGCCCTTAGGGTTGGATGGCTCTGCATCTGATGTGTCTTTCTGAGGAGTTCTAAGATGTTAGGGGAAATCTGTCTCAATGACCATGCTGAAAGGAAGGCAGTGGTCAGTCACAGGTGGTGTATAGGTCTACATGAAGCCATGGTCTGCCTCAGTTTGACAGTTTTGCACAGTGGCTTTTGTTTTCTTTATCCATCCCTTCACTCCCTCTCTGCAACCTGATCTCTCCTCATTTTGGTATATTTAAAATGCATAGTCTGTTTCAAACAATTTATACCTTTGACATTCTGTTTGGTTCTACCAAACAACATACGTTTATAAGAATGTACTATATGAATGAGGGGCATTCCAGGAACTTGTGATGGAGAATGGGAAGTAAGATAAGATAGGTAGCCAGGGGAAGATATGTTCAGCTGAATCAGTATGTGTCATCCTTTTAGCCATGCAACAAATATCTCATACCTAGCTAGGATAATTAACATCAGTTATCAGAGGTGTGTTTATTAAAATTTTTCTCTTGTGGTATGTATTTATTTATGTCCATAAACTTCCAGTTTGTTACACTGAGTATAATTAGAGCATATATTATGATGCATTCCCAGAAAGAGCAGGATGTGTCTTTTTGTTTTTCTAATAGTATTAAAAAAGCTGCTTTATGGCATCTTTGCTGTATTTACCTTTACCCAAACATGCCTCAGATGAGATTTCTGCTTAATCTGTTCACTGAATTGGTGATGGTAATTGATTAATTATTTGTTTCCAGAAAGGAATTGTTAAGTGTATACATTAACTACAGGGGAAATCAGATAGTATGGTATTAATTTGATATGAAAAGCAGCTGTTTGTGATATACTAAATGCAGGACAGCCTGTGGCATCTAATTAATATTATAGAGATTGTAAGAGCTAGCATTACCAAGATTTAAAAACATAGTGGTACAATATAAAATAAATAGAATGAATCCGAAAATGAAGACTGTAATTTTTTCACTGGTTCCATATTGAATTGAGAGGCAAATTATGAGGAAAAATGTGTTGCACAATATTTTTTGTAAAGAAATTTTTGCTTCCAGTGTCTTCCAAACTTCTAAAAATATTGAAAGACATAATTTCATTGCATAGCACATTGCAGAAGGATCTGACAGGCAATATTGCTGATTGAGAATGTATTAATCTGAGTGCTGGCAGGCACAGATTGTGCTGGTTTCTAAAGTTCTCTTCTCCTCTGTCTTTAAGGTTCAGACAGTTTTTAAAACACCCAGGTACTCCTTAATTTTTTGCATTTCACATGTTCTTTTATTTGGAATGAGCTGAACAAGTAAGGAAAGAGAAAAACGAGGACTAACCCAAAGTACAAGAAACATACCTCTCATTTTCTTACATTTCTGTTTTCACAGCAGTCTGAGTTTCTTTTTATCTTGCTTTCTCTCCTGAAGGCTGGAAAAGTGCCAATGATGCACGTAAGCCAGATGTTTGGGGGCTTGCAGAGTCAGCTACTTTGAAAAAGAAAAATGTTAGGGAAGGGACTTCTCATGAGGTAGACACTTTCTAATAATGATGGAGTTATTTTTCTCTGCAGATGTTCCACTCTGACAGAAGGACGATTCTTTCTTTAGCTTAAGGCTTATCTAGATTTAGCTGCATTCTTTTGTCCTCTGCACTAGAGATGTGGGCTCTGTAGATGATACTGTGTGCTTTCCCTGTGTCCTCCCTGCTGTCTGGGAAGCTGAATTCCTGTTACGTGTTACTGCAGTGAACCATCCTCGACCAGATTTACTCCTCAGACAGATTTACCCCTTGCTGAGTTGGTATCAAAGGGCCCAGTCTTACAAAATGTTAAATAAGCTCTATTTCAATATCTAGGAAATGGGACTGCTATCAGGCAACACTGGTAGTCATGCAGGGTCAGGATCTAAATATGTGTTCTTGGTTAGAAAGTGTTTTCATTTCATTTCATCTTTAAACTAAATACAAAGGTTTAAATAAATACCAGTGCTGATTGTTTACAACTTTCTCCTCACTATGGCTTTAAACATTTATTATTCTGACTCTTAAAAAGACACTGGCAGCTTTTTATGGCTATATTAAGCAAACCTTTAGGGCAGTAGACAAGACGGGATATTATTCTGAGATTAAGGAAGGAAAATGAGAAGGAAGCATATGAACAAAGGCAGACTGAACAGGAGGAGGATCACACACTTTTTCCTCTGCTGGATGAAACCACAGCCCCTACTGTGCATGTGTTCTGAATGTGATTATCTCCAGTCACTAGTTCTGTCTGAGTCTAATCCGCTGATTCATTGGCTTTTTTTCATCAGGGTTGGAAATGAGACGTCAAACAGCATTAATATCCATTATAGTAAAGATCCAGAGCAAAGGGAACTTTAGCTTATCTGTGTTAAAATATTTGCTGGATAAATTTTGTTTTCCAAACACATTTTGAGGTGATAATTTACTGTTCTCAATATACTTTCATTTTGCAAGGGGGTTGACAGCTATTGTGGAAATGAAATGTATCTCGCACTGCAACTTCATATGCTATCACTTTGATTACATTATATATATGTACATACAAAGATTGTGATTGTGGAACCACAGATGTCTGGGACTTGGCTGATAAAAGACAGAATTGTCAGCTGCCCTGTGTCAAGGATAACCGTCTCTCTCTGGGAAGCAGAAACTGAAGCGCCAGACTTACGTCCTCACACTGTGAGGTCGCTAATTAACTGCAACACCCAGAGTGGGTCAAACTGAAATCAATATAGTAAGCCCCACTGATGGTAAAAAAAATCCTCAAATCCACTCGTAATTTAGAAAAAGGAGCAATGCATGACTATGAAAATACTTGAATTTATCTTTTTTTTTTTGGAGGCTATTCAATGCTTTTCTAAGATTTTGATAAGAGTGATTTTTGTTTCTCTGTACATCACAGGACTGTACTGCCACACCATCCATTTATCACGCTATTAAACTGAATCACTTGAATAACCTAGTGTTTTGAAAGTAAAACAAGTGAGAGACTCCAAGTCAGAAACACAATTTAATGAGAAGAAAAGGGAAAAAAGGTAAAATAAAATAAATGCAATAATACAAAAGAAACCACTGACAGAGCCAGAATACAAATTGAACAGGGTGATGGAAGCAGTCCAGGTGAGGTGATCTTCCTGAAGCAGTGATCCTGTAGAAAGGTCTGGTAGCTCTGGTCTTCTGGGAATCCAGTGGATAAGGGCTGCCTGTACTGTCCCAAATCCCAGCTTATATCCAGGTGAGAATGCTTGGCTCCTCCCCCTGGGTGGAGCATCTCATAATGGGATGATGAGTCATACAGGGGGTCCTAGATGGCCCATTAAAGAGAGATAGCTCCTGGAGGAAGTTATCTGTGAGTCATGCACAAGGCATTGATGGGCCATTAACAGAAGGCACCCCAGAGGGAGGGGGGCCTGGGAAGAGCACTGCTCCAACAATTGGTTTCATCAAGTCATGAAGATGGTGATAGAATACATCCTATACTACAGCCCAGGACAATTAATTAAATGTTCTGTGCAATAGCAGTACCTGATGTGTATAATAGATAGCAATGCCGAGAATGTCACAGTGCAATACTGGGCTTTCGTTTTTGAATAATGTTGACTGGGCTGTACAAAGTCTTGCACCAGGGTTCAGTGCTCCTCTGCGCTAAAAGATATTGCGTTCCTCCCACTGCCCCAGACTAGAGCTGTTTCCTTTGGTCACCTCACCAATATGCTCCCACCACAAAGGAACCCACTCAGGTTACTCAGCTGCTCTGTCACAAACTCTTGTTTGCCATCAGGGCAGGTGGAAAAAATGCAAACGATCTGCCAAGAATTGTCTGCAAGTTGGATCTTTAGATTAAAGGGGTTTGAAGATCTATTCTAATGCTAAGATGAACAACAGAAAAAACCTCACAAACACCAAAGCTGCTTGTGTTCTGGGTCGTTCTCTGTGAAATGTAGATTTGTGGTTGAGAAAGAGCAGTTACTCCTTCTGCATATACTTGGCACCTAGACCCATCTAAAACTTTTTTCTGTGTTGAGTGTCTTAGGTGCAATTAACTGCGAACACTGTGGTTTATCCTGGAATGCAATTAAAATGTTTGATAAATCAAAACCCACAATGATTGTAGAAAATATGTGTGGAAAGACTCACTCACTTTATGCCTTCTTATTAATTGATCCTATGTGTGAGTGGTTGGATACTTCCAAAGCAGATTGCAGCTTGCTGTATTGTGTGAAGCCATGGCTATATTTTTTTCTAACACAGCTACATTCAGCTCTACATGAACAGGATAGCAGCTGGACAGTGTTAAATTATGTAGAGAACAGAAATGAAATTCTTTACTGTTTCATTATTATGACTAGAGGTTTCTAGTTAATTCTGCAGCCTTTGTATCAATTTAAATTCCTCAGTGCTGTGATTATTTAAATTCCTCAGTGGTGTGTTGCTGAAGCCTGCATATGAATGCAAGACAATTTTACCATATGAGAATTCTATTTCCTGTTGCATTACACATTTTTTATCAGAGCATCACATATACCCAAAATCTGTAGCTGTTTCCTGAAAGTGATAGCCTGCTTGGCCACGTGTGTTGCCACTACAAACATCTCAACCAGCAACTCTGCTCTGTGCACTGGATATCCATTTAAGTTGCATTTGAGATATATTTGAGTATGGTTTCCATAAAGGCAGTTCTAGTCCAGTGTGAAATCACAGTTTCATCCTGATCAGCAGCCCCCCTGTGACAGGGAGGTCTTGTTAGATCATATGTCGCTGAGCACCTCGGAACACTCTCCAGTGGATAGGAAAAAACCCTTCTCAGGAACTGGCCTGGGGAATATCTTGTCTGCAAAGAAGAGTAACCTGAACATTTTCAGAACTAAGTCCATAATTGATTTCTTTCATTTAGGCTCTCCTTTACCAAGATTTTTCATTCCCTTGGCATCTATAGTGGGGAAGCAGATAGGAGTCTAACACCACGTACTGTCACGAACACTGGTGCACAAAGCATCAACATACACCTGTGCATCAATCAGTCTATATTCCAAGATTGCAGAAAGCAATGCTTTAATGCTAAAACGACATTTGAGATACCTGCAAAGTTATTAATTAAAGTAAATTCGGTACATTAGATAAGTAGAGGATAACATGCCATAAAGTGGAGGATAACGTGCATAAATCAAAAGTAATATTCAGACTGTTCATTGGGCTACTTATTCATGGAAACCTGAAAATCTATAAAATATACAAAATTAGTGATATTTTAATAGAAATGTCATAGTGGTTATTATGGAAGTCCATTTCCAGAGAAGCTGTATTACTTATTAATACGGTATAGGAAACTGCTCTGATTGTTCTACCATCAGTGGAAAAGAAAGGTAGGTCAGGGTAGAAAAACCAAAAAATTTCAATTACATTTACAGCAGCATCTGAAGGGGAACAAAATCAATGAAAGGAGCATACTTATTAGAGACCTGCAGTTGCCATAAAAGTGAAACTAAATCACACTGACAGTGTCTGAACTTCAGATAAATTGCTTTGAATTCAGAATAGGAACCTGGAGAAATAATGGAAATGATATTGCAGTTGCTGAAGAAAGGCATAGAAATTTTTATATGTGTTGTTCCTCTAGATTTTCTTAGTATTTCAGGGATCAAACACTGATTTGTTGTTTTATTATTATTTTTTTGTTTCCCTAACAGATGGAACAGTGCTGTCAATCATCTCGATACTGACTAGCTAGAGAATTATGTGTCTTTCAGAGATGTGATATTTCTCTCTGGTAGTCTTTCAAGGTGACCCATAGTTAAGCCTTAGCTCTTGTCAAAAAACCCCAAACAGTGAAATAAAAATTCAAGAGAGATAATATTGATAATATGATAAGATAAGATCAGATCATACCTACTTCAAACTTACTGTTTCGTAACTTGTCAAAAATTCAGTTCAGTTTCTGTGGTGTCTGCATAGAATGGAATCCTTTGCTGGTCCCTGTGAATTTCTTTATCAAGGGCTGCTACATTTTCCAAATTCACTGTAGCTTTTAGTTCTGAAAGACTCAATATTTAGCTGTCATATTAATTGCCTTAACTCCTCAATATACTTTCTGCAGTAGTCCAGAAAAATCTGCCGTAATCTAGATTTTACAATAATAAATTTTATAAGAATTCTTTGGTTTCTTCATGGATGGAAATTTATTGCATGGATATTGCTCATGATTCTTCTCAGAGAGCTCTGTGTTGAAGACCAACCAGTATTCTCAAGTTACTTTTACTTATGCTGTGGGTTTCATATCTTTAAAGTAAAGATAGTGCCATCCAGCACTGAGATCTTCCTAACACTTGAAGAACATCAAATAGAATGACAGAATTCTTATTTAACATCTTTCCTGAATTATTTTTGAGTTTAAAATTCTCAGTTCCAACATCATTCAGAGGAGGGAAATAAAACTGGGAAACAACCAGAGTGCATTGGGATAGAAGTTTGTCTAATGCTTGTCCTTATGTTACGGAACCCCTCATACCATCATTTTGATCTTGCTGCTGTGTTTTCCAGATTAGTATTTTTGCTTTATTTGAAACAATGTAGTTTGTTCATTGTAAATTTTTTCCACTTTTGTAGAACATATCTTAGGTGCTGGTAATTGATAACATATAAATGTTTATAGAGTCATGAATTGTTGCTCATACCAATGTGTTACACCATTTTATTGATGAAGACAGAGTTCATCCACAGTTGCCCAAGGACTTCACATTGCATTTGTTTATCAAGAACCTAAACTCTGGACTAGAATCCTAGCCACCCTACACTGAAATGAAACTTGAAATATTACATTGTTCTTTAAGGGAATGGAAAAATGCCTTGTGACAATAATTTGTCTAAAACCTACCTTTATCCATAGGGTGACAATAACACCTCTTTTTATTTAACAGGTGTTACTGGAAAACAAACCAAAAGGAGTTCAGATATTACAACAGACTTCCTGCAGTGCAAATTGATTCTTTCTGTGAATGTGTGTGTGTGTGTGTTGAGGATTCAGGAAAGATGTTCAATAAGAATTCTGTCATTCTATTTGATTTCCTTCAAGTGTTAGGAACATCTGAGTGCTGGATGGCATTACCAATCTATTGCTTCAAAGAAAAGAGCTTTTAAATCTTCTCTGAGTTTATTTCAGCTTGAAATGTGGTATGACAAACCACCCACTGTAATCCAATGTTAATTTAATTTCCTATCTTCAAAAAATGTTCCAGTTTAAAAGTCTTCCATAAAAAAAATATTTCCAGGTATTAATTTCCTGGGACAAATAAGGAGAAGACTATGAGTCTGTGTTGATGAATTTTCACATATTAAGCAATTTTTAAGAGAGAGAGAAAAAAAAAGATAATTCCATCTGTAAATAAGAACTAATTCCTCATCTGGTTCTAATAAAATTAATAATTCATACATGTTAAAGGGCTGACTTAATTGAGTAAGAGGTTATTCCTGAGACTGCGAATTGATTCACAGGGTTTATTTACAATTCTACTTTGTAGGTTATCTTCATGAATTTTTCTTCTCAGAAACATTGATGATTTGTTTCTAAGATTTATTACACCATTTATACTGGTCAATTACACAAAGCAAAGCTGGATTGATATGCAAGTAGTAGCCCAACAAAAATGATGGTGTCTTCTTGATGAAGAGTAGACTACTTAAGAGAATTTTGTAGGCTCCTGGATGAAGTAAGATGTGAAGTTCACTGTGTGTGAAGGACTGTCTGCAAATTTGTGAGTATAGGTGTTTGGCCCATATGTAGAAGGGTTTGCTTATAAGACTGTGTGTGTTCACACATCATAGTTAACAATTTGTTAGAAGTAACACAGAACTTTCTTAGTCTGAAAAAAATCTGATATTCCTTTTATTGAATGAAAAACAATGTGCAGACATTCAGGACACTTTTCATTTGGAATGAAATTAGAACTTTGTCTGTCTTAGAAAACCTTGACTACTTGAGATGTGCCAGATCATGATCCATCCTTTGATGTATACTTCTGATTCCTTGCATTGTAAAACAGTTCTGGCCTAAATTATGTAATTAAATCTTCCTTAAAATTTTATACAGATATGTTTAGGATTTTTTTAAATTTGTGTCTGTTTTTTTTTAGTAATATTTACATTTCTTGTGTATGCTTGCAATGAATTTGTATAGTAGCACATTTCACCAACAGTCTTTCATGTAGCTGTACTGTATGCCCTTTAATGACTAATATTGTTCAGATTTTTAAGCCATTGTTTCAACAAGTTAATTCTGGAGACATACTAAAAAATGGCTGGAGCTTAAAAGGAGGCATCTTTTTAGATGGCATGAAAGAGTTCAGATCTCCCTGCATTTGTCTTATCCCTCAAAATCAAAGAACTATTATCCACACTGATATCCTTTATATTTTTCTGAGCTTTTTCCATGTTCTTCATTCCCTCCCGATACTGTTCCCATTTTTCATCTGGCAACAGAGAAACATAATAAACCATTGGTGTTCACAATTATTTTCTGAAGAAGCAGTCATAAGGTTATCTGAGAGTACACTTTATTAGGCTGACCCACTCTAAAAGCCAATCTTAATGGATTGTATAGGCTGGAGAATTTGTTGATATGCATTTTTCATCTCGAATAAATATCTGAGGTAATCCCGGAAGCAGACAGTCCTCAACCTGCTCATCAGAGGAGAAAAACAAGGCAAGGGAAAGGCAAGGCACAGTAAGAAAAAAAAGGCAAGGCAGAAAAAGAACTGGAAAGGAAAGGAAAAGAACAGGAAAGGAAAAAGAGGAAGAGAAAGGAAGGAGAAAGAGGAAGAGAAAGGAAAAAGAGGAAAGGAAGGGAAGGGAAGGGAAGGGAAGGGAAGGGAAGGGAAGGGAAGGGAAGGGAAGGGAAGGGAAGGGAAGGGAAGGGAAGGGAAGGGAAGGGAAGGGAAGGGAAGGGAAGGGAAGGGAAGGGAAGGGAAGGGAAGGGAAGGGAAGGGAAGGGAAGGGAAGGGAAGGGAAGGGAAGGGAAGGGAAGGGAAGGGAAGGGAAGGGAAGGGAAGGGAAGGGAAGGGAAGGGAAGGGAAGGGAAGGGAAGGGAAGGGAAGGGAAGGGAAAGGAAAGGAAGGGAAGGGAAAGGAAGGGAAGGGATAACGTCTGTGATTTATACATCAAATCTTTCACGGTTTTATTTTTTATTGTCTCAAGTGTTTGGCCCATTTGCATGGCAGATGGTCAGAAAGGAATTTCTGATTCTATTGCTGGAAAAGAGGCTGATGTGCAGTGGCTCATTAAGAAAAACATTGTCATTAGGAACTTTATTCTGAAATGAAAAGTATCGCTTTGCTATGAAGACGAAACCCATAACTCCATGATAATATAGAATGAAAGGAGACTCATGAAATCTCTGTAGATCACCAGCAGTAGAAGCAATTTGAGCTGTAATGAACCCTGAAATGCTATCTAGCTTGCCATATGAAGTGATTTTTGACACTTAGAAAAAAAGAAATCAGTGGACCAGCAATGCTTCAGAGATTAGAGGATGCCTCAGGCTATGCTGGATTCTTCCTAGACACGTGTTGTGCATCACATCTTACCATTGAACATTAAATAAACCATCCAAGGGATAGCAATAAAATTAATTAAGTATATTGCTATAGTTTTTTCTCCTCTCATTCATTCATATAAAACCTGTTAGTTGGGGGACTTGGAAGCACAACAAAGAGCTGCTTTGATTTTAACTTCAGTTGATGGCTAACATGGATCACAGGGCATGTAGAAACCTTTGGTTGAACACCTTTATTGAAGTATTAAAAATAATCTCTCATTCCACTAAGCATCCCACCAGTGGTTTTTCAGTTACATTCCAAGAGTGAAAAGGACATTGCTCTACTCTAAGGAAAATATCAGACAATTTTACGCAGCAAATAAATGAATGAAAATTTAATGTTAGTAATTTTGATCCAAAATTTCTCTAAGCATTATATCGTGTAGGAAGGGTTGGATGTGTTTTAGCATCATAAAAAACCTTCCCATGAGATGAGGCATATGCCGTCCTTAGAATATATTTCTCTATTCTGTCTCTCTTGCAATGAATGTATTTGAAAGAATTATCTGAACATTTAATATATGACTCTGAGTACAAAATTTGAATTAAGTGAAAACTTCTGTTGTGTTAACATATTGGGTGAAATGGAAAGTATTTTCCAGTTATGCCACAACCCCTTCCATCAAATTTCACAGGTTAAGGTGAGAATGCCTAAAGTGCTTTAAGAATTTTTATGTTTCTGCAGCTAGTTTCTAAGAAAATTCTGTCCTCTTCATCTGATACAAAGAAAGATGAAAATTTGGCTTCAGGAGATGGTCAGGAATTATTTTTTTTTTTTTTTTTGAGACACCACCCTTCAGATGTACTAAAATAGTGGAGTTGTTTTCTCCAGAACTGAATTTATCTTATTCAACAGAGTTCTACTAAACAATTTTGCTTTCAGAGGTAAGATTATGCTGCTCAAAAGTGAGACATGAGTTTCTGAGTTGCTTGAACAACCCTTTCATGGAAAGCAGATGGTCAGTTAAAACACAGAAGAAAAAGAAATTGGCAGGGGTGAAAAAGCCTAAAATTATATAAGCAAACGATTTTGATTAACACCTGCTTCATGACTTGGCTGAAACCTCTGCTGACAAACACTGCTTGGCATAAAGTCAATGCAGATAGGTGTGGAAGGGCACCATGCATGTATGAATCTGCTTAAGTACAGGTACTACTTATTTGATAAACCATTGAATTGCAGGATGAGCAACATTATCATGCAGTTTCAACTGCTTTCTTACTCCTGCTCCTTTATCTGTCCTTTCTAGATTTGTGCACGGGAATACAAAGTGGAATTCAAATATGACTTCATGTGACATTGTTGTCTGTCTGGTGAAATGAAGCAACTCATCACATAGCAAAATGGGCTCATTTAAGCTGCCCACCAATTTAATCTTACAGATTAATCTCATGACCTTTCTCTGTGTCAAACCCTCTGAAAAAATGCCTAGCTGGGCTCTGGGTGTCTGCCTCTCAGTATTGTTTACACACCTAATCTTACAGGCAGACATCTGGTGGGATTTTCTTTAGCTTTGGGGCATCAAAATGAAAGGATTTTAGAGTCTAAACGCTGCAGCAAATTCTGCAGCCCTTATCTGTCTTTACTTGCATATTTAGGCACAAAAGATTTTATTTTTAGAAGTATACAGAAACCTACTTTTCCTCATAGGAATGCAGAATAGTAGCATCAGTAAGACTGGTGTAAGAAAAAACCAGGTGATATCCCTTGAATTTAAGTGGGTTTTTTAAGCAGTTCTGTTCTCAGATGCTCATTGGTAAAATCCTTCTATTATTGAAGTAGCCTGTTAGCAGGATAAATAACACTTCACTCTCAGTCTTTGACCTCAGCCTGACAAAGTGGAAGATGAAGGTAGAAATAACATCAGTGTATAACATCCATGTGTGTGGCCTGATCTTTAGTTGATGAAAAACCTGTTATTGGTATCCTCATTCTTAAATCAATCAGAGATGCTGAGAGTTTCAATTTAGATAATTTCCCCCACCTATTTTGTGTTTGTAGCTGAAAAATCTCTGGGCATTTTTATTCCTGAAGCAGCCATGAGGTAACCATAATAATGAAAGAACAGTATGCTTTTGTCAGAGACTGAAGAACAAATGCCTACAGTTATCTTCCTTACTATTAATGGTTTAATTTTACTGTTTCATTTCAAAAGTCAATTTTATATTTGCAAGGTAGAACAACAACTGTCTTATAGGCAACAACAAGCTTCAGCTACAGCATATAGTACATGGAGATTAAACATACAACACAGTAACAAAAAAGTAAAATACTAGTCTGTTGAATAATATGACCTATGAATGGAATGGAATGGAATGGAATGGAATGGAATGGAATGGAATGGAATGGAATGGAATGGAATGGAACGGAATGGAATGGAATCTAATAGAATAGAATAGGATAGGATAGGATAGGATAGGATAGGATAGGATAGGATAGGATAGAATAGAATAGAATAGAATAGAATAGAATAGAATAGAATAGAATAGAATAGAATAGAATAGAATAGAATAGAATAGAATAGAATAGAATAATTCCAGCTGAAAGGAAGCTACACTGGTCATCTATCCAACTGCCTGACTACTTTGGGGCTGACCAAATGTTAAAACATGCTCAACATGGGGAGACTTTGGGTGTCGATCATCTCTCAATTAAGACTGTGCCAGTGTTTGACCAATCTCTTGGTAAAGAAATGGTTCCTCATGTCCCATCTAAACTTCATGTATTGCAGCTTTGAGCCATTCCCACTGAACCTCATGGAGAAGAGCTCAACACTTCTCTCTCCCCATCCTTCTCCTTGGGAAGCTGCAGAGTCATAAGGTCACCCCCACTCTCCTTTTTGCACATCAGACAAGCCCAAAATTCTCAGCCTCTCCTCAGAGGACTTTCCAGCCCTCTCCCCATCTTGATTTTCCCCCTATGGAAGCATTTGAGGACCTTAGCATCCTCCTGCAGTGGTGGGGCCCAGCTCTGTGCCCAGCTGAGGATGCACCAGTGCTGAACACAGCAGGACAATCCCCTCTCTTGACTGGCTGGCCATGCTTTGTTTGGTGTGCTCCAGGATGTGGCTTACACTCTTGAGTGCCTGGGAACAAAGCTGGCTCCACTTGAGGCTGCTGCCAACCAGCTTCCCCAGGTCCCTTCCTGCAGGGCTGCTCTCCAGCCACTCCTCTCCCAGCTGAGATCCGTGCCTGGCATTGCTGCCTCCCAGCACTTGGACTGGTGAAATTTCATGCCACTGATAATTGTTCAATGCTCTAATCTATCCAGATGCCGCTGGAAGGCCTCTTGTCTCTCAAGTGAGTCAACAACACCTCCTAACGTGGTATCATCCACAAGCTTGCTAAATAGGCATTCCACTCCTGCAGATAATGGATCAAAATATTGACCAGCCCAGAAGTGAGGACTGAGCACTGAAGAACAACACTGGTGACTGCTCAGTACAGAAGGATGTTGTGAGGGACAGTTACAAAAGCATCACTAAATGCTAAAAAACAACACGTCTTCATCTTGGCTGGGTGACTACATTGAAGGAGACCTGACTTGATAAAAGGACTTTCCTTTGTGAGCACATGCTGACTGTGCCTGATTGAGTTGTTCTTTAAATGTCTTTTGATGGCACACAGTTTACTCATCTCCTCCACCATTTTTTCAGGTGTTGAAGATAGATTCACAGGTATATAGGTTCCTGGGTCTTCTCTCATCCCTTAAACCGGAACAGCATGAGCCAGTGTTCTAATCAGTGAGGAGTTCCTCAGACTTTTCAGGTTTTTAGTAGCTGATGGAGAAAATTCCTGCCATAACATCTCCCATCTACTTCAGTTCTCTGAGATGCATCCCATCAGGCCCCAAGGACTCGTGAACATTCTGCTGATATAGCTGGTCTCTGACAAGTTCAGTGTCCAGACAAATGGGAAGTCACTATTCCCACACTCTTGGGACAAGGCAGTCAAAGGTCTATCAGGATAATTGAAGACAGAGGAAAAAAGAAAAAAAAAAAAAAGAAAAAAGAAAAAAAAAAAAGCAGCACTGAATGCCTCACTTGATCTTCAGCCCTATTTGTCAGTTGACCACCTCCTGTTAACATTGTCAACAACCATCACTCCAGTATTTTTTTAGACCTCTGCTTGCTATTAACATCCTTAAAGATTTCCTATTGTCAGACATAGAATTGGTCAGTTTCAAGTTGGATAGAGCCTTGCATGCCTTCCTTTAGCATAAACACACACCCTAGGTCTGTTATCTTCCTACAAAGTCTGACCTTGCTTCCAGAGGTCCTACAATTCCTATTCTCCTCTGTGGCTCTGTGAAGACTTTTCTGTTCAGCCCAACTGACCTTCTTGCTTTCCTTATAGCTCAGTGGAATTGTTTCTTGTTTCTAAAATAAGGTTCTTGAGATTGACAAATGCTCATCATCTCTTCATCCAACAGATTCCTAGCTTGCTCTGCTAATTACCTCCATGGAAAACTTACAGTTTGCTCTCCTTTAGTCACAACTCTTGTAAGATTTTACCTCATTACACTGAAAATGTTAAACTCAACCATTCCATAAGAACTGCAGCCAAGATAACTTCTCACTGCCTCGTCCTCCCCAGCTCTTTGTTTATTCACAAACAGCAAGTCTAGGAGGATATATTTCCTAGCTGATTCATTGAATACATGTGGCAAGAAGTTTTCTCCTTCAACCCAAGCATTCCCAAGATCTGCTTTTTGCAGCACTATGTATTTCCAGTTGATGCCTGTCAGTCGAAGTCTCCCATGAAGACAAGGGCTACTGATGCCTTGGGAATTAAGGCATCACTACCAATCCAGATTTTTTTCCTAATTTCCTGTAGAAGAACAGATTGATTCTTGCATCCTGGCTGGGTAGTTTGTGTTAGACGCCCACTACATCATCTCCTTTGTCCTTCCCTAATCCTCATCCAGAGGTTCTCAACCACATCACCACTTACTGTAAGGCTGTGCTATCAAACTTCTCCCTTATATAAAGTGCGGCACCTTTACTTCAGCTGTGCAGCCTATCCTCCCCAAATAGCCCTCCACCCCTGCACTCCACCCAGGGAATGTCCTACCAAGTCTCACTGATAGTGAAATTGTAGGTTTGGGTTCTGACTAATCCTTCCATTTCATCCTGTTTTTTCTCATGTGATTGTGTACAAAAATTTCAGATGTACCCCTTTCAGATGTGATCAAGACACCACCATGTCTTGATTTTGCTTAAGGGGGGAAAAAACCCCAAGGTACAGGAGGACTATTGGGGATTTCCTGTTGTTTTATTACATTTGCTTTTCAGAAAAAGAAATACTATGTTTTTTTAAAAAAAAAAATTTTGAAATTACCTTTAACCCCTTGAACCACAGACCTGGCTATGTAGTGAACTTAGATGCAAAAAAGCCTACTTATATTTTCCTCTTATGAACTCTCTCTGCACCTGTATTAAGCAGCCAGTCTGTTTTAGAGAAAGGTATGTTAGCATCAAAGTACTGTCACTTCTTGTTGAGGACACTACAGTGCCACACAGTCAGAGTACAGGACAAGTACAGGAAATTCCTCTTTATTAATTAAAAAAAATACAGAAATAGACATATTTCTTTTGGCTATAGGTCTATAAAGAGACAGAGTTTTTCTCTTTTTTTGGAAAACAAGTGTAAAATCAGGGCAAATATGTCTGATACTTCAGCCTGATAAATGTGTAGCCTCCAACTCTATACAGTGCAGAGCATTTCCTGGACCTGCTGTGATTTGTCTGCTTAATAAACCTCAGTGTATCTGTTTTCCAAGTGCTTAGCAAAGTCTCTCTTGAACCCATTTGAACTTATTTTACTCACAACATCCTTTGTCAAAGGTTTTGTGATTGTTTTTAAAAAAATTCTTTAGGAAATTACGACTGTAACAAATGAAACACATTATGAATATGTTTTATGAAAAAAACATAACCATTTCTAAGGCTGGATCCTTGCTTTGAAAAGTATTCTTGCTTGTTATGAAGTAAAACTTATTTATCTAGACATCTTCTAATTAATTTTGTCCGTTTATGTGATGGCTAATGATTTTGTTTTCTCTTTTAATATTGGCCAGCTTGAATGCTGCATTTCATAGCTTACTGAGTGATTTGTTTCAGTTTATTTACTGACCATAAACAAAAATAGGGTCCATCGTCAGCCTTGATGTTTTATGAGGTTTAAAGTTCTTAATTTTTCTTTTTTCTTTTCTTTCAAGTTTTTTTTTGGGTTTGGGTTTTTTTGTTGTTTTATTTTTTCCTTTGTGAGAGCAGTTTATTAACATGGCCTGGGTACTTTTTTAAATTAAATATTTTAAAAAATCTAGTCAAATATTCCACCAGTTTAGACTACCACAAACAACACTTTGCAATGGCTGTTTGATTAATGATAGTAGTCTAAACCCTGAAACTTTCCATTTAAATTCAATTACTGAACTTGTACTTTGTAGTTAAATCCCAAATGTTCTTTGGCAGC
Organism: Sylvia atricapilla; assembly: GCF_009819655.1. Classification (NCBI taxonomy): domain Eukaryota; kingdom Metazoa; phylum Chordata; class Aves; order Passeriformes; family Sylviidae; genus Sylvia; species Sylvia atricapilla. The sequence continues at coordinate 28,079,453 of NC_089174.1, forward strand.
TTCATGATCTTATTTGATCGCTCATATTATTTTAGTTTCCTTTCTCTCATCTTGTCCTCATTTATCACAAAACACCCAATTGATTAGGAGTAATTTTGCTGCAAAACCATAGCTTTTTTATTTGTGAGTGTATTTTGTGTTTTCCTCCCCTCTCCTCCCACTTCCAACCTCTGAGTTTTCCAGTGTGCTTGTCTGAGGTTTAAATATTATATTAACTGAAATTAAACAAGCCACTTTCCAAAGCTACAGGCAGTAGAGCACAACCATAGCTCAGAAATGGTCTTCTTATCCTTCTGTGATTCTGTTTAATGTGTCAGGAGCTGGTAATGAAAATTGACTGTGGCACATTTCCCTGCCCATTATTAAAGTCAGAATCCCTCAATGAATTGAAGTACATAGACCAGCTTTTGGCATCTGCAGAGCTTCCAGACCTTTGTTAATTTTATGGAGATTGGCCAAAGACTAGAAAAGACAGAGCCTCAACTAAAAGCGTGTATCTGTGCATGGACTAAAAAGAAAATATGTAAGTAATGATAATGAGAAAGCAGTTAGTGAAAAGCATAGAGAAGCCAAGAAAATTCATTAAATATAAGCAAGGGTACTTAACAATTCTCTGGATGAAAAATGAGACAGGAAGAGGCAGGAGTGGTCTTTTGAAAAAGAGGAATTATTGTCTGTAGTACATATTTGTACTGGACCGAAAAATTTCAAAATTAAAATGATGTTATCCTGCTGTAAACCTTCTAAACCTTCCTTCTCTGAGTTGCTTCTTTATCTCTCCCAGTACTTTGTCAAGACTGATAAATCTTGGTGTACTTACTCCAGCTAAAATAAACGTTGAATTTTAGGACTTTAGTTCTTTCACATATGTTTCCTGCTGGACTTTCAAATGGGAAGATGTATGCATACTAAGATTAATTTGGAACAGAATTTCATCATTCATAGCCGAATATTTGTTATTTTGAAAAAAGTTTTGTATAACAGGAAAGGTAAATATATCTTTGTAACCTTTCAGGATAATGGTTGTGTCTCTGCTCTTTATTTTAAAGGAGTGGTATACAAAAGCACAATAGCAGTTATATGAAACTCACAGTATTGAATGTCAATTTTTTCTTTAATGCAAACACAAGATAATAAGAGGTGAAAAGTGGCTGTTGTTAGTTTCTGAATAAATGAAAACAATTAATTTGTAAAGGAAAGGGAAGAAAAATAACAGCAGCAATCTACAAACTCGAAATACAATAAAATTATTTTTTTAGTTTGAGAAAAGGGAAAATGAGGTAAACAATAGAAGACCTCCACAAAAAAGAGCATATTTTGTTTGACTATAATCCACACTTTTTCTGAATGAAAAAAATGTCAATAAATCTAGTGTAAAAATAGTGTCTTTAAGAAGGATGTTACAGTGCTCATGCCAAGTGCAGGATCCTACATGAAACCAGGACTAATTCCAAAACCTTTTGGGTATAGGGCCAAGTCTTGAATGGTGTCTCTCACCACCATAGAATTTCTTTTCTGATTGCTTGTAAGATACCACCACAGCTCACCAACTTACTCCTGGAAAAGTTAAATAGTGATATTGATGGTCTGCCAGCCCTGCAAACATGAGAATGGAATGGAAGAAAAAGAAAAACAAAAATGAAGGAGAGAAAAAAAAAAAAAAAAAAAAGAAAAAAAGAAAAAAAGAAAAAAAAAGAAAAAAGAAAAAAGAAAAAAAAAGAAAAAAAAGAAAATAGAAAAAGGAAAAAAAAAAGAAAGAAAAAGAGTAAGAGGAGAGGGGAGGAGAGGGGAGGTGAGTGAAGGGGAGGAGAGGAAAAAGGAAAGGAGAAAATAAAAAGTAAAGGTCAAAAAAGGAAAGGGGAAAGAGGACAGGAAAGAGGAAAGAAAAGACTATTTTAGTATGGAGGAACTTATGATGATAATTTGGTCCAATTACCCGAGGAGGAATTTTCAGAAGTTAAAGCCCACTGCAAATGTCAGCAGTTGTGGAGAGCATGGCACTGGGTCTGAGGATGCAGAAATAGGCATACACAGGTACTTCTGGCAAATCTCTGACTGCTGCCAACATGGGTGCTACAGGGACCCAGCACTCAGCATTGTAGCACCAGAATATTGAAAACACATCAGTTGTGACTTTTCCTGTGCTGCTGTGTCAAGGATTAAGCTGAGTTAAATGGAGAGATAATGCAGTGTAGCAGTTGTCCTGCTACAACACTGCGCCTCTAAACCAGTCAGACGATTAAATCTTCTGAATTCTCTGAGTCAGTGTATCCTGCTTCCAGTAGGAAGTCAGCTGTAAAGCAAGGTGCTTCTTGCACCATTGCAGCTAATCAGGTGTGCTAGTGGGTGCAGATACCCCCTGCATTTCCCCCTGAGTGGAAGTTTATTTCCATGTGGTAAAGAAGATTGTTCTAAACTCAGAAGTTGTTCAGAAATAAAAGATTGGCGGGGAAAAGACCTGATTTTCAGGGTGACAGGGCTTTAGCACATCCTCCCACACACATATTCCCAATGCAGATCTGCCTCACTTGTGCTATACTACACAGTAAGAAATTATCTAGAACTAATTCTATGATGAATGTTGACAGAGCAGATATTTTTCCTTGTGACATCTAATATCCCAGCATATCTGTTAATCATGCAGGCAGCATGAGCTATTTCTGAATTGGGAAGGAATACAAGGTAACTATATTATTACCACAGACTTGCTTTCACCAGCTGCATGTGTTATTTAAAGCTAGGTTTATGTAAAGAGCTGGGCGCCAAAGGGTATGACAAACAAAACTCGATTATATGTCAGACCTTTAAATAAAATAAATTCTGCTCAGTTGAAATGTGCACATGCAAATTAGTAATTTGGTATTTAACTAACATAGTAATCAATTTAAAGGCTTCAGACATTTAAGATTTTATTTATCCATTTATTTCCTACTGCCCATCTGGTGTGCATGCCAGAAATGGTAATGTTCTACAAGCCAAATGAGAAAAGCATAAAAAGCAAAGTAAAAAAAACCCCAGTAATCCAAATTCATTCTATAACATCTCCCCTTTAGAATCCCTTAAACAGAATTGCCGAATTTTTCAGTATGCTAGGGATAAAAAAATAGGTTTGGGTTGATTTTTTTTTTTTAAATTTTTGTTGTTGTTGTTGTTGTTGAGGAAGCAATCAAAGATTCTGATGATAATTTAAGTAAAGTATGCATACTGCTCTTATCTTTTTATCATATCATCCTGCCCTAGCAAGGTTTATACAAATAACTCTCTCTTCATATTAAGTGTCCATGATTCTTATTCCAGGTAACAGAATTAAATACAGATTACATTTTTTAGGATAATGTTCTTCTAAAATTAGTTATGGAAACCTCAAAACTAGTAACCAGGATGTGAATTCTATGACCCCTACTATAAAAAAAAAAAAATCAAAACACAGCCAGAGGGGTAAACAGAGCTCCTCTTTTTTCTTAACAACTGGGGCACTAACCAAATGGTGATCCTCAAGACTATATTTTACATGAAACAATAATCTAGAACCCTTGAACAGTCCTCAGAGAAGGTTTTGGAAGATATGTCAACCTACTGCCAGCCAAATGTCAACAGAACCAGACTTTTATTTCTACTTGTTCAGTCAACTAATGCTTAAAATCTCTCAGCTAAATGGAAGAAGAAAATGGGTGGAAATCTCTTTCACCTAACTTAGATTTCATATTTACATTTACGTTTTGAGAAAAACAGAAAGGATTAGCATATAAAGAAATGAAATTTTCATTTAATTTCTACACTACTCAACGTTGACTCTAACCAAGTGCTGCAGTACAGAGATGCTGTACAGTATAAAGCTTGGAGGAACCACAACTGCTTTTTTCTAAAAAAGTTATTACTGTTCTGTTTGAATGGAAAACAGAGCTGTGAATCCTCTGTGCAAACTATACTTTCCAGTTACAGTGAATGAGTTATCTGAGTCACAGAAAAGAATGAATTTTGATTTGCATGGGTGTCTTATGCATTTGTTAAGGTCTAACATAGGAAGTTCTGAGTTTAGACAGACACATTTAAACGGATGCAAGCACTCTAGTTTTGCATCTACCACCTGGTCCAGTCAGATCTCTCTGGGTACAGTGTATGGCAAGCAGCATCTAACATGAGGTAATGGATTGTGCTCCAGCAGCCAAGTACCTAACCCTATTTGTAGCTGAGTGCCAGGTTTTCAAGGAAATATATTAAAAATACACTTCAAATGAAAGTAGATGTTTTTGGACAATGCTTCTCTGTGAAAAACTGAGGAATTTAATAATCAGCTAATTAGTAGCTTCTCTTATTTAGACTTGTTTCTAGTCCTGCAGTTTTAGAAGGCCCTAAGGAAATACCACTGAGGATAAACATGTATCTCTACTGTATAACAGAACTAGAAAGGTGGAGTAAAGCTTTTTCACTGCTATTTTGGTCATTTATTCAGCAAAAAGTTTGTTTTTCTGAAGCACCTGAAAGATTCAGTTATTCAATCAATGATAAATATAAAAGCAGCTTATGAACAATGACGTTAGCTAGATTTGCTTTTTCATTGCACGTTTTTCCTATATCAAAAAACTGACACCGTCTCTTCTTTATATACATAAAATGAACAATAATTAAAAACATTATTGTAGACCCTCATTGTTACAGACCTAACTTTTTTTTTTTAAAAAAATCTAATTCCTAACCTAATTAATCTCATTTTCCAAATCCCCTTCAATGAATGTCATACAGGACTGCTCTATTGTCATTTTATGCAATCTTGTTTTTATTGATACTAATGACTTTATAATTGGAGAACAGGAGGGAACTGTGCACAAGATTAAGGAACATGACAACTTGTGGAATACAAGGGACCTATGACAACTTTACATCTTGGTACAAGCTTTGTGACTTTAAATAATAAAAATAAGGAAAAATCCTACTCCTCTACAGCCCTCCTTGCTTGCTAGTAGAGGAAGTCAACGGGTAACTACTATGTCTCTTCAAATGGAGCTGTGAGTACTATTACTGCTCCTGCTTGAGACCAAAGAGCATAGTTTAAAACCCTACTGCCAATCAAATTATCTGAAATCATTCCAATAGATTCTTGCTTGAGCCTTTATATGGCCTTTTTAATATTACCCTAGTGGTAAAATGTGTTCAGGTAAGGCTAAACAAGGAAGTAGAGAAAAATATCTGAAATTTAGAAAATTATTGCAAAAATTTATAGATTATTGCTTAGAGAATTCTGAAATTATTCTTTTAAAGTGTGAAACAGTGATTATACTCAACAGGACAAACTCCTGCTGTGAGCGTACCTTTTTTCATTATGTCGTTTTCATTTATAATAGCCCTGGGACTTTGTTTCTTCAACTGTCTCACACTGTCTGGAATTTTAGATCCTGTCATCTGTGCAGCACTAATATATTTTTATGCAGGAAACACCCGCTTAGCACTGTTAAATCGGGAGGCCAGCCAGCTTTTATATCCAGCTTCTTTGAAAACCCTTTGTATAAAGGGTACTGTATGAAAGACACCAATAAAATATTAACGACCCATGCTTCCAATCTCAAACAGCAGGAACATGCTCAAGCAGCTCACTTTCCATTTCTGCTAAAGACTGCATCAACATAAGCATTTCTGTATATCACGTTGTGTAAAATATTTTATTCTGAGCAACAAAAAAATCCCAGAACACATTTCAGCAGGACTCCTGGATATTAGCCGTAAGTTTTTCTGATTTAAGGTATATAGTGTTTACTGGCCTAGCACTACCACAAAGTAATCTGAATATAAATGGTCCTTTTTGTGAAGGCTAGGAGAAAAAAATAAACAATTCTTTGTGTTGGTTGTATTTTTGTGCACTGTAAATCTTATTTTGGGTAAAATTTAACATATTATATGATAATCATTACTGTTCTGATGCCCAGCCATACATGGTACAGGTATAAAAATAAGAATACTTTGGCTTCAACAAAAATAATTGAATACTTGCAGAACCTCTGAGTCTCATATTTTGGAGGCAATGACAGTGGCACCTACCATGACAGTTGAAATAAAGGTTGGGCAAATGAAGCCATCTGAAGGAAATAATAAAAAGGCAAGTGTAGTGCCAGATCCAAGCAGAATTCAGTCTAACACCCAAGTGCAACATCTACTTGTGCTGTATTTGAGCTGTTGTGGGGAAGGTGACACGTTTATTCAATGGCCAAAGGGTCTATAAATACATTAATGCTTTAATTTTGCAAGTGGGAATCCTGATACATCCTTTTTTTTCTCCCCCCATGCTTCTTTCAGCCAGCCATGGGTCCTGCCAGCCATAGGGAAACTGAACCATGTAACTCCTTAAGGTTGATCAAACTTCTCTGAAACTCCTGCACTGACAACACCTTGCTGGGTTCTCTTGGAACTTTTCTTACAAGTTTTGCTAAGAATAAATAATTTTTTTTTTAATACTTCCCTTGTCTATTTGTGAACATCCATGTACTATTATTACATCAAAACTTTAATTTCTTTTCATTAAATCTCAACCAGCTACAGCTCCCTAATAAAAGCAGGTCAAAAGAAATTGTTCCATGGGTTTTGACACCACTAAATAGATCTTTTTGGATTTATGTGCCATAATCACATGGAAACCCACACTGCTCTCTCTCTGATGAAATTCACTGTCAGTGAACTATTTAAAAATCGGTGCAGGTGGGATTGACAAGATGTTCCCTGCTGCAAGAACAAGTAAGCAATATTGAGGTTTCACATTTCTTTGCATTTTGATTAGTTGACAATATGTAGCTGGGCTTAGTAAGAAATACTGTGTCCTCCTACTTCTATATCTAGAAGCCAGCTGAAAAATAAGAACTCTATAGTTGCCCTCATTCACCTCCATGCACGCACTGGTTAGATATGGCCAAACATAGGAGTAAATGCTTTAATGATGCTTTAAAAATGGCATATTTATTGCTTTTGAATTCATATGCAAACATAAAATGTATTGTTTACATATATATGCAATACTTAGACACCCATCATATCTGGGGTGTGAAAGAGATATTTTATCTATCTTGCTATAATATCTCTGATAGTGAACAGTGTAAGAAGGGATATAGGAAAAGGTACTCATGGAAAAACTATTCCCTCGTTATATTTTGTAGCAGGCAGCAAGTTCAGGGTTTTTTAATCTGCAAAGTACATGAAGGTCACTGTTGAGGAAAAGTTGCAGATGGATTTGTCCTTAATGAATTTGTCTTATGACTTTTTTAAGATATTTTATGCTCTTGGTCTCTGTTTAGTGACTACCTGAATTTATTTCACTATTGTGTAAAGAGGTCCTGCACTGAAGCAAGAGACGAAGTGAATTTCCTCACTCTTGTAGCAAGTGACCATGAACCTAAGTAAACTCCAGTTCCCTGTCTGTCTCTTAGCTGTTGACCTTGTTCTGAATGTAAGAGCAAAAATATATGTAGCACTATACTTATAATACTTTTGTCTTCTAATTATCAGGAGTATTTAAAATTCCATAACACCTGAAAATATCAAAGGTAATAGGAACTTTATAAAGTAAATTGCTAGTACCAAATTAATCCCTTGTGTCCCTCTGCTGAAACCAATAATGAAGTATGAAGTAATATCAAGGAGGAATTTGGGACATGATTTTTAAAACATTATCTAGCACAAATTAATTGTACACCAAAGACTTTTAAACCATGTTAAACAAGCTACACAGTCAAGGCTAACCTTATTATAGTGACACAGTAATGTTAGAACTACATTACAGAGAATTTAATTCTGCTCCTCTGTGGTTTATTTAGGTGCCCATTATCTTAATTTTCTGCCCTACAGAAGTGCAGTAAAAGCTGAAAACAAACCCACTTACATCTGTCACTTCAACTTAGTCTTGATTTTGTAGTGTAATTTTGATCATGGCCAGAAAAGAAACACAATCAGCAAGAAAAAGGTTCTGTCTTCAATGCACCCCTGCCTTCTGAGTCACTCTTCTTCCTTCCAAATTTAAAAACAACTGTGAACTGTGTACAGAAAAAGAGAAATAACAAAAAGTCAATTTAAAAAAAATTAAAAAGCTCGAGTTTGGAAAAAGTTAGAAATCAGCTAGGAAAACTTCCAGCTCAGTACACTTATGAATTTGGAAATAAAAGGATAACAGTACAGATTAAAAGAGAATTGATCTTTTTTTTTTTTGAGATAAGATGAAGGTGTGATTGTTAATGAAAGAGGAAAATGTATGTTGATAATAAAAGTGCCCATGGCAACACTATCAATTCCATATTGTTAGGGCAGAATTAGAGTAGAAAGGAACATAGTCAATGAAAAAAAATCTTTTATATTTGCTTTTGATATTAAATTAATTCAGCGTTGTTTCAGACTGGTACTGTTAGCTCATGCTGAATTGTTTTTTTAGAGTTCATCCTCTACTGAATTAATGTGAGAAACAATTACTGAGAAAGAAGACAGAACAGAAGAGCTGAGATATGGTGAACTCTACGATGATCAAAGGATAAAAAGATAAGTCTAAAAAAGCTGATTTTTCTTTTCTGACATATTTACAGGGCATATGTCAAAACATGTGATTGGAGACAATCAGCACTCTTTCCTAAAGGGCAAATTGTGCCCGACAAATTTTGTGGTCTTCTATGATGGGGTTACAGAGGTGTTGAATGAGGCAAGGCATCATTCAAGGCTGACATCTGCTGCCAGGACTTGGACAAAGAGTTTTACACTATCTCACACATCAACCAGACTGGAGAGACACACATTTTATGGATAAGGACTTGACTGTATTCTTGCACTCAAAGAGATGTGGTCAGCAGCTCAGTGTCCAAGAGTACAACAGTAAAGAGTGGCATTTCTCAGGGGTCAGTATTGTGACCAGCACTGCTTAGCACCTTTGTCACTGTCAGGGAGAGTGAAATTGAGAACACTCTCAGCAAGTTTGCCAAAAACACAAAGCTGGATGGTGAAGGAGTAAATGCTGTCCACAGGGAGCTTGACAGTCTTGAGAGATGGCACTGTGCAAACTTAATGAAATTTAACAAGGACAAGTGTAAAGCTCTGTATATGGTTTTGGGCACCCTCAAGTGAAAATACAGGCTAGAATGATAATGAGAATAGCTCTAGGGAAAAGGACCTGTGGGTTTTGGTGGATGATAAGTTTGACAAGACTTAGCAATGTGAACTGTCATCTCATAAAGCCAACCACATCCTGGGCTGCATATAAATCAGCCTGTCCAACTGGGCAAGGGAGGGGATTCTGCTCTTCTTCCCTCTGCTCTTCTCTGGTGGGACCTCATCACCCAGCTCTGGGGCTTTAAATGTGGGAAGAACACACACTTGCTGAAGTAGGTCCAGAGGTGGGACAGGAAGATGATCAAAGATATCTCTTCCAACAAAAGCTATTCTATAATTTAATGATCTTTAAAAGAGTTGCTGAAATCCTACCTGTTTCATAATCAGGAGTTGCACTCTTTACCTCATTTCCCTGGATGTAGAGGAACATGGTATCACAATATTATCTCACCTTGCTTTTAATATACATAACATAATATGCTTGAAAAATGAAGCATTGCCTGGTGCAAGGGAGCTGCAGGCAGCGGAGTCAAGCATGAAGTCATGCCAGCTTGGTCAGGGCTTTCTTTGTCCTTTTAGGACCTGAGAACCCCTGAAGAGAGCTGGAGCCTGGACACCTACTAGGCAACTGCCACTGCTGACTTATGCCAGGAATTTCATTATTAGAGTTCAAAAAGTACTTCTGAAAAGAAAAATAGCAGGAGATTCAAAACATTTTTTTCTTCCTCTCAATACTGCCTTAGTGTATTGATTAGGTTAGCTTTATTATTAATTGGTAAAAAGAAAATACAACTAGAAGCATAAAATGTAGCCATATGCTGTTCCTTCCCCAGCCCTTCCAATGACGTTGATCTGGAATGTGTTCACAGTGAATCTCATGGCATGGTGTTCTGCTCCTTTTATTTCTTTGATGCAAAATGGCCTATAAATCTAATATAGAATGTCAATTAAAAGGTTCCTTAACAAGGAGAACCTGTATAGAGAGCATGGAAGGCCTTTTCTGTGGGATGTTAGATCCTCATTTTAAAGCAAAAGGGGGAAGTATAGGTGTGACTGAAAAAAGCATACTCCATCTATTCACAGCCATCTGACATTTATCATGGTGATTAGAGTCATTATTAACTTAGTGCATTTGGGTCTCTTGCAGCACATATTGATGATCTTCCCTTGAGAAAAACATTCAGAGGAAGTCAAAATTATTGTAAGAAGTGGCAGATTTCAACCAGAGTACAGGCTGTTAGGAGATAGCTACATGGAAAGGTCAACCTAAAGCTTAGTAGCAGTCAAAAACCCAGCATGTTGCAAATTATTAAAAAGTGTATAGTGGAAGTTATTAAGCTGCTATAATACACACCAATTTCTTCAATACTGACTATAACTTAGCTTCTTACATCTCCAAGACACTGTATCAGAATCAAAATGTTTCAGAGGGAGGAGATGAGGCACACAGGTGAACTAACCGAGCAGAGCAGCTAATGCTAAGGACTCTATGCCTACACTGTAGATAGCTTGGGAGTTTTTCTTACAGCCAAGTATTTCTACTAGGCACACAGTTCAAAGCTTTCTGCTTGTTGCAAAACTGGTGAGGTTGATTGGTTTTGTCTGGAAAAAGTCTAGTTCTTAAAGGTCAGAATTGTCCAGTGTGGAGTGACTGGTACAAACAGAGGATTTTCTTCAAACCTGCCTTTACTGTTGGAGTCAAAATGTTGCAGATGCAGTGGAAGGTGATCAAGGGTAGGTCAAGGGCAGATCAAGGGTAGCTTCCTCAGGGGTTACGATGAAGATAAGCAAGCAGCTGTCAGTCCAGAACAGAACCTGAAAGACGATTAAACTCTTGGTGGCACAGACAATCAAAAAAGTAATTTATTGTCTACTAGTACTTCTGCTGAAAAAAACACCCTATGATGTACTTAATAAAGATAGCAGGGAGTAGTTCAAAATTGGCAGGAGAAAAGGACTCTTCTTACTGCAGCAGGGTTTGTTATAGGCTCTAGGATTCTATACAGACTCGAGGGAAGTTTAATTTATGGAAAATAATCCATAAATAGGAAAATTAACTCTAGCCCAGCAAGTTCCTTAGCTGAAAAGATTGGAGCCTCTGGGGTTTTTTTTGCAAAGTATCACATCCTCTTTGTCCTGTTCAAGTGCTCTTCCATCATGTACACTTCTGACTTGGGACGCTCTTAGAAAAAGGTTACTGAGTACAACAGACTTTGATCTTATCCTGTTTGGCTTTTCTTAAAACAGTAAATATAGACATTTGATGTTCTTAGCTGGGCACTGCAAAATTGTAGGGTACCTATCTAATTCATTGGATTCATGAGTGTTTTTGACAATGGTTTCTGATCCTAGTGATCTCTCAGGATTGAAATTTCATTTTAATTAGATAGAAACAGCTGGAAATACAAATGAGTTCTGAACTCCAGGTATCATTTAGTTTCATGGTGTCTGCCATTCAGATTTAGACTGATTTTAAATCCACATTTATTGAGCTATGATTGAAACAATAAGGTAATTCCTTCAAACTTGGTAAATTAAATTAATGTCTTGTAATATGTGTTATAAAACATTGGAATCAAAAAAGAAATATTATTTAATTTTTCTTCTCTTTAAGGAAATTATTTCTTTTATGCCTTGGATTTTCTTTTCTGTAAAGATTTTTCCTTCCATCACAACTTCGTTTAGTGAATTAAATTATTTAGAAAACAGCTGAGCAAATCAAATTTCTCTGAATGTATTCCTTTACATTAGGATCCAAATCTGTTTGCCCTGATTTAATAAGGGGTTTTTTCACTATACTGTGTACGAATAACGTTCATCATGTTCTGAATTTTACAGATTAACTTGGGAAGAGCAGTACTTACAACTTTAGGTTTGTTGTTATTTTATCCACAACTGAAATATTTTATCCACTGTTTCATTTAGTCTACTGACTTTCAGGAGAGGGGTGTTAGTGTTTATTTGCTACACTGTAGAATTATGCTGTCTTCTTATAATACAAAAATAGTTTTGTTTAGATTTAGTTTGTTATGATTACAGACAATTTATTTGTAGTGACAGATGACCAGGAAGCGTCAGATGGTTCTAAAGACTTTATTTGAATGAGATGTGAGGAATTATGAAGACTTGTGTAACTTAAAGGGTCATATGGACTTATATGTCTCAGCCTTGCTTAAGAGAAAACCACAAGTTAAGAGAATAATCCTTTGCTGCTGCATGTTTAATACTATTGGTTGTCTTAAGGCTTCTGAACGGAACAGGGGTCAGTGACCCTTGGTACCAGCCAGTAGATATTGGCCACTATAAAGTTTTTTATGTGAATTTATTTTTAATCTCAAGAAGAATTAGGCCATTTAAAACTTGCCTGCTTGAACATAACACTTCAATTTCCTTGCAATGGTGTCAACACCTTTCAATGAACTGCATGAATAGTGTGAGCAATTTTGAAGTAGCTTGCAAAGAACTCCCAGTCTGTGATCATGAGAATGGGAAACCAGTAACAGTGCAAAGAGAAGTGCTGAAAATGTATACCTCACACCCCCCACACTTCCAAACATCCAACCTACAATTATGCTTTCTTCTGTATGGTTCTCCAAAATTTGATTGCAAGTGACAATGTTAACAATATGCATTACAAATTTGGATTGAACACAAAAGTCCGCATTCCTTAAGAGCCTCTGTTTTACATCCTAAGGTAGAGATCTGCACTTTAAATAGTTTAAAACACCAGAAAAACCTCTAGGGTCAATACAAATAGATTCAATCCTACAGTTAACTATTAATATTCTTTCCTCTGCCAGACAAAAATGAAACTCAGTGTTATGTTTTGAGTTATATTTACAAAAGTAAAAACTTTTTTTGTTTTTCTGTTTTAAAACTCCAGCTGAATCACAACCCTGCTATTTATTCGAGTACTTATTGTATCAGACTGAAAAGAATTTGCCAAATATGAGAAGCGATGAGAAGTGAAAAGTCCTTGTTCTCTCAGGTTTTTTTTCCTACGTTTGTCACAGGATCAACTTTTGGCATGTAAAATGCTGAGATGAAATTACTGCCTCCATAGCCTAGGAATGTGATATTCTCCCTCTGCTCGACTTTAAGACATTGTATGGGGCTTGGTGTCCTGCTCTGGGGTCCTCCTCACAAGACATGGACCTATTGCACTGAGCCCAGAGAAGCGCAGTGAAAATGATCACGAACACCCTTCTTATGAGGAAAAGACCAAGTGTTGTGGTTGTTCAGACAACAGAAGGCTCAGACATATGTCTTGTTGCCTCTCAAGATTTAAAGGGGGCTAGAAAGAAAGATAGGAACAGACTTTTTAACAGGGCCTGAAACAACAGGACAAGGGACAATGTTTTTAAGTTAAAAGATGGTAGATTTGTGTAGCAAGGGTCCCTGACTATTAGGAGATCAGACAGAACAGACAACACACCTAGCTGATACAGCTTCCATGTCGAATTCCCCTTTATTATCAGCTCGCAGTGAATTATGTAGGTTTACCACATAGTTTATAGTTACAGGCTATACAAAGAATGCAAACAACCCTTATTTATCTAAGTCTTAAGGTGGCTAAAGTGTTAGAACTACAATTCTACATTTAGAAACCCATTACTTCCCAGAACACCTTAATATAAACTGTGAATTTCTAACTGCGTCACTGCGGCCTGCAGGCCCCGTGGCCTCAGAGGCCCACAGGGTCCGCAGGCCAAAGGGCCCAGTCTGGAATTGCTCACCCTCAATCAATCTAAATATAAATCTCAACAGATTTGGATTGAATAAAAAGAAAACCTTTGCAATGAGAGTGGTGAAACACTCTAACATGTTTTTCAGAGAGATATTAGGTGCCCTGTCTTTTCAAGATCAGTTCAAATGGGACTCTGAAAAACCTGGACTAGTTGAAGATCTCCCTGTTTAGACAAACAAGTGGTTTAGACTAGATGACCTTTTGCTCTTCTATTACAGTTTGATAAAAAAAAAAAAATTCAGAGTGATCCATTTTTTTTCATAGATGGCAATTCCTGAGTGTCATGTTCCTTGAAAATGTTGTCCATAAGGAAGACACAGAACATGAGATTTTATGGATTTCTGTACTGGACCAGATCGGAGTAATCTAGTTTTGATGTTTATTATGAGATAAAATAAACAAGTAAATGTGGAACAACTTCCAAGCTTCAAATTCTTTCAGAAGATGCCATTTTAGTACATTTTGCTGAGCGCTGTGGCAGTTCTTTTGCACTGTTAAGGCCTATATTTATCCCTACATATTAAATATGTTATCTATGTTATCACAGCATCACTTGCTGCTTGGCCAGTGGTGGGTCCATCTTGGAGTCAGCTGGTACTTGTTCTATGGGACACAAGGTAACCTTCTTTCAGCTTCTCATGTAAGCTCCCCCTGCAACCTTGCTGCCACCAAAACCTTACTGTGCAAACTCACTATATTCCATGTTGGCACAATCTTCACCACCACCAAAAAAAAAATTGCCACATCAAAATAACATCATCATAACACTGAATAAAAGTGGACAATTTATACAAAATCCACTCCTTATCCCTTCTAATTGGAACAAACAAACTTTCCCACCATTTTAGCTCTCAAACAGCATTCCATCCATCTTCTGCCCTTTATGTCTCCCGGTTACTACACTTACCTCAAATTACTTGAGGCTCATATTGAGTGTTGAAAAGTACAGCAGTGTGTTGATCCTGGCTTGATGCAGGGTTTCTGCCAAAGCTGCTCTATCACTCTTTCATAATGGTGCAATATTTTTCCTACTTCTCTTGTATTTTTGAAACATTATATCTTTAGCCCTTAATCATCCATAAGTTCTGAAAAGCAGAAATTGTCTTGTTGAATCATCTCGTTGCTAAAACTTCCTCTTTGCAAGAGGAACCAGAAGTCTATGGAGCTTATGAGAATGGATAGAGAATGAAGTAAGCAAGTTTGCAGAGTACTGAGTTCTGAGTCAAGAGAGGATGATTAATTATATCTGGAATACTATCTTGATCCCAACTGGGTTGAAATGAATTTAACTGAGACCTCACCCATGGCACAATGCAGATTCACCAATTTATCTTAACTTGGGACTTTATCATCTGGTACAGAATCCAGGGTATAAATGACAGTCTTGGCATTGATGTAGTGGTCAATGGATGAGATCATGTGGCCAAGATCTGCTTCTAGGACAACAACTTTTAAATGAAGCTAGAGTGAGTTTGAGCAGAAAAATTTTGCTAACTTGATTCATGTTTAGGGAGTTTGAACTTGCCCTTAGTATTAAGCTGGGTTCCAAACTCCTATTATGGGAAAGGTAATGTATAAAAATACACTAGGAAGGGAAGTCACTCTCTTGGTCACACTTTTACATTTCTGAGACACGGTACCCTAGTGAAGTCTAAAGCAGACAAAAGTGATGGGAACCAAAAATTATTTTTCAGTAAGGTATGTTAGACACAGTGGGAGACAACATTTGAAATGACCTTCTGAATGGCTCTGGACCAACACAAAGTGCATAGTAATGATGGTGCAGTTACTGTGTTCCACACTGAGCTCCAAAAGAATAATTGTAGGTCAGTTGTGCTTATAGCATGTTGTTTATATAACACATTTTACAAGTGAGCAATAAAAATCTACATTCTCAACTTTATTAAAAAGTAAAATCAACTGAATGATGCTGTAGTGTTGACCCAAAACATATGGCAAAATAATAAAACAGAACAGAAAACTATTTTAAAAGGTTTAATATACCATGCTGTGTTGTGTAGAATACTTTATAAAGTTTTAAGCGAACTGTGAAAAGTTTATACTTATTTTCCAACTGCTCTCTGAGAGAAATTCTAACCTAAGGTTATCTGCAACTGTGTTATGATAGAATTAATAAAATAAAAATATTCTAAGTTTGGCTTTAAATCTGAAATCTTGCTTGTGTTTTTGACTATAGCAAAAAGATGTGTCTTGTAAAGAAAATTCACCAATCAAAAATTAAAATTCATAAGAGTATAATGCAAATGTAGTATTATAAGGATTTATTAAGCAACTGTACAAAGTACACATATCACACTATTTCAGTACATGCATATCTCCAAACTGTTAAGTGGTTTGATATTTTAAGTCAGATACTTGTAATGAGTGTTATAAAAGAGAACATCTTAAATCTGCTGTAACAATCTGGCTTGGTTTATGTTGGCAAACCAAGTCTACAATCGATATTTTTGGACTTCAGCTGAGAATTCAATTTGCAGCCCTGACAGGTCTCGGTGAAAAATAAAAAGTTTGTAGCAGAATGATCATCAAAAGTTCTTGGATCTAGCTCCCTGGGGTATTATAGGAAGCTACCAGCGTTTTCCACACAGAGATAGCTAGACGTTGTTGAAAAATAAAGATTTGGCTTCAGTGATACTCTAATTCTATTGGCATGCTATATCTGCTGCCTGCTGTGCAAGCCCTGCAAGGAGATCCAGAAAAGATTTTTTACAAAGTATCAAATACCTCAACATCCATACTTAAGTAAACACAGCTGATCAGATATGCTGAAAGAAATTAGAAACATATTTTCCATTTCTTTCCATTTCCTCAGACTGACTGTTGGACCTTATACTGATATCATATATGCTAACAGGCAAGGCCTTCCTGTCAACCCTTCTTTCTGCTTTTTCTGCTCAGATTCTTTCCCCCTTCATGATACTCATGCCCTACCTAATCTTTAAGGTTATTGAGAACTGTGTACACCTTAGGAAGTTAATTTGATATTTGGTTTGTGTGACAATTTATGCTAGATCTGCCAATATCTATTTTCCCCTGTGTTAATTCCAACCACTTCTCAGCATTATCTTGTACCTGCCAACAACATTTGTCTTGAGTTTTTTGAAAGCATTGTAATGACCTTCTGGGGCGCCAAGAAAACTTGTATTATGAAGAGAGCATCAGTGACACACTTGAAAAAAGCCTACTTTCCAAAACGAGGCTTTTCACCTCAGTGCATTTTCTGGCAGGTTTTGAATTAGGGAGTGCCTTCCAGTGAGCTTCAAATTCTGCCAGTTGCAACCTTCTCACCAATGGAAAGAACTGAGCAGTAAGTCTGCCACTGCTTAGTATTTACTCACATAGCCCAGAAATCAGACTGAGTTTCAGAGTAGACTTCCTCTGAGTTTGAGGGAGGGGGAGATCAGGCTGAAAAAGCCTGAGTATCTGACAACATGCTGATCTGAGTGGACTTCATGTGGCATCACTACTCCTTCTGTTATTTGTACTCCACATGGTGCTGGCATCCTTGGCCATGCTCTGCTCCACCACAGCTCAATGCAACTCTATAACAGTGACTTGAAATGGTGTTCATCTGCCTATTAATGAAATAGTTCCTTTTTCATTGTCATCTGCAGTCAACTTCAAAATTCACGGGAACTCTGAGGTTTACGGGAGAGCTTGAAGCCTGTATTTTTCTTCCAATGTGTAAAACTAAAATTAAATACATTATTCGCATTGTCTGCCTGTGAAGCATCCATACATCCATCTTTGTCTGAGATTTTTTCCCCCTTTTAGAAAATTGCTTTGTTGCCCCACTACAAAGGGGTGGGATTTAAGGCATGTCATAGTAGTTCTTTGAAAATGAAGGTCAGATACAGAACTCAACTGAAGAGTCCCTGATTAAAAACAGCTCATTGGCTTCCAAAGACTTATTTTATATTCCAAAATTTACAGATTTCATAGACAAACATTAACCATAGAGAGATTATTGATCCCTTTTAGAGATGTGTATTTCATACATAAGTTAACTGCCCACTTCATAAAAACTGTATTGAGCCCAACTCTTATATTCATGACAATTTAGATGAAAAAAAATTCAGAGCTGATTAATTCCTATTTAAAAAATAACAATAATTTATAGAAAACATTTTTACAGAGGTTAAATTACAATTTTTTTTTCATTAAAAACTTGAATATCATCAAAGCTGATAGGTAAGAATAAATAAAGGTCACTTGTATGGGAGACTGAAAATTATATTCTGATACTGGTGAAAGAGAAGATCCACAAAGGTACAGAGGCTCAGGCATCAATGGCATTGGTCTTCTGAGAGTGCAAAGACCTTCAGATGTCAAGTCAAAAGCAAATGAAAGCAGATGGATGCCAAAGATATTGGGAAGAGGAATTTCAAAGGAAGACAAGGGAGTGTCAGCTCATCAGTAGGAAAGATCAGGTAGATAGTATGAGACAAGGACCTCTGAGCAGAAGGAATAAGAACATGGAAATAGCAATTTCATTTTTCTTTAACCTTTTTTACATTTTGATACATTATAAAGTAGTAGTTCTTCCATATGTTTTCTACTCCTAAACCAAAAAAAATCTTTCAGTTGCTCTTTTGAAACTTTTCATTCTTTAGCAATTGAACTGATTTTGTCAAAAAACATCTCTGTCTTAATAACATGAATAGAAATGGAATACCCAGTCAGGTTAGGTTTTCACTTCTCACCTTGTACTTTCACAGCTTACCATCTGTAATGGCTTCCTTCTCAAGATAGAAAAAGAAAAAAAAAATATATGAATAGCTTATAGCCTAGTTTTAATGATCTGAAAATGAGACAAATAGTAAACAGTTTTAACACAGTGCAACTAAACAATAATGCATTTCTAAATAAAAGAAAATTTCCCTGAAGTTTCAAGTCCATCTATTGTATTCAGACATTTCTTCAGCCACATGTTTAGTGAAAAAATGATGGATTTCTCTACCTACTGTTTCATTCCCCACCTCTTTCTGATATGACGGAACAAAGTTTTTGACTTTAAGCTTCAATATCTTTACTAAGAAGAACATGCAGAATAGGACTTGGAAATACTTGTGACTATTTCCAAGGCTTATACAAACTCCAAAAAGAGGATTTAGATAAGTGATGTGGGGCTTGATGGGAAGTTTTAAAATCAGCAGAAATATTATAGGAGGTCTACCAGTTTTGGACAAGGTGTCTCATCAGTGATAACTGGGAAAACAACATGGGGATTTTGCTTCTGGTTAAGTGTAAATCTCTAATTGTATTCTCCTTGTTATAGCAAAAGTCTTTCATGTCCTAGAATATTCAAGGTGTTGGGGGTTCCTGTGAAATGGTTACATGGTATAGTGAAACTTTTCTACTGTTCCACTGTTTTAATTAGAATTCATCTCCTTGTCCTAGCATTAGCTTTCTGGAGCAGTTTTGATCTTATAGCTGCTAGGCAGTTCTCATGTGTTGGTTTTCTAAGTATGCTCTCCTTATCTTATGTCTCTCTGCAGAAGCTATCAATCTCTATAAGATTCCAAGACATTGTGCAGAAAACTTTTAATTTCTCTGTTCCCTGCCATGCAAAAAAAATGTAAGTGGCAAAAAGAAAAATATTGCACTCAATCAGAAATGAATTTTCATTCTAGTATTAAAATTCTCCAGATGTGTCTGGGGGTGAAAGACATATGTGAGTATATGTGCATTTATATGTGTAAGCTACTGAATAGCAAAGATAAATAATATAAATGTTTCTGCTCTGAAAGCATTATTTTACTCACTCTCAAATATTGCATGGTATTTCTTTTTGAGAATAAGATGCATCCATTTCAAAGCAAAACTGATCTCTCTTCTGAATATAAATTACTTCAGGCACTGCTAAAATAATTTGTGGAAAATTTAATAGCTTAACCTGAGTTTTGTGATAACTGTATTTCTGGACTGAGCTTTCAGGGGTTTGAACAGAAAAACCTACTGTAAGATAGTGTTGGGCTGGTTTTTCTTTTTTATGCAGCAGAAATATCCCTCCTAAGGGATTTTAAATGGATGAAGAGCAGGTGTTTTGATCTGATGGTAAATTGGTAAGCTGATTACCTTCAAAATTAACATAAGCTATAACCAGAAATCATCCTCCTTCAAAAAATCAAGAGTATGAAACAACAACAAAGCATTCTTAATGCTGAAATATCATGATTTCAAGTAACATGAATGCAAAAGTTAGTCAATCTGTGCTCATATATACATATATATAAACACACATATTGTTATTGCTTACTACAGAATTTATGAATTCTGTCTTCTCAGAAATTTCCTAGACTTCAATTAGAGATAGTTACAGAGATTAAAAACAATGGTAGTAGGTTGGTGTTCTTGTGTTTCTCTTTTTTGATGAGACAAATTAAGTTTTCTGTGTGCTCTACATGGGTGCAAACCATTATGCATCACAGAATTCTGTCTGATTCTGATAAAGGTCTGGTAAGAACTTAGATTATAGATTTAAAATTATGACTTGAGAGATAGACCACTTTGTCTACCTTCCTCTCTGTCAAAGTCTGTCCAAGGATGTGATATGCCTCACAACTGTCTCCAATGACTGAGGACTGAGACCCCAGACTCTGAAAGGAGCCCCTGGCCTGGCTGAGGTGGAACGTTTGCCAAGTCCTGGAGGACTGGTATGCATCTCCATGAGAACGGAGTGCAAGAGCAATGGAACTGGTCACAGTGGACTGAGCCAAGGCTACTTGCCCAAACTGGTCCACCCGTACCGGAGTACGGCACGTATGGTGTGCAGCTACTCCCTGAGCACCCAACCTCAGCACAGGTGGCTTCTGCTTTGGCTCTGTGCCCCTTGCTTTGGTTGCTGCCTTGACCAACCTATAAAAACTCTGGACACCCCCACTTACTTTTGTGATCACCCCACTGGAGAAGATTGTGTCTATAGGCATCTCGGCCTTGAGGACTTGTCCCTCCACGTTGGTAGCTATAATCCCCGTCCCCTCTTTCTTTGTCTTTTCTTGCTATTCTTTATTTCTTTCCCCACGATGGCATTTTGGTGGCACTAAATAAAGGCGCATTTTTCATTGAGTAAACTGAGTTGTCCCCTGCTGTGTCTTTTGCACTCTGAGATCCTTAAAACAAACCATCAGTTCTCCAGCATATGTTTGCGGACCCTGACACCCTCTCACAGTTACATTTCTGACTATTGACACAGGTTTTGTTTGTTAATTCATCACTTGAAGGGGATTCCTCATTTAAAAACACACTCTCTTGTCTGCTCCAAAGAACCATGAGACACCAAGTCATAGGAAAAAGCTTATGCTTTTTAACAAACTTACCATTTTGAAACATCAATTCCATCAAGTTTTAATGTGGGAAAGTGAGTTGATTTTTTGTTTTATTCATATAAAAGCCAAATTCTCTGCTGAAAAAAACCCTCTTAATATATGTACTTTCTCTTAATTCTATGAAACTTTCAAGAATAACCAAATAAGTCATGACCAATCCACTCTTTAAGATCAGTATTTTTCCTGTATCAAACAGAAGCAATATTTTATATAATCAATATAAGAAGGTTTTTTTGTTTTTTTTTTTGCAAAGTGTGGTTTGACACATACAATTAAGTAACCAAGACAAAGAATTCCTGAACTAAACATGCTTGTGGTATAAAAAATTAATCTGAGGCTAGTTTGAGTAAATTAGAGTTAGTGCAGTATGAGTGCTATTAAGTCAATTATGGATAATCTGTTCTTGCTGTGTTAAGGTGGGTGACTTATGCTGTTTTGAGCCATGTATATTATCAGAATGTTCTGTTTCAGCACAGACCATAGTTTTACATACCAAAAAGGCATGTTTCAGCTTTCATATAAGCAAAAGATTCATTTTTGACAGTGAATAGATTAATCCTTAATGAAAGGGACAGGATGTTATCATGATCTTAAAGAGGAATCTTGTTTTTTACAAAGATACAGTACAAACTTCTTTTTAGTACTCCACTCAATGTGTCAGTCCTTTGTCAACTGTAAAACTCTGTCTCAGATAGATAAATATTCTCAGGTCCATGATGGGGATATTAATAGAAGTATTTTCCACTGCCATTAACAAGCAAGTCTGGGCAATGACATGTCTTAGGAACTCACTAGCTCCTGTTTCTTTGAGTATCCACAAAGTTTGTGAGGCTTTTTTCCAGTTTTTTCTTCTGCCCTGAATACCATGGCCTGTTGTTTGTCTTGTTGCTTCTTAAGGAGAAATCAGTTGTACAAGAACTACAGCAAAAATCTGAAGACTTTTACAATTAAAAATCTATTTCCTGAACTCTGTCTCAATTTGCCTTCAGCTGGCATTCTCTCCTACTGTTCCACTAGGCATCATGGCAACTATGATACTGACAAAATGTTCTAATTAGTCTTATGCTCTAGAATACCAACCAACCATCACTGAAAATGCAGAAGCAAAACAAGAATTGGAAGAAAAAAAATCAAACCATATATATTTGACAGATAAAATCTTGGAAGCTGCTTTCCTTCCTCTGGGTAGAATCCCTAGTATTTAATAAATGTTGCAGTATATTTCTGCATGAAAATATAAGCATTTAAATTCAGTTTTTTCACAGGAATGGACCCTAAAAGAGCAGAATTGAATGTATTTGAAATGTACTGTCAGATATTTAGGGGGTCCTAAATGGTACAGGTCTACTCATTTCTTGCAGTTAGTAGTCTCTCAAAATGGTAAGGAAGAGCACAAGAAATTAAAGGTTACTAAACTAAAACTTTTTAATTGAGAGTCAATTAAGTGCCAGCTTCAGCAACCAATTTCTCGAAGCAGCAGTGTTGTTTCTCTTTGATCTTAAGAAGGAGGCTGTGTGAAAATTTACTTTTCTGAAATGGAAAATGACACTATGGTAGCAAAATCAGAAAATCAACGTAATCAAGAATATCAACAGAGAAGCAGCTTGTGCTTTTGGCTGCATGTCACGATATATAACCCTAACCAGTAGATTAAGGTGTTTCCAGATCCCACATCATGTCTTTGTCTTTTAGTACGTACTCTTGAATGTGCTCGAGTTAATGGCCACTGTAGCTCAGATGAAAATGTCATTCTATTGAAGTCTGAACACATTTCACCTTGCAGGTGAAAAATGGAAAACTTCTGTCCTAGACATCCCTCTTATTAATGTGTGTTGCTGACAAAATATTTTTTATAATGTTCTTTGTTGGTTTTGTTGCCTGTTTTTTGATTTGATAGGTTGGTTGGTTTTTGGGATGGGTTTGTTTACAATAAAGAAACTTTTTCTTTTTGAGAATGCAATAAAAATGTGTGACTGATGAAATACAAACCTAGTCCTGTTGTAAACACCGTGCAGCTGATAGTCAGTTGTGTCCCTTGATGTTATATAGTGGTCTTCAGCAATTCAGAAAGTATTTAAAGTCTGATTGAAAACTGTTATCTCTTTTCTACTCTCTATTGTTCTGTACATTTTGGACTGTGGTAGATATCTGTGTATGAACTCTCTACACTCTATATATCTCACATATCTAATTCCAAAATATTCTTTTTAAGGACTGTAAAGTGTATAAAGATTTTCTTACAAAATATGTATTTGATGAATCTGTCAAATGAATATATATCATATAAAAAATATAAGTGTGAATTTAATGGTAGGGAGCATGAGCCATTTCCACTTCCATCACTAGCTATTTCTCCTCCATCCCTTTTGGCAGCTATTTACTTTAGAGAAGATTTAATCTGACCAGGGAATGTACTCACAGAACCAACTTAGTTGATTCATATTCTACAACCCTGTGCTTGCTTGAGGAAAATTACTGTTCTGCTTCATTCTAGGAGAGAAATTTTCTTCCCACCTGGAAGTTTGTAGGAAAGAACCATTTAGATGAAACTCGTATAAAGTGATAGTATCTAAGATTAATTTTGGTTCATTGTCAAAAGTGAGAAGTAGTAAATAGGGTTCCATGAGAGTCTGCCCTGAATTGCCCTGCATAGAGATATAAATACATGCTCCAATAAAGTACATATCTCAATTGCAAATATAAAGCAAATATTTACTTTCCTTATCAATTATCCAGAGAATATATAGTCCATTTACTGATTTTGCAGAGTCTATCGGACCATTGAGGTTCAAAACCAGAACCATAGAAAAGCTATATTATTCAAAATAATATGAGAAATCAATCTAATTTATGCAGAAGAGTAATAAGAACAGGGGCAAATTTCTAAAGTTAGCTCAGATAATCCGCAACTCAAATACGAATGCAGTTCAGGAAACATGCAGTTTATCATAAATAAAAAGCAGAACATGACTCAGACCTGCCATGCTGTTTAAAAAACTGTAAGTGCTAAAGAGTTTTGTCTTTATATTTCTGCTTTTTCCTGAAAACTGCAGTTCAAGGAAGATGTTGGTCAACTGGCTCCAGAGAACAGCAATGGAATAACAGAATAGGTGAAAAAGAGTTGAAGAAGCCTGAGTTGTCTCCAAAGACTCAACAGAAGCTTCAGAGATGACCAGTATATAATGTGCTTCATGACCACTAAGGTTAGGACAAGAAAAAACAAAGTAAAATTACAGATAGATTTCGATGGGGTAGCCACCATTCCTGTCATAAAGGGTTGTACGCTAAAATACTTTGTTGAAGCAAGTATTTGAATATGGTTCATCAAAGTGTTTGGAAAGTACTTAGCTAAAGTTGCAGCAGACCTCACTAATCCTCCTTTGGACTTTCTAAGGTTACAGTCTCTCTTATTTTCCTGTATTCTCTAACATGATTTCTTTTATTCTCCATGATATATAAGAAATATTTGGTTGCAAAAACACCCCAAGAAAGCATAGAAAGATTATTTTGTGTATTAGAAGGTACAGAAAAAGATCACAACTTGTTTATCATTGAATGGTAATGTTTTAATTAATGAATTCCTGAAGTGTATAAAAATTATATAATATGAATTGCCTTTTGAGATAATAAAACAATATGTGTCAGGCTTTGACATAAAAAATCATGATTCAAGAATATTCCTGTTCTCAAGAGAAGATCATAAAATGTACTTTTCACTCAAAGCATATATTAAACTTCACTCCTTGTATATGCCCAGCATAAAAGCCACCCTTTTGTCATACATAAAAAGGAAGGAAATTACTTGAAAATTAATGATTTTTTTTTTTTTTTTGTGGGATGAATCTCAACTGAGTCAATAACAAGCACAAAATCTGAAAACCGTGTTTTTTGAAATTGATGTTTCTGAGAAAAAATATATACAAAATCCTGAGAGAAACATGTCTATTTGCATGTTCTTATTCTTTCATCCATGTCTATTTTAAGCTAATTTTTGCATACAGAAAAAAAGTATTAGGCTTATGTTTTTACTTTTTTAGAATGACAAGTTCTTAGTCAGGGCCTGAAGTACAAAACAAAATAAAACAAACAAAAAACAACAAACAAACAAACAAACAAACAAACCCAAAACAAAACCCATCAAACAAACAACAAAATAAAAGAGACTAAGATTTCCACTTAATGGACTGGAGATGATGTTTTTTCAAAAACCATGTACATTATTTTCTGAGTATATCCAGCGTCTTTTACATCGCAGTTGTGAATTCTGCCAAAATAGTCTAAATGTACTTTCTGTCTGGAGAGTCAGACAGGATATTCATGTGGCTACATTGTCTTAATTAATTTTTGCTCTTATTAAAAATTTTTGTTGTGTTAATGTACCACTACACTTAATTCAGCTAAACATAATAAAGCACTTATCTTGACCCAGTGGAGTTAATAGGAAGTTCAACACCGGCTTTGCTGACTCAGGGACTGCTATGAGATCATGTGGACATGAGCATAACTGCTTCTTCACATAAGCAGAAGACTCATTCTTATTCCTTTATTAAAATATTAACTTAAGCTGACAACATAGAGAAGATTGCAGAACTGAATTCAGTGCTGTGCCCCCCTGGGTTCAGTAGCATAGCACCTCAAACTGGCAGCATCCTGCACTACATCAACAGACCTAAAACACAAGCACTTTTTTGTCATTTTGTAGTAATGAAGTGAAATTATACTGAACTATGCCCTAACAGAGAGAGAGAGAGAGTGTGTGTGTATGTACGTATGTATGTATGTATGTATGTATGTATGTATGTATGTATGTATGTATGTATGTATGTATTTAGAGCGTTAGAGCATTAGACGTGAGATTTTTCAAGTATGACAGTGGGGAAAAAAAGTGCAAATGAGAATTCATATTGTAGCTCATACTGATGGACATTACCAGATACTTGAACTAGCCTGAGTAAACAGCAATCTGAGTGGTTGGATAATGTTTACTTGAAGGATTTTATTTCCTAAAAGTTGTTTTTGTAGTTGAAACTTTCAGGTTTTCCTGCATTTGTCTACATGGACTTCATTACATATTGGATATCTGGTTCCTTTCCATTACATATTGGATATCTGGCTCCTTTCCTGACCTGCACACAGGCTCTTCTTTTAGTATTTTTTAAATACATCTATTCTTAGAAGAATTTTTAGCCTCTTTAGATCTCATCAAGATCTAAAAAGAAGATACATTTCTTGAGAGCTGGAAGAAATAATAATGTGGAGTAAAACTCTTAGATTTATGGATTAGTACAAAATTGCACCTGATAGTTGAAGGAGAAGACAATTTATTATAAAATATAGGGACATCCTTCTGATGTATGTTGCATGTATAACTTTTTATATTAGTTATGTATAATTTAGGAGGAATAACTGCTTTTGCATCATGAAGGAAAAACTGAAAGCATTTTTATCTTATTCCATTTTCTGCAACAAATAGATTACAGAGAGAATTTGCCTGGTACTAGATTTCAGGTGAGAACTGAGATTTTATGCTAAGATCTGTGAACATAGGTTTGCTAATAAAAGTCAAACAGCCTTGAAAATACATAAAGTTAAAGAAATCACCATTCACTGAATCACTGAATGGTTTGGTGTGCAAGGGACCTTAAAGATCATGTGGTTCCAGCCACCCTGCTGTTCACTAGATCAGGTTGCTCTTGACCCAATCCAAACTGGCCTTGATCCCTTCCAGAGCTAGGGCATCCACAGCTCCTCTGGACAAACTGTGCCTGCACCTCACCACTCTCTGAGTAAGGAATTTCCCATTAACATCTAATCCAAAACTGTCTTCTTTCAGTTTACCATTGCCTCTTGTTCTGTCACTATCTGCCTGTATAAAAGGTCCATCTCCTTCCCTTTTACAAGCTACCTGCAGGCACTGGAAAGATGCAATGAAGTCCTGGAGCCTTCTTTTCTCCAGACTCAACAGCTCCAGGTCTCTCAGCCTGTTTTCACAGAAGAGATGCTCCATGCCTCAGATCGCCTTCATGGCCATCCCCTGGACCATCTTTAAAAGTTCCACGTTTTGTGTTGAGTTGACATGGATTTTAAATATTGAGAGACTAAGAGAGATTTAAAAAGAGATAACTCATTGTGTATTAAGAAGAAGTTTCAATGCTGTAAAATACTACAATATCCGAAGCTGACTCCCTGAATAAGGAACTCATTGTTGAAACAGTGGAGCTGTGGTTAACTGTAGATATTTATCTCTTGGTGTAAGATGCCAAACTTAAGGCAACTACAAATACCTGTCAGATCCTTAGCTCTTGTGACAGACATTGGCTCTGTAAGAGAGGATAAATCTGACAAACAATACAGTATGTTATATCATGGACATATATATGAAATGTGATATATTTGTGACCTTGAACCACTAAATAGCTTTGGATATGAAGGATTTGGAACAGAGCTAAAGAGAAGATGATTCATCCACAAGGAAAAGAGTAGTAGAAATATGGTAAAGGTGTAATAAGTACAAATAACAACCAGGCTGGATTTGGTACTGATTTATATGTTGTTGTCAAAGTACAACATGCCTATGAAACGTAATCAGCTCATAAGAATTTTGTTTCTTTTTGTACTGATTAGAGTAGCAGCCATGCAAAGGCCAGCAAGATCATGGAGGAACTCCAGCTCGAGCAAGGTTTGCCACATGAGGCTCAACATTGACTTGTATGGTGAAAGAGACTTCAGGAACTGTGACACAGGCTCAGGCTTTCCCTGTCTGGGGATGCAGAGTCACACTTCAGCTCTGAATATGCTGTACATTTCCATTCAGCAGGCAGAGAGCTGTATTTGGTCCCTGCTGAAAGGGTGTGCTTTATGAATGAATTATGTTTCCTTTTTCTGTACAAAGCCATTTACTTCCAGTTTCATTAGCATCATATAGATCAACATATATTCCGATTATTTTATAGAACAGCCCACAGGGACATTTCAGTGGATAAGTAGGCTTCAAAATAGTTTTAAATACTAAAGGCAATAAGTTTATCTTTATATTCAGTTAAGTAAAAAAAAAAAAAGAAAAAAAAAAGATATTGTTTTGTTTTCTTCTACTGGATTCACTGTAGTTTTATATATTTTTATTTATGCACTATCTTTGTGTATTAGATGTATTATTGAGTAATATATTATTCATATATTTTGATAGATTTCATCTTTCAGTATGAAAAAATATTTTACAAAATTATTAAAATAAGATATTTCATTGATTCCAGTGATGTTATTAACAACACAATTAAACCAAAAAGTAATTTAACATTTCTTCTATAGGAAGATTTGCATACAGTGCAAAAATATTTCAGTATTATGTAATTAATTTGCTGATAAATACAACTTAGTGATGTAAGTGCTAGTAGGCCATAAGAAAGTACAGTTGTAAATAATAAGATTTAATTCCAATCTTTGGTCTAAAGAGACATGCCCGGAAAAATTGCTTCAGTGAAGAAAAGAGAAAAGTAGGGAGATTTGCACTGATATATGGTGTTCATCATAAATAGATGAATTTTTGAGTCAAATTTATGGTCACAGTGAACTCAAATCAATAGAAGTGATGGCTGATGGGTATGAAACCTCTTGGGCCATTCTTTAGTTACAAGCTGGCAATCTTTTAATCAAAATCATGGCCAGAGCAAAACCTAGTGCTAGATTACTTTGGGACCAGCTGCTTCAGGTAGGAAAAAAATCATGCAAATTGATTTTGTGATTCAATTATACTCAAAGCCCTACAAACAAAAACATGATGAAACAATTTCTTCATTTTTTAGAGGGAAGCATTGGAAGATGAAAACGAATAATAAGTAATCTTTAAGCTATTAAAATCAAGTGTGTAGGAGACATTTATTGTGTTTAGCAATTCATTTCTTCACTCTTTAGTGAAGCATAGGTGTATTTTTACTTTGTATGTTTGTATGTATGTATGGAAAATTGTCTTGACAGTGTTCTGACTGAGATGTAAAATCTACCCATAATCCTTTTACCCACTGTGACAATGAAAAAGAAGATCATTGCCATGGGTCCATTCCAAAGCTTTGTCTAATCTGTGTGGATATTCAAATAGAATAAAAAAAGAGAGGAAAAACTATTAGTCCTGTTTTGATCTCATACCACTTTTGAGTACACCTACATCGATTTTAGAGTAGTTATTTCTGAAAAAGTACTCACATAAAAGAAAAATCAAGTGTCAATGAGAGAAGAGAAATCCAGAATATAATGAAGCTATGGTTTTTTACTTGCTGGAAAAAAAAATTTATATGTAAAATAAATTTAC
Organism: Sylvia atricapilla; assembly: GCF_009819655.1. Classification (NCBI taxonomy): domain Eukaryota; kingdom Metazoa; phylum Chordata; class Aves; order Passeriformes; family Sylviidae; genus Sylvia; species Sylvia atricapilla. Next base: position 28,108,923 of record NC_089174.1, read on the forward strand.
CTCACCATAATTTACTATTAACTGTATTTAACTGAAGTTAAATATTGTCAATAAATCATTATAAATATAGGCCTAGATGTTAATCTACTCATGGCTATGGCCTTCATAATAGCATACTTTAGTAAACATTTTAAATAAAATATTTAAAAAATCTTACCTCAAACTTCCTAACTTTTTATGAAGCTTGAGGTAAGATTTTTTTAATTTATTCTGAAATGTGCTATGATCTCTAGTTGTTTTGTGCTTGATGAACAGGTATAACAAGCTTACCTGAAACATCTTATTTTAGCGTTTATTTTTGCTCTGATTTTTTAACTGGTCAAATTCCAATAAACCAAGGATATTAAATTAATTTTATAACAAATATTCTGAGAACAGGTCATAAAAACAGTGCAACAACCTTAAAGTAATTTGGCTTATCCAACTCTGCCGGGGGGGTTTCCTCACCCGAGCTTTAGGTGGGTTAAAGTCCTTGGCCCTCTAAAAAGCCCCGAGTCGCGTCCGTGTAAAAAAGCAGAGTCTTCAAGGTCTGTTTTCAGGTTTCTCGTTTTGTTTATTATTCAATATCTCAGAATTTTCTCTGCTCCCAGCTGAGGTCTGGACAGCAGCTGGGACACGAGGCAACTGCCCTACAGATGGGATATCCCCTAACATTTATACAGATAATTACGTACTAGTTATTTTCTATTTTGTGCCAATACCCAGTGCCCACACCAGAAGCGACATTCCACTTCGACCCAATCCACTCTAACTGCTTTGTGCCATCACCGCCCCAAAAAATGGAGGACCAGGAAGAAGGAGAAGTACATAAGGTACCACCCAAATTCCACCATCTTGTCCCCATTTACTTCTATTCTAAAAATTCTAAAACTATTAAATTCTATATCATCTACTGTGCTAAATTACAATTTTCACATCCTGGAGGTTTGTAATTACTTTTGCAATGCTGGAAGCTTTTCCCATGGATTAAAATCAAACCTGGTGTTTTCCTGGGCTCTGTGCCACGGTCTCCGAGCCCCCTGGACTGGCTTCGCACCCCCCTGTCCAGGGCTCAAACTCCTTTCCTCAGGTCCCAGGCCACCCAAGGGGATGTCCTGGACTCCAACACAACTCCACATGGGATCAATTAGATATTTTGTGGTGTGCTCTGTAGAAGCAACTTGAATGCACAATTACTACAGTATTATTTAAATAATTTTTGAAAACAAGACTATGTACAGTTGAAAGGGGTTAGGTAGAAGTAACCTCCCAAAACTGATTTAGAAGAATGACAGTGGTACACGTAGTGGTCTTTAGTTCACTGATCTCCATACAATTTGAGTTGTTGAAGTCTGTATGACTTTTTGAGGACAGACTCCCTATAATTGAGTAATGGTTAATGTTAAACATGATTTTATACATATACATAATCTTCATGTAGTTAGGGTTTCAAAAGAAGCAAAATAATTTAAAAAATTAAAATCTAATTCTCCCACCCCCCCTTTGCAATTATTCACCCCTAGTATCTGCTTGAATATGATGATAATGAAGGATAGGGACTTCACAGTTTGATGCAGGCTCCCCATGGTATTCCTTTGAAATGCCAAGACATAGACACTTACTCTTTCTTGTTTATTCCAGTTTCACAAACCTTGCCATTCAGTGTAACTGCATTTTCAAAGCAAAGCATAAAATGATGTAGTTTTAAAAGACTCGTTAATTTTCTTTGTACTCAAAAGCAGCTCCATTAAAAAATGTAATACGCAAATTCTGAACTCAACATGTTCCAATTTTACTGCTGTTTACTTCAAAAGGTCCTGAAAAGAGTATGCTGGAGAATTGAATTCTTGTGTTGAAAAATTAATCTATTGCTGACACTGACCCATTTTTTAATTCTCTCTGGTTTATGGATTTTTAAGTTTTATGTATTTGTAAAACAAGTCTGTGTTAAATGTCTTTTAGGATGCTGTCCCTTGAAAGATTAAAAAGCAAACCATGCTATGATTTTAGAAACCAGAAAGAGTCTAGAAATTGCAATTGTCTTGACTGTGTCTGTTGAGGCCAAGATTTCTACATGGATTATGTTATATATGCAAAATACATATGCTTTTGAGCTGATGTTGCTCATAATATCGACATTAACTGAGAGATTAAGACTGGTATTTTTGCCTTTACAAATAAACAAGTGGTTTCAATTATTTAGCTGTTAATTAGGAAAAGATATAACTTGCTCTATGTTCCACAAAGGCTAGAAATCTCTGTAGGCTACGAATAACACTGCAAGTATTAATGCTTCTCTGCAGTACTCAGTTGGTCTGACTGATCCAAGATGGTTGCACCAGGTGCTCACCCTTCTGTGAAGACAAAAGCTGCTGCATGATGCTCTTGGTAGACAGGTTGCAGCATAGCCAGTTCTACAACTAGAAATTCTGCATCCAGAGAAAACTAAAAAAAAAAAGTGTTCAAATAGACAGTCATTTCTAAATAAGCGAATAACATAAAATGCTTTCCCAGCCATTTTGATGTAGTTAATGTTCTACTGAGTAGCATAAGTGCAAAGCAGGTGCTGTTAGAAATTTACCCTCATGTATGATAGCCTGTGGAGCATGCCACCAATGCCCCAAATCAGTGTCTTCCATCCTGAAAACCTTTTGAATCTTCACAAACATGCAGACCAGAAATCACTGGAAGTCAATATCAATACACATCTCTTTCTGCTGATTTGAAATAACATCTAAATATTTAAATTGTTGGGGCATTACGTGATGTAATTTTCATGCATTTCATTGCCCTATAATTATTATATAATTGGATTTAAATAGAGTGAGTTTGGTTTATAATATCTAATTATAATAATATTCTCTTATTCAATGTATATAATTATTACTGCTATATTTATTCTGTTTCTTGGGATGATTTCTAAGATAGAATTTTGACAGTCTCTTGTAAAGGTTCATCAAATTAGTTTTTCCAATAAATGTTCTGATTTTTTTAAAGCTGATCTGATTATTTTGACTGTTCTAAATAATTTCTGGAGATTCATTAACTTTTCTTGTGCAGCAAGCTCTACTGGAATCAAAGGGAGGAAATGCAATATTCCAAGAAGAATGAACAATAATAAAACATTGTGTGTTACATCTGCAGGCTTGTAACAGATGATACAGTATACAACAAATAGTACTTCCCAACCTATGATCTAAGAATTGGAAAAATAGAGCTTTATATTTCACTTGAAGTATCTGTTTGCACAAAAAAAAAAAAAAATCTTTGTGGATATGTACAATATCTAAGAACATGCATTTTTAGTAAACTTATGCAATTATCTCAGTGGTGCCATAGCGTAAAATGAGGCGTGGGAGGCTGCTATACAAATAAACATTTAATATCCAAATATTTTTCTAGTTCCCACAGACTTTTTACAGTGTGATATTGTCTTAGAGAATTTAAAGTATACTAGACAATCGAGTGAAGGAAAATGCACATCTTGGGTATCAATTAAACTTTCAAATAATAAACAATCTTAACAAGAGCCCTAGATTACTTAAAGGAAATAATTATACAACAAATGTAATGAAATTTAATATAAAAAGACCCCAAAACATAAGAGATTACCCAATTGTCTTTCTGACAGAAAGCAGCTACTGAAAAACCTTCTTAGTCATCTGGGTGTTTAACCACAAGAAAAAGCAGTCGGGTCCCAGGCCTCATCACCTCATAGATCTCATCTTAAGGAAGGCAGTAACTTCATGCCTTCCTGTGAATGCAGCTGAGGGTAAGCTTTCAATTGAGAGTGGCACTGCATGGAATAACCTAAGTTATGTCATGGACCTGAAAAAAAAGAAGGAAAATCGCACAACAGTGTAGGGTAACATGAATGGAAATATTCCTGTGGGTTTTGCTTCTTGTAGAATCTACTTGGCATCAAAAGTTAAATGTGCATCATTGAGTGACTTAATCACCAGCCATTGGCATGAAGAGCAAAAGGGATCACTATAGTTAGCCATGCTCCACTCATATATTTTTCAAAATGTCACCTTGTTCTGGGTTGAGCTGCCTCCTATCCCATATATCCAGCCCATATCTTGGATATGTTGTTATGTCTCGCAGCTGAATCCCACCCTCTTGGGCGGGAGCCTGCAGTTCCCTTCTTTTTTTCCTTCTTGGCTGTTTCGGCTCTTGCTTTAGCTAGCTCGGCTGCTTTTGCCTTCTTTGCTTTGCTTTGCTTTGCTCTGCTCTCCGGCTGCCCCCGCCGCCGTTTTTCTTCCCCCCCGCTGCTTCTGTTTGGTTTTTTTCCCTCCTTCCTTTCTCCTCCCTCCCCCCCCCCCCCCCCCCCCACCGCAAGGTTTTAACCGGCTCCGGACCTGACCTGACCTGAGAAGCTGGAGAAGTCCTGGGGCTTGCAACAGACGCGTCAGCACCCTCCTCATCATCACAGTAACTCATCTTTTTCCACTATTCGGTGTTGGGGAGTGTAGTTTTGTCAATAAACCGGTTTTTCCACTTTTCTCCGAGGTATTTTCCCTCCCGAACCCAGGGCTGGGGGGGGAAGGGGTGGTGGAGGTTTGGTTTAGGGGACTCCTTTTGGAGGTTCTTCCCTAATTTACTCCAAACCAGGACACACCTTCTGCATCCAGTCCTTATTCTCACTTAACACATAAGGCCATTGTCAAAGACAAAATTAGTTACAGTATATGCATTAATTGGACAATTAGTCTGAATTAGTAAGGGTCTCTTTATGTTGGATACAGAGGGAAGTTAAAAATTTACTAAATTATTTGTACTTATATGTTCTAAAAATATTTAGGGGAAAAAGTTACTGTTCTAGTTCTAGTTCTGAAACATCTATCTTGCTTGTAATTTAGTCCTTCAGGGATGAACCTGCTTTTTGTTTTCTGAAACCCTGAATAACCAGAAGTCTGAAGATCATCTTATCTTCAGGATTCATAATTTTGCTAATGGATGCCACCTCAGACTGAATTGACAATTATGGCTTACATGTTCTTTTTCTATTTTTATTTCTGTCAGGAAGGGTAACAAACTGTGACATTTTCTACTCATCTATAGACTCAGGTCCTGTACTATTCTTAATTTCAGATATGATTTGAAAAACATGATATGAGATACAACATAAATATGCTGAGCTGGTTATGATTGCAACATTGTGTCTGGAGGGCAATTCTTCTCTAAAATGAGTTTAACACTAAAGAAAGTCTAATTTTCTAAAATATCTCGCCTACTGTCTAGTTCGTTACAGTTTCTCAGACTGATTGTAATTTTAAATCTTTAGGAGGAGTGCAATATGTCAGAAAAATTACTGAATTATCTTTTTACTACAAGCTTCTCTGGGAGAACAGGCATCCAAGAATAAATTCTTTTCTCTTGGAAACCAGCTGCCACTTCCTTCAAAATCTGTCCTGCATAACAACTCCATTACAATTATTGTGAAGAAAATATCATTGTTGTTTGTTATTTTGTCTTTACCTAAAAATGAGTAATATGGATACTATAGATAAGTTTGAATCAGATGTTATATGTTTACATATGTAATGAAATGGTTGAAATCATGTTTTGCAATTGTCGTTTCCTGGCCTTTGCATACACAATTGGAAGAAAGAACCTTTTACTGATGAAGTCCTGTAAATCTGGTTTGTTTTGTGAAAAAACTGATTTTTTCTGAATTTTAATTAAGAGATATTATTCTTTGAAGAATAAAAATTGTTACCAGGATGCCACTAGACACACAAGTACTTAATCACTCAGGTAATTTTAACAACAGAGGAACCACACACACACTTGTGTTTAAGGTTTCAAGGTTTTATGCTCTCTATGTGATTAAATATTTGGCTGATTAGCCACAAACATATTTTAGCTCTAAGGTTTTTTTAAAATTTGAGTTATTGTTACAATAGCTGAATGCTTTCTGTGTAAAATCAATAGTTATAGGTAGTTCCCAAGGAAATTTTTGGGATTTGACACTTTTTTCTTAAAATATAAATTGACCAGGACAAACAGATATGATTTTAATCTTATTACATATTTTTGCTACACATTTCTACAACTTTCCTTATTTTCTTTCCATGTTCAGAATAGTCACCTGAGTAGTAGCAATCGATATAATGGGTCTTTTTACTATAATGATTTATTTAGATTTTTTAAAATTGATTAGTTTGGTGCAGGCAAAAGTAGTTTGGCTTCATATATTTTCATTTATTCAGAATATGTAGTTAATACCCCCTCTGAAAATATTTAGTCTGTACATATACATATTTATATGAAAAGGAGCCAGGAATTAAGTAATGATTTGCTGCTAGTCAGGCTCAAATGTGAGCAATCCAAAGAGGTTTTTGGCTTTGGATAACTGTTCTAGATGAACATTATACACTGCACCATTGCTTCCTTGTAGCCATGAGCAGTATGTTTCCCTGCAAAGATAATTTAAACTTTTTAACCTAAAAAGTAAATTCAAATAACAGGAAAATTTCCAAACTGCGGTCATTGCCTCTTTCCTTTTTTGGATTGCTTTGTTTTTTGAACACCAGAGAGTACTTTGTGTTTTCATACACAAAGTATGAAGGAGGTCAAACGTATTTTGCATTTTGTTTGGTACATTTAGGTTTTACTTCTTTATATAACACATTTAAGCAAAATATTTTTAAACTCATTTATGTATTCACCTGAGGAAATACAACTTTGCCAAAGTTGTTTTCTGGAAAGTATGACTCCTTCTATTTGCTGCAGTGGCTCACTGTGTCCTATTAAAGTTGTGTAAAGAAATTTTTTGCTCAGCTATCGATATGTTGCAGTTTTATTCATCTTCTGTGTAGCATTTGAAATGAGGATGTTCCTTCTTTGCAATTGTCTTGCACCTCATGAATTGGGCGCTGCAAAGAACTGTGCTGAGGTGTTTGCTTCCTCTACAAAAAGTGCATCACACTGGAAATACAATACACACAAACACGTGCTCTTGATCCTCTATCTTTTTGTGACATATTTCCTAACTTTCCAATAGCAGAGGTAGACAGGAAGCTTTGTATCTCCTGACTGCTCTGTTGCCTCCCCTGCTCCTGCCTGACACACTGGAGAGCATCCGTAGCCCATCAGTGACAGATCTGCCTGTGATAAGGCCTCCACAACATTGCTGCACCAATGATGGACTTCAGTTAGCCAAATTTTGCCCTACACCATTGTTAATGAGGGGAGAAAAAGTCAGTAATGTTAAGAACTTGGTAAGCATTAATAAACCAAATATTAATAAATCGTGGAAAAAAAGCAGAAGGAAATTAATGCATAATGAATTTAACAAGGGCATTATCTATACCATTAATTAATTGCATTAGATGGATATTTCTGGTCTAATTAATTATCTTTATTCAACAAAAATCCCAATACATAAACACTTTTTTAGTTCCAGAATGCTACTTACTTGCAGTGAAACAGATGTGTTAATATTGCAGCACGTTATTCATGCACTTCTTCTGATATTCTCCTTTTGCTAAGGCACAGTGTCTCACAGGAGAGAGTTATTCTGGGTCTGTCTGTTAAATATGTCATGCAACTAACCTAGATTTGAGGAGTTAATTATGTTATCTGTGATGTTATTAAATAATTATAGTCCTTGAAATGGAGTCAGAAATAACAGGACATCCCTGTAGTGCAGCATTCACAGTTCATATATAAAGCTAACTGTAAAGGAAAAATAGAGAGAGGAATAAAATGCTTGTAGGCCTTAACCCATTTACTTCTGTTGTCATCTGTACACTCATAGCTAACTTGCCTTTGCACTTTCCAGACTGATGCTGCATATTGCGTCTCAAGCCACTGCTCTCAACATAGTCCGGAAAACTGAAATCCACTCATCTTTCAGCAGTTCAAAAGCATTTTTTTTTAAACTTCCTGCCTCCCAGATTTCTTAGTTTTTGTTTTTCTCCAGTGGTTTGATCACACACAGAAACTATTTTCTGAGACAAATTCAGTGTGGAAAGTAGGACAGTATATGCAGTCAGACTTAACTATGCATCCTGAATACAATTGCTATATGAGCTGCTGAAAAGCTAGAAATTCTTTTTTTGCTATTTTTTATCATGGAATCACAGAATAATTTTTGTTGGAAGGGACCCTAATCTGACTTTAGTGTCAACTCCTCAGCCCCATAAGTAGGGACTTCTCCCATTAGACAGGGCTGCTCAAAGCCCTATTCAGCCCGGTCTTGAACACTTCCACGGACAAGGCACCCACAACTTCCCTGGGCAACTTGTCCTAGCGCCTCACCACACTCACAGTAGGGAATTTCTTCCAAAAAACTAAACTAAAAAGCTAGACTTTTCCCGTTTAATCCCATTCCCCACTGTCCTAGTACTGCATGACCGTGTAAAAGTCACTCTCCAGCTGTCTATTTCAGGTACTGGGAGATGCTGCAAGACCTACCCACAGCCTCCTCTAGGCTGAACTCTGTCTGTCCTCTGTCTGTCTTCACAGAAGTGCTCAGATCACCTTCCTGTTATCCCTCTGGACTGTCTGTAGCAGACCCATGTCCCTCCTATTTTGGGACCTCAGAGCTGGATGATGGCATCGCACCAGAGCAGAGCAGAGGGGCAGAATTCCCTCCCTTTCCCAGCCGGACACACTCCTTTGGATTGCAGCCCAGGATGTGGTTGGCTTTGTTCACATTGCCAGGTAATGTTAAACTTTTCATCCACCAACACCCACAAGTCGTTCTCTCTAGAGCTGCTCTCTATCCATTCTACATTCAGACTGTACTTGGCTTGGGATACCTCCAACACAGCTGCAGGATCTTACAACTGGCATTCTGAAATTCATGAGATTTCCATGAAGCCACTCCTCAAGCTTATCAAGGTCCCTCTGGATGGCATTCCTTCCCTACAGCATCTTGGCTGCACCCTATAGCTTGGTGTTGGCGAAATTGCTGAGGGTGCAGTAACCCTGATGCTGACAAAGATGTTAAGCGTTGTTGTTGGTCCCAACACCAGACCCTGAGGAATGTCGCTCACCAGTAACCTCCACTTGGACTGGGAGACCTTGACTGCAGCTTTTTGAGTGCAGCCATCTATCCAAGTCCTTATCCGCTGAGTGCCACACCTGTCAAACCCATGTCTCTGGCTTTAGTATGAGCAACACTTGCAGCAATTCTGAGTCTGAACAGGGTGGAGTGAGCTTTCTTCATGGCATTCTCTACAGTATTGTGCTTCAGATTTGATACCAAACCCCTCCTAATAATGTTATCACAACTTTTAGACGTTGCTGAGCAGTGCTTGCACAGCATGAGGGTCTGACTTACAGTTCATTAACTCTATTAAGACCATCTTGTGAACTTTCAAGATTCTATCCTTCTGTAAGAGATTCTTATACATGCCAAAGGCATAGCTAATATAAAACTTGGTTGACTTTTCACTCTGTGCTGACTCTCAAGATACAGCAATATCTTTTCACAAGGCTCCCATTTCCCCGAGAATTCTATTTATAGATATGTGAAAACTTACTTGTCTTTCACTGAAGTAAAATTGCGCAACAAATTGAAATTTTGTCATCAAATTGTGGGATACTGGTTATTATATAGTCTGAATTAAAATTTCGTCATGTTCAGAGAATCATACAGAACATCATACATCCAAGTTGGGAATTGAGGGCTCTACTTACAGGGAAAGGGATTATGCAGAATTAAGTCTTCAAACTGCATATTTCATTTTCCTCCCAAGACAGCATGACTGTCAAAGAAATAATTCAGACAGTATAATATTTCTTGTAGCCACCATGTTATGTCTGAGTCTGTTTAAAGATGATTGCCAAAAAATGATGGAATCTCTGGTGTGCACAGAAGTCCTTTGAGTACCTTTTTTGTATAATAATTTTTTTTTCCAAAAACTTGTATTATCCTCCACTGAATTATACACAGAAATGGAAAAGTAAATTTGATAAAAGATGATATTAATGACCTTTGTCAGCTACTTACCAGATAGATCCTCTTGAAGGCAAAGTCACTAATGGGATGAGTCATTATTTGGGTGAATAACTTATGCATACTTAGATATGCACAGGATGGGTTCAGATTCTGGTCACGGGCTCTTACGTCACAGTGTCACATCATTTTCATGTAAGGAAACAGATATTTTATAGGGATCTGAATTTTTTGAAATGCTTATGATTAGTAAATTTCTGACCTAATAAATGACATAAAACTGAAATTACAGCCTAGTTAGATAGTTGTGCTTAATCATACATGAGGAAAAAAAAATCTGCATCTACACATATTCAGTTATAAGGATTATCTTACAATTTCACAGCTTGCAGCTTTTTCATAATTTAAACTATTATAGTAAACTGCTCCATAATATGTTAAAAAAGAAGTTTGCTAGAATGTTTCAAACTGCCTGTTCTTTTATATCAAAAAGAGACCACTTTGAGATAGAACAGAAAAGTAACTGATGCTTACAATTTTCCTAATTTTGCAGAAATTAATAATTTATTTAAATTAAAAATAATGAAATGAAAGGACTAAATTAATGGGATATTTCAGCAAAGTAGTTTCATTGTTGATTCTAGAACTCCCAAGTGTCAAATTAAAAGCCAGTGTATTCCCAGAAAAGTAAGAAGTTATGGGTTATATATGGTTGCATCCTCCTTGTGGAGGTTGTGTAAAGAAAAATTTATTCCAAGAGGAATAAATCATCCTCTTTGAGATGAAGATCACAAACTCTTTTCTCTGTTCCCACCACCCTTCTTTGTACCTGACACTGAACTAACGCACAACACATTCCTAAGGTTCTCATACTTAGCTGTCATGATTTTTATGATAACAGAAAATGTAAAATTTGACTCATATTTATGTGTGTCATTGGCTGTTTAGTTTCCTAAGTTTAATCTTTTATAGCTTTTTAAGGCTTACCACTCAGTTCTCTCCTTTTTTGACTAAGAGTTATCTACAGGTTATAGTGAAGTGAGAGAAAAAAGAATGGTCAAGACACCAGCCACCCAGTCTTATCCCTTTACATAAGATGTGACTGAAAGTATCAAAAAATAATGGAAAACAATATGTGTTTGAAAACAATTAGAGTCAAAATCTTGAAAACTCTTCCACCTTGTTGGCAATTATTTAAAATCAACTCTTTGGAATATTATAACTCTATGGCATCATTATAACACTGTAGAATTCTTATAATAATATAACTTGTTCTGCAGTATAAACCAGATACAAACATGTTTTTCCAAGAAAAACAGAAATATTTTTTTTCTAGAGCCAAAGACATGATTTTTCTGTCTTGGGAAAAAGATCCTATGACAGTGCCATTTACTAATAATGCGTTTGTAATAGTAAACTGAATAATTTTTTTGGTATTTTCCACAGGTATCAAGAAGATCTTAAGGGTGCAACAAAATACTCAGCAGAAAAGAAAGTATCTGCAAGCATAACAAATAATGATAGGGCATCAGAATCTATAAAATGACAGACCTCTCTACAGGCATTTGTAGTTGGAACATTAACTGGGTCAGTCTTTGGCTGTAAAAGTGGCTGTTTTGATACCTTTGGGTCTACAGCTACCAAAACCCAAATCTCAAACTTTTATGTTTATAGTTTAGCTCTTCAGCATAAGCAATCAGTTCTGAAAATCATGCAATGCTAAAATTCAAGCCTGCTACAAATCAGTTGTGGCAGGAACTGAGTAATAGCAATAGAGTGTGAAAGAAAGATTGTTAAATACCTCATTTTTACATATATGTTAAAATACTCTGAAATAAATAATTATAACCCTTTTCCTCTAGAAGAGATGGATGTTTTTTCCCCCGCTCACCTTCATATTTATGTTTAGGTCAGACTACAAGCTTAGGATTGTTTTGCTAGAGCCATTAATTATGTTGACTGCTCTTATACTCAGTTTTGTATGTTTGCAGCTCATCAATTGATGAAGAGAAATAGAACAAAAATCATAATTCAGGATATTGGAAGGTCAGAGCAGTGTACTTCACTTTTATTTTATTAAAAATATGTGCACTATAATTTTTGAAATTTTATTTTAATAACAGCAAAACATTAATCTAATTAGATAATCATTAAATCTAAATCAAAATCAAAATCAAATTTATGCACTCATAAAAGTTTTAAATTATAGCTTTATTAACTACACCTTAAATTAATCCCTTCTGAAAAACTAAGATTTGGAATGAGGAAAATTCAGTGGAAGATCCAGTTTGCCACGTGTTTTTTATCAGAGGTTCTGAAATAGTTCATAATTTGCAACATATTCATATAGATAAGAACAAACAAAACTCTATAATAAAGTGGGAACTGAATGACAGCAACATTACAGAGAGAAATTCTGAAATGATTGCTTTTGTGAATGACACTTTGTACTTAGCTGCAGCAGCCTATTTAAAAATTAGAGCATTTTAATTTTTCAGAACTCATTCTCATACTTTCACTATAAACTTGAAAATATTTTGATGATTGTTTCTCATGATTTCAATAATTCATGCTCAAATAGGTCCGAGTCCTTTTTGCTGATTTATGTTCCTTAAACTTTATTTTTCCTTTCTTCCCCACTACCTCCAGGGAGTCCAAAATAGTTACTGCGTCTCATCTCATTCTGTTCGAACTCAGACAAAGCTGAGCCTGTGAGGAAGTGATACCGGATTAATGCATCAGTAATTGCTCCCCACCAGCTGACATGAGAAATTGCTGGACTGACAGAGTGCTGGCAGACGAATTTCCAGCTAAAGGAGCTTTCAGCTAAAAGGGATTAAGGCTCAAGTTAAGCCTCTGACTGCCAGTCTGAGAATAAACTAAGAAAATTTACTTTCTTTGTGTAAATTTAAATTTGATTTTTTCTAAAGAAAAATTATTTTGATGACTATGTCTTCTGTAATATGTTTTGTGAAAATGATTTTACCAATATAACTTTTCTGTGGTAGAATCTCTGGAGGGAAGAGTCTGGCTGTTTACCTGCCACAATAAAGAGAATCATTGATCTTCATCAACTCACAATGCCAATTATCATGTGTTTTTTTGTCAATACCTGGGATGAAACTGGTAAAAAAACCCCTTTGGTATCCTTTCATGAAAATAAATTATTTTATTGTATGAGTTTTCACTACTGTGGCTTTACTACATAACTTAAAGGCAAAAGAGCTGTCAGTTTTCTAGTTTTTGTTTGCTACTAAGCATGCTTTACCCTGACTGAGATGATACAAGTAATTAATTGTATGTAACAACTGCAACATATACTGATAATCCTTTTCTGTGAGAATTGCTTTAGTTATAAAATAATAAGGCAGAAAGAGTAAAGTTACCACAGCATAAGGCAGGGGAGACTTACACACAAAAACATTGTTAAAGTAAAAATATGTAAAAATGGGATATGCATTTCTTATGCCCATTACAGTTTTAGAGCTACATTAGCATAGGAAGGAATCTTCATGTTCAGGACTATTTACAGAAATTCATCTTTGCAAAATTAATGTTTTAGGACGGGTTATTTCAAATAGTCAGGAAAGGTGAGAGTGAAGAATTTTATATTTTCAGTGGTGAACTAGGAGTCCAACGCCTTGTGTAATAAGTCAGTAAAAGAACACCAAATGTGCTTTGAGCCAGAGCTCATAATCTTTAACTTAAATTTTGTGTACCAGCCTAGTGAGTTATGGTATAATTTGCATAGGTTGTATTGTTTTTTATCAGATAAAAATGCTTAGAAATTCTAAAATTACAACAATGTAAAGATTTTTTTTCCACAAAACAAGGATAACATATGTCATGGGGAGTATACAAACAGGAAAAATATCTCACAAGCATTAAGTATGCTATAGGTGTGACACTGTGTAATAGTTCTTTTAAAAAATGTCTGCAATCATATTGTTTGAATTAAAACTTGTTAAAATCTTCGCTAAAAGTTTCTTGGAAGACATACAATTTTTTAAAATTGTGCAATATCATTCATAATCCCTTGATATTTTATGTGTATGTTTGTGACTGACCAAAATATAATATGTCAGTGTGTGGGAGTTTAGGGCCCAGATTAACACAGAGAGGAAACCCCATTTATTATAGAAGATATAAAGCTTAATAAAACCAAAGGAGCAATTTCATGCTCAGGGCATCTTCATATGTGAATGCTCTCAACATGCATCCTATATTTTTCATTACTTTGGAAATGACAGATTCTATGTTTTAGAGTAAATTTTAACTGTCTTAATACATGGCAGATAGTTATGAAGCATCAAACAGAGTTGGTCTTCCATAAAATTACTGAACAAATACGTTCCTAAAGAAAGAGGATGTTGGGTCCCATACAAAGAAGATGCAGATATATAACTATTAACTCAGTTTCCAATATTACCATTCTACTTTTGTAGGTGTGTATTTTACTGTACATCCTTACACTACACAAACACTTACACTATGTACTGAAAAGACAAACTAGCACCTCCTATTACTGTTGATAAAAGATAAACCCAGATAAAGAACATTTGGCACATACACACCCCCACACACACACTATGAAAATTATTACAATGGAAGTGTGCAGCAACAGTAGTTAAAGATAACTTGAAAGAATGAAAAGCAGAAACTATTCTAAGAAGAAAAGAAAGTGAATAGTACTTTTAATAGCAAGAATAGATCTTTGAAGTTGATAGTGAATATGAGAAAAAAATGTATGGGGACATTCAGAGACACATGAAAAATTCTCACAGACCCAAAGAGAAGAAAGAACCTTAAAATAAAATTTTCTCAGGTTTGAGGGCATAAGATATAAAAGAAGAATAAAGACAAATTCATATACATTTAAAATTAAATATTTAGTTTAATATCCATTTACTGTCTTTGTGTTCTGAATCAGAACATATGTTGTATGTACTACCAGTGTTTTCAGAATTGTTATTGGTGTATAAAAGTGCAGCAGTAAAATCACACTGTACAACAAAGTATTTGTCAAACTTGTGAGACAGTATCCAAAATAATGAAAAACAGTGGCTGAAAGCCATGTGCATCAAGCTAGAGATGAGTTCCTACTCCCTTCTGCATTGCACATGAGGTGACCTCAAAATGTTCAGGCTTCTAAGTGACTGTTTCAAATTCTCAGCTGAAATCAAAATAAATACTTTCAGGACAACAGTTGAAAGGTATTTTTATGAAGAGAAAGGGAGTGAAAAATTTAAAAGAGAAAAAAAATTAACTGATGTCACGAACATAAGAAGCCTCTACAGTGAACTGTGAAAGTACACTGTGTAATTTGTTTAATTTATGAATATTTGTCAAGACAGAGAGACTGAACGTTTCACAGTCCCAAAGAACACATCACTTTTCAAAAGACAGCAACCAGTTCAGTTCCAAAATATGCTTTCCAAGAGCTAAAAGAAAAAGACCAACAAAATGCAAGATATATCAATGTCCATCAGATGCTGTGGTCTTATCCGTTCCACTATGAAGAAGTTAGCTGTGAAGCACCAGAGACACAGGCAATGACAGTAATTAGCAGAGCTTTTATCTGACAGTTTTTTATCTGATAAATGCAGCCTATTCCTTTTCAGTTTTGTAATTAGGGTGTTGTCTTGAAAGAAAGAGGTTTTAATCTGTGCTCTGAGCAACTTGTTCAAATGTGTTTTAGTGAATGGGTGGAGTATGAACTCTGTGGTTTGAGATTTTTGCTATTCATACATAAATAAATGGCCACTTGAGTCATGACTTCTTTCTGTCCTCAACAAGGTGAATAAAATGCTTCAAACAAGATTACAACATATACTGAAAAGCTTTTTATTTTTTTTTCTTTCTCTCTCCACACTGCTATTTAAGATGAAGAAGATGTCATTCCCTTCCTGGAACAAAGGGGTACACTGAAAGGTAGCGTGTACAAGACAAATGAGAAAATACATCAGACACTTAGCTGGACAGTTGAAAAAGGTGCCATTCCGTGGCTATTATAAATTTGAAGAATCAATAGCTCAGTGTCCATTGTCACAAACTAAAGGAGGCTTGAAGAATCTGAGGTGGAGGAGAAAAAAAGATAGGAGACAGCTGCAAAGGCAAAAAGGAGAGGTCTTAGAATGAGACAGATAGCTGCCTTAGGAGAAATAGTAAAAACGGCAAATCTATAGAAAGAATGCATTAAATAATATTGCAGATAATATTAGGACAAGTACTAAGGCAGTCATAAATGTGGGACTTAAAGGACAAATTTATGGGCAATCAAAATGCAGCAGCCAATATGGCAAGTATTGGAATTTAGTACAACAATGAGACAGAAATCAATAACGAAGAAAAAGCATGTAATCTGCCTGGTGATAAGGCACTAGGCAAATGAAAGCCACTAAAACTTGTTTATGTTTAATGGGATTTTCTCACCTGTCTCATTTATAATCGGCAAGACCTAATCCTGGATACAGACCTTTGCCTTCATACTAACTAGGTCTAAGAGATAAGCAGAGAGCTGCCCTATGAATTGAAAAGCTTAGAGTTATAGCAGAGAAGGGCATCTTCAAAAGCTGACAACACCTTTTATAATTAACTATAGCATTATTCAATAAAAGCAATATAAGAGGAGGTCCTAGGTATAGAGTGTCACCAGGTGAAACAAGTGACACATCTAAAGAGAAGTAGGCAAGTAGGCATTATTTATAAAATAATGTCTGGCACTTAATTTCAAGATTTTCCACATAACTTGACTTTTTTCCTCTGGTTATCAGAACAATTTATACTTTGCTCTAAATAGAAGATCTATCACAAATGTTTAAATTCTCAATTGTCATCTTCTGTGGGTCACTTTTGTCACATCTATGTACATTTAGTTTTTGTTAAAATCTAGGTCCATATGCAACTGCTGATATCTGCCAGAAAATCAACTTTCTTAGTCAGAAATAATCAGTCCAACTCTTATTTGGATTTAAAAAAAGAGGATAATCCCATGTGTGCTGAATGGGTGTGTGCACTTTCCCTGGTATTTATTTCTCGCTGAGGATGTCTATGAGGACTTTGATAAACCCTACCTCCCAAGGGAAGATTTGCTATCACAGAGTCACAAATGTGGGCACAGGCAGATGGCAAAACACTGTGCCTACTTTACCATGCTCTGCTTTTTATCACTCAACCTCAAAATAATAGGCTGAGTTCCCTAACGTTATGGCATTAATATTTTCTTGCATGTTTGAGCAGTTCTCAATAAAATGTTTCATACCTATAGAAACAATTGAAGAAATTACCATTAATGACTCTCCTATATTACTGAATTAAAAAGAAAATAAATCAAAACCTCTACATTTCTCCCCCTGCCTCTATTTTTTTAATGTGAGTCATATGGCAGAAAGCTGGCAACAGGAGGGATATGCAAAAGGTGGAAGCTTGAAGAATATTAACAATTGAGATAAGTCTTGTTAAATTAATCTTTTTGGGTAATATTTATGTTTATATTAATACTTAATTAGAGGTTTCTGGATGCTTTTGAGGAAGCAGTCCTGTTTTTGTTTGTAATATGCAGTCAGGGATCTCACGATAAACTGGAAATATGAATGTTGAAAATATTAGCTCTAGGGATGCTTAAGCTACACATCCAAGTAATTGATAGGGAAAATAGAGAAAACAGAATTCAAAATATGCTGTCGGTAGGTTTACCATGTATCTTCCTTCACCCTGTCATAAAAGGAACTCTGTTATTCTGTTATTTGAAACCTGTATAAACTGGAAAATACATTGTACTTTCTTAAAAAATGGACTAGCAAAATGAATTCAATCACCTCACATGTCTTTGACTTCTTTAGTTCTCATGTCCAGTGGTTCGTAGGACTCCTTGACTGCTTGAAAATTCTATTGACTTCACACATTCTATAGGTCAAAAACCCAGAAGTGCTAAGGTTCCTTATTCTGTACTCTTTTATCTAAATCTTCTATCCAACTGCTCCTACCATAACTGTGTTAGTGATGAATTTTGCCCAGGTGACAAACTGCCCTGGGGTTGCTGAAGAGATACTTTAGATAGCCCGTTATTGAGCATTCTTAAATGGTGTCTCTCAAGTGTCATCTCTTTCCCACAGTTAAGGCTCCTTGAGCAAAGTCTTTATTCTTTCCCTTTACTTCTGTAGCATACTACAGAAAACCTCCAGCAAAACCTGAGAAGCTATTTGAACATACCCTTTTTACAAGTTTCAGAAATGTATTATGAAGAATCCCAAAGTGCTGTTTCTAAGGATGATTTTTGTTATTGCTAGACTCATTGAACTGCCACACTAAAATGAATTGTAGAAATAAATTATTAATTCTGTTAACCCTTTAATCAGTACATTTTTTACCACAGTAAACTATCGGGATAAACCAAATTTCTAAACTCTTTTCAGAGTTCCACCATTCAAGTAGGTTCTGTTAACATCTGTAACAGTGTCTTCATGAATTCCCTATGATTTATTAACAATGAAATGAATGAAATGTAAGAAATTCCCATTTTTGACACAGTCTGTCATTTGTTAAGAAAGTTATGCTGTTTAAAATGTTATGCCGGTTGTAACCTGTCTGTTAAGAAAGTTATGCTGTTTGTACCAAAGTTTGTACCCTCAAAACCTTATTCTAAGTTGTATACCCCCGTCTAAAACCCTGGGTTCCCTCCCCTTCCATCAGGCTAGACTGTCACCATTCCCTGCCGGCTCCTCGAACTGCTGGCCCTGCCTAATAGGAAAATCCAAGGACTTCCATGGTGCACCGCTCCAAAACCAAAGTGCAGTTGTCGGCAAACGGACCCAAAAGCCGAGACCCAGCACAAAATCCAGATAAAAGGGAAACACTACAACACCGAGAAGACCATCAGCTACCTAGAGACCGAATTCTGCTTCTGCCGCCTCGCCGTAACCACAAAGAGACTGGGAAGAAGTGATGCCCCTAGACCACACGAGCCCAGTTGAGTTCCTGGGGATTCCTGCGAGACAAGAACTCCCGACTCTGCTGCGGCGAGAGCAGCAGACTCGTCTGACACCTGATCCTCAGCGGCGACAGGAGCGAGAACGGCGACAAGAGCAGCGACGGCGCAGGCGACCCCTCGAGTTCCCCCTTGAAAGAGCTGACTAATAAAGGCTTTTCAAAGGAGCAGGTCTCCTGGCCCATTTATAACAAACAACAAGAACTACATGCTGGAAAGCATTAAAATAACCATCTGTTTTTCATTTGACTTATTTATGTAACAACTGCCATTTGCAAAACCCATATTTCCTTCAAGCAAAACACCCTTGATATCGTCTTCGATAACATCTCTTGCATATTAAGTGCTTTTAGTTAGCTGAATAAATAATGGGGGTTTTCTCTTTTTGCTGATATGTTTCTCTTAGGAAGGAGAACTGACAGTGAATATATACTGATTTGTTGAAATCCTGTTCATTACTGAGACTCTAAACAAAGTCCTGTTTCACTACGTTCAGGAGAAGCCAGGTATAAAGGAGAGTATACTGTTTAGAAATCAGATTATTTTTTGCCTCTGAGAACTCTGATCAAAGGTTGCTTTATTTCATGGCTTCACCCCAGGACTACTGCTTATTTGACTTTCTCCTGTGACTCCTACTTCAAGGCTCACATCCATTTGGCAACCCCCATATTGTTAAGAGTCTGTTACCAGGGAAACACTTTTCCTCCTACAGCTTAGGTACTCATTAGCTGTACAAGGCACTCCATCCCTATGGGAATAGCCTCCACCTCTCACCACACTAAGGTAGATTTAAAGATTCCTCCTACTTAACCTGATAGAATGATGCTTACCATAGCTGTTCACTTTAATCATATTTATGGCCAGCAGCAAGTAGAATC
This sequence comes from Sylvia atricapilla, assembly GCF_009819655.1. Lineage (NCBI taxonomy): Eukaryota > Metazoa > Chordata > Aves > Passeriformes > Sylviidae > Sylvia > Sylvia atricapilla. The sequence continues at coordinate 28,128,679 of NC_089174.1, forward strand.
CTAAAAGCAAAACAATAATACCAGGCCAGTGAATGCATGGAATAGATGTCTCAAGGTCTATTTTGTGTGGAATTTGCTCCAGTAATGAAGGACTTTGGTGTGAAGAGCAGAAAAACACCCTGATCCAAAAGAGTTTGTAAATAGCATTGAAAAGTAAGACAATGATGACACTCCCAGTATTTATTTGGTTTGTAAGGGAAAAATGTTTCAAGTGATTCTGTTGGTCACAGCAATTGTACTTAAATTACTTAAAAGCAATTCAGTCAATTACCCACTCAAGAAGTTATGTGTCAATATCATGAATCAGTGTTAGATCTTTGTGTCTCTATTTGCAGACTAGAAAATGCTTGCATTTTTACCTGTAAGGTTAGCCAATGTCCACATAGGAACCTAACAAATCAACTTTCAGTACAGTGATAAAATATGAGTAATTCTTAGAATACAAATGATGAAAGAAATAAAACTCAGGTTATTTATCTAAATAACTAGTGTGGCAACTCTAACTTCTATAACAGCATTTTTGATGTGTGCATTATTAGTGTCTGTTCAGTGAATGTCTTGGAGTAAGTATTATATTGTGTGTTTTTTTCAAATACTTTCTAAGCACATTGAACACGTTGTGTCGGATGTTTTTAGAAGTACAGTACTTAATGCAGCCAGTTCTCAACTGGAAAATGAAAATACAATATGTTCCATTTCAAAGTATATCAGGTGTGAAAATAATGTATCTACAATTAACAGTACCTGTAGTGAAGAAAATTCATTTTTGTGTTAGATTTTTAACATATACATTATGCATATTGAGTGATTAAGCATAATAAAAATATATAACTGCTATTCTGCTACGTCTTTCTTTTCTTCTCCAGCATATTCTTCAAATGAACCAAAGATGTTTTTTCCATGTTTTTTGTTTCCTTATTTGTCTTTAAATGAGAAGATTGGGGAAAAACAGATTTTTTTTCCTCTGGTATTCTAAAGAAATTGTTGCTTTTCAGTCCTTTGAATTAACAGTTTTTTAAAAATGTTGTGCCTCGAGTGGAATATTCATTCCAAGATTTCACTGGAGAACCTATATTATACAATATTCCTTTCCAAATGAAGCAGCTGGTGAGCTCTAATTCTAGATGACCTTGAAATTCTGTTACACAAAGAAAGCCTTAATCTACTGCTCTTACTGAATCTAGGTTTCTTAAACAGATCCCTACCACAACAATGCCCTTTTTGTGGCGTTCTTTTCAATATTCAGAGACCATTAGCACTTTAAACAGTGGAGTAGATTTATATTTCTTTGATATCATCTGAACTTTTTTTAATCTTCTAGGAGAGATTATAGCTTTCTTTATCATCATCATCATCACCCGAATAATCACCTGAATTTTGTCTTTTTAATGCCAATTAATTTGTCATGGTTTCTTGTTTAGAAGAACTTCTTTCTTCTCTTTGTTCCAGGTACTTTTTCCATAAGTATATGGACCTTTAGACCAAAAGTACATGAAACAAGTATATGAATCAAAAGCATATGAAACTTTTGAGAATATTTCTTCTCAATTCCTGATTAGAGTTCGCATTACTGTTGATTTCCAGCTATGGTCATACGTGTTTGGTTTGATTCATAGGTAATTTTCGTTTACATTATTTTTTCCATTCAACACATAACCATAAATTTCTATAGGGGGTCAGTCAACCTCAACAAAGTGTCCGATGCATTCTGTTTTTAAATCAATTCGGCAACATAGTAAAATGAATAGCTAAGATTTCTTTTCCTGCTGTGGTAAAGAATTTTAATTTTGAGATTCAGATATTTGCATGCATGTAAGTGATTAGACTTAAGGTATGTAGCCGTCTATTACTTTTTATCTAAGCTGCACACATAATCAGAATGACAGTTCAGTAAGATCTCTGAGCCAAAGACTTTAACTAATTGTTTTGCTATTTGTCTCAGTATATTCTACTTTTATATTTGTATATTGTATATTTTTTATGTTTATATAGCCAATAGTTAATTCACAAACATGTTTAAAAGAGAAATAGAACTTGCATTTTATCTGCAAGGTATTTTTGAGCTGAATTAAAGACTATTTGCTAATCTACCTTTTTTTTTCATAAAATGACCTTGGATAGGAGGAACCTTAAAGATAATCTCTTTCAAACCGCCTGCCATGGGCACCTTCCAACAGACCACGTTGCTCAGAGCCGCATCCATGATGACTTTGAACACTTCTGGGGAATGGGAAATCTCTGAATCTATTCAGACTGCTTAAGGTAGATTTGAGGTATTCAGGCTTTGGAAATGCTTCACAAGAGTTTTTTTTCTTAGAGCTGTGAGTTAAAACAAGCAGACTAGATCAGGTAACTTTATATATTACTATAACACTGAAAACTTCTTCTTATTTTGTCAGCTCTACACAAGAAATCCTTTATTTTAGCTTTTTTACACCGATTTGAAATTTTATATAAACTAATAAACATTTTGAGATATTAAATACTTAAATTTACCTTTGCAAGTATTTTCTTTAATTTTTTACAATGGAATAAAGTCCTGAAATGGCAAGGGGTAATGAAGCAAATAGACACAAATAGTGTAGTTTCAAAGTTCAGATAAAAATTTGGTTTGGCTTTCAGACAAAATTATTTGGTTTAAATTACTCATTTCACTTTGGTGTTGTGCGGCTCTATATCTGATAGCTTTTCTTTAGAAACAAATTTGTAAGACTTCACTTTGTTCTATACATTTAGGAATCTCTTAACTAGGAGTGTACATTACTATAAACTTCTATTTGTTATCTGAAGAGGAACTGATATTTCAAAATGAAAGTTATAATTTCACTGGTTTAATATTATGGTAATAAAAAAGATTAAATAAAATGTTTCTTTTAATACATATGGAGTGATTTTTTTGCTGTAATGTCTGAAGCTGTGAATGTCAATAGTAGTTTACAGTAATGCATAACTTTTACAGCACACATTTTTACCTTGGTACAGTTTTGAAGTATGTTTTGTTTCAAAATAAACTGTTTAAACATGTTTTCCGGCTTCTAATATCTCCTGTTAGAGGTAATGCTTAAAAAAAATCAGCAAAAATATTATGCATTTTCTAAAAAATGAAAAATACTGTGTGAATTTTCAGGTGTTCTACAGCTAGCTGCAATGATGTCATGAATACTTTAGACAAGACAAGAGTAGAATAGAATAGAATATTTTAGTTGAAAGGATCTACAGCACTGATCTAGTCCACATGCCTGACACCAGCAACATCCCCTCCAGCACCTCTGCTGCAACACAGAGGGATACACAATGGGGATGTCTGAGGTGATGCTTCTCCATGAAGCCCTAAGGCTCTTTTGCTACTCCTTGAACATGGTGAGTGTCAGCAGCAGAGTCCCAGCAGCATCTCTGTGCTGGGGACCCTGCTGGCACCAGCAGGAACAGAACAATGCTGATGCCATGTCCTTAGGGGCACTCCCAGGAACTGACATTCCTCAGGCAGCAGTGCTTCTTCCAAAGCCCTCTGTGTCTCTCAACAGCCAAGGCCTCAGGAACTCAGCAGGTAAACCTGCACTGCCCCAAGAGGCGCCTCTCAAAGACAGCCTGTAAGTTCTTGCACTCCAGAGGTGCTGAGGATCAGTCAAGACAGTTTTGGCAGCAGCCCCAGGCTGGGGACCCTGATGGCTCCAGTGCAGCCATCCCCATCTGAAAATTCTCCTCCCTCTTGCTGCCTGAAGAGCTGCTCTACTCTAACCAGAGTTTTTCTCACACCAGCTACACCATCACAAGTGGTGATAAGCCCAATCCTCATGGCAGTCCTGGTGAGGCAGCTGGGGTGGTGAGAGCTGCTCTGGGGCCCAGATAGCCACAGTCCTGACAGCTCAGCACGGTGAGACACAGTCCCCAGTGCTGCTGCTGCTGCTCAACCTCTCACCTCACACACTGACCCACCCCAAGCAGTGTCCTTGTCCCACACCTTCTGTCCCCTACAGCAGCTGCGTTACCACTGACTACAGCCCTTGGGGCCCACAGAGAGTTCTGCTCAAGAGGAGGAAAGTAAAAGATAAGACAAGAACCCCAACTTCAGGGCTGAGCAAACACACAATCCAAATGCCTCTTAAACACAGAGAGGTGCAGGATACCAATCACTTCTCAAGGGAGCATGTTCCAGTGATCTCAATGAAGAGATGCTTCCAGATGCCCAGTCTGACTCTCCCATGGTGGAGCTTTGAGCCATTCTCGCATGCCCTGTCACTAGAGTCACTAGATCCCAGGGAGAAGAAAGCAGTACCTCCCTCTCCACATCCCTATCACCAGGAAACTGCAGAGAGCAATGAGGTCACACCTCAGTCTCCTTTTTCCCACATTAGGCAAGCCCAGAGTCCTCAGCCTCTCCTCAGAGAATATGCTTTCTTGCATAAAAGGCCCATCTGTTATTCAGTCCAGAGGCAGTGGGAGGGGATGTTTTTTTTTCTGTTTCACTTTGCTTTGAAGTGAATCTACTTGACCTGTACACTTGCCTTTCCTCTTTTACTTTTTGAAATTTCATTACATTTTTTAGCTGATACAGTTCACTTTTGGAATAGTCATATTTTGGTTTTGGTGGAAGTTCAGACATAAAATTTTTCACAAAATGTAATTTTGACTTCGAGTTTTTTAAGAGTCCTTTTTTCCTTTCACACCTGAAGTTAAATAGAATAGAAGAGAAAATTTAGGTTGGATGGGACCTAAGCTGAAAAAGAAAGCTACTCATTCATTCATCTTTTAAATAAATTAATAAAAATGTAGTTTTCTTACTGTGTTGTACATTTTCCCCAGATGATTAATATGACAATATGACTCGAAGGTGGAGTAACAGGTTAATTGGATAGATTTATTTTAATTTTTTTTAATTAGTGGAGGATTTATGTTATTATTTGTGTGTACTCCAACCCTAGCTATTGTCATTCCTGAACCTTTGTAGTTTTCAAACTAATACAGAAAATAATTGCTATATGAAATAAAAACACAGACAATTTTGAAGACATTCTCTGTAAATTACACATGTTTCCAGGAGTCTGGAGAAAATAATTTACTGCCTATCATGTAATAGGACAGGCATGTATTTGTGCACTTTGATATATTTATGTTTATGTTTATATTCATATTTATATTGTTGAAATGAAAACAGACTTTGAAAACTAGCAAAATTTCATTCACACAGTGTGTTGGTTTCCTGTGTAAGAAGGCTACTCTGTCATGAACTTATAACACAATTATGGTGTTTTCTGGCAAACAAGAACTACTGATAAGCAAATAGGACTTCCCAAAGAATGAGGAAAATAGAAATATGTTTGCAGAAATGACAGTAGTTATTTTATTTGCGTGGCTACCAAATACTCCTTTTTTTAACTTTCTCTAGTCATAGCTAAGTGAGCTCAAGTGGGAGGAGGGAACATTCAGATTAAGATAAAAGAATTGCCTGTCAAAATGATGTGAATGGGAGACTGTGGAAATTGTTTCAGCAAGTGAGAATGCACATCTCAAATTCAGAATTGATGTTTCCTCCCTTGTGAAGGCTCTCAGGGAATGGAAAAAACCTGTTTGGCACCTGTAAGCAAGCTCTCTCTGTGACTCTGCGGTGTACTCCAGATGCCATAATGGAGTTTCTCCATGTACTTAACCTTAATTTCAACTGCACTTCTGGTGTGGTTTAACCCCAACTGACACCAAGTCCTATGCTGTCACTTGTTCAGTAGGGTTGGAAAGATGATCAGAAGAGCAAAAGCAGAAAACTCATGTGTTGAGATAAAGGTAGTTACAACAAAGGCCACACCCACAAAAAGAGCAAAACAAGGAATCAATTCACTGCTTCCCATGGCAGGCAGGTGTTTACCCATCTCTAGGAGAGCAGGATCCCACCAGATGTGACAGTGACTTGGGAAGACAAATGCCATCACTCCAAACATCTCACCTTTCCTCCTTCGTCTCCCTTCTTTAAGCACTGACCATGATGACACATAGTCTGGAATATGCCTTTGGTCAGTTTGGGTCACTTGTCTTGGCTGTGTCTGGTCCTACTCTTCCAGGCACACCCAGCTCTCTCACCAGTGTGGCAGCATGGACAGTGGCAAAGGCCTGGACTCATTTCATTGACAAGATGAAATATAACTGATTTTAGAAAGAATTGCACTGAATTTGAAGTTTCTTTCTAATTGTTTGACATGGATGGTTTATTATTTGTTTTTTGGTGATTTGAAATATTTTCACAGAATAAATTATTATGGAACCCTAAATGAACTTTTTAGAGAAACAAACAAATCAGCAGAGAATTTGCAAATTTAGAAGTTTCAGTGAAGTTTCCTGGTCAAACATGAAGTATTTATGTCTATCCTTTGGACATCAGCTTACATTTCCCTGAATTTCTGCATGGCCTCATGGGATTTGTAGTCTAGACTAGAAAGCTGGCTCTTAAAAGACAGTGATGATGTAACCACATGAGTTAAACTCTCTGGAACACTGCATGAGTATTCAGTAGTACTGATATTCAATTAATTTGCCTTGAAATGAATTAATTATTTAATTCAGTGACTAAATTTATTTGCCTGAGGATCCAGTCAAGGGTATCGCATCTCCAAGTAAGATACTGCACAAAGAAAATACCATATTCTGTGTCCTCTCACTGTTTTGTGATATTTTAATGATTTCAACACTTCAGCACAAATAGAAATAACACTGAAACTCTGAATGTGGCTTGACACAGAAATTACAGAAAGTAATTTCTGTCATATTTATGTCAAAAAATTATTAGAAAATGATTCAATAGATTTTTTGTCAGGAAAGAGATAAGTTTGATCGATGTAGAAATCATAACTAATGTTATTTTTGCACTGAATTATTTCAGTGCAAAATTAAACATAAGGGACAGTGGCATGTCTATGAAACTCCATGAAGTCACGTGGCTGTCGTTGGGAGAGCACTGACTTTGGACAGCTCCAGTCACTCCATGGTTCCTTTAGAAGACCTCTCTCTGCAACAAGCTTGGAAGATAACATGCATTCAGTATTGATAATCTGCTGAGGGTCAGGGGTGAAGAAAGTGGAAAAGAAAGACAGCAATTTGGTATACCTGCATCCGGAATTGGTGACAAAATTAATGTTAGCAGATGATGGCCTTGATGGTGGAGGTCATGAGGCTTTTATCATTTATCTTCAGTTATGGCTGCTCTTGTAATTAGGTTTCAGTTTGAAATAGTGACATTTCACTCTCCATTTTTTTAAATGGGAAAGCAATTGTGTAGTTAAATTACTATCACAGCTTTTCTCAGACTTCAGACACGGTAGATTACTTGAGAAAGAAAAACACATGTAAGCAATGCCTTTAGAAATATATCTGAAACCTACTTACAGGATGGGCTCAAGATTACAAAGAAAGGATTTAAAAATTGTCCTAATTCTCTGTTATAACTTTGAAATGCTGAACTGAGACCAGACTTTTAAACAGAATGAAGATGGATGCCTGCAGAGAATTTTTCAAAAGTTTAAATAGGATTCAGACATTAGGTGCTGCTGAAATGCCAATTAAGTAATAGTACAAATTTTTAAGCATTCAAATTACCTGACTTTATCTGCATATTCTTTTAAAATCACTAAAAATGACTAATATGAGCTTGAACTGCTTCCTTTACAAAAAGTTAAATTATACTATTTTCAGTCCTGAAAATCTATTCCTCTGTTCTTGATGAAAATGTGCTCTTGTCAGCTATCTGACCACTTTAGGTGTTATTTTAATACACACTAAACATGTACGACAGTGGTTTAGAGTGATTTATTTGGTACCTAGAATCAAAAAGAATTTTTTACACAAAAGGCAATGAGTAGCAATCATTTTTGTATTTCAGATGGTGCCAAAACAATCATGTTTCTCTTCAAAAGAGACTTCTCTTTCTGGGAATTTGAAAGAGATCTTTTACTAACCTCTGGCTTAGTGCATCTAGACAATGCCACAGCATGAAGACTAAGAGCTCTGAATCTCGTATAACAATAACTTGATGTCATGGCCTTTATTTAGGTGAGTACCTCTCCTGAGTGCAGTAGGACAGTGTTTTGTACACAGCTGGGGGCATGTTGCGGAGATGGCCAAAGTTTTTGCTGAAATGGAAAACTTGGCCAGGTCCTCACACTACATGGATGTATTGTATAAGAATATAACATTTTTAGAGCTTACAGAGTGGAAGGAAAAGTTTTACATCAAAGGACTTCTGCCATCTCAGAGCTAGTTTTACCTCTACACCGATAGGTCTCTATGGTGCTTCATTATTCAGTGCAAATGGAATAACATGATGAAGCTTCCAGGTCTCTATTGCTGTTAGCATAGCACAGAAAAGATTAAATGGGCAGCTGCCATGCTTCATATCTCTGTCTCTCAAGAAACGACTTAGGGCACAGAAGCATGGAAAGTACTTAATTTTCCGTTTTCCTTTACCCTTTCTGTTAAAACATAGGCTTTACATTTGTTCCAAAAAATTCATGCTGTATGGATATACTGTTATTTAGCAATAATCTTCTACTTTGTCAGAGGAATATCCAGTATTTCATATAAACTATGTTTATGTGAAATATATATATAAATCGTTTAAAAATATTTTTGAAGTAACTTTTGTTCCACTAGCTTTTTCTCTATTTATATCCATCTCCTTTTTTTTTTCTTGTGAATTCTAACACAAATAATATTTTGTGAAACAAAGTTTAAGCTTTGCACAGAAAAAAGTATAGAATTTCTGAACTAGCATATTTTTGTATATAAGATATTTTCTCTCATCTTCTACAGAAAATGAAATGAAAACTCCAAAGTACAAGACAACTGAAAGCTGTCTCTAAGAAGCATTTAGTAATGCTGTTGTTTAAAGCTTAGCTATTATTTCTTTCTAAGTAATATATTAAATACATAACAGACATACTCTACTTTTTTACTGTAGTAGTAAATAATAGGCATATTTACAATTATTATTACTTCTTACACTGAATTTCCATAAAGGAACTCCCATCTGCGAAGTGTACAAAAAAGCAGACACTAAGGGTCTCAGCTTCCTGAGGAAACAGATGATTCAAAAGTGTTTTTTGTTTATCTTCCAAAGCCTTCTAATCATAGGTCAGTTTAAACAAAGCTGAGAAAGCGAAGATGGCAAGTTCTTGTAAATTTAATGCAATGGTGAAAAAAAAAATATTAAGAAACTGGATTGTTGCTTTAGAGCCATATGAAGACTATTCACATATTTTGTTTTCAGAGAAGGCTCAGTAAATGTATTAGCCCATTCAAGTAACTGTGTATGTACATATGTACACATGTGTTTATGCAAAACATACAGTCATAAACCCAGGGTAGTGTTCCCTGACTCACTAAACTCAAAAAGGAGTTGTGGAATGTAAAGAACATGCCAATACCAGCACAAACCACTATATTCAAAGATGAAATACTATCATTTGTAAATACAGTGCTTCTGCACCATCTGTGCTGCAGAAGTTTTTCTCATGGAAAAAAAAAAAAAAACAAAACCAAACACCCAAAACATCCTAGGAGTAAATAACAAATAGAAATTGTGACACAAGAAAGTAGTCGTGTCATTCTTCAAGTTACACTTGCATGCCAAACACCAGTTCTAAATATACCTTACATGATTTTGGCTTTACACACTTTCCAAAATTTTTTCATATTGCGACAAGTACAACCTGGCAAATGCTTCAAAAGCAAATATGCAGTTCTGGATGCTTCATGAGGATGAAAGTTACACATATCGGCAGTAGCAGAAATACAACGTCTCTCATCATAGTAATAGCTTTTTTGTGTCCTAGTTTTAAAATGGGGTCTTTAATAACTTAAAAGAGCTACCTTGAATGCAAAGGTGGCATAACTCTTTTTTCTAGTAAAGGAAGAATATAAATAAAATGTATCATCGGTTATAACTGGTTGATGCTCAAAACTCTGTTAGGCATAGAAAGATCTTCAATGCTTCCAATTATCCCTCGATGACTAAATTCTGTACAATGAACCAAAGTGGCCACTACATTTAAAATGATAGTCAAAGATTGATGAAGAGTGACTGATGTGTTATAAAATATAAAGACAAGCAATAAAAAATTGAGAGTCCACATATTCCCAGTTTGACAGTAAGGGAATTGACAGGTAGGAGCAGCTAATTTGAAAGAAATCTGTGCGTGAAAACCTGGGGACCAAATGAGCAAGCAAATCTCTCCCACTGTGTGGAGAGGTGTTGATAAACTGTGTATCCCTTCTTTTAATTTTCTTCACTGCTCTCATTTCCTTAACTATGCCCTCTTTTTTTCTGTCCATTCTGCCTTTTCTGTTTATTTTTTCATTGTACTTATTAATGCAGTGCCATTTCAGAAATGTCAGCTTTAGACCTTGCAACCGGTGACCTTGACTGTGGTTCTGTCACTGAAGAGGATGGCAAAGCTTCAGCTGTGGTCTCAGAGAATTGCTTATATGCTGTGACATTTTGTTGAATACTAAATTGGTAAAGGTAGGTGTGTGTCTGAAGAAGCCTGTTTAAAAAATTGAAAATGGGACAAAGACAAAAGTGGACATTTGTGTGTCAACTGTTTTGCATAAGCAGTTACCTACTTCTATGATTATCAGATGATTTTGTTATTCTTTGGTCTTGAGTGAGATACAGTAGGTCATCTTCCAAAAACTAAAGTTGAGTAGAGATGGAGATAGGAAAGTACAAGTGCTCCTGTGACTTTTATGTGAGGATTTACAGGCTGCATGAAGCTCTGAGGGACAATCCATTAATAGACTTTCAATAGTGAGAATTAGTATCACATGCAAAGAGATTGAAATTTTTCCTGCCATCACTGAAGAGGGTAATTACCTCCTCAAAACCAAGAGACTAAATGTTTTGTCATCCTGTGGAAAATCTTCTTACCATAGAGGAGAAAAAGAAATATCTCTGTTATGGTATTTTTCTATAAGAGACACATTACCAAACACTATCAACTATGCTGAATTACACAGTAACTTTGTAGGTGAAACTCTAATTTCCTCATTAGGGGACAAAAAAACCCAGGTATTTAATTGGAAATATGCTTTACTGTACTTTTATATATGTTCCCCTAGTGTGTTTACTTTCTGAGATCATGATGTAAGTCAAAATATATGAAAGATTTGGTTTTTTTCCAACTTCATTATATGTTTTCAGTCAACATATCAAATATCTTATGTTAAAAATAGTTCTTTAAATTTAAAAAAACCCCTCTGATTTTAACTTTAAATTTCTCTCTTTTGTCATATCCTTTATCCAAAGTAGAAATAAAATAATAATGCAATAAAAAAAGAAATCTGCTTTCTCATGATTTTCATGTTTTCCTTACAGAACAGAGGAACAGGATCGAAGTACTATACCAAATGTACTTAAATTATAGACTCATTTTTCTCTCTCTCTCTCTCTCTTTTTTTTTTTTTTTTTTTTTTTTTTTTTTGTAAGAAAGCATTAACTCTCCTTAGAAATAGTTGCTATATGATAGAAGGGCAACAAAATCGAAAAGAGGCATTTGCACAACAAAATAACAGTACCAAACACACAACCAATATTGAACAGAAAACAGTTTATTTGCTTGTTGTTTTTTCCAAAAGAAGATGTATAAAAGGCTTTTCTACAGAAAGATTTTGCACATGAGGTTCTGAAATGAGACCCAAACTACTCATTCGCTATGGTGGTTTATTTTTGTTTGTTTGTTTGTTTGTTTTTTAAAGTTCCAATCCAGATTTAATAGATTTTTGCATTAAACATATTTTTGAGGATATTTTTCTCTTTTAAAAACTTTTTAAAATCTCTCACAAGATAAAGGTTATTTCCTTTATTAGGCCAACTCCAGTTTTGGCCCAAATTTGATATAACACATTTAAAACCAGTTGTCTTTCTGAGACAAAAGCTTTTAAAATTACTTGTATGTAAAGGTCTCTCCTGTTTGAATCTTTGTATCCAGGTAAATGTTAATTCAGAACTCATCTATTTCTTATGTTGTTAATGAACTATGTGACAAAATACTTCACTTGTTCTGAGGGTATCAAGCATGAAACTGAATTTTCAAAGATAACAGAGCAGTTACTGTTTTCACTGAAAAGTAATCTAGTGAAGAGACATTTTTCTCTATAGCTTGTGTTTATTTATGTTAGTAAGTAGATTCAGATGTCTGTATATGCTCTCCTGATATTCCTTTCCCATGTGAACAAAAAATCACAGGTCACAGCATTGCTACTGTTTGTCTACACCTACATAGAAATTCCTTTGTTTTTTGTTTCAATTAAAATATTGCATTACAGTCTGCAGCTGAAAACTATGTGCTCCTTGTTGACATTTATTTTTCTTACTGATGTTTTTCTTTTACTTTCTGCTTTTCCTTTCATAATGTCAAAAAAAAAAGTATCTTTACTTATGGAAAAGTGAAGATAAAGGAAAATATTATTTAAAAAAAAATCACTTTATTTTTTTTTCAGGATAACCTGAAGTGTTGCTCAGAAAAACAAAGCAATAAACTTCAGAAAGATTGGCAAGATGCCCCCATAACTTAAGGTATACAAGAAAAATAAAAGAAAATGTTTGGTTGTTTCTGTGTCTGTGTCTCTAGAAGCAAAGAGTGGGGGGTCAGTTGACTATTCAGTCAAGTTAGTGCTGTTTTTTTTTTTATTAAGACCAAAAGAACCGCAAACAAAAGGAACAGAGAAAGGGTAAAGATTCCTGTTGATCACAACAAAATAGATTACAATGAATTTTTGAATCTGTAAATTCAAAATGGATGTTTCCCCTAAGAGGAACATTAAAGGAGTTGTATCAATTGAAAAAGTTTTTTTAAAGATAATGGTTCAATTTGGACCATACTGGAGACAAAAAAGATACTATTGCCTTTGTGCAACATATTTTAACACATAAACGTAAAAATCAGGCCCATCATGAAAGTACCTTGGGTGAAATCAAAGAAACATATCTTCATGTGTTAGAAAAATAAATGTAATAAAATCTTCTATAATTTGCATCACATGCATATATCTCAAACGTCAGGCTGCTGTACTTCATTGAAATACTGTGCTCTGCAGAGTTGTGTTTATGGAAGTGTCTTACTTTTGTAAGGGCCCTGAAAGCATACTGAAGACAGGCTAAGTAAGAAATAGGTGCAAGAGTAGAAGCGCTGTTTCTTGAGGGGGACAGCATGGGAGAAAGCCAGGAAATAGATCTGTGGGAGGACGACACAAAGGAAACAGGAGGGCAAGCAGAGGTGACTTTTAAATTTTTTTCCCATTGGTTTCCCTGAGAGCATCTGGACCAAGCTCCCCCACATAACTCTGGTTTTTTTGGGTGATGATGGGTTTCTGGGCTTGCAGCTGCAGACCAAGCAGGGTGTGCAGAATCCCACTGCTCTAGGGCAGTGGCTGGGTAGCAGGAGGTACGTGAAATAACATGCAGATGGCCAGGAAATTTGGTTATCAAATCCCTCTGCTTTCCCAGAAAAAATGTTCCTGCTTTGTGGAGTGAACCTCCAGTGCCCTTTTACTACTCCACAGGGTGCAAAGTCCTACTTATCTCTTCCTGACAGTCCACCTGGATTGGTTTTCTTATGGAAAATTATCTTGTTAATCAAATTTCTATCTCTATTTTTATTCATTAGATGTTTTGCCTTACTGAAAGTGTAGAATAAGTATTAGTATGATTTATAACACAGCATTTGCAAAATCATGTGATGTGCTTTTGTGAAATAGCATACAAATCTGAACAAACTGAAATATACTATATATTAAAATTGAGGTAGATTAGCCAAAATTAATAAATACCTCTTTTTGTGTTGTCAGCCATCTCATCTTCTTGAGCCAGTAACCCTGAGATCTATCAGCAGTGGTCTGGTATGCACAATGCTGTCGGTGCCTGCAAATGTTCTCTCTCCAGTGCTGTCCAGGGTCACTATGGGCCGTGACATCTCCTGACCATCTCCTTCTAGAGAGCACAGTGCTACACCACTTCTTGGGCTAAAACCAGGAGATGATAAATATGAACAACATTGGAGCACAACTTTCAAACTGTTACGGAGATGGGAGGTGGTAGAAATAGTTGCAAAAACGTAGGCTGCAATATTATACAGAAGGGCTAGTTTGGAGAAATGAAATTCAAGAGAAGAAGAGAGAAAGATTTATGTGCATAGTGAGGGTGGTGGTGAGGAAGGGAGAAATCTATTACTAGCTGTTAGATCCAAACATTTCTTTTTCTGAATTGTATTTCAAATTACCTCTTGTCTAAGCTGGCTGCCAGGAACTGCAGTAATAATGTGGACACTGATAAGGTTACTTTTTTCACTGTGACTATGTAGGACCCAGCTGAGATGGTCCTATATAGCTGAGTCCTTGCATACTTGTTTGGTAACTCAAAGAAAATGCATCCATGCTCTTCATGCTGGAATTGATGTGTCAGCCATTCAGTTCTCAGCATGGATACCTCTTAACAGCCAGGCCCTGTCAAAAGGAAATCACTAGAGGGATAGATTTCAGTTTCTCTCTCTCTCTCTCTCTTTTTTTTTTTTTTTTTAATATCATAATTATAAAATACTCCAAACTATAAACAGAGAGATAATAGAAAAAAGTATGAAAAATGCTTTCAAGTGACCATTTAAATGATAGTGATATAACAAAATAACATTATGAGAATGACTTTAAAAGGCAGCCAATGGCGTTAAAGTGAGTTTGTAAAAATTTTGGAATTTGGGCTATATATTTTGTTTGGATTCTTGGAAATTAACTTGTCCTGTTCATCTGAAAATGTTCTGTATCACCTAATAATAAATCTTCTCCATGCCTCTATGCAGTGTCTGATTTTCTGGCTGCTATACAAAAGATGACAACTGTTTCAATTGCATCATACAGTGATCATTCAAAAGAAAAAGTATAGTTTTCATCCTGATACCTTTCTTTCTCCCAGTGTTCTCAAATATACCCTCAAAACAAACTATTTTAGTTTTCACAGGCCTCTTATTATTAACTTAAGACTTATTCTTCAAACATGCAAGCATAAAACTTAATTATGTCAGCATGAACATTTCTTGCTGCAAGACAGAGCTGAGAGACTAAGTGAAAAGGAAGAAAAAGGTAGGAAAAACCAGAGCGAATTTCATGGGCATTTAAAAGACTTTGGGGATACCTATGTGAAAATGAAGGCATTTAATTATAAGGTGTCCTCACTGATAAATGGTAACCAAAATATGTTTGAATAAATTCCCCACTATAAAATAAGAAATTATGTCATAAGTTTGCTTTTTCCATTGATCCTTGAGAAAAGTGAGTTTCAAAAAATTATTAGCACCAGAGCCTCGGGTCTTTTGCACTGCTAATGAGCTGAGTAACTGAGAAAACAGCACCTCTCCAATTAAAGAAATGCAAAAGCACAGCTACCTGGTGAAATAAGGAACAAAGAGGGAATGTGTTTAAATTAATAGTCCTAAAGGATCTATTTCCTAAGTCCTGAAAAGAAGCTATCATCACCGCCAAAAATTATATATAAAAAATGTTACTTGTTTTCTTAATAAATATGTTTGAAGCAAGCATTTAAAGTATATGTCTGTCATTATTTAGTTCAGAGACAACCAGTCCTAGCTCAAAACCATCCACAGTAAACCTTGCCTGATGGCTAGATACCAAAAGGCACCACAAGCTATGATATGCCAGTTAATGATGGCAAGGCAGCTTATTGCCAGTGTCTCGTCCCTGCAAAATGCTGAAACTTTGTCAGGTGAAGATGCCTACATTCTTCTACTAATGGTGTGTTTGGAACTCTGATGGCCTCTGGGTACAATCCTCTCACAATCTGTCCAAGAGCAAGTCCTTACTCCTCCTATGCCAAGCAGGCCACCTGAGCATGCAGGATTTGTCTGTGGCCAAGAGACCACCCTTGATATTTCTGACTCCAATATCACAAGGCAATATGTTGAAAGCTAGTCACTTTACAATGAATAAGCCCTTTGTATCACTATCAAAGTCCTTTAAACTTTTGTGCATTTTTAGTCAATGATGCAACTCACTCACATGGCAAAGTTCTAGATCAGATGACGTTTCTCTGGAAATGTCATTGTTTGAGACTGTTTGAAAAGAAATCTGAAATAGGCTACAGCCAACATTCCACTGCTCAATAATAGATTTGGAGTGTTTTCCTATCTGTTGTGGTGCTGGGAGATGAGAAACTTTGTACTGAGAATACTGTCTGTTTATTCATTTACACATGTTGCCTCATAGGTAGAAAAATAGGTAATTGAAAAGGTAATTTTCACAGTAGAGACTACGTCCAAATTAAGGTGTTTCCAAAAAAAATAAAAAAGTTTATTTGATTCAGTACTACATCCTGAACTTATGTATGTGGAGTAGATGCTCAAGCCTCAAAGTATTTTATTTGTTCCACTCTAAATTTTTTGTCTACCCCAGTGTATAAAATTCTATGATGGTCTCTTTAATCTAAGGATATTAAACTGTAAGATTCATCTATAGGAATAATTTATAGAGCTCCTGGTATAACTACAGCAGGTTTATTCCAAGAATACATATTGCAGATAATCTTTAAATTTACTGAAAGTGCTTGCCAAGTAATATAGTAAAAATCACTTGTAGAAAAGGAAATCAACTGCAGCATTGCATAAAAATGCCTTTGCTTTGGAAAGCCAAGATTTTATTGTCTTGCTGTGGGCAGGGTATAATGTTATCAATGGTAGGCCTGTGTTGCAGCGAGTTATACTGTTCCGCTTAAATAGATCCAAATATTGATATCTCTGACTAGGTGATATTAGTTAAGGTAAATCAAAAAGACTCTTATTAAAAAAAGATTTGAACAGGCCATGGAAAATTAATATTAAATTTCCTGTTGTCTACCTCATTACCTTGTTAGATGACTTGTATTAAAATCAGTGAAACGAAGAATCAGTAACCTGGTCCTTTGCCATTTCTACAGTGCAGCAGATACACACATCACACAATTTATACAGAAATTATGTATCTTGAGTACGCTTTCCTGGACTATAAGTGCAACAGACTAGAAATTATGACTTTATTATGATACCTCAGGGTTCTGGTTTTTGAAGTTACCCCTGAAAGCCATTGTTACTAAGATGCATGATGTGCTGGGTATCACAAGAGATATTCTTGTTTGTACCTTACCCTTAAATAACGATGCATGTTTATGTCCACATAAAACTGTGAATGTATAAACTGCTGTTCACAGAGACATGAAAGCTGTATGTGACTATACCTGAACAATGAGAAATGATTACTGATTTACAGTGTTATTTAGTTCATGAAAAAAAATTAAGGAAAAATATTTTGACTGTTTCTCCTATTAAAAATTATATTGCTAGAACATGTAATCTCTCATTGAGAATATATTTCAAATCCATTTTTGGCAACTCATAGTCCTGCTGAGAAAGCTTATTGGAATTAATGACATAATTGGAAAAAAAAGGGCTTGTAGGCCAGAGGAAGTAAATGCATCATGAGATGCTGGTTTCAAGGGAAAGGTGTTTTAATGCTTCCTGGAACTCCTGGAACTATTCCAATGCAAATAATACCACATGCTTGTCAGCACAACCATTTGTGTGTGGGGCTGCATTGTTAAATAAGTAGAGAAGATAATCCAAGAATGCGGTGGATTGTTTGATTTATTTGCTTTAGTTGAGCTGTTTTCTTTGTTTCAATCCCTTTGAAAATTATACTGCTGTGACAAAGAAAGGTATAAGGTGAAGTCATACAGCACTGTAACTTCTGCATGCACTTTTGTTAACGTCGCCAGACTCTTGCAAATCAACATCCTGGGAACAGTATACATTTGGTTTTGAAGGCAATATTTTAGTGGAATTCATAGTCTCTCATTTTCCAAAGTGAAGGAATTTGGTTGGTGTCTTAAAAATTTAAAATGTAATTGTTACTTCACTATTCAAAAGCCAAAGAAAACACCTAAATTACCAGTAGATTTTCTTAGAAGAAAATTTTAGAAGAAGATAGATGTTATCTGATCTGCAAAACCAATAATTAACAGTACAAGTGCAACTCTCTTACTGGAGAGACAAAACAAACAGTGAAAAAGTTTGTGTGTTTAAAGAAACAAGTTTCATGTTTTTCTTATTTCTGAAGGTAGTAAAGAAGACATGAGGAGAGGTTTCTTGTTTCTGCTGGGTAATTTTGGACAGTGTGTTTTCTTACCACAGCTACCCAATATACCTTACAAAAATCATGTGCACATTTAGTTAATTAGCAGGATCTTCTGAGCTTTAATGCTCTACTGATATATAATTAGTGGAGTTCCAGTTTTTGCAGAAGTGCATAAATGCATTAGCTGATGAACTGAAAGTGCTCAGAAGGGCCACTATGGACTATCACGCAGTAGTTCCAGTCATCAAATCATATAAATCCTGCAAAAAAATATCAAATGACTCCTACAATTCCACTGAAGGAGTGCATTATATGTGATTGGTCATTCATGTGAAAATATACCTATATATAAATATGATCTTATTGTACTCTGTCTTTTTATGCAAGCTTATGCAAACTTAAACACTGGTCCCAGGATACCCTGAAAATCTGATTGTGCTTTTAATCCTTCAACTATTCAGATGTGTTTTGATGATTTAAATTTTTTTTCATCTTCTTTTCTTCCCTTTTTTCTTCCTTTGCCTGTCTCAAATCTTTGTCCTTTGTTTACATTTTAAAAGCTGTGAAACTTATGTATAACCTCTTTTCTTACAGCAGATTCTCAGGTTACAGAAATCTATAAATAGATCTGGCATAGATGGGTGGGAAAAAAAAAAAAAAAAAAAGGCAATATTACCTCACTCTGACAGAAGATGGATCAGCAGTATGCCCTTGCAGTGAAGAGGAGCTCTCAGCCTTCTGGTCTGCACTGGGAAAGCACAACCAGCAGGTCAGGAGTGGTCTTCTTTCCTCTACTCAGAATCTTCCATTTTCATATGAGAGAAAGAGCCTAAATTCATACGACAGTTTATGATTGACACTGAAAGCAGAAAGCATTTTCTTGGAAGAGTTTAGCTCCTCCTCCAGATCTGTGCCTAAATTAAAGTATTTTATGGAATATCCTTTTTGAAAAATCATTGCTAATGGAAAATTCTCTGTTTAAAATATTGTAATCATTGCTGCTTTAGACTGTTGGTTTTTCCTCCATGAGTTCAACAAAGACACTTTCAAGCTTTGGTCTGGAAGCTTGAGGCTGTGCAGGTAGTGTTTACAGAGGACTATAGGAAAAGCAAGGTTATAGAAAAAGTTGTGCCTCATCTAACCATATAAAATTTATAAAAAATTCCCCACTTCTAAGGAGGCACAAAAACTGAAGGTGGCATTATTCCATGCAACTTTACAAGTATCTCATGAAACACAACTGTTCTGCAAAAGGCAGAGAAAGTTTAGAGAACGTTGTGCCAGGTGATTTCTCAATTTAGGTTATAAAATGCTTGGAAACAAAAGAACATAATAGTGTTTTTTCTGAAAAACATGCACTGAGATTTTCTTGATCATTCTTCTCTATGTAGTATCACCTCAGTAGCTACTGTATGAGGAGGGTAAATCCAAAGTACACAGGAATGTTGAAGTCAACTGTAATGAATTCAGTATCATAGAGAAAGTCGACATATTATCTTTCTGAACAGTAGCTACTTAATTCATATAAAATATCTTTTTGAAGTTTTCATAAGGGTAATATACTTTAAATGAAAGCTCTCAGTAGAAATAATGAAGAAAAATAGATAGTATTAAATGTTGAAATAAGACCTGTGCAATCCCATTCAGTCTTTCACAAGAGGAGAAAAGATGCATCTTTATTCAGTAGTTGCTTAATATTTGCTCAATAGAGATCCCTGGGGAGGGAAAAGAGGTTAGGAGATGCAGCCTTTGCATTCTGACAGATAAATATAGTCTAATTTGAAAGACGCAATGAGAAATTAGTTTTACTCTTACAGTGAATTTCTGGTTGCCATATATATTAAAATGAGAAGTGTTACTTATTTGTATTAAAAAGTTAAAGACAAAAAAGCTCATGTAGAAATCATCTGTCTGGTTCATAGATTTCTTAGTTTTTCCAAAAGAGCAAACCCCATATAAATGATACTGCAAATAAAAGTGATATATTTAAATATCTTTTTCTACATTGTTAGTGAGCCATGGAGTGTCTTGTACCTGTTGAGTCCCTCACAAGAACCATCACACTTTCAGACTTGTCATTGCACTTTATTTCCATTATTCTAATGTTACATAGGCTGAGACAGTACCTTTCTCCCTTCCCCAAAACTAATACCTCTGCCTTTCAATTTTCCAAATCTACTCTTATTTATTTCATACATTCTTTCTTTTGATTTTTATTTTTACTTCCAGAAACTGATGGAAAAAGAAGAAGATTAAATTATAAATTTAATATTCTATTTTTGTGAGAAACGAGATACTGGAGGGGTTTTTAGAGAATAGAAATCATCTTTGCAATCTACAAGATAATGGGTAAATATGGCTTTTGTCTCCTGACTTTATTTTAGATGATATGGTTTTATCACTAAATCAGAAAGAACTGATCAGAAAGGTCTGGACAGTGCAGAATCTGGCACTGAATTTCAAATCTTGCTGAATTTCATACAGTTGGTGACTACCCAACCCTCTAATTTGTTGAGGTCTCTTTGCAGCCTCTCTACCTCTGAGGTGTCAACAGGTTCTCCCAGCTTTGTATCAGCTGTGAACTTGCTTAGTGTCTGTCCTAGTATAGGGCAAATTTGGGAGGAAACTTTTGAAGTTGTCTCCTATCTAAAGCAAGTTCAAGCTGCCCCTCCCCCAACTAATTCAGAAGATCCATGTCTCCTTTGAGAAAAGTGGAAAAAAACCTGTTTATTTAACAAGCAAAGTATTCACAACCCTGAGAAAATGAATAATATTAAACAATATTAAACAGACCTCTTGCTGTTCTGAAGAGATGGCAAATTCAGAAAGTCCTCTTGTAGCTCAGAGCCCTTTTGGTGAGTGTGTACTTGGCTTTCTCTCAGTCTGTCCAGGGCTCTGGTCTCCCTCTTTCTCTGAGGGTCGGGTCCAGTGTCCCAGCCACAGCGCAGCTTGGGGGCCCCCAAAAGATAGTCCTGGTGTCCCCGGACCAAACAATAGCTGAGCAGTTCCAAAAAACTTCTGGCCTTGGCTAACTAAAAAACTTAACTAAAAGCAAAGAAGTGCTCTCTCCTGCTCGCTGTCCATGCTGACGACAACACAGACCCAGAGACCTGAAGCTCTTATCTCTGTGTTTTCAAAAGCATCCGAGAAAAATATCTACCACTTTTCCTTCTCTGCCTCTTTGCTCTCAGATGTAGTTTTAAAGGCACAAAACTTATTTCTGGACTGTACAGATGAATGGGGATAAAATTCAGCATCATAAAGTCACTCCAGGAGAGTATCCCTTGCAGTCCTGTGCCCAGGTCATTTAGGAAGAGGTTGAAGAGCACAGGGCCAAGGATGAAGCTCTGCAGAAGCCCACTGGTGAAGAATGCCTAGTCTGGTGTAACCCTTTGTGCCTGTCCCAGCTGCTCACCCACGCCACGATGTGTTTATCCATCTGTGTGCTGGATGTTTTGCCCAGTAAGATTCTGCAAGAGACTGTATCTAGATCTATACTGAAATACAAAAAGTTACATACACTGTCTTTCCTTGATCAGTTAGGTGGGTTACCTTGTCATGCAATGAATTCAGGTTTGATAAGCAGGATTTTTCTCTCATCGAAGACATGCTGGCTCTGACTTAGACGGGGATAATAAAGTAGACTTCCCTACTTTTCTGCTGCATCTCAACAATAACCCAGTAGTTACTGTATCAAAACCAACAAAAATATTTGAATTGTAGTTTTGCTGAATAATATTTTACTTTGTATCTTTTATGTAGGACTATATATTTTAGGGTTTTTCTTTCAAAAATTCCAGAATTTTTTCTGATAGGGCTAGATTTTCATTTGAGGAAAATAGAGCACTTTAAATATAACCCTACTATTATTGCACCACAGGAATTTGCTGTTAGCAAGTCTAAACCAAGTGATCTGAAGAGCCTCCCACCTACTTTCTGCATGCTTGAGGGATCATTATTATGGAAACAGACCTTGCATGCTTGTCATAAGAAACCAAAAGGTAATGGATATTTAAAGGTGCTTTGATAATTTGGCAATCTGATGATGATTTCTATAAAGGGATAATGTGTTTCTAACAGAACTTGAGTGAACTCTGTTACCTTGATAATGTTCTGAGTTCTGGCAAACAAACCTACGGAAAAAGGCCATTTTTCATTTGGTGCAAAGAAATTATGCCAGCATAATCCTCAAAAATTCACTTTCGATATTCTCATGAGAGAAATAGAGCTATTGTTGAACATCTGCTTTAGTATTTCACCAGTTATGTTCAAGATCAGTTTTGATAATGGGAAAACAATTTATCTTTTAAATGAAGGAAAAAGTTACTTGATTAAACAACTAAATATAATTTTCAGCTTGAGCAAAATCTCTGTGTTTTTCAAAAGAAATCCTCAGTAAGACTACAGAATGATATTTTCAGTGGTTTCCTCTTTGATATGTTGTTCTTTACAAACTGTATGATTCTAAGAAAAAGAAGATAGAGGCTGAAAAGTCCTAATAGATAGCTGACACCATCATAGTGCAAGACATAGCTTTATCAGGACACATTTGAAGTATACACTTGCTGAATATAACTGAGCCAGGTAGGTAAGAAATACTTCAACCACCCTTTGCTAACAGAGGAGAAAATCGTTGTAAAAAAAATGTCCAATGAAGACTTAATGCCTCTCAGGGGCAGCAGCTATATTTAGACAATTTGATGAGTGTCATGGAGCACTTGGTTCTGCATCTATCGCCTGTTGTACTTGAGCTGTTACTTCAGACAGCCTATTTTTTTAGGCGGGTGTCACATTTGATTCATTCCCCACTGCTTAGCATCAGTGCTTAGTATTTATTTTACCACTTAACCATGGAAATAATCAAATTATATGTTTCTCCAAGTAATTTCTCCAAGAGGACTTACTCTCCTTAATTTTAGGTAATAAATAATACTTATAATAGTAAAAAGATGCGATAATAATTTAAGGGGTTTCCCACTATAAAACAAGTAATATATAATACAGTTACATATCAGCAATTATCAAAATGTGAGATTTTTTAATATATTCTTTACTTAATTTTTATTATTTGTTAGTGAAGAGCCATTCAGATTAGAGAATCATTGCCCAGCAATGGTGTTGTGACATATTAATTCTAAATTCCTACACCAAAGTTTTAGGAGAGGAGTTCAATCAGAAGCTGATTGATATCACAATTATGATTGCACCTCCTGTCTTTTGCAATGTCATGTGAAGAAATAATCTGAAGCGTGGCTGTAGGCTCATCACTACTAGGAGAGTAAAAAGAAAAAAAAATTAATAGAAGGATTAGGACCAGTTGTCTCAGATATAAATACTCTGCTCCATTAAATTCAGCATTTAAATTTTTATGTGACTTGGAATGACACAGGAAATGAAAACATATTTGGAAAATATAAAGGAAAGGCATAAGCAAATGACTAAATGGATTGCAGACAGGATAGTTATGTTAAATCCACATGTATGTGTTGGCCTTCTATTCATTGGAATGAGAAGTTCAGGTTTATGCTGGATAAACCTAATCCTGCCTTTGATGTGCTTGTGCTGCAGTATTTTGAGATATTAGCAAAGCTAGCGACAAAGATAATATATAGGTCAATCTTGTACTTGAAACTCTTAAAAAATTGAAAAAGTGACCTTTTTGCTTAGAAAAAGTACATTTCATAATATCAGCAGTAGCTAATAAACATGTTGCATAAAGCAGTGAGAGAGTGATTTCAACTTTATTGCAAAAGCTATGAATATTTTAAAGCAGTTTCCTTACACAAGTCTTTGTTGTTTCATTCTCCAATATTGCAGTATCTTAAACACAAATCTATTTCCTGTAGGATACATTACAAATTCACAGAAATAAACAATTGCATGCAAAACATAATTCTCACGTGTGTATGTGTCATAAGGAACCACATGCAACACAGTTGACAGACAGAATGAAGTTGCTTGATATGTGTTTAATGGCAAGGTACTGTTGTTTGTGGCAAAAGTAGTGAAAATATACTTATGTCTGTTTTGGGGCCGAGCTGTTTCCTCAGACTTATTGAACTGCCCACAGGTTTGGAGAGGTTTTTGTTATTTTGAGTTAGATGTCAATAGAAAAGTTGTTTTCATCTAAAGTAAAATATTTGTTATTTAACCATGCTCTTCATTTTTTCTAAGGTCCTTCCATTATTTTCTTAATGACTTTTACATGAATTAACTAGGCAAGCTTATGTTAAGGCATTTTTTCATGTTCATTTATTTAGAAAATGTCCATAGGGCTGATTTTAGGTTGGAAAGTGCTGAATTCTAATTTTATTTTACCTCATGCTATATTCTAATGCCAGCATTTGCTCTTGGATCCATAGTACTTTCACAGCACCAAGACTCTGAATTTAGAAGGCTGCTGTTCATCCACTATGATGACAACATACGGTATCGTAAACTATAACCTAGTAGTTTATTGATTTCACATTTTTCTTTGGGCACATTCAATGCATTGCTGAATATATGAAATCTAGTGCCTTTCAATATTCCATAGCCAACACTGCCACAGATCATTCAACTGGTCTAACTTCATATGAAAAACGATGCTAATCAACAGAAGTAGGGAAAAGAGCATTAGGAGACTCTCCTGTACATCTGGCAATTGAAAAGTTCAGGACTTAAATTTGAATATGGCATAAAATGGCATTTTTGGAGTCTTTTGTAACTGTATTCCTTATTCCTCACAAGAACTTGTGAAAAGAGATATTCTTATGAGGTATAAGTATTATTTTCATACAGTAGTAAGCATCAGTTTGGATAATAGTAGCAGTTATAACTTTCTTTAAAATTATGAAATTATAGTTAATTAATATTAGATACTTTGTCAGAGTTTTGTTTTAGGAGATAAGTTACCAAATAAACTCTTTCACTGCTCTATTTAATTCCTGATGCAATTTCATTGTAGACAACCTAATTTTCGATAATTGATGAATTTTGTCATATGGTATTTTTGGGACTGACACAAACAAATCCTAGTAAGAGTTTGTTTTGTTGTAGATTTTGTACCTGAAAAATCTGCCTTTGAAATATAAATGTACCTATGTGTATGTGTGAACATAGGTATATGTATAAATACAAATATAAATAGAGATAGATGTGAATTGAAGAAATGCGGGACTTTATAAATTTGGAACAATATTACTGTAAGTCTTCCAACTCTTGTATATTTAGCCATTATTTCATGGTCACATAAAGCTTCTGAAGCAATATATCTTATCATAAGACATCTTGATAAGATCTTGAAGAGCATCAAAAGATATGAAATATTTTTCTCTAGGTAAATACTGCTTTATTCTTTATTCCTGCAGTCCTTTTAAAATTATTTTTTATTTTTATATTTTTTTATTTTTATAATTTCTTATTATTCAGCCTATTGTTTCTTTTGTTTAGCTATGGCATGATTTCCTCTGTTTTTCCTGTTCCTTAAGCTGAAGCATGACTGATGGAATCAGAATAGGGGGGAAGAAATAAGCTCTGTGCCATGTAAGGCAAAAGAGCAGTTCATTACGGAGTCTGCACAGTTTGAGCTGCTCCTGTGCCACTGGAGGTCCAGGTCCCATAGTGCCAGACTTCCAACTCAGGTCTACCTTGGCACCTGCTCTGCCATGGTCAGAACTGAATAGTTCTTTAGGACACCCTCTAAAATATATCAGATATTTTTAAGGACTTGTTCTCCCAAAGCACTGAACTAGTAAATTTTTCTATTGATGCTTCAAAGTTTATTTTTTTACTTAAACTTCTTCCATAAGAACATGATTGTCTGAGAAGGTAGAAAGGGCTAGAATCTGTCTTTCCTGAGTATCCTTATACTAGGCAGCAGACAGTTATAAATATAGAACTGTAAAGGCAATGATGGAAAAGGGTGATTTTTGTATTTTGAATTCTGGCATAGGGGTATGAAAACAGATCATTGCCCTGGGGACATTTTGAGAGGACAGGAGGCATTAGCAAAATCTTTGTATTACACACCAAGGTATTTAATTTGGACCACAAAAACCACTTCTTGTTGAGAAGTCATATAGTACATACTCTTTATGCAAATAACAGAAAATGACAAACTATATATAAAAAGAATGAAGACTTTTAGGGAACTTGTGAGCTTGGTTGGAGTGCATATGGGAGAAATACTTTAAGGAGTAACAGTGAGTAAGTTCATTTGTCTCAGAATCCAGCAAAATCATGAAGAATTACTTCAATAAATGAAAAAATCGGAAAACCCGAGTTTGTTTGGCTGTTTATTGCTGCCAATTACATGTTCTCTTCTGTAGAAGAGCAAGACATCTCTGCATAAACACTGTGTTGGCTTATGGTCAGAAGCATGAGAAAGGGTCTATGCTTGGTATCTTCACACTGGAGAAGAATAAATATTACTTTAAAAATATGTCCAAAATAAAGAAGGACATTTTTCCCAGGAAAATAGTTATTGTGGAGCTGCACATGAAACTTTTTCTAGGGCTGCATCACAGTGAAGTAAAATACAAATTTAACCTTATTTATCATATGGGTCAAATAACCAGAGCAATAATAGAGCTTTTACTAAGTCTCTTGGTCCTATTCTGCACAGCATCATCATTAAATTACAGATATATCCTGAATTTTTTAACGAATAAGGAGCACAATATTTAAAGAACTTTTACAATTGCTATATTTTGAAATTATTTTCAGAATTATAAAATATCAGTGATCTGAGACCACCAGAACCTGAAGATATTCTAAGTGCTCTTAGTGACTGCAATGAATTTTTGAATGTTCTTTTTATTAACAGAATAATTTTAAACCCATAACTATTTCTATCAATAGAAAAATCCTAAAACCTAAAAAACCACCGGTTTCTGAGGAAAATGTCTTCTGAAATCAAACAAAATATAATTTCATTCTGTCAACATCCTGATATTTGTACTGGATAAAGATAATTTTCTGAACACCATCCTGAATTATCTCACTGAAAAATAATTGCCTCTATTGATTCTTAGCTAAGGAAAAGCTAATGGACCCATCCTGAAATCAATGATCATATTCTAAAATATAACATTTATATTACCATTACAAGGAAGACAAATCTCGCACACATAAATAATGAAAAGAAATCATAGAATACAGTAAGGCAACTACTGAGAAAAGTTTCTGTAATTCCTCTGTTTTCCCACATCTTCTAAATTTCTTGCTGGTTGCCTGTAGCTGTTTTCCTTAGTAGCTTTGGTTGGCCAACACACAGCTCCAATCATCTCTTCCAAAAGAAGAAAAATCATTCATTTTGATCTGATTTAAAGGGAAAAAAGAACAAAAATCTCTAAAATCCAAGCACAAGAAAATCCAGGGAGAAGAGAAGTGGAAATCTGTAGAAGTAGAAAAGAAAATTTACTTGTGTTAACAATAAGGCTTGGTTCATCCAGAACTTAATAAAGGAAAAATGTCAGATCAGGCTGTGTTGATTTTAAGCAAATTTGTTCCAGAAGAATATATCAATTATATTAAATCAGCATTCTGATAGTTCAAAGATATTACAAATTTGGAAGAAGCATCATCTCAGAGTATGAAAAATTACCTAAAAATCTTATATTAGGGCTTTAATTTTTTCTCTCTTGTCTCTGATATCAATGAAAAACATGTATATTTATATACACGCATATATTCGCACTTTAGCACCAGTGTAATGTTCTGTTTTCCACTGTTCTAGAGAATGTATTTGATGAGTAAGGTGCTCACTTGTCTCTCAGTATGACACTTGCTGACATCTTTGCCTAAACAAGTTTCTTGCTCAATGACCCTCAAAAGGCAAAGCAAAAAAGAGGACAAAAAAAGAAATTTCTATTCCTCTTTAATGTCCTTTTTTCAGCAGCACAGCTACTGAGTAATTTCCATTTACTCTTTCACTTAATGATTTCCTGAGTTCAAGGCCATTTCCACTGGGATTGGTAAAGGCTTTCTCCCTCCAGCAGAACTATCAACTCTCAGTCTAGGAAAGACAGACATTGCAATTTCACCTATTCAGAAATTAATTCAGTACCTAATTACTTAAAATTATATATGAAACACATTATCTCTTATCACAGTAAGTCAGGTCACAGCCACAGTACCCAAGTCTACCAGAGCCCATAGGAAGGATACATTTTATCTCTGTCTTCATTTAAAAAATCTAGTGCTTTAAGAATTAAAGTGGTGTAATGCTTTATATTAAGTTATCAGAGTAGGAGGAGATGGTTTATACTCAATCTTATGCTGGTGCCTTGCACTAGCTCTTGCTCACTTTAGCCTCCCAGGTAATCTGTGCCAAAATAGCCTACATTTGCTCTAGGTTGATGTTGAACAACTAGGTACTGTTAGTGTGTAAGCAAAATTCTGACCGTCATATTTAAACAGGAGAAAGTTATTGAGTGTATACAGGCAACAAGCATTAGAGGTGCATTTGGAGGTATCTGCTCCTGAGGAATGCCCCTCCCTTCCCAACTACCTTATTGAGTGGGATAGCTTCTTCTAAAAAGGAAAGTGCTACAAAACACCTGACCCTGATATGCGTGTACACCTACAACTGAGTGTGCACCTTTCCTTCTGTCCCACAAGTAACTCACATATTGGTGAAAGAAACAAGGAATTTCTGAATGCAATGAAACACAAAGGAATGCAGTAGTCTAAGCAAATGTTTTCTGACGTGCGCTATGAGTTACTTGGAAGAAATGAGATTCTATTCTGGGCTTAATGGAGTTAGTAAAACAATGTAACTTAATTTCATATTCAAACTTAATGCAAATATTGATTTCAAATGGCAGACAACATCTTCAGCTATATTTTTTTTACTTTGAGTTTCAATACTTCTGGGTCTTTTGGCAGTTCTAAAGATCTGAAGTTTATAGGACATGACAAATTGTCTAACATTTTTTAAGCTATTCTTTGTATCTAGATTTGATATCAGAAGTGATCTAAACTTTAAAGCATTTACTTGAAAGTGTAAGAATCTTTTTCACAGTAAAATTATACTGAGTGAAAAATACAACTGCTGAGTATGACTCCCACATTTCTACTACTTGTCCTGAAATTACATATTTCAGAAGAGTTTGGGAGAAGTATGAAAAATATTCACTAACCAAAGCATTGAAAGATGTATTAACATTCAGGAAATGGCCACTCATTTCCTTCATGGTCATATGTACAGAAACTTAATATTGAGTTAATTGACAAATGCAACTCTGCTTCCAGAACCTTCCTCAATACAGGAAGAACATAATGGTGAACCAAGAATATTTTTTTAATGCTCTTGGAACTCTTGTTATTTTCTTACATAACAATGGAAACTTGTCATGGTTTTATCACCAGTTCTGTGAATGCCTTTGCAAAGTGGCAATATACAAAGATTAAACGTACGATATATTTTAAATTTGATACTTTATTTTGATTTGTTTGTTGTGTAAAATGGATTGCTCTGGCAAACTGAACCTGTTATGAAACACACAGACGGGAAATTAATATTTGCAGTTAAGTCTATATGATGAGGCACTCTGAGTCTTTCTGAAGGTAATGTCGTTCTGAAAGGAAATTACTTCAGGCATACCTTTCTCCACCCAGCAGACTGGGACCAGAATTGTAGCAAATATCATGGATGCAGTCTAATGTACAGTACAGATAGATACACCAAGATTGCACTGGTGTATCTGATGCAATCTTGCCAAATCTTTGCCATCTCTGCCCTATTGGCATCACCATATTACTTTCTGTTATTTCTAGCCGCATCATGTTTAAAGTGGGTTTTACAATGTATGCGCTGTGCACTTTTCTATTTCTTTTTATTTGTTGTGCACTGTACGTAACACATTTGTCATCACTGAACAAACAGTAATATTGTATTATTTACTGTAAACATTTGTTAGACTTTCCAAGAAAATGTTTAAAGATCTGGAAACAAGTGCAGGAAATGAAAATACTTGCTGATTCCTTTCTTGATTAGATCTGCAGGTGTTTCACAAACTTCTGTACATATTTTGTGTGAGTGCCTTTTCTGAAGCAGCAGCCTTATCCTGATTTTCTTGACTAGACTTTTATTCCTGGGAATAGGTAGGGGTAACTTTTTGAACTACAATTAAGTTGCTTTTGAACGTCAGTTTGGGCATGGAGAGAGTGTGGGGGAGGAATTTGCCATTTTGTTTGTTTATTTCTTAGCAGTTAATCATATTTTTTATGTTTCCCCTTGCACTGATTTCTCAGTAGACATCCCATCAGAGACAGGACAAGATAGAATCTGTTTTAAGTAAGTCTTACCTGACAAGTTTTCCAGAGAGAGTCATGAGGTGAACAGCAATGACAGTGGAAAATCAAAAGTGAAGAGCATTTCTATTATAAATGTGTGTGTATGTATGTTCACACATATCGCAGTTGTAGGCTATGTTCTTGTTGGGATGATGGAATTATAGTGAATTGGCCCCCATGACTGAAATGTGGCAAAGGAATGATACAGCATTTTCAGGAAGACAGGAAAGTGTGATGAGGAGACAAAGTTCCTTTTATGACATAGCAGATTAAGGTCATGAAAATCTGCCTAGTGGTGGATGAGGAACCAATGGATATTTTTCATGTTAGGATTAGGCAAATGTAGCATTATAGTGTGTGTCTATAACAGGCCTCCTGACCACGAAGAACAAGTGGTTCAGACTCTATATAGACCCCAGGTTTGAAGGTTCTGGTCTTCATAGGTGTCTTCAACCACCTTGAAGTATTTTGGAGGGACAACACATCAGCACATAAACAATCCAGGAGGTTCCTGGACTGCTTTGATGATAACTTTCTCTGCCAAGTGATAGAGAAGTCAGCAAGGACAGATGCTGTGCTGGACCACAAACTCACCAACAAGGATTATGTAGAAACCAGAGGCAGCCTTGCTGCAGTGGTATATGCTGAGTGAAGCAGGAGCTCCAGAATCTGGGGTAAGGTAGAAGAGTGATTCAATTAGTGGTGTACCTCAAGGGACAGTCCTGGATCCAGTCCTGTTTAACACCTCCGCCAAGGATTTGGATGAAATGGCAGAGTGTACTATAAGCAAGTTTGCACCACTGGAAAGAGTGGATGAATTGCAAAAAGGTCATACTGTCTTCCAGATGTACCTCAGCAGGCTGGAGAGGTGAGAGGACAGGAACATCATGAAGTTCAACAAGGGGAAATGTAACGTCTTGCATGTGGGGAGAAACAATTGCAGGCACCAGTATATGCTGACAGCCACCCAGCTGGAAAGAAATTCAATTGGACAAGTTTCAAAGTCTGACAAAGGGTCATGAACACAATGAAGGGCCTGAAGAATCTCTCCTGTGAGAGATCTGGGACTGTTTGACCCGGAGAAAAGAAGACTCAGGCAGGGATTTATTAATGTATAGAAATTCCTGGAGGGAGAGTGCAGCGAAGATGGAGCCAGGATCCTTCTAATTGTCCCCAGTCATAGGACAAGAGGCAATGGGTATGAACCAGAATGCATAAAGTTCTCTCTGAACATCAGGATATATTCACTGACTGTGAGAGACATCCAAAAGCTCCAGATGGTCTTGGGCCGCTTGCTCTAGGTTGTCCTGCTTTTGCAAGTGGGTTGGACTCTATGAGGGCTGAATGCCCCTTCCAATGTCAGCCAATTCTGTGCTTCTGTGATATTTAAAAGGACTTTAAGCTGTGTTGATATGTTGATGGGTATATATTAAAAATTACTTGCTTATGTTATGTGGGGTAGGATTTATGTGTGACAACCTCTGCTTGTAAAGTTCTTAACTCTTTATATATGTAACAGATTTTCATCTGGATTCTGACAGTAATGACAAAGGGAGGTTCAAAACATTTTTTTAAACAACTGAACTAGACAGATGTGGATTTAGCTAAATTGGTTGATCTGTGGTGTCTCTAAACAAAATGTTTTTAAGCTACCAAGAAAAGACCGGTTAGAAACAGGACAGTTTTCTAATTTTGTCAAAGCACTTTTCTCTGAAATTCATACAAATACAGAGACTTTTATGGTATTAACTGCATCAGCTTGATCGTTTACATTTATTTAAGCCAATGAATTATAGAAGTAACAGCTTACTCATCTAATTTACATGTAGGATTATCACTTTTTACAAGTCTCATCAGGAAAAATATGCTGAAGGATTATACAGTCCAAATGTGTGATGAACAATGCTGTCCATCATAAAACAAAGCCAGACAGAATGTTGAGTCAGAATAAAACTGCTGAATGAAGACCTAAAGATAATAGTGGTAGCTATCCATTTTGGCCAGTGACTTACATGCCTGCAGCTTTGGTTTACACTGCATATCATAACAACACTAGTAATTATTAATTTGGCTGGTTTTGACAGCTGTAGTACTTGCAGTGGAACAGAGAGACAGAAACAGGGCCAATGTAGAAAAGTGCACTACAGCAAGGTATGTAAAGAAGTTACAAAATGCCAGAGGTGGGGCTAAATGGGAAAGTGTAATAGGAGAAAATTTTGAAATAAACTACCTCATGGCAGCTCAAATTTAAAGTCCCAGTAAAAACATTTATTGGTTTTTCATTTGTTCAAGTTGCATTAAGGTTGTATGTTGGAAAGAAATTTTTTACTGTGAAGGCGGTGAGGCACTGACACAGGTCGCCCAGCCATGGAAGTGTTCAAGGCCAGGCAGGATGGGATCTAGTGGGAGGTGTTCCTGCCCATGGCAGGGAGAGGGGTGGATTTAGAGGATATTTGAGATATATTTCCACCCTTGAACAGTCTATGATCCTATGATATGCACAACTTCTTTGATTGCCTTGCAATAAAATTTGGGAGGTAAATATTGACAACCTCCAATGAAGCCATATTTTGATATCCCTTTGTATTTCCTGCATTTGATGCCAAATCTTAGTGCAGGAATGTGGAATGATAAAATGATTTTTTTCGTAGTTAACTTTGTCAAAAATAATTTTCTTATATTTTAATGACTCCTGAGAGTGTTGTATAGTATTAGAGATCTAGACCATCTAAATTTGTTCATTATCTGATAATTGAGCTTCATACATAGAAGAAATTTCTTTCAGGATGTCTTCTTACTTTTAGTTTCTTTAGGAATAGTAATGTGACAAAAGCTCAAGGCTAGACTGGATGGCACTCTGAGCAATCTGGTGTAGTGAAAGGTATTTCTATCCATGACATGACAATTGGAATATGATGTTTAAGGTCTCTTCCAACCCGAACCAAATTGAATTCCATAATTCTCTGTTTATTGATTGCTGGCCAAGGAGCCTCAGCAGTCTATGGTACCCTGCTTCTGTCCTTACCTTTGCTCCAGTGATTTTTTTGTGTTCCAAACTACTGTCTCTTTGTTTATTTCTTACTATCAGAAATCTGAAAGTGAGACAATGAAGGCATTATTTTAGCAAGGCTTTTTATGCAATTTTTCTATTTCACAGTTTTTCCAAGTCTGAATCTAAAGAACAGTAGTTTTTTCATGTCTCCTAATATTGAATTATAAGGTATTCTGACATATGCTCAAGAGCCTAAGTGACAACCCTTGCTGCTACCATTCAGAATATTCTGTTAGGTTCTTGTTCTTGACTGTATTTTTAACAATAATTAATAGAAATACCATAAAAGCTTATATTTCTCAATTTCCTTTGTTGTAAGATCCATGAACCAGGTATAAACACAGACTCTGCTGAATAGTTCATTAGACATGCTCCACATGACGTAATAATTTTTTTTTCCTTATTAGCAAAAGTTTTTATTGCATCTTTATTAATCATGTTAGTGGTTGGGTATTGTTTATACATTCATCCTCCACATCTCAGTACACTGTTATTATCTTTTTTCACAAGATACTGTGATAAATCCACCTCACAAAACTGGAGGAGGCCTTGAAATGTGTCTTTTATCAGTGACAAGTTCTTAAGTGTCTTTTATCAGTGACAAGTTCTTCTTTTCTTAAGGGAAACTCTCATGGTCAAATACTACCCCAATTTGCGTGCAATCTTGATGTATTAGAGGAACTATATACCAACTATATTTATCTTTAAAACCAGTTAAAACCTCCTCTTGTTAAAACAATCTTGCACTTTACATTCATTAATTACATATATTTTATTAAATGAACTATATACCAATCCATGACGATGACTGCAACAGAAGAACTATCTATGTATTCGTTTAGTACATCAACCTGATAAAAACCTTTACATAAATAATTTACCTTTTTTTCCCCCAAATTTTAATATTCTTTCAAAGAGGGACAGAAAGTGTACCTTACAACTTGCATTATGCACTTATTTGCATGTAGAAATATTACTTTGTTTGCCAATACCAATATTGTTTATGAAAAATAGTGCCGAAATTATTGTAGTTCCTAAAGGGTTATTTTCTGTTCTTAAAACTCTTACACTGCTTATGTTACTATGAGTCCTCAGTATCCTTGAATCAAGGTAAACAGTCTATTTATTTCCACCTGCTGTAACAATTCAATATTTGCTGTACTACAGAAGACAGGATCAGAGAAGTGTGTTTCATCTAGAGACTGTCTGGCAATGGTGATATCCTATTTCCATAATTTGGGCCAGGCTACTGATAAAGCTCTGTTTGACTATTGCATGCACTTCCCTTAACTGGTTGTAATTATGCCATTCCAAAACTATGGAAGCAATGGATGACTCTCATTTATTCTGCTCTAATCATATGTTCATTTACTGGAAATTATAAAATAATGCTTACAGCAAAGCATTGGCGGGTGTCATTTTGACCTGCAATACATCTTGTCAGTCCATCTTTTTACTCTGTGGCTATAACTAAGCCAAGTAGGCTGACATCTTCACTGGACACCAGTGTTTTAATGTGCACAGATGCTGAGAAGAGTCTCTTTATATTTCATGCGGGAACAAATACAGACTTATTTTTTTTCTTTCAAGAGAGGGAAGTAACTAACCAGTTAGCTCCTGTTGTGTTTAGTTTCATTCAGCCCAATAAAGATTTAGCAAGGCAGTTTTTTTAAGAATTACATTGTACATCTGTTTGTGTAGTCTGCTTTAAATATTTGTGTCAAGTACTGGAAGACTGGAAAATCCCTTGGTATATATTGGTATATAGCTGTCTTGACACTTTGAAAAAAATGCTTATAATATGCATTTATAATTTATATTTAATATGCACCAATACAATTCTACAGCAATTTCCAACTATTTGCAAAATAGCAATATTCAGGATTTTTTTCAGTTTTATGCATATTTTTCCAACAGCTGGAAATGTTTTCTAGCATATGATGTATTTATGTGTGTTGAGCTCTCTGGCATGCAAAGTTAAATTTCTCTAAAGTTTGTAGAATGAAATGATAACGTACAAAATAGGAGGCTTATCTAAAATTTTAACCTACACTCAGCTGAGAATTATGCTTTAATAAAAAGAGAAGATATTATTAAAATTTTTTGCTCATAATATCTGCTTATTTCTAATGTCACTGGGGCTTTCTCCCTGAAAAATGGGAAGTGCTGAGTGGTTCTTTCCCTGTAGCTGAGAGTGTCAGTTGTGATTACATTCTCTTTTGTTGTGCTGTGTTCCCAAACTGTCAGTCCTCAGTGACAGAGGGGTTACATATCTTCGTCAATAATGAGATACAGATGGGAATCGCAGTTCAGTGTCCCTCGATAATGCTTCAAGAGAGGACACTAGAATTTCAGGTTTTGAGAAGAGAAATCTGAGGATTTCCCTTTTTTTCCCCCACAGCCAACATACTACCAATGCTCCACTTCTCTATATTTCCTATTCATTGCACATCGGTTGTATTCTGTCCAGGTAGTCAAGGAACAGATTTACCAGGCTTACTGGTCTTTTAACTCCATGAATAACTTCATTATTTCACTTGTGTAGAGAGAATTGTATTCATTGTATGCCATGAAGAGAAAACTCCAGGGAGATCAGTTTGACACTAGAAAACATCAGTCACCACACTTGTTTTCTGAGGGTATTAAATGCATGTAGCTAGCAAGTATGAGCTCTAGTACTTCTGTGGATGTTTTTCACTTAGTCATAGAGGATCATAAAAGTCAGTGCATAGTTCTTTACTTTATATTTGAAGAATCCTTTCAGACTGCACCTTACAACGTGAGATGTGAGCCTATTTTCTGCAGTGCTCAGTCAACAGTTCTCTTATCTTCCCCAGAGATATTGAGCAGAGTTTAATAGTGACAAGGATCACAAGCACAAATTCTCTTAGCATTTTCTTCTGCTGTCCAGGACTCAAGACTGCCAAAAGCATATTGTGTCTACTTCATTAACACTGAATATACACACTGAAAATTTAAGAAGATGGGACACATCCTTACTGGAAGATATGACTGAGTACAAGAGTTTCAGTTGTCTTGTCAACCCCAGTGACCGTTTTGCTACCTTTCCGCTGGTGTTTTTTCTGTTGTCTCAAAGCGATTCCATGGTATGCCCAGGAGAAAACCTTTTCCACAGCATTTAAAGAGAAACAGGATCTTGAAATATAAACAAAGATGTTAATCTAGAATATTGATTAATTTAACCCATTCCTCAAAAAGAAATTTTACCATGGTTATAGTGAAAAGCTGTGGTAAAAGGCAATAATTGTGTTAATACTGGAAGGGTAAGAAGGGAGTAAAGATTTTTCAGAGACTTTTGAGAATTCTAATACAATCCGAATAAGAAATTGAACAAATCATTATCAACTTTTCCTTGCAGTCATAGTTGGAAAACTAATACTGCAATAGATTCACACAGGATTACCTTAAGCTGAGATCTTCCTGTATTGCAGGAAAACATCCCACTCTTTCAGTCTCAATCTCATTCAGTTTATAGTTAGTAAATTAGTCAAGTGAAGCTTCCCTATTTTGAAGGTGCTTCATCAGGGAAGGCAGTGGGGTAATCCCGCACCAGGCAAGCAACATATTTTTTTATCCAGTTTTGTAAATTGCTTGAAATTTTATTTTCTAATATGAATGATGAGAGGTAGAAAAATATGTCTGTAGGAAGGCATGGAAGCTATTTTTAAGGAAGGCTTGTTCTCCTCAATCACTGCTCTTCATAGAGATTTCACGTTTTCCTCTTTCATGTTTTGACTTTCGATTTCTTCTTTAATATTCTCAATGTAGAAATTTTGTCATTTTTTTTCTTTTCCAATTAAAATATCATATTTTACTATAACAACAAACACAATTATAGTGAAAATGGGGCAATTACATTTACTTTCACTCTTCTACTCTATATTTGGTTTATATTTCTGCTAACCTACTGTAATGACTCACTTGTGCTTACAAGTATAGCCTAGAAATTATGAATCTTTCATTATCAGGCTTAAATATCAAACCCAAGACAAAATATCTAATGTATGAAACTTATCAGAGATTCAACATTTATCAGGCATTCTGGAGAAACAGGTATTGCCACCAAGATTATTGGTACACCATGCTAGATAGTGGACAGTTTTGTAAAGAAACTGTTACTCATGTTACTCATGTTTTGGAATGAGCTGTCAGCTTTTCAGACATTTGAGCAATCCTGGCTTAATCAAGTTTTGTGTGCACATCAGGACATTTTGAAAAAAGATTTTAGAGTTTATAAAGTCAGCAGAAGACATGAAGGAAGTTAAAAATACAGAAAGAAGTCCCATATACCATTTCAGTTCTTTTTGCTTTTCACAAGCACTCATAAATGCTACCAGTCAGCAAAACTGATCAATTAATGCATAGCATTTTTTTCTGAGAAATCTGGGTATGAACTGACTTTCAAAAGAACCATGTAAGGCTGTCCTTCCATCGCAAGACTTGATATTACAAGTATTATGTCTGTAGTTAAATGGAGATAAAAACTGTTTTCACCTCCCAAGGAAGGGTTTGCAACTTTTATGTCTGTGTCTGTGTAGTTTTCCTTACTCCAGTTACTGAGGTCAAAGCTAATTCAGTCTACATAGACTTCATTGTAAAAATGTGCTGATGTTCCAAAGTAGGAAGATTTTTAATCCTTCCACACAGAGGCCTGATTGTGTATACCTGTTTGTCTTTACATATATAGAAAGTGAACAAATTCAGCAGTACATGTTGATGGCAATGCAGATAACAGTTTTTATATATTTATCATGTATATTTCAAAATCATACTTGTGAAACACTCTTGGTCCTGAAATATTTTTATGGATATAGATCAACATGTATAATTCTTCACAGGACAGTGACAGCTATTATCATATTTTATCTTTTATTGTACTATAAAAGTTTTATTTCTACAGACACTTCCAAGGTCACAGATTTATTTTAGAATTATTATTTATTTTTAAAGTTATTAGATTTTTGTCTGATAACAGAAGCTACAACTTTAGTAACCAGCCTTCTTGAGGAAAAAAAAGTTCTGTCATATAGTTAGACTTTGTTTGATGTCCTTCTGCTTTTGGGTGATATGAAAGGTAAGTGATGATTTGAGTAGAGATTAAGCACATGATGATTGCAGAAACTCCCTTAAGTCCATTTGTGCTTATTCAAGAACTGTGGTAAATGACTAAAGATACTTACATCCCTTAATTTCTTTGAGAAACATAATTTTTATAAAATGTGTGTTCCATGAAGGACTTGCAAAATAAAAGGAATTCTAAAATGTAGGAAATTATAGGTGAATGTAAGAAAAGAACTCAAATATAGATAATTCTTTCTGGTAGGGGCAATGTGTATTGCAGATTTTTTTCTTGCAAAAGTATCAAGCAGGTTTGATCACTCTTTGGTAACATGAAGAGAGTATAAAGGTCCTCATAAGTGTGTTACTGTCTGTGGTGGTGCATGTTTTGGATTTTACTTAGCTTGTTCCTGTTACATGAGTTATTTCCAGAAAGTTTAATGTAAAATGGTTTGTTCTTTTTACCCCGCTCCTGTTCCTCTCCCTTGGTTCATCCCCAAGTTATTTGTCAAATATTTGTTAAGTGTCAATCACTAGTTACATAACCCTCTGGTCCTGTCAGTCACTCTGGGGCCTCTCCCTGTGTCCAGAAAATTCCAAGAGAGGTGTGATTGGGCAGAATCAAGGGGGTCCCCTCCCATTTGGTTATGATTTGATGTTGCACCTGTATGTTATGTTTTATGTTATTGGTCTGACACTGTACCCATCCCTGAGATTTGTCCCCCTTTATAAGTGGCTCCCCTCACGTGCTCGGGGTCTCTTCTGACACAGAGCCTTGGGGTGAGGATCCCCCTGATCCAATAAACTCTGTAGCCCTGTCACTGAAGAGTCCCTCCTTTTATCTCCTGCCTTCGCCCCATCCCTGCTCTTGGTCAGCCAAGAACCCCCAGTGTTGTCGTGGTGCCAGGGCTGGCTGAGCCGGGCAACACAGGCAGCTGCAACAACTGTCCTTTTAATTTTTAAACAGCTCTTCTTTCAAGGCATAGTGTTATACATTCTTATGTGTATTTCCAGTCATGATTATTCCTTCTTTGCTTTATCTGTGTGGAGTTAGTGGTGTCAAAAACTGTCAGCTACTGTTTCATCACAGTGTATTATTTTATGCCTGTATGATATGCCAGGCCTTTTATTACTTTGTTATTATCACTGATGTGTGAATGGATAAGAAATATTATGATCACTTTATAACTTGGTGCATGGTAATGGTCTAGCTTTTGCTCTCAACACTGATAAAATTATTTTTTAAGATTACTAAAAAACCTAAATCAACATACTTCTGCCTTGTTTGTGTTACGAATGTCAGAGTCCTCATAAAAATAACTGACATGTAGCCTGCACAACTTCACCTCCCATTGACCTCTATTTGGACAGGAAGAAATATTTTTCTCTAAGTTGAAATAATTACAATAAATAAGACAATTAATTCTGTGCACTGTGACAAGAACCTGCACTATTTTCTTTTAGATGATCAGCTGGAAACTGTGTATTACCTTAGTACATGCAGCTTGGATTTTAAGCATAATATATGGATACTAGATAAGAATACCCCAACCTTTTCTTTTATGGATTTATCTTTATGCTATAAATGATTTTCTAGGCAAACCCATTAATTAGAAAATTAAAACTGCAGAGATTCACTTGGATTTCTGTTAGTGTGTTCAATAATATATTGTACTACAAAATTTCCTTTACTGAAACACTTTATTAGTTAGAGGAGAAAAGTCTTTATTTAGATGAAAACTGATTGTTTGAGGAACGTGAGGTTTTTTGAAATCAGGTGAAGTCCTATTGGAACCTCATGGCTTGGACAGGGACACTCTGTCCTGGATTGGAAACTGGCTGGATGGCCAGGCCCAGAGAGTGAAGGTGAATGCAGCTACATCCAGCAGGAGACTGGTCAGCAGTGGTGTTCCCTATGGCTCAGTACAGGGCCCAGTGCTCTTTAAATTAAAGGAATAAAAGTTGAACTCCTTGACTATTCTGTGAAAAAAAAAAATAAAATTTTGGAGGTAGTTCTGCTGAAAACCCAAAGGACCTTTATGGACAGAAAGTGGTTAGAAATCTTCAGAGGGTAAGAACAAATAGCACTAACCATAGTACTTAGCTTTAATCTGTCTAATCTGTACTAATTTGTACTAATCTAATCTGTACTAATCAGTACTAATCTGTTAATCTGTCCCTGTCTAAACATTGGAGATCTCTGCATGTGAAACACTGATCCGGTGGATTTTGTCAAGGAAGTACATAATTTGCTAATGTTCCTATCAAAACTCGCTGTCATGATATTCCTGAAGCAGAAGATTATATGAACACATCTGCTCCAAGTATTTCAATATATTTTTGTAATTTATATAGTGTATATATATATAGAGAGAGAGAGTTGTATATGCACTTGTATATATAAAATACATAATTTCTCAAGGAATTCTAAAGAAAATAAAATAACTTTCTCTTGAAAGTTGCATAAATGGAATTGATTCATACAGCTTAGCATTCTCAAAATTAATATTGTAGAGAAGTTGTCTAACTCTTCTGATTCCTGCTTTCCTCTATCTCTCTGCATCTATGGTCTTTGCTGAGAGGGAACAATACAATTAGGCCCACAAAATTTTTTCTGGTCCTGATGGGAATGAGAGAAGATATAATGAATCAGTAATGTGCCTACACTGTACTCCACTGAACATGTAAACAAATGAAGTGCATGTACTGATTTATAATTATCACGATAATGACATGATTTCCTCAAGTATAAACTGCACTAAGACCCACAAAAACTTATTTTAATCCACTAAATGTGACAGCAAAATGTACTGAAGGAAGCTGCAAAGTTTATTTGTATATTGAAGAGTAGTGGTGTTATTTGAGCATATATAATTTAAAAGAGAGAAAATTTCCCTGGGGTCTTTCTTGAAACTGCTTCACTTAAGGTAAAAGGAGTAGCTTTCATGGAATAACGGGAAGAGGGGCCAGCTGAGTGTTAGGGGAAGATTTCCACAGAGAAGCTCCTTGTCAGTTTTTTGGTTGGTTTGTTTTCGCATTTGGTCATAATTTTTTGTCACAGTTTCTTGGTTTAATGTAGCTTAAGCTTTCTTGTTATTGTTGTAACATATGTCCACTGTGAATCATTGCTTGGGGAGTCCCAAAGCTTAGTGTATGTACCCTGTCTCTCTTTTCCCATCTTTAATGTGCCTCCTCCAGACAGACCTTTTCTAAGGTCTGTGTGGATCCACCATTACATTGCTTTGCCATTTGGAGACAGCAAATGGCAGGAGAAAGAAGGGTTTTCTCCTTTTACTGGAAAACTATAGTTTGTCTAGTGTTTGTGGGAGACGAGTAGTACATCTTAAAAGAAACAGTTTTCTCTGAGACTGAGATATTCTAGATGTGACAAAAAAAAAAGTCACCAGGAAACAACTGCCTGCAAAATCAATTTATATCAGTTAACTTCTGAATATACCAAATTCATGAGAAACTATAATTTATTGAAGCTTTGTATTCCATTGCAACTCAGTACATTAAAGTTGCATTTTTCTTGAAAGGGATGGAAAAGGAACATTTTCTCTCCCTGCCTCAAAAAATGTGCTGTCAGAGCTTATGGAGTTTTGCCAGCTATATTTCCTTCCTGCAACTTTTGTGTTCCATCTCATTTTGGGTGTATTATTTATCAATCTTTCTTGTTATCTAGTTTATTTGTGTTATACTTTCAACAGCTAGAAGGCCAAATTGAGAAGGTAAAACTACTAGTTTAAGAAGCAGGAGGAAAGCAGTCATAGCTGCAAATGACTGCAATAAATAGAAAGATCCATTCAACTAAATCCCTTCTCTATAGCTTGCAAGGTAGACTGAGGCTGTTTTTATGGTATGGAATATAGGCACAATTTTGTTAGCAGTATTTTTATTTGATTACTGTGTATATTCTCTAAGAATCTCAAGATTCTGTGAAAAAACCCTACCCTTTTTATCTATTTGAGAAAAATCAAGTGTTCTGCTGAGTCTAGAAATGGTGAATTTGTGTATCTAAACTTTATTTTGTTTCTCTTTGCTTCTGAGATGTAATCTCTTTTTTTTTTTCAAATCCTATCTCAGATAAAAAATGTGGTCTGGCAGGGAAATAGAACTTGATGACAAATTATTTATTACACTGCTTGTTTGATTTGACTGAATTATTTAATTGAAAATCTACATTTTAAGTGGATATTTGAGAATATTCCTTTGGAATTTTCAAGAAGGTTATATGTATATATATGTACATATATATATACATGACTTCATGATTAAATAAAAAAGAAAACTTGAGGGGTTAAACTCTTGAAATACAGAATAAATACGTGAGGAAAAGCATGGGGCAGAACACTTAATTAATAAGTAGTATGCTATGCAATAATAAAGTATTGTGCCTCAGTTAGCCTACCCTTATATTTTGACAGAAAGAATTTCTGCACTATTTAGAGGCTAAAATTTCATTATGTCTCTGGCTTATGAAAAGATATTCTTCAAAAAGATATTTTTGCTCTCACCAGGAGTAATTCACAGTCATGCAAACACACCAAACAATGGTCATTGTTTCTGTCAAGCATGAATGCTGAGACTTCACCTTTATTTCTTTTGTTACTCTTTGCATAAGGCACAGAGGTTGAAAACCACTTGCCACATACAAATTCAGACAGTTTTTGAAAACCCAGAAAAATTATGTGATGATAAAACCCCGGTCTGTGAATAGCAAGTTTTGGTCAAAGTTTTGATTTCTCCATGTCTGGGAGTCTGAAAATATGATGGATATCTGTGCAGGAATTCTGTTCCAGTCTTTCAAGAAGTACCTTTTTTCTGCCACGAAGAAGTTCTCAAGGTCATATTGCTAACAATGACATGGAGATCTTTAAAGAAAGGCATTTTCAGTACAGTAAAACTTCCTGGAAATCCTTTGAACTTGAAATGTACTCTAAGAACAAGGGCTTCTCAGTAATATGAAGACTTCTGAGTAGTAGGTGGAAAATTGCATTTTAAAAAAGAAAAAAAAATTGTACAAGATAAAAATAATAGTGGGAAACTTGTTCAAAGAGGGCGATTTGGAGCCAGGTTTCCCCTGAAAGGAAAATCAATTGACCTTTGTTTCCAATGTTACAAAAATTTTGAGTTCAAAGCTCTGACTCAAGTTCAACTTGAGTTCAACTCTGACCACCTCATCCTCTCATGTGTCTAAAATTAAACCTGATTTTCTGTAAAATAAGAGAAAAGAAAATCTTCTTACAGTAATAGACAAGGAACGGAATATCAGTAGGCCTTTGAGCCGTGATTTTCCTGTTGCAATTTCTGGAGTGACAGTCTTTA
The DNA here is from genome assembly GCF_009819655.1 of Sylvia atricapilla. Classification (NCBI taxonomy): domain Eukaryota; kingdom Metazoa; phylum Chordata; class Aves; order Passeriformes; family Sylviidae; genus Sylvia; species Sylvia atricapilla. The sequence goes on from NC_089174.1 coordinate 28,172,567, forward strand.
AAAAAATACCTGTTTTATCTTGAAAGCCAGCGTCTGCTCCCTTTAAATCAGCTTGGTTAGTATCAAAACAGAACAGGTCAATTCTGCCAATTCTGGTTTGCATTTTTTTTTCTTCCTCTATTTATCTTCCTCAGTAGCATAAACACTGTTTGTGAATAGGGGTAGATCCTCTCTGTATTATTAGGTAGATTATAATTCACAATGTGCTGGAACTCTTACGATTTTAAGAAATTATGACCTAAATATTTAGGACTTGCAGAGGATAAAGGATTCATTCTGGTACAATGAACACTATTTCACAATCTGCTTCTAAGTGTGAAAAGTTATATCTCAGAAACAGCATACATTCATTTCTTTTTTCTTAATATTAATTTTTCCTTTTTTTTTATTTAAAGCTAAATGAAAAACTGTGCTTTGCAATGATAATAGGAAATTCACGTTCTTACTTAGTTCACAATGCTTTTCATAGTCATTGCAGGTGAAATTTGCTATTGTGCAGAAAACTGGCACAGGATCCAAATATTCCCTAAATTTTGCCTGAAATCATTGTGTTATGGCCTGGTTATTGCCTCCTACATTCTTCTGTGTCTTTAGTGCATCCAGAAAATGTGAGTGGCCTTACTGCTGTTCTTGTTCCGGGGTTAGTGTCAAATCAGGACTGGGGATAAAGGAAACCAAGCAGTTGCTGTTGCAGAGTGAGGCTCAATCAAAATCAGTGATCAACTGTGTGAGTTGCCATGAAGTTTTTGGCAGCTGTGGCAAAGAGTTCTTACAAGCTACTGTAACTAAATATTGCAGAAACTTGTTGTTTTCTGGTATGCTGGATAAAAGACAAAGGAGAAAAGCAGGTGGGAAAGCTTTTTCAAAAAAGAATCAGGGTTGGAGATCTGCAAGATGGTTTGAGACACGTAGGCTAGACAGAACAAGTGGTGACATTGCATCGATCACATTTTATATGCCTTTTACAATACTACCTTTGAAAAAAGTGAATCCATCTGCTCAGTTCATTAAAGTGACAGAAACAGTCTAAACTCATCTATACTCTCTGGTTTATGGTGAAAACATGTATTGCTTTTGAATATCCCAAGGCATCATTAAACCAAATAAAAAATTATTTGAACACATTTGTTTCTGGTTGTTTTACCACAGTTCTCAGTTCTTGTTTCAGTCTCAGATATTAAAAAATTTGGTAATAATTTTAAAATACATCAATTATGCAGCAAAAGGAAAAGTAGTGTAAAACTTTTATACAAACAGAATGATGACTTTAAAGGATTTTTTTTTTAATAATAATGCATTCTGTTATATGGACACCAATAGATCATGCAAAACTAGGGCTTTTCCTTCCTGAAATTCAGTGGGCAGACAGACGTGAGATCAGTCTTGCAGAAGGTCAATGATATACACATAATGGCTTTTTCTTTAAAACTGTTACAGATTTCAGGACAAGGCAGTAGTTGTGATTATTAAGAGTTTTAACACCTGACAGTAAAGAAACAAAATTGCTGGAGAAAGTAGGACTCAAAATGTAAGCCCATTCTGCCTTTCTCCTCTCTGTCTCTACCCATCTGTTTGTTTTCTTAGCTTAGGACAATTTATTGCCTATCTGCTCTTTCTGAGGTTCACTAATATTAATGTGTTCTGCAATGACCTGATGCCTTAGGATTCTTCTGAGTATTCAGGACAATTTTCTGTAGGCCATATATGAAGTCAATACATGATCTCCTGAAGTTTCCTATCTAAATTGTGATATTATATTTGAACAGTGAGTTTATCATATCTACTATTCTGGATGTACATAATCTTTCAGATTAGATAACATATTTTCTATTTACCTTCGTTTTTAAGGAAAAAGTTACTGCAGAGTTGGAGCAGAGAAAACACCACTTGCTCTAACCCTTCAGCTCCATCTGAAATGCACTCTGCATTACTGTGCTGGGTGCCTGATGCTGGAACTGTTCACCATTTCATGCACCTTCCTTCTCTTGGATATGTTCTGCAACCACATCATGCTTATAAAATATATGTAGAATAGATATAGGTTTTTTCAAAGGCAGCTAATTTTGGCTGGTAGCAACAGAATGCTGGGCTTAGTTCTGATTGTATTTGTAGGCTTGATGCTGCTCTCCCTTGTCCATGCTGATTTCATCTATTTCCACTGTGGGAAATCCTGCCTTGAACTTAGCTACTAGGAGAAAGAAATTTTAACCTTTAGTTGGTCAAGTACTTAACTGTTATTCCTGCTTTTTTTTTTTTCCCTGACTCTTTCTTGACCTTGTCATAACTAAATGTTTTACTCCCGTGGTGGTCCCAAGAAGATACATGTGGAATTTCCTGTTCCCAGTCTGAGCTACACAGCTTGACTTAATGTATAAAAACTGTTGCACAGCAGTGCTCTAATCCAATGGTTTATTCAGCTGCATATCCACTCTGTCACCTGTAGACTTGTTTCTTTTGCTGCCAGAATTATGCTGATATCCGCTTCAGTTTGTTCAGACAAAAGAAAACCACATCATCAAAACCAGGTATAGTGGTCACATGGATGTTTATACATCGGTTATTTTTTTTTTTAAATTTACCATTTCTCCATAAATATATTTTGCTTATAAATTGTTAATTTCTTGGGTTTAGTTTCATGATCTCCTTATATTGCTCCTTAACTGTAACATCTTCTCCTTTGGTTGGAACCCAATGGTGTTATTCATGAATTTATGTGTGCAAGGATTATTAAGCAAAAGATGAACTGGAAGCTCATTTATTTCTTCCTCCTTCCAGCTCTTTCAGTATTTGTTTTTTCTGTCTAACTTACTTTTCTAGCAGCTAAACAAATGTAGAATGATAAACTAGCCCTCTGTGCTACATGCTCCACTCTTTACCCCTCTGTTGTTCTTGTTTTGTAGTCTTCTGCTTTTGCAGAAATATTGCTAGAGCACAAAACCAAAACTGCCAAGCTGATTGTTATCTTTTTTCTGTGGTTGTTCTGGGTGGCACTGAACGTCTTTGTGCGTCATTCATGGTCACTGGAGAGCACTGAAGTAGAGCTGTTGACTTTTCGGGCAGATTACTAGGCTTCTTCCCAAAAAATTAAAAAATTAGAAGCAAAGGTTTTTCATGAAAACACGGTTTTATGTACAGGTGTCAGTCTGTTAACAAAATTCTCTTCTATCAAACACTCCTTTGTAAGGTGTGAAACTAACAACTGCCTGAGATTTGCAAGTCTAACACCTTGAAATACAATCTGATTTGAAAATGGAAATTATTACATAAATATTTCTGTCTTTGTTCAGTCCTGTTCTGCCCCGACTTGTGTCTCTTTCCATTAAGGGTTGTTGAGAAGAAGAAATAGGGCCTAATGGAAATTAGAACTGACTACTGCTTTTTATTCTATTTAGTTTCTATAAATGTGCCTCTGCTGTTTCTTCTGAAATTGTTCTGCTTGTATAACAGAAATTATTTAGTTTGTAGACAAATAACTATATAATTATGATTAAATAATTAGTATTAGAAATTAATGATAATATTAAAAAATCTATAATAAATAGCAGTACCTTGCATTAAAAGCTTCATAATTGACCTAAGAAACATGTTTCTATCTGATTGCAAAGCTGTATTAGAAAAGACCTAATCCAAATAATGAGTTGTATCAAAATAGAAAAAAAAATACATGAGGCAAGACTGCCAAATTATTTATCTTTCATTAAGGGATAAAAATCACACATAATTATCTATGCTATATGGGCACATTTGCTGCAAGTTGGCATGGAATTGAACAAGAATAACCATAAAAAATGCAACCCACAACAAAGCTGTATTTAACTAGCTATTATGAAGTAAATGCTAGAAGAGAGGAAACAAAACAAGGAGAATATTCACTAAATAGTACTATATTCTCCATAGTCAGAAATGACTACTCATCATTTCAAAGTACAGAAACAAAATTATATGCTTGGAACTTATTCAGTGGGTGGTTATCATGTATATCTTTATAGCTTTCCCATAAACAAATAACAATAGAGCCCCTTTTTAAATTAAAGGATGTTGATGCTTTGAAATTAAGAAGAGTTGTGATGCTTTGTGGTTTTATTCAGACATTTTGGAAAGATTAAGTAGTGAGCACAGAAGAAAAATACAAGCCCTGAATTTGCATTTCAAAACATCCTTTGCTTTTTGTTCCTAGCTAAAATCTGCTCAGTATCTGACACATCTGAGCAGCATGAGGTGATGTAGTATAATTTCTGAGCTCACAGAATTGTAATCAGGAATATAGTCACCTTAAGAACTGTCCATTACCTGTGATTAGTATATGAGGATTTCGTTTTCTACACCATCACCAGTTCATTGGCAGCTAAAATATATATAAAAAGCAAGATGTGTTTTGAACAGTTTCAGTAAAAGAGAAATTACAGGGCTTTATACCCTTCTAGTGGGAGTGTATGCTGTAGCACATATTAATAAGATAAACCCCTCAGCCTGAACATTTTACTGACCAGGATGTTTATTTCATTAGCTTAATATTTTAATATGGCTCTCTGTTTCAAGCAAGATTGCAGAAATTGTTTAAATCTTGACATATCAAGTAATAAAATGAAAAACATTCATTATTATTATTCTAATAGAAATTGTAGTAAGCTGTTCTGGATTTCTGAACCAAAGACCAGAAATTTAGAATAACTTAGTGAAATAATTAATTTAGATGAAAAACCAAAGAAACTTTTAAATTTTTGGAGTTTAAGAGAGCTATAAAATGTGTTGGCAGAATAAAACTCTATAAAATTCAGTGGTGCCTCTTTCTTACAATGGCGTAGCATTTCTTAATATAGTAATGTAGTAGTTCTTAATGTAGTAATCTGGGAGTGGAATTTCCTTCAGTTGATATTCTGGTCTGATTTTCTTTGTTGGGTAGATCCTCATTGAAATAATGCCTTTTAATCATCACTGACTTTGATGGTGAACACCTAAGATGAGCCTGAAAGAAAATCCTGTATTTTTATTTGCTTGCTTTTCTTGTTTTTCTATTGTTACTTACTGAATATTCTCAATTTTATGTTAGGGTTGATTGACCCTTGGATGCATAAAAAATCGGTTTGTTGGAACCAAATCCTTTCTTCAAGTAAAACCTGGCAGAAATATTTTATATATCTTGTATTGACATTTTGAAAACTCTGCTTATGCAGTAAATTTTAATTATAGAACGAAACCTGCTTCATGTTTTTGGAATTGCTTTGCAATTTGAAAAAAACCCTTTAATTGTTCTTCCCATGGAACACTCCTCTCAGTTAACCAGTGCTGAAAAACTGTAAATTTCTGTTTAGTCTATCTTAAATATATATATATTTGCCAGTAAGTTTTTAGAAGTGATCTCTCTAATGTTCAAGGTATCAATTTATAAATAGTAGCTCAGAATGAAATGAACAAGAAATAATGAAGATATTTAAAATTATCAAGCTGTTTGAGTCATATTGCTAAATTTGGAAGCTTTCAAGAGTGTGAGCCATTCCTAGCAATTTGTACACAGCTGAAAGTCAGCTCTCCTACAGTCAGTAGGGATTCAAAAAGATGGTTTGCAGGGAAGAGATAACCCCTGGGAAAGACAAAAAAGGTGATTTTACATTGCTATGACTTGGATGATTATACGATTCACCACCATATTCCCTTGACAACTGCAGCACATACAATGAGGGTTATGAATAACTGGTGTCACTGAAGCTGTGCTCTAACAAGGCTTTCCAGAGGAACAGTGTAGGCTTGTTTCTGCCTGTAATTTATCAGAGTTTTTGTTTTGGATTCTCCTAAATCTTTGTTCTCTGGATCTGGGTTACTCTGGGTGAAATCCTGCAGACAAAGCCCACACGTAGCTGATTTTGCTGAGGATTTGCTCATGAAGATGAATTTTGTGAATCCATGTATTTATTTTCAGCCTAGCTTCAGTGATTTCTTGGAAGAGAGCTGAGGAGGGAGCAATTAATGGTGAAATCCTGGTCTATACAAGAGAGCTGTTTCTACATTCCTTCGAGATTCTGCTCCTATGAGGGAATACTTGAAATTTATATCATGCTTGCAGCTGAATAATAACAGCTTTATTTTTATTGACTTTAATATATTATCAAATTTATATGGATTTTATAAGTCTTTACAAAAAAAAAACAAACAAAAAAAACCACGTTAGTCTCGGTTTCTGACCACAAATAGGAAACTTCAAAGCCTATTTCTAGCTGGCAGTCCATGGAAAGAGAGATGAGAAATCTTAAATTATTTTCTCCATCTGTGTTACACAGTCCAGATTTTGGGCAGACCTTCCTTATTCAGTGGCATTTAGATATAAATTCTACAATTTCTGCTGCTTTTTTCAACACACCTAACCTAAATTGCTGCATGAATGATCTTGTGTCTTGATCAGAAGATAAACTGTATTTAAGTTTTGTTCCTCTGTAAGGAAAGACAATCTATACACTGTGTACAAGGTGCTTTGTACAGCAGGTTCCTTGGAGAATACATACAAACAATTTAAATCTTTTCTGGCTGCTGATGGTATATCTATGTGTGAAATAGGGTTAAGGTGTTGCGGAAAGGCTAAGAAGGCAAGAGATGAACAAATGTGTCTCTTGCTGGGGTAAATCTTGGCATACTTGTCAGTTTGCAAAGTAAGCTTGCTTTAAAGTGTCTGCCGTTGTGGCTTAGTTCTACCCTTATTCATATGTGAGGATTGTTTACGACTGAGGATGCAGTGCAGACCTCTAACACAAAACAGAGAAATATGTTCTTTTATGGGATTACTTCATTCAAACCCACCAGTAAAGCTGTTTGTCAACCAGTGCTCTCAGTGAACAAATTATCTTGGGCTTGTACAAATATGCATAGAGTTCAGAGCAGTTCTGGTGTTAATACAAACCACTTGGAGAAGTTCTTACCCAAACAAAGCTGAAAATTATCTTCCCAGCAGAAGCTGACTAAGGTAGAATGCTATCTTTTTGTAATTGCTTGTATTTTAGGCAGAGGTAAGGGGTAGGGTGGATTGCTGGTTTGGACAGTCAGAAGTCCAAAGATCAGTATTTCAGCTCAAAGTTTTATGATTTTAATGCACCACAACCAGGTTTATCATGGTTTGTAATATTTGATTTATGTTAAGGAATATATTTTTAACATCTTAAGCTAAAGAGTACTAGAAAATTAATGCTTATCATGGTTATAATGCCTTTTCTGGGAAATGGTAATAGAAGGATATTTTATTCTCCAAATTTAACACAAGATGTGTAGCCTTTTCTAATTCAGCATGTAAAATGTTGTAAGTAGCCCCAATCAATCCAAATAAAGCTCTTGGCATTCTTTTGAGTAAAGATGCACTGATGTGTGGAACAGCTAATTACTACATGATGTAATTCCAAGAGACTGGCTGACCTTGAATTTGGAGTGTCCCTTCCTCATGCACTGTGTTGGGGGGACAGACAAATTTAGGTTTTAGATAATTAAGTGGTCAAATTTTTTTAAATGACCATTGAAATGAATTGAAAAATGAAACCCATTCCAACCCTCTTCTATCTGCAAAAACACTCAAAAACACATTCTGTACGGGGTAAATCCCACCGTATTCTCTTTACTCCCATTGCCTCTGGGGGAAAAGTTTGTGAAGAAGGACTACTTCTTTCCCTCACCTGTCCTGGATCCTAAGCACTGGAATAGACTGCGATTGGTCAGTGTTAATTTAAGATACCATTACTAATTTTTAAGTATGAAAATTCAGTATATACAAAATATTATCATTGCAGCAGTAATGACAATTAATAATTTAAAAATATATATTTTGCAAAAGAACAGATAATTCAGACAATAATGAAAAAAATAGCTTAACTTCACTGGCTACTCAGGAAGAAATGACAGGACCTTTGTATTACTGCTAGAAAGGATCCCCTAGTAATAATGCAAATATGAGACTTTTCTAATATTAATTTTTTGCAAGAAGCAAGAGACATCCCTGTTCTTCCAGACTACCTTTTCACCAGAGGTGCTGGAGAGCCAGCTAACCTCTTGACAGTGATAACTTCTGAGGGTTTAGAAACTTGAGAATATAAATAGCAGATGGAAATAATTGACAGAAGGTCAAAAAATCTGCATTGAGGTAATGAAGTAACAATTTATAGGAATAAATTAGGACATAGGTAGATTAAGAAGTAAAATGTGTTAAATTCACAACAGAATAAAACCTGAAAACATAGACTTGACGACATTACTTCTCTGTAACATGCAGTCCAAACAAGTGAGACAGACTTTTCTGCCAGAAATTTTTGAAAAGACCCTCTTGGTATTTTTTGATCTTGGAAAGGATAAATTATTCATCATTAAGGTTTTGTTACAACTGCAATACCACATTCTAATGTAATGTTGTTCAAGCGGGAGCAGGTTCTGTCAAGTGAGTTGTCTAGAGCAAGAATATGAATGCAACTTTATACACACACTAATGAAAAGTAGACTACCAGAGGTGTAATCTTCTTGTAGATCTTTACAAGGTGTGACTAAGGTAGAGAAATAACTAAAAGCCATCTTTGGTTCTGTGGGTTTACTGTGTGTCTCTCTGTCACAGTTACTGTAAGGAAAAAAATCTCTCCCCAGTTAAAAAAAACCACATCTGTTCTTCAATGAATAAAATCCTTAAAATTTGCATTTTCAATCAATTAAAAATTAATACAATTTTTGGAAATGTTCAAATAAAGGAGCACAATTCCACACTTTAATGAAACTTTTAATAACAGAAAATATACAGATTTAGGCTGTTTAATAAATTTCCCTTAAATACAAATTTTGGTGACTACAAGGGGATATCCAGGCTGTCAATATTTTTCTTATGCTTGCAGTATCTATATCTCTGTCCCTTGAAATATGAGTCCCGCCTTGCTTTTATTACAAAGTTATTATTATAAGGCACTGTTAAAAGTAAACTGAACTTCCAACCAACCCCAGAGTGTAAGATCTTCATCTCCGCTTTTCCTCATTTGTGGGAAACAAGACTACTGAAGGAAGCGCTTGAAAACTTCAAAGCTTAACTATTTGTTTGGGTACTATTAAAGTATTGTAAGGGTTAGAGACACGTGCATGAATATTCATGTTGATGGCAAACATAATCTTTTGTTCAAGGCTGCAGAGATGCAGAGGTACAGAACCCCAGGAGGCTGATTCAGGATGTGAGCTGAGGTGTTGAAATGGCCTCCAAGTTAAGAATGACAAGACTCTGTAATCCCTAAAGAGAGGGCTTTCTGAAAGAAAGCACTGGAAATACTAGCAAGTATATGAATCAACACTCTGGGTCCTGAAATGGCCTGGATATGATAAGGAAGATCTCTCCATGGGATGCCCTAAGAACCATAAGGGATTCACTTTGCAGGGAACTGATCTACAATTTTTTGCCTTCACATTTTTATGTGCTCCAGTCAGCTTTCTTCAAGTAGTATGGAAACATCAGCTTTGATTTTAGAACATTTGAGAACAGAAGTGTACTAAAAGACCTAAAACTCAGAAGATCCTTTACTACAAGTCTGACGTCAAAAGGCCATCTAGGCTCAGTAAAAAAATAAATATGAAAATTATGATACAACTCCTAAGGATAGATACCCAAACTGTTGCAAAATTCTCTCTCAAAAGAGGAATTTTTGAAATTTCTCAATACTATTTGGACTTCGCTGTAACAAGACTCTCACACTATGGAGGTGTCCTGTGGACACTAATATATTCTGCCACTCTTAGCTTTGCAGGGGTGTATTTTGAGCCTGGTTGTGATGCTGTTCATTTTCATTAAAGTGAGCTGGAAATTAGTAATGCACAGGGCTAACTAAGGATAACTGTAAATGCTCATGATATTATTTTTTCCACTTTATACATAATAAATTTTTCAGACGGCAGTATTCCAAAATTCCAGTGGAAAAAAAATCATGTTAAAACAGTTTGAGAATGAACAAATTCTGAAGTCTTATGTTCTCCTCTCTCACTACTATAGTGTTTGCAAGAATTTTACCCATTTTTAGGCTTTTCTTTCTTAAATCAAAAAGCGCAACCTTTTCAAAACCTCTTCCAATCATCTCCCTTCAAAATAAAGGAAACACCAAACACATCTGTTCTGACGTACCAGATTCCAATTTAATGTCATTCAAATGGAGATAAGTGCTGAAGACAGAAGTGTTTAGAGCAAGAATACAAATTCAGCTTTCCTATACATACATCTGCTTCTGCCTATAAAACCTGGAACAAACCATTAATTATATCCCTTGACTATTTGGAAGTGCCACCTTTATTTCAAATAGACTTAACTTTATTGAGAATAAACATTTTTGATGCTACAGATTAATTTAGAATTTCCCCCTCATCCTATTTATACATCCATTTAAACAGACATTGCAGCTGAAGCACTCTTAATCAAGCAGGGTGGACTATGACATTGTTTCTGGTATTTGCTAATGTTTCAGCTTTTGATGGGGTACTAAAGATATTAACAGAGATACTAACCCCATCAAATTTATCATGGAATTTTATAATAAAAATGTAAAGCTCCTGTTGGTTTGAAATTTAAATAATTTGAAAATTATTTAAATACGTTCAAGAACACCAAAACTTTCACAACTTTGGTGCTTTCCTTGGAAATTTATGGATTATATTTTATAGATCAGTGACTTTGTTGGGTTGCCTTTTTAGGTTTCTGTAGAAAAGTACTTAATGCAGTACTTAATGCAGTGGAAAATGTGTATGAAGTTCTGTTTTTTTCTGACTGACATAGCTTTCTTTTCTAATGATTAGTAGTAAATAATTATCTTACGTTAGTTGGAAAGGAGTATGGTTGGAAATCAGATAGACAGTATAAAAATGTCATGTTGTTCTTCTTGTTTGCTGGGATCACTTTGCCTTATGATTCATAAGAAAGGGAAATATAAAGTCGCAAGACATATTTGAACTCAAGGCTTTAGGTTTTACTCCTTCCTGAAATTTAGTGCAGGTTAGTGTGGTGCAGTGTTACCTGGCATTATAGTCCTGATTTCCCTGACTCATAGTCTGGCTCAGGTTACAAATAACCCAAGACTATGCAGTGCGTGTGTGTATGTTCGTGTGGAAGTGAGCAGTCTATGAAGAGCACAGCTAGTATTTAAAGTTAGTTTTATTACTTGTCGAGTAAGACTTTCCAGACACAGACTTTTCAAATTACCATAAGCACGCATTTTAAAGAAGAAGTTGGCACCGTTATTTTAGTACATCTACATCACATCTACTTCTTCACAGAATGTAATAATGGTATAGTTTGATTCAGCTTTCTTGTAGCAGTTTAACGGTATGTGCAGGATTATCTTTGACAGATCATTGGTATCTTGAAAACAAAAATCTAGTCCAGAGATCATTGAAGTGAATGAGAGTTTTTCATTTTTTAATTTAGTGAATGAACTTTCCTGTTTTGTTCCAGGTTTAGAACACAAAACTATGTTAATTTTTATCAGAAACACAACAGTATTCCTTGTGAACAGAAACAAGTGATCTCACAAATTCTAACAGCTTGTCTAGGCCCATGTTTAGATTTCACAGCATGCCCATTTAGACTTCACACCTCCATATAATGCCTGAAATTACTAAATTTAAACCAGGATTTTGGAAGAAATCTATGTGAAAAATGAAGGGTACAGAAATGTAATGTTTCAGAATATACACTGCTTTTTAAAATTTCCTATGTTCCACATCTGTTAAATATCCTCCATCAGAATTTTGTCTCTAAAGCAGCTTCATGTAAGTGATCACATTGGAAAGTCTTTTTAATTTTTAATAGTCTGAAAGGCATTAAGCCTTTTTGGTTTTTTTAGGAAAAGGTTGAAGTTGTGTTACTAAGGTACCTTTCAAACATTTCAAGGAGTGGTGCTGAGAGCTGCAATGCCAGCTCAGTCAAACCTCTGATATTTGCTCTTATCTCCATGCATGTTTACAGCAGCTGACATATGAAAAGCCTGGGAATAATTTGATTTTGCAGGCTATGAAACAAGCCCATTTTGGATCTGAATCTGGCTGTCAAATCACTTCATTGGGTTAATCTGACAAAAATGAAAGCGCACAAATGAAAGCAGCTTTTGGCAAGCCTGAAAAGATGGGAACACATCTGCAAGGCGAGTGATTAGCTTAGAAGTGTCCTTTCAAAAATCACCTAGGAACCCCTTCCCCCACCCATACAGTAAGTAGTCCTTTTTGTTCTTCAAATGTTTATTTATAGGATTATAATAGGGAAATGGAGGAGAGAGGGCTTGGGACTTTGATGATAGTGAAAGTCTGTACACCCCAAAGGTGGTAAAGCAGATAAGCATTATAGGATTAAATGGGCATGACAAATTTGTGTTTCAATTGGGGGACACTATTTCAGGCAGAGATTTTCCTTTGGCTGCAAAGTAGAAGATTTAACTAATATATTCTGCCAAGGAAAAAATCAGCAAAGGTGGGAGGTTTCTAATTGACAAATGATCGATTGCCTTTGGAAAACAAAGGAAAGAATGGTGTGCCAGGGGGTGGTACTTCTCCTCTGCGAATGCCTGGGAGTCTTATGTTTCACACTGTTGTTTACTTTTACCCAGTGCCTCTCAGGCCAAGATGTGCAGAACACTGTATATCAAACAGATGACCAATGCGTTTGGGGGCTTAGAAGCAGATTCTCTAAAAAATTCCTTTCTAGCAGTAAAATGTGCTTTCTCAATATATTGCCGAGTGTTTGAAAGCAGAGAAGGCAGACAGGAGGAGGAAGTGCAGATGCAAGCACATTGAAGGTTATAAAGAAGACCACGAGTAAAAAAAATTAGGGCTGAAAAGATTTTACTGGTAACCTCAGTTACTCTCAAAGATTAGTCTTTCATTTCGTGGTGGCTATGAGTTGCCACAGAAGTGGCAAATGTAAATTGCCACTTTGCCATAGGTAGAAAACAGTGCCCTGAGTTATATTCATCCAATATCAGCCTCGCTGGGACTCTGGGTCCATGCCACATTTACTGCAGCAGGAAGCTGCTGAACTAGAGCAGAATTTGTGAACAATTTTGACTGTGTTTGGTAAGGTGGACTATTGCACTGAAGGTGTGATCAGCTTTTGGAAAAACAAGACCAGAAATACACTGTGCTCTATGTCCTTCATTTCCAGTGCCTGCTAAGAAAGAATGCAGATTTTATGGGTTGCAAGAATTGTAAATTCATTTAGCTGACAGAATACACTGAGTGGGAGGTTACCTTGCGTACCTTACTGCTGAATTGAGTTTGGCTGGTTGTCCTTCAGTACAGGCAGACATAACAGGAGAACATAAAATAGCAGAGTAAGTGTTCTGTGCACCCTAAGGATGCCTGTCCAGCTTGCTTGGAAATATGGGCAGAAAACTTCCCACATTTGCTCTCCCAAGCTCTGGTTTTACAGCAGAGGAAAACTTTTTTACCTCCTAAGTAAATATGCAGTTAGCCAAAAAACAGAATAAAAAGTTAGGGGGAACAGAAGTTGGGAAAAAGTGCTCCAACAACAATAAAAAGAGTCACTGAATTTACTTTTATCTAACTTGGGGCAAGTCCATGTAAAACAAAAAGTTAAAAATTACAGTAGTAATCAGGCTTTTCTGCCTTACTCCTAAATAAAATTCATTCTGTTTTGTTCCATGTTGAACAAAATATTTCATCTTGATATTAATTAAATTAAATTCTGCAATTATTTTTGAGGCTTTCAATTGATAAAAGTAGTGGAAAAAGACAATAGGTTTAGCAGGGTTTATTTTGACTCTTCACCAATTGTACATAAGAATCAGATGAATTTTTATTTCAACAGAGCTAATTATTACAGCAATTACTTCTGTAAACCTTCCTCACTCCTTGGTCTATGTGGCACACCATCATTTTGCTTACAGAGACATACTACAGCTCCAGATTCACTTGAAGATGGATTCCTGGTATGCTGGATATTGTACAGCTGAAACCATGATCAGTACAAGAAAATAACAATGTGTCCATTTTTACATTGGTTACAGCATGAAACCATACCTACAGCATTAAACAGAAAAGACTACCTCCCCAAAACCACTAGATAATAGAAAATACTAGAAATAATTGGAGAGGTGTATTTCAGGAGAAGCATGCTATTTTTTTAATCGCCTCTTCCTTCAGATGATTTTCTGCTAGCTTTTCTTTGTTTGCTGCATTGGGTGTCTTGCTCTCACTGTCTCCTGTTTCATTTCGCTTACTTTTACTGGGTGAAATGGGGCTGGGAAAGAAATGAAGATAAAATAAGTGGCTTTACTTTCCGTGAGCATTGCTTTAGGTCTTGGCAGGGGGTCTCACTAGCTTTCTGCACAGTTTTTAAGCTTCTCCTAACATTATTCTCTGAAGAGAAAGTGTGTGCAAAAACTATTTCAGAAAACAAGAAGACAGAGAAAAAATTCAAAACAATGTATTCTGATTTATGTTCTGTTTGCAGCCTTCCTGAGGAGATATATTAGTGGTTGTTTTGAATTTCTTTGTTTTTTTTCAGGAGAAGACTGAAATATCTGGACTGTGAGCCCTAAAACCTGGTCAATATCATCTGAAATTTACATGCCTATGTGTCAATCAGGATTACTAACCTTTCTGAGAATTTTACCATTAACTCAGAGTCTGTGAGAATAAATATCAGGCAATGCTGTGAACCCATGATTGAAAGATAAATGGAGACAACAAATGGCAAGCTAAGTTTATCACAAAAGGTGAACAAGTTACATCAAGGACCTGAGAGCGCTTAATTCCATCTCATGGTTTTAAAGAGAGAAAAACACACACTCTGCTTTCTCTGGTTTTAGTGGAAAGATTGATATCTTATCTTGTGGTCAGTGATGATATTAATAAAAATAAGTATTTTAAATTCTATATCTATAACTTTTCTTAGAAAAGCTATTGTCTTGGCTAATTTTACAAAGACTTTATAAAAGTATCTTCGAACAGCTTCATACACTTCAAGGAAGTCTATTAAGTGCTTTTTCATCAAAACTAGTGTTTCAGGGTGTGTTCTGAAACTTCATTTTGCAAGAAACAGGGTTTATTGGAAACCTGCTTTTGGAATAACAGTCTGCAAATCACAGGCCCTATTCCCCTGCTCTGTAAGCTGAGTTGACATGAATAGCTCTGTGTCAAAATTCAGTAGCTGGCTATAGTGTGCTTTCAGTTCTCAACCTGAGACAGCACTAAGAAGCTGTGTGCAGCTTTGCATGTGAATAGGATAAATAAATTAGTGCACGAAGGCATACCTGTCAGTTCTTGAAAGCTCTACTGTAAACAGAAGCAGTTGTCGAGGAAGAAAACATTTTAAAATGTTTATAGCAGTTGCTGGACTGGAAAGGCTCACAAAGCAAGAGAATGGAAGGCCTGAGAGGGGTGTAACACAAACAGGTGTCACTTTCACGTGTCTTCAAACTCACACTTCAGTAACCTTGCTTTTCTGATCAGCCTGTGACCCTAATGCAAATAAAAAGCTAGGCTCAGAGTCATATTGTTGACAAATGTCTCAGATACAACACTGAATTTTAGCTTCTTCAATGATAAAAAATGAATATCTTTGAAACAAGTGCATAATCAATCTAGCAATTTATTCTTTTGACTGACTGTGAAGCTAAACCTGTCAACATATATCGACATACTGCCTGGGAAAGGGGGTGTAAAAAAAAATCATGTAAGGAAGAAATACAAAATAAGAAAACAAAACTGCAGAAACAGACACCCATGATTATTAAACCACAACACCTGCCCAAGGTTAAAGTGACTTCTGCAACTATACACAGTGCAGAAATTTCCACAAATTCACTGTGACCAGTACAGAGCTGTCAATCTTTCTGTCAAAAATACTCTCAGACCTTGATTTCATGTCAAATCTGTAATGCTTTGACCTGCACAAAGGAAGCATGAATATTTGTATACAGGGCCTTCTTCTGTGCTGATACACAGATTGTTCCAGCAGCATTTTGATTCAGGACAAAGGATTTCTATGAGATCTCTGTCCCCTGGAGAGGGTCTCCACTGGACATCTCCAGAAACAAAACTACACTTGCTCTTGGATGCCAAAGCAAAATGCAGCAGTGAAAGGATGGAGCCTAGAGAAATAAATATAGCCTTAGGGTTTTAATGGCCCAAGAATCTGTCATTTATGTACAGTGTTTTTCTGCAGAGCCTAGTGAAATAGCAAAGCCTATTTCAATTTACAATTTTTTACCACATGTATCAAGAATGGATGTAAAAAAAAAAAGGTGGTGCAAGCTTCATGGAAATATTTAGGTTGTGTTGGAGAATGCAAATTTGTCTTGGACACCATCCACTTTACTGTCACACAGTCAAAACACCAAAAATTTCTATCCACAAAGGTATGAGGAGGGAACAAAACTACTTCAGATTTACTTTGTAATCAATTTATTAAATGTCTCTTCTCATAAGGACTATATAAACAAGGCTGGAAATAGAGCATTCATATTATGAGAAAAAAGACTGGGTCTCTTGACACCTGCAGAAATGAAGTCATTAAAAGACATTTATTTTTGTTTGATATCCTTGTTCTCTTCCCACACCTCCACTAGATGAACTTTTGAGTGTGTTAGAGCAGTTAAATTTACACTTACTTCATGGCTGCCTCAGGGTTGAATCCTCCTTCTGATAAATCTTCTCCTTCTTTACCATAAGAACATTCCAAATTCAGTCATCAAAAATGTCATACAAGCATGAAATTCATAGAATAAGTGACAAGATATTTTCATTTTAAAATTATTTTTGACCCTCCAATCATGAGTTTCTATGTGAAACTAATATGATAACAGGAGACATTCTTTTATGGGGCAAAGAAAGAATTCCACTAGAATGAAGGCTTGGATTATAACAAAAATTTTGCTACTGATTTTAAGTGTTTGTGTTGAATGTGACGTAATAACCTCAAAAACAAAACTGGAAATTTGTGATGCTAGAAATAGAGTTTGCAGAGAGAAAAATGTTTGAGATTTTCTTCTTGACATATATTTGATTTGTATAGAACTTGAGACAATGTTTGCAGATGCCAGACCAGTGAACATCATTGTATAAAAATCTAAGACTATGTAATGCCCCTTAATAAGATGGGAACATTGCATTGTGTTTGACTTTCTCCCAGGGAAAGTCACATCTTATCTTGTTAATGTCTAAAAGAATGTTGTACAACCATGAACTGCACACTCTTCTATGCCCATGCCACAGTTTACATCCCAGAAACATGTTCCTTCTCACCAATCTGCTTGCACAGTGTGTCCTATTTAGCACCAAATCAATTACCACAGTAAGAAAACTGAAGTACACATAATTTTCTGAGTGCAGGCTGCAATGAAAAGAGTCAGCCAAATTACACAGAAATAGAGTGTGGAGAAAATCTGCTCCAGAGGAAATCTCCTGTCCCAGACAGCAGGTAAACTTTACTTAGTGTACCTTTTTTTGTCCTCTATACCGTATTAAAGGCTTATTTATTATATTTGTGCCTGGTACATATATTTTTTTCTCTCCATCAGGACTGTCACATAGGAAACATTGCAGTTTGCATTGTGTTTCTTGATAGTGCAAAGTGTTTGGTATTATGGCCATGTGTATGGTAGACAGATAGTAAATATCATTAAAGTGCAAAATGTCATGTTTGCAAAGCTAACATCTGCATCCAGGCTTAACATAAAAGCCACAGAGACCTCTTTTTCTCACAAATTATCAAAATAAATATACATAGAATATAGAAAGTTCTTCCAAATTTTCTTTTCCGAGGAAACTGTATTTCAGGTTGAACTTCTGGTACAGTAGATCTCTTAATGGCTTTGACTTGATGTGACAAGATCATGTCTTGACTCTCTTATGTCATCCAGATGAGGAATGCAGTGGAAAAATACTGGCTTTTGTCCTATGGGCCTGGATCTGAGCATCACCAAGGGGGAGCAAGGGAAGTTCATGGTGCAACTCATATGAGGATTGAGAAACCTTAACGCATCACTATATATGGATGTGGGATATTGGATTATGAACTGCATTTTGTTTCATGTCCCCATCTAAACATTCTTTCCTCCTTCCAGTCTAATTCTGTTGTGAAGTTCATTTATCCAAGGTTTTCTGTTTTTTTACACATAAGAAAGTAACAGGCTGAAGGTTTTCAACCCTGATCAATTATGTATAGCACAATGAATGCTGGAATTGCCAGCATGGAAATGTTGTGACTACATGCTTGCAATTATTATTTCTAGGTTAAAACTATCATTCTAGAGCAGGTTCCCTGGGAATCAGGGTTTTTATATATATAGCGAGAGATTTTTTTACTACTCCTTCAGAAAGAAGATAGTTCTGGAACTACTCTGTTTTCAGCGACATATGTCCTCACTTAAGTGCAAAATACAGCTATACGCACTGAGCCTTTATTCAAAGTTCTCTGTGGAAAGACTTGTCATCGGATAATTAATTTATATAGCATGTCACCTGGTGGGAAACTGGGTGTACACTGGGTGTGCAGGACTTAGTTCTGAGACAAACAGAGTTTGGCAAATTTCATATCCATTTCTTCATGAAGAAGGTGAATATCTGCTTAGTATATTGCAATTTAGATTTAAGGTTTTAATATTTTTAACATTAAAAAAGAAAAATCACCTTTGACAACATTGAAAAAATAAAAAATCCCTTTTGACGGACTCATTTTCTGTAAGAAGAAACTCCTTCTCAGGGGAAACCTTGAATGTTTGGAGAAAATTTATATCTCATAGTTGTACAATTCTCAAAATAAAACCTTGTAACGGTAAGCCTGACAGGCCTTTAACTACAGCACAGCAGTGCTGCCAAATGCAACACACATTGCTGCTTTCCTCTGGCAGTAAAACTGATGTTTTAAACGAGTCTTACAACAGGATTTCTCTACTAATTGCAGAAATAGATAACATGTGCCTTGAGCAGCCATTATTCACTTGACAGTAATTTTTCTTAAACTGTAAGTGGCATTCTGCTTCAACAGTGCTCAAGCGCCTGATATTCCCAAAAGAAATGTTAAAACTCTTCCATTAAGGAAATCACTGACTTGTGGATTCCTGCTTTAAGAACTGAAATTACCTGAGGTGATGTATACTTGGCTTCTTTTAATCAGAGGGTCCCATATGCAAAGGTAAACACTTTCAGAGTTTTTTTTTTTTTTCTCTCCTTTCAGAGTATTTCCTATCTTATTAGCATACTGTATTTAGCCTGGAAAAAGTATTTAAATATAGGAAACATAAATGTTCATATTAATTTTTTAAAAAGGTGAATTTTTTTCAAAGATTAAAAAATGATTCTTTGATGGGAAATGAATAAGAATCTACTCTGGGGATGGGATAATTTGATCCTGTTGGATTCCAGGAATAGCAGGTTCTATCTTGTCTTCTGAGAGCTCCCTCAGAGGTAGAAAAGCTCTGTCTGCTATGAAGTGCTTCCTCAGCTCTCAATAAGCAGATCAGGTTTTCTGCCCTTGATTTTCAGGCCCCTGAGTTGCTACTGCTCAAATGTGATCTGCAAGACCAAAGTGTTGTGAATCAATTTTTTATCTCCCTCTTTTAAACTCCTTTTGCTTCATTGCTTGTGTGACTTGAGCTGTTATACCATATATGTTAAGAATACGAAATTTGGGTTCACTTGCTTGCTCAGCTAAGAGCTTGAATTTTTAAGCAAGCAGATAGAGCATAAAAAGCTTTAATATGCATTAAAATCCAGTTAACAGAAAACCTTTTTAATTTTTGTCTCCCCATTTAAAGAGAGGAAGACTCATTTGAGGAAGACATAGATCTGAGTATAAGCTGCCAATGATTCTGTGAAACACTGTGCTGCTCTTCTATTAAGGGTGTGAGATGTATGTAATAAAATTAATTTAAAATTAATCATAAATGACAGCTCAGTAGATTAGGAATAGAAAACTTGCATAAGAAAGTGCTACAGGGGAATTAAAAGTTACATTAAATAAAAGTAATCTGAGTCAGAAACCACCATCACTTAATTAAAAAAAAAATCTTTATTGGTTGATCTCCTAGCCAGTTCAAAATATACATTTTTATTAACGCTTGAATCATTGATTCAGATGTAATAAGGAAGAAATGTTATGTATGATAATTAATATAATTTACATGAGGAATGGTTAAATTATCTTCATCATAGCTCTAGATAAAGACTGAAACACTTTAGAGTTTTAAGACGTGAATAGTGAAATTCTGCATTTCAGGGCTTCTGAAAGTCATTAATTTGAAATGTAGCTATAGGATTCCATGTGGTAAGCATCCCTATTTGTAAACAAGATGAAATAAATTATGTTTACTTACAAGAACAATAGGTGATTAAATGTAGATTAAAATGTTTTTGCTACATCACTTGAAATAAAAGCTTCATGTTGGAATTGCTCTAGCAATGTCAGTTAGTCTTTAGCACTAGAAGCCTGAAAAATGGACATGGCATGAAAGCTCTGAAATAGAGTTTGCCTTAAAGAGTATTGTTATGAAATAAAACTAGCTGTTAAAGTGAGCAACCACATGGATACCAGGGGAAAAGACTACCATGCTATTCTCTAAAACAGACTTTCAGCTAACTGAAAACATATTTTGAATATGTATCTCAGAAATCTCAAAACAAGTAAGTAATTATGGGAAAAGGTGTTTTAGAGCATGACTTGGCAGATAGGTGCCTTGATGAGTCCTTTATCTAACCTACATTTTGCCTTGGCAACTGAACTTGAAGCCCTCTGTGCAGAGTGCCATATAGCATGAACAGAAGGATGGTCCTTGTCCTAGAAAGCTCATAACTAGAGCAGAAAAGAGATGCTTCAGGTTAACCACTGAACTGTATTATGCTAGACTGAGAGAAAGATTTGGGTTGATTTAGTGTGAAGTCTTACAGGGTTGGCCCTCACAATGTCTGCTGGAATCAACAGCCATCAAAGCCAAGAACAACTAGTAAGGGAAAGGTTAAAACCTAGATGTATGTCTCTTTGGCAATACATCAAGGAAATCTTAGCACAGCATCTGCTGAATGGAAAAATAAATGTTTAAATTCACACCGTTCTGGAAGTCATGCCCCTTCCTTTGCTCAACAGAGGAAGTCTCTGCTTGAATTTGCAGAGAGAAAATCCCTGTCTGGACTGTTCTTTGTCCCCAAAAGGCACAAGAGGGGCTGACAGAGAAAAGCAAATAAACAGAGTGTACACACATTTTACTAAATATTCTGTGGAAAACTCTGAGACAATTGCACGTGTTGCATTTATGAGAAGTTTGATTGAGTTCTCTTCGTAGAAAGGAGAAAGTTAGTAATCTACCTAGTACTTAAACCCACATTTTCTGACCATGACTGTGACTCTGAAATTTATGGAGTTGGAAAAGCCTTTCATTAGAGTTCATGTGTTCTGAAAAGAGGGTCCCTGTAAACCCTCAAAACCTGGCTATGTCTAAATGTTTCAGTTTCTGGCTTCTGACTTGAAGTGTGAGGGTACTGTGATAAGTAATCTGTATAAGGCCAGGCCAATATTATGCCAACAATATATTGGTGAGATTTGCTTATATGAAATCTCTGAAGGATATTGAGTCTGTCACACCTCTTTAATTTCACTCTGGGGCTAAGAGTGGAAGTGAAGGCATCTGGGATGTTGAATGGAGAAAATCTCCAATTTATTGCATGAGAGGTAAATGCTATTATCAGTTCTGAAATACTTGTTATAGACATTTACAATCTGATTACCTTTTTCAGGCTCTTCAACTTTCCTGTGACTACTTAGGTATTTTGAGGGGACTTGGCAAAGCAGTATATAATTTGCATAGTTTCATGAAACTATTAAAAAAAACAAACCACAAAATCAGGACTCTGCATCATTCTTAACTCTCCAGCATTACAACCAAAAATAAATTTGCAGCTTTATCAGCTGTAGACACCCACGAGTTAAATCTGCAAGGAGAAACTATACAGCACCACAGAGTGAAAACTGCAAAAAGAAATGAGGACTACTCATGGGTGACTCTCTATTAAGGGTCACCAAGGCACCCATATCTGCTGGGCTTACAGGCATTCATGTGAGGAATTCTTCCTTCTGGGGGCTAAGGTCGGAGATGGTGCTGGGAATGTGGCATAACTTCTGCAGAGCACAGCCTGGTATCCTTTGCTACTCTTTCACAAATGATACTGGAAGGTGGAATTTGGGCTGATCAAGGAAAGCTTCAGATCCCAGGGAGTGCAAGTGAGAAGTGTTGATGTCCAAGCTACCTTTTTTTCTGTTTTATGGGTTACAGGAGAGGGTGTAGCTGGAAATTGCCACATAATGCAAAACAACTTCTGGCTTTGTGGCTGGGGTTTTTTTGAGGGTTTTGGCCTTTATGACAATGGGACATTCTACCGTGATTATAGACTGCAGGGAGGGATGCCTTCCGCCTGCCCAGAGGGCACAGAGGAATCTTTAGCAACACACTGATCAACTTGATGAGGCAGGCTTTAAACTAAAGGACTTGGGGTACAGGACTCAGAGTGGCAACACTCATGATATTGCAATATACTGGGGAATAGACCAAGCCAACCAGAGTTGCAAACAAATGCTACATAGCTTCCTCCCAGGATGAGAATCAGACCAACCACCTCAAGTATGTGCATAGTGAAACACTCAGGCTAGGGAAGAAACAGGAACAGCTGGAACAGACACAGTGTGAGAGTTGTATTGTAGAAATAACTGAAACATGGTGGACAACTCACATGACTGGAGGATCATGATGGATGGCTATAAGTTGTTTTGTAAAGATAAGAATCGGTGTAGCACTTTATGTTAATGAAAACCTTCAGCATTGTGATGAGTTGACCTTGGCTAGACACCAGTTGCCTGCCAAGGTCATCTCTCACTCCCTTCTGCAGCCTGGACAGGGGAGAGAAGATATAACAAAATGTTCATGAGTCGAGATAAGAACTGGAAGAGACTGCTCACCAAATACTGTCACAGGCAAAACTGGCTAGAATTAGGACTATTAATGGAATTTATTACAAACAAAATCAGTGAAAGATATTGAGAAGTAAAATCAGACCTTAAAAACACCATTTCCTCACCCCTCCCTCCCTTGCAGCTATATGTCCTACCCCAGTGCAGCAGGGAGACAGCAAGTGGGGCTTATGGTCATTTTACCACCTATGGTTTCTCTGCCTGCTGAAGGGTAAGAGTCCTTCTTCCTCTGCTCACCATGGGGTCCCTCCCATGGGACACGGTTCTCCATGAACTTCTCCAGCATGGCTCCAATGTTCCCAAACTGCTGCAACACAGGTCACTCTTCCAGAGGGTGAAGTTCTTCAAGGACAAGGTGCTCCATTGTGGGGTCCTCTCTCTACAGGTCTCTCATGGGGTCACAGCTTCCCTTCAGGCATCCCCTGGTCCAGTGTAGGGCTTCTCCATGGGCTGCAGGTGGATCTCTACCTCCTTGTGATCTCCAAGGGCTGCACAGCTGCCTCACCATAGTCTGCACAATGGGCTGCAGAAGAATCTTGGCTCTTGTACCTACCACACTTCCTCCCCATCCTTCTCCATTGACCTTGGCATTTCCAGAATTGTTCCTTTCACATATTCTCACCCCGATTTTCTCTGGCTGCAACAAGTGTAAAATAATATTCCTGTTCCTCTTCCTCTTCCTCTTCCTCTTCCTCTTCTTCACCTTTTCCATCTTCTTTTTCTTTGTCTCCATCTTCTCCATCTTCATCTTCATCTTCATCTTCATCTTCATCTTCATCTTCATCTTCTTTGTCTTCTTTTTCATCTTCATCTTCTTCTTCTTCGTTTTTGTCTTCTTATTATTATTCCTCTTCTTCTTTGTCGTCGTCATCTTCGCCTTAGTCTTCTTCTTCGTCTTCTTTTGTCTTTGTGTCCTGCCTTTTCTTCCTCTTCTTCAGTATGTTATCACAGAGGTTCTGATATTTTACCATCAATTCTAATTGATCCAGCCTTAAATGTGTGGACAGGCACCAAGATGGAAATATAGACAAATATATTTGTAGTTCTCAAATACTCTTTGAGAGCTACGAGGTCATTGCCAGGGTGTGCAGAGATGCTGTTAGAAAAGAACAAGCTGAGTGTGAATTGAAATTTGCCCTACAAAAGGGTTCTTCAGGTATTCAAACAACAAACAGAAACAGAAGAAAAATATTGGCGTACTGCTAAACAGGAGATGTGAATTAGTCACCAACAATTCTGAAAAGTGTGAGATTTTTAATACATCCTTCACCCCTGTGTTTGCCAGCACTGTAGGGTCTCAGATATTGGGAAGAATACTCTAGGCTGATGCAAACAGAGAGTAGAGACTCTACCTCTGACTTTCTCTACCAGTAGAGAAAGAAGAGTTGGTATTCGAGCTGTTGCAGAAACTTGAACACTACAAATCGATGGGCCCTGACAATAACCACCTGAAGGTGTTAAGAGAGCTGTTTGACATCACTGTGAGACTACACTCCATAATCTTTGAGAAGTTTTGGAGATCATGGGACAGCCAGAAACCTGTCATTTCTCAGTGCTAAAGGCACCACTATTTGCGGGAAAAGCCTAAATCCAGCTGTTTTAGTTCCATTGGTCTTACCTCTTTCCCTGGAAAAATTATGGAACAATTTCTCCTGGGAGGTGGTCCAAATGAAAAGAAGAACATTTCTGGCAAAGGTTAGCATGGATTCACCAATGGCAGATCATGCTTGACAAATTGATTTTCCTCTACAACAAAGTAACTACTGCTTTATCAGTGTGGGGCAAGGGGTGGACATTGTGCACGTGGATATCTCCAAGGCTTTCAATACAGTTTCTCAGAGCCACCCCTAGAAAAGCTGTTATGTTCCAGCCTAGACAAGTGGTCAGTGAGGTAGGTGGGGAGCAGGCTGCCTGTGTACATCCAGCATGTGGTGATATAAAGCTCTTTTAAAAATTGCCAGCCTGTCACAAAAATATGGCCCTCCAGGGACAGACACTGGACCCAAAACTGTTCAGTATCTTCAATAAGTGATCTAGAGTATGGGATCAAGTGTACAGTAATAAAATTGGGAAATGATTCCAAACTGAGTGGCAATGTGGACACTCCATAAGGGACAGCCATCCTGCAGAGGCACTTGGATAGGCTGGAAGAGTAATGAGAACCTTAGGAGGTTCAACAAGGACAAGTGGAAGGTAATGTGTCTGGGAAAATATAAGCATAGGATGGCATCTACTTGTCGGGGAGCAAGCAGCTCTGTGGAAAGGGACACTGGATGTCCTTGGACCAAAAACTCAGTGAACAGTCCTGCTATGGCAGAGAAAACCAGTGGGATGCCAGGCTGCATCAACCAGGACACCACCAGCAGAAGTAAAGGAGTCTCTGTCTCACTCTACTCAGCACGTATCAGGCTACACTTGGAACACTCTATTCACACAAAAAGAAAGTGCCAAACAGACACACAAAAAGCAGACTGGCTGTTCAGGATCCACAGAAAGTCCACAAAGATGACCAAAGGACCAGGAAACCTGCTATATGGGAAAAAGCTTGGAAAACTGGGGTTTTCTGCTTTGGGAAAGAAGGCTTAAGGGAGAACTAATAGCCATGTTCCAGTATTTAAACTGGACGGTAAAGTTGACAGAAACTCCCTTTTTACAGGAGTGACGTAGAAAAGATGTGGGGTAATGGGTTCATGTCACTCCTAGGGAGATCTCATTTGAACACAAAAGGAAAATTTTTCCCAATGAGAACAATCATGCACTGGAATGATCAGAGGGAAGTGGTGGATTCCCTAATTTGGACACTTTTAAGATTTGGTTGAACTAGGTGCTGAACTATCCTGTCTAATCTAGGCTTCTGCCAAGGAAGGCTGGACCACACGATCCTTGTGGTCCCCTTCTAACTTGGTGTTCTATGGTTCTCTGAAAACCTAGAAACAGTGCATCCATTTCACTGCTAAACCTTGTTAAGTCTGGTAAGGTTCTAGACAGGTTAAGAAAAACAATTCCCAATCCAAGTGACTTAGCAGCACAGACACTCAACATCCATAATTCACATCATTGCAAGTTCTGTGTGTCTCATCTACTGTCTGTATGCTTTTGTTCTCCATCTTAGAGGTATTAGTAAGGATAGATACAGTGATAGAGAGGTGCACAAATGTAGCAGTCTTACAACATGCTGTTTAATATGGAATAATGGAATGTTCAAAATGAATCTTCTAAGATTTTACTGTAGCACAGGAATAATTTTCAAAATATGTATTTGCCATATAATTCAATGAAAAATCAAATTTATGATCCAAACCACTTCAAGATCGAAACAAATATAAAGTTGAAAACTGTCAGAATATAATTAAGTGGAACAAGAGGACTAAATTTTGTCAGTTCTCTCTACAATGGTCTGCGTGTTTACGATCTCCCTGTCTTAAAAACAAACAGTGGAAAATCTAGTAGAAAAAGAGAAACTTCAGAAAGAGACAAGGGTGATCAAAGGTACCAAGCAACTTCTGTACTAGGTCTGGCTGAATAAACTGCTACTTTCCAGCTGAGATTAAAAGAATTTTGGAAGGTAGGTCCACAAATCATCATGTCACATAGGAAGAAAATTGATTTTCTCACCACCTCCAGAACATACCAGTAGGAGCCTGGTTCAAAGCAACCAAAGGTGTCCCCTAATCAGACAAATAACAAGTTGTGCTCTCTATCAAGTTTGTTTTATTTTAAAGTTCACGTGAAGAAATGAAATGGCAGGCTGGACAAGTTCTTGGAAGAGCAGTTTATTTAAAGACATGAGAAAAATATATGGTTGCCAAATGTACGTACTAAAAAGTCAGGCAGCTCTATACAAGTAAAGTAAAGTAAAGTAAAAAGCAAGTTGTGTTAGAAAGAAGAGCATCACGTTTTGCCCTTCTCATTCTTTCTAGGTCCTTTGTTAACAATGCAGCTAGAGGGAGAACACAATAATATGAACCTCTATGATAGAACTGATATGACAGCTTCTGTGTTATAAAATTACAGCTCAAATTACTAAATTAATACTACATGCAGATTAAATAACAATTGCATCATTGCATTTTAGATATCTGAAATTAAATTTGAAAAATACAGTGCCTCCCATCAGTAGTGTTGGGTTCTTCTCTTGGATTTATTTCACTAGTTCAGAAAAACAAAAAATCTTCATCAAGCATGAAATACTTCCATAGGACAACAGGCCAAATGACAATATTAGGAAAATTTGTATATAAAACCAGAGAGGTTTCATATACAGAGTGCAAATTACTGTCACTGAACTTTTTCTTTTCCATTATTTAATAGGCAAGAAAGTGAAAAATGATAGAGTTAAGCATGTTAACAAAATTTTCCTTCCCAACTATAAGACTACAACAACCTGAAAAATTGATTAGATATCCATAAAGTGTTTAAGTCCTTAATTTGGAATGACGAAGGGCATGGTCTCATCAAAATACTGTACCTCAGTGGAACCTAAGAATACGCATAATTATTTCACTCAGCTTTGCAATGACATTTGCTATAATAAGGAAAGCAGTGATTTTTAAAAATTAGTTTCCTTTTAGTTGTTAATGAATTAATGTTTTTAAATTATATTTTAAAGAAAGAGAAATTCTGGAACATCATTAAGCACTGTAGTACTGATTTAGCTATGGAGATGTATATTGCATTTCCAGCTACTTTTCCAAGTTTTTTATTGTAGTATTCTGATAGACTCACTTTTTGGAAACTGTTGCATGAGGTTAACGTGATTTGGGTTGATGTGCGTATTCATTAGGTATATTAAAACTTGTAAAACTTTTCTTATCCATTACTTCTTATGCCTTAATGTGCTGTCATTTTCTGCTTCCTCAATTAAAATGGAAATCATTTGAAGTCTTTCAGATGTCCTGTGTGTAAAAGCATACACTGACATTATTTTGATTAAATATGACTCCTGAATACTCATCTTTCCATTTTTTTTTAGCAAGGCAGCTTCCACCTGCACCTTTTCTGAAAGGCATCAGCATGTGTATATTAAAGTTTAACATTTCTTTAGCTCCCTCTACACAGGAGAGGCTGTGAGCTTTCGAAGCTGAGGCTAAGAATCTGTTTATGCATAGTGTTGAATTAATATATTTGACTCAACCCCTTGGCCCCTTAAGTGAGAGAAAAATAAATTTTAATTGAGAGAAACAGACAATCAACCATGATAAGGGTGGTTTTGAACTTTTGAAAGACAAAAAAAGAGCAAATGAATCTGCAAATTCTACTTTCAGATCTGTATGTGTTCTATTTTGAATTAATAAAATTTAAACGAGACAAATATTTCAAATTCATTCTATCTTAGCTCTAGGTGGGGAAATTTCCCCTTTCTAATACTTCCTTGGCATTTCAGTTAATGTGTATTGATTTATAGCAGTAGAACAACACTGAACTTGTTTACATGCCAGATTCTGATTTTTCTCCCCGCATCACAAAGACAGCAGACTACATCCAAAGCCCGACAACTAATTCTGCATTTAGATACACTGAACACCTCACACATATCTCTCTACTAGGTGGTATGAAAAAGAACAAAATGGCTGGAAAAGCCCTAAACTTCTGGAAAGGGAAATATAGATGTTTTCCCAAGTGCTGTTTCCAAGAGACCTCTCTGCACTGTCTCAGGTGCATGTATCTGAAGTGTGACTGGAATATGGAAGCCTATCTTAGAAAGGAAATAAGACCTAATTTCTTTTATGCTAAGAAAAACCAGTTCCAACAAAATAGGTATGAATTATAACAGAGCAACTGGAGGCTGTTCTTAAAAGAAAATGAGAACTGAGTGTGTAACAAGGATATCACTCTGCCTTCTAAATGAAAAGCCGTGTATCTACTCCTTCTAGAATGCTTCTTTTGATTTCTTGCCCCACGAAATTTAATTAATTTCAATGATTTTTGCAATGCTAAGATCTTATAACTGGATTAATGTTTTGTACTCTCTAAACATTAGCTAAAACTCTCATTTCTTATTTCAGATTATTTTAAAACACAATTGTGACTTTCATGCATGACATGAGAACCACCCCAAACTTTGATTAATTTTCATTGAATGTACTTTGCAATAAATCCATTTGGATGTTATAAATCTTTAATGCTAATTTATTTGAAATAATGTAATGTAAAAATTTGAGATGATTGCAGAAAGTGGAAAAACAGCCAAAGTATTAATTCCATTAAGGTTGAAAAAAGTTTTTTTCAATGAATTGCCTTGGGTTTAAGGTTTTTCTGTCCCTTCTGTAATATACTAAATCTGAATAATGGCAGGCAGTAGAAAACTTTTCTTCTGATAGGTACAATCTTCTGAAAGGTACAATCTGACGGGGAAATACCAAAAAATTTGTCCAACAGAAATATATGTTGTAAATAGATATAAACACCTTAAACATAGTATGCAATAAAAATTATGTGATATTACACTAATCTAATATAGCCAAAATAGAGATCCTATGGAGAGTTCATACTACACAAAGTACTAGACATGGCCAACACTCAAAATTTCTACTCCAGAAATTGAGACTAAAACTTATCTGTGTTTGGGATCTTACCTCCCTTTCTTTGTTATCTAAGGTATTCCTCATTACAAGATAGGTGGGAAATATGAATTCACTT
Organism: Sylvia atricapilla; assembly: GCF_009819655.1. Taxonomy (NCBI): domain Eukaryota; kingdom Metazoa; phylum Chordata; class Aves; order Passeriformes; family Sylviidae; genus Sylvia; species Sylvia atricapilla. The sequence continues at coordinate 28,202,157 of NC_089174.1, forward strand.
CCCCAATATCTGCAGGAAGAAATCTTAATTTGGACTGCAACACAGAGTTCAGATTTATCAGAATGTTCTATTGTTATTGGAAAGATGGGAGTTGATCATGTATTTTGTGCAGCCTGTCATGCAGGAATTGGTTTGTAAGAGAGGACATGCATGCAAAATTTTATCTTACTTTTGTCATTAATGTATTCTGTTTAAGATTGATAATAAAAGCTTAGCTGGCCCACAGGACCAACTTGCATGATGCAATAATACATGCAATTAAAATACCCCATAAAATTTGCTTAATTATAGTTATATAATCTTCTCTGGAATATTTTTTTTTCACCTACTTGAGGTGAGGTGTCCCATTGTCTTCCACTCAGCGGCTATTTGTATGAATAGAAAAGAAGTTTGATATACCACTAATTTAGAAATACCAGCAATTAAAATCAAGTCATTTCAGAACAATTAGTGCCAAATCATGTAACCTGAAACAAAAGAAATAATATCATTAGACATACTGAGTCAAAGCAGTCAACAACCTGTCTCAGTCTATGTTTAGGCTAAAGTCACTGTTGCGTGCTGATGAACAATTTATCAGACTAGCAGATGAAGGATTTTTATGCAATATTAGCAACTGACTGCATCGAGACTTCAAGATTTCTTATGTAAGAGTTAGGTGAGTGTTTCTATAAAGCAACTGTCCTCCAAACACCTGCTATCTAACGAGGCATGTATCAAGATATAATTTATATTCTTAAGGGATGAAGGGATTCTTCAATTAGCAAGTTACCAAAATGCAAAGTACTAGCTTTGTAAGCAATTGAGTTGCAATGAGCAGACGGACCACAGATGAAGGCTTTCTGTAAAATTCTTTGGGAACGATCAATGTAATGGTTTTTAAGTCCTTCTGTAGCATTGTTGGAAAAAAGTAATTGTCTTTCTCTTTCATCTATTTATCATTATCATTTGCTTTAGTGAATCTCATTTAAATCTCACTAAACTGGGCCCTGTTTTCAGACCTGATTTATGATTGCCCTCAACCAAGCCAATCAGTGACTCATATGTTGGTGCTTATCAGGATTTGCACTGAAAGAGCAGGAGAGCCACCTCTGCTACTGAAAAAAAGTCATCTGCAGGGACTCCCCAGTAACAGTTCCGTTTAGGGAAATTCTCCTTATCATAATGCCATGAGAACTTTGTTAGAACTCTTGTTGTGCCCTGAAAGTCACTCTGTAAAAACTCGGAAAATATGCTTGGATTGTCACTCCACTGCATTATCAGAAGGTGAAATTAGGGATGCAGTGGTAACACAGGCTTCAAATCCTCCTAGCTTTGTGTGGGAGGAGGTGAAAAATGACAAATATCAAACCAGTTTCCTTGTTCATTTTTTAAGCACCATTAAAATTGTTTTATGTAGATGGCAGATAACATTCTGAGAGATTTCAAGTGGGTTTCTCTGCCTGTCAATATACATATATGTGCACATAACCTTCTCTTAAACTGAAAGAACTGTTTTTGTTTTTTTCAACTCTCTTGGTGTCCTGTTGGTTACATTCCTTTTTGCTAAGAGTCAGATAACTGCCCTGGCTAATGACAGCATGCCCAATGACAAAAAAGAAAAAGATTACTGAGACTACCAGCACTACTAGCTTTTCAATAAAAGAGTTGTAGGTATCCTAACTTTTCAAACATTTCATAACAAGAAGCAGAAAAAGTGTGAAACATTCTTTAAGTAAGAGAAAATCAGAGAAATGTATCTAGGACAATTCTTGGGAAGAGAAAATGGAAGAAAACCAGACCTAAACCAACGCAAATACCTTTCATTGGTGTTACAAAACACTATCTTGCAAATACAGTACAAAACTCAATAATGGTCTGTTATTTCCAGGTGATAGATACATGGTTAGCTTTCATGTAAATGCTCATTTTTGTCATTTAGAAATCCTTTTGGAATGGAAAAATATATCCTTGTTTTTTGTAGTGCTGACTTTTAACTTATGATATCCTGTTACTTTGCAATCTGCCCTCAATAGCACTTAAGAAATCTCAGCTTTTAATAGTTTGGAAGCTTTGCAATATTAACTTTCTTATTTTTAGCTGGCATTTTTCAGTGATAATAAGAAAAATAAATAAACTTACAATTCCACAGATTTAAGCCCAAAGAAAAAGCAAACGAAATGACAGTATTTTATTTAGTGTCATTTTTCATGGACTAATTACACCAATTAAAACAGAATTTCATTACCTGGCTAGCACACAAAGACATGAAAAATCTGTTTGACATTAACTGCAATGATAAAACTCTGGACTAGGTCTAGATTCACACAGAGGTCTTATGGATCCCACTGGCTTCAGGGGCTATAGATAGACCATTTCTCAGTAAGGTTAAGTTCACTTTCCCTTTTGTCATGAAGATATAATGCTGTATTGTCAGAGAGAAATATCCTGTTTCTGTACAGACTCCAGCAGGGAAGTGCCATGCTGGTGTTACATGCATAGGCAGCAGTCAATGAAAAGGTCAGAGGAAGGATGAACCCTGAATTTGTACAAAGGATGGGGGTGCAATGTACTGAAACCTGCAGCATTAACTCCAGATGCCTCTATGAGCGCAGAATGAAATTTACTCGAAGAGACAGAACTGAAAACAGCACCAGATTTCTACATTCTCACCGGAAAATTGCTTAATCTGCCTAATAATTAAGAATGATAGATTAATAATATAAGTTTCATGAGTGTTGAAATACTTGGTAAAAGAGAATTGCATAAATACTAATTCGTGTTTTCCTAATGCTGAAGCATCACAACTGATTGGCAGTGAGTTTAAAAAACTCCTTTTAAGAACATTTTGTTCCCTCAGAGATTTAAGGTCGAATCACTTGAAAAATCATGTTTGTTATCTCTGTAATTGGAGTTCTATATCATTGTCAGATCGCAGCTGAAGTAAAGAAGTCCCTTCTATTCAAGATATTTAAAATTGGGATATAGCTCCTGTTTTCAGGAGCTTCAGTTTTCAGGTCTGCATGAGTTCATGTGGAACATGAGGATATAGTAGAGCAAAAATACAAGAAAAATAGGGATGCTTGCTGCGTTATGCCAGAGAAATTTATTTCTTGAATATCCTCTCCTTCAAGGGCCTGTGTAAAAGGTTGGAGTAGCTGGAAAACAACAGCCATTGATCCTCATTTCCAGAGATGCACAGTGGATGCTGAGAATGGCAGAGCTTGAAATTGCTCAGTTTCTAAGACAGGTGGGCAGTCTCACAGGAAAACTTTGAAGGCTTTGGCAACCCAGTACTTTGTATTACACTTCCAAAATTCCTTACAACAGATGTAAGAATTCAGCCTATTTCTACTATTTTCACATATTTACAGTGCCTGGTGTGTTGTGAACTTTTTTTTGTGTAAGCTTGAAACATATTCTCTGTAATGTGAGAATGGAAATGCCATTGCCTATTGATTATAATATGATTTCTGGATAAGAGGAGAACAAGAACAAGCTGGACAAAAGTAAGATAGAGAAACAGAAAACATTTACATTTCACAGTGTATAAATTGGCAGGATATTACGTAAATTACAAGTTATCTTTCCTGGGGATCACTTTCTTGATGCATGTATATACAGCTAAAAATCAATGAGATTTTTCATCACAGACATGGCCCCTAAAAAATCCACCAGCATTTGACTTCCAACATACAGTCATTTTTCTTTTTTGTAATTCAAAAATGGGTAAGTATCTGCAATTCTGTTTGATAGAGAGCAAGAGAAAAAATCTGTTGTGGTGGGAACTCAGCTGTTTCTCTATGGTGTTCTCTTCTGACTGGATCTCTGAGTGTTGCTAGAAATATTTTACATTTCAAAGGAGCGGATAACATAGAGAACAACATTAGCTACCTAACTTTGCTCTATGTTTGTTCGGTGTATATTTATTCTTAAATCTTCATAGAACAGTTCTATATTTCAGATAATGATGCTTACTTATCTGCCTTGCAAATGGACAATCAAGGTTCAGTGGCATAAATCTTGCAGCACATGGAGACCATTTTTAATTTAATGTTATTATTTTAGCCATTTATAAAAGGAAAACCAAGATACCACAAAATCCCTTTAAAAGTGTTTAATTTTTTTTAGCTCTGTACTCAACTCAGAATAATTCAAAGAAAGGATATTTAATGAAAAGACATCTAATCAAATCTGCAGTGTTAACTTGAGTAAGAAAACTGTTTGTGTGCTTAACTAATATAGTGAGAATATAAACTCAATATGAAGAACTCTCACCTTTTTGTATCATTCCTGTTCATGTAAAAATTAGATCAAAATTAGGTTGACTCAAGCCCTGGATGCACAGGAGGAGGTAGTACCCAAGTCTGTCTTTCTATGCTTGATGTCAAGGCAAGTCTCTTATCATTACTGATTTTAAAGAATCAGTATTTAAAGTACATAAATTCTTTATTTTTAAAGAATTAAAAATACTATATTAAAAAAAAGTGACACATGTACCACCAGCAAGGAGTGAATCTGTCTAACTAATCTAACTCTCTGGCCTTGAAAATCCCTGTTTCCATACATACTGCATAAAACAGCTGAAAGCATCAAAAGTTGGATAATGGGGCAGATTATCAAGGCAGCAAAATAATGTTGTTACATGAGGGACCTTAATGTTGCGTGTAGGATAGTGAACACTGCTTGCTTGAAGCCACAAATGCATGTTTCTCCACTCTGCAGTAGATAAGTGGTAAAATGTTTTATCATGTGGAGCATGAAATTATCCTGAAATACAGATGTTCTGGTAAAGATATTTCAGGGTTCATTTATTTGAGAGTGCTCATGTTAAACAAAGTAGGTATTTTCCTGAGGGTTACATTCACAAGAAGCAAATTATACTGAGTCAGATGTGTCATCTTGAATATCCCGGTATTCCACTGTTTTGAAGAAATGGCGGCCAATTAATCTTGCATTATTTTCTGTATTCTGCTATTGTGTTGTTGCCTAGGTATGTAGTTACTATGAGGAATCACCATTAAGCTTTTTTCACATGTTTGTTTATTTTGGTTGTTGTTGTTGTTTCGGTTTGGTTTGGGGTTTTTCTGTTGGGGTTTTTTGTTAGGGTTTTGGTTTTTCTAACATGAATTTGAAGTAGCTATTTACCCTGTTCAGGATGTCTTGTCACTTTGTTGGTTTTTTTCTGTAACATGCTGGAATTCAAAACTTTGCATAACAGTTTCATTGAAGTATTTGATTTTCTATTGTCACTGTGAATTATTTCAACTAAATGTGGACATTTTAAGTAATTATGCATTGTTATGTTTTTACGTTATAGCTTTAGCACATTTTAGTATTCACGACGACTAAAAGTAGAGTTTTCTGGCAGGCAGAAAGATGCAAAGTTAAATTGAATCTGTTATGACTGAAAAGAGTGACTGGATTGCTTAAAAGTTAGCAATGCATTAAAGGTTTTGTGGCTTCTTTCAACTCTTTACATTTATAACTAAATGAAAGTTTAAGTCACAATGTAATTCTGAAAGATGGTATATTCTTGTTAATCTTGAATATACTCTGTGACAGCAAAGCCTCATTTGACTAATTGAAATTGCTGCCCTAGATCCCATAATTTTACATATGAGAAAAAGTATGCCTACTTGACCAAATTAAATGATGACATGCACATAAATGATTGCCTAGGTATGACTCCAAATTGTTGAAACGTAGAGAAACCTACAGCCTGTCTTAGACAAGTCCCAGAAGAAGAAAATCAGAGTTAATATAGAATCTGGCACATCTGCAATGGCAGAAACATTGCAGGCATCTTTCGACCTGCAAACCATCCCTGAGGTAGAGATATCAGTGGTGGGTCCACATAGTAGTGAAGACACACTTCACTATTAGCACACTAGGCTTTCTCTCTTTTTTATACACTTGTTGAACCTAGATTTTCTGTTTCAAAAATTCTCCTGGTTCTGCAGGTGCATAGGGTGAGGCATTGTCTGAAAAATTATATATTTTGATATGTAAAAAGATTTATCTAAATTAAGTTGCCTGTTGCAAATTTCACCAAAGTAATTGATGATATTTCCCCAAGACTTCAGCTGGAGTTTAGGAGGAGGGTGGTTATCACTGACAGAGAAAGTCATTTCAGATCCTTGTTTATGCCAAAGTGCTCAACTTTGTACTGCGGCCCTAACTGAAATATAACCATCTGCCTGCCTGCCCTAAATCAGGATTGAATGCTTGCTTTTGATATGTAACTTATAGTATCCTTACCAGACCCCTCTTTACTTTCAGCTCAAGGGAACAGGGACACTCAGCTCTCAAAAAACAGACTGTCACTATTGGTCAGATGAAATTTATCTCTAAGGCAGCTTTGACTCGATGTTTATGCTGACAGCATCTAGAGGCTTCTCTACCTCAGAGATCACAAGAATAAGAGGGCTACTAGATGGTCACAAGATGGTTAGGAAGATAGGAAGTGAATAAATTACAGGAAAAAGAGACATATACTCCACAAAGTAATAATGAGATTTACTGTTTTCCAGAAGAATTTCAGAAAAGGATGATCAATTCAGTAGACGAGAAACTTGGAAAAGAGGTGGGAAATCTATCTGGTTTTGCTTTCTTTTCCTGCTTCCTCTTTTCTTTTCCTGTTTCCTGGATGCTCCACATTCACTTAACTAAGTCTAAACAAAAACAAAGACAGTGCTTTTATTCCTCAGTTTCTAATAATCCTGATAGTCCAGAGACTGCCCAATCCTCTGAGCCAAAGGACTGTCATGGTGGGAACAGGGACTTCCCATTTGTTTCGACACTGAGTTTGTCAGAGATCAGCTATATCAGAGGAAGATTCTTGTGTCCATGGGGCCTGATCAGATGCAAACCAGAGAACTGAAGGATCTGGGAGGTCTTATGGAATTCTCTCTATCAGCAGCCAAAGGTCAAGGAATCTGGTGTATTCCCTCCTGTCTGAAAGTTGCCCCATGTTATTCTAATTTACAAGAATGGTATAAGGGAAGATCCAGAAAAATACAGACCTTTGAGTCTAACTTCAACAGCTGGAAAAATTATGGAGGAGATAGATAGAAACTGGATGCAATCAAAAGTAGTTTAAAGGACAGTGCAGCCATCAGGCACAGTCAACATGTCTTCACAAAGAGAAAATCCTGTTTAATCAATCTAATCTCCTTCAGGATAAGGTCAGTGAGTTGAGAGATGCAGATGATTTAGTTTTCTGGCATTTAGTGATGTTTTTTTACTGTGCCTTGCATCACCCTTTTGTAGCAGAGGCTCAGCTGTGGCTGTGTGAGCTGGTGGAGCCCTGGGTGGAGCAGGGCTGAGAGGTTTGACAAACAGGCTGGCAAAGTGGCTACCAGCTGCTCCTCAGGGCTCAGTCCTCCCTCCAGGTCTGGGTAATATTTGGATCCATGATCTGGATGCAGGAGTTTAATGGTGCATTAGCAGCTCTAGAGGAGACTTCAGTGTGCCGTTCCATTATGGGCTAGACTCTTTTCAGGAGAGAGGAGCCTGATACATACCCAGTATATACTGGACTCCATCAGAGCAATTACTTTCTCTTTTGTCACTGTCTTTCTCTCTTCTTTTTATTTTTAAATTGTTTTCCTAATATAAGAAGGATGCAGATTCAGCATATTGCAAGGCTAGAATTAGTTTGATCTCAGGCAAATAGGTTTTTAACCAAAGAAAGATAGCTCAATAAAATATAGATTTCAGTTTACTATATATCTCAATAATAATTGTTTGATAATACTGTACTACTGACCCCATGGGAACATATTTCTTTGTACTAAGTGTCTTGAGTAATTTATCTTTATAAGTTACTTTCACCTGGTGTGAATGCAATTCCCTCCTGCTGAACATTTCCTATGCTTTTGTGGCTTTTTTTTAACTCTTATCTGTAATCAGAATTGGTAGAGGGTGAACAGTAATGGAGACCTAAGGTGTACAACTTGTCTTTAATGACCAATAGATCCATTCTCACATCTCTGAAAAAAAGAAAATAATACTGCACAGTCCCAAGCTTGGTTACTCTGACACTTACAACACTTCGTGTGCATCTACTCCTAATAAAAGGAAGTAAATGTAGAGACAGGCCCTAGTCTAAAATCACTCAATTAAGACAAAGGAGGGAAGACTTATTTTGACATCCTTCGATGTCCTTTTTCACTTCTAGAGGAATATTGCCTTTCTACCAAAGAGAATTAAGAAGAGAGGTTTATACAGATTTGGGGCATTTATTTGCAAGGTTAGCAACAGGTTCAAAGTTTCTATTAAAATGTTGAGGTAATTATTTTATTATCATCTAGCCTTATATGCATAGCTCCTGTTTCAGTTCTCTTTGATGAGCTGTGTGGCCTTGCTCCAGTCCTCGCCTAGTAAAAACCCAGTATCTGCAGCGCCAAGAGGTCATGCTAAGAGATAGAGTATTTTGCCACCACAACAGTATTATGCTGACAGAGCCTGGTCACTCCAGGCCAGAGCTGGCTAACATCCACCCAGGAGCATGAGCAGGGAAAATACATCTCTTCTTGTAACCTTGTGTGTAGACGTAACCTTATTAGCAATCTTCTCCTTCCCATATGTCTCTCTTAAAATAGAATGCTTTATGCTGCACATAAATTGTATTTAGAAGGTTATTCTATGAACATTTATTTTTGACTCTAATGACTTCAGAGAGGGGAATGTCATTTGCTATCAGTTTAAATAGTGCCTAGCAGAACGGGGCTTTGACCTGCTCTGCTCTTTACAGCTGCCATATATAGATAAATAAACATCTCCTGGTTTAATAAATGTCTCTAAATCAGCATTTTCAAGCACAAATAGAAGTAAAAAAAACACCTATATATACAGTGTTTCAGTGAAGTTAACTGTACACTCTCCCTTTTCCCCTTCAAACCTCCTTTTGGATTTAGAGAAAGGGCAATACTTCTGTCACTGCTTCTGCCAAAAGGATTAAATCTTCTTCTGAATGTGTTATTTTCTTTTTCCTAGTTATAATTCATAGTGTAAGAAGAATAACTAATTGAATTCAGTTTTAGAGGGGAACGGGAAAGTTTTATTTCCTCAGTGATATGCCCTCATATCAGAAAACAGCATACTAATGTTGGCTTCTGACCATGTTAATGATCTGTATATCTCAATAGGGCTAATTAAACAGAAAACAAGGGGTGAAAGGCAGTATCTGAAGAAAATTTTATTCTGCATAGCATTCCAGCATCTTGGAAAGATTTTAATAATTGCTTTTGTACATGTCCAGCTGTTTACCATGCAGCCTGAGGGGAAGTCCTTATTTATGAGGAGAACTCTTCACCACTGATTGTAATCATGTGCAAAATGGTCTTTTCATCTCATGCTCATGAATATATCTTTGTTAAACTAAACAACAGCTGCTGACTCAACATTTGCCCTTAATGCGTGCAACTCACCTTTTGATCTCACAAAAGGAGTTTGTGCTTTGAGGGGACATTTCCAGTACTTATTAGGACTATTCTTTATTTTTTTTTCTAAAATAGGAAGACAATTTTTAAACAAAAACCAATTTCTTTTGATATTCTTGTAAGGCACAACACAATATATTCTTTCATTAAATTACAATTTCTGAAACTTATTAGAGGCTTTGGGTTATAAGTGTTATATATTGAAAGCAATGAAGGGTGAGAAAACATCCAAAACTATAAAGAAAGCAATAATTTATTATATCCTGTGGGACTCAACTGCTTGTTATAAATTAGTTTTCCATGTAAATGGGCTTTAAAAAAGATTAAACTTGATGCTGGTGCTGTAATTGTTATTCACAAAAACTTCAAATTAATTTCATTCTTTGGCTACTCTTTAATGCTAAGTTCTCGAAAAATCAATTTTTGGTTTTTCATTCTTGTATTTGAAATAAACTTAAGCTTACTGTAGTTAAAGGATTTGGATTATTGGCATGTCTGACAAAGCATACTTTGCACACAGAGGTTTAATGAGGTGACCTCCATTTAACTAAATATTCAGTGCTCAGTAGTCTGACTACTTCAGGTGATTCATATCACATAAAAATTAAGCAAGATACATTGAACACTTGTTCTAACATTATTCTTCTATCCATCATCGTGAAAATTTTAGAGAAGGTCTTCATGAAGTAGCCTGATTTGACCTTGTTCTATGGTCACGTCACCTGTCAAACTCCTTCCCGTGATCCAAGATGCAAGTCTTGGATGCAAAAGTCACACTGGCCTCCATGGACAGAGGAGACAATGGAACCCGTGCAAGGCATTCATCTCAGCTCCCTTTGAGGTGCTGAAAAGGAGCTTGATACAAAACATTGTGTGTTGGGTTTGCCTGCTTTGGCATCCTTTACTTCCATCTCTTGCTTGATGGGCAACCCGTGCCATGTGGGGCTAGCAAATGGCAGTCAATATTCTCCCTGCTGTGAATGTGTAAAGCAAACCTGTGACATTTTCTCAAACAGACAGCAAATTAATGCATAACCTTCACATTTAGAAAGTCTTCTCTTAAAGGGACATGATAGTCATGCAGGATAAAGGTAGATTATTTCAACTAAAAGCAGTTTTCCAGAGCTGATCTTTTCAACTTAATGAATTTATAAAATCATCTTAGTTGTCAGCAGAAGTAGCAACACATTAACTTTGATTATTTAGAGGAGAATAATAGGATCAGTTGTAGTGAGATTTGGGAAGTCAGATTTGCCAGCAAAGAAGCATTGGGAACTGGGTAAAGGTTTGCTCCTCAGCAGCCAACTGAATATTTTCACTCTCCGGTAAACTGGCTGTGGTTTTTCATTAGAGAAAAACTGGTGAAAATTTGAAGTCTGCTTTTTCATGTACTTGCCAAAGGCTTGAAAATATTTTGGTTTTTTAAAGGGAATATTAAAATTCCAAGATTTTTTTTTTCTACAAATTATCAAAAAGTAAACAATGCTCGGATGTGAAGTTTCTCTAATCCTTGTATATGTCTCCCAAAATAAAGAATCTTCTCTTAGCTTCTTTTACTATTAAACAGTGGGAATGCTCAAAGGACTATAATTTTTAATGAGCTAGAGTACTAATGATTTAGTACAGTGGTTCTTGATTAGCTATTTTTTCAGGATCTTTCAGTTCACAGACATCCTTGCTAATTGTAATGAGGCATATCAGAGGTCATGCAAAACTGGCTGAGATTATTCATCTTTGTATTGATGTGTGTGGTTGCTTGAAAAACCCTGGGTGTTCCATTTCATGCTTTTGTTATTCTTAAATTATGAACTATCAGATACATGTTCTCAATTTCCAGATGCTGGAACAGGCAGCCCATTTTGGACTACTGCCATGCAACCCTAAGAAGGTTAATTATATACACAAAGTTTTTTCAGGTGTCAGAGCAGAAGCCATTAACAATCGAGCCATGCACCTCCACAAACACTTCTAAGAGTATTCCACAAAGGAATTTTGCAAAGTAATGTAGATATGGCCAGATGGTTAGGGTGACTTTATATGTCTATATGTTTCACTGTCTAGATTACATTGTTTTTTTGAATAGTAAACTCAAGATATATACTGAAGATAATTTGCAATGATTACCAGCGGTTGGTAATCTGTACCAGTGCAAACTCCAAAATCTAATACTTAAAATGTTGTGAATGGAGAAGATATTTCTACAAAATATGTTGAAATATATCTGCAGAGTAGACACTTTCTATTTGTTTTTTACTAATAAAAGAGTTTTGATGCATAGTAGTCCCTTCTCAAGGACCTACCAAGAGGCAGTTCTTGTCCATTACAGAGAAGCAAATGATTCAACAAGGAATCTTCTCTGTCTTTTGGCACAAACCTCCCCCCCCCCCCCCCCCACCACGAAACAATACAAGTTGAAATTCAAAATCATCCTCAACCTTTAACAACAGAGGATCATGTTTTATGTCTGGTAGTCATTTTTCACAGGATTTAAACAGCAATATTAACAGGAGGTCTCATGACATTTTTAGAGTAAAGCCTCTAAGGTTAGGTGAATGATACCCTCAGGTGTTCTTATTTTCTACAGAAGACTTAGTAGATTTTTACAATAATAAATGCCACAGGTATAGTCTGAGTTCAAAAATCCCTAAACATTCACAATTTTATGGAAGTCCCTTTGCATCTCAGTTCTGAGAAGAGCTGCTTGACCAGATGCTTGGTGTGCACTTGTAGGTCTACAGACCATTATGGTTTCTATATTTTAATTGGGATTCTTTTCCCAAGTAGATACACTCAAATGATTTGTTTTTTCCACTTGGGAAAGAGACTTTTATTATATATGAGGTCAGATTTGAAATGTATAGCCACTCTTCCTCCTGTGCCTCCTCTAGATTCATGTATCATTGAGTAACCAGCTGGAAATAGCTGTGTAAGCACAGAACTAGCTGAACCATTGAGTTGGGATTCAAGGATACAGGCAAGGGCAGGAAAGCATCTGATTAGGGCACGAATGATGAGAGCCAAGGTCAGCTGCTCTCACATTTCTGGCTTTCACCACTAGATTATTGTTGCCACATTACTAATATACATTAAAATTGTGTGAAATATTTATTTCAGGGATTAATTTAGACCTTTTGATCTGGTCTTTCCACAGCAAGGCAGTCTTTTTCTCTTACAAAGATATGGATATGCGTCAAATTTACTGAAAGGAAACATTATTTCCCGTCTTTAGGTATCTTTTCACAGTAATTTTCAGGGACTTGCTTAATGAGCACAGTAATAATTAATTTCTCAACCTATATATGCAGGAGTGGGAGCAATGTCTTTCTGTAAGATGAGAGGTAGCACTGCTATGCACTTCTTGCAAAATGAGTCGGGTTTAATCAGAATTACAAAATTACATCAAAACTGAAAATAACAAGAGACAAAATAATAGTCAGATTTATGTGACTTGAAAGTTAGAAAAAAATTTAAGTGTTTTTCAACCACTTTTATATATCTTTAGTGGTTTACAACACTTCTCACCTTACAATATTTTTCTCTCAGACCTGATGAAAAAGTAAACTTCACATTTTTCAGATAAGCCAGAGGCTTTTTGCCTCACAAAGATTCTGATCCATTCCAGTCATAGAGGTGAAAATAACTCACAGGGAATGACTTGGCAGGTTTTTAACAATGCCTTCTGAGACTCAAATACTAGGAAAATAGTTGATATTTAGGTTTTTAACCTAGGGTAAAATGGTTCTAGTGCAAAATATGATTCTTGGAGGAATACAAACTATACAAATTGTAATCTTTACTGGTAAGTTTCCTTGTTTTAAAACTATATATTTTTTTAAATACTAAAATGATGTATGTGGTGGATACTTCTGTAAAATATGTATTTTGATAACAGGGAATAAAAATTATGTAGAACTCAGACATACAAACCCAAATAATGTAAAAATTATGTTATCTCTTTCTGGCTTTCTTTCTCTTGTCTCATATCTAGCCATACTTGTTATTTAATACAACAACAATTTTCACAGAATTATGTAGTGTTTAATAAGATTGGCTTTTGTTTTAGCACTAGTTGTTTCAATTTTAAGTTTTGTATTATGAAGTGCTTTATTTTAAAATTCAGTCAGCATTTGACAGAAATATTGTTCTTCATAATTTAAATTTGAATGGAATTGATGGCTGTAAAATCTTTAGGCAAGCTGGCGATCAAACAACTGTTCCCCCCTCCCCCCCCTTTTTTTTTTTAATGTTGCAAGTTTAAATTCTGGCATTTGTGAACTGTGTTCACTGAAAATTCAGACCAGTTTTCAGGTTGAGAAGCCCTCAATATTTCTTGTTGCCTACACTTAGTGGTTTTGGTACTTCTGAGATTCAATTAACTTCATTTCTGGGGATACTACATTATAAGCAAAATTTTCCCCTGTAAACCTATTTTATATAAGTCATATTTTTAAACAACTGTTTCAGGAAGGATAGAGCACTCTGACACAAATCCATGGCACAGATTTTTATTTTATGAGAAACTGTTTTCTAGCATGTATTACTTCTTTTTATTTTTCCTTGTGATATGAAATCACTGTAAAGGCTAAATAAATCTGTAAGAGATGGTAACCTCATAGGTTGTTTTTCTCAGTTAATTTACATTTCTCAGCATAATCACAAATATTTAACAATTGGTGGTAAATTGAGATTTTGTTGGCCAATTCTTGTTCTTAAAACTTATATTTCATTTATTAGTCTTGTACAGTTTTTTTGGGAATAAATAAGAAAAGCCAGAAACAGGTGAATTTTAACTTGCTTGCTTTATCCCAATTGATCTTGGGTCAATTTTGTTGTCATATATGACTACTCAATTGCATAATTCTATTTTGTCTTGCAATTAAAAATAAAAACAATTACACTCTTAGGAAATAAAGATAAATAAGTAAAACTAAAGTTTCTTGAAAATTTTCTCCAAGGTTTTGAATGGACTGCAAGAAACAACTTTTTACAAAGCTTAAACTCCCTAATTTTCATCAAAATATTAACACTATTTCTTGATATTCTGAAACAAAAACTGAAATTACAAGTCTAAACAAAAGCAAAGAGGGCTGGGCTTGTCCCTACCTGTTTCTTTTATTTTCCACTTAAAATAGTAGTATAGTTGTTGTTCTAGATAAAGACATTCATATAAAAAGAAAGATGAAAAATGGAAAAAATCTCCCATTTCTTTTCCACTCTCCTAATTTTCTTCAAACATAATTTTTTTGAGAAAAACATGAGATCAGATTGATAAAGACACAGGGAAGTGTAACAGCAGAGGGTAAATACAAGACCTCAGCCATTAGACATGGTAAAAGAACAAAAGAGGTCAGTGCTTCAATTGGAGTGGAAGCAGGTGAATGATAAAAATGATAAAGAATGATAAAGCTAGTACACTATTACCATGGCAGGGGCAAGAGCAAATGTTATCAAAAAAGAAAAAAATCTGCAGATATTGCTGTTGCAATAAATAGCAGCAAGAACAGTCATTGCCATCATGATCAGGATGAAAGAACAAAAACAGGGAGAAAGCATCAGTCTTGATAAAAAATGCAGCAAACAGGATCTTCACTCTTGCATCTGTAAGTCATTCTACTACTGAGAGAACCAAACAACTCGTGAGAAGTATATAATCTAAATGCTACCTCCAAGAATGTGTGACATCATCAGAAACTAGCTACAGTGACTGCAATAAGCTATCTTTTCGTTACGCAAAATCTTCTGAAATCAAACAATTTTTTTTGTGCATGGATTAAATAGATTTTGAAGAACAAAAGACTCAACCATAACAAAATCCTTCAAGTTCAGTGCAGCAATAAGCCTTCCCTATTTTAACTTTGGGTTATATAACCTTCACTATTACATTCAGAGACTTCTGGAAAACTCAAAAACTGGAGATATTCAGGGAGAAGAAAAATAATTTTGAATTATTTCAAAATAAGTTTTGATCTACTGTATGTACCGTAGGCTGTTTTATAAGGTCTGATGCTTGTGTGGTAGCCTGGAAGCTCAGGGCAGACATGGGATTGTCTGTTCTGATGGTTAATATTGATTGTATTTAAGTGAACTTTGAATAAGGTCAAAAGCTGGAAGGAATGAAAATGCAATTGTTAAGAACTTCTTCACACTGTGCCCTAACCCTAGATATGGGGAACAGTCTGAGCTCTGTCTAGACCTTTGGTACCAGCACAAGCTAAATGAGTCCTTTGATATTGGGGATTACTTTGGTGCAGGTTTGGGGTGTGACCAATGTGGATAATTTGGGATAATTAGGGACAGGCGATCGGAAGATGTCGCGCTGTAGGGGCAGGCAGAATCCCCCTTTCCTCCCCAGCAAAGGTCACTTGACCCCTAATTAGCCAATAACACCTAGTTTATAATGTAAGCAGAAGGAAGTGATGCAGTTAACACAAGTTATATAGACCCAGGTAATGTGGTAATAAACACCATTTGCCGTCCACCACACTGGTGTCTGTGAGCTGATGGCCCGAGCGGTCTGGGGTTGGCCGCCATGCTGTTCCTGAACCAGGTCACCACGCCTCAGAGGAGGCAACAGACCACAATCATATAAAGTGAAATTCAGATTAGTATTTTGTGGCATCTCTTCTCTGTGAGGGGGTTCTCTAGAACGGATAGTCACATGAAGTCCCCATTTATCACTGAAATTATGCATTATTTGAGATTATCTATGTAATAGAATTACAATTCTACTGTGAGTTGAGATTCTTTATTTGTCTTTAACGTGCAAGTGTATGAAATATAAACTTTAATATTCAGCTATAACAATTTTGAAATGTCCTTTCCTCTCGTTGAGTTCATTAAGCTTCCAGAGAAACTTTCAAAGCCCTTTAGTTAATTTCAGCTTGGGTTTCTCATCTCAGTCTTAAACAGCAAGAAATAAGATTTAATGACTTTAGAGGTCATGACTTCTTTGTCATATAATGTCTTGGTTTCGTGACCTGCTTCATTACGACCAGAATTGTACTTGTTTATTCCCCAAGAACTGAAAGTTAAAATATTCTCTTTCTCACTTTCAACCTTTCAAACACAACATTTTTTATTAATCACTATGAAATGAATATGTAAGCTATTTAAGTACTTTGTTGAAGTTCAGAGTGTCAAAGGTGTGTTATACTGTGGGATCCAGTTTATAATTTAGAACTACAATCAAAAATGTACTCTGCTCACAGTCGTTGGAAATGTGCATCAAGGTGTAAGTCAGGTATCTGCATTAGGAAAAAAGGAAATTGTAACAAAATGTCTATTTGTTGAAGTAGTTTAACAAAATATCCGTCTAGAAACTTCTTAGTCTATTGAAATATAACATTTTGTCAGAATTTAGTGCAGATACATTATATAATTCCCCCCTGCCTTATGCAGTCATTAGTAAAGTGCACTTCAGTAAAAGATTGGTGTTCAAAAGTGCTTACCTGTTACAGTAATAATGAGAAAAAAGGTAGTTTTGGAGAAACTGTAGCTGACAATATCCCATGACTCATAGAGGGGCTCCACTTTAGCCTCCTAGGCAGTTGTGAGCAATTCAAATTTGTTTTATTGATCACCCAGACTTATATGAACATTAGACTTCTCAGTGTATCCTTGCCCCATCTCTGGATGCATCCTACTGATCACTGATCAGCTGCCTTTGATCCTGATCATCAAGAGAAAATCATTGTTCATGCTTAATAGCTAGAATACTAGTTTGTATTACCATTGATTCAATAGGGCCACAGAAAAATTTAGGTTGAAAGAAGCCTCTGGAATTCAGCTAACCTGTCTCAAAAGCAAGTTTAATGTGACTGTTACATCAAGCTGCTCAGGGCTGTGTCAATATCAAGTTTAAAAGGTCTTAGTGAATCCACTCAGATGCTTTAGCCTCTCTGGACAATCTCTGCTTAACTACTTGCATTGTCCACGGATTTCCTTAAAACCGGCTGGAACATTTCCTGCTTTAAACAATTTGTGATGCCTCTGGTCCTTTAGCTTTGTAGCTCTGAGTGCAGTCTGGCTCTATCTTAACCCAGCTTTATGCAGAGGAAGGCTGTAACTAGCTGGCTTCTCTGTCAAACAAACCCAGTTTCCTTGTCTTCTCTTCAGATGTCGCCTGTCCCACACTCTTAATCAACCCAATGGCCCTTTAGTGGTCTCACCTCAATTTCTCTGCACCAGGAAGTCTAAAATTAGATGCAAATATTTCAGAAGTAACTTCATTGATATCAAATAGAGGGAAATAATCACTTCCTCAACTGCCCTGGTTTGGTAAGACAGGTATCTGCCAGGGAAAGCTGGAGTTTCGCTTGGACTAGAGAATGTAACCTGCCACCCTTCCCCCCCCCGCCTCCCCCTCTTTTTCCAATTATAAATGTGCAGTTGGAGGCTTCCAGGCAAAGATTTGGGGATAGAATTAGCAGTTCTTTACTAGTATGTATAACAAAGCAAACAACAACAACAGCAGCTACAGCATTAATAACAATAGTACCAAGAACATTGAGGGCTTTGCTTCACAAAACTCCAGGGCAGGTTTGGTCTCCATGCCCCTGCAGGATCGTCAGAGCACCAAGCTGGAAACAGTGGAAAAGTCCTGGGCTGGTAGCTGAATGGCAGGATATTCCTGGCTAGCAGGGGCAGGGTGTCCTGGCAGGCAGGAGGTGCAGGGTCACATTGTGGCCATAAAAGAACAGTGCTGAAGAAGGCAGAACGGCAGGGCAGGGCTGGCCCTGCTCCAGCAGGGCAGGCAGAGGAGCTCAGAGTTCCAGGGCAGGTGAGCAGATGATGGCAGACCTCGCAGGACTGGATCCCTCTGGCGATAGTGAACTCCTCCTGCAGCAAGCAGCATCCAAGCCCTTCTCTCTCCCTGAACACCAAAAACCAGAGCCTGAATCTGCCTCAAACTCCTTCTTTTACCTGCCCCAAAACTCGCGTTATCTCCTCCTTCTAGGTTTGGCCACCTCTTTGTTTTCGTCAAGTACTCTAAAGTACCCAACACTTAATCTCCTTGGTAATTTTTGGGGAAAAGAATTCTTTACAGAAACAAACCAAACCAAACCAAAACAAAAACCCCAAAAAACAAACACAACAAAACAAACAAACAAAAACAACAACAAAACACCCAGAAGCAGCAAACCTAACCCCCAACACCAACCTGTTCCAACTCATCCAGGTTTTGCTCCATCCTAGATCTGTAATTTCACCATGATTATAAATTTTACACAGCTCCTTTTTGACCATTCTTCCAACTTATTGCAGGCAATTTGTTTTTATGTTCTGTGTTATCAGTTATTCCCCAAAATCTGGCATCCAGCTTGATAATATTCCTACAAAGGTCATTGAAGAAGATGTTCACATTATAAAACCTTGAGCAATATCATGAAAAACTACCACCTAGGCTACTTTCTAGACTCAAATACTACTTATTTCATTCACTTTGAACAGTGTATCTCTTTGAAATAACTAACTTATTACTGTATTGAAACCCTTGGTAACATCAATGTAAAAAACATTCTTTGTTCTCCATATCTTTTCATAAAACTGTAGCAAATTTGTCTCTAAACTACGTAGACCAAACACTATAAATCCAGTTATTTGATCTATTTTTGGAATTGGAAAATCCAGTCCTGCTGTTCCTAATTGCCTCCTTGTCCTTTTGTGTTTAGAGATGGCTTTTGTGAGGATTTATTTCTTGATTTTCCTCAGAGCCAAGGTTAAACTGAAGTTGCCAAGTCTGTGTTTTCCAAAATCTTTCTCTTATATTTTGCTTTCTCCAGTCATATGGGATTTTTGCAGACAGAATTACTTCAAAGTTGATAGAGAATAGCCTTTCAGTGACTAGGGGAGCTGTATCAACACCATGAACCATGCAAGAACATATATTCATTAAAAAAGCAAGAAAATGGATACTCTCTTTACTGTCACCCAAAAAGGAAAAAAAATGAGCATGGTTGATGTCAAAGTTTAGTGAATGTAGCTATGGACACAGAAGAGAGCATCTTCCAGTAGATTTTTCCATCTATGAAGGGCAAACAAGTTTCTTCACTGCCAGCCATTGCCCTATTTGCATTATTTTGTGTACATTCAAAGGGACAGATGTGAAAGAAATCTCTCAGTCTAATCCTTTCCTTTTCTTTTATTAGTCCAGTGATAATCTAAATTTCAAGTTCATGTTATTTTTTAACTTGGATTATTCTTGATGAGGTATTAATTTCTCCTATGTTCGTCAGTGAAGCAACCCTCATAAGACTGGGAAACTTGTCCAGGCCCAATTTTATGGGCTTGCACAGAAACATCAGTGAACAAAACTGGGTGTGTTTGGGATAACAGATCCCACAGGCTCAGCCACAGCTGGCCTCCCTTTTGTCTAGAGAGAAAAGCTGTTCATGTTTTACACATTTTTGTACAAGGGAATGAGAGTTGTGTTTCAGAGAGCCAGGAATAGCTCCTGAAGGAGAAAAGGTATGACTGTGTTCATTACAATTGACTAGGTCCATTAAAACCGATATATTTTTGATTTACTTGTACTGCAGTTGAAAGTCTCAAGAGAAAACAAGGTCATAATAAGGGCTATTTTGTCTTAAAATCAGCTAATTAATGTAATCGCTTCTTGGACTTTCTAGTGGCTGGAAAATGGCATTTAAAAACAATGTGATCTCTAAAAGGATAAAATGTTTTAAGAAAAAACTTTCTGGTAATATAGTCTTCCAGTGTCTTTATTAATATGTGGATAAAACTCCATCTGGGTCTTTAGTCTTAGAAAATCGATGGAAATATTATTAAAATACACAGGGTATTGAAGGATACTGTTTTAAATAAAGTTCAAAAATTGTCAGAGTTTTGGAATCTTAAACTGAGCTTCAGGCAGAGATAACTATTATGATAAAATGTTTAGTAAATGATTTTATACTTCCATAAATAAGTCTGCTGTATGTTTTTTTTAACTGAACAGATTAAATTAATATATCCTTAAAAAGTGTTTGCATTGTCTAGGGTAAGATTAGACATTATTCTTTTGTCTGGATCATTATTATTAGTAGTTTCTTCTGTATAACTCTCAATAGAACAAACTGAGAACCCCAAATATTTCACAAAATGAGTTAACTGTCTGCTACCAGTTTCAAGTCCTTTCATTTAATCATGTTCAATATTTGAAAGTGGATGCCAATTTGCTTGCAACTATGGATAAACAGTAAGGCTGTTACAGTTTACAATAACATTCTTCAATTTAGTGTTCCCAGTGAAACCACTCCAAACTACATGTTTCTCACTAATTCACCTCTCTCCCTGACCTCCTCTCAGACAAGCTGGAGAGGAGAATTAGAGGCACAAAAGGTAAAGGTCATGGGTTGAGATAAGAACAATTTACTGGAAAAAGAAATGAGATGACAAAACAAACAGTAGCAGCAACAATACTAATGGCTGGGGACACAAGAAGGAGGCAAATTATTCACATGCAGTACTCCTGAAAATACCCAACTACTTTCTGCTGCCATGCTGTTCCTACCTGGAAGAGACCCTTTCCCCCATCCCCAGAAAATGATGTGAAATGGTATAGAATAACCTCAGAATCCTGGACATACCCTCTCCTGGCTACTGCAAAAATTCACCCCGTCCTGAACACACTATCTTTATTTTTCTAACACATAATGAAAAACCTTGCTGTTTCTGTTGACTCTATCATCAGTCTTGACCTCCCTCTAGCATCACTGAAGTGTTAAAGCTTGTGCTAGAAAGCATTTACTGTTACCACAATTTGATTTTATCTTCTTGAAAGGAACTTCTATACTTCTATATCAAAACATAAAGCTAAATTTTTCAAGAAACAGCTACATCTACCTTAATGTTAATTCACAACAGAGCAGTGGCATTAGAATCCAAGATCTCTGAAGTCTACAGTAACAACAGTTAAGTGGCATATTTCCTTTCTTTAAAAAGGAGACATGAAACAAATTTCAAAAAAATCTTAAACCAGTTGATTGGCTAAGCAAGGCTCTAACCTACAGATGTTTTATCAGAAATCATTTCAGTGAAAAAGACCCCCCAAACCAAACACACTCCCATAGATGACTGGGATTTATAAAACAACTAGTGCAATTCAGGATATTTTTTCATGTAAAAGTTAGGAAAATAACTTGGAATAAAATCCACTATCTTCATAATCTGAAGCTATTACCCAGATCAATGGCCTTATATCTTATGATAAACTGTTATAATAACTCAGATAATACAATCTGACCCATTGCAATATTAATCTTCTTCCTTCAAACTTTTGCACATGGAAAATAATATTTTTTCTTCTGAGACTATTAAAGTGGAACTAAATTCTGTATTTTTTAAAAAATATATATTATTGATCTGTCTGTGTAAAGGAAGTCCACGTTTCTTTACTTTTGAGTTATGAGAACTTTTCTGGCTGCTTTTCCCAGAAGACCATGCCAACTTAATTGGCTGCTAAAACGTACATCTCAAAGAGATTTTCAAACATATAAGTAAGGCCATGTTTATCCATCATGTAGACAGATTTCTGCATTGTAGCATCTCCAAGGCACAGCCAAGGTATTAAACATCCTATGAAATTAACACTGAGAAAAGTCACAAAGTAGATATCATCTTAATGAAATCAGTAATTACTAAGTTCTGTCAGTCCAAATACTTAGAACATACTTATGAAAGACATCCACACAGACATATGTATTTCAGGAATGTGGAGTGTTTAAAGGAAACTATCATAACTCCTCTTCCCTTTACTTTTCTGCCTTCTGTTTCATTTGCTTTGACAGCCTAGTGACCATCGTGATTCAGTTTGGCTGATGAGTGATTTGCCCCATGACTGAGGTCAGTATAATGCAGCCCTAGCAGAGACTTTTTTCCTCTCTTGATGTGAGGCTTTTTTCCTCACCTGCCCTCTCCTGCATGGTTACAACGATTCCTACAAAATCTTCTCTGTCATGCAGAGATTTGCAGTCTTTGCAGAAACTTTGCAGGGGTACCCAGAGGGACGTAGCCTTTTCTTCCACTAGATTAAGGTCTGTAGCACAGTGAAAGTGGATCTGATGTCTGACATTACCCTGTTTGGTCTGGGACACGCTTCACCCAGACTAAAGCTCCTCAAAGTCTGTTTGAGGCTTTACCATTGTCCATTGCAACAGTTATTACCCTTAAAGTTTTAAATCTGAGTCTATAACTAACTTGCAAATCATCACAAACTATCCTTCAACTCAAATTAAACTGAAAGGCTGCTGTAATCCCTAGGCAAATAGAACTGATAAAACTATCAGCATTAACCTTAAATGTAAGATTTCTTTACTAAGATGATGTGTCTTTATTTCAAAAGAGCCAATGCCTGGAGCTGGTTGTTGCTTGATATATAAACTAGATAAAATTCTAAAAAATTATCTTTCTTTATCAGGGGGTCTATTTACTACTAATAAAATACAAATGTTAGGTAATAGTGGAGAACCTAAAGTTTGGTTCATCTAGAAATTAAATGCTCTAAAAATTGAGTGGCCCTCAAAGCTTTTAATACAGTAAAATTACTCTGATTTTGTGCACATATATCAAGAGAAAACGGGTTTTTAGCCTGGACTTACTAGTGTAATCATCCACACCAAATACTTGACCTAGTTATGCTGTTTGGGTGATAGCTCTTCTACTTCTATTACTGAATGGCCAAATAATGTGACTTGCATTGGAAGAGAGGAAGAAGGACTGTCTCCTCAAGAGCTGAAAATCAGTTTGGATCATGTAGAATTAATGCATATGTACTCAAATACACTAATTCAAATGGGCCACTAGTACCAAGGGAAGGAGAGAAGAGTACGACTTCACAGATCCATATTTTGGGGTTTTTTATGAGATGGAATTTATCCAAAATAATGGAGATTATAAGATATTTTGAGAAGGGAGAATCAGGACAAATCAGCTGTACCTTCTCTGATCTAAAAACCATTCAAGTATATTTTCATTTGTTTTCTTACATGTTGGAAATTCTTCAGGTGTGCAAGTATTTTACTTTTAAAGAAAAAACATTATTTCTTATCATGTTTGTATATTGTGTAGATGATGACCAGGGTAGCTTAGACTTTACATGCATAGAAGATAAGCAGATTGCAAGTATTTCTGTGATAGAGCTAGAATTAATTTAGTCAAGTGAGTGGATGTTAATAAACCTGTGTGGTTTTTCCAGATTCAGCCACTGAAGACATAGATTAAGGGGAGTACCTACTGCACTTTTCTCCCTTCACCATGTTTCCTTTTCATGTATGGTACAATTCTCTGCAAAGCCATGGTGAAAGAGAATATTGTGGGCCTGCTAGAGAGTCTGCTTGCTGTCCAGAGCACACGCATGCTTCTCACAAGTATGACAGGACAATAGAAACTCTGTAACCAAAGCACTGAGGAATTTATTGTCCTCTATCCATTTTTCACACCCTGATCATGTGTGGTTTTCATGAAAATGTCCATATGGTGATGACAGGCGTGGCTCAATAAAGCAATATTTCCACCCTTTTTTGCTCTCAGAGGACCTTGAAGAAACCTCTCAGAGGACCTTGAAGAGAAAGAATGGCTTTGAATCTTAACAGGTCAGTCAAGATTTACAAATTCTATTTACTTTGCTCTAAAATTTACTTCTTGGTGAAATCATGCTTTTGACATGCATAATGTTCATACATATCTTGATGTAAATATGAAAAATAAGTTTATAAAATAAACTTATTGAATAGAATAAGTAATCATGAAGAAGTAATTGTTTCCATTTATATTTTATCTAATTAGAATTTCTATTAAATTGTCTAAATTAGTCACTCATAAATATGTGTTTTAAAAAAATCAAACCCATGATACTGCAGATGTCAATTGTATTAATTTCTGAGTGAAGTACCAGAGCTAAATATATATTTTAGTCTTAGACATGGGTTTATCATAACCTCACCTTAAGATGAAATTAGTTTTGATAACAATTATCCATGCACTATCTCTACTTGAAAATCTGGTAAACTTTTCTCCACATCTTCTGTGGTTACGGAAATGTTAAACCTCCTCAGAAATCATCCTTTGATTAATTTTTATTACATACACATGTTTCTTTATTGTTTTAGTTTAAAATGGAACAGAATACTATGAATGTGATAAATCCTCAGCTACCAGTCTTGAGGAAGCCAGCAGAAAAGCTTGCCAGTTTTCAAGCCTGCAGTCCTGGTGAACCAACAATAAGGACAGGAAGGAAGATCCAGAAAACTACATGCTTTCCACTCTGACCTTGGTGCCAGGGAAGGCAATGGAGCAGATCACCTTGAGTGTCATCATGTAGCACATACAGCATGACCATGGGATCAGGCTCAGAGAACATGGGTTTATGAAAGGCAGGTCCTGCTTGACCAACCTGGCCTCTGTCTGTGACAAGCTAACCTGCTTGTTGGAAGCGGAGAAGGCTCTTGCTGTGTCTACCTGCCTTCATCAAAGCTTTTGACAGTCTTTTTCTCTCATTTTCCCTCAGAACTTGGCTGCTTACGGTTTGGATGGGTGCACAGCTGGCTGAGTTAAAGACCTGCTGGATGGCTGGGCCCAGAGTGTGTGATGAACAGAGTTAAATCTAACTTATGCCAAGTCACAAGTGGTGTTCCCCAGGGTTCAGGATTGAGGACAGTCCTGAGTGTCAAGTGTTCAGTATCTTTATAAATGATTTGGGTGAAACGACTGAGTGTCCTCTCATTTGCAGAGCTGGGAAAGAGTGTTGATCTGCTGGAGGCCCAGAGGGCTCTGCAAAGGGATCTGGACAGGCTGGATTTGTGGACCAAAACCAGTTGGATGAAGTTCAACAAGGTGAAATGCTGGGTCAGAAGTTCTCATCACAATAACCCCAGACTGCCAAAGGTTTGGGAAAGAGGGACTGTAAAGGCACTGGTGGAAAAGAAACTGAAAGTGCTGGTCAACAGTGGCTTAACATGAGCCAGCATGTGTCCAGGTGTCCAGGAAGGCCAATGGCATCTTACCCTGTGTCAGCAGGAATGTGGCCAGGAGGACCAAGGTAGTGACCTGTACTGGGCACTATCGATGAGGTACTTTGTTCCCTCATGACAAGAAAGACACTGAGGAGATAGAGAATGATCAGAGAAGGGCGATGGAGCTGGTGAAGGGTCTGGAGCACAAGTCCCCAAGGAGCTTGGGAGTGTTCAGCCTGGAGAAAAGGAGGCTGAGGAGCACCTTATCACTGTCATCAAACTACCTAAAAGGAGGGTGTAGCCAGATGGGGATCAGCATCTTTTCCCAAGTAAAAATTTATATGAGTGGCTGAAATGGCCCCAAATTGTGCCAGAGGAGATTTAGTTTAGATATTAGTAAAAAATTTTCTTCACTGAAAGGATTGCTAAGCATTGGAATAGATTGCTTGGGAAGTAGTTGAATCACCATCACTGGAAGAGTTCAAAAGGCACACAGTTGTGGAACCTGGTGACATGTTTTGGTCATGAACACAGTGGTGCTAGCTTGATGATTGAACTTGATGTTCTTAGAGGTCTTTTCAAATGAGTCTAGGTTTCCATGATTCCCTGAAACAAAAAGTCATTTTCTCTTCAGGTTTCCAGTAAGCAAAAAGCTGAGGGCAAATAAAAATTTCATAAGCAGTACAAATTTATTTTAAACTAGTGAGGGAGATAATAGAACACCAGCTCTCCAGTATTCCATACTGAAACCCAGGAAAACAGAATGGAATGCCATGCAAAGCAAGCAATAATGGCTTTATACGCACAAACTGCTTATCATAGAGTGAGGATTTTTGCATCTTGTTTGATCCATAGAAATTGCCCAAATACCCACTTTAAATTTTCAGTAAGCACTAAATAATTCAAATCAGATTAACCCCAAAAGAGAAACTGGTATTTTTTTTGAGTCAGTTGTTATTCATGCTGATTTTCAGGGTTCTGTAGATGAGCTCTGGAAAATTCTTTTCATTAAAATAAGAAAGCTGCTTTTTTCCAATAAAAGGATATCAAGGCAGAGACAACTTGGAAAATTATGTTACATTTCAATGGAATGGAGCAACAACTGCTGTAACATCCAGTTTTGTTCCACAGCATATTGCACCCAAAACTCAAAAACACTGGAAGCTGAACAGGCTTGTTTGAGATGTGACCTTTCAGTAAACTTTGCAGTGGTTGTGCTAAACTATGACAGCAGTTCATAACAAAATATCTGAAATGTTCTTTAAATTCAGTAAATATTTTCAGCAGATAGAGACACCATTATACTGTATTTCACTAAGGCACAGTAGGTGTGACATCAACTCCTATAACTCACTCATTAATCATGAGAAGCTGTCACCAGATTATTGAGTTTTTGAATTATACTTTTGGCAGAGTGTTTCCGTATCATTTCAGATGATTGTGCAGAACACAGGTGTGCAGGAGAACTGTGTAAGTGGGGTGTAAATGATAGTTTTAATGAAAACTTCAAAAAGGTTCAAGGTTTTTATGAAGCCAGTTTAAAGGTTGACAAAAAAGATTGACAAAAAGTCAGGGGAGAGTTTTTGATGTCCATGTGTAAAGCAGGCTGTGGACAGGCTGCTGAATAGACTACTGACCTGTGTCCTGACTGACAGAAACTGCGCTGGTGGGAGCTAATTAATAGCTGCACTACATCTGCAGCATACACTGTGAAGTGACTCTTATTTTTCACATCATTTCTTGATTTTTTTTTCCCTGTCTTTTCTTTCTGGACTCTCATATTACTGTTTCTTCATTGTTTACTGTTCCATATTAACAAAAATTCTGTGTTGGCCTGATGAGTAAAAATAGCATTTGAATGCTACTCTATTGCTTGCAAAAGCTGGATGCAGATAAAATCTGTCATAGAGGCCTCCATTTTTTCATCCTTTGGCTGCATTTGGACTTGGGTAAGTTTTGTGAGTTCTTCTGGACTGTGGATTGGATATAATTTTAAAGTATCAATGTGGTTTTGAAACAAATTTCCTGATATTTCAACCAACCATATGTTGCTTTTGTACACACACAATGAACTCCTTCCACAGCAAATCTTTAGAGAGCTTTGCATCATTGTGATTTTCCTATCTAAACAAGGGTGTTAAGACACCTCTGAAAAATTAACAACTATTACTTTCTCTCTTATGTTTATCAAAGCAGTGCCAAACAGAAGAAGGTCGTGGTGGGCACAGCAGCCTGTATTAATAACTTGAAGATGATTCACAAAATGGTTGTCAATAAACTCTACAAGCAGTAAAAACATGCATGAGATAGATGTGCATGACAGAAGGCAACCATTATCTCTCATATTGGGTGATTTTAATACCTTTTACTTCAGCTGGGATGGTTTTAGATGGTATCTACTGATGTTATCTACCAAATCTTATCCCACCTTAAGAGGCTCTGAATTTGACTTAGAGAATGCAGCTCAAGCTGTAACCATATAAAACTTCATTTCCTTTCCAAAGGGAAAATGAATAGATCAACAAAGTGGCTATTTAGAAGGTAATCTCTTACATAATTTTTTTGTCATAACAACATAATTTTATCTTAGAAAGGTTGTCTAGGAAATATTTTATCAAGTTTAAAAGTGTTTTTATTTACCCAATGGTGACAGCACATACTAGCATTATAATTGCTCCAGGGCTTTTCAAAACTGCTGCATAAAATAATACTTCACTGAATGATTATTTTGGAGGAAATATCCCTTCCAGTAAAGTAGGTCCACTGACACAACACAAGTACAGCTATCCTATAGAGGTAGGCATGAGGTACACAGGAACATAAGCAGAGGGGATCTTTCGCCTCTTATCAGTACTTTGTCAACTTCTTGGAATAACAAGACACTATTACATGGTGATCTCCATTCCATTTCTAACTTGTAAAATCACAGACTATCATTTTTCCTTGATAACACATAAACTGTACAAGAGAGAGAAAAATTAACTGAAAAGACCTTACAGGCAATATGCAAAAAGGTAACAAATTCCTACATCAGCAAAAATGGATGAAATTTTCATCACAAAGCTATTTCAAAATACACGAATTTCAGCATCCAGGATTTTTTTTTTTTTTGATTAGGCATAATGTCAAGAACTAATCAAAAACAAGGTGACTCCTTTAGTTTTGATAGGAACTCTACTGAAATTCATTCACTTTTTACAATTTGTATTTATTTACTATCGATTATAAAAGTTTTTTTTAGGGGCACAGGAGACAGGAAAAGTAAAGTCAAGCTAGTAGATTGCTTTTGCAGTAAATTGTTTGATGTGCTCTTGGTTTTAAATGAGAAAATATCTTCTAATTCAAATATAGCCACTTACACAGGTTTATCACTTTATGTGTGTTCTTTTGAGGACTTGCATATTTGTATAAATCACCCAAGGCAGCATTACCAATTTTATAGAAAAAAATCAAATATTAATAACACACTTGATGAAACCCTGATGCTCTTTTAGGAGTCTCACAATATCCAAAGAAGACTTTCAGGATCCAAAGAAGTCATCAATCATAAAGGTTGCCCATTGAGAAGCTATTTAAGTAATTACATAATCTAACAAAAGCAAAGCAAAATATATCTTTTTCCCACAAATAATGACATACATTAAGATCTGCAGGGTGTACAGCTCTGCTTAGCCCTCAGACCAGATTCTCACATCATGTTTGTGGTAATTAGAGTATCTTATTAAAACTAATTCTCCTCCAGTTCTCTCACAAAAATTTTCCAAGCAATAACTATAGCCCTACCAAAGCAAATTCCTAAATTATATCATTCTCTTTTGGGCAATCCCCTCCAGATATTATTTGATCTGTACTAAAGGATCTTATAAATGAAAGGGAAATGTGCGGATATTTTAAAACTCATCAGGTTCAGAAATCAGTCAAATTAGATTCTCATTTATTTCTCAAATACCTCCTTCAGATTTTGGCATGATATCCCAATGTTGCTTGTCTCCCAGGGTATACTGAGTTTTACAGATATCTTTTTTCTTTTTTTAATTTCTTTTTTATTTTTTTTTTTTTATTACCAGCTTTTCAGTATTTATTTATTATTCTTTCTTGTATCTAGAGCTTTCATTTTGGCTCATTTCACAAATCTGTAATGGATATTTTGCTGCTGCTCCATCTGTCATCTCCAGAGGTCATTAATGCAACAGTCCCTGTCATCATACTTTCCAAGCCAAAATCTATTAACACAATGTAAATGAACGGTATAAACACAACCCACATTTGCAAGTATTTTGTACTACTTGGAAAACAGAATGAACCCGCAGCACTCACCTGAGGACCATTCCATGGCCAGAGGGTATTTCCCAACCTCTGTTGAGTAGTCTTCATACCCTATTCTTTCTATAAGTGCAGACTTACAAGAAGTAGGAGAGTTTTTAAGTTCCAAATGAACATTTTACATCCATTCTGCTCTTCTGTCTGGTTCTCTAAGAGACTTCTTAGTCTACATTTAATTGTCTTCTTCTTAGCTTCATGTTTTTTCCACACCATAATGTCATACCAATAACTGCCAGTAGCAACACACTGATTTGTCTCCAGCTAAAAGTCAATACATGCCCTATTGCTTTTTAAGCTAACGGTCTGATATGCTTTGCTTATAATCTAGGCCAGTGGCCCACAGAGAACTCATCTTACCTTGCTTCTGCCCATGCCCTCCCTGTCTGTGCTGTGTTAGCTTCAGCAAATTTTGTAAATTGCCATAATCCCTTAGAACATCTCTTTTTTTTTTTTTTTTTTCTTTTTTTTTTTTTTCCCTCTAGGGAGCTGAAAGACATTTTAGATTGCTCAGATCAATATCTTTTCTTCCTATGTAAAATTCAACCTCAAACTCAATCTGTCTGCTTTCTGTTGTGAGTTGTTTTCTTGTAGCATTTTGGTATGTCATCCTCATCAATGCTTTCTTCCAGAAACTTCTGTTTGTGCTGGGTGACTTTCCACTGGGAAATTAATTTCTTTGTTGATGTTTAATACTGAATCTTGCAGAACTAAGTCTTTCAAGCTGTATTGCTTCATTATTAAGACTATGATGAAATCAGCTCAGGTACAAGGGTCTGTTTCCCTCCTGCGTTTTCCCACTCTCTCTACACACTCCAGCTTGCTGATTCCTTTTCTTTAAGGAGCCAGTGCTGAGCTTTGTACTTGAGCTAGTGATTGAGCACAATCATGGTGTTGAATATTTCTACATGTCTATGGAGGCATTGTGTGTGTCTTGGTCAGATATTTTGGGGAAGAGGTGGTCAGCAGTCTTCATGCAGGCACACAGAGCATGTATGCTAGCTCCAAGGAAAACTGAGGCAGTAAACTCTATTTACACTCAAAATGTACAATAAGATACATGTAATTTCAGCTGTTCACCAGAGTCCCTATGGTACAAACTGGAGAAGTATCTTTACAACCCAATCTGTAACTACTTGCAGTTTGCCTAAAAACAGCTGGATGATGAGCATCCTATCTGTGTGTTTTTATTTTGAGACCACAGAAGATCAATAACATCTAGCAAATACTATTTTTTATCTTGGGGTCATATCAATACAATTTCAGTTTGATTCATTTGTTTGGCCTAAAGTTTATTCATTGTTTATATAATGTTTTAAGACAGAGAATAGGAATTGTATTCATGGGATAGAATCCTATTTTGCCTAGACACTGAGAATAATGAAAACACCATTACCCAAATCATCATATGAGGCAATAGCTTGATACAGACAATGAGAAGTACTGCCTCAGTGGGCAGCCAACTTTTATTTCAGTGCTAAGAGCAATCATCACTTGGAGTAAACACTGGGAAATTTCAAAGAATTATCTTTTTTTCAATAGGTCTGGTTTTCTGGAACTTGAAGTGGAATGCAAAGAATTTATTCTCTCCTACCATGCTTTAATATTTTCAGTTTCGTGCTTTCAAAATTTAAAAAAAAATAAAATTAAAAAGGCAAAATAAAGCATTGAATGTCACTGGCTAGTGTGATATCTAGGGTTAAGATTCCTACTAGTAGGAGCAAGCTGGCTTCCTATTCTTATCATCTGGTGCAATATCTTACAGTTTTTTATAAACTCTCTCTATTGATCTTTTTCCCCACTTCTGATTCTGACTGCAGTCATGTTATTTGGCCGCTCCCTGTTCACAAATTTTACACGAACAGTCAGAGAAGATCAAGTTACAGCGGGGAAAGGGAAAGCCAGCATCACCTGAGTACCTCTCACCTCTTGCCTTTTTCAGTGATAAAACTGAAGCCATTGACTGCCCTACATGCCTGTAGTATAACAGGATGCAGTTCACAGTGAAGTCCCTTAATGGGTCAGACCATTAGAGTGCACAACTCAGTGCA
This sequence comes from Sylvia atricapilla, assembly GCF_009819655.1. Classification (NCBI taxonomy): domain Eukaryota; kingdom Metazoa; phylum Chordata; class Aves; order Passeriformes; family Sylviidae; genus Sylvia; species Sylvia atricapilla. Next base: position 28,233,903 of record NC_089174.1, read on the forward strand.
TTCAGGCATGTGTCTCTCATACTAATTGCATCCAATCAAATAACAAGATCACTACGGACTCTAAATCATTTAGGCTTATTAAAATGCTACTGTTAAAGCTCTTTGTGCCATTTTCAGGGTGGAACTGCTTCATGCTGTGATATGCTCTAGAAATAACACAAGAAGGAGGATAAATATAAAATTTCCTTTGCATGTTTGCAAATAAATGTGATCTGTTTTCTTAGCAGTTGTCTTATGTATTTTTTGTTAAAGTGAATGTGATGGTCTAGGGGCTCTTTTTGTTTTGGTTTTGGTTATTTTTCTATTTTTTGGTTTGTTTTTGGGGGCATGTTGCTTTGTTTTTTTGGGGGGCTGGGGTTTTTGGGGGTTTTTGATTGTTTTTTTTTTGGTTGATTGATTGTTTCTTCTTTCTGTTGTGATTCCACTGAGAGAGCTGCAGCTCTGAGTAGCTGCCAAGGAAGATTGTTACATACATATGAGACACACAGTGCGTTCTCCACAGATGCAAGACTCTGACTTATCTCTTCCCCTAAACCCCCCACAGCTACCTCTAAGGATCAGAAGGTTTACACTCCTGTATCCCCAAAGCAGTTCAATTCGTTTAAATCTTTTTGTGATTAACTCAAAATGCATGCTATTGCATTCACAACTTAGTTTTTCAGCAGTAAGTGCTCCCCCAGTGAATAAATCCCTCTCATCATCATCTTGCCCTCTACAGCCATGTGCCTGCTCCTCTGAAGGACCTGGTCATGCCAGGTAGCACAAGTGCTGAGCAGTGACCTTGAGCACAGATGAACTCCATTACCTTCCTGCATTTGCTGAAGCAAGGGTTCAAGTGCATTAGCAGAAAATAAAGGGAAACTAAGAGCTGAATGGTAAAATTCTTCTAGCACTTTCCCCCCTTTCTTCTGCTAATTCAGAGAGTTGAGGGTACAGACATGGTTACAACTCAATTAAACAACCTGAAGTTGATTAAAATGTTGCCTATTCTGGTTATTGCACACAAGATTGCTTTAAAAAGTGCTATCTACATAATCTTTTTGAATAATCACTATCAAACAACCAGAAGTCATTAAAACACCCAAAAGGTAAAAAATTCAGTCCAAATTTCTCAAAATTGTGGAGGTGTCTTACCCCTCAGTTTCTTTTTGCTTAGCCAAAGTGAAAACATCAGTCTGCCGATAGTAAAGATGCAACTCTAAATTTTGTAAATTTGCATTAGTAATAATGCTCTGGAAAAGATAAATTAAAGGGGAAAATAATGTCCCTGCTCTTTGAAATGTAGTTTTTATATTTTATCTTTTTTTAATTACATATTTGATTCCCAGTATTTCTGAAATATCTTTTTTAGTATAGGGGTAGAAAGAGGAACTATGATAAAATTGTGACTAAGGTCTTCTCTTAGGTAATTTGTAAGTTGAATTTTGCTGGTACAACCAATATATATGTGGTTTCATGTATAATGAGGACCTATATACCTGTTCATTTGTTCATATTAAATATGCTTTTTGTGGGCATATTTCAGCACATAAAAAATAAATTTAAATTTCTTCCACAGAACAAAATGAAAGTATGCACCCACCAAGTGTGTAAAGTGAAAAAAATCAGTTTAGAAGCAGACATTAGTTTCAAACCTCTCAGGCACTATCACTGGGGAGGGGCTGACTCTCTTAGCCAGAGTGAATTTTAGTTTTGTGTACAAGATGTAAGTCAAGCAATGGTCTTCAATGTGACCATGTTCAGCTCTCTCCAAGGAGAGAGAGCACCAGACACTGTCCTGCCTGTTCAATGCTGGTGTGAGGGCTCTTTGCAGTGAAGCATGTGGGACTTTGTGAAACACTGCTGTGGGGGTGGCAACAGGAAAGTACCAGTATTCCAAGGAACAAAAATTACCTCTGTTCAAAATAGTCACAGTAGAAAGGAAATCAATGTGTTTAAGAGGAAGCAAAGTCATCAATATATTAGCTGCTGGTAGAGCACCTGATGGCTCTTCCTACATGTTAGACTGATTTAGTGAGGGCTGAACATGACTTTTTATCTCTGTAACTTCTGCTTTTTCCCTCCAATCCTTACTTCTTTTATCACAGCCCTTTATATTTGTTAAGTTGCAAGGAAGTTCCTGTGAATTGGTGGTGGGCCCAGATTGTTCAATTAATGCACATGACGTTCAACATTGACGAGTTGTCTTAGAGTCCTCAGGTTAATATGCATAATCTGTGAAGGCTCTTTATACCAACAAGTTTTCTGTCATGACGTTCTCACTGCAAGTTTCAACTGCCAGGCCCAAAAAGTGAAGGAGGTGGCAGCTCTGCCCCAGCAGCACCAAGGCTGGCACGGTGTGCCTCCGCAGCTGTCGGGATGGCTGCAGGCAGACAGCCTTCCTGGGCCATGTGCTTGTTGTGTCTCCTCCTTGCAGAGATTTCATGAGTGAGTCTGCCTTGAAAATGCTGCCACAGCAAAGGTGATTTTCAGGATGCACAGACAAAAACACCCTCCTCAAAAACCCAAAAAACTCCCACTGTGACTCCACGTTATCGTCCAAGATTTGTTTGACACAGACTGATCACTTGTAACAAAAATGACAATTATGGCTCAGACTTTATCTATGGTTCTGAAAAGACATAAAAATCATCAACTAAATCATATTGCTGTTAGGCATAACATACAGCTGAGTATCCTAAAGCACGAGTAAAATAGAATTTTTGCTTTTTTCAAATTCAGAATTTTTAAGACCAGAAAGCATGGTTATACCATGTCTGTTTATCCATCATATTTCACCTGTTTCCCACTCAGTGGAATCCATTACAGCTTTTTGTAATTAAGATGTATGCTCACATGGTTACAAATGTTTGAGTTACCTCTGAACAAGCCAGCATAACCCAGTCAAAATACTGATCCTAGCCAATTGCAGCACCTTGGGTTTGCCATTTTGTAAGACATTTGCAACAAATTGAATTCAGGATTAGTTTCTATGTCATAACACCTTCCAGGCAAAAGCTCATAATTTCTCTAAATGTTTTATGTCTCACATCTGCAATCATATGCAAAAGCCCAACAAAGCATTTTCCAGAAAGGAAAAACTCCTCACTCAAATATAGAGAATCCCTCACTTTTATTGGTAGATTATTTTATCAGATAATCAGCATCATTTAAAAATATGCTGTGTTAGTCATTTGAATGTGACCGGCTCTATCTTGCAGCAATTCAGTCTTGTTATGAACTTCACAGGTAGTTTAAAAGGCTCTTTAGTTTCAGCTGGTTTGTCCCCCTAAAGCACTTGAACACCATAATCAGGCTGTCTCTTCACTGATATGAAGAAAATTGATAAAGCTCTGTATGTTTCTCACAACAAACAAACAAACAAACAAACAAACAAACAAACAAAAAACCCAGCTTCTTTTGCTCTAGAGTGTGATTATTTGCTTTCTCCAATTTTCCACCTATTTTTAAAGCTGTGGGGAAAAAATACTCTGCATAAATTTTATGGACAATGATGTCATATTTCACACCTAGAGGTTTATGTGACTTCTTTTTTTCTCCTGACTCTTTATTTCTCTACTTATCCATGTAAATATCACCTCAGAATTTAAATCATACAAGTTTACACATAATTATTTGTCTCCTATGACTTTTAATACTTCAAGTTCACTGCTTTCAAGAATATACGTGACCATTCTGTATAACATAGTGGCATGGGTTTTTCCCCCCTAGATATTGTCTCTTCTTGGAGTTTGCTGAAATCATTTTGTTCTAATGACTTAAGTATCCCTCTACTGATCTGGCTTTCTGGTGTTAGGGGTCATAAACTGTGTGCAGTATCTTGGTGTAGACTAGTGAGTGCCAAACCAGTGGAGAAAATCCTGTCCCTTAACTGACTGGCTAGTTCACACAGTTCAGTTGGCCTTCACGTCTGCCAGAGCACACTGCTGATTTCTGCTCAGCTTCCTGCCCACTCAGATCCCAAGCCCTTCTGCCAGAGCTCCTTCCAAGCAAGCAGTCTGCTGGAGGGATTATGCCTCTCAGGGGCAAAACTTCAATTTTTCCTTGCTGAGTTTCTTGTTTTAAATTTCCCCTAATTCGACATCAGCCTCAAGCTTGACATGAGTACAACCTCTGCTCCTACAGGTTACATGATCGTAATCAGGACATAACTCAGTACAGATCTCTGCAGTAGTCCCCTGGACACTGGCATTAACCAAAATGCCTTGAGTCCAACATCCAGCCAGGGTTTCCTCCATCTGGTAGTGTACACATGCAGACAGTAAAATTCTTCCTTGGTTTTGAGAGTACTGTATGAAAGGCAGTCAAAAGCTTTGTTAAAACTGAGGAAAATGGTACTAACTAATCCACAAACCATCCTGTCACATTCTCACACAAGTAATTATACTGGTGAGGCATGGTTGACCCTCAGCAGATTTATGCCAGTGATTCTCCAACAGCTTTCCTTATCTGTGTGGCTAAATTTCTGTTTAAACTAATATTAGGCTAATCATAACAACTTCCAAAATGACTTTCTTATTTTAACATCTGCATTGAGGAAAAATGGAGCCAACTACACCCTCAACACATTTTGAGACAAAAATTTGGAAGGACTGGCTGAAACATGTGGGGGTTTGCCATCCAGATAGAACTGATGGAACTGATTGCCCAGGAGATAGCTCAGCAGGGAGAGACCTGGGTGCTAGTGGGCAACAAGCTGACCATGAGAAAGAAATGCTTCCTGTCTGTAAAGAAAGCCAGCAGCCTCCTGGACCAGGAATACCTGTCTTTTTTCTGTCCAGCACCTGACATGCTGACTGCAGTTCTGGGATGCCAGGTGTAACAAAGATACGAACTTCCTGGAATAAGCCATACACAGGGCCACAAAGAAGTTTGAGAGACTGGAGCACATTTTCCATTAGCAAAGAGGACTGTTACTCTTTACTCCACAGAAAAGAAGGCTCAAGGAAATCTTGTACACATGAATAAATACTGGAGAGGAGGGGAAAGAGAAGAAGGAGCCAAACTCTTCCCAGAAAAACCCACTAACAGGACAGTTAAAATACATTAAACTATGACTGAACATGAGAACATACCTTTTTCACTGTAAAGGCAGTCAAACACTGCCACAGATTTTCTAGAGAGATTGTGCATTAGTTTTCTTGGAGATACTCAAACCCAGCTGGACACAGTCCTGCACCACCTACTCTGGTTGATTCTGCTTAAGCAGAAAGATCGGACTGGAAGCATAAAGAAGCACCTTTAATTCTAAATCATTCTGTGATTCAATAATGTTAGGTTAAAGTTCCATCATCTAAATAAATGACGTATTCTTTGATTTATAGGTATTTTCTTACCAAGATTGTCATATAGTCCTCTCCCTATATCTTTTAATTGACATTATCTAAAGGTGGGACTTTTTCTAGTTTTCTCCATTTTGAACAGCTTATGGTCAGAGCTGAGGTGCACAGAGGCTTGGGGTTAAGAACTTTCAGGTTATGAGGACTGACTATGGCATTTCCAGTCTTCCCCAGGTTATGATTTTTGCAAAATAATACAAATGTCTTAGAGCATATCTAATCTTGCCATTTCTTCTCCAAAGTTATTTGTATTCTTGGAAAATGCAATGGGCACTCATTAGTGGGGTGCCTTTGTGTGTGTGTTGTGTGTGTGTTGGGAAGGTTTTTTTCTGATGTGGCTTTAGACCCAGGATTAATTTTTCAGGTATAGAGTTGTTAATTTGCAGTTTTTATCAGATATAGGCATGACTACCTGAACACATCACTCAGACACAAGGCACTCTGCCAGAAATACGTGTTGTTCCTATGGGGCATTTATACACACAGATGATCATGGCTGTACAGTTGTATTTATTTGGTTTTGTAGAATTGTTTCAGCTCCCACTGTGTCCTGTAGATCCATTTCTGAAAGATAAAAGGAAGACTATAAACACTAAGGATGAGTCTCTCTGGTGAGTAAAGAGATATACTAGATCAGAAAAAACACCTGAATAGAAAGGGGGTTTTGAGTATTTCTCTGATTACTTTTAAAAAATCCAAATAGGCACATCTATTTTCAGAGTACTTCCACGTACATTTACTTGACTCATCTTCATTTCAGCCTCAACCTACTCTTTGTAAACATCAGGGTAACAGTTAAATTTACAATCCTGTCCCTATTTGCTCTCCCTATAGACACTTTGTTTCTAGATCAATTTGATAACCCAAGGTAATACACAATGTGAAACCCCAAGCAAATCCAACTGACCTCCTCTTCTTTTCTTTCCATGTAGGAGCAAGGCAGTTCATGTGATTTACAGCACTGACTTCACCGTTCTGGCTGCTGAGCTACCACATATCCTTTCCCTCCTCCTGCTCTATTCCTCATTCCCAGTGCCAACCCCAAGCATCACTCAGCTTTTCCACCACCTGGAAAGTTCTCCACACACTTAATTCGCTCTGTGGGTCTCTAAATTCTCCTCAGAGGAGCTATCATTTTTCCTGGTCTTATCACCACCAACCTTCTCTCAAATAAAGGAATCAAATCCTACTTTCAACTTTCCAAGAGCTCAATCAGTCTCCTTTGCTCTTTGCTACCCTCCTCAACCCTGATCCCTAGTCTGCAGAGGCCATTCCTTTTATGTATCTAATGAATGTCTAAGGGTTTGTAAAATTTATATAAAGGTACTAGCTAAGGTCTGATTTTCTGCCTGCTGTAAAAAGAGGAATCTGAAAACTCTGTTTTGTCTGCTTTCAGAATAAAAAACTATCAAAAAAAGATTGGTAAACCTGACCTTTAGTATTGCACATATATTATTAAGTGTGCAGATGAAAATATCTTCCATCTCTATCTGCTTTTTCTGTCTAACCCATGAATTGATGAGCATACAGATGATCCAGGCTCAAAATAGCCACAGGAAATACTGATGTTTCTGAATGTGTTCATCCTGCCTTTGCTCTTCTACAGTGCAATGGCAGTTCAGAAACATTTTGTTTGGTGCCCCTTATTTCTGTCCTTACAAGGCCTGATGCATTCTCTTGTGTCCTGAACCACATACTCTTTAGAGCAGGAATTATGTTGGGCAGTGCCTTTGTTTGAAATGGGATCTACAGACTTGGTAAGGGGTTTGATGAGGCTTTACCCACCATGTACAACTTGTGAAAAAAACAATATACTACGTATCTGAGGCATTTTTACCTTTTAATACTGTGGGAAGTTCGATAAAATTAATTTCTTTTTCTAACTTTCCAGGTGTATTTCTCTCATAACACCTCGTTTTCAAGCATATGAAAGTTTTTGCAACAATTTTTTGTTGACCATAAACTGAGAGTCACCAGCTTGGTGGCTGTATCAGACATCTATGCAAATATATTTTTATTTCCATTATAATGAATTTTCAGATATTTTCTGATGTAAAAAATACAAAAAAATTGCTATTATTTATTACTCCAATGGGATTTTTTAAGATAAAATATTTAAGTATTGCCTAAAAGAAAGATGAAAGTTATCTCTTTGGTTAGACCATTTCCTGTTGTCCTCACTCCATTTACTTATGACAGCCAAGGAGCAGACAGAGTGCCTAACAATAAGGAATATACACATGAAATGCTCATGGAGTACTACTGGAGAAATTAGCCAATGAAAATTATACCTCCAGAAAAGGATATTTTTATCCTCAAAGTCCAACTTTTGAGTACCTGATTAACTGAAATGTCATCGTCTCCCAAGATGAAGAGCCCAGACTTCCCGTAGAGTTCATGCCGTGGGCCCCACCATGTAGATGATGACTCCTTGTCTTTGTTCCCCAGGAGAAGTGCAATGCCTTCTGTGGAAGCAGGACAGCTTCACCTACCCCAAAACTAATCCCTTGTCCTTTTTGAGGGAAGAGGCAAACCTTTCCTTGGAGTAGCCTGGCACTGCCTAATCTTTCCCAAAAGAAAGTTGTTGTCAGTATGGGTGCTGATGGTAATGTCTCTCTGTCACTTAATAGCTGAGTTGAAGTGACTTAGAAATTCCTACAAATCCCTCTGCTCCACACAAAGCAATAAACTTTAAACAGACTCTAAATTAAATAATAAAAGTATGATTATGACAGCTTAGAAAAATACAAGATTACTGGCATTGCAAGAACACCTCTTATACTTGTCTTTCAAATACAACATAAACAGCTGCTTTAACACACTTATTTAGAAAAATAATTTTAAAATCGAATGAAAGAAGTATTAATATTCTTAAAATAGAAAACAGATTTAGACTTCTAGGGTTCTCATTTACAACTCAGAAGATTACCTCTTTTTTCCCTATATTTCTGAAAATCCTTATCTAAAGAAAGTGTTTTATACATTTTTCATTCATTCCCTTCTCTGCCTATAAAGTCAAAATACCCTTTCTACAAATTTATAATCCCATTTCTTTAAGTATCCTAATTAGCAGGTCACACAAAGAATCAAAGAGAAATTCCAAATTTTTTTTTCTTTTGCTTTGAAAGTTTTCTGGAATATGGTGAATAACACTGTAATTTTTTGTTCTTTCAGTACACACTGATTGTTGAACTCAAAATCTCCTATCATGGAAATGTCTGGACACAGTGATGCAGTAATCTGTAAGGCAAGACAAATTCTGCAATGACAGAGGGATGAAATCAGTAAACAAATCTCTTTGAGAATGTATAAGAAAAAATGTTCTCAGAGCCCTTTATTACAACACACACTGAAAAAAACGATAGCCCCCAAGCTGTAATATGACAACGAGAAGGGAGAAGGGTTCACTATGCAGGCTGTAGCTGGTCAAACAGATGGAAGACTCCGCTGAGTTCTTTACCAGCCACATGTCAGCCTCTAAATGACAGCACAAAGTCTGTACTGTCCCTTAATGGGACATCTGTGTCTCTGAATTTATAGCTGCCACACCACAAGATCACAGACTGGAATAGCCTGAGACACTGCTTGGACACGTACCTAATCATCATTGCGATATTTTTCTCGCATGCCAGAGCTTTAGAGGGAAATGATTAAATGATATCGTACACCCACCACTAACTAACTGCTCGTGGCAGAATGGGGATTTTTGAGTGGCTGGCAGAACATGATTGTAGTCTAAGTGAAACAGATTTGGTAGAATAGTTTCAATTATCTACCTAAAGAAAGGTTCTGGACTGAATACAGCCTTATCAAGTGCAGTTCACTGAGTCTGAAAGCAGCTGTAAATTCAGTGGTACTAGGAACTGCAAAGCATGTAATTTGAAAATGTTCGTCATCTAGTATGCCCTACAGAATATAGACAAGGCCATTTAAGTGAAACAAGCAACTCGGAAATGTCTCAAAGTGATGGCTATTCAAAAAGAGGTGAAACAATTGTTGTTACCTATTGATTTAAAAGCCCCACAGTTTAGTTCAAACACTTGCAGTGATGTGAGGCTGGAAGCTGAACAGTTCCCATTGTATTTACTCCCAGGCCCCATAATTTCTTGTCATTTTAAGTGCTGGAAAGGCTGAAATAGATGTGATGAAAAACAAAAATGTGAAAACTTGCCAAGCCCTCTCCCTTGCACACAGCCCTCCATGGCTTATTCTGAAACATATACCATTGTAAAACTCTTAGGAGTCTCTTAAAATCCCTGAATCCAGAAAATTAACAGCCTGCACCACCCCTTGAATATAGGAATATGCAAGAGAGTCCTATAAGAAAAAGTAGAGGAGTGAGCAGTAGGAGGGCAGGAGTTCAGGGGGAGTAAACAAGGAGAACAAATCTCCTGCTGAGGTTTCCAAATACAAAGTTTTCTACTAAAATCACTGTATTCATCTAGTGGGAAAAAAGGGCCCTAGAAAACTCCCACAGATGTCTTCTAAATAATGGTTTTGTTTTAATTCCAGCAGGGAGGCTAATTTACAGTGATGCTTAGGGCACAGGTGAACTAAGATTTTCTGGCTCATTAAATGGAGAGAAGCTCAAAAGGACTGCATACCTCCACAGTACTTTCTTTGAGGCCTGAATGAAGATGGGAAGTTTCCAAGTGAAATGCTGGGGAACACATATGTGTTGGATTTAGAAATATAGTAAACCCATTCACCTCCTCAACTTCAATTAAGACCAAATTGCTGTGTTTTATGTGACATAGAATTGATTTCTTCATAGATGTACTTTCAAGTTTGTTAGGTATTAAGACATTTTCATAAGAAGAAATTTACATAAGGAATTTACTTGTCACAATTTTTTTTTTTTTTTACATCTCAGCTGGCTTTGCAATTTAAAAGGAGAAGAAAAAGAAAAAATAGAAAATTATCTTTTAACTTTCCTCTTGAGAGTACAAACTTGACTTCTCTGTATTTTATCAGGTCTGTCAGGTCAGTGTAGGATAAAGGCATAATGTTCCCCTTGCCTTCAACTATATATTTGCCTTTATTATTCCAGTCCCTAAACTCTAGCATGTTAATGGTTTGCAGGAAGACACAGGGATATTAAGAATCTACAGCAAATTAACTAGACTTGCTTTACCTCATTGTGTTTATGAGGAGCATAAATTCTGGGGGTATTTTTCTCCAAATAAAAAATTAGATAATACTTGATTAAATATTGATACCTTATGCTAGTCCTAGTTCTTCTCCCAAGATGTGTATTTAATTTTTATGCAATATATTCAGTGTGAATCTCAAAGTATAATAAAACTGCTTTGTCTTCATTACATATAGTAAAATGGAAGGCTTACAGACCTTCTGAGTCTTTACTACAGCTTTATACTCCTGCTCATTGCTGCTTCAGAAGTTTTGCTTCCAAATGTGACAAAGGCAGTTCAATTTAGAACAGAAATACAGAGAAGTCAGAAGAAGCTGCCTGATGCTTTCTGGAGTCATCTGCAGTCAGTACTTATGAAAAACAAAAACATGCACCTCCTGCTCATAGCATGCCATCAGAGGTAATTAGCTTATTATCTATCCATAGTAATAGAAAAAAGGAGCTTCTGTCTTCTTGAGAATACTGAAAATTACCTGAAGAATCCAATGCAGCATCAAATTTTACTGTCAGCATATATTTTAAATTTTTTTAAGAAAGTGCAGATCAGAATTTTAGGTGCTCATAAAAACAAAAAACAAACAAAAAAAACCCAAAAAAACAAAACAAAACAAAACAAAACAACAAAAAACCAACCAAACAATAACAACAACAACAACCCCCAAAAAAAACCAAAAAACCCAAAATAAAAATAAACCCCAAAAGACTTGGTGCCTAAGTTTCTCATTTATAGCCCTTCCTGCTAGAGGAATCAATATATTGGCTTGTGAGCTGGTTGAAAGACAGACTTGCACAGGTTCACACTACATATAAGAGTCTGTTTAAAAGTTAAGGGTTTTAATCATTGAGATATTTTTTATGGGCCTTTAGGAAGATGGTTCAGAAAAAAAGCTGCAAAATATCTAAGTGTGAAAGTAATCTGAGCACTGCCTGAATGGTTTAGAAATCCCTGATCCTGGAGATATTGTTTGCTTCGTACTTGTCTCTTCAAAGTCAGGAGTCCAAAAGATCTTATCAGGAGACTTCTCAGAGCTGGCATGAAATATTTCAGCAACTGAAGTGTGAAATATTGTGGTGAAGAAAGCTTGGTGGTCCTGACACAGAGAAGGTCTTAGTTACATGCAACATGCAATTACTTATTTTGCTTTTTATGCATATTCTTGACCTCCAAGTAGCAGATACTCCTGTAGCTCACTAAGAATGGCTGATCTGATTTTAATTTCTGTCTTCTGCTAAAGAATATTCTCACACTGAGCTCAGGTCACTTGGTCAGAGGAAATACACTACATGAACAAATAAAAGGCTTGAAGGTCATAAATATACTGTAGTGTATTTAATGAGGCTTAAAAAAAAAGAAGAAAATAAGTGTTTCAGAATTGCTGTAGCACACAAATAACCATGTACTATTTGTGTGCAAAATTAAAATGGTTGTAAGGTGTCTTGAGAACAGGAGTCACGAGATTCAATTGTCATTTAGGTGGCTTTCCTGTTAAAAACTGCATGTCTGACCTTGATGAATTTTCCATTGCTTGAATTTTTGTATCAGGCTAGGACAGCAGCAATTTAAAAGCCTTCAAGCAAACAAATATGAGGAACGATAGAACAGTTAACAAAATTAAGATCCTGGACAAAGATATAGAAAAGTTAATTTTGCTGACTAGTGTAAGTGCAGTAATAAGTTCAGAAACAGAAATTTATAAATTCAGATACTAGCATGAAATCAATACAAAGTACTAAAATACAGAGTGTTTTTGATTCAGACAATAGGTTTTCAGAAGTTCTTCTTTTTAAATTTTGTATACTGTGTATATTAAGGTCAGAATTCTCACAGTGTGTACCCTTCAATGCACCAGAAACTTTCAGAAGTCCTCTTTATAGAAAGCTCACTCACAGATGCCTTGGTAAATTAATATGCATAGTGGCTCAGATGTGTTTTTGCATCCTCCTCTTCCTCCTCCTCCTCATGGTATTAAACAAAAGTTAACATGATGACGGCTGAGTTTTGAAAAAACAGTTTGTTTTTTCATGACATGAAGGACTATGGAAAAACTCAGTGCATCATTTCACTTGCAGTATTGCACACTAAGTCAGTGTGATAAATCTTAGATAATACCTCACTTAGAGTGAGGTAGCTCAGATGAATCTCTATACCAAAAAGAGATGGTATTCTCCCTTATCTCTGCAAGTAGATCAATTTTTCAAATTAGTTCATTTTATCTGATAAAAATATATTAAGATTTCAAACTGTAGTACAATAGGGCACATAGGTTCAGAAATGGTAAAAAACCCTTTTGATATATATATATATATATATATATATATATAAATAAGATTAGAATGCCAGCTTATGAGGCCACCAGATATTTTGTCTAAAAGAAAATGGAGATTTTCACATTAGTCAGAATGGAGACAGAATTTTGGAGCAGCAGCAAATTTTTTTCTACTATATGTATGTATTTCCAGGAAATACATATATACGTATACATATATACATTCCTGTGTATACACACACACAGACACATATATATTACTCCTCTTTTGTTGCAAGACCCATATGATGTTAAGAAAGCTCCTCTTTGACAGATCTGACAAAAAATATACCTTAATTTTACCCTATAAAAATCATAAATGTTTTTGGCTTCTAGAGAACAATGAAAGTAGACTGAAATGTTGTTTTTCTGTATAAGCCTATGCTAAGATTGGGAAGATCCAGACCTGGAACTGTTGCCAGTTCTCAGAGATACAGTGAAGGATTTTAAATATCATTTGTAAAGAGGAACAACTAAACTACTTCACAACATGATCCAAGAAACTGCATGAGAGGGTTCTATAATGGCCAGGGAGAACCCACTGATTGCACAGTGATTACACCAGTCATCAGATATCTAGAGATGTGACAATCTGAACAGTAGGGAGATGTGGTTTGAATGATAAACAGAAAGCGAAATGATAATACTCAAATAAAGAGATGCTGGTTTAAATTTTTTTTCTTTACTTTTCAACTGGAATCACAATTTATTTCTAGTAAAATAATAAAAATATTCAGGTATTTCTCATGGTTAGAAAGAAGGAAAAATGAATTCTGCAGATAAAAATAAATGGTTTTGTTTTGTTTAGATTGAAATACTGTAGATATCCTAAGGCTACATAGATAAATGCAAAAATTGCCTGAAGTTGCATAATTTCATTTTACCACAGGTAGGACTCCCAATAAAAGTAATAGCTGTTTGTATGTCTTGGAGACCTGAGGTTAGAATATAATGTGATATTGGTAATTTGTAAAACAGGACACCTCCTCTGAATGGTGTCTGCCCCTGAGGCCCTCCACAGACAGCCGCTGTTTTTATCCACCCCAGCCAGCCACACTGTCACTACTTTCTTTTTCTCTGTTCATGCCTGAAATGTTTGCCAAATCATCTGTCCAGCATTTCTCTGCCTTTGCAAAGAAGCTGAAACTTACTCACTGAGTCTCTTGGGTAAGACCTAAAAATCAGATGTGGAAAGTTAACATAAAGGCTTATTGCAAGCATATGCCACTTTAATTAGTCCCAAAATCTCTATGCCTAATGCAAGATGCCTGGTATAACCATTAGCACATACCATGTGCAGCTTTGAAGTATAATAAAAGTAAAAAAAAAAACAGCACTAAATATGCTATTTCAGAAGCTCCTAATAACTGAAAAGGTAATAAAATATTATTGCAGGATTAAGTTGTTTACAGCTATTTTAATCTTTACAATGGAGATGGAGGGAAAAAAAGAAACACTTGTGATTGCTGCATACATTTCATATGGAGATGGCTACAGAGGTAAAGAAAAGGTTACAAGGTGTTTTTTCGTGAGACATCTTACTGAGTTTTGACAACTTAGTAGAGATGAAGTAGTATGTACAGAGTTTATTTTCAAATGCAAAGTTTTGTATTCGGTTTCAAAAAAATGTTTGGTTTCCAAAAAACACTGCTCAAAAGCACAATAGGCCCTTGGATCAGTATACACAGAAGATGCTTCTGATAGGATTGTTTCCATGTGAATCACCTGGGCAACTTGTGAACTAGACATATGGATTCAGTATAATTTGAATTATACTGAATTATTCACTATAATTATTTGATGGCTTTAAATTTTTTTCCATTTCCAACATTAAACTTTGCCCCATGGAGAAAGGATGACTCACCTCATAGACATCTGCATATTGTAGAATTTTGGCTTGACTCTTTCTGTCTTTAATTTTTTGCAGCAAATCTCAATTCTGAGTCCTTTCACTAGGGCCAAAATCTGATTCTGAAGAGTAGGTGTTGTTTCTTTAGTTGTACCTTCAAGGCTCGTCCTGATTTTAAAAAGTTGTGCAGCAGGTCTGTCAAACTTGCTAGAATTATAGACACTATATAACAATTCTTAGGTCAGATTTTGCCTTTAGAATTCTTATGAAAGAATGTAGTTTGAGTTTAGAATTTAAAGAGTTCTTGTATTAAAAGACAACAACAATGGGCTGAAGAGATATGGTATTTAGAGATGAAATTAAAGTGTAACTGGTAGTTCTCATTCTAATTGAATTGGTCTACTGTGACTGGTTCTGTATTTTGGTCAATTGCATCAGCCCTGGGTTGAAACAATTTTTTTTCTTTTCTTTCTCTTTTGCACTTCACATGTAACAGGTTGGTAGTTTATTGGTAAATGTGCTTTTAAATTGCTGGTATAGTGATTTTACTGTTAATATATTCATAAATGAACTCTCCTCTAAACATCCTTATTTTTATTTTTTTTTTGTGTTCTAATGCACAGTTTTACATGGCTTAGAACATTGATAGTCTCAGAAGTTTTCTGGCAAGCAAAATCTTCAGAGAAAATTGCATTTAGCTGCCAAGAGAAAGTTACACTTTAAATCTTGTTGGTATGATGGCTTTATTCTATAAGAAAAAAAGAAAAAAGAGCTTTACTCCAGTCTGTGCTCATTGTGCTTTTTTATAACAGTGCAGACACATAAAACTGTATCTGTGATTTTTAGAAGTTATTTTAAAACTTGGTAATAGCTGATTTAGAACAGAAATCTGATAAATGACCTGAACTTTCAATTCAGCTCTGTTAGGCTATCACGTAATCTAAACTAAGATTACAATGTCTCAAGGAAGTTACATTTCACTATAATCATGATCAAAACTTACAACAACCCCTGTTATTACATTAATGTATGGTAAATATTCTCAGCATTTTTCTAACAATAAGACTTGTGATATACAAGAAATAATGTTATGCATGGTCTGACATCAGATGAATGCCGAAATTTCTGAGTAGGTTGTGTTGATTCAGCATTTCTCTTGCATTCTTTTTTTAGATCTTCTCTTCTCTTCTCTTCTCTTCTCTTCTCTTCTCTTCTCTTCTCTTCTCTTCTCTTCTCTTCTCTTCTCTTCTCTTCTCTTCTCTTCTCTTCTCTTCTCTTCTCTTCTCTTCTCTTCTCTTCTCTTCTCTTCCTCTTCTTCTCTTCTCTTCTCTTCTCTTCTCTCCTCTCCTCCTCTCCTCTCCCTCCTCCTCTCCTCTCCTCTCCTCTCCTCTCCTCTCCTCTCCTCTCCTCTCCTCTCCTCTCCTCTCCTCTCCTCTCCTCTCCTCTCCTCTCCGCTCCTCTCCTCTCCTCTCCTCATCCTCTCCTCTCCTCTCCTCTCCTCCTCCTCCTCTCCTCTCCTCTCCTCTCCTCTCCTCTCCTCTCCTCCTCTCCTCTCCTCTCCTCCTCCTCTCCTCTCCTCTCCCTCTCTCCTCTCCTCTCCTCTCCTCTCCTCTCCTCTCCTCTCCTCTCCTCTCCTCTCCTCTCCTCTCCTCCTCTCCTCTCCTCTCCTCTCCTCTCCTCTCCTCTCCTCTCCTCTCCTCTCCTCTCCTCTCCTCTCCTCTCCTCTCCTCTCCTCTCCTCATGCAATATAGGCACCCTTTGTTCAGAATAATAACTCTATGTCAGGAAACTGAATTAAATGTTTAAAATGCAAGGCTATAGAACAAAATTTTATCTCAGGATACTTCTAAAAATCTAATTTCAGAAATAAAAGTTAATTATTTTAAGTAAATAATGAGAGTAGTATTTTTTCATTCTTCCTTTCCTCCCAGCATCTCTGTTTTAGTTATTAACTTAGATATTAGCATTAAATCCATTGTATACTGTACAGCACATCTATACTAGATGAGCTGGTATTTTGTTCAAGGACACATGAAAAGACCCTTCTTTATTTTAAAACCAAGCAACACTGAGCAGCATTTATAGAATGTATATTATTACATTTTTCTTTAATGTGGGGTTATGACAATAGTAATGAGTTTGTGTGTCAGCAATTTAAATTGCCTGATCTTTTCTATATCCACTTATTGACAAGAGAATTTTCAACAGCCAGTACAACAGCTTAGATTTTTCTTGAAGGATTTATTACCAAATTTGGATACTAGTTTCAAAATTAGGTGACCTGACATCCAGAATAATGGAAGTTACACAGTCTTTTTTGGGAGACAAAGCCTGATGCAGGTCAATAGGTGATGAAGTTCATCATACTTCTCTCCCTAATAATTTCTTGCCATCATTTGGGGCAGTAAGTCAATTAAGATAGAGATGAGGAAACTGAGATTAGCTCAGTTGGTCAGATCATGGTGCTAATAATGGCAAGGTTGTAGATTGATTCCTGCATGGGTCATTCACTTAAGAGCTGGACTCAATAATCCTTGTGGATTTCTTCCAGTTTAGAATATTCTAATATTTCTGTGAATACGGCAAGTGCTTCTTCCTTTCTTTTAAAACTGGTGCTTTCCTATACTTGTATACTAAAGATCATGGCTATACAGGGAAAGAAAAGTTATGTGAAAATATTGGCAAGCCCTGGAGAGGCTGTGAGTAAGGCTGAGCTGCATGCAGGTGGGATTTGCACAGGCAGCAAAGCCCAGGTGCCAAATTCAGTCTCCAGTGTCTGCATCAGGGAGCTGCCAGAGAAGACCCTGTCTTGGTCAGCAAGTCATTCAATATTAAGTTTCAGCTCACAGTTTTTAAGAACTTGGAAAATTCAAGTACTGAAAGAGTGTACTTTGGGGACATGATGGTCTTTTCATCACTTACAGTTTCTCAGTGAAAGCAGGATTTCTTTCAAAACTGTGTCTTGTAGTCATAGTTTTGATGAAGAAATTACTTTGTGGGTTTTTATAGTTTGTGCTGTGAGCCTGTATGATCATAGTTGTCCTCTCTGGCCTTAAAATCCATTACACTCTTCTTGATTACTATTTTGCCAAATGCCACAAAAGAACGAAGGAAAATGTAAAGGCCTAAATGCCTTCTGCATTCCCTGTGACAGTTTTACAGACACCTGGCTAAGCTTCAACACTGCAGAATCACGGAATCATGGAATGAATGCAATTGGGAGGGACCTCAAGAGGATACCTGGTTAAACCTCATTGTTCAAGCAAGATCACCTAGGCCCACTTACCCAGGACTGTGTCCAGGTGCCTTCTGAATATTCCCGAGGGAAAACTGTGCAAGTGCTGGGTTACCCTCACAGTGAAAAAGTGCTTCCTGATGTTCAGAGGGAGCCTCCTATGTTTCAGTGTGTGCCCATTGCCTCTGATCCTGTTACTGGTCACCACTGGAAAGAAACTGTCTCTATCTTCTTTAGCACCCTCCTTTTAGGCATTCAGATTTATTAATAACTCTCTCTCTGAATAGTCTTCTCACCACACAAAACAATCCCAGATCTCTCAGCCCTTCCTTGTTTTAGATAAGCTCTATTCCCTCACTCATTTTTGTGACGTTGCTTGGGCTTTCTCTGGTATGCCCATGCTTAGGAGCTCACTACTGGATACAGTACTGTTTCCAGGGGTGAGGTACCTACTATGTCTTTGAAAAACCCCATGTTCCAGTGTTTCACCAACCCCATTGAAAAATACTTCTTCCTGATATCTAATCTAAATAGAGCTTCTTTAGTTTAAAAAGTCAAGGAAGCTCACTATCAGCATTAAGCTGTTTGTTCCCTCCTGTTTGCTCGATCAGCATGAAGCTGTTTACTCTGCCTGTTGGGTTTATCTGTGTTCACTGAAAATCCTGGTAAGTGTGGCAGCACAATGATAATGACATTCAAGTACATGCACCTATATCCCTTGGGGATGTAATGACAACTGGGTGTTCCAGTGTGGGGAAACGTCCTGAACATCCTCATAGTGACATCATACTTAGCTACTCTGATATGTTCTGATAAATGTCATTATGTTTTTAGCCTGATGCTACTTGAGAATATCAAGGTGTCTTAATTGTATTAAGTTGCTTAATATTTTACAGTTATCTTGATGGAACTGAGTGTTTGGTTGCATATTTAGTTGCAATCTATCTATCAGTCTGGTGCATATACCAGGAAAGGTATATCTATCAATATGGTATATCTTGCAGGTATGTAGGTGCTGATCTCACATATATATATATATACAGAATTACACACAGAATTATATCAAATTACATGTGTCTGGAAGCTGTAATCTCTGGTTCCTTGCAAGTCAGGGTACAGATGACCTCAAAGAACTTAATAAGTTTAAAAAAATGGTTTATAACATGGTGATGTGAAAATGAACCCTTTCAAGGAAGTAATTTTGTTTCACAAGTGAACAACACCAATTTCATCAGCTAAGAGATTAAGTCGTCCCAAGACAGGAAATAAACACTGAGAACTTATGTGAAAATGCCTCGAGCAACTGATTGACCTAATAGGTAGGGATTGACTTTTCTGACATATGTTAAACCAAAATGCAACTTATTCCAAGAAGTCTGGGGTTTATCAGGGCAGCACACTGAGATGGAACAGGTTACCCCCCCAAAGGAAATAGCAGGATGTTGGTCAATTATGGCTTTGCACTTTTGCCTGTGTGCTGGGCAGTGCAAGTATTCATTTACCTGGCACAGAGCTCTGGACCTGCAGCCTGCACCCCACAAAAGAGATGCATTTATGCAGAGGCTACTACAGCTCTTGGATTTTCTAACATCACTAGACTCCTGTCTACCCAGTGCTTGCAAGCAAATAAGAGTTTGGTGGTTTAAAGACACTTTAATTTGCTGGTGTATTTCCACTTTTCATTCTAGTTCTGTTGTCAGCAGGATAGTCCTTTTGAGAGAATTAATATTCCTGCTGTAAATCTGCTGTGTTAAGCATGCAAGAAAAATATGGTCTCGACCTCCAATAAGAAAACCTTTGCACCTAATAATAATAAATAATGTGGTTTTTGGTTTAACAAAAAAATAATTCCTGGCCCAGGGCTATGCTGTCATGGGGCAGCTTCTGCACTTCTATAGCCTGTAGAAGTTGTTTGGATACTTAAGCACAAGTGGCTATGGAAGCCATAAACAAGTGTTTCTTTGCTATTACAAAGTGAGACTGACAAAACAGCCTTTCTTGCTGTGTCTCTCCCTCTTTACTCTCTTTGAGGTGGTTGTGGTTGGGCTTTCTGTTTTGTTTTGTTTTGTTTTGTTTTGTTTTGTTTTGTTTTGTTTTGTTTTGTTTTGTTTAGGGGGTATTTTTTCGGGGGGCAGGGGGGATTACTTCTTTTTTTCTTGAATCTTGGACGAGCAACCTGGTGGACCTATTCTTTCTCCTCAAGCAATCAGCCAGACCAGACTGCAGTCTTAATTATTTTGAAGGAACCATCTTAACTGAGTACCAAATGAGACAGAAATATGCCTTTAACTGTAATTTTATTTTTTTTAATTGCTCTTTTCCTTTCTTATTTTTATAAAAGTTATTTTTACTGGATCTTCATTTAGTTGTGGAGTAGTTTATCTATTCTCATAATTTTTATCTTCCAGTTCACCAATAGGAAAAGAAGAAGGAAAAGAAAGGGAGGGTTTTATACTCTTTTATGGCTGAAAAGGCATGTATTTAAACAAAAAACTTACTTTGCAAGAAGGGTTTATGAACAATCATTAAGCAGTGATTTCCAAACCACATATAATGCTGCTCAGTTCCATGTTTCTAGCTTGCATTTCTTCCTGCTCTCTTACTTGTTTGCCACAACATTACTAGCTTCCATTGATAAGTAATCTTGAGGCAGTAATTTTACTCCTTAATACAAAATTCTTCCTTATTTTCTTATGTATCTTACAGTCTTCCAAAATTTGATCCCATCAGAATGTTTGTATGTGGACTTTTAAAGTCATGGTGCCCAGAGAGACACAAATAGCATGAGGAAAGATCATAATATGTGTGTTATTTGGGAAAATCTCTCTCTCTCTCTCTTTTTAGAAGTTATTTTGAATTATTTTAAAGATGAGGTATTTTCTCTAACAACAGCAGTGGTGTCGAAAAGAGAGTTATCCTTGGTGGCTAAAGGATTACTGAATCATCTGCTTCTAGTATTAAATATGAATGTGAACACTGTTCCTGCATCATAAAAATGATTAGGAGAAAAGAATTTTCTAAGGATAGATCCACACAAAATACCATTTCCAGCAGAAAACTGACTTTCTCCCAGATTTTTCCTATTAAGTTTCCTTGGAGGCCTTTTAGAAAAGAAAACATGATTTAACTCTTGATTTCCCAAGTAGACAGTCCAAAATTTGGCATGTGTTACACAAAATAAGACAAATTTGGCAGTGGTAGTTGTACTGATAAAATTGCACCTAGGTCATACCAATATAATAAATTTTTAAATTCTCTTACAACTTAAAATTACAGAATAATTCAGATGGGATCTGAGGGGTAGTCTTGTCTAACTTGCTGCTCACAGTAATACCAATATTGAATTTAGACCACACTGCTCAGAGGAACTGTCCAAGGATGTTGGACAGCCTTCTGGGAAACCCATTCCAGTGTACAATCATCATCGCTGCAAAACAAATGTTTTCATTCGTCCAGAACTCTAAGAATTATGACATTTTCTATATTCCAGTGACACATATCCTGGAAAACCTTCAGCTTAAAAGCAAGCCTTTGTAGTGCTATATTTCATGAACTCTTTTTAGTTACAAGAATTCACTTTAATAATGCATATCAGATTTACTTACAGATTTAGACAGAATTTAAAAATAAAATGTCTAGCTTTTTATCAGATATCCTGTGGATACTCCTCTGTAATTCTAATAATCGTTAATTTAATGTCATGAGGCTAATATGAACTAGTCAGATAAATAAATGGCAAGAATATCTAGATTCTTAAAAAAAAACCCTTTTGTTTGTTTGTTTACACCAGCAAATTCCAGTTCTTTGCTTTGTGAAAAAATTAATTTGATTTATTTCACAGAACTTTCCTGTTTTAATGTTTTCTATAGCAAAAGGACTCTCACTGGAACTTTTTTTGGTACCAGCAGTCACTGAAAACATACAAAAAACAGTCTGAAGAAAATCAGTCAAAATGAAACAACTTCAAATAGAGAAAATGCATTGGCTGATTCAATTCAAAACTCTTAATTTTCAATCTCTGGCTGCATATGAAAAGTAACCTTTTTTCAGAAACGAAGAGATGATAATATCAAAAGTATTCATAGATTATTTCTTTCTGACTTTAAGGCTAATCAACAACATGCAAGATTCAAGACAAGAGTCTGTCTGCCCATTCTTCTTTGCCTCTCATTCATAACCTGATTGCTTTTCACTGAGTATTTATTTATTGACAGCTGAAATAGTGCAGATAATGGTACTGAAAGGACACGCATAAAGCATGGTATAAACGGATCTGTACTTCTCACAGGTTAGGAAACAAGCAGAGTGAAATGTTAACCCACTGCAACACCTTTGCTGTACTCGTGGGCCTGGGCTGAGTCCTGTATGGTTACCATTCTCTACTGCCCACATAAAGTCACAAGTCACACAGTCCCTTCCTGCTCTGGAAAGCAGCAAAGTTACAGACAGCTCATAAAACCTCTGATGCTTAAAATGCAGTAATCAGGTGCATGCTATCCTTGCTTCTAAGAAAAAGATTTGTCTGATTCTACACTTAAAGGAAGAAATGTACTTTTTGCAGGAACCAAAGAATTTAAGGCTGTTCTAGGAACATTAAGCCAAATGAGCTGAACCTACTCTGGAATAATAGAGAGTTAGAAATTTCTCTTACTGCATAATTAGTTTTTTGGCTGGTTTTTTTTTTTTGTTTTTTTTTTTTTTTTTTTTTTTTTTTTTTTTTTTTTTTTTTTTTTTTCCCTTTAGGTGGCTTCACTATGCCATCTCTCTTTTTTAGTTAATTTGGTCTATTTCTAGGAAATGTCTGTCATCTTTGATTTGAAGATCACTCACATTCACACTCAGAAATCAGAAAAAAAGAGGGATGAGACTTCTTGAAATGATCATGTAAGCTCACATGTACATCTAGGGCATTAAGAGTATCTCAATTACCCCCAAACGGTGCAAAACCACTTTGGAAAATCAGGTGGAAAAGCTCATTTTGTCTCATTTATTGTATCCATGATGAGTCCCTATGCACTGGGTACTGACGTCTTCAGTCATTTTCAGCTGATAAAACCTGAAAATGAAAATACATATTAAATATTCTTTGAAAAATTCTGAAAAAAGGTCAAAAAGTTTCAACATTTTATGTTTATTTATTTTGTATCAATTTATGTTCTAAAGAAAAGACATGACCTCCTCAATAGTGCAAAATCTCTAAAAACATTTGCTTGCATACAAAAGTACAGATTTATTCCATGGTAGTCTCTTTTGCACAATGAAATTAAACTAAACAGTCTCAGAAAGAGCTGGACTTTCTTCAGATTTTATATTGATAAAATACTCTATATTCTGGCCTGCTGAGTCCATGTTTCTGAACAACCATAAATAACTCTGCGTCTGATGCTTTTCTGTACAGGCACACAATGACTGTATGAAAAATACTGATTCAAAGAATGAGTAGAGGCTTTGAACAGGCTAAAAAAAGCAAATAATACAAAGCTTTCAGAATTAGCAAACTGTATAGACCTACAAAAAGACAGAAATAATGAATAAGGGTTTAAGTACACAAACCAGCCATAAAAAAGATCTAGTTAGTACTGAGGCATCATAAGCAGCATGATTATACAAATAAAACTCACTGATGAGATTATTTACACACTAATCAAGCTTTGTAAAATTTATCTGGATAATATGCCAAAGAGATCAGTCATTCCTGGCTAAAGGAAATCTGAAATCTGGCTTGTTCTCATGTAACAGAGCCTAAATGAACACAGGCTAAAATCCACAGCCGGATGGGTAGCCCACACTGCAGTGCTTTGAAGAGACAGCTAAAAGACTCATAGTTCCATCTGCGTTGCTTTGATGTGGTGCTAAGGGGATGTCATAAGAAAGGAGTGAACCATTTCTGTGACACTTGTGTCCTAAATGATCCCTGTCCTGTGAATTAGTGCTGTCCAGCTGTGCTGCACCGCAACCACAGTGTGAACCTGAGCATGGTGGAGCACCTACATCTGTTTGTGCTCACACAGTCTAAACTCAGCCCACTCCACAGTGCCTTCTTTCACTTATCTTGTAGTTCATAAGGAGAAGGGCATAAGTGAATCAATATTTTCTGCACCCTTAGGGGCCCCAGGGGGAAGGGGGGCTGCTCCCACCAGCACAGCCACAGCTCCCACTTCCAATTACACATGAAAGTCTCAGAGCCCAAAGACCTGCCAAGGAGGGCAAAGCAAAACTGGAGAAACATCAAACAGATTGGCTGGTGAATTGAAGATCTACTGTCCTTTTCTACTACTTGTAGCATGATGAAGAACATATTCTAATTATCTCTAGTTTCTTCCACACACAAAATGTATGGACTCAGATTTACTATAAGGATTAATCTTCACTGGTCTACTGCTCACTAGGTTATACCAACAATATCTCAGCTACTACAGCCTGCGCCAGTCTGTAATTCACTCTGCTTTGTTTCCCTGTTTTCTATTTTAAATCTCACGTAAGGGAAAAAACGCATATATTTATCTATTCTAGACAAAACACGACAGGAAAAAGAAAACTATGCTGAATTTTCAGAGGAAGTAGTGTTTAGTTGATGTATTTTCCCTGTCTGATGTAGATTTCTGTGTATGTAATTAAAAGAATACTCCTTGAAAACTCATCTAAATTTTATTTTGGACAGAGATTGGAGTAAATGAGGTCAAGATCTTACGGGCTAGTACATATATGAGTACTCTGTAGTTAAAAATCCAGGAATAACCTATTGCATTAATTTATATGGAAGGAAACAATACATTATGAAATCCAAACTGATATAGAAAAACAGACTTCTTGAAGATAAATGTAATTTAATTTTCTTGGTCCAGAAAATATGGGTAGAAAACCAGAACAAGTCTTAGGATGCAAAAGCTCTTTTTCAGGTCTGAAACAGAAGCTGGGTAGGATCTTCTATCATTTCAGATGCAAGTCTCTTTGCTCAGATAGTTACCCTGCTTGTCTAACAGATGGGCTTAGCTCTGTCTGCAAGTCTTTTCTGCTCATATCAGATTATGCTGCCACTATCACTTCACACGGACAGATAAAAATCCAAAACAGCTAACCAAAAACCAGCCCTCAAATATGATGCTGATAGAATAATTTTAAAAAGCAATTAAGGAGATGATACCTTATTTCTTTAGGAAGCCTCTTAAAAGAACTACCTCAATATCTTAGTATGAATACTCCTCAACATCTAGAATTACTTTTGCCATTTTTTTAACAAAAACATTCTATACAAGTTTTTTGTTTTATAAATAAAAGCATTTTGTAAAGTGCTTCTTTAATACTGCAAAACATGTCGGGATTATTCTTTCTTTTAAAGAAGATGATAACTAATTGTTTGGCCAAGCTGCATGCTCTACTTTTTCCCTACATGTTCAGCTTTGTTGTTGCATTAAAAAATAATCATACTTCACATAATCATCTTGAATTTAGATTTGGATTGCAAAGTCAATGCCATACATGAATATGAGTATCTGTGAAGGAGCTAGAATAACCACTTATAGGCAGATAGTGATTTAGAGAAGTGATTCTTCTAACTGTAATGTTAAGGGCTTAGAGGCTTGTTTTTGGCATTTGATTTTGTGTCTTAATCTAGCAAAAATAATCTCTTCTTGACATTAGCTAAATATTAGCAGAGAGATAAACCATGTCAATGAAAAAGAGACAGATTATAAAGCAATAAGGAATCTAAAATCTTATTAAAAGCATATTTTAAAATCAAAATGTGAAAAGTATAAAATGCACTTTAAAAATATAAAAAAAAATCCTCTTGAAAGTTTGATAATAGTTTTCTCTTTCATTAGATTATAGGATGATCTGACAAAAATGCCAAATATTTCCCATTCTTTTTTGATCTCAAATTATGTGGGTTAAGAAAATTGATATAAACCTTGAGAATAAGTTTCTTGATTTCTGCCAGAGCTTAAAGAAAATTAATTAAGTACAGTTAAGTACATTAATACATATAAATACAGTACACAGAAGGACAAAATTCCTCCTTGGTTGAATATGCTTAAAGTGGAGAAAAGATACAGAAAAAAATACATGGTGTTGTAATAAGTAATTCAATTCTGTTTCCATAGGCTTAGGATACATAGATTATCCTAGGCTGACAGAGGGTACTGAATATCATATGGTCCTTCCCTCTCACATTTTTGATATATTCTTATATTCTATAAAAATATTTTTAAGAATGTTTTCTGCTGGTTGACCCTCTCTGCCTCTCTGGCATAGCTCTCCTTTTTCCATCAGGACTACAGTAATTTGCTTTAGAAATTGCAGCCTAGAAACTATAATCCTTTTTATAGTCAAATCATGCTTTCAGAATGATAAAGAATGAACTTCAGCTATAGAATAAATTCTCTACTCGGATACCTCAAGAACATATTCTCTAACAAAACAACATACTGATGGAATGCAGTGATTCTGATGCAAAAGGGCATGCAGTTGCCTTCCCTATTGTTAGAGGTCACTGTACATAACCTAAAGGTACTTCCTCTAAATTTATCCATTTACAGAAAGACATCAAATTTTGTGTGGATTAGAAAAGAATATTTATTGCTGTTTCCTTATTTCTCCTGTTTATAAAGGCTGTAGTTATTTGTTAAAGGAAAAGACAACACAAAACATGAGGTAGTTGAATAAACAGCAGCAGCTGAGAGATTTGAAAGCTACCCCAGAAGGCATAGTATCTTGATTATTTTTAAAGACTATTGTTAAATATTTTTGTTAGGACATTGTTTTCCAATGTTGTTTTGTCATTCATCCCCCTCAGTGCTGTGGCCATATCCATTACTCAAGTTATCTGCTATTTTACCAGCTGCTCACTCCCTTGGTGCAATTGGAAGTGGAGTAAGATTAAGGTGTGGTCTTGCAATCATCCCATACCAGCTCTGAGTCCAAACTTCTTTCCTGAAGGTGAATATTGCTTCAGGTTATATTCTTTTTTCAGCTGCCATATCCCAAAAGAACCTGAAAGCAATCTGTAGTGACACTCTTCATTGAGAAACAAACCAGTGAAGGAAGACTCCCAGACCAAATGACTCCAAAATCAGAAAAAAATCACAAAAACGAAGCAGTAGCTGTCCTCACTCAGGCAGCCATTCTTCTGCTGGAGGCAACAGGATATGGCAGGGAGATGGCTCTAATAAATGCAGATAGAGACATATCAATTTTAAGGGGCTCGTTTGTTCAGTTTACCCATGCAATTTGAGTAAAGGTGTAGATATTTGGCAGAAATCCTGTCTTTTCCTGCTTTTCAACATGGGAATTTTGGAACAGGTTTAAAGTGGACTGCAAAAAACTCTGAAATGCTACACAGCAGCAAATGTGTGTGTGTGATTTGTGCTCTATGTGCAGCCTGCAGAGGTGAAACCTGTGGGAAAAGGACAGGGGCTGCCCTGTTCCAGACACAATCATTCTGTCTCCAACAGACATGTCACAGGACATAGCTGAGCCCATCAGCCAAGCTACAGATATCTCTTTGAAAAAAACCCTCTTTCTTCCAGAAAGATCAGGACACAGACAAATGCAGGGGAGGGGGAAAAGAAGGTGAAAGGGACAAAATGAGAAAGAGAAGAGAGAACATCACAAGCAAATTGGGACTCTCCATGGTGAAGCAGACACCCACACTGGAGCCTGTGGGGAGCCCTCATACTGCAGCCAGTGTTTTTTTTCTGATGAAAGTACAGTCTGTGAAAAGCCCAGGCTGGAGTGTGAAAAATGATGATGAGGAAAGGGTAGCACTAAGAAAGAGCCACATATTTACCATAATCACTTACCATTTCACCATTCACTGTGTGCCTTTTGATGTGGGTGAAGCTGGGAGTGGAGCAGGGAAGCTGGAACTGAGAAAGGAGACAAGGTGTCTTTTAATCTCTTTTTCAAAATATGAAAATAAAATATATTATTAATAATAACTTAATATTGTTTCTAATTATTTATTTTTTTCTAAATGCAATTTAATTGGAAGTAAATGTAATCTTTCCCCCAGCAGAGACTGGTTTGTCCAAGGTAGTAATTAGTAAATTATCTCCCTTTTTTTATCTCAGTCCACAAACTTATCCTATTTTCTCCCCATGTCCTGCTGACAAAGGGAAGTGAGTGATCAGATGAGTGGGCATTTGACTGCTAGTTGTCACTGTCCCATGTGTCTCTTGAATATATATCCACTGGTGTCTTGCAAAAATTCTAACAGAAGCATCTTGGTTTTGTTTTAATGGCGAGAAGGAAATGGATTTTACTCTATCTGTTTTACTCTATCTATTCAAGCTCCTCCATGCTCATGATGTCAGCATGTCAGGATTTTCTCACTGAATACAAATTCCATAAGCTTTTAGTTCCAGTAATTTTTCAAATTAATCACATCAAGATTTAATTTTGGCTTTACTATCCTTGTTGTCAGATTAATGTGATAGCAGAAATTATTATTTTTATGGTCTTGTATAGCTGAATAGGTTTTAAAGGCTAAAAATAAAAAGCCACATATTACTACATAATGCATGAATAAGAAGCACCTTAGGGATAGGTCAATATTTAATATTGGTTTGAAGTTAATGTTTGGATACTAATTATAGTTTGAATTACTAAAAACATGGGTTCGGCCAGGTAGCAACACCTGAACAACATTTTTTTAATCTTCAAACTGATAATAAAGTGTTTGAAAAGGGCTTTATTTTAAATACTTCTTACATTTGCACTGGAGAGCACTACATAGGAGTGGTCATAATTTTAACTCTTACACTTCTATGCTATCTGGAAATTAGGCACTGGTTAGAAGTAGATTATTTCAAATTACTATGCTGTGCTCAGAAGTGATAGCCTTGGTCATCTCTTCAGTGGTTTCAAGTCTCAATTTTATTTGATAGAATGTGGGGCTAGAATTGTAGCAGTGATTTCTTATGCAGAGGTGAGGCAATCATAATATTTGGAGATTCTCCCCTTCCTGACTGGATGGATGCAATGTTCCTCTCAATGTCCTAGTGAGATCTGAAGCTATTAACAACAGATGAAGCAGCAGCATCAAAACAAAGCCATTCCAGTCTACAACTCCCTATAGCCCAAGAAGTTATTACATTTGCACAGCATCAACCTAATGCAGCGTTAGTAGTCTAAGTTAAATTAATCCTTTGTGCAATTGATATACAGCAACTACAAGCTGCTGTTTGTGATCAGAGGATTGAAAAACAAGCTCTGCAGGCTTCTGGTTATTTTTGGAGCATTGCTGTGTGTACTTCACAGTGAAACACTATTCCCAGCAACATAAAATTATTCTACAGTATTTCTTACTCATTCTGTTCAAGAATATAATTTACAGACACGTATTATGTAGGATTTATTCACAATCTCGTTAGCAATCCATGTAAAATAGATTTTAGACTGCAAATAAAGTAAGACTGACCAAAATGAAATCCTGTTTAAGAGAAAAACACTTGGCTTTCACTATTTCATTTCATAAAAAATAAAAGATTCCCACCCCATTCCATTTCTGAAAGGCTCTATTAGATGTATTATTAATGATCTGTTGCTTTTTAGTAATGAATGCTGACAATTTCTTGACTCATATGTGAACCATTGCTGCATGTTCAAGTGATCATTTCGTCTTTACACTATCTCAGGCATGAAGATCTGTTGAATATCTTTCCTAAATTTGAAGGTTATTTGAAAGAAAAAAACTTTGAGGAACGAAATAAAATCTCCATGAATAAAACAATACCCATGTGAAACAGCACTGTCAGCTTAAAAAAACTCACAAGCTTTAAAATTGTATTATCAAGTGAATCAGAACCAAAATTACCTAGAAAAGTAGGACTCAACTGATGAAGGCTGTGTATACATTAACACATGACAATAACATAACTCTTGAAAGAATATGAGAATATGTTTAGAAGCGATGCCCATGTTTCTGAATAGCATCTGAAAGAGATGCTAGGATCAAAAATTGATTTGTCTTTCCCTTCAGTCTTCTGTCTTAATTTTATTTTTTCAGCTCTATACTCATTATATACAATAAGAAATCCAGAACTCCTTCATTAAATACCATAATTGTTTTACTGCTACAGAAGGTCAGACAATAAAGTGTAGTAGTGTAAATGCTACCCTGTCTTCCAAACACAGTGGTGTAATAACTTAAGCCCATCTAATTATATTGTCACATTCAGTCTTCAAAGCAAAATCCTATGACTCATTGCTGCGGGACTCCATCCCTGTTTGTTAGGATGAGTGATGGCACCATTCTGCCCTTGCCTGAATGCTGCACTCTGTCTTGTGGAGCAACATGGGGTTCACAGAGCTGAAAAGCATTCCTATTGTGTTGGGCGCAGGACTGGGCACACATTGTTATAAATATGACTCTTTTACTATAAGATACAGTTACTGTCATGATTAAGTTCAGTCCTTTAGGCCCACAGAAATCACAGACCTCTCTGTTGGAAGTGACGCCAGGGAAGTCCATCTGTGCCAGGTAAGGAGATGGCTTTTTTGGAGTAGACATCTGCCTGTTAAAATTTGGACTAAAACAAAAAACTTGTTTAGCTTTTCTTCATTAATCGCTACTTTTTTACTCCTATTCAAGTTCAAATTGTTGATGAGTTCTCCAAACTCTTGTTCTCTTTCCATGTGACTGGTTAGATTTCATGTGCCTGCCTACCTCCAGCCACTGACCAAAAAATACAGATTTTATTGACTTGCGTCCCAGAACATTGACAGTAAAAATCAATTATGCTTTGTTTAAAATCAAAACAATTTACTTTTCCATCCTCTCTTGTTGGTAAAGATAAAGTTCCCTTTGTGAAAATGGCTTTTATGAGTATCAGGTTTTTGCCCAACAATAGAATTTTACATCAGATACCTTACAATGGTACCTCAGTTCAATAGGACTAACCTAGGTTACCAAGATTGACTTACTGTGAACAAGATGGCAAATTTTATGGAAGACCTTGACAAACATTTAGAGAAAGCCATCAATATGAAATTAATTGCATTTCCAGAAATCAAGATGATAAAAGAAAGAAAGAAGAAAAAAAAAGAAAGAAAGAAAAAAGAGACTGAAAGTAATTTAAAGGAGGCTTTTAAGTCAAGCTCTTTTACAAAATAAACTATTTTCTACAGGGTAAGTTTGCTTACAATGATGTTTTTAATAGAGTATGGAGGTCTTTTTGTTTGGTTTGATCTACTCTTTATTTTAAAGTCATACATCTTTGGAACATTCTGTCCAATAATTCTTGTAAAATAGCTGTGTTACGTGCAGTCTGTTAATTTTTTGTTCATGTTTAGGCATTCTTCATGGTTCATTTGATCCACAGATTAAGAAATTTTAAAATTCATCAAAGTAGGAACCAATGAAAAATATTATTGTCAGTGAGAAAAAAACTGCAGAGATGCATGAAAAGCCCAAAGTGATTCTGCACATAAGTTTACAGGAAATCTTCACTGGAGGTTTCATTTGGAGTCTGGTTATAAATTCATATTTTTTTCACCTTTTTTCCTGTCTTTTTTTTTTTTTCCTCCTGTTACTAAATGGTACTTTTCATGCATATATAATAAAGCCATTAGATACATGATTTCACCTATAAAATAGTTTCTTCATTTTAAAATACTGCACAGAGCTGTGAGTGATGTGAGGTGTCCCAGAAAATGTAAAGATTAGAGTACTTATCTTTGCTTTTACCTCTATTTTTCCTAGCTGGAAGGAGCAACCCTCCCAGCCGGGGAGGCGGAAAAGCCTTTTTCCGGGTGCAGCTCTTCTGATTTTGTGAGGCAGAGGACTGAATTGGTAAGTCTGGAAATCCCAAGTTCTAGACCCTACTTCTGGCTCTCATACACAGTGTGAAGCATTAATTGGCATAATCCAATGCCTGCTTTGTTAATGAGGTGTGTGCAGGGGTGCAGATGTGTACACAAAAATTTCGTTCATGGACCTCAGCCAAATAGTTATGGACCAAAGCTCTTGAGTAATGTTAAGTTAGTGGCCTTCATAAAAATGCTCTTTTGTTATTAACTGCCTGAGAATTTAACCACCAATTGCTGTAACTGAGTCAGAAGAAAGGAATGTGTGATTTCATTTCTGGAAACGCCAACGTGAACCAAAAGACCCTGAAAACAACCCTTTAAACTTTATTAGGTATAGCTGAGTTAAAGGAAATACTCCGGGTACTAACGGGGTGGACAAAGAAAAGTAGTTTTAGTTTTGTGGGAATAAAATTATTCATCAAAATATACCTATTCAGTTCCTCTACAGTTGCTCCCTTTCAGGTTTCTTCAAAGGTCAGTCTTAAGATCTGAGATGTAGTTGCTGGGAATAAATTGCATATGCAAGATATGTTAAATGGAGGGAAACATCCATGAACATTTGATAGAAGGAGGTGTCTGTAAAAGAAGTTAGCGTTTTGCAACAGCGTTTCTTATTTCTTTTAGCCCTATCCTTTCTGTCTTACCAATTAAACTACTGCAAATTTTATTTTAATTAACCAAGCATTGATAATGCTTAATATGAAATGTGCTACTGGTGCTGTGACAGAACAAGTTCAGCACTAATGTATTCTTTCAAAAACTACATAGATTTCAAAGAGTTACTTATATTTTACTGCACTATTTATTTTACTTTAACATCCTGAATATGGAGAGAAATCATGGGTTAATGAGAAGTACATGTGGATTCTTGCTCCTGAGGAGCAGCCTGGCTCTGCTCCAGCAAAGCTCTCAACTTCCAGCCCTAGATTAGTCCTAGAGATTGAGTACAAAGGCCCTTGAAATGTCAGGCCCCACAGATTTGCAGGGCAGGATTTTGTACATGTGTAAACCCGTGTAGCTTCCTTCACTGCTTTGGTGGAATTAGTCTGACTTATGCAAGCTGAAGATTTGTCTCAGTAGAGATTTTAACAGGAGGTTTCCCAGGTCTTCCCTACCTAATGCAAGTAATGATTGCTCAGGAGGGCAAAAGCTGCAGAGGAGATTGCTAGGAGAGCACTGGAGCTGAAATGTGGTCTAATATCATGTAAGAATCAGAGAAAAGGAGTGCATTTCAGCTGGCTTCGGCACATCCAAGAATTGCTTGTGAAATAAAAGATGGTAGTAAACACCCCACTCAATAAGCTAAGGACTTACAGAAGGAAGTAAAATTAAAATCATGATGTAACTGCGGAACTTGTAGTTTTGTCATTCACATAAATATACTAAACGTCTTTTCCCAGGCGTGGCTTTTACAAACAATATTTTGTACAACCTACAGGATAAAGCTAAAAAATTATACAATTCCTAGTATGCACCATTTTCCTGTCTTTTGCACAAGCTTTTTCACTACTTTGTAACAATAATTTATCCCACTTTTTTTGTGGGCCGCTTTTATTTTCTAAATAGAACAAGTAATTTAAAGAGGTCACTAAATAAAATATTAATACTGACGCATCATTCTTTAGTAGAAGCAAAGAGAGACTTCCTGGCAATTTGCTGCTGATTTAAACAGGATGTACAAGTGCATGTACATGTATAAATACACATAAAGATTCTCTCAAGGTGTACTGTGATAACATTAGAAATATTAGTGCACTACGTAATCTGCTTGACTAGTAGTCAGAGGCTACCAAGAGCTCCACTTAAACAGAATTGCAGAGCCAAGCAACCTATCTGTAAGTGCTAGTATAAATTCTTTTGTGCAACATTCAACAAGGGTAGAAATCTATGACTCACTGAAGTGTTTAAAATGGACAGCAATTGTTCCACAGACATGTTATTTTAAATTGTTCCAAAGCTGAGATGTTATGGACAGGTTCAATCAGTCTGTATATAAAACTGGAAATAAGATAAAAACAATTTGTTAGAAGAAAAAATACTGTATTTCTTTAATGAAATGAGAACAAAATCTCACCGTTTTTTATCACTGACACTGGACATTAAAAAAAATTAAGTAAAAATAT
Source organism: Sylvia atricapilla (assembly GCF_009819655.1). Lineage (NCBI taxonomy): Eukaryota > Metazoa > Chordata > Aves > Passeriformes > Sylviidae > Sylvia > Sylvia atricapilla. Next base: position 28,267,716 of record NC_089174.1, read on the forward strand.
AAAAAGGAATTAAGAACATTATACTTAATTAGTTTTAATTAAACATTTGGGAGAGTCTGTCAATTTTTGGACCAGTGCTGATTAGAAGTGATACTTACTTTTACACTTAGATTAGACTCTGGAGGCAGTGTGTCAGGCACCATTTTTGAATTAAAGTCCTCAGTCCCTGCCCAAAGAACTTCGTAATTTTCTCATCTCCTGTCCTAAGAGTAAACAACTACCTTTCCTTTTTCAGGCTGTCCTGCACATTATGGTCCAGCAACAGGCACAGAGTTACCATCTGCTCTGTTCTGCCTCTCTCATCTCCTTGGACTTCAAGTTCCCTGGAAGAAAAAGGAGCAAAAAGCCAGACTTTCTTCCATGTGACCTTCATGGGAAGACTAATTAGTAAGAACAGAGATCTTAGATGAAGTCACAATACAATTCACAGTATACCAAGTCACAATAAAATTCTTCATTAGGTTTAGCTTCTAGAAGACATCATGGGTCCTGTTATCTGAAAATACTGGTATTCTAGTGAGATAACATTTGTGTGAGAGACCCTCATGTGATCCCCCTAGGTGATTATGCAACCAGGAAGGAGATGATAACCCCTATCTGCTCCAGAATATTTTTTCGAAACAGGAATCCCTTGCTCCTTCCAGTTAACACATTTTCTGTGTTGCTTTAAATTAAAAAAAAAATAAATAAATAAACAAACTGTGGCTTGGTTATGAAAAGGTTAGTTGACACAATGAGCAAATTCTCAACTGCTTACCTTCTTTTTTATTATTTTACCTAATATAGTCATTAGTCATTTATTCTGGTCAACAAACACAGTGAGATACTCTGATAAGAGAGGTAAAAAATACCTGGAGCATCTATAAATAAATTTCCATAAATAGAAAGTATCATCTTCAAAGACCTCAAGACCAGAAAACACTTTTTAGCACATAAAACCACTATTAATCTTTTGCACAAAAAACTTCCAAAATACCCCAAACAAGCCCAAAGCAATATAAGCCACCAAATTCATATGTTTCAGGGAGAAAGAAGGAGGAGGATGAAGGGCAATTCTAATTCTTTCAGTACTTCCAATAACAACAGCCCATAATTTGTAAGGTTTAGATGCACAGAAAGAGTACCATTCAGAGAGGCAGTTAAATTTAGTAATTGCACGCTAAACTGATCATCAGCTTTTATAATAACTGCAAAAATGTCCTTATGGCTCTATATTCTTAATGTAGACAGTTTTGACTTTTGCTGTGGGTATTTATTCAGAGTCTGTTGGGCTTTCAAAACTGGAAGCAATAGAATGTTGGAGTTTGGCTTCAGTGATCACAGACTCCATACATTTTGGAAAAATAAGCACAAATTGGAAAGATCATATTTGAATGAAGTGTAAAAACCTAATTCACATCTCTTGACATATTGTGAGAATATTTCAAAGCCTTATAGCTAAGCATATTCAAAAGCAGGAAGGCCAAATATCATTAGGGGCTTTTTTCCTGATTAGATGATGAAGTGCTAAGAGAGATTCTTGCAACAGCCAATGCAGAGCATCCCAAAAAAGCTTTTCAAGCACCTGAAAAATGGAACATCTTCAAAGGTAAGTGGCATTGGCAGCAGTTTAATTCAGTGAAAACTGTGAACTGGGGGCTTGAACACGGAGGGCATGAATTCAATAGAATTCAGAGTCTGTGATAAACACAAAATGTCAAAGGACAGGGGGAGGACTTTTGTTTTGAAGCATTGAGCCCGGTAACTCTGATTCAGCAGCATCAGTTACTCAATCTATTCCTCATGTGGGGAAAATATTTATTCTGGCGAGATCCTCCCACAAGGGCTTAATGCAGAGGAAATAGTTCTTGGCAGAAAATAATTTCTTACTGTTTTTCTTCATTTAAACCATTCTTTTTTGTTGGCTTTTCTTTTTAGTTCACAGAGCATTGAATAAATGTGTCAATTCATTGCCTTATAAAAAAATTTTACCATGACTGATTCAATAAAAAGTGAGGTAGTCTCCTGTTATAGTGTGAACAAATTTGATGACTAGCGAAAATAATAATTTAAACTGCACAGAACAAATTAAATTGGACTTTTTCAGATGTCTTTGATCGCACTGGACTGATAAATGTCGTTCTTGCAGTCTATTGAAGTGTACCTCTCTGATTATCTTTCAGCAAAAGGCTTGATATTAATTAGTGTTAAAATTTAAAATTCATACCAGAATAAGGAAAGAATTCTATTAACTTTTTCCCCCTGAATAAAATAAAGTCCTTGTCAGAATACCAGTAAGAAAGTGATTTGTTTTTCTCCTCTACAGGACATTAGGCCTTTATATAATTACTGCCTGAATCATAAAGGAAACTTGGCTTATAGGTCATTTGAAACAGGTTTCAGGGAAGTTAATAACTGCACAAATTAATGCAAAAACAAGCTATAGATGTGTTGGCACTTGAATAATACAAGGCATGCGTGCAACTTTATCCAATGAGAATATGTGTTTATATACCATTTCTATATTCTTCAGACATAACACTGAATATAGAATACACAGAGTTATTTTAGCATTCATAAATACTCTAATAGCTGCATTAACTCCATGCATTATTAGTTAACTAACACTTTCACCTCTGTGGTTATACCATTTCATACTCACTCAATACAACCAAGTAGGTCTTAGAACAGGGAAGGACAAGTATGACTTTTTTTCCCCCTTTTTCTCCCAAAATTAGACTTCTCAATGATAACAGAAATTCCGTCTTCATGACTCTATATCAAACTCTTTTCAAATCAATGGTAAATCATTGTGCTGACAGCCCCTCATAGAAGGACCACAATTTCACTTAGTTTATTTTGCTGTTGATCTAAATATGTGACCCAGTCAAGAACCCCACAGGCCTGAAAATATACGGATTCTGCCAGATGATGAGGAACAGTAGCCTTCTTCCAGTTAGCACACTTAAAAGGGGGCTCTGTGCAAACTAGAATACAATATTAAACTGAACAGTTCTGTTCCATGTCACACATTATTAACATATTCAGGGTGAGTTGAGAATCCAAGTATGGTAGAAAATCAGAGTGGAAACAAGCATTACCTGGCTTTAAACAGACCTGTGGCTGCTCTTGTTAGTGCTGGTGATTTAAAGAAAAAGCATTGCTCTGCAGTTGGAGACAAAATTACAGGTTTATGACTTACGAGATTCTCAACTTGGATTGCATACAAATTTGTAATTTTATTTTAAAAGTATACAAGATCTTGAAATTAATCAATATGTTGCTATCATCAGACACCTTCTCAGAAACAAGGAAATGTCCTCTAGACCTGGCAAAACAAATATATAAATCTTTTCACTGTAGCGCTAATTCAGGTGACACATTACTGATCTTTTAAACTTAATGTTACAGCCCAGACAGAGATACAAGTGGAATTTGTAAAAACATTTTCTGGAGCATTTCAGCATTTTTATTAACTTAGAAGTCTGAGTTTTTCAGCTGAAATACTGTCATGGGTTCCTCCATAACATGCAAACTGCCTCTACTGTCTGTTTAATCTAATCTGAATGCTTGTGAAGAGGTCTTGAAGAGATGCATCACCTGAAAGTACAGCTATGTTTTTCTTGAATGTCAGACTTTGTCATCAAATATTAGGAGGAGTGTCATCTATTTAAAGAATGTTGAAAGGAACAGGCAGGCAGGCCCTGTACCAAACCAACAGGATTTTAAGGCTGGAGTTGGTGGTAGAATTTTGGAGGGTTTTGACCAGAAGATGGTCTATTCACCACCTGAACTACTGATACTTGGTGAGATGCACCTTTCTCAGAGTGGAGAAAAGGGAGTTTCCACATTGATCATTGTTATATCTTAAAACTAGATTGGAAGGGGAAAAGCCACAAAAGCAGTATTGCCAGGGATACCCAGTGGGATGGCACACCAAGTCTTGAGGAACTGACTTGTTACAGTCCTGTCTGCTTTATCTCAGCTGAGGTCAGGATGAAAGGCATGGGAGACATAAAGTGAAGTTTGGTCTTGATTTTTTGTTATATATTATCTATTTACAGTCTCACAAGGCATGAGCTCCAACTTTCAAGTTAGAGAAACGAAGCAAAATGGAATGCTTCTAATTCTTACCAAGGGTATGTAAGAGATAATTACACAATTATTTATATTTTTGATCCAATACTGACCACCTGAGGCCCACAATGTGGACTCCTTTCACCCAATTAGAGAGGACAATCCAAATCCATGAAGAAGAAGGAAGAAGAAGGAAGAAGAAGGTGAAGAAGAAGAACCCAGGTAACGCCCTAAATCCTCCATCTTAGCCTTTACTATATACCAAAACCCCAAATCTAAGATTTCACTCTGTGAGATTACACAACGCCATTCAAACCACACACCCACAACCCCTGTGCTATCACATAATCTTGGAAGCCTGCTCCAAGGCCTCAGGCCAGATGTGGTGCCTGCTGGAGAGTCAGAACCCCTCAGCTCAGAAAGTCTAAAATTTTCAGCCTCCAGGGCTCCAACACTGACTGAGAGTGAGAGCCTTCATTCTGCTCCATGAGGTATTGGCAACAACAATCCACACCCCAAAGCAGTGCATGCAGCCTGAGAAACAACCAAGACGAGCTCAAAGAGTTGGCCCAGATAAATGACATCACTGTCACAAGCAAAACCAGGTGGGATGAGTGAGTCCTGTGACTGGTGTGGATGAGGGATGCTGGCAGGGAGGGATGCTGTCCCCAGGAGGGACAGGCAGGGCAGGTGGGGCAGTGGGGTGGCACTTTGTGTGGGGAGCAGGGCTGCAGTGTATGGAGCTCACAGTCAGCATTGGTGTGGTTCAGAGAGTGTCTGTGTAGGAGCTAAGGGACAAACAAATAATGGTAGTGGGAGACAATGGCAGCCATGAATTTTTCTTCAAGCAACAAAGGAACTCCTCCAAATCAACTTCCCCTGTTCTTATCAGGGATTTCAACTTGCCAGCTATTAACTGGGAATGTCACACAACTGGCACAGAGGATTCTTCAGGTCCAGCGGATTCTTAAAATACCTGGATGATAACTTCATGGTACAGATACTAAGGAAGTCAACTAGGAATTATAACCTCCCTGATTTGTGGCTGGTTAACATAGTCGCCGAAGTGAAATGGTGATTGGTGGTTATCTTGGCCACAGCGAACACGAAGAAAGAAAAGCTCATAAATAGCTACCTATACTGAAAGGATTTTGTTGAAGTCTAATTCCACCATTCCTAGCCTCACTATCTGCTTCATTTAATAAATACATTGGATAAATACCAACTTGATTCAGCTGGCAAAATTAACAACTATACTAAAACATCTAGAGTACTTTTGGACATGAAACTAACATTAAGAAGAGGGGGAAAACAGGCAGAGATAAGCAAAAATGGAAAGTATTTAAGTTTTTTTAAATGCACAGGGTTAGAATTTTGTGCTGCAGAAGGAATTGACAGAGAAAGAAGATTCTTCTAATTCCCAATGGTATATCTACTTCCTTGTTAAATGTGTGTTTATCACCAACTTTCTTGTGAGTGTTAGGTTCTTTCATAGGAAAACACATGGTCCTTAAACAAAAGGCAGTCTCCTGTTTATTCCCATGGCCAGCTTCACTGAAGGAGGAGAAAAACTAATGAAGAAATGGGCAGCAGATAAGATTTCACATGTAGGTGCACTAGCACATTTACAGCATTTTTAATATTTTTTATAAGGCAGAGAAAAATTTATCAGGGTAAGAAAATATTGAGTGTCTGTGAAAGTTGTTTCCAAAACAAGAGTTTGACAGCAAGCTATTTTTAATTTCCTTTTAATAATCGGAGAAAAATGTTCCCAGACTGTCTAAAAGTTTTTTCAGAAGACTGTCTTATGTTTTTAGAAAAGGGAAATTCTTTGGCAAATCTGAGAAATATTTTTATCATAAGACCCTTCAGATTAGCACTCTGTGGAATATACAAAGAAAGAGTAGGAAAATATTGTTGGGTAAAGAGGTTGTTATTTATCCATTTGGGGGACAGAAGTTAGAGTACTGCAACTAATTCATAAAACTTATCTGCATCTCTACATTTTTAGTGTCTAAAAAGAATAAGTAAAAGCACAGATGAGGATTTCATTCACCAAAACAAAATGTAGTGAATTGTAATTCCTCGTGTAGAGGGAATTCTTTCAGCATGACTTCTGTGATGGAAAGATATAGCACTGATACTTACTGCCAGGAAATAACTGATACTGACTTTACATTTTATACTACCATTTGAACTCATAACGGAGAGGAAAATATTCGAGGTGAAAGATTTTTTGCCTTGGTGGTGAATTAAAAGGACGAACTAAGGCAGGCAAAGTAATATCTTACTTTTTCTGTATTTCTCTTTTGAGTAAAAGAAAAAATAGGAGAGATGGAAGGTTACTTTCTTTTTGTGGACTTGTGTTTCAAACATCTAAAACAAATCATAGAATCATAGAAAGATTTGGATTGAAAGGGAGTTTGAAGATCATCTAGTTACAAGTACCCTGCCATGGATAGGGCCACCTCCCACTATACCAGGTTGCTCAACCCTTTCAGTCTGGCTTTGAACACCTCCAGGAACGAGGCACCCATGGCTTCTCTGGGCAATCTGTTCCAGTGCCTCACCACCCTCACAGTAGAGAGCTTCCTCTTAATATCTAATCTAAAACTACTCTCTCAGTTTGAATCCATTTCCCTTATCCTGTCATGTTCTTGTTAATCATGCCTCTCTCTTTCTTGTCAGCTCCCTTTAGGTATTGGAAGTTCACCCCAAAGCCTTCCTTCTCCAGAATGAACCAACTTCACTGTCTCAGCCTTTCTTCATATGGGAGATGCTTTATCCCTTCAATCATCTTGGTGTCTCATTTCTGGACTTGGTCCCTGTCCTTCCCCTGCTAGGACCCCAGGGCTGGACACAGCACTGCAGATGAGGTCTCACCAGAGCAGAGCAGAGTGGCAGAATTCTGTCCCTCACCTTGCTGGGCATGCTCATTTTGATGTATCCCAGGATATTGCTTATTGGTAATCAGTTAGAAGCAAGAGAGAGAGATGGAGAATAAAAAAAGTGCTTCCAGACAAGGCATGGACAGCTCAGGCAGGACAGCATGGATTCAGCACCCTTAAGCCGGAATTTATTGGAATCAAAGCAGATGTGACATTGTTTTACCTTGCAAAGTTCTGAATAATTTACTAGAATATGAAGTATAGTTATTTTAATTTGTGGGACAACACCAGATGCATTGCAGATGCTAAGATTTTAGCTACGCTGGGCAATGGGAAAGAAATTTTATTGGCAAAATCTGAAGAAAATGCAGAAAGAATTTTTATCCCTCTTCTCTCAAAATTAAAACTAATCCAAGTGTGAGTCTCTGATGAGTCTCTGATGAATTTCTGTTATGACAAATAAATATTTCATAACATTGTTTTCCTATGAAATGACCAATTAGAAGAAACTATAGAAGATACAGCAAAGTGATTTATTTTTTCCAGTTTTGGTTCTTTATCTACTCCCTTCAGAATGTGAATAAAACCTGAAGCCATACTACTCAGATTTGTTCCTTCAGGCAGTATCTGACTTTAAGATTAGCTTAATCTTGTGCTTTACCCCAGTGTTTACAAGGTGGCTTTCTCCTTCAATCAGCCTTCCTGGAAAAACAAGTCACATGAGGGCAAGAGATTTTTCTTTTGGGTGGGTAGCCAGGAACACCAGGAAGACCAAAACTGAAGGTCTGTATCATGCTGGCAGACATTAATTTCACAAGCAACCTGCTACCATGGAGAAAGAAGAACAAAAAGAATGCTACATCATAATTGTTTTTACTCAAAAACAAACAAGCAAAAGTACTATAAAGAAGAGATCTAGAGATGCTTAGCCATGACAAAATCACACTGAAGCCAACATACACGAAACCCAATGTTTATTTTTATTTAAGTCTTATTCATTGGAATGGTCTTACATGGATGTATTGGATATTTAGCAAGTTCTAACTTCTTTTCAGCAGCATCATCTATAAAGAGGCTAACTTAAAGGTAAATTAACTTAGTGAGTTAGGGCTATTACTTATTTTTTGTTGTGTCAACTTTAGTTTTGTAAGGTAAAGCCAGACAAGGCAGCAGCTATGACAGTGAGTTGTATACATTACTTTCACAAAGCTGAAATAAGTGAAAGAAATGACTGTGGTTGGTAGATTTCTCCCTCTATTTGTTCCTGAATGTACTGAGGAGGATTAAGAAAGTTTTGCTTTGGCTAAATTTACTAAAATAGAAATACATGGGAAAACTTCAAAGCTTTGCAAGAAAATGGTAAAAGACTCTGCTAGCAAAAGAAAAGAAATGACAACTGTTTAACTTGATTCTGATTTCAATTCAGATAAAAAGGAGGAAAAGACAGGAAATGAAGAAAATTTTATTTCATATCCAAGTAAGTAAGATTAAACTTTTAGAGTGATCTGACATTTTCTCTTGAAATTACTTTAGTCATCATGAGAGGATAAATTACTAAGAAAAGAAGCCAATGAAGAAAGACAAATAAAGTAGACAACTTTCTCAATCTTGGGTCTTAAAAATATATTGTTATATCTTTCTCACAATTCTTTTTATGAGGAAAGAAAATAGCCTAATTTTTGGAGAGAATAGGGAGATGAAAATAAAGATATTAGAGGATATTAGTGAAGAAAATGCAAACAAAGCCAGCACTTCAAAATCAATCCTTCAAGATTTTTTTCTAATCTTCTTGGTACAGAAGTATTGATGGACTTTCATTTATTTGGAGTCAAAATTGTGGAATGACTGGAAAGGAAATTTCATTCTGGGAAATATTAAAATGAGCTGTTACCTTTTTGTAAAATCTACACTTCAAAAACATGTATAGCCTTACCCTGGCAAAAATCCAAATCTCAGCTTGTTTTTTTTCTCTAGTATATGCTTGACTCCATTTATGATGTCAGGCTACTTTCTACAGTGAAAAATTAAAGTAATAGTAAACATCAATAACAGTTCAGGAATAGGAACGCTACACCAAAGGAAAAGAAGTTATTTTCCTGCTGTTGCTTATGGCAAAAAACCTGCAGTAAAACAATAATCATTGTATAATATTTACCTTATTTTCCTGTTCTTAGAATTTTATTCTGAACTAAGGCCAACTGTAGCTAAATGGTTTGAAAGAAAAGGAGCAAAACCAGTTGCTTAAACTACTAGGCAGAATTTACAGCATTGTGTCAAAAGTGTTGAGTCAGCTCCTATCTCAATAAAAGCAGCTAATTTTATCTTGTGTATTAGCAAGTTGAACAGGAACTGGGTAGGTTTTATTCCTTTCTTTTTAAGTGTTTTGTCACTTAAGCTACATATTTCAACATGCAATGTCATATAACTATGCCTGATGGATACAAGTGAAATGAAACATGAATAGTTTTCGACTCAGTATTTTATTTCCAGTAACCATGAGATGATTTAAAATTAATTCAATTGAGTGCACTGCTTTATTCTTTCTAATAATACGATATTACTAATAATAATACTGAGAAGGTCCAACCCTGCTCTGTTTTCACAGTTAACACACATGTATTGTTTTCCACTTTGGTGATATGAGATCTCAGCTAGGCCTCTCACTTCAATCTGTTCCAGAGTATGTTTTACTGTGTCTCTCAGAACTACTCTACCATTTATCCTGCAGCACATGCACAAAAGAGCTTTCTCTAACAGAAGTGTCTACAGCTCACAAATTAACTTAGAATGGCTGAATAACATGAGAAGAAAGAAAAAGTCTAGAGTGAAGCGCAAAGAACTATAAACCATTCAAGTTCTAAGGTCTCTAGAAGCAATTACAAACACAATATAAATTGTGGGAGATATTGGGTTCATGCACTCATTTCAACAGCATTGATGAAAAAAATGGTATTATTCCAGGGCATGTGGAAATGTGTGTTGTACTAGACCTGCCACAGACTTTTGGGATGGAAATAGAACTGGTGTTTTCACCTTCCGATCTATCCACCTGGCTAAAATCAATAAAAAACTCATAGAATACATTCTTGACTTGCAATGGAAAAAAAATCCTCTGACTGCCTTACTCCTCAGAGAATATTTAACTTCGTTGTTTTTAATAAAATTCCAGATAAAGAGTGATTAACTAAGGCATAAAGGAGAGAACTGAAACAACTGGGCCCTCTTGGTGGCCCTATTGCACATCACCCATCTGAACTCTCTTTTTCAGACTTCCAGCTATAATGAGTGATGTTTCTCTGCTTGCACAGAGAGATGGTTTTCAATAATGATATGCTATAAAAAATAATTTGAGACATAGATAAAGACATGACAGCATGATGCACCTTTTGCTCCTAAACAACATGAGCTTAATAGGTGCTTTGTTCCATTCAGTACATTTTTCTCATCTGCATGCTTGTCTTTTCCTTCATTCTCATAGAACAGTAAACTTTCCTGTTTTGAGTCCTCCCAGCACAGCCTCAGATGAGACTAGGAATTGAAGGAATTTTGAGATATATTTTATATTTTTCCTTCTCTGTCAATAGACTAAAGCTCTTTTGAACTTAAAACGTACTACCACTTCAGAATCCCCCTTATCAGACCCATCATGTGTTTGACATGATTGACATTATCTATTTCTAGGTCAGATATTCAAATGATTCTTTGTGCAACAGACTGAGTAATATTACTTTTTCTTAATTTTCTTTTTTAAAAAGACACATACCAGGTCCCATTTATCTACTTGGATAAGGTGTACAGTGTTATTGGCTGTATGGAAAAAAATTGAAATTAAATTAAATATTTCATAGAATGAATGACCCACTATTTTAGTTGGATGCAGTGAGTTTCAATGTCAGACATTATTAATGATATTTTTGCACATCAGCTTGTTATATCTACACCTGAAGATTTAAAGCCTCAGATATTTTTCACATAGATTGTGCTATTAAAAGGGCCCAACTGTTGGCCTGACAGGAAAGAATGCTATTCTTTTCAGGGGAAATAAATAAACAAAATCTCAGCCTTCTCTATTTAGTCCATTACTCTCTTATGTAGTCTTTTGTTCTGCTTTTCTGATGCTTTGTTGCTACTGGAAGCTGGTAAGAATGGATGGACATTAAAATCAGAGGGGCCCGTCCAAAAATAAACGCTAAGGAAAACTATGCATGCAATTCGCAGAAATCTGGGGAGATCAGTGACCCTTCAAAAAGGAAGATACAAATGTTGCAAGGTTCATAATTTATGTGTATACACAGACAAAAGGTACAATGTATTGCCCTTGAAGTATTTGTATAGTTTGATGTGATCAAGATGTTTTAACTGCAGAATTATCAAGCAGTCAAGTGAGGCATGTTATTCTCATATGATACAAGCTTCTTTCTTATTTCATTTCTTGGCATTGTAACAAAAATAAAATAAAAGAAAGACTGTTGATGTTTAATTCTAAGAGTTGATGTTCATGTCTCTTTTCATAAGATCAATGAAATTCAGATGATAATTTTACCGAGACTTGCAGTGTGTGGGCTGTGTTCCATTGGTTCTCACTCACACTTACTCCCTTTTTTAATAGTACAGGCTTTGCACTGCATGCTGTCTACATAGGACACAATTTCTGAATTGATAGCCATATTGATTTTTAAATAAATTCTGATTCTCAAAACCCAGAAAAATCTTTCATTCTTCCCAGTGTGACTCAAAAGCTTTCAGTATGTGCTATTTCCATACAAAAAATTCTGTACCCTTATCTATTAACACAGAATATAAACTCATTGCATTACTCTTTTCTCATTACAAGAAATAACATGGTGTATTTTAATTCAAGCTAGATGGGAATAATGTTTTATTAAATAATTTGATTTTAATGTTGTTGGTTAAGGTAAGAAATATAGATGTTTATGAAGAAAAATCAGTTTAATTTCTCCCTCAATATGACAGTTTTTTTCTTAAAAAGTTGTAATTATGTGGCAAGCTAAGGATCTAATTTATGATTTTATTCATAGAACATCTTGTATCTTCACATGAAGTAAGTTCTGTAGGAGATGATAATTTTCAGCCCAGTCTTCTTAAATAGTGTAGTTCTATGTCTAAAAATCAACAGTGTTCATCATGTTCAACACAGCAGAAGATCTTCATTTAAGCAGAAGATTCGTTTCATGTGCTTTCTTCTACCGGAAGAGCATTATTAGGCTATTGTAGCTGTATGTTCCATATTTCATGTGATTGCATCTGTCTCCGTAGTGCCATTTATTTTCTGGTCTTGGTTTACTTTGGTTTGCTTTGGTTTGTTTAGGTTACTTTAGTTTGATTTGGCATGGTTTAGTTTGGCTTTGTTTTTGATGGTGTTGGGGGAATTTTGTGTTTTTCTTCTTCTTCTTGTTTTCTTGGAATTTTGTTTCTTTGTTTGTTTTTTATATTGCAGATAATTTATATTTTCAACCTGCATTTTCTCTGAAACAGACAACTTGTTCACCAAGCATACAGAGTACTAAGACTATCTGTACTTTAATGAGCAATACAGCAGTAAAAAACCCCACAATTTTGTAAACACAGCAGAAAGTAATGAAGATGACATATCCTATTCAGTAGTTTTGGTTTGCAAGTTTGGAGAAAAATGTATAGAAGCTTTCAAAAAATGTAACAGAATGGTTCTAAAGCTAAATAATTTCAATTTGTCTGGGAGGGAAGAAATATTTCTTTCAAATGGGTTCAGCAGAAGGAATGAAGGAAAACATTTAAAGGAAATAAAATTCTTTGAATTGTTGATAGCTGTAAAATTTCCATGCTGTCCATTCTGGGGGAAATGGTTTTTGCTTTCATTTCTCAGGTTGTCAGCCTCTTCCAATTTCCTTAATCCATCCATCCTTAAAAAAAATTAAAAGTTGTTCAGATGAAAAAAGAAAAAATATTTGCATGCTCAAGGAGTGCATCCAAACGTACATGTGTGAATGCCTAACCAGCACGGTTTTCCTTTCAGAATGGCCGATTTGTTGCTTTTTTCATTCATCTTACAAGCTTTGTTTGAAAATGTAGATAAGTAAAGTGAATGCCCAGTGTAACTTGAAAAAAGCAGCAACTAAACATATTGTGGAACACATGGTTCTGAAATTGATTTGCTGACCTGAAAAAAGTAATAAATATGTTAGCGGACATCAAACTTTCTTTTTCTATGACTGCATTAGAGTCAGTCTGACAGATAAAATAAACATGGTAGCCCTGGTGATGTTGATGGATTTACAGCCATTAAGGAGGTAGTTCATTATACTAAGTCAACAGCCATTTCTGACGAGAAAAATCATTTAACCTTTTCACATATAGCCTTCCAATTAACTTCAGTCTGAGACATAGCAGACTCTTCTCTGTTTTCCCTGTCCAAAGCGTGAAGGTTTACAACCCCAATTTTAGAGCAATTAAGATAAAGAACACAACTAAGTTTGTAATCAGAACATGTATCTGTCTTTAGAATTTAAATTTTAGAATTTCGAACCTTATCATGGCTTTGTAGGACATCGCTATGCAATATGTTTCTTTTCTTCTGTTGGGTCAGGTTTGGGGAATGGTACTCACCAATTCAGAGCCCCACTAAGAGTCCAAAACCAGGCTACTGGTCTCTGTCTCTCCCCCTGTTTTGCCCTCCCCCTCTCCTTTGCTATGGGATGGAGTGAAGGATGGGAGGCACAAAAAGCAAAGATCACTGGTTGAGATAAGGAAAATTTACCGGAAACTGCAAATAGCATAAGAAAATGAGTAGCAACAGTAACTGAGCACACCCACACAACTTCACTGACAGTAGACAATACCAGATGGCTCCTCCTGCCATATTTTTCTGACCTTGAAGTACCTCTTTCTCCCTAGAAGAGAGTTGCTCTCCCACATCCCCAGCAGTGATTTGAAGTGGTGTAGAATAACCTCCAGGTCCTGGCCATCCCCTGCCACTGCCTATAAAAAAAGTTAACTCTGTCCTGGCCAGAACGAGGATATGTTGTTAGAATCATGGAAAAGACCTCAAAAAACTCTCAACCTGCGGTGATCACCAGGCACTCCTCTAAGAATGCCCTCAAATGCCATATCCACATATCAGTTTTTGAATGCTCCTGGGGATGGTGACTTTACTATTTCCCTGGATATACTGTTCCAATACCTGACCACCCTTCTGGTAGAGAATATTTTCCTGACGTCTCATCTAAACCTCCCCTGGCAGAGCCTGAGGCTATGTCTTCCCATCCTGTCTCTTGTTACCTGGGAGAAGAGGCTGATCCCCACCTTGCTAACAGCTTCCTTTCAAGCAGTTATAAGAAAGCAATATAGTTTCTGCCCTCATCATGTTGACCATACTGCTTCTGTTACAGGCCAGAAGGCCACTGGCCTTCTTTGGCCACCTGGGCACATACTGGAAAATGTTCAGGCACTTATCAAACAACAGCCCCAGGTATTATACCACTGGGTAGCTTTCTAGACACTCTTCCCTCAGTCTGTAGCACTGCCTGGGGCTGATGTGATCCTGAGGAAGGACCCAGCATTTGACCTTGTTGAACCTCATGCCACTGGCCTCAGTCCATTGATCCAGCCTGAGCAGATCCCACTGCAGAGCCTTCCTGTCCTCCAGTGGATCAACAGTCACCAAAATTGGTTGGCATTTTTCTTTATTCTTCTAAGTACATTAAATGGCAGTCTTTTTGCTTAGACACCTTCATCTGAAGCCAGACCAGGTTTTTAATACGTGTGATCCAAACTGCAGAAAATGGCTTGAACACTTCAACCAGTAGTAGTAGAACTTGCTTCTTTAAACAAGACTTTTTGAAGTAAAATCATAGGATCATAGAAAATCTTAAGCACCTATAGAAGGAATCTATAGGATCAGAATATCCAGCTCCTCACCAGCCTACATGAAACCAAACCACATGACTAAGATATTTGATCAGACGCTCCTTGAAATATTACAAGCTTAGTGCTTTCACCACTTCCCCGAGGAGCCTATTCCAGTGACTGACCACACTCCATGTGAAGAACCTTTTCCAAAAGTCTAGTCTGAACTACCCCAATGCAGCTTCAACCCATTTCCTCAAGTTCTATTGCTGATCACCAGACTGAGATTGGAGTCTTCTCTGCTGCCCCACTTGAGGAAGTTGTAAACCATGACAAGGTCTCTCAGGCATCTCTTCTCCCCACTGAATATGCCAAGTGACCTCAGACACTCATCATAAGTCTTGCCATTGGGGTTTTCTACCATATCTGTTGCCTTCCTCTAGACAAATCCTAACAGTTTAATGTCCCTATATACTGTGACACCCAAACCTGCTCATAGTACTTGAGATGGGACTTCAATGGTGCAGTGTAGTGTAGAGTGGGATGTTCACATTAAAGGTCCATTTCTGTCCTTACCATTGAAAAGCCATGAAAGACAAATGAAACCAGCAGAAGAACCAGATTTGAGACAGCAACAAGCTATAATTAGGTGACCTCTTCCTTCCAAGGGCAGTGCTGGTGGTTCTTTTTATCCTCTTCTGTGGTCGTGTTCAAAGTCACATAGTCTCTGAGTCTCTGAGAAGCGGTCAGATTTTCTTGATAGAAAACTGAGACACATGGGGGGATAGCTGGGACAGAGGTAAAACAAGGACGCTAAACCTCACTTGCATGAGCAGGCTGAAAAGCTGGTCTGCTCAGCGTCCAACTCTACAGTAAGAAAATACCTGCACTGCAGAGCAGCTAGAAGGTGCACTGGTTGGTCTTGCCTGGTTCTTTCACTTCTCACTGAGTCCTTGGAAACCATTATTCTTTTTTATATCTCAGTTTGGGATTTCTTGGGTTTTTTGCTTTGCTTTGTGTTTTTGTTTTTTTTCTTTTTAATTGGTTGGATGGGGTTTTATTTGTTTCAACTTGGTTTTTTAAAGAAATCTGGGCATGCAAAGAGTGTGAAGTCACCCTTGTCTGAGGAAGAGGAGACACAAGATATTGGAGGCTTAAAGTCTTTGTGGAGATGGATGTCCGACTATGCATGCTTAAGTTGAGATCTGATCTAAATATGTTGATTTCATTCTCATGACTGCAATTCTATTAATTATCCTAAGTATTACTTCCAGTTTATATGCCCACTAACTGAAACTTCATTATAATTTCGTATTTGGAAATCTTGTTGAAGAAGATGAAAGCCACCAAGGATACATAAGCCACCAAGGCCTTGTGTTATGGTTTTATTTTTCAGCACAAATCAGTCCAACGCTTAAAAATAACAGATAAAAAATTATTTTCTTAATATGAGTATACCGTGTTAGCATAATTCTTGTGAACATCATATTCTAATTAGAAGGAAAATTTTCCATCTTCATTGAAAAATGATTAAAACTATTTCTTTGGGCTACACTACAGCTGCTCTGCTCTGAACAGCTGACTAGCAGAGACTAAGTTGTTAGAGATGTTGAAGATGTAAAATCTTTATATTTACAGTTACTCTGTTAGTTACCACTTATTCCATTTACAATGGGGAAAAATGATGATTGACTTGAGACTTCAAAAATTCTTTCTTAAAATACATGTTATGAGCTCAAGTCATTCAGTGCACAAACAGTCACAGACAGTGTTTTGGGGGAAAAGTGAGTATTTCACAGAAAGCGGTCCTGTACTCATGGCCTGCTATATGTTTTATAGAAATTATGTGCATAATGGAATGTGAGCATATTAAAAGAGAACACTGATGCCATTGTCTTTACATTTTTGCTCTACACTGGTTTTCTTAGGATTCTCTGAAAAACATTTTGTATTCTGAATAACAATGAACTATAACAAGCTAGATAGAATATATATATTGTGGCTCTAATATACTCCTTGGAAAATTTTATAGTGTTTCTTTTTTGTTTAAGTGGAGCAGGAATCTCACTGTACACTTTTCATCTATGAACCAGGCTATGATTTACATCCTTAATGAATAAAGTGTTCCAGCGTTTGTGCAAATTCAACACCATGTATGACACAAAGAAAGTTACTGTTCTGTATTGCCATGTTTGCTAAAAATGAGCTTATTCGTATGTCTTCCTTTGCCAGAGTCTTCACTCACACAAATTGGAATTAGACTCCTTTTTTTCTTACTAATGGAGTCCAAGGAACAATGTAGAGATGGCATTCCTCAGATTTTTCTCTGAAGTTCCATGCTATATCCAGTGAGCTACATAATACATGGATAAAGTCACAAACTTCAGAGACACCAGGTAAACTCTCTACACATCAAACAGGGAAATAGTGTAGGCAGAGGTCAGCAACAGAGAATGCAGGAGACACAGTCGAGCAGCCCCCACGCCTAGGAGATGTCCTGCCCAGAAAGGTGCTCCTCTGCCCAGCAGACAACAACTCTGATTACCCCATGCAAAGGCCCCAGGTTTGGCTTTTGAGATACAGGAAGAGAAATCATATTTCAGCCTTCTGGCTGCTGTGAGATGCTGAGTCTGAACCTTTTTTAAGATGAGAAGAAGGTATAACAACCTCTCTGCTTTTGAGATCAACTGTACTACCACAAAGTTATAATACTGCTGGAATACACTGCCCTACCATGCCAAGATGTCTTTTCTTTAAATATCAACATTCTTGTCTGCAAGAAGTGAGTGTTCAAAATAGCATGACCTCTTGGTTTATCATTTTTGCACTCATTCACATCTGTGCAGTAGATAAATCAAATGTATTTGAGTACCTACCTACCTACCTACATCAGGAGGCCCAGACAAGACCGGGTGTTTAATTATTGAGGCCAGGGAGAAAGTAAGATGTCAACAGGTGAAACAATAAATGCATAAGGATCTTTACTTTTCAATGGAAAGCATTTTCGGGATGCTCTGGCAAATTCTGGGGTTTGGATTTCTGGGGTTCAAGTTTCCATGAAGACTTTTCCATACTGACCTTAAGCATACATGCTTCAATATTTTACAAAATAAAACCAGATAATATTCTAAGAAAGCAGTAAAACATTTATATCCCTATTAAATTTTAGGACTTCCTTAACATGAACATGTAGCCCATTTTTCTGTTTGCAGCTTCTGGAAGAAATTCCATAATGGAGAAGAGGTTGAAAAGTAGAGCAATACACTAGTTAGAAATAAGTACTGTTAAGGTGATTTCAGTGTTTGCAGCAATGATACAAAAGAAAAGTTAAGATAAAACTAAAGATTTCCTTGAATTTTTATTTTTCTACCTTAGTCAATGTGTTGTTTCTTGTATATTAATCTTTCTGTTTTACTGTCTCTTATCATAATAAACAAACCAAAACATGTACATGCTTCTCACAGAAAGATACTACTATCCTATTCTAAATTGTTATTTCTAATAGAAACTTTTCTTTTACTCTATCTAGAGGTTAATTACACTAGCATTTTACAATGAGAACACTACAAAATTGGGAAAGTCTCAAATGAGAAATGAACTTTGTAGCATGTATTAATGCATATTGCTTTAAAAAATCATTCAGTTTTTACTGTGCCTGCCTTCCAGCAGAAACTCAGCAAATTGTCGCGGCAATTTTCAGCTATTCATAAGCATGGTAGTGCACACCCACACTTGGCATGGAAAACGTGGTGTGAAACAACGGCAGATGATGGGTTATGATGATGGTAAATAACAATGATAATGGCTATTGATTTTTTTGGAGGGACATTTAACTGTGTATTGTATATGTAAACAGTGACACAAACAGCTGGTGTTACTAGAAATGGTGAATTTGCATAAGGAAATGGAACATTTGCACCATTCGTGAAGGTCACAAATGTCAACTCTATTTCCCATATGAATAAGAGATGAACATATCATGCACTTTTCTTTCTTTCGTTTTTGGAGGTGGTTTTGGATGATCATGGTGGCTTTCTTCTTTAATTTTTTTTTTTTCATTTTATGTTTTTCTGGTTCATTTGTTTGTTTGTAGAGTGTTTTGTGGGTTTGTTTTTGGGTTTTTTTTCCTTTGTTTTTGGTTTTATGGGAGAGTATATGAACTATATATAATGTTGTAAAATTATATTTAGTAAAAGACTTGATAATATCAGTCATCAGAATGTTGTAATCATGACTTCAGTATTAAAAAGTGTGAAGCTTGGCCATTTTGTACCTATTGCATGCTGATAAATAAAGAGCAACGTTTCAACTAAGTTGTGGGTAGGTACATTTTTTTGTAAAAAATAAATGGCTTCTCTAGACAGTTCAGATTCCTTTGTGTTTAAAAATGTTCATGCAGCATGTACCTACTGTGCATGTTTAACATGTATAATCTGAGAAGTAACTATGGCACCTAGCACAACATTTAAGCTCAACATGTGCTTGGCTAACATACTTGAGGTTACTATTGTTTAATGTGAAAAATTAAAATCAAGACCATTCTTCTTGGTTAGCTCCCACACTTTTCAAGCTGCAGCTTTAATGATTTGTCTTATCTTACTTCAGAGGGATTGCTTAAAATGAGGAATATGAGCAAAAGTTTAGAATACTACCACTTCAATAATAATGTAATATTTGGAATATATCTTTTATCACTTCAAATTCACTCTGTTAATTTATTTGTATTAGGTTTACTGATACTACTTCATATCCTGAGCAACAGCAGTTATTTTCACCCTACCTGTAAATTATGTCTAGATTTCCCCCAGACCTCTTTTTCAAAATACTGAGTTAGTTTTAATAGTGAATTGGAAGAATATGTTTCCTCTCTTGCTTGCACTTTTTTGTGGTGTCTGAAGAGAGACAAGAAGAGGATTTTTAGCTTTGGGAAGCCTGGAGCCTCATTAGGTGATGGAAGGGAATTTCTTCCTCTAACGTGCCGCACTAAAAAATACGCTCAGCACAAAGTGGCAAGAATCTAGTCCACCACAGCATGCACTAGTCACCCAAACTGCTAATGTCATTGCTGAACTTTTGAAAGTGTTGGCCTCTGTGGAGGGCAGTCTGATTTCCCATTTTAAGTAGAAGGCAAATATGTTGAAATAAATGCATCATTTCCCCACCTCCACGGGAGAACAAAGATATAGGAGTACAGCTTTGCTGGTGGCCAACTGCTTATGTATTTTCATGGATCTTTCAGGGTGGTTGGAATCTTTGATGTGTTACGATTTCCTTTGAACCCTAGGAATGTTTCAGTCCTGTTTGTATTGCTGATTTCCATCTACTACTTCTGCTGCATTTCCTCACACTGTATACAGGGGAGGACAGACTTTCTTTATGTGACAGAAACTCTCATTCTTTTGTTAATGGGTACAGACCTGTATTTAAATTTCTTCTTTATGCTGGCTACAAAAACAAGATGGTTTCCTTTTACTGAACTACTGCTTTGTATTTGCCGATGTGAGGAAAGAGTACCTTGCTAAAAGGCAACTCTAACTGAATGTATTTCTGCGGTCTAGCTGAAATGTGTACAGTTTTTTCTATGTAACTTGGAACAGAAAAACAAGCCAGAAGACACAAAGAATCATCCAGCTTCCTGTTAAAGCCCACTGACTCCAGTCTGGGAAATATGTACAACTATGAAGTGCAGATCACACACCACCCCATGCCCCCACACCCTTAGTGAATTATTTTGTCATATCACAAGATACAAAGCAGCTCTTTGGTAAGAAAGCAATCTTTTGCTGTGTCTTGAACAAAGCAGAAAGAGTGCATGAGAAGGCAGACATCAGGGTTGGATGCAGATGAACCTTACACAGGACTTGCACAACCAAAAGGAACTTATCTTAAAAACTTTAACAATTTGTGGGTGATGATCACATTTTCAAAAACATAAAATAATAAGGAATATTAAATAATAATATTAAATGAGGAAATGTAAGGAATATGGAGCAGGGAATCACAAATTGGAGCAGAGAGAGAGAGACAAACAAATGTGAATGACATGAAAGTCGACAGAAAGGAAGAGAGGTGCTGGGAGGAGGTGTTGCAGAGGGGCAAGGGCACCACAATTGTAGCAAGCTGTGAGGAGCCAGGACAGAATTTGTGCTGTGACAAAACGTTTCTTTGTACTCTCAAAGCTTTGGATAACATCCCAAAGCCCACGGATTTCTTTATTCTTTTGCTGCTCTTGGGTAGGTATGGAAAAAGTGTATCAGGCCTACTGGGATATCAGTTGCACTTGCTGCAGTGTTGGTGGTAAGACGTGTAAGAGAGAGTTGTAACTTGCATTTGTTTTAATGCCTGCTGCTGACATATGTGGGAAAGTTACTTTTTGTGGTGAAATTCTAATATTTGTCTCTAATTTAAGGCTGTCTTCAGAATAACAAAACAGGCATATGACTGTGCAATTAAAGGTTGTACCAGAGCATGCATGCAAAAATAGGAAATTAATATTGCATGTGAATAATCCTAACTGTAAGAGTCTTTCACTTTTAATCTCTCTACTTTGTACCTCTAATATTTTTGTGATAGTTTTGTGTGCTCTGGTATATGTGTTTTTTTTAATCAGAAAAATTTGTAGAACTGCTTTAACTGTTACATGAACACTTTCTTTTTCTCATCTTTACCCATAGAATCAGATGACTAGAAGGTCAAAGTTTCTGAGTGTGCCCTTCAGAAATATACACAATGCATTAATAGATTTTGTTTTCTCAGTTAAATCCTTTATAAAATTAAAAGCAAGGTACTGAATTTTCTTTTTATGTGTTTCAGTTGTTTCATATGGCTGTGAGTTTGAACACTTTCTTTTTTACTTTTTTTCTTACTCTTTTTTGTTATTTTTACCAATCTGCCTGCTGCTAATTCTCAGCTTGTGGCAGAGGAACAGAGACATGAACATATGCTCTGAAATAGAGGTTTTTTCACATTTGTATTTCAGAGAGTTTTGTTGCTCCTTGAGCCAAATAACCTCACAAATTAATTCCTTTTGCTTGCAGTGACATCTGTTGGTGAGGGCAGAGCTGATTAACTGCAGGGCTGGCATCATTGAGGCATTTAAATGCAGCAGATGTTTCTTCTTTCTTCCCACCATCTTATTTCCAAGAAAGTGGAAATGTTTTTGGAGAATTGATATAAACCATGTTCACACAGATGAATTAAATCCCTAAATCTGGATACCCACCACTGCTGCTAGCTAAATGACCACTGAGCTAGGGGTATTAATCACCGAATCAATAAACATAAGAACATGCAAAAAAAAATAGATTTACATAATAAAAGGACATTTCTGGCAAGAAAATACTGTTCCTCAGTTACTGTGTGCATACAATAATTTTTCCTCATATCCTTGTAGGGCTCTGCACTGAGACAAGGAAAAGAATGAAACGAGATACTTCAAAATTTGAGCCATAGGTTTCATTAAACCAAAGAAAACAGTTTCATTCTTAAGTCTTAACATTTTTACTTTATTATTTTTCTTCCATTAACTCTTTCTCTGATGTTATCTTACTGTACTAAGAAAAATATCATATGTTCGCTTCCAAGTATTTTTATATTTATCATCAATTTCTGGTTTTAACATTGAAAAAAAATCACTTCTCTACAAACAAGTCCATGCAAAGTTTTAGAAATTTTCAAAATCTTTGGTAATGCTTTTGTATATGTCGTTAACTATATGACACAACAGCTGGCCTTTATTTTTGAGTCAAAATTGAAATATAGAATCCTGTTAGTCTTGGGGCACATTGTATTTTCCAAGTCTGAAAATATATATTTGCCGCTTTTTCTGTAACCTTTTTGACAGTTACTGTTATGGATATATTTTGGCAATGAATACATTACTATCTTTTCAAGAAACAAGTTTGGGGCATCTTTTGAAAGGAAAATATTATCTCAGATAGTTTCTTAGTTTCAGTTGTGCACAGTAAGACACAGCTTGAGTTCATTGAAAAGCATTTCAATTCATGTACTTTCATTTATGCAAGGAAAAAGATTTGATTATGTTGCGTTTTATTCAACCTCACCAGTGAGATTTCACCATATATGTGGTGGATTTCTTAATATGATTTTATTATTTTCTTTATAATTTCAATGAGAAGCAATTTCTTGTGTCTATGATTACAAATGAGGTAGGACAAGTTGTACAGCAGTGGCAGTCTCACACATTCTGCAGCAGGATGAATTCTCTGAGCCTGTGTTTAATTAGTTTTCGGCTCACATGTTAAAAGAGCACCTTCTTAACACTAGTCAGGTATCTCTAGTGGCCCACAGCACACAACATTAAAAAAATGGGGTAGGAGGTGGGCTAAGGAATCAACAACAGCTTAACAATACCCACTGTCTTGAGCCTGAGATATTGAGCACGATACTTTGCTTTCATATCTGAGCTCAAGTACACAAATAAGAGGGGCTGCATATGGGAAGAATGTGCACGTTCTTGTCACCACATGCATATAGTAAACCATACAGACCACAAAATACAGTTAGACCACTCAAATGCAGTTGAGATTTTTGCCAGACTTCTCCGTTGTTTAACTCTGCTACAAATGTTCCACTCAAAAGTCAGAAGCAGGGTTACTATAAGTCTATTCATTATTTCAAAAGATTGCTTGAAAAATGGGGAACTGACAATATAACAATCTTACCCTTTAATTTGCTATATACAAATTCACAGAGAAAACACCATAACTAAAACAAAATGTAAATAAATAACAGTAATCTTCCAATGAGAAAAGTGTTCATCTGCTCTTGAAGAGGACTTTTCCTTGAACTAACAGCACTGATGAATGCTACAACATTGTCTATCATTTAAGTCTCAGTCCACTCGCAGTTATTTGAGCTATGATCTAATTCAATTGATTTAACTGTAAGTGCATTCGCTATAGTGGTCATGGGTGACTTCAGGTTACTAATGAAATCAAAGTCCAGCTTCCCTTGCAGCATGGACCTGCTTAAGACATTGCACAACTATTGAAGATAAAATCTGGCAAAAATATAAAAACATGGTGCCAAGAGAAAGCAGTGTTCTCTATTCATATATGTCCTTTGGGATCATGTTTATAAAATAAGCTGAGTCTTTGCCAATCACTGTGTCTACCCTTCTGAAACTTATATGTTAAAATGCCTTACAGATGGTCAAATGTACCAATAAGAGTTGATCCAAATTGTAGGAGAAGGTGTTTGAATGCTGATTTCTAAATATCTGCTGAAATAGGATATTTGCATTCACCTTTTCTAAGCAGCCATAGTTATGAGGGGGGAAAAATATCAACTGATGTCACATAAGCATGTCAATAAAAGAAAATCAAAATTACAGAAGGCTTGGTAACAGGCTCACTATCAACATATACTACATCTTAATTCATACTACTGTTCACCACAATTTTCTCTTACTTAAAAGAGCTGTTGATTTTTTCAGTATTAACCTCTCCTTATGAAGACAGTTGTCAGCACATTTTTATGGAGTTTCTTTTGAGTCATTTAGACATTGAGGGATAGGGGGTGCTTTTTGTCATGTTAAATGTCACCAAAGTTTGACCCCTGGATTTGATAACATAGTTTACTTTCCTACAAGAAGGAACTGTATCTATTTCTAAATACCTTGAAAATTTCTACTAAAATCTTAATACTATAAACGAATGCCAAAGTTTTAAAACCATTTTGAAGTCAAGATAGTGGCATTATGTGGAGTTTTTTAGCATGTGTAAGTAGACTAGATCAGTAGATTCTTCTTTGGGGAATCCCAGGCTTCCTGTCTCTCCCTGTGCTCTTGTTGCATGGGCCGTTGTCATGGTTTTGCAGCTATTTGCTGCAAAAAACTTCGGGGATAGCTTGCATGAAATTTCGTTGTGAGTGTTCCAAGGCTCTGAACATTCTCCCTAAAAACTAGAGTGGTTTGATTGGTTTTTCCCAGAGTGGATGTTTGAAAAAATTCAGGCGTGGTAAAACAGGTAAAAAGATACATGAAGTACTTCGTAGCTTAATTTTGAGTTTAACACATCTGAGAATTATGCTGTTACGCATTATTATATTTTCATTTATTTGTTTTCTTTTCTGTGTGTAGCATGGATATCCTCTCAATATGAGGAAAAATAAAAGAATAAAAGCAATGGGGCTGGAAAAGCTATACAAAGGAATATAACTTACTGCTGCTTTATAAACATTGGGAAGTCTGACTCGTATTTGCAAAACTCCACTACCTTTCTCAGTTACCCTACATTTTTTGCAGCTGAAAGGAATTGGGATTCAAAGCCCTTTTCATCCTGTGGGATCAAGAATCCCTTTACTAAACCCCGAGGCTCCAGGCTAGCTGCCAGCATTGAGGCATGAGCTGCACCTCCTAAACACCCTGCCCAAGCTGTGGCTCCTTTCTGCAGATGGGCAGGGCATGGAAAGCTCCCTTGGCAGGTCCCTGGGATTGATCCACAATCCACAATTGGTCCTTGGCAGATCCACAGGGAGTGGTTGTCCTTGCCAGGTGAGCAGTTTCCACTGGAGGAGACTGGCAGAACCTGGGGTCCTTGGCAAGCCCAGGCAGTGGGGGTGTGATGGTCTGTTTGGTCTCTTCTTTCACAGTGAAAATGGGCAGAATTCCTCCCTCCTGCTGAATCAGCCACTGCAATGCTATTTGTTCATGAGCTGCTGAGAGAGCTGTGTCTGAGGTTCTTTCCAAGCACAACTGGTTAAAACACCAGGCTGAAAAATGAACCCAGAATAACCGATAAATATTGTCAGCATTATTTTTCCAAAGAACTACCATCATCAGTATTCTCAGGTTTGAAATTTTTCTATTTTAAAAAATAGTCTTTTTTAAATCTGTTTTTCACTTTTTTTTTTTCTTTCAAGAAATTGAAGAATTATAAAGAAATTAAAAAATCAGTGTTTTCTAACTCCTTTCCTTTGTCAGCAGAAAATATAAGCATTCCCATTTTTGAACCTAAAAATATATTTGACATTTTCAAGATATTTTGAAAGCAGCCTTTCAAATCTACCATTCATTTTGGTCATGCATCTTATTTACAAGTTCACAATCTCAAATTTCATTGATAAATAAAATCTCTAAAAATATAACAATTCCTTTTTATATCACATAGCTGAAAGAGAAAGTGTTGCTCCCATCAAGCAACACTTAAGCAAGAGGTGAGCATATGAGTGTTTCTTTTCTCAACAGGTCATTTTGCCACCAAAACAGACAAGAAGGTGTGAATAAGCCACAAATACAACTTTTTTTTTTTTTTTTTTTTTTTTTTTTTTGTCTGATAAGATGATACAGAGATATTTCTCTTGACTAAATGTCACCACTTGCCCGAAGAGATTGAGGGGAAGAGAGCACTTCATAGGATTCATGGACTATATTGTTGTGTACTTTTGATGAAAAATTTAATAAAGAGTATTGTTAAAGCTTTCCAAGCTGTCAAAATTAATTTTAAAACATCACACTATAGTTTCTCTTTTAAATTATATAACTAATATTTCAGTACCCATATTATTTTTTTCAAAGATATATATTGTTAACTATAATTCATATAATTTTACTTTCCTTATTATTAAAATAGAAAAAGTTAATCATATGCTAGTTTCAGCTGTAAAATATGCAATATAGTTATGAATGCAATTACAGCATAGTTGAGGAAATGCAAGAAATAGAATAGCAACTGTACCTAGACTTCCCCAACATTGTCAGGCCCATGAACCTATGCCAAGAAGGGGCTAAGGACTTCTATAGTCACCAGAATAAACTAGTGTTAGAAGAGTTTAAATCCAGCATGAAGTTTTTCACCTGAACCTGAGACATGAATATTTTTTTCTTAAAAGTGTGCATAATAATTACAATATCCTTAATGCCATTAATATTTATGAAAAAAGTATATTTTACTTTAATAGTGATACTAAATTCCCCTATGACCCATAGGGTGTGAGCAAGTGTTTAGTTTTATTAGTTAATGTTTCTCACCTAAGTCATTTGACACAATTTGACAATTTGTTAGTAAGAAGAGAAGGAAAGAAAAAGAAAAGTTGCTTCTAAGGTTCCCAAGACCAGTAGTTTTTATTTTCAGTCTACATGCCTTAAATGTCTTGAAGGGTGAAGTCCTCCAAAACAGAACAACACCAGACTAAGGAAGAAGTAACTTTGTCTTGCATAATCTTTTTGATAGGAAGTGCTGTTTTGTGGCTGATTAAACTATAATTAAGGTGATCTCTTTGCATTACATATGAACTAGCAGCACTTTTTCAAGTACATTTGGGAGTACTTTTGGTATGAAAAAACTCCAACAATTTACACAGATGAACTCAACTCAAGGAGTACAGAGGAATTAAGAGAAAGGATGTCATATTTTGGGTTTGCTCCTACAGTAGAGACAATTCTAGTTCTCAGAAAATAATTCAAGGCAATGAGGGCATGAAGCCAACATAACTTCTTTCCTATTAGAGGTGCAAATACTCTTGCCTCCAGGATGTCTCATTTCCTAGTCAGGAAATCTTCAGGAAAAAAAGCCTTCATGGTATAGCTCTACTGAAATCTCACATTTAAAAAAAAAAAAAAAAAAAAAAAAAAAAAAAAAAAAAAAAAAAAAGGGATATTTGTCTCTGGAGTCTTACAAGAACAATGTTTCTCAAAAAACTTTGGCACAATCCAATAAATACACCCACTGTTTATACAGGTGGGTTCCTGCTGCCTTTGGCAGAGAGAGGAGGGACACTCTCACACCAGTTCTGATGACTTCTGGTTCTTTTCATGCTTACTGGGAGAGGAAATTTGACAATCAGATCAGGAAACTTTTGTTTGTCAACCATTATGAGAAATAAGATAGACAATTTGTCAGTAATTCAGGTACTCAGCAACTTTGCTAAGGGAAAACTGCAAAACTCTGAATTATCTGAGTAACATAGGAACAGTTTTACTTTGTTGTGGGCGTTGTGGGCCCAGCAGCTCACTTGTATTGTGATAACACTTAATTGGCATAATTTTTTGATACATAACAATAATTCAGATTTCACAGAAATTAATCTGTTACCTTGAGAATAAAATATCTAGTTCTACAGAGCTTTACTCTCTCTCTCCTTGTCCTTCCAACAATTGCCACTTGAAAATTCAACTGAAGACAGTTAGCTCTAAGCTTGAAGTGCCAGCAGGGAAATGAGAAAGTAGCTTCAAACCTCCATAACAAGGAACAATCCTTTGACACTTAATATTAGGTCTCATACCACTTCTGCACAAAGCAGAGTATCCTCACAGTGTTTTTTATAAATTCATGACCTGGTCCCATTTTATCATAATTCAGTTTGCTCATTTCCAGGACACATTACTCATAATAAAGCACTAAGGTTTTGCAATACATGTTATTTCCAGCAATTCAAACTTGCATCAAGAAAGCTTGTCTTCTTTCAGTTTCCATATGTTTATGGTTGGATTCTATTTGCTTTTTCCCTCTTTGTTTTTCTGAAAAGGGTTTCTGGTAAGACAAGTAGTTTTGCACCTGTCAAGACACTTTGAGC
Organism: Sylvia atricapilla; assembly: GCF_009819655.1. NCBI lineage: Eukaryota > Metazoa > Chordata > Aves > Passeriformes > Sylviidae > Sylvia > Sylvia atricapilla. Next base: position 28,296,038 of record NC_089174.1, read on the forward strand.
AATTTGCTCAGAAAAGGCAGAACAGAGCAAAGATCCAGCAGCTAATGTCATAGCCAAGGTCAATGATACTGAACTGGAAGTCTCATAAAATAATAAAGGACAATGTAAAATGCAGTCAGATTCAAAATTACTAGAGTCATTTATGTACCTGCATTATAGATTGCAAATCGACTTCACTGCAGATTCAAACACATTGGTAAATTCTAATGTAATAGAGTATAAGATATGAAAATAAATGCATATAATAAACCAACAAAGATTTAGATTTGAAGGAAAGCACAGGAAAAAGCTGCACTAAAAAATACCAGGCTGTCCCCTTCAATGAAGAAAACAACCAGTAATATTGGTTGGATAAAAGCTTCATATAATAAATCCCACAAAATGCATACAGTTCTTCTTACAATAACGTAGTTATCTGCCATCACATCTTCCTTGATTCGTGGTATAATAAAACACTGAGAAACTAGAAGTCATTCATGCTGGAAAATAGCAAGAAGATTTTATAAGGTCTTAATTTCCAGCTTTTGGAACTGTGAAGGTATTGATAATATTGATCCCATTGCACTTAGCACTTATACTTCTTCCTTGGAGAAGTTTGCAGTCTCAAGAGCAGTAAATCATTAAATTTTATCAAAGACCCAAGGTAAGTAGAAGGCAAGATCTTGGATGTGCTTATTGTTTATTTTTCAGGCATGATAGGAAAATGGATAACCAGAGGGGTAGACTTAGTAGACAGAATCATTTGGGACAGTTCGAAATTTACCCAAAGAAATTTGCACCTGCTTGTTGTCTGCCGACACTTGGGGTGCAGTCCCTGAAGTGCTGGAGACATTTACAGGTGAAATTATTCCACACTTGTGTAAGGCTCTACCACTAGTCATTAGGCAGGTACCAAAAGAGTGTTTTCCAGGGAAGATCCTATGGACCTTTCTATGCAGACACAGGTTATAAGAATATTATTTTCTTAAAAAAAATAAATAAAAGAGAAAATTTTAATCTCTTAATCATTTTAAATTATGATCAGGTATGATTTTAAAAAAAGTTGTGCAATTAGAGGGCTGTAGTCAGGATGGAGAGATAACTTACAAATAGGGGAAAGGGTTGCAGCTAAGATTACATATTTTAATAGGCCATGGGAAGATTAATAAAATCAGAGCAAAGAAGGGCAGGCTTAAAAATATAATTTTATTCATTCTGGAAAAATTATTTTGGTTATTTGCAGTGAAACAATGTGTTCTGAAAGGAGGATAGCAAAGGAGTCAACAAACACATCAGTGCGTATTTTGGAAAAGATTCAGGAGAACCTTTTTCCTTTATTTGGAAGTCAGAAGCATTACTTCTGTGGTTAACCCTATCAAATATTATCCAGCTGCTTTTCTCTAGCTGTCTTTTGAATTGCTTTCAGTTTGGATGCCAAATAACAGGATTTGGAATTTGAATTAATTTTCAAACCCCCTAAAATTAGGTGAGATTATAGCAGGTAGGACACATTTTAGAAATTTGCAGGTGTTTGCCTCATTTTGACAGAGGTTTGAGCTCTATTACCAGCAGCTGGAGATGAGAATCATTTTGTTTTAAGAATAAAAGGACACTTCTAAGAGAAAAGGCTCTTCTTATACATCAACTTGTTACAGCCATCCAGAATTGTTTTCTTTTTTCTTGTTAGATATTAAGTTTCCTCTTTGCAGATCACTTAATCATCACTAGAAATCCTCTCTGTATTTGCATGGGGCTTTGTAAGGTGGACACGACATTTCCTGGATTAGTGATGGAGTCTTGTGCCTCTACCAATCTTATATTAGTTAGAATAAAATCCTCATCTGAGACTAGACAACAAGCTTGTATTCAGTAACTGAATATGGAGAATTTTTTTTAATTGAAATGCTATTGTAACAACTACCTACTAAATTGGCAGATTAGGTGGGGTCATCTTCTGTCTCCTCCATTTCACTATAGGTAGTTCTCTGAAGATACTAAATATCTAGGCATATGAGTGCAATAAATCAAGTAAGGAAATATTCATGTGGAATGTTTTTTAAGAATCCAAATGAGAATGTATCTGCAGTAAGCTTATGTATGAAAAGTACATGTGTTTGCCTAGAGTAACATTTGGTCTTAATTCACTATATTATGAGACAATAAAACTACATTTCTTAGTGCTTTTTTGTGATATAACTGTCTTTTTTTGATGTTGATGATATTTCATTTCCTGATTCTTTGATACAATGACTAGAGATGAACAGTTATGAAGGGTAAAATCCCACTCCTTTAAAAATATTTTATTAAAGCATTTCATTCTTGGATTATGCTGGTTATATTTTGAATAAATATTCCTTAGGCCCATAGTAAATGTTCTTTTTCTTGTAAAGACTCTTGTCCCCCCTTTTTAATAATTGCAAGATTTTCTAAGACTTAACTGTCTGAATCAGTATTATAACCATATCAATTCAAGACAAAAGAGTAAAATAATTAGTCTCAACTTTTCAGATGTAGTGTTACACCTCTGGCATATGTTCAAATTCAGAAGGCATAATGAAAGACGTGGTTCAAACTTCAAACAAAAAATGCATTTGGTAGTAGAAAAACTATGAACAATTAATCTGATAGCCATCAACTCCTAGGAAGTGGCAAAGTGAGTCATAATTAATAATTCTAAAAATAATTTTAGGATCTAAACATTATTTTTGCTCCCTATTTTACTCGTATTTTTTAACAAGTGAAGCAATTGCTCTAATTCACAATTACTAGGAATTCTTATTAGAATAAATTAAGCATAGAAACACATTTTTTGAAAATGTACAGATTGCATTAACACAATTACAAATGGCAAGTGAAGTATCTGAGTAACTCAAAATATGCAAGGATAGACATAGGGAAGTGGAGTTGTTTAGTCTGGAGGAAGGAAAGGAGGCTCAGAGGGAACCTTACCACTCTCAGCTTCTTGAAAGTATGTTCTAGCCAAGTGGAGATTGGTCCACGCTCCCAGATTACAAGTTATAGGACAAGGAAATGGCCTCAGGTTGCACCTGAAAGGTTTAGGTTGGCTTTTAGTATAAATTTCTTCAGTGAAAGGCCTGTCAAGCCTTGTAACAGTCTGCCCAGGAAAGTGGTGGAATCACCATCCCTGGCTGTCTTTATAAGATGTGAACGTGTGACTGTGAGGGACATGGTTTAGTGCTGGACTTGGCAGTGCTGAGTGAATGCATGGACCTGATGATTAAAGGTCTTTTCCAACCTAAATTATTCTGTGATTCTATGGCTCTATTTTTTCTGAGTGACCAGTGCTTTTAGAACTAAATTCATGGATGGAAAAAACTATGTGAGTGGATACTCATTTGGTTTATGTCTGTTACACTTGAAGAAGAAAGATCTTGCTAAGATTATTCATGGTAAAGCAGAAGAAAACTTGAGTCTGTGGGCTCCATTTAAACTAAGAGATAATTTGACCACTATCTAGCACTAGTTCTGAAACTGGATCTCCTTATAATTGCTTTCAAGTGTATTTTTTACTATAATAAATTACTTGTAGCAAAACAGAGAACAAACAAAAAATCAGTAAAAAATTTGATTGAAAACAAGAGTAAGAAACCCTTTACTAACATTAAGATTCTGATTTTTAGTTTACAGTTGCCCTTTCCAGTTCCTCAGCTCTCAGAAAACTCTTTCCTCTGACCTCAAATCATCAGGATGTCTTTGCATCTAGACTTTTTGAATCTGGACTTGTAAGGTCTTGTTCAGAACTATCAAGGAACATTATTGTGTTTTGTCTAGACTGGCAGACTAACAGGGTTCAAGTTCTTAGAAATAGTGTTTAAATTTCCCAGTTGTTCCATGTTCCTGAGCTGTAAATCAGCATGATTTCACAGATAATCATCATTATTTCTTTTTTTCCTCAGGTTTTGGGGTTTTTTAAATGGTTTTTTGATTTGTTTTGTTTTGGGTTTGTTTGTATATATTTTGTTTGTTCAAGTTTTTTGAGCTTTGTTGTAGCTATGAAAGACAGAGAGATCCAACCTCTGTGTACCGGGTACCAGGGATCACCACAGTATGACTTCATACAAAAAAAATATTATGACAGAAATAAGATTAATCATTCATCTTTTGAACAGTGTTCTCTCCTAGTACAAAGTACATCACTTTGTTGAAGCTGATGAAGCATTGATTATTTGCACCAGTTACATTCACCCTTTATCTAAATGTCTATCTATATTAGAGATTAAGAGAAATCCCACATTTAGAAGCTGCAGCTGGTTTTTTGTTTAACCAGAATCATCTTCCACTTTGAGCTTATTGGTGAAGTGATCAAAATCTTAGTCTATGACCTCTTGAAAGCTTATAACACTAACTGCCCACATGACTGCTTTTATTTAAACCTTGAAATGTGTGTCAAGCATTCATGACAACTAATTTCTTGATTTTACTCCTGTCATTATTAAGTAGTTGTGGAACATTTATTTTGAAATATTGATCTGACCTTTGATATGAAACAGAGTTCAGGCCCCAAAAAAGGACTTTCTGAAAGTAAGTTGAACATGAGTCATAAGAGACCCTTGAGATGATGAAGACCAAGCATAGATATTAGCAAGAATACGAAGACTGTGTGATAAGAACCATAGAACAGCTCAGCTTAAAGGGGACTTCAGAAGATCAGGTACAACTTTTCATGGAAAAGGGAACCTAGATGAGATTACTTGCCATCCTGCACAACTGAGTCTTGAAAAACTCCAGCAATGCAGTCAGAGAGAAAATGTAATAATGATAAATGTTTAGGAAATATGTCCTTTGAGGAGAAGTTGATGGATGCTCTTTAAGATTTACTGAAAGTAAAACCTAAGAGAGAAGTCTATGATGTAGTTCATGTATTGTGGCAATATCCCATACAGAAAAATGGTCCCAGAATCTCTGATTATTTTCTGAAAAGAAATATAGAAGATACAGGCTTGATTTAGAGGAGAGACTGAGCTTAAGCCTTACAAATACCAAACTCTTAAAAGATGCAACAGTCGCAGTATATCCAGAAGTTGTGGATGTCTTCCACTGAAAAATTTTAACAAAAAAGTTTGATGAATGTGATGTATGATTTTTCAGGTTGTCCTGTTCTGGTCTTCACATTCTTCTCAGCCCCACATGTTTACGATTATGTCCTTTTCCATAACATGTCCTGTGGAAACTTTCCATATTCTCAGAATAGTCTTAGAACCAACAGCCACAATAATATTACTATGTATTTTGATGATAAAGTTAGAAATATCAGTACAGAGCTTACTAATTAGATAAAGATTTTAATAACTGCCCAGACTTGATCAGACTCTACTGTGCCACTGTCCAGTAAACCTAGTAAGACTTCAGAACAATCTGAGTGGCCACCACAAAACCAGTAGTAATTTAATGATTCAGATGTTTTACACAGAAGTCTGACATCTGCTGAATCTTATTACAGCATTTGACAGCAAGTTTGCCTACCTGTGCTCAGAAATATCATACACTGATCTAGCATTTTATAAGTGAAAAAGTGGATTTTTTAAATGTTAAGATAGAATTTGAACAAGAGCTAACACAAGTATCAGAATGACACACAAATATTGTAATTTTACATCATTTATATCTATCATCCAGTCCTCCATGAATTTCACCTAATTAGTATAACAAAATTTAATCCCTCTGTTTTTATAACTGTTGTTAAATTATTATAATTTCAAAATTAAATAAAGTTTCAAGGTATAGTAGAATTCTTCTTAGAATATCTGCTTTTAATCAAAAGGATAGACACAATTGTGAATTCATAATGAATTTCAGCACTACTTTCTCACTTTGAAGTTTGTACAAAGTTTAACTAGTTTTCTCTGCTCTCTTCATTCTAGAAAATGTCTATCAGCAACCCCACAATATTTTCCAGGGTTCCAATTCCACGATATTTTACAGGATTTGTAAAATATTGTGGAATTCTATGGAAGTATTTAATCACTTTAGATGTGTCTTTAATAAAATTGTCATAATATAATATAAGGTGACCATTGCCAAGAGGTAATTCATTTGCATTCACAATGCTCCGGGCAATTTTTTATTCCCATTTCCCAGGAGTGAAACAAACATGACATTCAAAATTGCATGCCATATTGTGGTTATCTGAGGAGATAATTCAAGTCATCACACAAATATTAATTCTGAGCAGAAACTAGGTTAACAAGGCCATGCAGCACTTTTGTTTTGGAATGAAACTTCAACTGAGCATTCACAGCAGTGTTTGAGTGACAGCAGTGCAAAATGCAGAATAAATACTACTGTTTCAGGCAAAACTATGTTAAGGAATATTACACAGGATAATCAGCCTTCCAGAACCAGCAAATATCATCTTTTTCATCTCGGACTGCAAAGTCTGAACCATAAGCTTTTTTTTTTTTTTTTTTTTTTTTTTTTTTTTTTTTTTTTTTTTTTTTTTCTGCTTTAAGAAAAGCAGAGATTTGAGCTTTAGGACCAATGGTGCCATGAAGCTGTGGTGAGTGATTCATTGCAAGCCCTTTCCTCTCCAAAGGTGTGAGGCACATGACTATCCTTCTGTTTCCATTGCTCTATATTTTAATGGCAATCATGATAACCTTCTGTTAGCAGTCTTCATCATGGCTATAATACCTATTATTTGATCTATTATACCACCTCACATTTGGTTTCAGATTTAAGGATTTTTTGGGTTGGACAACTTCCAAGGCACTAGTATCAAATAGGATTATTAATTATCATTGTTTATGTCAGAAATTACTCTAAACATTGACATGCTTCATACCTTTAGAACGTTTTGTGCTAGATTTTTGTCTTCGTAAACTGCTATAATTCTGCAGAGGCGAACTCTGGTTCTGCTCTTACTTATGTTACACATACAAAATCTAAAGATAACAACCTTGAGAGGGCTAGTGCCAATGTAATATTTTTAAAAATCACTTCTCAAAATAGTAATTTATGGTAGAGAAAATGTGTATTTTACCACTAGCTTACAAAGAAAATGTGGAACAAGAGGCATTTATTATGAGAATATGAAAGATTACAAGGACCAATGTTTAGTTTATGGAAAAGGAATTTCTTGGCATAGTTATACATCCCTTTTTAAAAATCTCTGCTTTATTGAAATCAGGCACTAGCCTCATTCCATTGCCCTCTTGATTCCTTGTCCAAGAAAGGAGTAATTTTTAAGTCAAATACCCTAATACAATTGTTAGTTTAAATCAAGAAAATAGAGCAAGACTTTGAAAGAACATGTGAAATTAATTTTGCAGCTGAGACATGTAACTGACACCTAGAGATAAAAGCATAGAAAGATATAAACCCCTAATAAATGATTCTGCTTCACCACAAATACTCAGTCTAAACACCCAAAGCCAAACAACAGCATAGGGCTTTACATATAACAATAGTTTAGACATAAAATTCAGATTGGATTGTTTACAAGTTGGAATGTTAATAAACAAATATCCAGAAAGAATCAACTTCCCACTATTTTAAGGTAATTATGAGTGCCATGCTTACAGAATCATTACATTTCATATTTTTCAGCAGTGTTTGTGAGTTTACAGAAGAGAGCTGGGAAAGAGAGCACTCCTGTTTTTTGGAACCAGTCAGAATGAAACACCTTACTAAGAGCAACTTTTCACTCTGGATAGGTTGTATGTATGGGAATATCCAGGCTAATGACAGTAAGGGTTTTTTTTTTTTTTTACCTGGTCATTACGTTGTTACATCTTTTTTCTGCCTTTGATAGCTCATGTCTGACTTTGTTTTCTGACATATGTGTTAAAACAACACTCAGTCACTATGCTTCTTGCTTCCAGTCACAAAAATATGGAGGCCTTATCAAGCATTTTGCTCAGTCTCTTCATAATTCCTTTGAGGGAATGGCACAATCAGATTCCTACAATATCACCAGAGATATTTTTGTTGACCTTTACCGAAGGACTAGTGATTTTATGAAGGAAAGTATTTCCAGGCTTTTAGAGTCTCTTGTGTACTTAAAGGAGACATAGCACTAGGAGGTTTGGAGTGGCAGGTACTAATGTCCTCTGCCATTCTGATCCCTGAACTATTCAGCTTTAGTACTAAACGACACTTGTGAGAAAACAGTTCCTTAGAAAAAAACTGGTTCAAATGTAAGTGCAGTGTGGAGGCTACTTCTGGGGATAAAAGATGAGGTCTCTTTTCTATTTATCTTCCAACCACCAATTATTTTCTCCTCATCAAAGTTTGCCCGGCATGGTGTCGATTAGGTTTTCTTTGATGTTTTCCAAAGCTGAAAAGAAACTCCTTTGTCTGAGAGTTACTTGGCTTCAGGTAAAGAGGAAAAGCTTCATCCTGCATGAATGCCAGTTAAAGCCGATTATAACCCAGCTGATTTTTCTTGGCATAAAAAAGCAACAACAAAGTCAATACAAAATACCACTCCACCGATTTACCTCTAATTCTTTAGTGTTTCTGGGTGGATTCCTAACTTATTATAGGCATGCCCATGGGTGAGAAGGAGGTATTTTATGTTTAAAATGGAGATATTAATTGTAGAAAACACTGATCTTTAAAATTTGCTAAGACAAGAAGAAATGTATAAGCCACTATTCTGCCAGGTTAAAAGTGTGAAATGGACTAATTATGTTTTGAGCACAGTTTATATTTTTACTTATTTAAAGTGTGCCTAAAATACCTTTCCCACAGCTTTGTTAAATGGTAGAAAACAAAGTGGTTTTTCATGTACAAAACATATTGCAAATACCCTCTAGCTCAAATTTCATCAAAAGCTCAATTTTTAACTTGCTGTAGAGTAAAGAAAACCTTTTGGACACCATATTACACATAGAAATAAGTTACTATCTTTCCTTATACAATCACATAGCAGAAAAATCTCTTAAGGATGTGTAGATGGTATTAATAGGGGAAGCACTTCATGCAACTCAAAATCATTTCCAATGGAAATTTAAGCACATATGATCCCTTACTTATAATTAGTTTGCTAACAGAGAAATGAGAGGGGTCAGAAGAAAGGAGAAAGTATCCTTGTACCCCTCTGTCTCTCTCTACATATACACATATATACATGAACATACATATATATACATATATAAATACACATGCACAAGTAGCATATATCCATGTAAAGTTACTAGGGCATTAATAAGAAGCAACAGCTTATGACAGGAAATTAAGAATGTGATATGTACTTTGTACAGAGCAAACTTGTAGGAATGAAGACAGACGTTCATTAGATGACTTTGTTAAATACAAATACCACGCTTTACTCTACACTGTTATTAAAGCAATTACTTTTTTACAGTAAAAGCTGTAGCTTTGTGGTATTCTAGTAAGCATTATTACATTAATGTAGTGAATTTACCTGATTTATCTTTCATTACCAAGCCTCACAATGATATTCTGATTAATGGTGCATGCTGTAGATTTTGCAGATGCCAGCCAGATGTTCAGAGAAAACTAATGCTTTTGGCCTGGGAAGTTAAGTATAAATCATATACATATACTGATGCACCAAGTGGAACAAATGGAAGGCATTCCTTAGTGTATTTGCTATCTAGCTCCCATTTATTCTTAGACAAGATACACAACACAACATCCTTCAGCCTTCTAGATAAAGTTAAATTTAAATCTAAACTAAAGCTAAAGCTAAATAGATGAGAGGACAATGCAAATAATTAAAAACAAAATTTGACCTCTACTGGGAATTTCTTTTGCTGTAAGTACTCCCCCACTATTTCCAGCTGTCTTCCTCACAGGACAGGAGCCTGAGCAGATAGCTCCAGGTCACTCTAAAGGAAAAAGGAAAGGAGGAGCTGCTGACAGCACAGTTCCCAGCAGGGAGCAGGGTCAAGCAGGTGTCTCATATCCATCATCATTTCCTCTCCACTAGCCTGTGCTTCTGCTTGTGTATAAATGTATCTGCTGCTATGAAAGGAAGAGATCTGCTTCTTTTTCTGTAAAATTAATTAATTTCAAAACATTAATTTTTCAACCTTCGTAATAAGATCCTAAGATAGTATGCCTACAGTAGCATGTTAGCCAGGAGACAGGAGAAAGGAATCCTGAGTGCAACAAATCTTAACAGCATCCCAAAAAAGGTGGAATCCTTATCTGTCTCTAGGGCCACTCTCCTGTCCTCCAGATACTAGTAGCAGCTTCCATGTCTTGTTTACCTTAGCAAAGGAAATGAAACACAGACCATATAATTGTCTGCCTGGTCACTCTGTCCCTAATTACAAATATGTTGCTTTTAAAGACAACAGCTGAAGACCCTTTGCTCCTCTTGGGTACAGATAAATGGCCAAGAATTTAAGTTTAGGGACAGACAGAAAATAGCAAGGGGAAAGGTATAGTGTATTGTATGCTCAGCAGTTTTCTGGTCCCTGCCACTTTTTCTGCTCACTACTCTTCACTGCTTCCAGAGCATCACAAATGCATCAAGCTCAATCACTGCTTGAAAGCTTTCTGCAGGGTACAGATTTTTAGTCACACTGCATTGAACAGTGAAAATGGGGCAGAACTGCCCTGTGCAAAAGAAAAGAAGCTAATAATGGATTTTCCACCTTGCCAAACAATAAAGGTTTACTCAATTTATGTCCACTCAAGGTCTGCAAATGGTGGCCTGTTGGGTGGAGTGTAGTGCAAGCAACAGTGGGGATTTGAAAGCAAACATCATTATTGCTGTCAGATCCTGGTCTTTGATTTGGATTATATCAGTTCTTTTGATTTTTAAGGGAGATAAGAAAGCAAGAAGACATACAGCATAGTTTATTTAATCTACTGCATCTATAACTGTTCATTGCACTGTGCACTGAATCTGGACAGTTTGTCCTTGATTCATTTGGACAGGCCATAAACTACTAAAGCTGCCCACTTTCCAGTGCTGATGACCTCTTAATTTTAGCATGTCTTTCTCCAATACAGTAATGATGCTGGATCTAAGAATTTGAAAGGGCAAGAAAAACAAGTTTTTTCTTTTGTTTGCCGTTCAGAATAACGTCATAGTGGCTCTAGTGTGTCAGCAGATTTATTATAACATTATAGAAATTAATCAGTGAATTTGGGTAGCTTTTAATGGCTCTGCACTGCTGTCATGATCATGCCAATTTTGTAGCTCAGGTGAGATCACAGAACCACAGAAACACCGGTTGGAAGTCAAAACTTGTGCTGAAAGCAGGACTATTGCTAACACTGTGCTTCTATCTGAAGTCTTGAATCAGATGGAGACTTCACAGTGTCTCAGGGCAAGAAGTGCTGCAGTATCCTTTCCAATTGAAGGTTTTTCCTGATGTTCAATCTGAACCTCCGTAGATGCAATTTGTCCCTTGTTATATCCACCAATACTGAGGAGTTTGGCTGTGTAATATTGATAAAACCTTCAAAGAAATTGTATGCTATTAGCTCAGACTGATCTCCTTCTCCATCAGTCTGCAGAAGCCCCTCCCTCTCTTGTTACTAATTGTCAGATATTGAACCAATTAACATTAGATTACACTATGAACATATTGGCTATTAATATTAGAGTATGTTATCTGTTCCAGATGAAAATGCCACTGGACACAGCATCAGAAGTGTTACTAGAGTCAAAGTATCTTCTGTTTGCTAGTGTCCCAAGCTGATCAGGTATAATTTTCTATTGACGGATAGTTATTGATTGTTCCATATTTCTGTAGTGTCTTTTATGTATGCATTGATTTACTTAAAAAATTGCTTAACATATAAACTATCCAGAAAATTTAAGAGAAGTCAGTTTACGTGATGCTGACTCAAAGCAAGGACCCCATCCTGCCTTTGCCTTAAGCAGTAAAATCAAAATGCAGTAGAGGTTATACTGATCTCTGACCAATAGGAGAAAAGACTGCATATTGGGTCTCACAAGGATGAGGGAAGACACACAGGGACACACAGGGAAGATTTTGAGTCCTCAGATTCATATAAATTAAATCACAGTGCAAATTATCAACCAAATATTCGCTGAGAAAGACCACTAGAGATCTCCCTGGTTGACCTGTTCTTATTCTTCAGTGTTTGACATTTAGAACTTCAGGGAAGCAAGATATTCATGGTTTCCTTTGTGCCAGGACATGTTAACCTAAATGATTCATGTTACCATGTATTTTCCTCAGGCAGATAAATACAGAAATCCATTTGTTATAGTGGATGAGAAGAGTGGAATAGTGGGAGAATGAAATATGGTTGTTTTGCCCGAATTATATTAACTGTAATACAGGAATTAAAGGTTATTTTGTGTTCTAACTGTAGACTAACACATACTGATCAATTTCCATGATATGTTATAGATATGCACTGTAACTTTTCAATCTATTGCCAAATATGAATGTATTACTATGAAATCAAACTTAAACTTTGGTGCACTGTAGCTTTTCTTTTTTGCTCTTTCTGTTGTCTATTTTCCATTCCCAGAATAATAACCTTGGTTGGTTTTTCAACTATAATTTCAGAATTTGTTAGAAACAAATGTGTAAATCCCAGAACTTTATCAGCTCCTGCACGAACCAGATTCTTAAAAAGACAAACATGAATGTCTCAACTGCTATGAATGTAATAAACATATTTCATTAATTTGGTTTTTATAAAAATGACTATATTAAGGCATCTGCCTTTTAGCCTTGTACAGTGAAAACAATAAACCTGGGTTGAGTTTAATATCTTTTGAAGATATTGAAGATATCTTTTTAATATCTTTTGAAGAAAAAAAAAATACCATTAGAAAAATTGGTGCTTTGTACACCCTAAAACTTTGTATTTATTGCTATATCTGCACCTATAAGACTCTTCATGGAGTAGTAGGTGTCCTAAGGCCTGTGCTCCCTGAATGATGAACTATGTGAATATTCCTTCACAGTGGCAGGTGGAAGAAATTATGACTTCCTCTGGTCTTGTAAAAGGGCAACCAGAGGAGATAAAATACATTGTCAGTGTTGAACAAGTGTCAGATTCCCTCTTTGTGCAAGTGCAGCAGGCCTGGGATAAAGCGTGTGCACTGTGGAGCCATCCTGGGTTTCTCCCTAGGTTAATCCCAGAACCTACTTGAAGCTGAGGTGCCCAAGCCATCGATGCCTCCTCTCCATGACACTGGGTCACCCAGCTGTTCTAAACCCCTCCAGATCACTTCACTCCTGTTGGATTAGGCAAAGCAAGATATGGAGCTCATCAGGCACAAAGGAAGCCACCTGCAAGAAATCAATGCATCAAAATGTTTTGACCAAACTTGAATTGGGTGGGTTTGCATCAGACCAATGTTTTGTGTGAGGTAGCTACCGGTTTCTGGATTTGACATCAGGAGACCTAAGAATGGGTATTCCTGACAGAAGTGCACAAGTATTTTTCTAGTAATTTTTATATAAAGAGAGAGCTCTTAGATTTAAGCTCTAATTCATTTGCCTCATTAAGCTCTGTGTAAAAATATTTTTGATTTCATTATTTCAAGATCTATTGGTCTAAATCCAGAGAAACAGAATATTGTGATTTCTTGTCTGGAAAATCATGTTTTTCCTCTCTTCTCCTTGCCAAATTGGAACAGCAAGAAGCTGGACATATAAGATTTTAATACTGGGGGTTTTTTTAGATAATATCTTTGTTCTGTCTTGTGGAACTGCTGGACTAAAGTCACGATGTTTTTTGGTTGCTCAGCAAAACCTGCTGTGTACAGGTACAGAACACAAGGGGTTGACAGACACCTTTTTTCAGTCTTTGCTTAAAGTGGTAATTTCCAGCCAGATGGAGATTTTCTGGATGAGGAAATGCTGGACCAGTCCCTTTCCAGCTTCCCATCCAGGTCAGCACACCAGGTAGGTGTGGCAGGCATGAGGCTGTCTAAACCCTGAGAAAGGGGCATTCATACAAGCACTAACACACCAAGACTTCCTCCTCATAGAATTTTTACTCTGAGGAGATGCTCTCAGGGTTGCCAGACTGCAGTTGTGCCTGGCCTTTATATAAACACAGACTCACCAGCAGAGGATATTGCTTGCATGACACACACACGCACCACATGGACCTCAGAAAAACACGGCATCCTGTGGACCAGTCTGCCTCACAGGCTCTCAGGGAGTCTGCGTGGGAGAAGTACAACCTTCTGCCTCAGAAATTCTCCAGACAGGTGTGTAGCTGCAGAAAACACCATTGATTTCCTTATTAACTGTGTTTCTATTGCCATTAAGAGCACTAAGCATTCAGAGAAGCATGATGCTAGATCAGAGTAAGCTATGATGCTGAAGGTGAAATAATTTATCACTTTCTCTTACTAGTGTTTATAGCTTCTTCATACCCATCTCGTTTTTTCCTCCAAAAAGCATCAAAAATTTTTGAGTAGAGCAGCCTTAAATGTGTTCTTTGGAAATATATCTCTAACTTACAGAAAAATGTTCATGTAAGATCATTTTAATATGCAGTTTAGTCCTCTAAACTGCATATGGTCCTTTTTCTTTTTTCTTGTTGGTTTACTTTTCTCTTCCTAATCTGCATAAACTATTTTTCATTTGTTATAGCTATCTTAGCCAACAGATGGTGCTGTGTATAACATTTTTATGATATTGTATAAAATAAAAATAAATACTACAGTTAAATTGTACATGTAATTACTTTGTTAGAAAATAAATGTGGAATTGAAGTTGACAATAATAAACACTTATCATAAAAATTAGATGCAAGGAACAGTAAGTGTTGAGAGTCACTGATGAATGTTCATTTCAGCCTGCAGGTAGGGAGGGATGGAGTTGCATATATAAAGCTGGCTGTGGTATCAATGCTAGTGTGCAGGTACAGAAGGATCTTTTGCAGAACCATTACTTCAGGTTGGTAGATTTTAAGAATACTAGAATTATCAATGTCAGTTTTGGTTTCTGCTCTCTGGGATTAATAATACACTTTATCTAAATTGAAATAGGAAGGTGTGGTATGCCATGGGTCCTCATACAATTGAAGCAGGACCATTCTAGTATATACAAATTATGAAATGCAATTACAAGCAGCCAAGTTGAGTATCA
The DNA here is from genome assembly GCF_009819655.1 of Sylvia atricapilla. NCBI lineage: Eukaryota > Metazoa > Chordata > Aves > Passeriformes > Sylviidae > Sylvia > Sylvia atricapilla. The sequence continues at coordinate 28,311,052 of NC_089174.1, forward strand.
CCAGTGTTTCACACTGTGCCAATATTTTATCATCCAGACAGTGCCCTTAATTTTGATGGTACTACTCATGCCTATAAAATTAATCATGTGCATGCAAAACAAATTCTGTTTTCTCTGGGCTTGGACTTTTTGTCTGTAAAAGGGAGAAGAGCTTCACTAAACAAGGCATGACCGAGTCTACTATGGTGAATATATTCTACTAAAGCTGTTTTCAGTGTCACCTTGAATGATCTTTTGTCTTTCCAATCAATAACAGGTTTTATTTCCAAATTCACTCTTTGGTTTTTGGGTTTTTTTTTAATTAGGCCATAGTTAATCCTATTTATCCAGTCTCATCCAGTCTCTTCTCAATTAATTCAATAAGCATTTTATCTTACTTTTAAAATACTTCCAGGAAAGGTAGGTATTTTTCCAACATAAATATAAATAGACCAAGCCAATTACAAATATTCTATGTGGAAAAATCATGTACTTGGTCCTTTACTGGAATGAATGGCAGAATTGCAGCACTTGCCATGATGATTCTCCCAGAGACCAAACTTCTTACATTCCTAGGAGGAAAGTTTCAGATACAGTATTTGCTACCCAGAGATTTTTTTCTTCCCTGGAGATGCTATTTTTTTTATTCATTGATTAACTATTTTTTAATTACTATATTAATTACTTTGTAATGACTACACATCTACAATGCAGTCTTGAAGGTGTTCAAGCCAGTGTAAAATGCTAACTGTAGCCCAAGAGTTAGGAGATACCAAACAAATAGATCTAAAACACACACTTGAAGAGCACTAGCATTGGTATCTGTGTTTCAACCAGCCAAGCAGCCCTGAGGTAATTCCAGTATAAGTGTTCCTTGTCTCTGTGTTTAAACTCAGATCATCTGGCCTGATTGTCCACTCATACTGTGTATTAAGCCAGCTGTGATCTTACCGGATATTTGCCCTGCAAAATTTCCAATCTATCCACAACAGACTCCCCCCTGACCTAGGACATCCTCTGGCTTCACATCTGTGGTAGATGACCTTGACTGGATGTCTGATGCCCACCAAATCACTCCATCTATTCCCTTTCTCAGCTGTACAGAAGGGAGAAACTACTACAGAGAACAGCTCATAGGTTAAGGTAAGGCAATCCACTAAAGCAAAAGTGAAAAACAGCTGGAAAAAAGCTTCTCAGCACCTATTTTGAATAGGCACTATGGCTTTGAGTTCTCTCCCTTCTACTCCCTGGGAAGAACATCAGCTCGAAGACCAACTGCATTTGTCTGCTGAGACCAGATGCAGTAAAAAAGACACTTAGAAACACCATAACTTCTGTATACCTGTCCAGTGGAATCCTGGGGACTGGCTACTTACATCTGCTTTCACTTCTCAATGTCTTTATCTCTCCTTGCACTAGCTTGTTGAAGTATAGGGCAGAGGTTATTACTTCTGGAGCCAAATCATCTCTCACACCTGAGGAGCCACAGAATAAACTTCTTCAGTGGCTGGGTCATGGCCTGTACTCAGGTGGCATAAGGAAATGGGTGCCATACAAGTCACTTTTTGATATAGGTACACATTCTAGCTGTTAGAATGAAGCATTCTCAACCACAGGACATGAAAAGTTGGGATGCCAGACTCATCCCATTTTCTGAGAGTACATTTGAACTGAAAGTTCATATCACCATGAGAGCGCTGACTGCTCCAAGCTGAAGAGGGATCCACTTGTTCCCACGCTCAGTGAGGGACTATTACCAGAAACTGCACAGCTATTCTGTGCCCCTCTTCCCCTAACTGCTTTCTTCCACCTCTTTTGACTTTGTGTTCATACAGGTCTCAGGTTCCTTCATCTGAGAAAATAGCTCCCACCAGGTTAGAATATGCTGCTGGGTAATACAAAAGTTTGTTAAGAGCCTTTTAACTGAAGTTGCAGGAAGCCAACTTGGATGAATTAGTGTGCTTACTTGCAATTTAGCTTTTTTCCTGAGAAATGTCGCATACTGCCAAGAGTTGTTCACTACCTGAGATGCCTGTGATGACCTTATTTCTCTGGTGCACATTGAGGTCACTGCTGTAAGGACACAGAGGCAGAAAATTTTCATCCATGGAATACATGAAGCAAGTTTTATTTTAATTTTAAGATTATCTGATTAGATAACAGTCTACATGAATATATATTCAATTATTCTGATCATAAAGAGGATTGCCTTAGTGAGAAAGGGTCTTAGTTTCGATTGTCACTCCACATTGTATCATGTTGGATCTCAACAGGGGGCACAGACAACGAACATCACAGAATATCTTGAATTCCCTGTAAGCTGGATATGAATGTCAGCAACATTAATTTACAACACCACTACTTTGTCCAAGCTAGTTACATGTGCCATTGTTTTGAGAATATTTGACTGATACAGTTGCCTCTATAATTAGGAGTCTGTCACATTTCAATTTTATTTTCATACTACTTTCCCAAAGGCTTATAAACCAGATAAACTCCCTTTGGGCTGAAATGTGCCATGATAATTACTGTGGGGACAATTTTGTTTGTGTCCTGTCCTGTCCAGTGCTTTGTTAGAGGATTATTAGACAAATAGGGTAAATGTGTTGTCATATCTTTTAGACCTAAAAAAAAAAAAAAAAAAAAAAAAAAAAAATTAAGGTTGGTATTTTCAGTTTTCACTTAACCATTATGTTGTAGAAGACACTGAGAATTTTATTATTCCTTTGTCACAGCATCCTAGCAATCCTAAGTACTTACTAAAAGACACTAGCAATATAAACGTAGTATATTCCATAAATAAATCATACTGCCTCAATAAACTGTTGAAGGAGAAAAAGGAGGATCAAATGTTAAATTGTCTTATTTCTGAACACCTTTCCACCAAGAGCTCTTGACAAGAGTACATCGAGTGAATGTACAACATAAAACAGTTGGATAAATTGCAATTGTGTGTAATCAGAAATGCATCTTGGGAAATTGTGGAGGAATAATAATTAATAAATTTTAATTTGTTTTCTCAAGTAAGAGTTTTAGGGGAAAATTATGGTGTCCAAGAAAATCCTTAAAACATGCAATGATGCACAGATGTGCTATGAAATCCTTAAAATGTGAGCTAATGCTAAGAAGATCCTCACTGAATACTAAGCAACCTTGGAAACTGCTACCCAGAAAATATAATTTTTTTCTCTGTGCTTGGTGTAGGGGTGGAGCATCAAGAGCTCATTTTATCAGGAAAGAGGCAGTCATCAATTTTTTCAGCCTAATTATGCTTTGTATGTAAGTTAGGCTTCTGGGTTTGCATTTATGGGTTGTTATTAGGGACTGCTGTTTTAGGAGCTGTGTCTTGCAAGCTGAAGGATCTTCAAGTGTTTGCCTATATTTATCTATAAATTTTGTAATAAATAAAGGTATCAACAGGGTGGGGTTTTTTTGCCTGAGCAGGCAATGCATTAGGGATGGCTCTTCCTGCATGCAGCCCAGCTGCTTTCAGTGACATCCTTTCTCTCTGGGGAGAGCATTTTACTGGTAATGGAGGGAGGCAAATATAGCAAAAAGATGTGGGGAAGAAAGCATAGACAAACATTTTGAAATTCTATTTTCAAGCTAGCAATCCAAACTGGAACTGTGGAAAAGAGTGGGCTTTTTTGTATGTGAATACAAGATGTATTTTTCAATCAACTTTTCTGTTCCAGCAGATTGTCATTATTCTTAAGCGTAGAAAATTCATTACTGTAGAGGAAACTGGAGCAGGCCAGCTGTGAGATGGTTTAGTTTGGCAGTGCCCGTCTTCTAATGGTCACATAGATAACATTTAGTACAGCCTCTGTCTTGGGTAGAGAACAATATATTTTCAGGGAAACAGAATTGTTTGGGTTGCAGGAGACTTTCGGAGACCTTATAATACAACTCCCTGTCCTGGGTTGTACTTATAATACAACTCCCTGTCCTGGGTTGTAGTATGTGCACAAAGTATTCTATCACCATCTTCATGACCTGAAGGATCCAGTTGTTGAAGCAGTGCTCTTCCCAGGCCCCTCTCCCTCTGGGGTGCCTTCTGTTAATGGCCCATCAATGCCTTGGGCATGATTCACAGATAACTCCCTCCAGGAGCTATCTCTCTTTAATGGGCATCAAGGACTCCCTGTATGACTTATCATCCCATTGTGAGATGCTCCACCCAGGGGGAGGAGCCAAGCATTCTCACCTGGATATAACTGGGATTTGGGACAGTACAGGCAGCCCTTATCCACTGGATTTCCAGAGGACCGGAGCTACCAGACCTTTCTATGGGATCACTGCTTTAGGAAGACCACCTTACCTTGCTTCCATTACCTTGCTTAGGTTGTATTCTGACTCTGTCAGTTGTCTTTTTTGTATTATTACATTTATTTTATTTTACCTTTTTTCCCTTTTCTTCTCATTAAATTGTATTTCTGACTTGGAGCCTCTCACTTGTTTTGCTTTCAAATTACTACACTATCTCCCCTGCCACGAGCAGGGCCTTCTTTCACAGGAACAATTTGCTCAAAGCCCCATCCTACCCAGCCTTGAATATTTACAGAGATAGGGCAGTCACAATTTCCCTGGAAAAAAGCTCTTACAGTGCCTCACCAAAAATTATTCTTTATATCTAATATAAATATATTCTATTTCACTTTTAAGCCATTTCCTCTTATCCTATATGTCCTTGCTGAAAGTCCCTACGTGGCTTTCTTGTAGGCCCTCTTCAGGTACTGAAAGTTCTCCAAAGCCTTCTCTTCTCCAGAGAAGAGAAGCAACCTCAACTTCCCCATGCACCTTTCACAGCAGAGGTGCTCCATCCTTTGCATCTCTGCCCAGACCTTTCTTGTGCTTAGGATTGTCCCAACAAGACCTTAGAGTTGTTCTTGTTGAATTTCATGAAGTTTGCATGGCCCAGGACTAAGGCATGCTATTTAACCCCATCACGTTTCCTTTTGTGATGTCTTTCAGCCGTGTAGTATCTTCTGAGCCAGTTCCTCTGCATGGTGTGAAAGATAGCCTAGGGTACAGGGTGCTATCAATGCCATAATTACTTTCTGGAAATAAAAAAGAACCCATCTACACAGAGATGAGGGATGCTAGGCCCTCAGCTCCTACTTCTCTGTTTTGTCCATGAGTATGATTTAGAATGGACACAATTAAAAATACTAAAATCATAGTGCTAAATAACAGGCAGGAGGGAGAGAAGGAAGATCACTGTTCAGAAATCACATCATTCAGGAGAGTACAGAAGCATATATTCATGTTCTTCTGGATATCAGGAGGTACTGAAGACCCACTTATATTGAAGTTATTTCTTGGGCATACTATTTAAAATTAAATTTTCCTTTCAAGTCATGCACTATTATAAAAAATTAAAACTGCAGTTTCTATTTGCTTAACTATGGAAATCAGGATTTCTTAAACAAGGCTTGTGTTTCTCCACACATAGGTTTGGTATTTGTCCCTTTATACACAAACAGCCTCAAAATCAGAGAGGAATAGACACCTTGTACTACTTTATGATATCCTGCTAAAAAGTAGGAGTGGAAAAAAAAAAGGTTAACTTTAGTATTTCTTGAATTTAGTTCTGCAACTGAGAATTTCTTAAACTTTAATAATTTATTTTTACTTGTGTTTGCATTTAAACACAGTAAAATATTTGTTACTAAAACTTCAAAGATAGCCACAAAAAGTTAGTCTTAGTTGAATAAATTACTTGTCTTGACCTTCACTGCCTGTTTTCTTCCTTCTAGCTTCCAAAAGTTGTCAGTGAGCTTGGTTTTTCATAACTTGTCTGGAAAACTACCAGGAGCACTATAAAATTTTCTCACTAATTTTCAATATTGTTTCTTCAATTTAGAAAAGTTGGGGGTTGTCTTTTTTTTTTTTTTTTTTTTTAATTGATAAGGCACACACATGACTACACTGTATGTATTTACATAAATTGAGTGTTGTGCTGGTGTTTATCTTAGGAGTTAAACATTTTTAGTGCCAGCATATGCATGCATGTCTGTATGTGTAATGCAGTCAATGATCTGTTCCCAGAAGTTAGCTGAAGTCTTCTCTTTCTCTCTTGAATAATAAATGAGCAGAACTTCAACAACAGCCAGGGACTGCCTGATGAGAGTGCCAAATAGCTGAGCTATCATCTGCAGAGTCAGGTGTCAAATACGAAGGCGATTGACTCCTCTGACGTGTTTAAATGTGTTCAAGCTCCCAGGGATCAGCTTATGGTGCCTCAGTCACCTCTGCCAGAAGCAGTGCCTCTGCACAGTCCCTGCTCTGGTGTGCCAATCTCCTTGGCTTCCCAATGATCCATCCTTAAGAGACATCCCTCTCTTCCATCTCCTCTAAGTTCAACGGTTTGGGACAGGAGAGCTCTTCCATTCATCATGATTTAGTCAAACAGAGGACAGAAGACACCCTGGTCTTTCACTTACTACTTTGAGATCTGAGTTCATTCTCCTAGGTGATTAATTTCCGAAGGTTAAGAAAACTATACCAGCCTTTTAGGGAATCTGTCTTCAGAGTTTCGTCTGCAAAGGTTTGTCCACAGCATAGTCTTTCACCCCATCATCCACTGTAATGCTGCAGCTAATATCTAATCTATTCCTGTGCTTTCTTTGCTGTTAAGTACTGCTCAAAATAGTGCAAATGCCTCTGCTATTGAACTGTACCCTGCTAGAAGAGCCTTATTTTGGAAGGATCAATAGTACGAAATACAGATATGAAAAACTTTTGTGTGCAAACTTCAGTTGATTAGGGCTATTAGTGCAAAAAGTAATGAGTAACTTCTATTTTCCTTGTTTTATTTTTTCCTAGACCAGAATTGAATATCTACAGTGAGTAAGAAGAATTTGGAATAAAAAGTTTTCAAAATACTTCCACAAAAACATGATACCTGTAATTACCTGTTGCAATACCCTTTTCTGGTTTTATTTTCATTCACTAGATTACACTGTGTCTATGCAAAACTCCATGAGCCCACCATGTGTGTGCTCAGAACATGTAAGTTACACCTCCAGACTAAGGTCTACACCTACAGACCTCTTGGTCTGTAATTTGCATCACAATAGTGGTTGTGTCTGGTTGTGCCCATTGCTAGACAGTGACAGTGAAGAATGTTGAATTTCTCAAAACTTTTCTTGATATTTCATACTTATTTTTTTGAGAGACGAGATTAATTTTTGTATCTGTTAAAGTGTCTCACTTTGATGATAGAAGACATTACCACACACATCATTGGATAGATTCAGCAAAGTACTATCAAAATGCCTTGAAGTGTGAACAAACTAGTTCACGAATATTTGTTTTATAGCTTTCCGTCCTTCCTGCACCATCACATACAGTTCTCATCCATCTAAACTATCTAGTAATTTTTTAAGTTGCACAGTCCTTTTGTCCTTAATATACTGGTCATAGAAGTTTTTCTGCTCTTCACAAAGTCCTAGATAGTGCAAAATATTGCAGAGTGTATGAGAGAAACCTAGCTCTTTGCAGGGAGATGGTTTAGAATATGGAAAAATGGGAATAAAATTGTTCTTTATCAGATTTGACAGGACTCCACTTAGCAGCTCAGTTTATGAATTATATGTGAGTTACAGAGCATACTGTGCTTTCTAATTCATTGTACTAGTACTCCATGGTAGAATACAAAGATTGGTACACTTTTGAGAGACAAGCCATTTTGCTGTGAAGAGCATAGATTGAAACCTTCCCAAGCACACTTGCATTAGTAAATTCACAGTACTGTAAGAGTAACTCAAATATCCTTGATAAATGTTGCAACAGTGCAGATGTAGATGGAAACACCTCCAGGACCAGTTCCAGCAGAAGGAGGGTGATAAAAGCCACAGCTGCTGATTATACACCCACATAAACACAGGCTCCAGCTGCAGCTTGTGTTCCGGTACAACAAAAAAGGATATTGAGAGTACTATCATCTATGAAATCATCCAAACAAATGGTTGGAGGGCAAGAACACTTCTCCTGTAAATAAGACCCAAGAGAGTTGGGACTGTTCAGCCTGGAGATGAGAAGAGTTCAGGGAGACCTCACAGCAAGATTTCAGTCCCAAAAGAAGCCAACAAGAAAGCTAGAGAGGGGCTTCTGATCAGACCATACATGTAGGGGCAGGACCTATACGGTTTTAAACTAAAATATGGCAAGTTGACCTTAAATATAAAGGAGAATTGATTTTTTTTTTTTTTTTTGGTGAGGTTTCCCAGAGAAAGTGTGGGTGTCCCTTCCCAGATAGTGTTTAGGTCAGGTTGATTCAGGCTTTTACCAACCTTGTCTTGAAAACGATGTCATAGAAGACTTAGAAGGATTTTATAAGTTCCTTCCAACTCAAACGATTCTATAATTTTTCAATCTACTACCTAAACACTCATTGGGGGCATTTACTCTAATCTTTTCTTGAAGGCACTGCTGCTTAGCTGCTTTTTCAGCACCTGGGTATGACCAACATTCTGACATTCCTTTTTCCATTTCAATGATCTAGAAATGCTTCAGGTGCCATCCCAGAAATGGAAACTGGAAAAACAGGAGAGACTGCCCTGAGGAGGGGAAGTTTGTCCAGAGGTTCCACAGCCAGAGACCATCTCCTATCTAAGACACTTTTCAGAGCTTGTGTAGCAATGTTGATGAGACATCAGGTTTTCTTTAAGGGTAAAAACATCTCTGAGAGCTCCAAGCTGTCACAGAAGGGATCTGCTAAGGGCATCATCTATTTAAATAGCTTGAAGACAGCTGACAAAACCACATTTCATGTGAGGAGTTCTCTGGCATCTATTATCTCCTGCCTCCTCAAGATAAGTTGTGAGAACTGTGATGGATATTTTGTAACCAAACAAGAGAGTATGAATTATCAAGTGCCATTACACCTTGCTGCCACTATATGTGACACTGCAGTAACACAAAAGCTTTAGAAAATTTCATGTTACTGTGAAACTGGGTTACTAGGTGCTTCCAGCCAACCACTGGAAAACAGACTGAGAAAAACTAAGTAAAATTTAAATTGGAAATCAATGTTCTGGATGTCATATCTTTCATTGGTTGGCACTAAAAGTGAAAAATGTATTATTTAATTGATGATCTGAAAAGAGAGTAGATAAAAATTAATCTTCATTATTTTTTACAAATACAATATTTTTTCCCGTCAATTGCAATTTCAAACATAGTATTGCAATCATTTAGCACTTCTAAAGCTTTCAAGCATCACTTTATGAAGAAGGCACAAATGGAAAACAGAACTGTGTCTAATAGAAAAGCATTTGAACAGAACAGGTCTAGTCTCTATTTATGCAATATTTAAAAAAACCCAAAGATCCTTTTGTTGCAGGGAAAGTTGGTAGTCTGACCATTTGAACATAACTTTAGCTGTAATGATATTTTAACAACTAAAGAACTCACTGTGAGCTGGTTAACTTTAATATAAATTTGAACTAAGTTAGGAAAGCACTTAAAGTGATGTTGTCTTAACAGAACAATGTTAGGTCATAAGCAGTCCCTGGAAATACTGAGAGAAGTACTTACTGTTGCAGGCTCTTTTCAGAGTTTTCAGTAATGGAAATCACAGTGGTAAACGGTCTTCTTGGCACTTAAATCTCCACATCTCCCTGTTAAAAATAAGTTGATTGTGAGAGTTTTTGTACCACTTCAGTGCTTTCTATTTTATTTATGGAGGAAACTTTGTACTCACAGTGTTTGAGAACTGAGTGGCTTTGCTAGAGGGTCCATGCATAACCTGTATGCCTATTTTACATCTGGTTGATGAGAGAAGGTCTGAAGGGCAGAAGGACAACAGCACATCCTTCCTTAGAAATATGTCTTGATCAATATTTATCCAGATGTTTCTGGGAATGAGTTTGCTCTTGCTGTGATTTCACATTGGAATGCTCCATTCTGAGTAGTTAATCTCACGTATACTGGACTGAGTTCAGAATCAGACACAATTTTTCTGTCTCTGTTGTATGCTGCAGTCTCTATTAATGTTTATGAACTACATCTGGTATTTAGAAAACCTATCTGAACAGATGTACAAGATCACTTAATAACTAAAGATTTGCTCAGATTTCTCTAGGTCGACTGCTCCAGAAAAAAATGTATAAAAGACACTCATTGTTAAATTTTACTCCAGAAGTTGCAGACCAAATAATCCAGGGTGAATTTGCATTCTTTTGTATACTGTTTATCTTTCACTCTTCTAACACTTCATGTGCATCAGGTACAATATCTGTATGGTATTTTTACACTGCCTTATTGTGAGAGGGCAGTTGGGTAGAATTTTACAGTATTAATTACTTCTATGAGTAATTTTTGTACTGTCCAAGATATCAAAGGGCAAGATTGTTATGATGAAAACAAGATTATACTTTCATTATACTTCTCTGTCTTAAATTTTGTTTTGGTTGTTTAAGTAAAATCCTCATCTCAGGTTCCTGTCATTGTCCTCCAGAATCCTCTTATTACCTATCTAATAATTTCAAGGCATTTCTCATTTTCATTGCATACAGTTGTTCTTTAGAAATTAAGGCCAACAATTAGGATTAGGATTGGTATGAGTAATGAGTAAAGGATTTGGTGTCCATTATTATATTTTTTCCTCATATGGCCATAAGGCTTTAGTCATAATATTTTACATTTCAGTAAATGCATTTGCCCTTTCTATTTAAAATAAATATAGTTCAAGGAATTTGAATATATGCAGCTTTCACTCATATCATGGACTTTACATCTGAACTACAAAAAATTGGAGGAAAACTTCCAGCAAATTAAAATCATTCTATCTCATGTGGCATTTAAGATTTCTCCTGCAGCTTTTTAAGACATTATCTTGCATACAGTTATGCAAAGAGAAGAAATTTGAAGATTTATGTTTGCATATCATGCAGATTTAAAAGAAACACAATTCACTCTCCTTAAACAGCAATTAACCCGATTTCAAATCCCTTCACAGCAGTAATATATTACTTTACTGAGATATTGGTTTATGAGAAGGTTAAAAAATATAAAAAAATCCTTCTCCTGTCCCTACTTTTATGTTCTTCTGACATTTCAAGTGGGAAGCTAATTTTACCTAGAAAATTCATTGGTTAAGCTCTCTTCACCAAGCAGAAGTGTCTACCCTTACTTTGCAATCAGAATGGGAAATATCCATTGCAGTTACAATGTTCACAGATTGGCTGCTGGCTGGCAGATTATCCAAAATGGTGATTTCACACATATCAATAGGAAATTTAAAAGCAATTTATTCTGATGTATACTTTCAAAGTCATGGAAAACTGAGATTTTTTACAATTTTTGACCCGAGAATTTTAAGGTGATGAGAGATCGTTGGGCAAAAATACAACATACAGTATTTCTGCAGCAGAATGCACAAGTTTGAGAGCACTACCTCATGCACCTCAAGTGCTTGGCTCACAAGAATTTCCTGATGAATTTTATAAGCCATACACATAATTTGCTGAATAAATTGTTGGTGCTTTATCCTGCCAGTTTGATTGTTCAGTGGAGATTTGCCAAAGGCAAGGACCCTTAACAAGGTTGTAAGATATCCATGTGTGGCGGTTCTGGTCCAGTAGCCTACCAGACAATGCCCTTCCACTTCATTCAGAACTGTTTCTGGAGACTTTAGAATTCTGAAATTCAAAGGTATGGAAAGGAGAGATACTGCTACTAATAAGATGTTGTTAATGATAAAGTTAAAAGTTTTAATTCAGATCCTAGACTATGAGTAAAAAAACTGAGCTTGCCTTCAATAAACATTTACAAAACCCTAGACATTTTCAATGAAGTTTCCTTCCAATTACTAACGCTGCTATTTACAATATTATGTATTGGTTTTACTGATTACTGAAGTCATGTCTGTTACTGTCTTAATATTCATTAACAGCATCTTTCACTGTATTCACATTCTCAAATATCCCTAGCTCTCAATACCAAATGCTCAGAAGCACCTTACAAAAATAGCCAATGCTTGAGTCAGCATTTGACGCTTAGCCAATTTTGACAGTTTAATAAATGGCTTGCATTAAGCTGTGGCAACTGGACATGCAGTACTCCCTGCAGCCTGGAAGAAGCCCAAATCATTCAATGCATAACTAATCCTTGTAAGTAGACACACATAAACATCTGGTGGAAAAAGACAGATATTCTATACAGATGTATCTTTGGAAAACACATAGGAGCCTGAACATATATGTCACAGAGTCGAGAATTACAGTAAAAAAAAATGTGATATTGGGAAGGAGAATGTGCCTCTGGGTTGCCTAGTCCTTCTTCATTCAGAGCCCCAGGGAAGGATGTGTATTTCCCCCAGCCTGCCAACTCATCCACTGAAATTTGGCAATCTGTTTTCCTTTGGACTCCTGCAGAGAAGAGGTCACTCTCCTACATGTTGACCAAGCCTTTAATCTGTGAAATAACTGAAATTAACTCACCTTAAGTGAAATTAAGTGAAATTAACTCACCTCAGTTAAAGATTGGATAGCAGAGGGCATCTACAAAGATCTCAATATTACAGATAAACATGCTTAGCTGAATACGCAGAGGAATCCATACTCAATGCATTAATTCTTGCTGGGGTAGGTCCATCCTGGTTTGGGATGATAGAAACAGGTTGACATCATATTTTTCTGAGAAACAGATGAAAGACCAGTGAAGATCTGGTCTGGATGCTTCATGTGTTTCTGTCAAGGAATTACCCTTTTGGGTGCCAATTCATAAGCACCACCTTCATTTACATCTGTTGACACACAGGTGCCAAAAATATAAAATCTAAGACAAACAGGTGCAGAGAAGATAGCAACTCATTGATATGATAGGTGCTACTGACTGCAAGAAAGACAGGTTGTATTGCAGCTGGTGAATGGAAAAGTCATTAAGACCTTTTTGAACGTCATTAAATCCAGGGCGTAACTTGAGAGTGCAGCCTGCCATCACTGCATGAGCAGATGGTCAATCCAATAGCAAGGGAGCCCAAGCAGGAACTTGGCTGAGCTGCAGGCAGGGGCACAGCAGAGTTCAAGGCATACATTGGGTGCTTTCCCCAAGAAGCTGTCAGCTGGTGGATGATGTATAGCCATGGATGGTAAGGATGACCAAACAGGACAGGGAAAATGAGAACTAGTCTGAATTTCACATTCCACATCTTGGTCAACATTGTAGAGGTTGGAAGTGCATCTGCAAATAAAATCTCAGTCCAGAGAAGGTTTGAATATATGATTTACAAGTACCAAATAATCCCAGTAAATATCCTAAAAATACTGGTGAAATAAATTGGTTTATTTGAAGAAAATAGCCTTGGTAAAACAATGATAGATGTTTCTAAAGTAAGTGTATATGTTTCACTAAGGTGGGTAGTCTGACATCAAAATAATGATGCAGTTGTAAAATGCAATATTTCCACTGAAAAATATATTTCTGCATTAGCAACAATCTATGAGAAATGTTAGAATTGGCTTTTCTTTGCTTCAGGGGTAAAAAAAGAGGATTATTTTTGAGAATGCCTTCTTTACTTTGAAATTTTTTTAATTTTCTAGGTGTTTTGGGAAACTGGTCAAACTGTAAAATACTTGTAAAATCAATAGCATTCCTTTTTCCTTAGAGTTTTCCCTTTCCATGAGTAACTGTTACACAATTTTCACTAATGCAGCAAACCACAAGCTATTTTGGGGGCTGTGAGTTAAAAATTAAAAAAAAGTTAATTTCTAAACCTTTATACAAGGATTTTGATGGGAAAAATTATTGGTGTGCAGTAAAATTAAAATATATTTTAATTTTTATGCTTCTTTCTAAATAAGTCCAACTCAAATTCAGAATTCTGAGCATCCAAGATGAATTTTGTGAGTCTAATTTGCATCCTTTTTGTGCATAATTGATGTATCATTCTATAAACATAATTCCATATGAGGAAGTTAAGAAGAATAGCTGTAATGAATCTGGGTTTTCAGAAACTGACACCTGACAGAGTTGTAGATAATGTTTGTCCAGTTTTTGTTTTAATTTTACTCCCTACCTTTCTGAATAAGTCAACTGATCCTACAATCTACTCTTTTAAGTCATTAATCCTATAAGAACATAGCTAAATATTAGATACAGGAGATAAGCAAATATTAACAGTGACTGTTAAGTAACTTAGGAGGTCTATAGATGTGAAAAAACAGATTTGTCAAGATGTGATATTGAATGTTAGATATTCTTTCCTGGACTCAATCCATTGTCTTTGCTTGTTTTCTTTAGTAAATGCTTAGTTGTTGCAGAAAACCTTTAAGTGCAAGGAGAAGGAAGGCATGCTTATGTAAGACAAACATGTAGAAATGGGGCTCTTGTCCACCAGAGTCTTACCAAATGGAGTTTTCCTTTGTCTCTTGTCAGGTGTCAGAAACTTTCTAGTTGTGCTGGGCTACCATGTGCTGGGCTAGCTTAAAGTAGTCTGGATACCATGATGCTTTTCTCACCCTCTATTTTACTGAAGCCTGAATGTATGTCACAAATTTTATTTTCTAAATTCACTTCTGTAGAACCACAAACTTGTTCCTTCTGTTGTTAATTAATCATGAACTAGTTGTAAACAAAAGACTTACCAACTTTCTTTCTCCTGTTGAATAACTTTTATGAGAAGTGCAAGACCAATTTCTCTCTATAAGATGGAATTTTTCACATTCACTCTGTACCTTAAAGATTCTCCCTAGGCTACAGATGTCTGAGGACCTGGAGCTGGTGCCCCTCAGATACCTCAGGAATGTGCAGAGGGAGTGGCTCATGCTGGTGGGTTTCAGGGATGGGACTTGCAGGGGTCCTGAAGTCACCCCACACTATGTCAGTTTCTGAGGCCAACAGTTGCTCAGACACTTAATAATAACAACTTCTAACCTCTAATTTAAAAAATGTGCATCAGAAACCCAGCTCTATCAATCATCCTCCTCAGTCAGAAGATGGAAGTAGCCCTTTGGCTTGCATGACAGTAAATAATTACAAAATAGTTCCAGTACCTGGAGAACTGAAGATCTCTTTAAAATGCAAATATTAAATAATTTTCTTTGGCTGCTAAGTATGGCCTACAATATGCAAGAGTATGGTATACTCTGGAACTAAAATTTACTATCCATATCTTTAAAAATTGGCATAAAATAGGCCAAAGAAATAATGGTGTTCTTGACAAGTGATCTTTAAAAACATTTTCTGAGGCTGTTCTTTTTCCAGCAACCTTTTCACATTTGATTAACATTCCTTCCTGTTCTCTGGTTCAGAACATTACTTCTCTGAGCTGTGTTGGATCTAAAACTGAAAGAAAGAAAACTCCACAACTTTTGTGATCCTAAGAAAAATGACTCTATTATTTCTGTATCTCAGGTTTATCTTGTATATTGTCAAGGCACAAAAAAGATACGTAATTTTTACATATGATGCAAGGAAAAAATAAAAAGAAGCTAAAGCTTTTCAAGCTAAACTTTCTTTGTAGCTAAACACTTTTCAGATGTTCCAAACACAGCAGGTAAAATTTTCTAGGATTATGTTCAGACCTCTCTGAGAGCACAAGCATTCATTCAAAATACTCCCTAAAAGAAAACAAAAGAAAAATTCATTTAGTAGGGATCACAGAATTTCCTTCAGTTAAAAGCCATGTATTAATAACTGACAGAAAACATTGAATCTGCTTCAGTGAAATAGCTGACACTTTCCCCCACTGGAGACATTAACAATACTACTCCAAATATTTGTGGATTAGGCTGATGAAATCTTTCAGTTACCTGGCCACAAAAAGCTTCTCACAAGCACTGGAATGAGGTCCCACATGCTTCTGAGATGCAGTCTAAATAGGAAGGTAGTGACTTGGAATAAATGGAGTTTCCATGAGTGATGTCCTAACCTGCTCATTTTAATTAAATCAAAGTAGTCTAAGCAGTTTGCTACTCCACTGCAGTAATAGCAGACCTAAAACCTCCAAACACACAGAGAAAGCTTCTGTGCTTATCTGATTTCTTTTCACATTTAAGAGCATTTTGTTCTCTTTTTTACAAGGAGATGTATTACAGCTTGGGACAAAAGTGTAAAGGATATGAGGCAATTTTGAGGGTTATAACATAAGAAAAACATTAAACTATTCTAAATTGTCCAAATGAAGGAAATTAAGATGGTAAAAAACCTTGAGCTACAGCTGATGTCACTTGGTCATTTCATCTCCGAATTACAGGTGGACTACCCCAGTTTGCATTAAAATTTTCCTCTCCTGACAGCAACCATCATTAATAACTAGGATTTAAAAAAAAAGAGAAACAAAAATAAGAATAAACCTAAAATAATACAAACAAAAACCACTGGAAACACTAGACTTGTATTGTGAGATAATGACATTAATTTGTCCTTTTTGTTTAAAAACTCAAAGGAATAACTTCTTGGATTCTGTCACTCCTTGACATAGGTTATCATTGATTTTTTTTTTTCATTCTCTGCTTTTGCTTTTAAGGTGTTCTCATGTCCTGCCTCGCCAGATTTGATCCAGAACTTACTATTGCTCCTTGAACTTCAATGGACACCAAAAAATACTCAGGTTGACACTGATAGCATGCTTTAAAAAGTTTTTCTCTTGCTTTTCTGTGCCATGATAAATCAGAAGTTTCCTAATTTATTTAGTGGTGACTGAACCATGTATAAAAGATAAGATACCCATAGTAATGTGTCCATGGAAAATTTGACAAGAGTCCCACTATAAGTGTTTGAACTCAGTAGGCATCAGTTAAAGTTAGGCATTAATCAATATATACGTAAGGGGCATTTCCATAGGAGTACATAGAACACCAGAATCAGTCTAATTTTCAGTGCCTGAGAGATGGAGGAGAGGATTGTATAAGAGCATCCAGAGAAATGAGGGAGGCTGAAAGAAAGAGTCCTTTCAGATAATATAAGCATAGAGAAAGAATTATTTGTATAGTTTAAAATTACTTTTCTGAGGTTTTTTTAGCATCCTGATAAAAACAGTTATTTATGCTTAATTGTCAATCTGAAAGTGCATTGGTCAAGGCTGTCTCTGTGTTTTGCCAGATATCAACTAAGGAAATACCAGGCTGTGTCAATCTAGGGTAAGAAACCAGTTGTTAACTAGTTTGTTGCTGCTGTTTGATGTAATGGAAAACAAGTAATATTGTAAGGATACCTTGTAAGGAATTGTCCTGGGTTCTAGTTTAGGATGTATTCTATCACCATCTTTAGTTAATGGCCCATCAATGCCTTTTGCATGACTCAGAGATAACTCCCTCTGGGAGTTATCTCTCTCTTTAATGGGCCATCAAGGCTCTCTTCCATGACTCATCATCCCATTGTGAGATGCTCCACCCATGGGGAAGAGCCAAGCATTCTCACCTGGATATAAGCTGGGATTTGGGACAGTAGAAGCAGCCCTCTCCCACTGGATTCCCAGAGGACCAGAGCTACCAGACCTTTCTACAAGATTTCTGTTTCAAGAAGACCACCTCGTCTGGACTATTTCCATCACCCTGATCAGGTTGTATTCTGACTCTGTCAGTGGTTTTTCTTTTTGTATTTATTTTATTTTATTTTATTCTATTTTATTTTCCTTTTCTTCTCATTAAATTTTATTTCTGACTTAGAGCCTCTCACTTGGTTTGTTTTCAAAACCACAACATATTTTTGGCGCCCAATGTGCGGCAGAGGCAATAAAAAAAGTCAGAAATTACAATTTTATTGAAGAAGACACCTGTCTGTTATGACGCCCAAATGCTTACATGTGTCTTACACCTATCTCTCTATATTTTTCCGAACGTGGGGCACTATCTGCCGGCCTTAATACTCCCGCGTAGACCAGGATATGGTACTAAAATTGCTTTACTGGTCTATTATGTCCATTGCTTGATAAAATCTGAGGCAATGAACATTATTCAGAATATATACCCAGTTTTGTATTCTTGTTCTAGTCTAGGATGCTACGTCTGGAGCCTCAACAATCTCACCCAGCCCCTGTGGGGAGGAGTAAAGAATGATTTTTTTCCAGCTTTTCAGGAAGGACACAGCAGTTTTTGAAAATATTGAGTACCCTCTGGATGCCAAGGACAGCATGATGTTCTTGTTAGTCTTGCTTGGTTTTCTCTGTATGGCCCGCACCATGCTTAGAATAAAAACACTGCATGGTGTGTTGGAGCATGTTCTTAAAGAATTAAAAGAGGTAAAAAGAAGCAAAGCAATAGCATCAACGACTACACAGACTGTCATAGAGGAGAAAGGAACCAAAAGTGCTGTCAGCATCTCCACACAAACCGTCACTGAACCGGAACAGCCTAAACCAGTAGCAGTTGCCACCACTCAGAAGAAGAAATCAAGGAGCAAATCAGTCCGCATAGCGACTGACGAGGATGTAGCAGGACCTTCGCACTCAGCTGAAGAGACAGAGACAGAGATCATCACCCGCTCTCTATCTCTGGGTGAGCTGCGTAACCTGCGAAGGGAATTCACCCGCCAGACCAACGAGTCCATCCTCACCTGGCTGCTCCGCATCTGGGATGCTGCAGCCAATGACACCATTCTGGATGGAACTGAGGCCAGGCAACTGGGATCACTGTCCCGAGATGTGGTCATTGACCAGGGAATTGGAAAAACCCAAGAAACTCTCAGCCTCTGGCAGCGACTGCTAACAGGTGTGAATGACAGATACCTTTGTAAAGAAGACCTCCTAGTGCACCAAGGAAAATGGAACACAATAGAACAAAGTATCCGATGCCTAAGGGAATTGGCTGTGCTGGAGATCATTTTTGCAGAAGATGAGAGATTTCCTAAGAGCCCAGATGATGTCCAGTGCACATCACGGATGTGGTGGGGATTTGCACGGCTTGGACCAGAGATGTACTCACGTTACCTGGCAACACTGCAATGGAGAGAAGGTGAGGACAAGGTGGGTGTCCTGACTAACAAACTAAGGATTTACGAGGACACTGTCACCGCCCCAGTTCATGCCCATGTCTCATCTGTGGAAACAAGACTGGCTGAGCAAGTCAGGAACTTAATTGAAGAAGGCCATCAGAAACTGAAAAAGGAACTTAAGGAAGAAATTTATGATGTCTCATCAGAGCTGACGAGAGTCTCTGCAATTAGGAGCAGGCGTCCCCCAGCCAGGGAGAGAGGATACACACCCCGAGGTAACCTTTGGTCTTTTCTTCGGGAGCATAAAGAAGATATGAAGAAGTGGGATGGAAAACCCACCTCCTCCTTAGCAGCCCGGGTACGTGAACTGAAAAAAGAAATGTCTACCACAGAAAGCTCATCTAGAATCAGTGTTGCTCCGGTCTCTCGTGCACAGAACTCCAGACGTTACAGGAATGATGATATGACTGATCCTCTTGAAGGAACCTCAGCAACTCATTTACAGGAAGAGAACAACGTATGCGATGACCAGGAATAGGGGGGCCCTGCCTCTAGCCAGGAAGAGGAAAGGGACAATCGAATCTACTGGACTGTGTGGATCCGATGGCCTGGCACATCTGACCCACAAAAATATACAGCATTGGTTGACACTGAGGCCCAATGTACCATGATGCCATCAAGGTATGTAGGAACAGAACCCATTTCTATTACAGGAGTAACAGGAGGGTCCCAGGAACTGACTGTATTAAAGGCCGAAGTGAGTTTAACTGGGAACGAGTGGCAGAAACACCCTATCGCAACTGGTCCAGAGGCCCCATGCATCCTCGGCATAGACTATCTCAAGAATGGATATTTCAAAGATCCAAAAGGATATCGTTGGGCTTTTGGGATAGCCGCAGTAGTGAAAGAAGACATCAGACAGTTGAATACTTTGCCTGGTCTCTCAGATGACCCCTCTGCTGTGGGACTGCTGAAAGTAGAAGAACAACAAGTACCAATTGCCACAGCAACAGTACACCGTCGGCAATACCGCACTGACAGAGACTCTGTGATTCCCATACATGAGATGATCCATAAACTGGAAAGCCAAGGGGTGGTCAGTAAGGCCCGTTCACCTTTCAACAGCCCGATTTGGCCGGTGCGTAAGTCCAGTGGAGAATGGAGGCTGACGGTGGATTACCGTGGTCTGAATGAAGTCACGCCACCACTGAGTGCTGCTGTGCCAGACATGCTAGAGCTTCAGTACGAGCTGGAGTCCAAAGCAGCAAAGTGGTATGCAACCATTGATATCGTCAATGCCTTCTTCTCCATTCCTTTGGCAGCGGAGTGCAGACCTCAGTTTGCCTTCACCTGGAGGGGCGTGCAGTACACCTAGAACCGACTGCCCCAGGGGTGGAAACACAGCCCCACCATCTGCCATGGACTGATCCAATCTGCACTGGAAAAGGGTGAGGCTCCAGAGCATCTGCATTACATTGATGACATCATCATATGGGGGAATACACCAGAGGAGGTCTTCAAGAAAGGAGAGGAAATTATCCAAATTCTGCTGAAAGCTGGTTTTGCCATTAAAAGAAGCAAGGTTAAGGGACCAGCTCAAGAAATCCAGTCCTTGGGGGTCAAATGGCGAGATGGTCGTCGCCAAATCCCCACAGAGATAATCAACAAGATCACAGCCATGTCCGCACCTACCAACAAAAAGGAAACACAAGCTTTCCTAGGTGCCATAGGCTTTTGGAGGATGCACATTCCTGAGTACAGTCAGATCGTGAGCCCTCTCTACTTGGTGACCCGCAAGAAGAACGATTTCCACTGGGGGCCTGAACAGCAACAAGCTTTTGTTCAGATCAAGCAAGAGATTGCTCATGCAGTAGCCCTAGGCCCAGTCAGGATGGGACCAGATGTGAGGAATGTGCTTTACTCCGCAGCTGGAAACAATGGTTTGTCTTGGAGCCTTTGGCAGAAGGTGCCTGGGGAGACTCGAGGCCGACCATTGGGATTCTGGAGCCGAAGTTACAGAGGCTCCGAGGCCAACTACACTCCCACAGAGAAGGAGATCTTGGCTGCCTATGAAGGAGTTCAAGCCGCCTCAGAAGTGATTGGCACTGAAACACAGCTTCTTTTGGCACCCCGACTACCAGTGCTGGGGTGGATGTTTAAGGGAAAGGTTCCTTCCACACATCATGCCACAGATACCACATGGAGCAAATGGATTGCCCTCATTACACAGCGCGCCCGCATTGGAAACCCAAATCGCCCTGGGATTCTAAAAGTTATAACAAACTGGCCGGAAGGTGAAACTTTTGGATTATCTTCTGAAGAAGAAGAAGAAGAAAAGCAAGTAACACGCGCTGAGGAAGCCCCACCATATAATGAGCTACCAAAAACTGAAAGACGATATGCTCTGTTCACTGATGGCTCCTGCCGAATTGTAGGAGCTAACCGGAAATGGAAAGCTGCAGCATGGAGCCCCACACGACAAGTTGAACAAGCTACCGAGGGACAAGGTGGATCGAGTCAAGTTGCAGAGCTTAAAGCTGTCCAGCTGGCTTTAGAAATTGCTGAACGAGAAAAGTGGCCGAGGCTTTATCTCTACACTGACTCATGGATGGTAGCTAATGCTCTGTGGGGATGGCTGAATCGCTGGAAAAAGGCCAATTGGCAGCGCAGAGGAAAACCCATCTGGGCCGCTGACATTTGGCAAGACGTTGCCGCCCAAGTAGAGAGGCTGACTGTGAAGGTTCGACATGTAGATGCGCATATACCCAAAAGCCGGGCTGATGAGGAGCATCGCAACAACGAGCAGGTAGACAAAGCTGCCAAGGTGAAAGTATCACAAGTGGATCTAGATTGGCAGCACAAGGGAGAATTATTCCTAGCTCGTTGGGCCCATGATGCCTCTGGTCATCAGGGAAGAGATGAACATATCGATGGGCCCGTGACCGAGGGGTGGACCTCACTATGGACAGCATCTCACAAGTCATCCACAGCTGTGAAACCTGCCCTGCAATCAAACAGGCCAAGCGAATGAAGCCTCTGTGGTATGGTGGACGATGGCTGAAGTACAGGTACGGGGAAGCCTGGCAAATTAACTATATCACCCTTCCCCAAACACGCCAAGGAAAGCGGTACGTGCTGACCATGGTGGAAGTCACCACTGGATGGCTGGAAACCCACCCTGTGCCTCATGCCACTGCCCGGAACACCATCCTGGGCCTTGAAAAACAAATCCTGTGGAGACACGGCACCCCTGAGAGAATTGAGTCGGACAATGGGACCTATTTCAAGAACAGCCTTATAAACACCTGGGCTAGAGAACATGGTATTGAATGGATATACCACATTCCTTATCATGCACCAGCTGCTGGGAAAGTTGAACGGTGCAACGGACTATTAAAGACTGCCCTGAAGGCACTTGGTGGGGGAACCTTCAAGAATTGGGAACTAAACTTAGCCAAAGCCACATGGATAGTTAACACCCGAGGGTCTATCAATCGAGGTGGTCCTGCCCAGTCTGAACCCTTACACACAGTGGATGGAGACAAAGTACCTGTGGTACACATGAAGGGCATTTTAGGAAAGAGTGTTTGGATTAATCCCACTTCAGGCAAAGGCAGACCCGTCCATGGGATTGTCTTTGCTCAAGGACCTGGCTACACTTGGTGGGTAATGCAGAAAGATGGAGAAACCCGTTGTGTACCACAGGGAGACTTAATTTTAAGTGAGAGCAGTGTGTAAGGTTTCATTCTGTATGCATATATGCATTCATCTGTAAGAATGTATTGATTTAGGCATGTTGTAGATGGTAATAGAATAAGGGGTGGATTGTCCTGGGTTGTAGTTTAGGATGTATTCTATCACCATCTTTAGTTAATGGCCCATCAATGCCTTTTGCATGACTCAGAGATAACTCCCTCTGGGAGTTATCTCTCTCTTTAATGGGCCATTAAGGCTCTCTTCCATGACTCATCATCCCATTGTGAGATGCTCCACCCATGGGGAAGAACCAAGCATTCTCACTTGGATATAAGCTGGGATTTGGGACAGTAGAAGCAGCCCTCACCCACTGGATTCCCAGAGGACCGGAGCTACCAGACCTTTCTACAAGATTTCTGTTTCAGGAAGACCACCTCGTCTGGACTGTTTCCATCACCCTGATCAGGTTGTATTCTGACTCTGTCAGTGGTTTTTCTTTTTGTATTTATTTTATTTTATTTTATTCTATTTTATTTTCCTTTTCTTCTCATTAAATTTTATTTCTGACTTAGAGCCTCTCACTTGGTTTGTTTTGAAAACCACAACAGGAATGAATGGCTGTCTTTGCAGGTGTTGTTAAGGCTGTCTGTAATGCCCACACACAATTCCACAGAAACAGTGAGATTAGGTCCCAGCAGCTCTGGCTCTCTTATTAGATAGATAGTGAAGACGTGTTGCAGCCCAATAGTTTCTCTATTTCAAGAGTGGTGCTATAGCAAGACACTTGCAGACCCTTGCCTGTAGTTTTCCTAGATTTCCCTCCCATCAGATTTCTCTCTGCCTTAAATTCACCCACGAATCTCAAATGATTTTTAGTTATATTATGATATATGAAAAAATAGGGTATGTTTATACTAAAACCCAAATAAAAACAATATACACACACTTTGCTCATGAGGGAAGGTAACAGAGAAGCAGCAGTACATAAGGGTTGAAAAAGACCTTGAACTGTGGTAGAATTTATGTGTCTTTACTCCACAAGAGAACTTTTAAGGTAATATGAAACTGGTGGACAGATTTTCCTTATTTGAAGCAAGAGCTGCCACAGTCTTTTGAGCACAAATGAAGCTAGCAATGTCCTGCCCCACAGTGCTGGACAGCAGATTAGTGCAATGCTGTCTGTGAGGTAGATGTAGATCCTCTACCCACCTCAGGGCCCCTTCTCCAAGTGTCTGACATGCATCCAGCTTACCTGGCAGCCTGCAAGTCCTGGGACTGCAACCTGCAGATAACTCTCCTCCATGACTTTTCCATCCAGGAATGCCCAACTATACACACAGGTGTAGTACCATTGGCTATCTGCTGGCAGCCATAAACCACTGAGATCAAAAATTCTGGTTTATTTTTATATGAAAATATAAGATTAAGGTATCAGGTTTCTAGGAATTGCAATGCTGCTATAAACCTTGGTGTTTCTTTTCGCATGTCCAATTCAGTTTGATGTAACAAGAGCATTTTAGAGAATTGGGTGCATTCTAGAATGTCATATAATCTCCTTGGGAACTTTGACCTCTGATTACTTCAAAAACTGCTAGGAATTTTATCATCTCTTCATTATACCTGAGATGTCTTAAAGTTGTTTTCTTTCCTTACTGTTTCCCATTTTTCAGTTTTGATAAACTATGGCAATCTGCTTTGGGGGAATTCAGATTACTTCACTATAAGCTGTTTAAATCCAGAGAGAAGTGCTAGCAATTTTATGGTGAGTTATTCGCAGTCAGCAATAGAGAGAGACAGTAGAGAAAGGTGTAGAATTGGCTGTTAAGAATGATTGAGTTGTTCAAGTTACCACCCAGGCTGTGATGCTAGAAATCAATACTTGACATGGTAGCTTCAAATCCAGTAGATATAAGACAAAATGATTATGGTATCCAGTGAAAATACAAAGGAGTCTCTTTAACAGCCAGTTACTGAGCAGTGAATGAATGTGCAAAGATAAATTTGAAAACTGGGGGCAGGAAAAGGATTGTAAAGTGTTGGGATCTGTAAGAAGAGTATATCCGTAGTACATCCGAATTCACGTTTTTGCAGCCTCGTAACTTTCTCATATATGAACAAAGAACTCTTGTTTCTGCTTAGCGAAAGTGACATGGTACAACTTCTTGTTTAGGACATGCCTACTTTCCTTATTGTCTAAAAAATTCCCCGAAAGAGAAACCACAAACAAATCCAAATCACTAAATCCAATACCTGAGCAGCAGAAGTCACTTCAGAACTGCTGAACCCTTGAGTCAGTGGGCTTGCTTGCCTCTCCATGAGCAGTTGGGCTCCCTGATTTCTCTCTCTCTCTCTTTGCTTTTTATCTTCAAATCTTAGTGGAAGATTATTGCTACTCACAGATTTAGCACTTGGGAAGCTTGTCAGAGTTTTGTCAGAGAGTGGAAAGTAAATGAAGACAAAATGGATTTTTGCACTGAATCTGCCTAACATGGGGATTTTTAGCATGTATCCAGTGATTCTGTGGGCACTGATGGACAACTTCTAAGGCCATATGAAATCTGGTAGGCACCTGTTTCTCATCTGAAAAAAAATTCAGGAAAAAAAGAGAGAAGAGAGAAGAGAGAGGAGATACCCACATGCCATATAAATATCTTACAAATAAAAATGTCTAAAAGGAGCTAAAATTTTTTAGCGGTCCACAGGCAAAAAAAAAAAAAAAAGCCCCAACAACATTTAAATGAACTGGTCCTTCATATTTTCTCCTCAAGAGATGACAACTGCTATTACTTTTCAGAAATTATTTTTTTTCCATATTAAAACATTAATTTTTACCACATGGCTGACTTGCTTGTATCACAGCTCTCCATTTTGGATGTTTTAGAAACTGCTTACATGAAGATTCTAGCAAAAACTGAAGTGATCCAGTAGTTCTGCCTCTATGACATGACTGGGAAGTGTCACCCAGTTTCCCTTAGGACTTTTCCATTGACTAGAGGCTGCTGGTGGGAAGAAAGGATGCAAAGACTTTGTGCCGTTGGGTTGAGATCCTTCTGTTGTGGAGACCCTCATGCCATTAAAGGAATTTCCAACTGCCCTTCCTTGGAAAAGTGAAGATTAAAGATACCTTAGATGTAAAAAGGCTTCTCCCCCATGGATCCTTGCAGACATTGTGCAATCTCCCTGGGTTTCACAAGCCCATCATCCACCCCATGGCATCCCCTTTCCCTGTTTCCCCATTTTCTATGGTGGTTGGTGTCCTGTTCCTCTCTTCCCTATGGTCACTTGCCCCCTGCCCTGCCCCTTGTACCACCCACAAACCTGACACCCTGTATAACTAAGAAAGACCACAGGTTCACTCTCTTTGCCTCTGGATTCACCTTCAACTCACTGGAATAAACGCTTGCTGGAAATTGATCTAGGGCTGGAAGCCTTCTGCCTCACTGCTGAGCCAGCCTGGTAATCTGTGGTTGTGTGAGCTTCATTGCTGCCTGAATATTTCTTAAGCAGTTTCTCTACTGAGAGGCTGACTGGGATTTAGAAAGGCTGCAGCTGCACCACAAAAGGACACACTGTTACATTCTGTCTTACTTCTGCTGAAATCAATGTGAGTTTAGGGGTACCCACACAGCAAAGATGCAGCTTCCAAACTGCACATTGTACAGGCTGAGCTACAGTAAGGATTCAAACCTTCTCCATGGTTCTAGAGGCATAAAATCATCAAGAACTAGGAGTTTGTTTTTAAATTTTAAAGGAAGGTATATAATGAGCATGTTAACTTGTGTAAGTTCCTCTTTTAATGCAGTATCATTGCTGACAAGTGCAGAATTGAATACTTCAAAATTTGTTTTGTTTTGTCTTTTGACTCAGTAGTGACCATTATTTCTCAGTACTAATTTTCTAAGTTCCTCACAAAAGAATTTCAGATCTAATTCTGGAGATGATTTTTTGTGCTAGAATCTTTGTTTGGATTAGCAACAGAAACTCAGTAATTCTAATTCAATCTGAACAAAATACTTGCTGGTAAGACAATCACAAGATGAACCAAAAACTTTCATGCTGGCTTTACTGTCTCCCCTGAAAAGAGACATTTTTTTGTCCTGTTGCTCTTAGCCTTTCTGATATCAAGTGGTGGAAAAATACGTTCAGCACAATTCTGCTACAACCAGTTCATCTGCATTAGTGTGTTTAGTGAGGTGGACTAAAAAGTGAAGGGCTTTTTTCCTTTAAAAAGAAAAGAAGTTGTTCTAAAGAGATGAGTTTGCTGTTGATAAAACCAGAGTGATTAATTTACACATACAGCTACCTCCAAGGCTGACAGACATCCTCTTGACACTGTTTTGCAGCTGGACCTAGCAAAAATGAATATTTCATAGCAAAACTTGGCTCTTTCTGATAAACACTGAAGAGGTGCTAGGGGCAGAATTTCCATAGGCCAGCTTCTGTCAGCAATGAGCTTTGTAGAGTGTAAATGGTGCCTTTGACACTCCACTCTTTGACTAAGGGGTATTGAGTCTGTGCTTTTCCAATATCTTCTTACAACTTTATGATATTTTTGGATCTTCCATGAGGTCAGCATATTTCTCCTTGGAAGAAACTACTGTGGTGTTGGCAGTAATTACTTATGGGATAAAATTCCAAAGGTAGAATAATAATTTTGTTTCCTGGTAAGGAATGATAATCAAGGTCCTTATTTTAGTTAAGGAAGGTTTTGGGCGACTAAGGACAGTCACAAGGATAATTGGTTTATTAAGTCTAAAAAAGAGAAAATGTCTACCAACTAATAACATGTCATTGTATAACCACTATTACATCTAATGTCTATATCTATATTTACTGGTATATTTTCTGTATTATGTATGTACATGTTCTTACACTATATGACCTACTCAGCTATATTACTGATTTTTTAAGAATAGCGCCTAATTTTTTTCTGAATGAATAATTAGGATTTGATTAAAGTATATACATTGGCATCTAATCAAGCCCTAAACTACCTTAAACGAATACCTGGCCTTCTGAATAGGAAATGTGGCCTCTAACTTGGAGATATCCATCTTCTGAAGTCTGCTATTCCTCTGGATAGTGTATGTTATCAGACTACTGCAGACCAGCTATCTTTTGCTTAGGATAGAACAGAGCAATTACTCACTTCAAGTTTTTAGTATCAAAATCATCCAGGAAGCTACCACAAATTTCAGCAAAGATTAGTAATGTTTAAATCTCATGGATGCTGTGTTGGATATGAACCAACAATGCAGAAACAGAAACCATTAAGCAGTCACTTTCTGATCCATATATGCATAAATCAACAATTTCTCCTTACTGAAGCTAAGTGGATTGCTGTAAAGCTGGTTTTTTCCCAAGATGTTCATATTTTTACTGAAAATCTAGATCTTACACACTCCCTTTGAAAAAATTAGGTGACAAAACTCCTGGCTTGATTCATTGCACATCTTTTGTTTTCCAGAAAATAAAACATGCAGCCATGTTTATGTGCTTATTACATAAAACTTAGAGACTCAGTGGTAGTCAGAGACACCTCTTCCATTCTGCTATCAATAAACAAAAAGCAACAAATTTAGCAGAAAATTTAAACACTTTCAATCCCTCAAAGATGGGACAAAACTCATGATCAATCTTATGTAAAGATCAATTGTCGTCTAGAGGAAAAAACCCATAATCCTCTAGTTTCGCTATATTTTGCAATTTAATTGATTATGCTGATACTTTACTAGCATTCTACAGATGAATTAGGGTTTTTTTAGGTTTAAGTCTAGAAAAAACGAACTGATGTTGCAAAAATTTATTTTCTTATAGGTGGAAGTATTGTCCATTGACTTTTACCCGAAAGTATAACAAATAGTTCTGAAAAAGTATCCTTTACATATTTATTTGCAGTAAGTACCTACTAGGGCCATAGAAAGGGAAACATAAATATAGAAGTCTGCATCATATGTAGCAAATGCAGATGTGGCAACATTTTTTTTTTTCATGTAAAACAGAATTTATCGGTACTCTTAGACTGTTTGTAGCTATTCTGAACAGTTCTAAGGAGAGACCTAAAAAGAGTATTAGCTATTGTGCTTTATAAAACTGAGAGGATAATGTAAAAAAAAAAAAAATGCCCCCGAATTCTTACTCATTAATGTCTACTTCATGAGCATCTGATGCCATTTTCAGGGAAAAATGAACAGATACCCTTGGGATCCTTTTGAGGGTGTCTGGGTTTTGGTGATCACTGCCATTGCTGCTTCAGTCCCTTAAAATGGAAGGAGAGCTCAGTGCTGGCTTCTGCAATGACCCAGCTAAAGGTAAAAAGAATTGCTCCTCTTCCCCTTTTCCAGTGCCCTTGAATGGCTATGCTCATAATATAACAGTGTTCATATATTTTTAAACTATGGATAAAAATATAGGAAATCAAAACATATAAACGACTCTCCTTTTTTCTTTCAGAGTATTATCGTGAGAAGAGACAGTTTTTCACTTGTTCCAGCACGGTGTATGTGAGAAAGAGGTGCTTTCAGGTCAACACAAGCTATTTCAGGAAAAGATGCTGGCAATATCAGACCAGGGCTTCCATCAGTGAAGTCACATAGGTCACTGTGGAGGAAAACTCTGATTAATGGTGCAGGTGTTGGTCTCAGAACTCACCAGGGGTTGCATTTAACTTGAAAAAGCTAAAGTCCCAGTACTATATCTTTTAAAATATTATAAATTTTTTGATGTGAAATGTTACATACCTGTATTCTCCTACCCCTTGAGGGCTATTAAGCAGAATATAATTGATTTTTTTTACAACAGAATTACAAGAACTATAGCAAGAGCTGTAGTAATGACTGATGGCAAGATAAGTTATGAGGAAAATGTAAATTACTAAATACTCATTAAATGTTGAGAAGCAGCTGAAATATATTGCACCTTCAGAAAATACTTAAGAATAGCATAATTACTGCAAAGGAAAGTGTAGATTTGGAATTGTTCTCAGGAAAATGTAATTTTAGAACTGCTACTAAGAAGGATCGACTGGACCCTAAAATAGTCTCTCAAGAAAAGTGACAGGAGCCTTAAATATGTGACTAAAATTGTGAACATTTAAGAATACGGCACTGATGATGGGATGGACTAAACAGGTGGTCCATATTAATTTCCTTCACAACCTTTTTCTGCAGTTCCATGAACACAAGAAATCTACAGTATATAAAAATCTTCTGTGCACTCCTATAACACATAAAGGGGCCCTTAAAAACTTGTATGACTATAATATCAGCCATATGTCCTTATTGTCAAAAATAGCAGCAAAAACCACAGTAATGGAAGAGAGCTCTGAGTCTGGTCCATTTTTAACACAAGAAAACACACTGCATAATCTCATTCAGAGATGTGTGAAGCTTCATTTCAAACCTAATTAAATTTTGCCCCTCTGATTCAATCCAGTAACTGCAGTCCCAGTACCTCATTCCTTTCACACAAACCCTCATTTAATTTTAGTCCATACTTATTCATGACTGCTTACATTCATTTGTTCTGCTGCCAGTACCATGCTTTGGCTTTAACAGCTCTTCCCTTCCCTGATATTTTTTAGAGAGGGCAATTGTACCCCATTTTCTTCCATTGTGTGGCAATTCTAAACAAGCCAAGTGCCTTCTTCTGTAAGATAGGTTTGTCGTTCCTCTGGTCATCTTAATAGCACTAATTGCCACTTCCTGCAGCCTTGAATTAATATTTCTTGCATCTGTGTGACCATACAGGAACTTATCAAGAGCTTTATTCAGAAGGATTTGTAAGTTCCCTGTCTTGAGTGGGAATACCTCACCTGATACATTTACTTTCATGACAACAGCAACATTTGAGGGTCACAGACACCCTGTGATTGATTAAAACACTAATACTTTCTTTTTCTCTGTCACTTTCAGTTGATGAGTTCTCTGTTTATATTAGTGGATCTTGCCAAATGCATGAGATGCCACTTTGCATGATTGAATTTTGTCGCTTCTGATTTAGTTTCCTTGACCAGGTCATTTAATTCTTCCTGTATGTTATTCTGATTCTCCTGCATATTGATGATGCCTCTCAAATTTGCACGATCAGTAAATTTAATTATTGGATACTCATTTCTTGTTCCAAAGTCATTACTATCTAAGATCAGTCTGTCAAGCTTTTGAAGATTCCACCAGTAACTTCTGCCCAGTCCTTTTAGTAGTGTCTGTCACCATTTCCTTTCACCATTTCTTCTTTCTTTCTGTAGTAATGACCATTTCCACCATCTTTGCCTGGCTATGAGCTACCATTCTATGATATATTGAAATCTATTGAGGTAAGTCCATCATTCACCCTTTGTTCAAACAATACATGTTATCAAAGGGCCTGTTTAACATGACTAAAACCATCCTTAGCAATCTTTTTTTTATTATTATTATTTTTGCCAATGTATTTAATACAACCTATTTCTTTATACTCCTGTGTCATTCTTCTAAAATTTATTCACAGCATTTGTGTTAGACAGATTGTATCATGTTTTTCTTTAATATCTTTCCTTGACACAGATCTTTACTGTTCTGCAGTCAAGCAGCATCACTTCAAAGAGTTCAATCATATAACCTTTCTACTGGACCTGACTCTACAGACCAGACCATAGTCCAGAGACTTCATCTGCTACCTCAATCTGTGTATGCTGACTTTATACAGGTAGACATGTCTATTTCTAGTTCTAGATATTGTTCTGCTGGCGATTTTGCATCATCCTTCTTACCAAAAAATGAAGCAAAAATCACATCATGTTTGTCCCCAGTCTAAATTCCTTCTGCTTTGCATCCTGTCCCCTGAATGTTTTTTCAGTCCTTTCTTCTATTTCTGCAGCAAGAAAATCTCCTTCTCTACTGTGCGTGTATTTTTGATTTTCCTTAGCAAGGCTTAATGTGGTTTGAGTTTCTTGGCTATTTGACTTTATCATATGCCCCTGCTCTCCAAAAGATAGCTGTCAGTCTTTTTTTAACGATCACCCATCTGTTCTATTTCTTGCAGCTTTTGGTTTGTTTTCAGTATCTTTTACTGAGGGGAAGAATGATATTCTTTGTCAGTAGGTTATCAGATAATATTTTTTAAGCCTAAGGGAACTTTCCTAAGGCATCTTCTTTATAAATGACAATACAAGTATATAAAGGCTCTCACAAACAGAAGAGGCCTGAGGTTTATAAAAAACAGGATCTGTTCCTTT
The DNA here is from genome assembly GCF_009819655.1 of Sylvia atricapilla. NCBI lineage: Eukaryota > Metazoa > Chordata > Aves > Passeriformes > Sylviidae > Sylvia > Sylvia atricapilla. Next base: position 28,342,823 of record NC_089174.1, read on the forward strand.
CAGTGAAAATAGAGGTGACTGGGATGCTTAAAGTGTGCTAAAACAAGGAAAAAAAAAAAAAAGTGGGGGGGGAGGAAAAGGTGTAAAATTAAAAACCTGAGTATTAGCTGGGATTATCAATATTTTCACATATCTCTAAAGAAAACATATTGTTTTCCTTTTTGTTGTTTTTGAGGGGCTTTTTGTTGCTTTGTTTGTTTGTTTGTGGGGTTTTGTTGGTTGGTTTTTTGTAGGTTTGGGGGGTTTGTAGGTTTGGTGGGGGGAGGGGGGGTTTGTGCCATCTTTTCTCTCATGTGTGGTATCCCTGCTAGATATTTTTGTAGCACTGAATGAGGTTTTCTAATGTGGTAATTATGTTTTGAAAGCAGAGATACTGTGGCAAATATGGCAAGTAAAGCAAGAATAACTGAGACAAGGGGACAAGAAACAACACACTAGAGAAAAAAAAATATTTTATAAGCCCATGAGTGAAGAGTCAGAGGTGGGATGGATGGATGGATGGATGGATGGAATAGATGGAAAGATAATCACAGTTAGTGACTGGAAATAAGATACTTGTTTTTCTTATTATTCTATTTACAAGGAAGTTTACGAAAATGTTTGAAACTAAGAAAATGAAAAGTAATTATTTTGTGTGTGTGTACATGTGTTTCATCAGTTTATCCTCGTTCATTACTTTTTCAGTTTTATTAAGAATGAGCTGTTTAGAAAATTCATAGCACATTATCCTTTAGGCACAGGTGATTGGAGAGGGGGTTTAGTGAAGCTCAGGCTTTTGTGTGGCTCAAAAACCTGAGCTGCACTCCAGGAACTGTCAGTTTGGGTACTTCCAAATGTGCCGTGGCTACACTGACACAGGTGGCAGCACAGCATCTCTTGAGCAGAAACCTCTGGAATTACAAGTAAAAATAAGAAAAATTAAAGGCAGAAGAATGGCACTATAATATAATGAACCAATAGCACAGCTAAACATTATGAAAGAATAATTCATATTATTAGAGGCAGACTGGGGAACAAGATGCTGAAGAGCTGCACCAGTAAAAGGGATCTGAAGGTCCTGGTTGATGGTGAGTTGAATGTGAGCCAGCAGTACCCTGGCAGCCAGGAGGACCACCCATGTCCTGGTGTGCATCAGGGACAGCATCACAGCCAGGCAAGGGAGGGGATTGTCCCCTCTGCTCTGGAGCAGCCTCAGTTAGAGGCCTGGGGGCATTTTGGGTCCCAAAACACAGGAAAGACACTAAACTTGTAAGCAAGTGTCCAATGAAGGGCAATGAAAATGGTGAAGGGCCTTGAGAGAAAGTGAACAAATCTAATGACTCAGTTGAAGCTGAGGTCATCAGGTCTGTTAGGCCTAGAGAGGAGACTGAGGTGAGACCTCATTGCAGTGACAACTCCCTTGTGAGGGAAAGCAAAGAAGCAGTGTTTTCTTTTGTCAGGTGACCAGTGACAGGACCCAAGTGAATGGCATGAAAATGTGCCAGGAGAGGTTTAGGTTGGATATTAGAAAAATGTTTTTCCTCTAGAGGGTGTTCAGGCATTGGAAGAGGCTCCCCAGAGAAGTAGTTCCAGCACCAAGCCTGACAGAGTTCAAGAAGCATTTCAACAAAATTCTCAGGCACCTGGTGTGACTCCTGTGTCTCTCCTGTGCAGAATTTCATTGATCCTACTGGGTCCTTTCAAACTCTGGATATTCTACGATTCTATGATTTGTAGTATAAACAAGGTAAGGTCTTGATCAACTGCTGAATCAGTGGTAAAATTGTATTGACTCTTAAGGTCAATTTCAAGGACTTTGTAGTATTAGTTCAAAGTTTATTAGTTTATATGTGTAGTACATAATAGTTTATAATTCTTATTTTGCTTCCTACTGTTACATTTCCAGGATAAGACAAAAACCCTGTATGCAAGAAATTGATATTCTGTCCTTGAACCTTGCTTGCAACTGAAAATTGAGAAGCAGATAATAGACATCTTCAGTTACAAACCAATGCACATGGTCTAAAACTCTTAGTGGCATTTCCATTGAGTCAAGGGAAGGAGATGATCCACATCTTCTCATCCTATACTTATTTGCTCTTACTTGGTCTGAAGTGTGGAAGAATTTAAAAAGTCAAATTTTGTGTCACCATGGGATGGGTAATCTCAAACAAAATATGATGTTTGTGTGAAAAATACCATGGAGAAGGATGACTAGTTTTAGTAGGACAAATATCTGAAAGAAATCTTGCATCTTGAGGCTAAAGTAGGTGAAATACAGTAACTGCTACTAATATGTGTGGCAACTGCAAAACATTCATAAATACACCAGTTTAAATGTACAGGAAAACTACATTCTTGCAGAAAGTAGCCATTAATCTCTCAACACTAAAATGAGTTTTCTGGAAAGTATTTGCATCTGTTCACATTTTCTCTATGTCCAGAAAGTGGTGTAGATATTTTTAATAGTTAGAAAAACAATAAATATTGAGAGATATATCAATGATTAATTAAAATTACATTAAGAGATAATGTATTACATAAGCTACCTTGCTTACTGCATTGTTCTAACTTTTGAAGCATTCCATTCTATACAGATTTTTAAGAATAACTGCAGCAATCATACTGTGCACCTGTAAAACAAGTACCAAAGCAGTGATGGACACAAGAAGTAAGCAACAGCTAAGGCATTCACATGAAGCATGGGTGCCATGACATCGTGTTCTATTCCAGAGAAATATTTAATAGAAGTCACTGTTTTCCTGCACTGTATTGGCTTTGTCCTCAGTAAGTACACCTGAGAAGGAAACTGTTAGGGACACATGCCAATGACCAGATTTTAGAGGCAAGGACTTTATGCCCTTATATACTTGAACCAGACTCCTGATAGGCTGGTTGAGAGCAGCTTTCTGGACACAGCCTTTTCTGCCATCTGTTTTAGGCTACTGTCCTGCAATTTCTTATTTCGGACCCATCTATGTCCACTGGCTGTCAAGGTGCACACCTGATATTTAGTGTCTCCTGGGAAGCTGATGTCTGACAGATGCTGTCTTCAAGGTAAGAAGCTATCCAAAATGGGGGTCTCCAGATAACAGAGCTACTGATCTTAGTAATTATAGGCCAGTTAGCCTCACCTCAGTATCCAGTAACATAATGGAACAGTTTATATTGAGTGCCATCATGCAGCAGGATGTGGCAGGATAGCAGGGGTCTCAGACCCAGCCAGCTTGGGTTTGGGTGGGGTAGGTCATGTTTGACCAAACTGATCTCCTTTTATGACCACAGGACCTGCCTGGTGGATGCAGGAAGGGCTGTGAATGTTGTCTATTTGGACTTTAGCAAGGCCTTTGCTACTGTCTCCCACAGCACACTCCTGGAGAATCTGTCAGCCCCGGATTGGACAGGAGCACTCCTTGCTGGGTTAGGAACTGGCTGGATGGCCGGGCCCAGAGAGTGGTGGTGAATGGTGCTGCATCCAGCTGGGGACAGTCACCAGTGGTGTCCCTCAGGGGTCTGTGCTGGGGCCAGTCCAGTTCAGTATTTTTATTGATGACATGGATTAGGGTACTGAGTCTTTCATTAGTAAATTTGCAGATGACACTAAGCTGGGAGCATGTGTCGATCTGTTGGAAGGTAGGAGGGCCCTGCAAAGAGACCTGGAATGGTTGGATGGATGAGCAGAGTCTAACAAGATGCAGTTTAATAAGTCCAAGTGCCGAGTCCTGCATTTTGGTGACAATAATCCCCTGCAGTGTTATAGGCTGGGGATACTGTGGCTGGACAGTGTCCAGGTGGAAAGGGAGCTGGGGGTTCTGGTGACAGCAGCTGAACAGGAGCCAGCAGTGTGCCCTGATGGCCAAGAAGGCCCGTGGCATCCTGGCCTGGATCAGGAATGGTGTGGCCAGCAGGAGCAGGGAGGTCATTCTTCCTCTGTACTGGGCACTGGTGAGGCCACACCTCGAGCACTGTGTCCAGCTCTGGCCCCTCAGTTTGGGAAGGACATTGAGACACTTGAGCGGGTCAAGAGGAGACAACAAAGCTGGTGAGGGGCTGGGAACACAAACCCTGTGAGGAACAACTGAGGGAGCTGGGGTTGTTTAGCCTGGAGAAAAGGAGACTCAGAGGTGACCTTATTACTCTCTACAACTTTCTGAAGGGTGGTTGTAGCCTGGTGGGGGTTGGTCTCTTTCTCCAGGCAGCAGCTGACAGAATGAGAGGACACAGTTTTAAGCTGTGCCAAGGGAAATACAGGTTGGATATTAGGAACAAACTTTTCTTGGAATGAATAATAAAGTATTGGAACCATCTGCCTGAGGGTGGTGGTGGAGTCACGATCCCTGGATGTGTTTAAAAAAAGACTGGATGAGGCACTTGGTACCACGGTTTAGTTGAGGTGTTAGGGCATGGGTTGGACTCAGTGATCTTGGAGGTCTCTTCAACCTAGTCATTCTGTGACACCTTACACAGTCATAAGCATTCTACTTAGTGTCTTGGTTTGGGAAGACAAGTGTCTACCAGGGAAAGCTGGAGCTTCCCTTGGAATGGAGAATGTAAACACCTCCCCCCCCCCCCCAAATTATTATAATTTTGCAATTAAAGGCTTTCAGACAAAGATTTGGGAATAGGAATAACAGTTCTTTACTAGGAATATTAAGAATACAAATTTAGTAGTACAAAAAAACCAAGTAAGCAAACAATCAAACAAACATAAATCCTAGAAATCTTGACAGATTCAGAAACAAAACCTGACATTCTCTTAGTGTCTTACAACTAAACAAAGTAACCCTCCTGGAGTGACAGATGTGGTTCTGTTGGAATAGAGATGCTCCTGTAGAAAAGGGTCCAGTAATGGCGAGATGGGTCCAGTCATCCTTCGGGAATCCAGTGGAAAACCAGATCCCTGGTGCTCTAGTGTCTCAGTTTTTATCTAGGTAGGAACAGTTTGGCTCCCCCCACTGGAGGGAGCATTTCCCAATGGGATGATGTAATGTGTCATGTCGTTGGTGAGCCTTAATGGCCCATTAACAGAAGATATCCCTCAGAGGGAGGATGGGTCATGGAAGAGATAAGGAACATTGTTCCACCTGGTTTTAACAGCTGGCCCACTACCATGAAGCTCATGCCCCCTCCCCTCTGGAGTTACAAGAGATAAGGAAAACACCTCCCCAACCGGTTTCAGCTGATGATATAAAATAAACTTCTTGTTGTTGTTGTTACATAACGCAAAGACCTAGACAGCTATTTAAGTAACAAGGTCTTATTTCAGGAAGGTTTTGGGCTTGCCTTACTTTACTAGCTGTTTAGAGACAGATCACATTGATTTTTGTCCTCACCTTGGCTCATGAAAGGCTCCACATCACTCTCTCCATAAGACCTCAGCTCCCTGACAGCCAGGTCAATTGCCACAACAACTCATGCTTAAGATTTATGTATATCATCTATATCTATATCTATATCTATATCTATATCTATATCTATATCTATATCTAGCTAGCTAGCTAGCTTTCCTACTGAGAGAGGAGAGAGACAGCATGGCTAAATTCACAAAAGCAGAAGAAAACATCTTCTAGTAGGCCAACACAACCCTTTTATCCTTCTTGTGACATATCTCTTCCCAAGGAAAAATTTGCTGCATTCACCTTCTGCTTCCTGAACTAGAAGATTCTTAAACTACAGAAGTTTAAATCACTTGTGAGGGCCGTGGGACTTCCTTTATGAATAACAACCTGGCCAGCATGACATGTTGTCAGGGTCCGCAAGCATATGCTGGAGACCTGATGGTTCATTTTAAGGATCTCAGAGCACAAAAGATACAGTGGGGCACAACTCAGTTTACTCAATAAAAAATGCACCTTTAGTTAGTGCCACCAAAATGCCCTAGTGGGGAAAGAAATAAAGAATAGTAAGACAGAGAGAGAGGGGAAGGGGATTATAGCTACCAACGTGGAGGGACAAGTCCTCAAGGTCGAGATGCCTATAGACACAATCTTCTCCAGTGGGGTGATCACAAAAGTAAGTGGGGGTGTCCAGAGTTTTTATAGGTTGGTCAAGGCAGGAACCAAAGCAAGGGGAGCAGAGCTACCTGTGCTGAGGTTAGGTGCTCACGGACAAGCTGCACACCGTATGTGCTGTACTCCGGTACGGGCGGACCAGTTTGGGCAAGTAGCCTTGGCTCAGTCCACTGTGACCAGTTCCATTGTTCTTGCACTCTGTTCTTGTGGAGATGCAGACCAGTCTCTGAGACTTGGCAAACGTTCCACCTCAGCCAGGCCAGGGGCTCCTTTCAGAGTTTGGGGTCTCAGTCCTCAATCATTGGAGACAGTCATGAGGCATATCACATCCTTGGACAGACTCTGACACATGTGAGCCTACAGACTTGTGTGTTTAGAAGGAATTATGTTAAAGATTGGTTTTAGGTAGAGATCCAGCCATACTGCATCATACAAATAAGAAAGAAAGCAAGAAAAAGAAAGTGTAGAAAGGGATAATGTGCTGCTGGAAGGATTGTTAAATTAATGTGAAGAGCTATCCCTCGGGTGGGTGCATAAAAACTACAGGCTAGGTATTCAGTATCCAAATGAATTACTTGCAAAGTGATTGCTTGGAGCTGCACCAGGTTTTGCCTAGTTAGCATTCATCAACACAACTGCCACAGCTCTGCTTGCAGGCCTGCATACAAGCCCGCATGCATGCCAAGAAACAGAAACATGAGAAAGGATAAAATGAGAGAAGCAAGAGAGAAAAACCCCATCAGCACAGCATGGCCATTCACTCTGACCAAAACCACCTTGCCCAGATTTCCCAGAGCAAAGCCACAGACATATAATGAAGAGAGATTACAGCAGCTGTGCATATCAGGCACACAAGGTTTCAATGCAAAGATCTTTGTCAGTGTAAGGAAAACACAGTAGGGGCTTCTCTGTAACTGTGACATATATGGAGGATTCATGTGATATTTATATTCTATCAACACATAGAAACACAGGATAAAGTAGCCAAAACCAGTTAGCATTTCTGATGTCAAAAACTAAATTGTCTGGAAGAAAATTTACATATAGAATGATCTTTCACTTCTCAAGTAGGAAATGATACTCCTATCTTTCATTCACTGTCTGCTATAAACCACTTTATCAGCCTACAAACAGTCACAGAGAGTAGTGACTTCCTCTGAGAAGTTATTTCCTATGGGTGTGTGCAAGAAATTCAAAGGGTTTATTCTGACAATAAACTACTATTTATGCCCCTCAGAGTTTCTCTGGAGCAAGCAGTACATATTAACCACCCAAAGACATTAAGCTACGGGCTATATATAGAGAAAACTTCATCATCCATTCAAGTGACTGGAAACGAAAAAAAATCCCAAGATTGAAGTCAACACAGATTCCTACCAGCAGAACTATCAGTCATGCCTGGGGGAGGTTCAGGACAGCAGAATGCCAGCTGTGGCTCAAATCCTTCATAGGTTTTATTGTACATCTCAGGAAGACCATTTTTGTAAAGTTTGTCGAAGATTTCTGCAGGTATTTCCCATCAATTTTCAGAAATAAATAAATAAATACTGGATGAAGGATGTTTGAGTTCATAAGCTTTCCTTCTCTCTTCTGCAGTCTCCAATGATTCCTCATATTTGCATAAGATGTTACAATAGCGTAATTTCAAAAAAATCCTCCATGACTGTATAGAGGTGGAAGACACAGTAAAAGAAAGGTTGGTGAAATATCTTCTGAAGAACAATGATTTACCTTTAGGAACAGGAATACTCAGGGAAGATGCCACAAAGGGAACAAGTAAAGCATAAGCAGAGAAACTGATGTGCAGGATGGAGTCTAGGTCACTTCTAAAATTTCCTTAATCCTTTTCACATCCCACCCTACTGTCACTACCAAATAGGAAAACATCTAGAATTTAATGTTACTAACCAGAGCTTCATTTCTTCATCCCTCACTGAATATGTTCCCATCTTTGTTGCACCAGTTGATGAGATTGCACCAAAAAAACATTCTGAGCCTCCTAAGGCAAGAAAGTAATCTCTGAAAGGCTGAGTAACACATTTGGGAGAGACAGAAGATGCTTCAGGCTCTCAAGCCATTTGACGGACCTGTAGCAAGGACCTAAGCAATTTTGCTAGGGAATGCTATTTTTCAATTTCACTTTCTCTAAGCAAGCATGTGTGATTTCACACAATAGTCTGTAAGCTGATACACTCAGATTTTAAATAACTGCAGATGTGTTTAATGCAATAAGGGTGTTGCTAATTCAAGCACAAGAAATATCCTTTAAAAACATTGGTTAAAAAACAAAATTATTGCAACTGGAAGAAAATAACAATTATTAGGCTACACCTGGAGTACTGGAGGAACGGGGAAAGGGAAGGGTTAAACAGATTGCCATCAGTCCTTGGGGAATTTCTGCATATTTCCCTCATTGAAAGTTCTGTTCCCTTACCTTGGCCTTCTTTTCACTCGTAACACTTTTCCCCTCCAAATTTATTGACCCCCTTCCCACCAGCACATGCAGAAGGATCCTTCATGGCAGAGTGTCCATCTTTGGAACGGGTTGTGTAGAGTGACTGAGGACTCACCATCCCTGGAAGTTTTCCACATACACAGTGAGACTAGGCTACACCACATCTGGTTAGTTTTGGCTACCATCCTGCTTCAAGACAGAGGTTGGACTAGATGACAGAGATCCAGTCAATGTTTCTATGATTCCATGAAATGGCAAAGCATGTTTTCTGAAAGATTTCTTTAAGAAGCAGACAGATTTTACTTTTTGGAATACTCCATATTGGATAAGCTCCCTTTGGCCAAGGACAATGTCTCTCAAATAATGTGATCAAAGCATCCATCAGAGCTAATCCACTTTGGAAACATGCTTTGGCATAAGGTTTCGCCTTCTGTTCTGAACAAAATATAAGAAAAAATAAGACATTCTATTCCGTTCTATTACAATCTATTTTATGGCATTATTGCTCATCAGCCATGCAACATTTTGGAGAAGTCAAATAATGGGAGAAAAAAAGTGATTTTTTTTCATTTAAATCTTAAGCTAATCTTCAAATATGCATTATTTTATTTCTTCATTTGAGATTATAAAACAGGTTCTTTTAACTACCATCATAAGTCACTTTTTTTGAGCTAAGAACTCAGATTTTCCTTCCACTGAAATTTAAATGGCATTATTAGTGCAAGAACTGAGCTGAGAGAGATAATGAAAATAATCTCACTAATTATGTTTCATTACAGAAAGTTTGTTCATCCTTCTTGTGCAACCTTCTGCCCAGTGCTGGCGGCAAAAAGGGACAAGTCTTCGAAGGGGCCCATCTGCCTGTGGGCTTCTTCAAACACTTCAGAAATATTGGCTTGTTCCCCCAAAAAATCACTTTAGGAAAGGCTCATGATGGGGCAAATCTGTCATTTAGAAAGAAATTTAGGGCTGAGCCCCCAGAAAACTTTGTTAGGGGCATAAAGAGGATACCAGTTGGTTTGTGAAAGAGAACAATTAGCAGATCAGTGATAGTTTCATCAGATATCTTACCTATAGTTCTCCTCTTTCTTAACAACTTGTGAATGTAAACAATAATCCCGTTGGAGACCAGAATGTTGGGGCAGGAGACTTCCTCAGATTCCCATCAACTCCAGACAGAATCTTTGCTCTAAAATACAGCCACACATTGCAGCTACTCAGCTCTCTGTGAGTTTCACATGACCTCAGGAGCACTTCTATATCCAGACAGACTAGAGTATATCAAAGTAAAAGTTGATCATCCCTGCTTGCAGACAGAACCAGTTTCAACAACAATTTAGATGAATTGGTTGTAGGTTTATCTGCTACATTTTGTTAGAAGAGAGCAACATACTCTTAATAACTACTTTTGGCTTGGCATCCAAAATCTGTCTTGGGCAAAGCCTAAACTGAGTTTATCAAGCTGGAATTTTCCAGTCCTGACATGCTTGCAGGGCAGAGGTGCAAGTGACCACCCCTACATGGTTACTGAGTTTGGGGAGCAGTGGTGTTTCTCCTGGTATGGGTTTAACAGCGCTGTGATGAAACCACATCCTGCAGCAACACATTGTCTCTGCTCTTGGCTACATGAAGACCTGCCAGGTGAAGGATTTCTATCAATCTCCAAAGTGTTAGTCTTGAGGTTTTTTATGAAATTGACAGTAAATTCAAGACTACACACTTAAAACCCTCTACTTTTTAAGACTGTTTCTTTGATTAGAATACGTTCTGAAAGTCTAGTGCAAGTCGCTGTGCAAGACCTTAGTGCTTCAGTAAAACAATGTTATTTCAGAGAGAGAAAAAATTGAGTCCTGTGTCACATCATCAGATTCTTTCAACATCTTGTTAGCAAGCATCTGCAGCTTGCTTTTCTGTATGAATTCTGGGTAACAGATGTCAGGCTTAGTGAGGAAAATACTTAGAAAAAACCCGAACTATAGAATTGTTAAATTCTCTAGTTAAAATTATGAATTGCAGTGGCTGCAGTTTAAGATGTTGTTGTCTTGGGAGAGAAAAATGTCTCCCAAAGGAATGATTTTATGTCAAGTTTTAGTTACTAAAGTGAAAATATTTAAATTTACAATAGGGTAAAATGCAAAATAAATTAAATAAATGTAATAAAGTTAGTAATTCTGATTCTGTGTCTCTCTTATTGAACTACTAAAAGGCAGATGTGCTCTGATTAAGTGTACAAATATAGAAATATATTGATTACAGGAGTGAAGCTCCTTGAAATGTTTCTTGAAAGTGACTGTGATGTCTTTTAGGAGTAAATAGGTCTTACTAACCTCGTAAAAGATCTTACTAGCCTCTCCATTTACAGAGTTTCTTGATTTGACATCTCAATTAATAACAGATGCTTAAAGACTTCTTTATGAACTGCCTCCAAACCTGGGTGATATTATGCTGATCACCATTTACAGAAATGTACAGAATCAAAATTTGATTCCAGCTCATGGGTGTAAATCTTGTTAGCAGCTGGACACTGAAGCAGAAGAGTGAAATATCTGCATTTGCATAAAGTCTGACCCTTGGGAATCTTTCCAAGCTTGCAGTCTCTTTAACTAGTATTCTGTTTCACTTTCTTTCCTCTGTTCTGAGAAAATGAAATCAAATTTGATTTGTCTCTCAGGAACACTTAAAATTGCATTTTCTAGTGTTTGTGAGACAGCCTCTGCACACATAAAGTTGTTTTGGCATGTTCAGTTCCAACAAGCACTTCGATTAAACCTTATGTTATCCTTTGTTTTCTTATCTGTGAGGGGTTTTGATTCCTTTCCTGTGACCACTGTGAGAAAATTCTTGCAAAAACATACAGTATTACCAAAATTCCTCTTTATGGTGCTCATTCCCTTCAGACACAGGGAATCAACACTACAGTTTGGGACAGTTCTTTCAGAAAATATTGCCAGAAAAGCAATACAGAAAATCTGGTTGAAGTAGTCCTTAAAAGAAAAAGCCTAGTTATCATAGAGATCCTTCACCTCTTTGGAAACACCTATGAAATAACTATTTGGCAATAGCTGGGGAGTGAAAATTTCTTTCATAACCATTATAATGCAGAGGACAGATTTCTCTGATTCACAGCAATAAATTCAAAATGCATACAAAGAATATTCTTCTGGAGAGCATTTGTGAAAAGTTTTTTTGTACTCTGTAGGTACTGGGAATAGTTGAAAAGTGACTGAGTTTATATCCAATGTTAGGTGTAAAGAACACAGATGGGAAAGTAAAGACTCATTATATTCATACAGAGCATGAATGCAGCATATTCTAATGAAGTAACTTATTTAGTGACTTTTAGTCTTTAACCAGTGCTCATGCTTGCACAGGGTGACTTGCTCTGTCTTAAGATAAGAGATAAAAGCCTCCATCTGGTCTGGTTTTCTTTTTTAAGGGTCTGTACTTCAGGTATGTTGTATGATAGCTTGAAGAACAGTAATTTGTGTTCATATCTTACCTCTGATCACAGGTTATGTCCGCAGCAATTTGTGTGTGATGGTACAGCACTAACAACTGTTTTCCTCCTCTCCTTGTAACCAGAATGAAGTGTTAACAAGGAGCTCTCTGACAGTGCTGTGTAACTGCCTAGATCAAATCCTTTTATTACATAAGTCTTGTAATACAAGTTCAGAAGAAAATGTATAATGTCATCTATTACAACAGCATTAAATTTGCTCTAAATTATCACAAGTGGCAAAAGAACAGGGCTGGACACAGGCTGAATGTTTCTCAACCGGAAGTAAATCTTGGCTCCAGTTAAATGTACAATATCAAATAATTCTACAAGTAATTTGCATGATACTCCAAATAACTGTGAGCAAACTTTTGCACTCTAATGCCTTCCAAAGCCAGTAGCAGACCAGGACAGGACCAGCAAGATTAGATTAAAAAAGCAGAAAATAATTAAATATTGTGATTTCCTTTCTAATGGAAAGAACCTTATTCAATATACAGTTTTTTATCTTTATTTATTTCCCTTTTTCAAATTCTGCATGATATAACTTGAAATTGTTAGTATTTTTTACTTTCTTTCCAGAAAAGGTTTACATGTTTATATCTGAACTCCAGAAGTGGAGAGAACATCCAAGAAGCATTAGTGGAGCTTTCCTCTCAAAACAACATAGTCAATGCTTTTTAATCAATTAAAGGATTTGCAGACTCTTATCACACATTAACAGACATTAGACTATCTATGGTGGGTTTTGCCCAGATACTGTAGTTTGCCTATATTTGTTGAAAATCACTGTAAATTACTTGAGCTGATTCTTAATACTTGAGCAATGTATTATAAAAGCATGAGGGGCAGTCTGGTGGTCTGACTACAACAGGCTTGAACAGACTAAGGCTAGAATACAAAACTGTTTGAAGCAAACATTTTGGTATGTACTTTGCAGAAAGAAGTTGTACTTCTCTTTCATGCCACCCCACTTTAAAAAAAAGTAATTACAAGCAAGAAAAATGAGTCAAATATTTTCTAAAATGCAGCCTCTTTTTGCGAATCTCAAGTTAAAGCTTGAAAACAATAGCTTCTCAATGTCACTGTCATTTATTCACCCTGAAAATATAAGGGAAAAACCTATGAGATGTATGTGTTTTGTAGGATTGAAAATTGAAGTTCGTCCTTTTTGGTATTTGGAATCTATAATTCAAATAATCAGAAATATATTCGCCACTCAAAACACAGGTCTTGGATTTTAACTGATTTTCACCATTACACAAAAATTTAAGGGTTTTTTTATTATTATTATTGTTTAGGACTAGAAGAATTCATAGAATACCTCAGAAGAGCAAGAAAGCACATCAACCTCACTTTAAAGATATGAGAAAACCGCTTGAAGCCAGTGATGTCTTTGTGCTTATGATCCTAGCTAAACTGCTGCATCAATTTTTTAAACTGAATTTATGTTTCTGGGTAAATGTTATCTGGGAGAAGTAAGAGAAATTAAAATTTATTTAAATTATAATAAAACATATTCCTAATAGAATAGTTTATCTACTTGTCCTTTGCTTTTACATTTTAAATATTGATGCATGATATTTTAATTCTTCCTTTGTTTTAAGTGTATTTTGTTTTTATTAATCTTCTGGTGACTGATATTTGTTCATGTTCTCAAAGCTGACACTGCAGGCATTACAAATAGAAATAAACCATTGTTTGTCTCAGCATATAACTTTTATACTTTTGGGAAGTTTCAGCACACATGCTATGATATACTAAAAGAAAAGTTTTAATTTCAAATATCACTGGGCACAATATAGAATTCTATGTGTCTTGATTTTTCCTGAGCTTTGTCTTGCCCAAAGAGCTGCTGCTTCCAGATATGATCAGGAACATTTGATTTTTATTAGTTTTTAGTTTGTCATGGATCTTTAGACAGTACTAATGCAGCAGACACTTATTATGGTTCACTTTTCTATATGTATAGTACTTTAAAGTCATAGGAATAGTTTCCCCAAACCTAGTTCAAAATGTGGATGTTTGTAAGAATCAAGGACTTTCCTTTAATACTTTCTTGTAATAAAAATCCTTAGACCCATGCTTTTGCTATTCAACAGGAATAATTGACATGCTGTAAACTGCTAATTCTTCTAATACTATTCACATATGCTATTGCTCTTGATACTTGTAAAATCATGGAGAAGATTATTGAACGTAAAATAGAAAAACAGCTGAAGGACAATGCAGTCATTGGTCAACAACACAACTTAATGAGAGGAAATTGCTGCTTATGAAACTTAAGTTATTCTTATGATAGGGTAAACCACCTAGCTGATCAAAGGAAGTCAGTAGGTGCAATATTTTTGGATTTCAGTAGAGCTGATACTGTCTCTGTCATCCTTCTGGATAAAATATCCCTTCACAGCTGAATTAACACATCAAGTGATGGGTGAGCAGATGGCTCGCTGGTGAAGCACAAAGGGTGATGGTGAATGGGGTGACATCAGACTGGGGACCTGTCATTGGTGGGGTCTTGCAGGGCTCCATCCTTAGCCCCATTCTCTTCAGCATCTTCCTAAACCACCTGTGCACAGGACTGGAAAAGATACTTGGAAAGTTTACAAATGTTACAAATTTGGGAGGAGATGTTGGCTCCCTCAAAGGCAGAGGCCCTTCAGAGAGACCTCGACAAACCAGAGGCCTGGGCAGTCACCAACCAAGTGAAATTCCACAAGAGGATATGCTGGACTCTGCATGTGGGATGGTGCAACCTTGGATGTACGGACAGACTAGGGAATGAGATGCTGGATAGCAGAGCTGTGAAAAGTGATGTGGGGGTTGATGGTGAATTGAACATGAACCAGCAGTGCCCTGGCAGCCAGGAGGGCCAAGCATGTCCTGGGATGCATCAGGATAGCATGGCTAGCTGGGCACGGGAGGTGATTGTCCCCTCTGCTGTGAGCTGGAGCAGCCTCAGTTTGAGGCAGTTTTGGGTGCCACAATGCAAGGATATAAAGCTATTGGAGAGCATTCAAAGGGGGGCAATGAAGATGGTGAAGGGCCTGAAGGGAAAGTGATAAGAGCTGCAGGTCAGGTGACTTACTTTTTCAGCCTGGAGAAGAGGAGACTGAGAGGAAACCTCACTGCAGTGACAACTTCCTTATGAGGGCCAGAGGAGAGCAGACACTGATCTCCTCCCTGTGGTTGCCAGTGACACAAACGAATAGCCTCAAGTTGTGTCAGGTTTAGTTGTACATCAGGGGAAACTCTTCACCCAGATGGTGGCTGGTCACTGGAACAGGCTCTCCAGGGAAGTGGTAACAGTCCCAAATCTGACAAAGTGTAAGGAGAATTTGGACAAAGCTCTCAGGAACATGGTATTATTCTTGGTGCTGTCCTGCTCAGGGCAAAAAGTTAGACTCTGATGATTCTACTGAGTTGCTTCCAACTCAGAAAATTCTCTGTCCCTACTCTGATCATGATCCTGCTGTGATCATGCTTTTATGTTCAGCAGGGAATAAGTTATGCTTCTTATTCTGAAGCCTACTTAGAATGTGTTGTCAATTCAAATTGTGTTCTTTATTCCTGTATACCACGTGTATCACCCAAGACTAAAACATCTATTATGACCAAAATTAAAATTCCTATTACTAGCACAATACAGTTCTTCCATTTTGTACTCCTCCTGGAAAATCTCTCAGTCCTGTAAACCCTGAGATGAATGTATTTCAAAGTCTTTGGGAAAAGATTTACTGTGGAAACTGGTTGAAGAAAGGAGGTAAGTAATACATGAGATCTTTGGGACTCCAGAAAAGAAGACCTGTTGTCACCTGCTCCAAGTATCAAAACCAATCTTAACTCTGTTTTTAAGCACTGCAATTGCTTAGGAAGTCCAATCCAAATCCCCCAAGGTAGGCATCACCCCAGGGTATGTGTGAAGACAGCACTGGTGGGAATGGCAGAGCAGCACTGGCTTAGATTGGTCAACAGTAACCAGCAAGCAGAGAATATTGCAGCAAAACGACAGAGGAATGAAGGGATTGAACATAATGTGGAGTGCTTAATTGATAAGCCATGCCCATTAGCAGTATTTAGGCTAAAACTATTGCCAAGACACTTCATGCAGTGAGGAACTTTTCTTAATAGGTATTTTTTGTACAAGTATTTTGAACTTTCCCTTAATTATTCTCTCCTGTCATAGAATTCTCTTTATCTCCAAACCTTTAAAGTAATTTTAATGTAACCAACTTGGCTTCTCAAAAGAAACCAAGCAGCTTCAAACTTCAAACTCCAAACTCAGTTTCCTGGGAATGGGCTCAAGTTTTTAATGAATGAGTTTGTATATTTAGCTGCTATTTATAGTATTACACCATTTTATCCTGCCACTCTCAATTTTATTTCCCATTCACAGTCTACACAAAACCTTTCTGAGACTGAAACTTTAAATACTTCCTGTTCCACACTTAATCCTTGTGGAAGGTTTATTTTTTCCATTTAGCCTTCTTAGAATGATTTTATGCAGAATTCTCTCACAGTAGTATCCAAGGGAAATCTATCTGAAAGTAAAATTTATAAATGACCTATGAAGACATGCCAAATAGAGGTCTTGGACTTGTTTCTCACTAGACTGTCCTTTGGTATTAAGTGTCTTTTAAAAGGGCAACAGTACTCATCATATACTCTATTACAGATTGAAAAAAGGACAAGAATCATTCAGATTATGGCTAGCTAATATCTAATATAATGATTCTGAGAGAAAAAAAAAACCTTTTTTCATGTGATATATGGAATATATCTAGTTTTGTTTTTGCAAGATCCCCCTATACACAGCTTATGAAACAAATCTCTTGATACAGAAGGCTCCTAGAAGACCTTCTGTTCCCATTAGACTTCCACTGAAGTTGCAGAGATATGAGATGTTAGTAAATTTGTTTTCTACTTCCTTCAAAGTGACTGGTTCATTGTTTTGGCCTCAAAATATATTGTTTCCCTTTTTCTAACTATGGACTTCAGCTGCTCTGTCTTCAATTCCTGTTTCAGATAGCTGCTCCTTGGGACTCTGCACTATCCTCCATGAGGCATTCTGTCACTAGGTTTGCCCAAAGCCTCAAAGAATTGTGAGGTTGGCCTCTGTCCCTGCTCAGGAGGCATTGATAATCCTGATCATTCCAACACATTAAATGAGAGTGACATCCTCACACAGTTCTTAGGGTATCCTGTCCTTTCTCTTCGGATGTGTTGTTATTTGCATATTTTGAAATCCAATTGAAAAAGAAAGCATCAATCACTCTATTCATGCTGCACCATTTCACATGACTGTGGCTTCCTCCTCATTTTCTCACATACCAAAATTTCATTCCAATAGTGTTGCACTATTGCAACTGAAAGTTGCACCATTTAATTTTGCTGATTTCTCCTTACCCCCCCAGCTAAAAATCTCTTCACCACACAGTCAACCCCCTGAGCTAAAAATCTCTTCACCACACAGTCACAGTGCTGTGATTTCACTTTCTTTATCCTGTGTGTGTGTCTGTCCTACAGATCTGCTCACAGCCTTTCTTTACAGTTCTGCAATTTTTTCGGCTATGTGAGCCAGGGCACTGCTCATAGCAGATTCATACAGAGCTGAGCCAGGGACTCTGGAGCACCAGGAGGTCAGAGAGATGGTGAAAGATTCTGGCTGGGTTGATTGTGGCAGAAAAAAAGGGCTTGAAGGATGACAGGTGCTCTGGCCTCACATTTTCACTCTCTTTCCCTTGCCTCTCCAAGCATCTGCTTATTAGTAATTATTCCTTCCCTCAGGATTTCCAATCCAGTTGACTTCCTTGAACTTTGTTCCTTTGTTTCCTCAGACCTCTTGCTCCTACTCAACTCTGCTAACTTCCCATTTAGAGTCCTTTGCTGCTTCAGTGCACCACTTTATACTCAACCCCAGCACAGCTTTCCAAACAAGTGAAAAGTGAGGCAAACGGGGATGAAAATATGCTCTGGCTACACACAGATGATAAACATGACCATATTCATTAAAGGAATGGGAAAAGAGGGTAAGAATGAAGTGGAACAAAAGCAGTACTTGACATATTTATGAGCCCAAATAGCTACCAAAAAATAAAAATCTCACAAAGAGCAAAAAATTACATAGTAGCAAATAAAATGAGGTGCTCTAAAATGCAATCACTGTGTTGACAGCAATAAACAGAAGGATGTAATTCACTGCAAGTTTTAAATGAACCGTTCAAATTAAGAAGGGAGAAGAGAGGGGATTAGAGTGATTAATTTTTAAGAAACAGCCAGGGAATATGATGCAACTAATCCAAATCTAAACCAGTGTTAAGAAACTGACATTTCTTTCTTTTGTCTTTATTACTTCTTTACACTTCTGGTTTCACATGAGTCTAAAGGGCTGAAGGATCAAAAGATTTCTCTCTATTCTCTCTAGATTCCTGATTCTGCTAGAGCTGAGGAAGTAGAAAACACTATTATGAAGGCTCCTCTAATGAGGGTAATAGCTATACACTAGTTCTAAATCTGTTTAGATGCATTCACTTTTAAAAGGTCAGTTTAGCTTGTCGTTGCCTCTTCACTTTAATACACAAAAGGGAATTCTCTCTGCTGCCTTTACCCCATTTTTCCTAAGATCACATGAAAGTCTCAAGGCCAAGGAGAATTCTCTGTGTTTATCAGCATAATCCTGGAATCAAAGCAATGACTGAAGGGAGTTGAAAACTGTCTCTATGCCTTCCTTTCAATATTATGCACTGCTGTAAATGCTTTTCACACAAGCTAAATCTCAAAACAAAACATTATCTATGTGGAAAAGTACAACATTTTAGTATTCTGTTTCCCATCATGACTATCCAAATCAGGTTTAATACTGTAAAGTAATAATAAGCAGACATAATTGGATATGAAAAATACTGGAATGTAGCACAAGCTATTCATGGCCATTAAGTAGGAAACTTGCCTGTGACACCTGGCACTTGTCTGCATGTTCCAACCCTGTATCACAGTAAATGTTTGTTCTCTGCTTTGAGAATGTTTCAAAACAGCCTTATATTTTGTCAGGTAGAAAGGCTTAGAAGTGTATATTTTTGAATGGGGATGAAAATTTCTCTGAAGATGTTTGGATGCTGCAGCCAATAACTGGGATCTTTGTTTATCTGAGGAACTCTAAGACGTATTTCTCTGAAGATTGTACTTTGTCAGTTTTTTCATTTTAATGGATCAGGGAGGTGACTCAAAACTAAGCCATGATGAATTGTTTTCTTCTGTATGCTTCAATCCAGACTGGAACAAAAGGACCCTTGAATTTCCTCCATAACACCTGACAGAAAAATAAGAATTCTATTATTTTAGAAAGTTTAGTGGTTTTATTTTAAACCAAGCCATTGAGGGGAAAAGGGTCAAAAAAAACCTCCAGGGGTGCTAGCAGCAAAGGTTTTACCTGAAAATCTAGAAACCCACAACCATATCCCTGATTCTAAACAGATAATACTCTTTTCTTTATTTCAAGGTGAAATTTCATACTAAGTACAAATGAGTAAAACATTTTCTTTCTGAAATACAATTTTATAAATTGTCTTTTTCTTAATGTGCCATACTACCATTGCATTTTTATTTGTTTAATCAGAATCAAGCATTAGGGATTGATACCTGTTGTGAACTGGGGTCTTGTTCCATTGTAGACTCTTTGTAATTATTTTTCCTGTATTGTTAATATTATAATTCATCATGAAATTTCTGTTCTATCCTAAGTTTTTCAGTTACTTTAGACAATCTAGCATCTGTCTCCACATCTTCTAAGAATTGCACTGCAGGTGACACAAGAAAAAGAATTAAAATTATTTTAAGACACAGTATGGTGTTTCTGTGACTGTGCCTTGAGAGGTTAAATGTAAGTCTTTGAATTTGTAACACAACCTTAGTTATGTCAAAGTTTGTTGAAATTCTGGGATAAACTTAAGCCATATTAAGTTTTGGGGTTTTTTCAGTTTTCCACTGTGAATACTTCAAAAAATAATTGAAAATAATCTTCCCAATAAAATTATGCAGTATTTGCTTAAAATCTCACTGTTCTTGCTAAAATTTCCATCAAGCTCACTACTTTACTCACAGGGAGCCAACATGAATGTGAAGAAATTAATCACACTTTATGACTCATTTTAACTAAGAAAAAACTTTACAATATTTTCTAAATTATGCTTGAGTTTGTTAGTCTTCCTACAGAGGTCAGTAAGTTGTGGATCCAGCAAAAATATTAGGAATTTTAATGTCTGAAGACATTAAAATTTTAATTAATTAACATTGCTAAAAATAATTTTACTTTAAAAATACTAGTTAATTGTAATCTATTTATATCAAATACACATAGAACTTTGGTTCTAAAATCCTTAAAATTCAAATATCGGACTTCTTTATTGCTTTCACAATTAAGTAGAGAGAAAAAGGGAGAGTGAACAGAAAGAGCAAGGACTGCTTTTTGCACAGACCTCCACAGCAGAGCTGCCCAAAGACCTTGGATCAAAGTCCCCAGCCTCATGAGCCTTGAAACTCCAGCATTAGTTTTGCTTTAATTAAGTGTTCCAGGCAGAGTGATCAGACAGTCACAAGTGTGTGTTTCACTGTGCTCAGTTCACTCCTCACTTGCCACCAGAGGACCGTGCTGCCAGTGACACTATGTGCCACAGAACACCTTTGAAAACAGCTGGAGTGCTGAGAACACCCGACTTTTCACTATTCCCCTTTACTAAACATAAATATAATTGGTAAAACTGTAGTTTTAGGAAAATCCATTAGGGAATCAGTAGAGCTGCATCAGAGCTGCAAACAGCTGAGGGCCTGAAAAAGGGTAAAACAGAGGCCATAAATGGATGAAATAATCATGAGAAAACAACAACAAAGGACAGGGAGAAGGAGGATCAGAAAATGTGCATCTATGAGAGTAAGCCTCTCCAGCTTCTCTTACTTCCTAGAATCAGAAAAGGTAAATTAAACCAAATGAAAGGAAATACTGAAGGAGTAGGTGGAAGTAAAAATTTAGGAAATATTCCCTGCAATGTTTACGTCATCTAGAAAGTACCACCATGTAAAGATCACAGAAAACATCTGAAGCTTGTCTATCAATATGAAGCATTTTTTTCAAGTTTCTTGTCCCTGGTGCCAATTTACTGGTTTATTTATATTTGATTTTCTCATAAAAACTGGCAAGAACAATGATAGTGAGAGAGGGAAGTAGAAACTGCTGATTACATATTGAATACAGTATTTGAGATAATAGTATACTTTTAAAATAAGCATAATATCTCTTCTTAGGTGAGAATTGCCTTGGAATGGTTATGGTCCAAATTCCTGCTTTGAGATGAAAGATAAGACCTATGATGAATCAGACCTCTAAATTATTCTGGGACCAGCATAGTTGGCAGAGATGACTCCTTTGCCAGCTTCAGATCACACGGCTCAAATTCCATATCAATGCAACCTAATTAAAACTTTGGGAAACAACTCTTGCAATCATCAAATACATGCAGAACTTACAACTGGGAACTTACAGCAGAGTCTGAGAAGCGACTCAGAGCTTAAATACATTGGAAAAACATGAAACATATAGGTTTGAGCATAGAAACAGGATTTCTGCTTTCTCTTTAGACAGTTACAACTTCTGAAAAACAAGTTATTGTTCCTGTGAAACCATTTGGTGAGCCGTTGGCTATATGAGCTGTGTTAGAAGAGAGTATTTATCAAAATGCGTATTTACCAATATGGTTATTCTCCACAATATCCTTTTTGTCTCAGTAGGACAAAAAATACCTTTCAGAAGATGGTTCTGAGCTAGATACAGTGAGGTGGGTTAAAATTAGCCTCTGAGATTATTGCACTTCCATTCACCGTAATTTATCATTAAGGGACATTAGATTATGTGCATGGTCACCAGTGTATTTTTCAGGGGACACATTCATCCACTGAATTTTAACAGTCTTTCAGGAAAATCTTTCCACAGAAAAGGTCAGAAAAAACTATTTCTCAGGTAAAGAGTGAGAGTTTTGCAATAGGCACTGAGAACTCTATGGGACAAGAAAAGTATCTACATTAGAAAACTAGATATTACACAATGCAATAAAAAAAGATTTAAAGCCATTCTGGCTCTAGTCTTACACATCTATTATATTTACTGATTCAGAGAACTTCA
Source organism: Sylvia atricapilla (assembly GCF_009819655.1). Lineage (NCBI taxonomy): Eukaryota > Metazoa > Chordata > Aves > Passeriformes > Sylviidae > Sylvia > Sylvia atricapilla. Next base: position 28,364,935 of record NC_089174.1, read on the forward strand.
AATCAAGCTATCCAGCATTTTTGCTAAAGTTAAAAGTTTGTCTTTCTTCAAGGAACATACAGAGTGGTAGAAAAAAACCCTAAAATGTCACATTTTTAAATAGTGCTGAAACATAGGGCAGGCCAAACCATTTAGAGAGAATAAAAAAAGAGATTAAACTGAAACTCAGTGCTTTCACCCTGACATATCTCACTTTTTCCCCCTAATGAAGCTATTTATAATGATCCTGCTTGTCTGAAACTGGCAGCAAAAGGGTCTAAGGTTTAGACTCACGTTACACACTGGTCTACCTTCTGTCTTTCCAGGCCATGTGGTTTACTGAGGCATCCAGTGGGATTGCTGTGTGTTTCAGCATGGAGATTGCTTCCTCTCTGTGACAAAGACAACATGCACCGTTCAGGCTACTGGCTACTATTCTTTAAGAACTCAACTTAAATACATACTTTTGGAACTGTACATTTCAGACAGTGTACAGTTCCTGAAATAGAATTCTCTCCTAGAAGTTTTTCATCAGGTTAAGTACAGACCACTTGCACAGTTGTGTACCAATACTATTGACAACTTACAGACTGAAGTACATTTCACATAGAATAAATAAATGCATAAGTATAGCATCCAATGAGCAAACTTCTTATTCCACCTAATAAAGTAATTAAACCAGAATTAGAAAAAAACACCATACTTCCAATCAAATACCCATTTATCAAGATTAAGTTCTGTAAAACTCGATTTTGAACACTTGTTTTTAATTGAATCACCGCTGCGACTAAACAGAGAGGCAAAGTATAGATATACATTTGAGAAAATGTTGACACAATGAACATAGACATCTGATACTTGGTACAATTTTTTTTCTGTATTTTCAAGAACATGAAATAAAATATATAATTGTTTTAATGACTGTAAATATGAATAAAGATAAAATAGATATAGCTAAGAAGAAAATCAGAGGCATACCTGAAAAGACATACCATGTGCATCATATATGTCATGGATCACGGACCTTTGTGCAACAGAAGTTTTGGACAAACTAGGGAAAAAAAATCAGTGGACATAGGTTGTGTGTTTTTCGTTGGGCTGAAGTTGTGGAACAACTATTCATCATTGTGAAAGAAGGAAGAGGACAGTGTGATCCATGGAGCTGGAGAGAACAGGAATTTTTACTCATTTGTCAGAAAAACATTGTTGTGATCACATTGTCAAAAAGTTTGCAGTGAATTTTGGATGTGAGGATTTTCCAGCTGACCTGAAAACAAACTGTAAAACTGGAAACAGTTATATGGAAGACTGGCAAAAAAAAAAAAAAAAATAGGGAAAGAGAAATTGGAAGTGGACAGCAGAAGGAAGAGAGAAGGGAAAAATTGCAAGTATTCTCAAGCTGTGAAGTTTTAAAGAAATACTAATGTGTTTTCCTGTATGTATGGTTCTGAATGGGCGTTGAAGACAAAATATAGATCTTGATGATTCAGTTAGATTTGAATCTAAAAGGAGCCATGATGAAGAGCCTATTTCATATGAGAAAAAGTTGGTTATTTTGCTTAACTCTTTCTGATTACCATAATATCATCTGTAAATGTACCAAATGAAATTTTTGGCCTCGATGATAAAACTAAAGTCTTGAGTATTCCAGCATCTAAATAATTTGGAGAGTTGATATAAGTGTTTTGTTGCTTTAGTAAGCAAAAAACAATTTTGAAAAATTCTCATATAAAAATGTGGTAATGTTAATTATTTTAGCATAATTATCAAATACACTCTCCATTAACAGTAGTGATGTGACACATACAATTTCTTTTAATACATATTAGTATTCTATTGATTTGACAAAGAAAATCCTATTGAGAGATATAAGCTGAACTCTTAAGTTAAAAAAACCAAACAACCCAATAAGAGTAATTGTCTGATTAGAGGACGATGACAGAAACATACTGCGTATACCTGCTTGTTTCTACCTGCAGGAAAAATACATGGGCCTATGAGATGTCAGTGAATAATGAAATGTTCTTCATAAATAAAGTTGAGAGGAATGCATGTAAATTAATTCTTAAATACATAATTTTTGTGCATGTCTGTAAGGACCTATTTATTTTTTTTAATACAATGGAACAATGCACACAGGGAGTTCTTAATTTTTGAATCAAATGTCTGCTAATATAGAACAATTATAAAATTAAATAATGTATGTCTTGGGTTAGGTAACCAAAAAAAGTTTATTCTATTCCATCTACTGAAACCGTCTGAGGTGTTTTCCTTATCTCTTGTAACTCCAGGGAGAAAGCGCACAGGAGCCTTGTGGAAATGGGCCAGCTCTTCAAATCAGCTGGTGCATAGTTCCTTAACTCTTCCATTATATGTCCACCCTCCGGGGGATATCTTCTGTTAATGGGCCATTAAGGCTCACCAACGACATGACACTTTACATCATCCTATTGGGAGATGCTCCACCCAGTGGGGGGAGCAGAACTGTTCCTACCTAGATAAAAACTGAGACACTGGAACACCAGGGATCTGGTTTTCCACTGGATTCCCAAAGGAGGTCCAGATCCATCTCACCATTACTGAACCCTTTCTACAGGACCAACAGTCTCTCCTCCAACAGAACCATATCTGCCACTCCAGGAGGGCTTACTTTGGACTGTTTCCAACACCCTGACCAACAGGGTGTCAGGTTGTATTTCTGACTCTGTCAGGGTTTCTGTTTTAGGATTTTCTGTTTGGGTTTTTTTGCTTGTTTTTTATACTACTACATTTGTATTCTTAATATTCCTAGTAAAAAACTGTTATTCTTATTCCCAAATTTTTGCCTGAAAGCCTTTAATTGCAAAATTATAATAGTTTGGAGTGGAGGAGTGTGTTTACAGTGTCCATTCCAAGGGAAGCTCCAGCTTTCCCTGGCAGATTCCTGTCTTTTCAAACCAAGAGAGTAGTAGTATACTGTAAATTTCCTCAGTAGACATTTACCAAATGTCAGTACTAAAGTCACACAGACAGTGGCTTCTTTGTTAAACAGAGACTTTTTCCAGTCCTTTGTTTACAAAAATAAAGGCATATTTTAAATCAGATAAAAGAAATTGTGTTTCTTAGCTCAAAATATTAAGAAAAAATATTTTAAAAGTTGAAGAAAATGTCTCATTTTTTTCCCCACAATACTGGCTGGAGTTTATTTCACCCAATATTTATACACCAGGAAGTTCAAAAATTAGGCACAACAAAAATCCTCTTATGAAGGTGCTCGCATCTCAAGAGAAAGTACAAAACCAATTTGTTTCCTGTTGGAACACATGAAAGCAGACGTTTCTGTAGCACAAAACAGTAGACACATGGTTTAGTATGCTGTGCCTGACCCTGTAGCAAACACTTCAAAGAAGATGTAAAGAAATCTTTCATGAGTCAGGATTTCAAAATCCTACCTGCCCAGAGGGGCACTTCCTTTCTAGCCTACATAATTTCATACTGAACTTATGTCCTGGGATGTAATTTTGATTCTCTTTAAGAGCACAGTACAATTTTATTATCTTTTCTTGCTAGGGCAACAGTTCTTGTTACACAAATAACAGTTTTTAACTCCTTTTAAACACTTATTCACACAACTGTCCTGTGGCAGTGTGCTTGTGGTGAATTTGGAAAATTCCTTTCTCTATATTTCACTTTAGTTCCTCTAGAAATTTGCCTGCCTTAACTGGCTATTGTCATTAATATACCCACCACTTTTGCCTCCCACTCATTCTTTTTGGACTTTCTGTAATTCCTTCTGTTTTCCTGAGAGGAAACTTGCAGTTAGTGGGAGAAGACACGAGACTCTGGGGCATCTTCTCACTCTGGACATGACTGAAAGATCCCAGAAAATGCGCTACATCTTCTAAAAATTTTATTTTCTTTCTAATAGCCTGTTTAATCTTTTACTAAGTAATAATAAGGCAATTTGTACATTGTATTTCAACATTCACATAATTTAGAGATCAAATTTAGAGACCAAAATTCTGCAATTGTATGTCCTAGGGAAAAATTCAGGTCAGGCAGGGAGAGACAAATTTCCATTGACTATACCAAAACTACAAATGCCAAATCAGACTCTGGATTTCATTGATAGAATATAATTTTCAACTTATAATTTTTTTAATAATTTATAATTGGGCTTTTTTTAATGTATGCTATAAAGACTCCACATTATGATTCATTGCACACAGTCACCCGTCTGTTTCCTAAGTAGTGACCATATACAAGCATATGTAGAGGAAAAAATCAAAACCATGAAGAAACTACTTACAAGGGATAAAGATCAGTATCTCTCATGACTGACCTCAAAAATTTGGCTACTGGTCACCATATGGAACCACAAAATATTTCTATAAAACCAGATATTTTGTTTAAGGTTTGAAAAGAGGACATTTTTTATAAAAAAAAATGGAAGAATAGTTGCAAGAAAAATTTTGTGTACGCCTAAAACATGTAATTTTGATTAATATCTTCATCTGAAGGCAAATACATAAAATATTAGTATTTTTTTCCTTGTAGTTTCAGCAATCACTTCATAAAACTTGAACAGCGTTTATGTTTGTTGTGGTTTTGAAAACAAACCAAGTGAGAGGCTCTAAGTCAGAAATAAAATTTAATGAGAAGAAAAGGAAAATAAAATAGAATAAAATAAAATAAATACAAAAAGAAAAACCACTGACAGAGTCAGAATACAACCTGATCAGGGTGATGGAAACAGTCCAGACGAGGTGGTCTTCCTGAAACAGAAATCTTGTAGAAAGGTTTGGTAGCTCTGGTTCTCTGGGAATCCAGTGGGTGAGGGTTGCTTCTACTGTCTCAAATCCCAGCTTATATCCAAGTGAGAATGCTTGGCTCTTCCCAATGGGCGGAGCATCTCACAATGGGATGATGAGTCATGGAAGAGAGCCTTGATGGCCCATTAAAGAGAGAGATAACTCCCAGAGGGAGTTATCTCTGAGTCATGCAAAAGGCATTGATGGGCCATTAACTAAAGATGGTGATAGAATACATCTTAAACTACAACCCAGGACAATCCACCTCTTATTCTATTACTATTTACAACATGCCTAAATCAATACATTCTTATAGATGAATGCATATATACATACAGAATGAAACCTTACACACTGCTCTTACTAAAAATTAAGTTTCCCTGTGGTACACAACGGGTTTTTCTATTTTTCTGCATTACTCATCAAGTGTAGCCAGGTTCTTGAGCAAAGACAATCCCATGGACGGGTTTGCCTTTGCCTGAAGTGGGATTAATCTAAACACTCTTTCTTAAAATGCCTTTCATGTGTACCACAGGTACTTTGTTTCTATCCACTGTGTGTAAGGGTTCAGACTGGGCAGGACTACCTTGATTGATAGACTTTCGGGTGTTAACTATCTATGTGGCTTTGGCTAAGTTTAGTTTTTAATTTTTGAAGGTTCTTTCACTAAGTGCCTTCAGGGCAGTCTTTAATAGTCTGTTGCACCGTTCAACTTTTCCGGTAGCTGGTGCATGATAAGGAATGTGGTATATTCATTTAATATCATGTTCTTTAGCCTAGGTGTTTATAAGGTTGTTCTTGAAATGGGTCCCATTGTCCGACTCAATTCTTTCAGCGGTGCCGTGTTTCTACAGGATTTGTTTTTCAAGGCCCAGGATGGTGTTCCGGGCAGTGGCATGAGGCACAGGGTGGGTTTTCAGCCATCTAGTGGTGATTTCCACCATGGTCAGCATGTATTGTTTTTTTTGGCGTGTTTGGGGAAGGGTGATATAGTTAATTTGCCAGGCTTCCCCGTACCTGTACTTCAGCTATTGTTCACTATACCACAGAGGCTTCATTTGCTTGGCCTGTTTGATTGCAGCGCAGGTTTTACAGCTGTGGATGACCTGTGAGATGCTGTTCATAGTGAGGTCTACTCTTCGGTTATGGGTCCATTGATATGGTGCATCTTTTCCCTGGTGACTAGAGGCATCATGGGTCCAACGAGCTAGGAATAATTCTCCCTTGTGCTGCTTTCACCTTGGCAGCTTTGTCTACCTGCTCGTTGTTGCAATGCTCCTCATTAGCCCGGCTTTTGGGTATATGTGCAACTACATGTCGAACCTTCACGGTTAGCTTCTTTATTCGGGCGGCGACGTCTTGCCAAATGTCAGCGGCCCAGATGGGTTTTCCTCTGCGCTGCCAATTGGCCTTTTTCCAGCGATTCAGCCATCCCCACAGAGCATTAGCTACCATCCATGAGTCTGTGTAGAGATAAAGCCTCGGCCACTTTTCTCGTTCAGCAATTTCTAAAGCCAGCTGGACAGCTTTAAGCTCTGCAACTTGACTCGATCCACCTTGTCCCTCGGTAGCTTGTTCAACTTGTCGTGTGGGGCTCCATGCTGCAGCTTTCCATTTCCGGTTAGCTCCTACAATTCAGCAGGAGCCATCAGTGAACAGAGCATATCGTCTTTCAGTTTTTGGTAGCTCATTATATGGTGGGGCTTCCTTAGCGCGTGTTACTTGCTTTTCTTTTTTTTCTTCTTCAGACGATAATTTAAAAGTTTTATCTTTCGGCTAGTTCGTTATAACTTTTAGAATTCTAGGGCGATTTGGGTTTTCAATGTGGGCGTGCTGTGTAATGAGGGCAATCCATTTGCTCCATGTGGTATCGGTGGTATGATGCATGGAAGGAACCTTTCCCTTAAACATCCACCACAGCACTGGTAGTCGAGGTGCCAAAAGCAGCTGTGTTTCAGTGCCAATCACTTCTGAGGCGGCTTGGACTCTTTCATAGGCAGTCAAGATCTCCTTCTCTGTGGGAGTGTAGTTGGCCTCGGAGCCTCTGTAATTTCTCCTCCAGAATTTCAATGGTCGGCTTCGAGTCTCCCCAGGCACTTTTTGCCAAAGGCTCCAAGACTAGCCATTGTTTTCAGCTGCGGAGTAAAGCACATTCCTCACATCTGGTCCCGTCCTGACTGGGCCTAGGGCTACTGCATGAGCAATTTCTTGCTTGATCTGAACAAAAGCTTGTTGCTGTTCAGGCCCCCAGTGGAAATCGTTCTTCTTGCGGGTCACCAAGTAGAGAGGGCTCACGATCTGATTGTACTCAGGAATGTGCATCCTCCAAAAGCCTATGGCACCTAGGAAAGCTTGTGTTTCTTTTTTGTTGGTAGGTGCGGACATGGCTGTGATCTTGTTGATTATCTTTGTGGGGATTTGGCGACGACCATCTTGCCATTTGACCTCTAAAAACTGGATTTTTTGAGCTGGTCTCTTAACTATGTTTTTTTTAATGGCAAAACCAGCTTTCAGCAGAATTTGGATAATTTTATTTCTTTTTTTGAAGACCTTCTTTGGTGTATTCTCCCATATGATGATGTCATCAATGTACTGCAGATGCTCTGGAGCCTCACCCTTTTCTAGTGCAGATTGGATCAGTCCATGGCAGATGGTGGGGCTGTGTTTCCACCCCTGGGGCAGTCGGTTCCAGGTGAAGGGAAACTGAGGGGCACGCCCCTCCAGGTGAAGGCAAACTGAGGTCTGCACTCCGCTGCCAAAGGAATGGAGAAGAAGGCGTTGGCGATATTAATGGTTGCATATCACTTTGCTGCTTTGGACTCCAGCTCGTACTGAAGCTCTAACATGTCTGGCACAGCAGCGCTCAGTGGTGGCGTGACTTCATTCAGACCACGGTAATCCACCGTCAGTCTCCATTCTCCACTGGACTTACGCACCGGCCAAATCGGGCTGTTGAAAGGTGAACGGGCCTTACTGACCACCCCTTGGCTTTCCAGTTTACGGATCATCTCATGTATGGGAATCACAGAGTCTCTGTCAGTGCAGTATTGCCGACGGTGTACTGTTGCTGTGGCAATTGGTACTTGTTGTTCTTCTACTTTCAGCAGTCCCACAGCAGAGGGGTCATCTGAGAGACCAGGCAAAGTATTCAACTGTCTGATGTCTTCTTTCATTACTGCGGCTATCTCAAAAGCCCAACGATATTCTTTTGGATCTTTGAAATATCCATTCTTGAGATAGTCTATGCCGAGGATGCATGGGGCCTCTGGGCCAGTTGCGATAGGGTGTTTTTGCCACTCGTTCCCAGTTAAACTCACTTTGGCTTCTAATACAGTCAGTTCCTGGGATTCTCCTGTTACTCCTGCGATAGAAATGGGTTCTGTTCTTACATACTTTGATGGCATCATGTACATTGGGCCTCAGTTTCAACCAATGCTGTATATTTTTGTGGGTCAGATGTGCCAGGCCATCGGATCCACACAGTCCAGTAGATTCGATTGTCCCTTTCCTCTTTCTGGCTAGAGGCAGGGCCCCCCTATTCCTGGTCATCGCATACGTTGCTCTCTTCTTGTAAATGTGTTGCTGAGGTTCCTTCAAGAGGATCAGTCATATCATCATTCCTGTAACGTCTGGAGTTCTGTGCACGAGAGACCGGAGCAACACTGATTCTAGATGAGCTTTTTGTGGTAGGCATTTCTTTTTTCAGTTCACGTACCCGGGCTGCTAAGGAGGAGGTGGGTTTTCCATCCCACTTCTTCATATCTTCTTTATGCTTTCGAAGAAAAGATCAAAGGTTACTTCGGGGTGTGTATCCTCTCTCCCTGGCTGGGGGACGCCTGCTCTTAATCGCAGAGACTCTCGTCGGCTCTGGTGAGATATCGTAAATTTTTTCCTTAAGTTCTTTTTTCAGTTTCTGATGGCCTTCTTCAATTAAGTTCTTGACTTGCTCAGCCAGTCTTGTTTCCACAGATGAGACATGGGCACGAACTGGGGCGGTGACAGTGTCCTCGTAAATCTTTAGTTTGTTAGTCAGGACACCCACCTTGTCTTCACCTTTTCTCCATTGCAGTGTTGCCAGGTAATGTGAGTACATCTCTGGTCCTAGCTGTGCAAATTTCAACCACATCCGTGATGTGCACTGGACATCATCTGGGTTCTTAGGAAATCTCTCATCTTCTGCAAAAATGATCTCCAGCATAGCCAATTCCCTTAGGCATCGGATACTTTGTTCTATTGTGTTCTATTTTCCTTGGTGCACTAGGAGGTCTTCTTTACAAAGGTATCTGTCTTTCACACTTGTTAGCAGTCGCTGCCAGAGGCTGAGAGTTTCTTGGGTTTTTTCAATTCCTTGGTCAATGACCACATCTCGGGACAGTGATCCCAGTTGCCTGGCTTCAGTTCTATCTAGAATCTATCTATCTAGAATGGCTGCAGCATCCCAGATGCGGAGCAGCCAGGTGAGGATGGACTCGTTGGTCTGGCGGGTGAATTCCCTTCGCAGGTCACGCAGCTCACCCAGAGATAGAGAGAGGGTGATGATCTCTGTCTCTGTCTCTTCAGTAGAGTGCAAAGGTCCTGTTCTATCTTCGTCAGTCGCTATGTGGACTGATTTGCTCCTTGATTTTTTTTTCTGAGTGGTGGCAACTGCTACTGGTTTAGGCTGTTCTAGTTCAGTGACGGTTTGTGTGGAGATGCTGTCAGAACTTTTGGTTCCTTTCTCCTCTATGACAGTCTGTGTAGTCGTCGATGCTATTGCTTTGCTTCTTTTTACCTCTTTTAATTCTTTAAGAACATGCTCCAACACACCATGCAGTGTTTTTATTCTAAGCATGGTGCGGGCCATACAGAGAAAACCAAGCAAGACTAACAAGAACATCATGCTGTCCTTGGCATCTAGAGGGTACTTAATATTTTTAAAAACTGCTGTGTTTTTCCTGAAAAGCTGGAAAAAATCATTCTTTACTCCTCCCCACAGGGGCTGGGTGAGATTGTTGAGGCTCCAGACGTAGCATCCTAGACTAGAACAAGAATACAAAACTGGGTGTATATTCTGAATAATGTTCATTGCCTTAGATTTTATCAAGCAATGGACATAATAGACCAGTAAAGCAATTTTAGTACCATATCCTGGTCTACGCAGGAGTATTAAGGTCGGCAGATAGTGCCTCACGTTCGGAAAAATATAGAGAGATAGGTATAAGACACATGTAAGCATTTGGGCGTCATAACAGACAGGTGTCTTCTTCAATAAAATTGTAATTTCTGACTTTTTTTATTGCCTCTGCCGCACGTTGGGCGCCAAAAATATGTTGTGGTTTTGAAAACAAACCAAGTGAGAGGCTCTAAGTCAGAAATAAAATTTAATGAGAAGAAAAGGAAAATAAAATAGAATAAAATAAAATAAATACAAAAAGAAAAACCACTGACAGAGTCAGAATACAACCTGATCAGGGTGATGGAAACAGTCCAGACGAGGTGGTCTTCCTGAAACAGAAATCTTGTAGAAAGGTCTGGTAGCTCCGGTCCTCTGGGAATCCAGTGGGTGAGGGCTGCTTCTACTGTCCCAAATCCCAGCTTATATCCAGGTGAGAATGCTTGGCTCTTCCCCATGGGCGGAGCATCTCACAATGGGATGATGAGTCATGGAAGAGAGCCTTGATGGCCCATTAAAGAGAGAGATAACTCCCAGAGGGAGTTATCTCTGAGTCATGCAAAAGGCATTGATGGGCCATTAACTAAAGATGGTGATAGAATACATCTTAAACTACAGCCCAGGACAATGTTCTCTAAACACGGAGCATGTGCCAATGGCCTCACATGCACTGGTTTACTTTAAAGCACCCCAACTGGAGATCTTGTGCCATTCTTTCAGAAATTTCCTGTCAATGTAGAGTAACAGTCTTAGAAATCTTGATATTCAATAATTTTGAAGATGGAGCCAATCTGGCAGTGTCACGATTCTGGTTTCATGCTGATAAAAGAATTCAGAATAGATTTACAATTTAAAATATGCCAAACGTGGTTTAATTCAGTCATAAGCTCAGAAAAACAAACAACAGCAACAACAACCAAACCCCCCAAGACAAGCAAAAAAATCCCAAACAAACAAATCCCAAACTATCCAGACAGTATATTTCTGATTTTGTGATATTCAGATAGAACCAAAGAGCTTACACAGCTATGTGAGCTAAGTGGCATATTATGTGACCATAATAAAGTTATGGTGTAGAAATGTGAAATATGCAGACAAAGGTGAGTCTTCTCATTGTTCAGTGATAAATGGAAAGAGAGTGAAGTTACTTATCATCAATATTTATGTTTAAAAATATTATTTTGACAGCATTTGTAAGCATTCAGGAAAATCTGCATTAAAAATAAGGTCACATTCTGCTTGCAGCCTGAAATAATATGAAAAAGTTCATAACCATGGAAGTTTATGATGTAACTGTGAGATGAGTGGTAAATTCTATTGCACACCACAGGGAAATTTGGAAGGGTGTTGAGCTCCTGAGCACAAAAACCAGAACAAAGTTATATTTATAGAGAATTTCAAGATACAGGTCAAAATATATTCAGGAGGACAGTGTTCATACATTCACGAAAAAATGGTCGCCTTCTGTTTTAATTGACTAGTTCTAATATTTTGGTGTATTCTAAATTACTCATATTTGATGATATTGTCAAAGTAATTTCTAAGCACAAGAAACCCCTCTTAAATACTTCATTTCAATTGTTCTTGTGGAGAGACCCCTTGTTCAGATCTATAACATTTTATAATAAGATACCATTTTCCTGAGTGCCTAAATGAGCAAATAAACAAAAAAATAATTGTTTTAATTAGACAACAAGGAACACTGAATAAAAAAGGTAAAGAAAGAAAAATAGAATTTTCCAATTAAGATCAGAATCTTCTTTCAAAATTAAAAATCACATGTTTCTGTCAAAAATAATTCCTTTGGAAATTACCTTTGGTTACAGGAAATCTATGAGATCTTTTTATTCATAAGACTAAATCATATTCTATTGGCTGTATATTTATCTGCTATTTAGAAAAAAAAAGTACTAGGTCATTTATTCTGAATCCACAGTCTGCCTATTAGTATGAGATTATTTTAAATTATTGGAAACGCTTTCCATCTCACAATTAAATGGCAGCACGCTTAGTTTGCTGTTTGGCATTTACTTCCTCTTATACAATTATTTTAGTCACCTGCAGCCCTCCTCTGGATGCTGTTATCAACAAGCTATGTGATAACTTAGTTATCACATAGTGAATATGTGAAAAAATATTTTCTTGTGCATCACAGAGTTGAGGAGAAATATGGCATCTTGAAATGTTGTGGTCACAGAGATCTGGAGGGGATCCTTCTACTGGGGACTGGGAGGAACATTAATGCCTTATGATTTCTGCACAAACCATCTACAGGTGTTACTAATAGCAGTAGAAGTTGAATACATGCTGAGCACTGCAGCACTGAATGATTTCAGCTTGGTGGTTGAATGGGTTTTTCTCCCTGAATGTTTTACAGAACACCATTTTCACCAGGATACACACATGCAGAACTTCACCAACAAAAATGCAAACTGGTATTTACTGCAGGAAAAGTCACATTCAAAGTAGAAAGAGAAAAAACCACAACTTTATCAAACAGCTTGCTAGGGACAAAATGAAAGGAGGAGTGTTTAGTGTAGCAGTAAATAATCTAGATCTCAATATGACCTCCTTGTGAAGTCAATACCAATGTTTACTGATGTTTTACCCAGCACTGCAAGGGCAATCATTCTAAGTTTAAATGAAATTTAGGAGCACCTGCAAAGGCATAAGATATGCAAAACCCATGGAATGAATTTTTCCAGCCTTCTTGCTGGTAGCTCTTCTGCTATCACAAATTGCTATATTACCCTATACCTGCCGGTATCTGTTAAATCTTTCATTAGTACAAAGACATTTTTGTCAAAATAACATGATATTATAAAGTTCATATGCTTCAGACTCACTCTATGGACAACAGCAATGAAGTAAAACTCAAATATCTGGCAGCTATATTTCCACATCACACAGAATGTGATGTTTATTATTCAAGATGTCTTTTTTGGTCCAATTTACAGGCTGGGAATAGTCCTTTCGGCTAGCTCATGTACCAAGATTTTCTTCCCCTAAGTCAGCAAAGGGGCAGAGGAAGAGATGTGACATGTCTGGACCTCAGCTCAGAGAGGAGCAAGATGAGAATATTCATGCCCAGAGCAGGATACCTTTAAAGAATGTTGTTTCACCAAATCACTCAGCTTTTCACATTGTTTGGTTTGCTTTCAGGTCTCTTCTACCACTTGATGGAAAAAGTATACCCTAGATAAGCAGAAAGTTTAAGGAATTATTTTAAAAACTTCACTCAGATGAAGCTAGAAAAGTTTGCTGTCTTAGAGAAGATCTTACAAATAAGTTTCTTTTTAAAGAAACTTTCATTTTAAAAGTCACAGGCAGAAGCTTTCTCTCACCCTTGTTCATCTTAGAATTTTTCCGGCATAAGGCAATTGAGTTTCAATCTTAAAGCCACACCATTACCTCTCCTTTTAAAAGGAAACTTGTAGCAGCCTCTGCATTAAGCATCAGTGGCTACCATTTTCATTTACACACCTTTCTTTTATTGCTGGCCTTTGTTTGTTTGTGGGGGCTTTCTGCAACATAATGTTCACTGCTGATGAATTTTGGCCCAACAAGATCTTCTTTGGAAAGGGCTTGCGTCATTTAAAGTGTAAAAACTCTAAGACAGAATCTTGAAAAAGAGCGCTTGATCTCTCGGCTTGGTAGCTAGGAAAGTAGATGGGTAAGGGAATCAAGTTCCTCAACTGATGGAGGAAAATTAAATACAATCCATTTCTTATTTGCAATGTTTCCTTTTCACACCAACGGACACACATCAGCACAAAAAGTCATGTATCATACTCAGAAAAAACAGAGAAAAGTTAATACTGAGGTGGCATAATCTGTGCCTATGGAGGTTGCTCTTCTTGAATTTTGTATTTCAAAAGTGAGACTAGATGTTTTTAACTATTGTTGCACAGGAAAGATGTAGAAAAAAAGAAGCAGAGAGCAACTTCAGAAACTTGCAAGGCACTCTCTGAAAAGCAGGAAGAAAGATTTCCTTTTTGATAACTTTTGTTCTGTAGCAGGCAATTAGTAAAGAAAAAGCACTGTCTACTCATGGTTTTAAGGAGTCCCTGAAGAGCCTTGCATTGTCATGGCAGAAGCCATGGAGATACAACATGACCTATGCTAGAAAGGTGTAAAGCTGTTCTGTGCAAGAACCAGCTGGAAAATGAAGAAAACATGACAAATGAAGGCACAGAGTAAGAAGAGAAAAAATCTCTCAGAGATAAAGCAGAGGAGCAATAATTTTGCAATTAACTACTGCGAAGTCTTAAAACATAGAGAAGTGCTCTCATTTCTAATCTGGAGGAATAGCAAAACATACCACTGCAGTTTTAAAGCAGTATTCTCTCGGCCTGACCATGCTTCGGAGCCGTTTTCCCATAAAAGCACTAGGATTTCTAGTGCTGCTGCAAATAAAAAAGAGAGAACACTCTTGTATTGCTTGTGTATACTACTGGCAGGTGAAAAAATATGGTGGCCCTGAAATAATCATCATATTTTTGTTCTTTATTTCTTATGAAGCAATGACTTTCAATGCAGGTTTCAGCTTTCCAGGAGTTAGGTCACAAGCCTCTGCACACAATGCAGTGCTATATTTTGTTTCCTGTTTATAGCTTCCTTTTCAGGTGATCTCTTGTCCCTGATTATGTCAAAGGGCAATTCTGCTTCAAATTGCATCAATCTACAGACCTTAAAAATACTGGATTAAAATAGTGTACATAGTCTAAAAGGTGTTTGAGAATATCTGTAGGTTTTATACAATTCTTAATTAATTATTGTGCTAACTTTGGCTGGGATATAATTGGTTTTCTTCACAGTAGCTAGTACGAGGGTCATTTTAGGGCTTGTCCAGGAAACATTGTTGAAAACTCAGGCATGCTTTTTCATGCTTGCACAGAGCCAAGCCTTTTCTGTTCTTCACCCCACCCCAGCAGTGAGTGGGCTGGGGCGAGGACACAGCTGGGACAGCTGACCCCAGCTGATCAAAGGAATATTCCAGACACCATGGAATGGTCATGCTTAGCACATTAAGCTGGATGAAGAAGAAGGAAGAGGGGAACTTTGAGAATGTTGGTGTTTGTCTTCCCAAGTTACCATTATAAAGGATGCTTCCCAGTCTCCTGGAGATGGATGAACCTGTGCCTGCCCAGGGTAAGGGGTGAACGAATCTGTTTTTACTTTCCTTATGTGTGTGATTTTACCTGTTAAACATTCCCTGCATCTCAGTCCATTCTCACATTTTTCTAATTCTTTTCCCCATCTCACAAAGAGGATACTCTCTGGAGCTTACTTGCCAGCTAGGATTAAAAAACAATATTACTTGTTATGAGGTCATGGCCTCAGAAACCTGTTGCAAATTATAACAGAGAAAGGCCATTGGCAAATGAATTTTTTAGCACGCAAGACTGGTGGTAGATTAGCAATTTGATGTTGGTTTCAGCTTAAACAATAGGCCTCAAAACAATTTACTTCAGAGTTTAACTATCTTAACAAACAACAGCTGGAAGCTATAAATGGATTTTGGTTTCTCTAGCTGAGAATGGTTTTGTGTGTTGACAAACGTTTTTGTTAATGCCACCCTGAGAACAAGACCCAGAAGAAGATATGCTGAATTAGATTGTATATTTCTATCTCTCTCATGTGTTTTTGTTGGTTTTTTTTTTCTTTTTTTCTTTTCTTGGTCAGATGAAGTGTTTGTAGGTTTAAATTATTAGACTTTTTGGTTGAGAGTGGAAGAAGGTCTGGTATATTGATTATTTTTATACATAAAAAGCAGGATAGGGATGGGTAGAAGATAGGCGCAAAGTGGCTTAGGTCTGAGGTGTACCTGCTGAAGCTTAGCTCTGTCCAACAGATTGTGCACATCCTTGGTGAGGAGAGTACACATGTAAAAGCTGTGAGTACTTGTGTGGATCCAGACTTTAGTATGAGTTGAAAGAGAGGGCTGCAAGGGGCTGGCAGTCCCTGGTGGTGGAATTTGTAATGAAAACAAAGAGATCAGAAATCTTCAGTATTAGATCATTTACCAAGAGAGGTTGAATAAGTAAATTCATGAAAGTAAAGGAGATTTTTCAGGGACAAAACCATGGGAAAAAGTAAGGAAATTAGTCACAGAAAATGAAAAGGTAAGTGAAGTCCGTAACCTGAAATGCTGTACAACTTTCCAGTAATGATAAATTAAAAGAGAACAAAACAAGAAGAAGAAGAGAAAAAAACTAAACCAAACAAAGCAACCAACCAATTAACAAATCAAAAAACTCTAACTTAAAAAAGCACCAAAGGTTTAAGAAAAACATGGTTGCCACCAAATTTTAAAGTCAAGTGCCACGCTAAAACAACACATAGTATCAGGTCCTTCCTCCTCCAAAAAGAGTTGAGGGACAGTCCTGTTTCTTTATCCCACAGCAAAATCATTTGCGTAAGCAGTATTAACAAGGAACTTGTATGTTTCAAAATTATTCATGTTCTTAATACATCAGTTTTCAAGATGAAAACAAACTCTCTAGAAATGACAGCAGTGAAGTTAGAGAAAACCAGTTGTATGCTATATCTGGATACTCTGTCATTTTTCCCATAGTTCACTACTGAATTAAGATGACTTATGGAATTTCTAACATGCCCATCATTTAAATAAGCAGACATAATTTCTCAGTTCTCGGAAGGCACATGTTCCTTTTGATACAGAAGCCAAAGAGTACTCCGGCAGGGATTTAGCCTGAGTGGTACTACATCAGGCTATCTTTAGAGCCACTAGATACAGTAACACTAAAAGTGAGGATACCTATGATGCCATCGTTTCATTTTCTTTTAACCTTTTCCTGAGTCAAAATAACTACTTAGCTTGTGAATAATGAAGAGATGATAGGCAGTAACAGGTTGTCACTATGTACTTGAAGGAAAGTGACTTGCATTAGCATGATGAAAAATTAGGAATGTTAATCATGAAGATGATTTGAATTACCATCTATAATAAATCAACAGAAGGCATTGTCAAAAATGATCAAGTGACAAATCATAAAAGTTTCTCTCAATTCAGGCTTTACTGTTAGATATATATTCTATGAATAATCTGTGGCACAAAAGATAGGTTAGGAATATGGGATCCAAAATTCCTTATATAATAGCTTTATCTCTACATTTTTCTAAACACAGCTGACATAGCTGCTGACAAGTATTGTTTGACCTTGTATTAACCATTGTTTTCTTCACAATAAGTTACATATATTACAATTTCTTATTTTATTACCTTTCTTAACCATTGAAATAAAGTTGACATACTGAGTGTCTGAGACGGACCACTCTGAACTGAAGTTACATTTATAACATTTTATTGTCTTCATAAACATGATTTATAATATTCACAAAGATATAAAACCATGGCAGCATGCTAGTTTTTCTGTATAACTAAATGCTAATTAGTTTGTTTTTTCCTCGTGGGAGAGAGTCACTATCATGCTGCTTAAGCTCACAATTCAGAACAAAATTGTTTAGGTTACTTTTCAGAATTGATATTTTTTCAGAATTCTTCTCCATGTTTATGAAAGCATGCCATCATGAACTCATACAGAAACATATTTCTGGGGTTTTTCCATATAAAAACAGCAAAGCATCCCACAGTTATTTTTTCCAACAGTCTTGCCTATGGAAGTCAGTATGTGCTGATCCTAGAAAATTTACTTCAAAAGTTGTAAGCCGTAAGACTTCCAGGCTACCTCTGTCTCCATTATAAACACAGAAACTAATTTATTTTCTTAGCTAAGCCAGTGAAAAGAAACATTTGAACTTTGAAATTTACTTTTCTTTTTTCATTCTTATTTCTGTCCCTGTCCATTTTTCTTTATACTCCAGCTTTCCTCATTGTGCTTAGATACAACACATCTCTCACATTTATGTTTGCATCAAAGCATTAGATATTTCAATTGGAAGAGAACCTATCTTCTTATTTTTCATCCATCTTTCACAATTTTCCATCTTTGAGAAATCTTCCTGCTCTCATTCACCTCTCCATTTCCCAGTTTCTCTCTTTTTTGTTATTTTCCCCACTATTTAATTCATTACTTGCAAGAATCTATATTTAATGAAGTTACATCCTAGGTGTTCTGCTTATGGTCTAGACAGAATAATTTAAAAAAAATAAAAGTCAAGCCCAACATTTTTTATTCATCTCTTAAGAGAGAACTAGAACTGAGGTAATCTGAGACCTCATCCCTAACCTTCTTCTCACAGACTGTATGTGAGGTTCTGTGTCACAAAGGATGAACCAGAAATATTCTCAGCTGTATTGCTGAACTCTATGTTGTCAGATGTAGCAAACCAACCTGCTTCCACTTACCTAGGAGTAGGAGATGATCAAGGATGTTTGTAAAGCTGGTCTTCAGTTTGATTTCAAGAAGCCTTACCCTCACCAGAGCTCAATTCAGATGTGAATACAGGTGCTAACTCATTGTGAGTGAGGTTCTGACATTTTGCTAGATGCCTCCTCCTTGAACTTTCTGTCATCTTGACAGTAGAATCTTATTTGCAGCAAAAGGATAAGAAATCTGTGGCTTGACACCTTGTGACATCTTTTTATGGGTGATGAATTTCTCTTACATGACAGGTTCAAAGTTACCAAGCAATGGATGTATGAGTGGCACAGTAACTCCAGGCTTGCTGAGAATGACAAGAATGCATCAAGCCATAAAAATCAAAGCAATGTGACACCTCTTGGAATGGGTTTTTCTATGTACTTAAGTAGAAGTGAATATATTTTATTTCTTAGGCAAATTCTGTCAAAAGTAACAGATCCACAAGACACCATACATATATTTACTACTACTTTCAGCCCTTTAATATTTTAACCTTGATAGAAATGCCTCAATTTATGATAGGTCTCACTTTTCTCTTGCACAGACGATCAAAGATTTTTTCTAATCATTGTCTTGTCTCTTATTATCTTCAGTTTTTTACTTTTTTTTTCTCAGTCGGTTTTATTTCTATAGTTTACCTCTGCTTGTTATTTTAGATACCTATAACCTTTCTTACCTTTAGAGTCATGCTGTATAAAAGAGAATTTCACAGGGAACACACATGCTGATGTTTGGAATATACATACATAGGTATGGGAATGTACACACAGAGCCACAGAGCTCTGATTTCAGCAGAGAAAATGACATGCAAGGATTGATATGACTTGGTGTCAAGACCTCAGGTTAAGATCTACTCAAACTATGGAAAACGCAGGTGTCATGTCTTTTCCTTATGGAATTTGAGCCTGTGTTCCTGAGGCAAAAGCCTTGAAAGCCTGACTCATGTGCTCTGAGTTTGTGCACACTGTGTAATTCCTGCTGAAGCCAATCTACTTTGTATGGGCTACTTAAATATTTACCCAACCAGAGAGAAGCAGAATGTGACCATAACCCTAGCCAGGGCACTGAGCACAGTTTTACATTTGAAGGAAGGAAAAAATAATCTCTATTACAGTTTTCAATTCTTATGACATGGTCTATGAGGCACCTAGCCCATGATAAACTTAAAAAAAACCCCTCAAACCATATCGTAATTAATAAAAATATTTATAATATACAGAACAAATAAATATAAAACATAAAAATTTTAAATATAAATGAGATTCACCTACAAAATGAGTTCTATAAGAGGAGGTCACAATAAACTTTCTGCAGAAAATATACATTATTTTGTTGGTTTTATTTTTATTTTGTTGTTTTTCCTTCTTTTGTGAGAATATATGACACTTCCAAAAATAAAACCACTAAAAAGTTTATAATCCTAAAATATTTGGTTTCTACCCGTGATTTTTCTGGATTTGGAGATTTTTCCCTTGATATTTCAAGACAAGACAGTCCACAGTAAGTTAGGTTTTAGTAGCCCTAGTTAACTGAAGACCTTTCCATTTTTGACAAAATGTTCTGTCATTCTCAAAAGCAGGTGTAAAAAATTGCAAATTAAAATCTATTACTTCAGATGTAATGATTAGGAACCACTAATTTACTTTCTTTTTTGGCACTCTGTTACCTTTTATTGGTAAGAAATTAATTTGATTTGCATCTTATTTTTTCAGTTCTGCCTTATCTGACTACAGGCACAAACATCTAAATTCATCCTAGCATTTTGGATGTCTCCATACAACTGGCTCCATATAGCTTTGTTGGCAATGAAAGGTCAGACCTTTAAATGAAGTATGTTCTTAATTTTATTACCTGTATAGCTAAAAGAAATGAGATTCCCTAAAATGACCACAGATTTTAAAACCTGTATCTCTAGAATCTAAATTTGTTATATAACTCATGGATACTATTATCCAGTTTCTTCCTTTTTCCTTGGTTGGCAAAGATGCCTTCTCTGCAGCAGGTACTCCCGAGATACTGCTCCCTGAAGCAGGAAGATTCCCTCTGGCCTCCCACCATGATCTGTGGCTTCTCTAGGACTGCGGTGACAAGAGTGATCACACGAGTTGTGAATTGTCCTTGGCCTGGATCTGCTCCCAGAGGAGTGGAGATGCTGGCCTTGGTGACTCTAAGTGTTTCAGCACTTCTCTTTGGGGCTGTGCACTTTGGGGGTGGGAAGACTGCTGCCCACCTCAGAGGTTCTGGGCACCTCCTTCATTGTTAACATGGGTTTGCTGCATCTCCTTGTGTCTCTTTACTGTGCTGCTCCCTAAAGTAAACTCACTCACCTGGCCATGTGTATGCACAAAGCGCACTCCTGATAATGTGACCTGCAGCACCAGAAAATAGGGAGAAATGTTGACCATTTGTGGGTTCTTCTCTTCCTCATACTAAAAAAAAAGACTGGAGGGATTATATGTTGATTTGAACACTTGAATTCAGCAGTGTAAACAAAGAGAAATCAGAACTGTAAACTTCCCAGTGTCTGCCTATTACAGGATAAGGAGATGGCTCCTCAGGAGCCAGACTTCTGAGCGAAATAACAAATTCCAACCACAGGAGCTGAGTATCATCTAGCTCTTAAGATCAGTGGAGCTTTTTGTAGTTTACACTGTGTTTTCAGATATTTCTGCTTGGAAGAGCTGTTTTATACCTTTCTCTACTAAAAGTTATTACTCCTAATACAACCACAAAAGCCATTGATACAGTATGAAAATAATGTGGGTGGTTCAAATGTAGTATGGCACAAGCTTAGTGAAGCTGATCTTAGCTAAGATATTTTTAATTGATGTAAGCTATCCTGAGGTATTTTATTCTTAGGTTATCTACATTCTTTTCTATGGATATGAATTTTGCATGTTTGCATTTTAAAGAGTAATGAATTAACAGGCTGTTTGATGTTTTGGATTTCCGTCTTGCAAGAGCATGGCTGGCTGCTCTGAGCTGGAAATAGAAAAGAAAAAAGATTTTAAAGTTGTCTAGACTGCTCCTGTCTCAGGTATAGCAGACCATGAAGGCTTTATTAACATCTAAAATATCAACTTGTCAATATAATAAAATAATAGCACTTTAGTGTTCCATGTTAGAATTGAAAATTTTTCTAAAATTTGACAGATCATTCTAATGTTAATTTCCCCCCTAATTTTCAGTGCAATTTTTGTAATAATCTGGTAGATAACTCCAGTTATAATTTTTCCCATTTTCATGATAAAATATGGAAAATTCTTAATTTTCTTGAACAATTGTCTGTGGCACTGCTTTAGTAATTGTAGAAATGTAAATCATGGGTTGTATTTTTTTTTTTGCAGTCTTTGACATTAGCTGAATTGTATTCTGAATGCATTTAGCAAGGTACTTAAGCTATCTCTTCATGCTCTGAGTCACAGTGAGTGTTCCAAACAACACTCAACAGCCACTTTTTTGCATGGTGGCTAGTGCAGGCCCTGGAAGGAGATCATGTTGATCCTATCAAAGCAGACTACTGACACTTCTTGTGAAAAAGAAGAAGAAAAACAAGAATTAAAGCCAACAAAAATATACTGTAATACTTAAGATGTGGTTTTCATCTGCAACCACCTTCTTTCCTCATCTATTTCTTTTTCTTCTTTTCACTTAAAAAACTATTAGCAATTTTCTAGCACTACAAAGGCTAGTTATAGCTGTTGTAGCCAGGCTCTGCAGGATGAATGTATTATAGATAAAAACCCTCTTTGCACCCCTCAAATCCCATTTTCACCTGCACACGTGGTACTCACCCACAGCTCCTAAACGAATGTGTTATTATGCTGAGTGAAGGAGACTCAGATTCAGTGTGAGCCTAGCAAAATTACTTTTTCCCTTGTGCAATTTTAAGGCATTGTGCTTTGGAAAGTGTGGGAGAGGTCACTGTGTAAGGTCTAAGAGAGCACGGTGAGAAAGGAAAGAATGAAAGGAAAAAATTAACAAGTATTTAGAGACAAGAAGTTAGAGAAATATAAATTAATGTTGATGAGAAGTTAGAGGAATATTAATTACTTACAGGGAAGAGGAACAGCCACAGAAATTAAAAGCTGCAGAGACACAGTTTACTGCACTTATCCTTAATCTAGCTGCTGTTCAATTTACTTTATAGTCCAGAGAAAAATACTCATCTTCTGCTGCAAGGAGATGAAGATCTGAGCAGTTTAGATTTTGTTGTGGTTGCTGTTTATCAGATTCAAGCTGTGCATTTAGGGTAGTATTCTGTTTCGTGTGGATGTGGTAGACTACAGGATAGTAAGTGCATGTGAATATCTATGAATTAGAACTAATAAGTTTACAGATTAATTTCTTTTATCAAAACTTCAGATTTTGATGAGAAATTTTATACACATTCTAATGCATATTTTATAGAATAGTGGAAAAAAGGCTTCATCAAAGTTATAGGATATGAGTTTACCTTATGAAATGCATGGAGAAAAATAAATACAGACAAAGCCAAAAACCTAACATTTTAATTTTCCTGAATAAGGATTTAAATAATATTGCTGTGGATCTAAAGATTGCTCTTAATCAATAATAAAGTTTTATTTAAGAGAAAAGAGCAGGAAGTAGTATCTCCTCAGTAAAAAGTATGTATGTTCTTCTAGCAGGACCCAGAGATCCCACTGAATATAATACTTGCACATAAAGAAAGAAAATATGTTCCTTGCATAGTGGAATTAAACTGAGTTTCATAACTATTAGTAAATAAAATGCTAAATTAATAAGGCATTTTATCTCATTGGCAACTTGCTGTAATAATGTTAAGCTTCATGGATGACAACTGCATAGATATCAGAACAATATTTATTGTTATGTAGGCTACTTGTACTTTGATTACCTGTTTTTCTCTATAGACTTGGTATCTATTATTGCATTTTAAACATCTGTATGTCACAGAGATTTATTTGGAAGCTCTTACTGCTTTCACTTCTTTCAAAACAGTGACAGTTTAAGGGACCACTAGAAAATCCAGTTAAATACTGCAGCAAATGTTCTGCTTCTAAAAAGGTATTTGAGTTACCTTGGTGAAGGCTCATAAAGAAACATACAAATCAGTCTTCAATTTTATGAGAGAAGGGAAGAAGGGAATTCTGTAGAATTCACAGCATATAGAACAAACATCTAACTCTACGTTCATTCCTAAAACAAATACTCTATTCCAGCATGATTTTAATCTCTATTTTAGCCCTCAATAGGCAGTGTAAGTAATAGGATAACTGCCTTTTAAAATAGGTATTGTATTGTTTATAGAAATAACATTAGAGCGCATATCAATGTGGTACCTAAGATGCAACAGGAAAGATTTCTTGTTTATAAGATTCCCTTTTAAATCCATAATTTCAGTTAATCCATAAATTCAGTGACTACATATAGAAAGAAATACTGGATTTTCAAAGTGATATTCTCATCTGTCTACATGTCTTAGGATTTTTCATCTGTTTAGCATTATTACTTGACTGAAAAGCAAAGAGTCAAACAAGATTCATGATTTTCCTGTAATTTCTCTGTGTTTTTCTGTATTCACTAGAAGGAATGTCCAGTAAACCAGAATCAGAAACCAATACAGAGAAGACAA
Organism: Sylvia atricapilla; assembly: GCF_009819655.1. Taxonomy (NCBI): domain Eukaryota; kingdom Metazoa; phylum Chordata; class Aves; order Passeriformes; family Sylviidae; genus Sylvia; species Sylvia atricapilla. The sequence goes on from NC_089174.1 coordinate 28,388,821, forward strand.
TAATAGAAATTAATCTGGTTAGCAAACTGAAAAAAAATAGTTTTCTATTCTTATTCAGCTGAAATATTTAAGTGTTATTACCATGATGAATGTAGTAGGAAAAAATTGTGGAAGTCTACCAAGAATATCATCATAACTGAGAGTATGAGAAGTACAACCTGAAATTACAGAACCACAGATAATGTGAATGCCCAGTCCATGAGGAATCCAGATGACATCTGCACTGACATCTTTTTCTTTGGCAATGAGACCTGCTTATTGAAGAAAAATACTTAGCATGAACAAGTCTATAGAAAGTTTTGATGGATTTCTAGGGGGCTCTTTTTGTCTTTTGTGTGAGTAAAACAAATTCACCAGAGGTCATAAAAGGTTAAATGTGTAAGAACCAGCAGCATCTTCTAAAATACCTCAGCCAGCCATTTCTTATTTTGAAGAAGACTAAGGCAAACATGGCCAGTCAGAAATTCTCCAACATTAGATCACTGTCCCAAACATTTATCAGTATTGCCCTTTCATTGATTTTTTTTTTTCTGTCCTACCTCAATTGGGAGTGCCCATTTGTGACTCACTTCTTTACAAAACAGTGTGTACTTTACAGAATGTAGGATGAAAACTTTTGAGGATTTATCGTATTGGTAAAGATGCTTATCTTCCTATGTATTTGAATGCACTGAAACTAGGCCCAAAGTACACTGGTAAAACCTTCAGGAAATAAGTTAGGTCCATGACAGTGGACAATTTTGGAAGTCCTCTCCTGCCTTGTACTGCCCACATGATGGCACTTCATGTGTATCTGAGGTGAGATGGTGGCCATATCATGCATGGCTCTTCCACATTATGGTGAGCTCTTTGGCTTCTGCAAAAAGAAAACAGATTCAAATCCACCCTCTCTCAACCTAATTCCCTTCCTAGGCCTGCAGAAGAGTTTAGGCTTGCAGCCAAGCAGTGCATTCCAGTATAGATATAACCAAAAAGGGAGACTTTATCAGTGGTGAGTGATACTAAAGCATCATTGTTACAGAATGTCAGTTCACGATGAATGCAAAATTAATAGCAGCAAGTAGCTTGTTACTGCTCGTTACTTTTTACTACCTAAATCTATGCTTTTTGGGCCAAATATCCATTAAATTCAGAGATGATTATAAAATACCCCCTGTAAGCCCCTCCCAGCTGACATGAACTCTGACTCAGTATATGAGTCAGAGCATAGGCTATAGAAAAGTGAACAGTGTAATATAAAATTTAGCCTGGATTCCTCTTTTTCTCTTGAGTCCAGCACCAGCTTGTATTTTCCTTTTGGTCAAAATTGATAATTATATCAAATGGCATTGAAATTTGTGGGAATGCTGATCCTGAATAGAAAAGCTCCTTATGTGATTGCCTCAGCAAGGATTTCACAGATAGTAAACTGGATAAGCACTGTAAGCTCACTTAATTAATTATCTAGCATTCTCCCGGTTGATATTTGGAGTTGAGCTTTTGGTGGTACCCTGCTTCACAGAGGTGTGCTGACCAGAGCCAGCCAATAAAGAAATCTGCTCGTTCTCCCTGGGGTCTGAGTAAGATATATGAGAAATCCTGTAGTCAGGTATGGCTGTCTGATTATTACCTGCTTTTGTTCTTCATATTATCAGAGGGAAGATATGTAAGCAAAAGTCCAAGGGCAACCAAAAGAAATTTCAGGGTCTTGAGGTGATTTGCTGAAGGATGAGGATCACAGATAGTGTTTTCCTTGATCCTTTCACTAGGAGAGGAAAATATTGAAAGGAATAGGAGGGCCAGCCAAAACAAAAATGGAACAAGGATGTTGCTATGGGCAGAATTTCTGGATTTTGATCATGGGATGATCTATAAAACACCTGATGGGATGCACTTTTCTCAGGGTGTGAAAAGGGGTTTTGCACAGGAGTTAGCAGCCTGATTGGTAGCACTTTAGACTAGATTGGCTGAGGGGACAGGGACAAAACCAGGCTTGCCCAGGATAAGCAGTGGGACAGCAGGGCAAAATCTGAGGCAGTGCATGCTAATGAGCTCCTTCAGTTTGGTCTATGAGGTGTTTGCTACGATGAACTGCATTTGAAATGCTCCTAGTCCAACATGAAGAACTAACAAGAGAAACTCAAAGCTTTGGCCAAGTCCAGACAAATGGCACCAATGACATAAAGAAAACAAGCTCTGGACTGGTGTGGATGAGGGGTGGTTACAGCTGTTCATAATGAAAGGCAGTGCTGAAATAACACCAGCTCATTATAAGATGAGGATGGTCACCTCACAAACAAGGACATAGATGAAGCAGAGGTATTGAATGTATTCTGTGCCTCTGCCTCCAACACAGATGATGGGCTCTGAGGGTCCCAGTACCCTGACCTGAAGCACAATAACTGTAGGAATGATAATCTCCCAGTCAACCCTGAACTTGAGTGGAAGTTGCTGCTTTGGATAAATCCCTATAAATCTAAGGAGCCTGATGGAATTCATCCAAGAATACTCAAAGAGCTAGCTGATATCATAACAAAGCATCTCTCAGTGACTTCTAAAGGCTCTTGGAAAACTGAAGAGCTCCTAGTTAACTGAAAGCTAGCAAATATTCTCCAATTTTCAAGAAGCATGAGAGGGATGACCATGGTAACTACAGGTCTGTCAGTCGTATTTCAGTGCCCCTTAAAATTACAGAGAAGGATATTCTGAGAGTTACTGAAAATCACCTGAAAAACAACAGAGTCGTTGGTCACAGCCAGAAAGGCCTCATGAAGGGAAATTCCTGCTTGTCAAATCTGATTTACTCTTATTAAAAGGTAATCCTCCTTGTTGGTGGGTGTACAAGGGAAGCCAAAATATGTAATCCCAGTGTTCTTCAACATCTTCATAAATAACTTGGACCCAGGACTCGAAAGCATACTTGGTCAGTTTGTTAATGACACTGAACTGGAGGATTTGCTGAGTCCCTCAATGGCAGAGAGGCCCTGCAGATATGTTTTGACTAATGATTTTCAAATCATTAGTCACCAACTTCATGAAGTTTGAGAAGGACGAGTGACATAAGCTGGCTCAGAAGTGGGGCAATCTTGGATGTATGGACAGACTGGGGAATGAGATGCTGGAAGGCAGCGCTGTAGAAAGGCACCTGGTGGTTCTGATGGTTGGTGAGCTGAATTTGAGCCAGCAGTGCCCTGTCAGCCAGGAGGGCCACCATGCCCTCAGGGGCGTCAGGGGCAGCATCGCCAGATGGGCAGGGGAGGGAAATGCCATGCAGTGCTCTGAGCTGGGGTGGCCTCAACTCAAATGCTGGGGCAGCTTTAGGTGACACAATGTAAGAAAGACACTGAGCTGTTAGAGAGTGTTCAGAGGGCCACAAGGGTGGTGAAGGGCTTTGGGGGAAGTGTTGCGAGGAGAGGCTGAGGTCACTTGGTCTGTTAGCCTGGAGAAGAGGAGAGTGAAGGGAGACCTCCACGTAGTCCACAGCTTCCAGTAGACAACTGATCCCTTCTCTTTGGTGACCAGTGACAGGACCTGAGGAAATGGCAGGTATTTCTATCAGAGGAGGTCTAGCTTAGATATTAGTATACATTTTTCACCTAGAGGGTGGTTGAGCACTGACACAGGCTCCCTGGGGCAGTGGTGACAAGCCTCACAGAGTTCAAGAAGCCATTACACCACACTCTGAGACACACAGTCTTGGGCTGTGCTGTTAAAAGCCAAGATTTGGACTTTAATGATCTTTGTAGGTCCCTTCTAACTCAGGATATTCTATGATTCACTGTCATTTTGCTTATCTGTCCTAAAGAAAAAAGATTTAGATAGTAAAACTCATACGAAACAAGAAAAATAGAAAGGTAGTTTGAATTACATAATATTTTTATTCCCTTGGGGACCCACTTCATTCCCCCAGTCTGGTGATGACTAATATAGCTGGAGAAGGAAAGTTATTACCAGATAATGAAACCTGTTTATTGTGTCTTCTGCTATTAGGATGAGCTATTTTCCTCAGTAGATTATTTAGGATATCTCAGGGCTAGCATTTCTACTGCACATTTTGCTCATTTCTGCTTCTTTATTCATTTTTTCATGATAAGAGGAAAAAATGCCGTCCATGACCAAAAGAAGCAATTCAAAGGTAGAAAGTTTTCTAAAGTTCATAGAATCCTAATAAATTCTGGGAATGTCTGTAACCACTGGGACTGATGGACTATACCAATTGCAGGCAGGCTTTGTCCATAATTATTTGATTCAGGGGTTAGCAATGTCAAGAAGTTTTAAAAATATGTGTATTATTAATAAAAATGTACAACAGAAGCACTCTATACATGTGCCTTGAGGATGAATAGAAGAAGATTTCATTTAGCAGTCTTGAACAGTGCAAAAATTCAATGCAGGTTTTTAGGGAGCTACCAAGTAAATTGCATATTACCTCTCCCAGTGCAATTAGGTGTTTTTTCCTTCTCCATTCCCAGACTTGGTGCATTTCCATTGCATTTTTCCATCTGCATTCCCATTCCTTGGTTCATTCCATCTCCATGTGCCCTGCCTTGGTGCACATGAAAAAGAGTTTTTATTTAATTTATTTAATTTTAAGTATAATTTGAAATATTCCTTTCATGGTTAGAAGGTCTAAACAAAAGGTTTCAATCCTTCTACAAATAAAATGCTATATTTATGTAAGACATTTTTGCATTTATCGCTTTTGCATTTTCTGATAGAAAACACTCCACTGAAAACTGTATGTTGTCAATAATATTTGGAAATTGGCATGACAAAGAAATTTTTTAACTTTTATACCCTTAAGGTTTTTAGGCAGTTATTCCTTAATAAAATTTAGTACATGCTGGAAAAATTAATGAGATCTCACAAGAAGCAACAACTTCAACCTTTTTTAAAATTTCTCCATATCACTTGTTTTTACAAAAATATCTTTTTATCCTGAAGGAATGATATAATTAACCTTTTTTTCACTTGTAAGTCTCATCTTATGCATATTTTGTCTCTCTGTAGTGAACAGGGATTAATTATGCTTTAGTCGCAATTCTACCATCCACTGGGCAGTAATATTGAGGTTTGCTCAGGAGCAGTACTTATGAGAATGATCAGTACAGGTGGATGGAAGAAGTGATAGGCACAAGGAAGTAGCAAAAAGTCATCAGGTTGAAGGGTGTTAAAACACAGAGGTTAAAAAAATAAAGTTTTATAATTTAAAAGGCACACCTTGCACCAACAATAAAACCAGATAATTTGTCTGAGGAGGGAAAATGAGGGATGAGAATTATAAAATTGCATTCAGTATATTGCAATATATATTGCCCAGTGTTCTGAAAACTTTGTTGTAGTACTGTTAGCCTGATCTACTCACCTCAAGCTCATCCTCAGTTTTGAGCTTTCTTCCCAAAAATCCCTAAAAATTGAAGTTTTGTATGTATGTATGTGTATATATATATATATATAAAACTTCCTATGAGAAGCATGTTTCCAGACAGATTTGCCGTGTTAGCACATGAATAAAACAAAGCATTATGGGAGGCCAGATACCCAGCTTGTGGGCAGCTTTAAAGTGCTAGCTTTATTCAGCTCTTACTGCTTTTGACACTGGTTTTTTGGTTGATTTATGTTCTTCATGAATTAGGCAGTTACAAAGCTTATGCTTTTGCACTAAAGGAAAAGATAAATCACATAGGATGAATAAACAGACTTGGGGTTTTAATACAGTAAGAATATAATTATTTTTAAGTTCTGTCAAGTGTTGACAATCTGGTAGTAGAGGCATAGGAATGCTGTTTCTTTTTTAATATATTTCTTCTATTTATCTGCTTTTAAAATTACAGAATAAACTTTGGTATTTGTCCTATCTTTACATTTTTGTCCCAGAAACCTACAGATACTTACAGCTTGTGGCAGGGTTAGAGAGGAGAAATGTCAACTGCTAGTCATGATTAATCATCATAAAGGGCTGAAACCTGTAAAAAAATTGTTTAGATTAAATGAATGTTGACTTTTTGAAAGTATTTATAGAAATACTCTCTGAAGCAACATATTTTTGTGCATTATGTATTTAGAATGCTCATATAGAGCACAAGAAGGGATAAAACAATCAACTCAGCAAGACATGGCGTCCTCTTTGCAGCACTGTCTAAGAGGGAGAGTTAAGGAGCCTGAAGAAGCTCTATTACCTATCATTAAGTGGAAATATTCCATTTCCTGTAGTACATAGTGTGGGGATACTGGCAATACTTTTCTGTTAAATAGAAATGGTGAATAATCTGCGCCTGTAAGGTCTTTCATTCCAATAGTAGTAACAGAACCCAAAAGCATAGAAAAAAGAGAACTGTTTCTTGCCACTGTTTTCCAATGATAAAACAAAAATAGGAAAGATACTGTCTACTTAGAAGCATTTAAGACAATAAATTCAGGTGAGAGTCATGTTTTTCCACTCTATTTGTTTCAGAATCTATCCTCAGCTTTCTGTTCATGTTTATTTCTCTGAGTAAATTGTCACTGTATAAGGAAACATCTCCTTTGATTTCTGTCACCCATAAATTCATATTATTTTTGGTTTTACTCGAACCCTTTAAGATGGAATCTATCCTTCATGGTTTGGCAAACCAGTATCTCTTGACAATTTCCATAAATACCTCAGTACTAACAGAAACGATCATTTTAAAGGAGAATTTAAAAAATTCTGTCCATAGGCCTTCCTTACTCTAATAGTACTAACTGTTTCAAGAAGTTCCTGAATGAATCTGCAATTTGGTGACACAGACTGTTATAACAAACACCTTACACATTCCCTTACTTCAGTTTCACAGAGAGCTGTATTGATCTGAAATCAATAGTATGAATATGGAAGGCAATGGCAAGAAGACAGAAATGGCACTGTACTGGGATAGCTGTGTCAAGTTAGGGCAGAGGAAGCAAATTTCTGGTGGAAAGGATTTTTATTTTTTTTAGGAAAATTAATAATTTCGAATAGTTTAAAATGAAATTAAACTTTCAATGTGTGCAGTTCACTGAGACTTATTTTACTCATGCAGTAAAAATGCAAATTTTAGGTAAATTATAACAAAAGGTCACTTGAGAAATAAAATGGTTCTGAAATTCCCATGAATTCTTTGATTTTTTTTCCTGACAAAAATGTTTATTAAAAACAACATGTATTCTCACAGCGTCACTGACTGAGCAACTTTGCTCCAGGAAGTTCACCTAATTTTGCTTTATTTAAGTTTATTGCATAAAAAATCAGTAGATACACTGAAATCACTATGGGCATGCTACATCTTCACTCTTTTTTGCTAAGAACTGGTAGCTTCTGACAGACTTTTTAGGACTACTTTTCACATGCTTGAGTAGTTTGCTCTTAGTACTACACTGAAAGTCATAGTTATACACTATGGCATTGTACTGAAACTACAGAAGTGTCATAGTAACTATAAGCCTGACAAGAAATAGATTGCCACAGAATAGAAAAAAACAAACAGAAATTTATTGTATTAATACATTATATCATTAGACCAAAACTTTTACACAGAACAATGCAAGGGAGAAGGAAATGTGAACTTTGCATTGACACACTTGGCAGAAAAATGTCATTCAGAGTAACGACATTACTCTCATTAAGCTGGAAAAATGGGCCACTATTCTTCATCTGGATCCTTTGCTGCTTTTTTCAGAGAGGTTGTGTGTGTCAGAACAAGGGTCAGCAGCCCTAAGGTGAGACAAGAATATCAACTGGTCATGAGTGGAGACCCCCTCTAAGTGGACAAACACAGAGCAGCCTGGTCTAACTTCAAGAGCTGGTTTTCAGCACAGTTCTGGACTAGCTGGCCAAGGACATGTGCTAGGATTGAGCAAACCTCTCAAAGCATAACAAACTGTTACTTCTATCTCAGCAAAAGCTTTGGGTATGGTTTAAAGAAAGAGGTGGCTTCTTTTGATTCGGTGAAAGTGCTTTCCAAAACTGTGGGGTCTACAGTGAAAGGAGAGATGTATTTGAGCTGACTTCTACACTCCTACAGAGATGTTAGGAAGATATGTCAGAATTTTGTTATGGAAACAGAATATATTATGATGTTTTATTTTTCTTTTTATTGAATTTTGTAATTTAGACAATATACTGTTCTTATAGCAGACTGTTGATAGAGAAATAATATAGGAGAACTCAGAGATGATATTGAATAACACTGATATGTCTTTCTTTAATTCTTACATGAATTCAATTTTCTGTGGTGTTCTAGCTATAAATTTTATTAAATGAAATTTATAGCCTTATGGATTCTTAAGAAGTGCCCAATTTTTTATTCCCAGCTCTAATTCCGAAGTAGAGCTCAAATCAAACATCTAACAAATCCTCAATTTCAAGATCAAAAGGATTGACAAGATTTTTTTTACTTTAATGACCTCTGTGAATTCAAGGTTGTGGTGGGTTGACCCTGGCTGGATGCCAGGTGCCCACCAGGCCAGACTACCTCTGCCATCCTCAGCTGGGCATGGGAGAGAAAATACAAGAAAAACCTTGTGAGTTGAGATTGGGAAAGGAGAGATCACTCATGGGCCTACTCATCTTGGGAATTTAATTTAATACTACGAAGACTTTGTCATGCAAACCCCCACTCGGGGAAAGGCAGAAGTCTGCAGACACTTTAAATGAAGCCAGATAAATTCTGTCACCCAAAAAATGTAGTTCACCTGTGCACTTTATAATTTCAAAGATTTTCATAACTATTCAGCTAATTGTTTGAACACTTCTGATTATCCAATTCTGCAAGAGAAAATATTTAAATTTATAAATTCTCATAAATTACTGTGATTTTTTTATGTGTCTGTACGTGCATGCAGGTGTTTAATATGCATAAAGTAATACCATTAAGGGTTCTCATTTCAATATCCTAATGATGAATAAAATAATTCAAAAAATTGGCAGAGCTTGTAAGTTTTGTTTTTTTTTTTCAATCTCTGTGAAAAAAATAACAGAAGTGCATAATTTCTTTGCTCTTCGGGCCACTTTTAATGAATTTATGGAAATGAATGTATTGCATATAATGTAAAAATATAGTCTTGTCAGTTAATAATTTCAAATGTGATGTAAAACTCCTAGTGAATTATCTGTGAACAAAAGTTATCCACTTACTGCAAACAAGGTTTCTGCATAAAGGATTAAATGGCCATAGTTGAAATTGTTTTCTTATGAACTAATGATTACGTTTAAAACTATTTTTCAACTCAAAATGGAGTGTAATATGACAATTTTCATGCAGTAATTCTAATAAAACTAATAAAGGTGGTGTCTGGGTTTTGATCACCAGACAAATTATACATAAATGCATTCAGGTCTGGAGGGATGATTTTATAACTGTCAGAAATTTTTATCAGAAGTATCACTTGCTTCTGATGATCATGTGCTGTTATTTATACCTAAAAAAAAAAAAAAAAAAAAAAAAAGAAAAAGCATGGAGGGAACATGATCTCTCTTGGGAAATCATTCAAGCATCTTAAGTGAAGAAACAATGAGCCTATGTAATTTTGTCTGTATATGCCTAAAATATTCGTCATTACCTCAGTATGGAGGTTAACTATTCACTTTAGATTCAAACTTTCTTCATCTTCCTCAAATGCCTCTTACTTTCATATCATATGCTTTAAATAGCTTGCAGTTTTGCATCATTTCAGATTATGTTATTACATCTATATTAAAACATTCATCCTTAAAATTTTAGCTTGTTTCAGATGTTTTTCAAATATGAAGAACAGATTATTTTTTTTTCACTTGTTCAGCTTCTTTCAAAGAGCCCAGCCTTCTGTGCTGTTGTTTGTTGTTTAAACAGAGATCACAATCTCTCTAATATAGTTATTATTCAGAATTATCCATTAATTTCCTCAGTAAAATAGCTTTTGTCTGTAGATCAATGAAATTGCAGGAATCATAAAATTATAGAATTGGAAATAGATTTTGCATACAAGGCAGGCAACTATATCCTAATTAATATATGAAGAAAATGAAAAAGCAAATTTCAAATGTTATATGCAATACACTATAATATTTATTATTTACAATCTGTTATTTATGCAAATCATCTACTGAGATACATTCCTTATAGACCTTACCAGTGTAACAAAAAAAGTTTATTACATACATTTTCAGTCAAACATTAAACACAGGAATATTTGATTATGTGATCCAAAAAGATTTGTCAAGTTGAATTATTACAGAGGTTTGGGCCTTGGGCTCCTAACTGCACTATCTCAACATTTATAACCATAGAGTGACCAAGGCTGGAATAGACCTCCAGGTCACCAAATCTAACTGTCAACTTAGCACCATGTTCAATTCTAAACTATGTCAAGTATCACATCTACACATTTTTTGAACATTTTCAGGAATGGTGGCTCTACCACTTCCCTGGGCAGCCTGTTCCAATATTTTACAACCCTATCAGTGAAAAAACATTTCCTGATACCCAGCCCAAATTTTTGCTGGCACAATTTGAGGCCATTGCCTCTTGTTCTGTCGCTGGTTGCCTGCAAGGAAAGGACAACAACCACCTGGTTACAACCCTCATTTCACGTAGCAGCAGAGAGCAATAATGTTAAACCTGAGACTCCTCTTCTCCTGGATAAACACCTCCAGCTCTCTCAGCCTCTCCTCATAAGTCCTGTAGTCCTGATTGTTCCCCAAATCTGTTGTCCTTCTCTAGACTTGCTCCATCCAGCACCTCAATGTCTTTCTTTTAGTGTGGGGCCCAAAACTGACCACAGCACTCAAGGTGCTCAGTAAATGGGGATGCTCACTGCCCTGGTCCTGCTGGCCACGTTATTTCTGACCCAAGCCAGGATGCCCTTGGCCACCTCAGCATATGCTGGCTGATGTTGATGTTGAGCCATTGCCAACCAACACCTCCAGTCCTTTTCCACTCGGTAGCTTTCCAGCCTGTAGTGCTGCCTGGGATTGTTGTAGCCCAAGAGCAGGACCCAGTTTTTTACCTTATTGAGAGTCACACCATTGGTCTTGGCCTATCAAACCAGCCTGTCCAAATTCCTCTGCAGAGCCTCCCTGCCCTCCAGCAGACGTTCCTGCCCAGCTTAGTGTCATCTGAAAACTGACTGAGGAGGCACTCTATCACGTCATGCACAGAGATATTAAACAGGGCTGTCTCCAGCACAGAGCCCCTGGGAGCACTACCGAGCCTGGCCTCCAGCTGGATGTAATTCCACTCACCTCTGCCCTCTGGGCCTGGCCACCTAGCCATTTTTAAACTCAGAAAACAGTATACTCATCCAAGCCATTGACTACCAGTGTTCTTCAGAATTCTGTGGGACACTATCTAGAGCTTTACTGATGTCCATATTGACATATCCACAGCCTGCCCCTCACTCACTAACCAGATTATCTTGTTGTAGAAGGACACCAGGTTGGTCAAACAGGACCTGCCTGGATCTGATCCTTGGCTTTTCTGTATGTGCCATGTAATCACATTCAGGTGATTGGCTCCATAACCTTCCCCAGCACTGATGTCATGCTGACATCTTCCTTCTGGCACTTCTTATCACATTTGCCAGCTTCCAGTCACTTGGTACCTCCCCAGTTACGTAGGACTGGTGGAAAATGATTGAAAGTAGCTTGATGAGCTCTTCTACTGCTTCCCCAGTACTCTTGGGTAGATCGCACCCAGCCACATGGACTTCTGTGATGTTAAGTAGCATAGCTGGTCCCTGACCATTTCCTCATGCACCATGAGGGCTTTATTCTGCTCTCTGTCTCTCTCTTTCAGCTCAGAATACTGGGTACCTTGGTGAGAACTGGTCTTACTGTTAAAGATAGCGGCAAAGAAGGAATTACGTAGCTCAGCCTTTTTCTCCTCTTTTTTCACTGTGTTTCTGCCATATCCAACATAAGGCAGAGATTCTCCTTGGCCCTCCCTAGAGTTGCTGCTGGTGTAGTTGCAGGAATATATTTTATTGTCTTTTACAGTTATGCTCAGATTAAGTTCTAAATGGATTTTGAACCTTCTGATTTTCTCTTAATAATTTCACAACAGCCTTCTAGTCTTCCTAAGTTAACTGCCTCTTTTCCCCTTTTGCATCTGCCCCTTTGACTCCCTGGATCTTAAGTGAAAGCAGTTAGATTCTTAATCTGAATAAATTATTAGATACTTTTGAAACATTACCAAATTTTATCATTCAATTAATTTTGAAACTCCTAGAAATAATTGAGTTAATTCTTTTAATATCTAAAACTTTTTCATTGTTTCTTTTAATATGCAATAGAATTAGAGTAAATCATAAAGTATGATATAATAACAGATATAGAGGAAGGAAGAATATTGTTAATTTGGGATAATTTCAATGCACTATTCCTAAATTGAGGATAACTGAAATGCACAAGGATTCTAATTTTTATTTATAATTTCAATCCAAGATGATTTATTTGTTCTCAACTTTATTACTGAAGTACATTACACTCTAAAACAGATCTCTGTTCTGCCTGCCTATGGATCATCAGCACGTCTCTTTTGCTACGAGCCCGTCTTTGTAAATACATTGTTAAAACACGTTGCACAAGAACAGTTGCCCATTGTAACTGATTAGGAGATGAAGTTAATAATTGCTTTTCAATGAGTGTAATGAACCAAGTCATTAGAATGCATATGTTAATACAAATGATAATTTCTCCTCTTAATTACTATCAAGACTAATACTTGTTGAAGAGATATCTGACCTCATCCATCTAGCATTTACCTTTTATGTCAATAAATCATAATGTCTTTCTGTGAAGGAGTCAATACCTGCTTATTGTGAGCATGATGAATACTTATATATAAATTTGTATAAGAATATATTGAAAACACATGAAGAATTATGAGGAATAAGATTTGATTCAGAAGCTAACATTCCTACCTTGTTAAAAGACCTTGTAACAAGATTCAATGTTATTTTTTAAAAGTTTTTCCTATTTTTTTGCTTACTGATTTATTCACCAGCACTTTCTGTATTTTTCTATATCATATATGTTTATTGTTCCCATCATTTTGCTTGAGATAATTTCAATTTGTTCTGAACAGTGACTGAATATTTTAAAATTCAATACAAAATATGATTATCTCATACAAGTGCCTGAGCAGGAAAAGAGGTTATTTTCTTCTTCTGTGACAGGATCAACTGTGCTATCTACAGATAGATATAAATGGCTGTAACTCTAAAACCAACAGGCCTTGTACTTCTGCAGAGCAACCTGGTCAGAACCCACCTCTTTTACACTCAAATAACCCTATGTCATCTGAGAGACTTTCCCCTCTCAGATTTTTGTGTCAATCCTGTCAAACACAAAACCAGGATAAATTTATTGGGTTTTTTGGGGTTTTGGGTGGGTTTTTTTGGTTTTTTGGGGGGGATTTGTTTTGGTTTTTTTTTTTTTTGTTGGTGGTGGTTTGGTTTGTTTTTTTTGTTTTTGTGGGTTTTTTTTGGTTGGTTTGTTTTGGTTTTTTTTTTTCAATTTTGTGTAAGCAGTGGACTATATATCATCAAAAACAGAATACATGGTATTTACTTAGCCTTAACATTTTTATTGTATCTTTTCTTCCTTCACCACTATGCAAAAACTCAAAGTTATTCCTTTTGCAGAGTATTTATCTGTTGGTAGGCACTTGGTGAAGAAGATTACATTTTAAGTCTTTAAGTTTCATGAGTGCAATACTGCATGCTTAAAACTGTATCTTTGATATTTAATGGTGTCATTTAACACTTGAATGGGCCATAGCCAGGAATAAAATTTACTTCTGTGTGACTAACAGGTTTGATTTTGCCAGGAGTGTGATAAGATAAATAAAAGGTGATTAAAATTAATGAAGCTGTGAAAACATTGAAAGCATCATCTAAATGGAGAATTTTTAAGCCTGGTGAGTTTTCAAGTCTTAGGAGAGCTTAACAAAATTCTTACGAAATTCCTCACCCTAGAACATGCAGACTTAAACCAGCCGAGTTTCATTCCCATATATTTTTACTGTACTGAAGACAATAATCTTTTTCCCTGTAAGGTTTCACACTAAAATGAAGCAGTCAACTCCCTGGAATGAAATACTCTCAGCTTTCAATCTGGCATTTCATCCTGGTCAGTCAGCATGCCAGCCAAACAGCAAGGAGCTTGTGAGCTCTTCTACCACAACAGGCTGGAAAGGGTGCAAGATGGAAGTATGAGAAATGCGAGATGAGGTTTTCAATGATTCACTAGTCTTTTACTTCTGTGGACAATATTTGATCATCATAGTATCTTTTCCATCTGTGGATAGTATTTGACCATCACCGGCCTTCAGGCATTTTAAGTGAACATGCTATTCATATTATATTGAACAATTGTGTTATTTTTGTAGAGACAGCTTAATAGAATCTTGAGCTCCACAAAGTCCTTTTGAGTATGTTATTGGCACTGTAGCATGATAAAACTTCACTTGTGAAGTTTGAACTCTCACCTGTGCAGGATTCTAGTGTTTTGTCTTTATTATGGCATGGGAATAAAAAAACTATCAGGAGGAATCCTGAGAAGGAGTATCTTTTGCTCCCCAAAAATTTAGTTAATCACAAAGGCTAAACTAACTTCATAGAGTATGTGAAGAAATTCTTCTCTTTCCTACCCACTTGTTTTTATGAGCCAAGCTGCCAGCTTTGGTCCTGGAGATTTTCCAGAGATGAGTGTACTTTATTCTGTCTATCTTGAGCTTCATATTCACTGGCAAATATTCTGCCCTCATCTGCATATCCAGAAATAAAAAATGCAAAATCTACCTCTACCCAAAAAATTTACTTAATGAGGGGATTTTAAAAGTCCCTTTTGAATGGTAATAAAGTCCAGTGACAGTGACCAAGGAAAATGAGACCTTGCTGCCCGTATTAATTTCCTGAAAGACCTGATGAAGGATTGATATACTCCATACTTTGTAGTAATTTCTAAGAATGCAATGCTAAAAGCATGCTGATTTAGTCTGTATAGCACTCAACAAACTATACGTGTCCTACAAAAACTACAAAACAATCTGTCAGGAGTAATTATTTAAAGTCCTTGGGGAAGCTGATGGATTGCAATTGCCATGAAGATATCTCTTCTGCTTTTTAGTAGTGACAGGACTTGGCTAGACTTAAGAGTGCAGCTCATGTTTTCTGGGTCAAGCAAATTACTTGATGTTAGAAAATCATCTAACATGTAGATGGACCTTTACATATACATCGCACGGGAGTAAATGAAAATTTCACATGCTGATGTCTGATAGCAAACTTGAGAGCCATGTGACCTCACCAAGAGCACATCGTGCTGAGAGGATTTTGGCACACTGACCATTACTGTCACACCGTGCATACACAGCAGAGCTTAACCATATACGTAAAAAGTGTGTGTTGAATTCTCCCTTGCTGACTCTAACTAATCAAATTAACAAGATCCAGGATAATATCACCCTTTTTTTTTCCTTAAAAATAAAAGCATGGGTTCAGACACTAGGATATGGTTTAGGTCAAAACGAAAAAGCATCAATATTGAAAGAGTTCTGGTAAAATTTGGATCTGCGGGCCTAAACTTCAAGTCTTATCCGAGAAGAGAATAGATTTGATATTCACCTGATCATTATTTCTATAGTATCCAGAAAAATAAATCCCAGATCTGAAGATCTATGTGCAATAACTTTTAAATTACTGGATTTGCTTCCAATTTGGGATGTTGTGACTCATGCCCTGTTTAATCTAATTAATATGGGAATTAAGATTAAGGCTGTAAAACAAATCATACAAACATATTCAGATAAAGATATCTGAAATGTATTCTCCCACTGCTTTTATAAAAGCATGCTGTGACTCTTATATAGTGGTCTGAAATAAGTGATATATGCCTAAAGTCCTCAGTAAATAAAACATTTCAGAAGAAAGCAAGGTGTCTTGGTACTTATCATAGTCTTTAGTATTTGTTTTCAAATCACTTTTTTCAGGGTAACTGTTTGTTCAGGTTTCTAAAACACCTGAATGTACAAGGTAACTAACACAAGATGCAGGATTACATCTGATGTATTTCACATCAGTGTACACACTGATGTATTTCAACAGTGAATTTGCAGAATACTATGTTTTTTATTAAAGCTGAATCTTAACTAAAATTCAAATAGATACTAAAATTCTACAACAATTTGCAAATGTCTATGTCTTTTTATCTTTTCGGTGATTCTTTGTAATCTGTGTTAGATTTACTGGAAGTGTTTAAGTATATGCATTTTAGAATAAATCATTAAGATAATATTTGGTTACAAAATGATGAATTTGCCATTGACTATGAAATCATTCTTTCTGGAGATGAAACTTTAAAGAGGTTCATCTGAAAAGCTGAAAGAGCCTAGGGAACACAAAGCTCAGCTGACTGACTTTGCATACCTTCATTAGTAAGAACTTTGTATTGCCTGCAGAAATTTAATATTTTTACATTCAAATCTTCTCCAGCTTAGGGAGATGCATTATGGTGCTAAATTTGTACATGGAAAAAAATCTCTGGATAACGTTCTGAATTAATATATCTGAAGGCATTGGAATTTGTTACACTGCATTTCATGGAAGTCTATAACTCAAAATCAGACTAAGAGGAATAGAAATGGAGACAATAAATGTCTTTCTCAATTTTCCATTAAAAAAAATCAAAGACTTTTAACACATTTTGCACAAGTTGATTAGAAGGATGAATCATAATAAAGGTCTTATAGAGTAGTTCTCATTTTACAACTTACCACTTGTACACATATTAGCCTTTTAGGATGAAATTGTTGTTCCCAGAATTTTATAGAGTTTGATGATCAAGAATAATTATAAAAATAGAAAGGAAATATTCACAAACCATACTGCTGGATTTTGCATATCTTTAAATGAATAACTTTTCATCTTTTCTTCAACTCATAAAAATTTTTGTCCTTTTTTATAATAATGCCAATTATCTTGACATGTTTTTGGTGTGAAAGCAATAGGGGTTCCAGGAAAAAAAACCCTAATTTAAAAATACTTTTATAGACACTTTCCTAACTAGATGGAAGATTTTGTACCAGGCCAACTGTGCAGTTGTTTTTGACTGGGACTCCTGCTCATATACAGACGTGTGTAATTCTCCTGCTCGAGACCTGATGATCTCGTCCTACATTACAGAGAGATGGTTGAAGCCTGCAGTCTATATCCAGGAGAATTCCCACTGCACACACAGGGTTTAATGACTTCAGAGGAAGCTTTGTCAGCAGCTCTGAGACAGGAATTATTGCTGCCTCATGACAATGTAGGCATCAGACAGTTATCCTCTGTTCAGTTTTGACCCAACAATTCATTTTTATGCAACTCCAGACATTAAATGTTTGCTTCTGTTGCTCAGTGTAGCTGTTCTCTCAGAATTTTCCATGTTTTTCTCTCCAGTTTTTTATATGCTTGTTCTAAAATTGTTTCTTTTAGACTGAGATTTGCTATTTCAAATAAGGTTTTTCCTGGTCTGAAAAAGGAGAATGGAATTTGAAGTAAAACAGTCTTATAAAGCTAAACTCAAACAGATATATTAAATTATGTTTTATTGAACCTTAGTGATCAGATGTTTTCAGAAGCATTTTTTTCCTAAAATACCAAACCCAAAACATGGCTATAAAACCATTTACTGTTACTATGTTTTTCAAGATTAAAGAGTTTATAAGATGAAATTAACGTATCTGAAACAGGGCAGATATCACTAATGGTAGGCTAGGTAGAACTAGATTAAACTAGATTGAACTCTCCCTGTTTAATAAGGCTATTCTCATATTTATTTTCACCACAAAGAAATGTGTATGCACATTTAAGCTATAACATCACCCTTTTAGAAGATCATGAGGTCACTTTAATAGAAAGGACTTAGATATTTTTTCACATGTAATAATACTAAGGATTTAAGCAGTAAAAAAAAAAAACCAGGAACTTGAAATTACATTTCTCCTAATGAGCATTCATGAGACATTATTATGACAATACATGTGACAATAAAAGAAAGGGTATTTCCTTCTCTTGAAAGATCATATGTGAGACATCATTGAAGAAAGAGATTAAATTTATTGCATTGATTGACATGCAGAATAGGTACTTCTCCCTAACTCCATCTTTTTAACAACAGTAATAAATAAGACTTACCAGTTGTCAGTGAGAAAAGCCATTCATTCTTCAGTGACTGATCACTGACAAAGGTCTTTGTGGGTATTTTTCTGCAAAGCACTCTCTTCATGTGTCTTTTTCACAATGGCCATTTATTTTTCGGTTGGCAAAGTAAAATTTTCAATAAACTCATTATTCTCATTTAGACTCTATTTCAAGTCAGTGTTTGTTTGGTTTCATTCTTTAGAATATAAGAAGTGTGCCCTGGCATTAAAAATATTGTGGTGATTCATTCAAATAGAATGTCAATATTCCATTGAGGAAGTGCAGTAATGAAGAGCAAAACAGTGACAGAAGAGTGAAAACAGCAGGTAGTTCACAGATAAGGGTGAAACCTGAGCCATGTCCTCCAGAACTGAGGCACAGCAGGGTGCTTTCTCTGACGTTGTCTCAGAGCATCCTGCTGTGCCTCACTGCTGCAGGGACATATGGTGTCTGAATTCCTCATCTTTACAATGTCATATCTCACCCTTAATACTGTCTTGTGTAAGAAGAATACAGAACAGGGCACTACCAGGGAGCTCCTATAATCTGCCCACCTGGAGAGTTCATCCTTAGAACAACAAAAGCTTGAACATATAGAATGTTGGGAGTGTAAGAAGGTAGACATAAAACCAGAGAATTTATAGTGTAATGACTTAACCATTAATGGGTTAAAAGAATTGATTTGTGAAAGCTGTTTTTTTTCAAGTATCAGGGCAGATGCAGCACAAATTTATGCTTGCTACCCTGATGTGAAAACAATCAGAAAATGAACTGCAGAGCAGGATTGCTTTTTAGATTCAATTAAAACCTGGGTATACGTGTCTGTATGCATTTTTCTCAATTACT
Organism: Sylvia atricapilla; assembly: GCF_009819655.1. NCBI lineage: Eukaryota > Metazoa > Chordata > Aves > Passeriformes > Sylviidae > Sylvia > Sylvia atricapilla. Next base: position 28,407,808 of record NC_089174.1, read on the forward strand.
TCTACTTTTCTCTTTGGGCAATTCTAGCTTCATTGCACCTGGGGAAAAAGAAAAAAAAAAAAAAAAAAAAAAAAGAAAAAAAGAGGCAGAACATTAAATTCAGGTAAATGTCATTCTCTCCAGTAAAAATAAGAAGAACAGTTCCTGAATACCAACATGGAAGAGATTTCTCCTATTTTCTATCATATTCTGCATTTACTGTGAACATGCCAATAGCCTGGATTCACTCTCAGAATGTAGGTTTGGGGGGAAAAAAGTAATTTTCTAACAGCATTAAAATCCTAAACTGCAGAAATGAAGACTTAAAACTTCAAGTCCTGAATGGGCCAAACGAGAGAAAATGCCAGCACAGGAGAAGGAAACATCTTGCATTTAATCTGATAAAACTGTTGAAAATGGAAGAAAATTGCAGTCACATTCCCTGGAGCATTAATGTAATGCTTTGAAGAAATTGGCATGTCATCTCTAACAGGCCAATGTTATTTCTAACTGAAATACACTTTAAGGTCCATAGACTGATGTTAATGAAATATGGAGAAAGATAATTCATCCTCAGTCACTCTTTTCTAAATTGGTGAAATTGAATTGGTCATGAGATGGTATGAGTATTTAGAGTTAAGCCCTGACAGTGTATTACTGAGATTCTTGTTTGTATAAGTCACACCCAGGGTGTGTAAACAAATATCCTTTCAGCCCCACAGCCAGAGCTCTTGTTCACCTTCCCCACTGAAGTGACAGCAGCATGGCAGATAAGTGTTAACCAAGTTGAAAAGTATGCTGATACAGCTCTGTCACTCTGGTTTCTCATCTTCTTACCCCCTTAGCCTGCTCTGCACTCCATCAGCGAGAGAAAAAATGTGGAGTAAACCAAATAATTGATATTAATTGATGATTAATAGTATAGAAGAGGTTGGATTTCTTCAACTTCTGTGTCATGAAAGAGGGTTGTACTCCTTACTGTATAAATATATTGTCAAGGAGAAACTTGAGCTTCTTCTTAGCAGTACTTGCAACATAAAACTGTTAGAACCAATTTTGGATCTATCACAGAAATTTTGTTACACAGATATAGTAACAAAAATAACCCTTCAGACATCCATTTATAATGCCAAACTCTATGAAAACTTCAAGAGTTCCCAGCTGCTTGATGTCAAAAGAAACTGCTCAATTTCCTAAAACTGTGTCTCACTACTTGAAGGTATTTGATTCAGAAAAGATGACATCTGTCTGGTTACTACCCAACTTTTTCATGATGACCTTCTCTTTCTGTTCAGATGTCTACCAAAGCACTGAGAAAAGCACAATAATAAATCATTGTCTCTCATATTAGGCTCACACCAATCGACACTGACACAAAATTACCTAGTTTCTAGTAAATCCCTGTAACTTGTATGGTGGCATTTAAAATGTTAAAAATCACAAGTCAAGATATCATCAAAAGTGCTAAGTTTAAGAACTACTCAGATGACCCTCTGTTATCTAGAATATAAGAGACATCATTCACCTGATGTCTCTTGTTGCATCCTCTTCAGTCCAAAATATCAACCAGATTTTACTTGCATTCTGTATGCATTAGGAGGAATAATTTCCCCTTAACTTACTGATGTCCACAATAGCCCATGGTTTTTAGACTCCAAATTAGTCTTTACAAAAAGTGGGAAAAGTTTGGCTGGCATAAATGAATTTATGCACCACTCAGAATGGCAGTTTTCAAACTGTGAAACTGTACACAACCCCTTGAGGGTTTTGTCTGAAAGTTCTTAATCCCCAGGCAATAGGAAGCCAATTAAAATTCCAGCCTAGAAAATTTGGACTATATAGAGTTTTATCCTTTCTCTTTATTTTAATGAAGAATTATCATTAGTACGATATTGCAGCAGAAAAACAAGATTTACTGGTCCCATTTCTGTCTGCTAAATTAGGAAAGCCAGGAATAATATTTTTAAAATAATATTCTTAAATAAGGCATGACTATGCCTTTCAGTTGAGCTTAAGGTTTACTGGAAATTTTGAAGCAATTAGTCATTTAATATTGTAATAGAATTTCAGATCAATAATTGAAATGTCACTAGCAAATAAAGAAAGCCATTTGGAAGAGATAACGGAGTTGTCAGGTAAATGTCAATCTCTGATATTGTAAACATTAAATATGCCCAAAAATGAATGCAGTGATTACTTCAGGTTTGACAGGTAGGAAGGACTGCTGAATATACTCATGGTAAACATTATTATATTAGCATTCATTCAGACAATATTGCTACTTGAACTCAACCCGGTGTCTGTACAATCCATCCTCACTCATATACATTCCATATTTCACTGAACAACAAGTACAATGTACCTAATCATATATCCCAATCAGGAGAAATGCCCAAAAGAATTGAAATGGAAAGGTAAGTAACCTCGCAACCAGTGCTAGAGAATTCAAGGTAAATTATTGTACCCTCATCATATGGTGGGATTTATTGGCAAATTTATTATGAGCATGTCCTATACAGAGCATAGTGTTATTTTTTCCTAGTTTACAATCTAACCTACAATTTCTTTTGCAAAAGATTAAGTCAAACACTGGCTGTTTAAGCGATTGTTAAAGGTCGGACGCAGAGGAATAAACTTCTCCTGTCAAATAGTTATTAATAGTATTTGTTCTTCATCATACTTTTTACAGCTGTACATCTCTTCACCTGATCTCCAAAACAAATACGCCGTGAACAGTATGAAAACTTTCTATAGGATATTAGTTATATTTTCCTCAAGAAATGTGAATCTTAGAGCGTCTGTTATTGTGCCAAAATATTGTTCATTATCAGCTGATTTAGAAGCTGAGAACAAACCTTTTTACTGGCCATTCTTATTTGCTTTATAGATACCATTGTCAACAGTATTACTACAGTATTCTAAACATCATGAACTTTGGGTTTCATGGAAAAGGGTGCAGGCGAAACATTAATAATGTATAACTTAGTATAGAGATTATTATTTTTCCATGCATCCTACATATAACTTAATTGATATAGCTCAGTTTTGTTATGAAACAGCTATATGCCAGCCTTCTGTTAAGAGAAATGTTTGCCAGTTGACTGAATTTTCCCACATATATATTTTTGTATATGAGTTGATCCTGGTAATATGATGTCTCTAATTATTGTATCATCACAGCATCTCATACAACTATAATCTAACATGGGGAATATTGCTGCAGTAAAATAAGCACATGATAGAGTGGGGAAGGCATGTGATATTGAAACAGAAACATAGTTTATCATTAAAGTTGTTAGGGTATGTGGAAGCACTGTTTCTGTGATGACCAGTCTATAGTTCACCAAATACTGTAGTGTCAGGTTTGGTGAAAAGTCTGTTGAGATGATTCCAAGTTTCTTTCTTGCTCGCTGACTTTTCAGGATATGAGACTATTCTATGGCCCATTCAGGACCTCTGTGAAAATGGGCTAAAATCATTTTGTCTCTTCTGGGGTTTTCTGTAGGAAATTCATACCACTTCCTCCTGTAAGTAGAAGGCTATGGGGTCAAACTCATACACTGTGAGTTTTATTTGCAGCTGGTAAATAGAGGCCCAGATTGAATTACAAGAACCAAAATATAACCCCCTGTTTTAATGATAAAAGGGTACTTTGAGTTCTGATTTACTTAGGAAATACTGCACCTAACTACTTTTGGTAATTTAGATTGTTTGACAGATATCTCTACCCCCACACACATATAACTGCTTTTGTTTATCTGCTGATTTAAAAGAGAGGTCAAATGTTCAGTCTTTCCTTGGAAGGAAATGTGAATTGTTTATGCTTGAGAGGAAGAACTGGGGGTTGTCTACACATTCTGACTGCTCCATTTGATTCACTGAGGAGAAGTGTTTTTAGACTGGGGCAGCAGAAGCACCCAGCTGAAGTACAAAAAAATAATCAATTCTCCAGAGGGCAAATTCATGCAAAAGCAACATAAAAGGATGAACTGTTTGTGTGAGAAGAATAAATATTCACATGCAAATGAAATCCCTGAAGTTTATGAAGCAGTTCCATGCTTAAATGACTCACTGTGGAATAATCACGTGAAGGTTCAGCTCTAGTTTATTCTGCCACAGGGAGTTTTGAGAGCGTTCTTTACCCCTGAATTTTTTATGACTAAAAGGTCTGAGGAAAAAGAGGGGGTTTGGGATCACTTATACATGAAAACATGTTTTGTTCCAGAACTAGGAGTTTTTTTCTATAAAACTCAAGGTTATGTTAAATATTTCGCACCTGCATATAAAAAAATTCTTTCAAGTCCTTCTAACATGTATTAGTCTTAAGTCAGTAGAGGATGTAGATCAATAGTCAAGGGAAATCACAAAGCCTTTTTCAAGGACTTTTCAAAAGGGTTTCTCTGGAGCTTTGGAATAGTTTCAAAATACCTTTTGCACTACAAGAGAAGAATATTTTCTTAAAAAAAAAAAAAAAAAAAACAAAAAAAACACAACCTAAGTGTAAGAGCTGCACCACCTTGAAAAGTATGTTATTTGTAGAACCCTGTGTTTTGATTTGATTTTTTTTTTTTTTAAGTCTATTAACAAAGAGGGTGGACTCTTGTACTTTCAAAGACAAATGGGACTAGATTATAATGGTGCCTTTCATCTACAGAGCAGTTAGTTGGAGGGCAGCACAAAGTGTTTTGTCTAAAAATTAGTTTAAATGGCATTATCTAATATATATATATATATTGCTGAATAGACTTTTCTCCTTTTCTCATTAAAAAAATATTCTCTTTTTATAAGGATCTTTATGAATCTGCCTAATCATAAAAGGAGCACATTTCTCTCCCTTTACAAGGAACTTTGTAACTTTTAACAGATAAGGAAGTAAGTGATCACTTTGAAGCAGCTTGCTTAACCATTAAAATTAAATTTTAAGCTCCTGGCCCAGCATCTTATGAACGTAATGGAATTTGGAAATTAACTTCGGACCAGAGAGACACAAGCTGAGAAACTTAAAAGGCCTGTTCCTTCCATATTAAGAGTTTACATCTCATTCACAGAGTTAAAAGCTGATGATGATGAAATCAGATTGTGTGACCTCCTGGAAAACTCACCACTGTCCATTCACACAGGCTTTTGCAGCAGGCTACTTCCTCAGACATTCATATTATTGGCGCAGAAGAGGCCCTTTCCTTCTGCATTCGGGTTCCAAATGAGGTACAGATAAGAAATGTAATGTACAGATATGAAATTGGGAGTGAATGGCTCTGACTAAAGAACTCAGGCTTTGTTCTCATCTACTGCACAGGTGTGCTCAAGGCTTCATACTAAGAACCAAATTAAACAGGTCAGTACCTCACCTACTATGGTCTGATGCCTGTAGAGCAATCATTAAAGTATAACTTATTAACTGGTAAGCAGGGAGTCTCCTGATTCTAAAACTTGCTTTATTCTACCCAGTCCCTCCATGCAAACTTTTAATAATAATTCTGCAATTCATGCCCCTCCAGTCATAACAGGCGGGCAGCTATATATTTTTGTGTATATTACAAAGGTAGTACCTCCCCTATTCTTGTATTTCTTATGTGGAACACATGTATACTTCATTAATAGCTGTTCAAGTCCTCAATATATTCATTATTTTAATAAGTAAGATATAAATTCCAGATGATGTTGTAAAACTACACAGGTATTACCAAAAATGGAAGGGACTTCTAGGTTTACCTCTGGAAAAATTAAGCAGGCGTTTCAATAATTCCCAGAAGCACCATTTACCAAAACAATTAACATCTTCCTTTGTTTTCTTTAATTTCCACAGAGACAGGTCTGGAGCCTTTTGGATTCCTCCTGGAGGAATCTGCTCCTACAGCAAATACAGAAAAAACTTTCAAGAAAATCTGGAGCCTGCAGTTCTTCACAGTGAGATAGATCAGTCTTGATAAGCTGAGGAATAAGAAGGATGATTATCCCTTTTTCTATCCACATATAACTTTAAATACTCACAGTTTGAATATGCATTTCTCTGTTTTCCATTAACCACTAACCAATGAATAAATCAGGATGATTACACTGCTAGTGGATGTAGCTGAACATGGCAGTTAACCAATTTTGGCCTCAAGGATGTGTTTGGGTCTCCTCTTGAAAAGCAGTGCTCACTGAAATATGCAATAGCACACATAACCTACAGTAATGGACAGGGCAATGTCCCTATAAGAAGGAGGAGCAGCAGAGGGGCTCTGTTCCTCTCAAGAACTAGCTCCTGAGTAAATAGTATGAGATCATGTTTTTCAAGAGGGAGCATCCTACCCTTAAACTCCAATTTTCATTCAGCTTGGTTCAGTTTTAGAGTATGGATTTTGCATTAAAACACTTACTAAGTAGATCTTAGTCAAAGTCTACCATATCACTTTTGTAGCTGGCATCAGCTGAGTGGTGCAGTTGACACTTCCGAAGGACAGGATGCCTTCCAGACCTGGACAAGTGCAAGGAGTGAGCCCATGAGAATCTCATGAGGTTCAACAAGGCTAAGTGCAAGGTGCTGCACCTGGATTGGGACAGACGAGAATCTGTCAATCCACAATGGGAATGAAGGCATTGAGAACAGACCTGCTGGAAGGACTTGGGGTTCTGCTAGATGAGAGGCTGGACATGACCCAGCCAAGGGCACACACAGCCCAGGAAGCCAAACGTGTCCTGGGCTGCATCCAAAGCATCGTGGGCAGCAGGGCGGGGAGGGGATTCTGCCCCTCTGCTCTGCTCTGCTGAGACCCCACCTGGAACTCTGCATCCAGCTCTGGGGGCCCCAGCACAGGAAGGATATCCCCTTGTTGGAGTGAGTCCAGAGAAGGCCAACAAGATGATTTGATGGATGGAGAATTTCTTTTATGAGAAGTGTCTTTTGTGAGCATTGGGATTGTTCAGTCTGAAGAAGAAGGGAAGGGAAAGGAAGGGAAGGGAAGGGAAGGGAAGGGAAAGGAAGGGAAGGGAAGGGAAGGGAAGGGAAGGGAAGGGAAGGGAAGGGAAGGGAAGGGAAGGGAAGGGAAGGGAAGGGAAGGGAAGGGAAGGGAAGGGAAGGGAAGGGAAGGGAAGGGAAGGGAAGGGAAGGGAAGGGAAGGGAAGGGAAGGGAAGGGAAGGGAAGGGAAGGGAAGGGAAGGGAAGGGAAGGGAAGGGAAGGGAAGGGAAGGGAAGGGAAGGGAAGGGAAGGGAAGGGAAGGGAAGGGAAGGGAAGGGAAGGGAAGGGAAGGGAAGGGAAGGGAAGGGAAGGGAAGGGAAGGGAAGGGAAGGGAAGGGAAGGGAAGGGAAGGGAAGGGAAGGGAAGGGAAGGGAAGGGAAGGGAAGGGAAGGGAAGGGAAGGGAAGGGTCCTTCTCTTGGTGAGGGACTTTTTACAATTATATGCAGTGGCAGGATGAGGGGGAATGGCTTCAATCTGAAAGAGAAGATGTTTAGGTTAGACCTAAGGAAGAAACTTCTTGTGAATGTAGTGAGGCACCAGAACAAGTTGCTCGGAGAAGTTGTGGCTGCCCCATTGTTGGCGTCTTCAAGGTCAGATGGGATGGGAATTTGAACCACCTGGTCTAGTGAGAAGTGTTCCTGCCATTGTGGGGGATTTGGAACAATGTGTTCAATGTGTTCCTTAAGGTCCCTTTTAAGCTAAACTATTCTGTGATTCTATGACCCAGCAATAGCACTTCTAAAAACTCCATAGAAAAGAAATTTTGATTTACTTGGGTAAAAGAACAAATAAAAGAATAACAACATATTGTAGTTCTTGTTTCAGGAGGTGAGGTAAAATTTTCACTAAACTGAAGGTCTCACTCCAGGACTATTTTTTCATTTTAAGTTAGACAATTACTGCAAGACTGAAAACTCCACAAATCATGCCAGGAGGAGAAATTGGTTAAGTCTTACTTATTTTATTTTTTAATTTTGCTTCCCCTAGGGAATTATCTAAACTCTCTGCCATTTCTTTTTGTACTTCCAGCTGATTTAACTTTATGTTCCCCTTTAAAAAACATGTACAAGACAGCAGGGGACTTTCTCTACCCTTCTAACTTGATGGAGAGGATGGAAGAAGGGATGGAATTTTTTTTTTTTTTTTAAAGGATATGTGTTTGAACTCCAGCAAGCTGATATTGAAAGTACTTCCTGGGCACATGTTCTGGCCTGAGGTCACTACTAGAAAGGTGAGAACCACATCTCCTCTAGCAATCATTATTTTAAATAAATAAATAAATTCTGCTTTACAGTTGAAAAATCGTTGGAGTTCTGGATCCTTGACAGATGGAGGAGTTACTTCAAGCCTTTTGGCAGGTACCTGGAACTTGGAAAGCTGGTGGAATTACAAGTTTACATACTAACTATGATAGTTGCATATTCCCTTTCAGCATGTCGGGAAACAAGTCTGAGGTTCCTGGTTCATTCTGTGGATTTTAGGGGAGGTAAATAGAGGTCAGGTCACTGACTAAATCCACTCTGTGTATCAAAAGCCACACACACCTTTCCTCCTGTTCTCAAACATATTACCTTTTAAAACCCGACCTTTAAAATGTGCCAGTTTGAAACTGACACCTCTAAGCATCTCTTTCTTAAAGATGCAGCTGTTTTAGTGTGGGTAATTCTCTTCATACAAGAAGTGTTTAGGAGAGTAAAGTTTGGCAAATGTCTTGTGTCTATGGACTCCACTTTTTATTTTGTCTTTCTCCTAATTTGGGGTACAATTTTTGTACTTTTCATTCCTAAAAAAATAAAGACAGGATTTTATAACATAGCACAAGAAAAACCTAAAAAACAAAAACAAACAAACAAACTACCAAAAACCACCACCACAAAAAACCAACCAACCAACCAAACAAACAAAAAACAACAAAAAAACCCCCCACACCCAAAAACCCCCAAACAAAAACAAAATTTAAAAAAAAAGTCTTTTCAAAGTGTTGAAAGGGGTGTTTTTCTTATTTTTCACCATGCTCTGTTCTTGCCCCCAAGTCTGTATTATTGATAATTGCCTGTTCTCCTATTTAGTTGCTATTGCTCAGTATATAACACAATAACTACTGTTTTGTACTGTATAAAACACAATAACTACAGCACACAGATCAGAAATTATACATTATATTTTCATTAGCATTTCTAATAACAGCTTATTCCTAGCTTTCAGAGTGTTTTCTAATTACGAGCATGAAACAAAACTCCTCATATTGAACTTTCACACACCAAGATCACATACAATTCAAAAATTTATTTAAAAAAAAAGGTTTGCCTTTTTTGTTACATCTATAAAGCCTTTTTTAAAAATTATTTATTTACTGCTCTCTATAAAAGATTGTATTTTTGTTTATGCAAAGAAGTAGGTTGTTTGTTTCCTGTCTGACTCACCTTAATGGTTAACCAAACCATTCAGCCTATTGAATCCTCTCAAGGCTTACTTCAATGGACAATGTATCTAGTACAGGAAATATTAAGCATATGCTTTATAGTGCCTCTGGGCACTATATTAAAATTCTGGTATACCAAATGTACATTACACAGCTACTATAAATAAAATTTGTAAAAACAATATATGCTGATAACATTGAGTGAAAATACTTATGACTTTAACCAAAATCAAAATTTCTAAGATCCTTCACAGATAAGCTGCATAGTCTGAGTACCTTTCTGGATACTTTAACAAACTCTACAAGATGGGAAGTGTGACAGGAAAAAAATCACTATGGGTGCCAAATATATGTCTTCATTAGATTAAAAGAGAATATGTTTAGTTTTAATTCTGGCTACCTTGTGATAGCTATAAAGTCAATATTGGTACAGCATCCAGACTAGAAAATTAGAGTGAGCCCATGTGCAGCTGAAGAACTATTAAAATATTCTCACTTAAAGTGAATGACTCTTGTTCTCCTGTAAATTTCAGTTGAATCATTTGAACTTGTTGAATAAATCTACTAGCCACTCAAATAAAATTGAGTTATACTGCTAAGAGAGTTGAGTATGAATAACAGATACTTGCAGAAAAATTAAATATTCCTGCTCCAATTAAAACCAGAAAACCTGCCTGGAAGTAGCTGAACACAAGTAGACAACTCTGTAGGTTTTCTTTTTCTTTTCTTTTTCTTTTCAAAAATATGTACACAAAGACTCATAAATATAAACACAAACACATTTTTTTCTTTCCTGCTACTCTATTCATACTATTAGAAAACAGATTTTTTTTTGGCTTGTGAGTAAAATTATGCACCAAATAATTTCTTTTGTACCTCTCTTTAAATTATTTTTGTTGAAGCTAGCTCCTAAAAGCCAACTACAATCCTCCAGGAGTCACCAAACCCCCAGATTCTACTCTGGAAGCATGAATATAATATATTAACATAGTGAATAGGAAGATGTAGCATCCCACATAACTCTTTTGTCATGTGGTATTGCCAAACTAGGAAAAACAACTCATTCTTCTAATCTCATCTAATGAGATATTCTGAATTTTCTTGGGTTTTCTTGTTCCAAATTTGTTTCTTTTCTTTAATCATAAGCTTTATCATCCAGTGAAGAAATTAATCAGATCTGAAGATATCTTACATAATGTTTTTTGAAAGACTGAAAGATGAAAATTACCTAAAAACAAGCTACTGCTAAGGAATCAGTATTCATTACAGAATACTTGACTTCTGCATTGATTTTTCCCTCATGAATGACAGCAAAAGGATAAAGAAATTAGCATAATATATATAAATGATTTGCCATTATGGTGGGTGAAAAAATACTTCCCATAGTTTTTTTTTTTTTTTCATTTTTAAATAACTACAAATTTATTAGCTATTCCAGTTATATAAATGTCTGGCCAGGGAAGGAAGTATGCTCTACACTCAGTACTTATTTGAGATAACACCTTTTTTTCTGTCTAGACTGAAATGGTTACTTTTTAAGGTTGGTTTGATTATTTTCTGATTCTTGACATAATATTCTTAAAACTTGGCTAGACAGAGCTTTAGAAAATAACATAGGATTTCCAAGAGTTAACTGAGTGAACTTGGTCAGTCTCTTGGTCAAACAGATTCATTAGATTTGTCTGTTTCAGTGACCTTTTGACTCACAGTCATCTGCATTCTGTTCATGCTTTATTTCATTTTCTTTTACTGGAGAGCACTTTGGAATGTTTGTCGTGAAAAGAGCTACATAAATATTAATGTATTGATAGTGTTATGGCTTTTTGAGCTTATTTTTCATTTCACAGGTTTTAAGAACTACAAAATTTACTGACTATACAGAAAATACAGTATAATGGACTTTCTGAAATGCCTTGAATGAGATAAAATACATGAATATTAATCCCATGGATGTCAGGGTTCTCTTGCCTGTACACGAAATTTTCTGTGCCAATCCAAGATTTTTTTCTACTGTGCAATGTTTGCAATGAGATGCACTTTATGCCTCTTGTCTGTAAGTAAGCACATGTTCCTAATTACATTCTAAAAAGTTGTATGAGTTTTATATGCAGAGTCTACTCATCAGGATGCACTTTGTACCTCAAAAGACTGCAGAGAACATGTAGGGAGACATTCACATGGAGCTGTGTGTCCTACAGGTAGTGTTAGCAGCCATCCGCCAACATAGAAAAGCAGAAGCAAATTCAGATTCTGAATGGCATTAAGTGATTGTGCTTTGGGGATGTCGACTCCGATTCCCTGTCTTCCTTTTTTCTTTTTTTTTTTTCCTCTGGTAGGTATTCTGCCATGTAGGCTAAACAGCTAGTTTATAAGCTGTGAGTCTCATTTATCACGCCACGGGAGGGAAGCCATCAGAATCTGTAAATCTGTAGCAGAGCACCTAATACAGACTAATGAAAACAAATGGACCTCGAGGTAAAGGCTACTCACAAATCTTAGCCCATCCAACTGGTTATAAAATCTTGAATGTTGAATCTCCCAGAATCTTAGATAGCCTTTATAAGGCAGCGGCCAAATTCAATTGAACCAGATGGAGAATGCATTGGGTCTGGATTCTTCTTACTTCTGATTTGTATGGGTTGTCAAGTTAGAATGAACTGTAATAATTTTTCCTGTTAAAAACAAAACTCTGAATACTAACATTCCATGTTTAAGAGAGGAAGGTGGTGGATAACTGTCTTTTTTCCACTCATTCAGCTGCAGTCAATTATATCTATGTTCTCATAGCTCATTGTCCCTTGTTTCTTCACCATTGTTCACTGTCCTACTGCATTAATATTTTTCATTTTTGCCTTAAAAGCTCTGGTACCCTTCCCCTGTATTTTTTTGACTGACTAAGATATAAGAAACCAACAGTCCTCATGAATGTTTTTGCAGATGCATAAAACAGACCAGTCCTTGATATTCTTCCTGCCTGCAATCAAAACCATAGGTAATTCTTAATGATAAATTTTGCTGAATACCAAGCCTCAACCAGGAGAATCCTGTGTCATCAAGTACAAAGAAGTCTTTATTTGAAGACACTCTGCAGCTGTACACAATCCATCCATCCATCTGAACCTGCATTATATCATCTATCATCACTATATCATCACAGTCTGAATATCTTGACCTTCAGAACACAGAGCAAGATTCAATTGCTAACTCGAGTGATTGTCAAAGTTATACAGGGATGCGCATGATCACAAGTATCTATTTATGTTTTAATGTCTAACAGTTCTTTCAGAATTTGTTGGGTAAGTGCATTTTAAAAACCAATCAATAAATTAATATCTCAGGCTCACTTCAAGGGCATAATTTTTACCTTCCTCCAAGTCATTGTTATGACAATATTGCATATAACCTCAGGCAAAGAGCAAAAAGTAGTACAGCAGAGTGGGAAAGATGAGAACAATAGCTGCACAAATACTTTGCTGTTCCATTTTATTTTAACTGAAAAATAGTGTAAAAAAAGACTGTAAAACTGAAAGGATCTTCAGGTAATTTGCATATTTAAACAATATTTCTAATTTAAGCTTGGGCAGAATTACAAAGCTGAGTATGAAAATTAACTTTATTTTGCATTTTTCCACTGTTAAGCTGTTTTGGGTTTTTTCACACCCAAAGCTGGAAGGCAGTTACAATCTGGTTTTCAAAGCTTCCTCCCACCACCACAGGAATTTTATTCCTTCTAACAGAAAAAAAATAGGCAGCTATATAAGTTGTTGAACTATTGATTACCATTTTTTGTGTGAAGGTTATTTACGGATAAAAAAAAGAAAAAATAAAACAACCCAGACCTCAGACTACTCAACCTTAAGATATAAATGGTTTGACTATACGTAGAGCTTGTGCAAGGGATTACAGCTGGTGATCATTAGTGTTACCTAATACACTTCAAAAAATGTAGTGTGTTATTCTTTTGTAGGGGGTTTCCCCACAAGATTCATCCAGTGGAGGATGAATGGAACATACATCTTGTGGAGAGAAATAAACAATAGATACTTGGCTACAGAGAATTGTACCTGGGTTTTTTTTGGTTTGTTTGTTTTGAGGCTTTTTTAGTACGAAAGGTATAATAATCACTACCTTTCACTCTGACTCATTCATTCCAGAGCAGACCAGAAATACAAAGAAATATGGCCATTGATAATTGGCCATAAAAGAAGTGTATTTTTAGCAATCTCACACAAGCCACAAAACCTTAGTCCAGAATCTGAAGTGATTTATAGGTTAATTTGCTGCTTATCTTCCCGATTAAAGGTAAAAGACAAGTGTTTTAAAATACCCTGGACTGAATGGTACTGAAATTCACTCCTAGAAATTCCCATTTGAGGAAAATATTTTGACATTTTACTGTGAAGTAATTTTGAGGGAGTGCATGTTGGGGTTTTTTTATGTCTTTTGTCAGCATTCAGAAAATTCATAATGTCTTCTGAAGCTGATTAACACAGGACTTCGTTGGGTAAAAAAGATGACCTCTATATCTCTCATTTTTCTGCTAAATTTTTATGAACTTCCTAATTGATATTACTACCAGCATTTTTATGGAAGTTAGTTGCTAAGTTATGGTGACATTTTTATTCTTTCCCCTTGAACATTCCCTAGGAATATAGTTCAAGCTATTGCATTACTATGTCAGTGACTTGCTTGCACAATTTCCTCCCACTATTAAATTCCTCCCATTTTCCCAAGACTTTGAAAGCTCCAGTATGCTCACTACCTGACCTGGCAGAACAGTCCATGCAGCTCTTTTTCTTTAAATCCACTTATTGTTGTTCATGTTTTGAAAAAGGGTAAAGAATAATTCCACATATTAGAAATTAAAATGTTTCATTCAGCTAAAGAAATGTGCACACTGATCATAAATACGCATCACCAGTGAGATGACACCTTAAAAAAAAGTGAAGTGACTTTTAACAGTACTGATATTAGAAGCACTTAGTAAAGCACTGGTTAGGCCTTAGATACAAAAGTTTACACAATTCAGTAGAGTGAAAATATGTTCTGTGTACAAGTGGAGATACATGACATGAATGGAGATTGTCCTACAAATTGAGATAAAACAAACATAGCATGTTATAGACTACAAAATCACAGACCAAAAGAATATGAACATTGGCACATCAGAAACATGTGTGAATAAAACCATGTTTAAGCCAAATCATGCAGCTGGAATGATATCTAATTGGTTTGAAATTATTACGAACATGTTTTGGGGAATTTGCAGGCTTTGAACCATCATAGCCATGAAGTCCAGAAAGCTTTGAAACAAGGGCAATTGCAGTGAAAAAGTAGAAAATTGAACAAGTTCATACAGGGATCCTTGTGGGGGTACCCTGGCATGGCACAGGAAGCAGTTGGCCTCCACTCCTGGGGACATCTCCTGAGGTCTTGTGATCCCTCATCACTCTTGTGCAGATCTAGTAGGGGAAGGAAGAACGGGAAGGGGAAAGGAAAGGGGAAGGAAGAAGGGAGGGGGAAGGGGAAGAGAGAAGAGGAGAGAGCAGGTAGGGGAGGAGAGGGTACATTGTGTGTATTACAGGAGCAGAAGCTCTGTTTGCAGCTTTAGGAGATTTTCAAACAAATTTCAAAATATACTTGCAGGATGTTTAATATTAGCAGGATACCTATGAAGGAACTTATGCTCCCTTTGCAATCTGTTTCATCTTACTTTCTAATTCAAGAGGGTCTGACCTCAAATTTCTTTACATGACCAAAATTCTGATGCACTTCTTAGAATTCTTTGTCAAATTATTTACACCAGTTAAACAGCTGTATTTTTACTCTTGGTAAAAACAAAAGAAAAGATTTAAATTTCAATGTGATATGCTTGTGTTCAACAACTTGAAAATACAGTACAAAAACAAGAGGTTTTTCTCCAAATAGCTTCTCTTTAATATCAGGTTAAATAGGTGGCATGTAACTGCATTTGGACTTCATACAGTTTTGCTGTGCTCAGTTAGTACACCTGTGTAAATTACAAAACATCACTCTAAACTGGACACACCATGGTTTTATTAAGGGTGACATTGATGAAGTCTTTCATATTCCTGTATGGTTTCAGTGATTAACAGCTTGCAAACATTTGACAGCAATGCACAACATCCTAGAAAATGATAGCTACAGTATCTGCAAAGAAGGTAGTTTTATTTGGGAAATGGTTTCTCTAAGCTCCTTTTTTTATTTTGTGCCAAAACGTTTTAAAAATGGTGAAGCATGGTTTCTTGCCAGGTTCAGATCCTTGCTTCCTTGCCACGTGGTGATGTTGACTCCTTGCTCTACTGCCTATTCTGGCTTTCTTTTCACAACTGTCTTTAGATCTGTTACAGAAGCACTAGATTCAGCAAAGTTGACTTCAGTCTCTTCTACATTTATTAATCATCTTAATGATAAGCCTTGTTAATGAAGAAAGAATTGCAAGACTTCATGTAATAATAAATGTGTTTTAATTTTCAGTCTTTTCATGATATTTTGATATGTATTATTATTCTAAATAAACAAGGTCTTTGCTTTCTGATCTTCATCACAAATGTTGAACTGTACAACAATTTCAACCTCACTTGGACTGCTAAAGGGCAGCATTTGGTTGTGGAAGATGTGACTTTGGGGCAGCGGAGGAGTGATAGAAAATAGTAGGAAAAAGAAATTAAGTTTGGAAATAAAAGATCAGGAGAAATATAAAATTTAGTAGCTGAAAGGCAGAAGAGGCTGTCAGAATGAACAAAAGGATGGAGCACCTCTCCTATGAGGAAAGGTTGAGGGAACTGAGATTGCTCAGCCTGGAGAAGAGAAGGCTTTGGGGTGACCCAATTTCAGCCTCCTAGTAACTACAAGGAACCACAAGAAAGATGGAGAGGGATGCTTGGCAAGACCATGTACTGACAACAGGGAATAGATTCAAACTGAAAGATGGCAGGATTACATTTGATATTAGGAAAAAACTCTTTACTGCGAGACAGTTGAAACACTGAAACAGGCTGGCTAGAGAAGTTGTGGATGACCCATCCCTGGAAGTGTTCAAGACCAGGCTGCTCCATTCACCTTGCCTAGTGAAAGGCGGCCCTCTCCAGACAGGGTGGTTGGAAGTAGATCTTTAACATTCATTCCAACTCATACCACTTTATGATCCCACGATTTTGTGAAATTAAATAGGATTGCAAAGGTATGATCAAGATAAAAAAGAAAAGGAAGCAGGGGAAAAATCCATGGAAAGAGATAGGAAACTGTACTGGTGATCAAGGACAGCAAAAGCCCATGGGTTGTACACAGTGGTGTACTTACTTTTCCTTATGTGTCCTTGATCACTTATTATGACAACTGCTTTGTAGAAAGAAATTGGAGAAGACTAAGGTCTCCCATTATTTTATCTACCTACATGAATTCTGCCAAACTCCTGTTACTGGGCACTTATGGGGCAGAAAATGCAAAAGTGCCTTAACAATTACAGCTTTTGTTTTCCCTTGAGTTGACTCAGAGAGGAATAATTGTTCTGAGAATGAAGCTTTGCCTAAAATGTAATATTTTTTTGAGAACACTTTGCTCTGAATTCTTTCAGGCATCTGTGAAAAGCCTACACTATACGCAGCAATACTTATGCCTTTCCTTTTAAAGAGCTACCTTTTTTAAAATATTAGATCATTAACTTATTATTGCAAGGTAGGCTTGTTACTGTGAGGTCTGATTTGGTGTTCCCATCAGCCATTTCTTAGGAAAGTGCCTACAGCTTGAGAGTTTTCAATGGATTAGAAAAGTCACCTCAGAATTTCAAGATGATATATTACTTTTGGTGTCAACTGATTTTCCTGTGTAAGAGGAGAACAGAGGGACTGAGGGTCTATCCAAAGAGAATAATATGCCAGCACCATATTGTGTGGATATTTGAGTCTACAATGATGAGAACTAGATAATCATCAAATTCCTTGTACAGGGAAGAATAGGGTGCTGTCTTTTCAAACACTTGTTTTTGTCTATCAGAATACTTATTGTCCCTGAAACGTAACAAACAGCTCACCAGAGGATTGTTTCTTTGAGCTACCAACATTGAACTTGTTGTTGACTATAGAAACAGGTTTTCCCCTCAATCTCTATATATTATTGCAGCACCAGTGAATGGTTAGACCATTTTTTCAGGGAAGTGTTTCTTTTACGTGAACTTACAGTGTACATAATGTTCAAGTGCTATTGTTTTTGAAATCAGAGTGTGGTGGAGAGTTATGACGGCTTTGGTGGAGAGTCTCTGGAGACAGTCCATGATGAGGGTTCTGAGTTTTGGAGTAATGGGAATCTCAGTGAACAGCAAAATCTGTTCTGCTCTTTGGGTAGAACCTTTCGTAATGCACTTTCTGGAAAGATGGGGCAAAACTGTAGCCATGGTGTCTACTCTTGGTTGAGCTGGACCACACAAAGCATTCCTGATGTGGCAGAAACTCTTTCAGGATGGAGGACAAGGCAATTACATGGTGTAATTTTGTCTTCAAAGAACTGTTCTCAGTTCTAACAAAAATGTCAGTAAAGTTTGTTTTCTTTCAAAACAGACTTTATCTTAGAGGAGCCGATGTACAGAGTTGAGTGTTGGTAGCTGTGACATAGTGAACCCTGCAGACCTCTGCAGCCTTCGACTCTCCTAAAATCACTGTGTGACAGATGCTTTTTAAAGAAGCAAACTGACTGTGTCACTCAGGAGTCCGAAGTTGATTCTAAGAGTAGTTAGTTAAGACTATCAGCCAGTAAAACAGCCCTCACCCAAGATCTGGTCTCATTCAACTGCTGCCTGCTATTTAAGATGATCCTTTCTACTGAATTCCTTCTGGAACTCAAAAGCAATATTGAAATATCAAATTTTTTTGTGCTCGTCAATGACTATGGAATATGGTGTGGAATTTTTCCATATTGATATATGTTCAGGTGTTTATTCAATTTCTTTGAAAAAGACATATTTCTAAACATCATGTGACGAATTTTAAGTAACTGTTTTCCATTAGTTATAATTGATCATATTATGAGTAGCCTGGCCCAATTTTTATGGTTCTTGACTTTGCCTTTAGGAATTATTTACAGAAAAAGCTCTCAAAGTAAGGCAAATTGAACTAGATCGGTTATTTTATTTTTAGAAAAGCAGTTGGGATAATAAACATTTCAATAACAGAGGTGTACACCTCTCTGCACTATAATCATTCTGAGCAACATAGTTTCTAATTGCATCTTTTCCAAAACCATCTGAGTCATGACTTCCCATTATTTCCATTTCCCTCTAAATATGTATTTCTCTCAATATAAATGTCTCACAATTTATACAGATATGCACAATTCCACACTGGTAGGAAAAGACTTGTGCTTCCTCTTGTGCTTAAGGTGACCTTAATTTGACCTCTTCCAATTAAATTACACTTTCTAATACATAATAATGTATCACACTGGTATAGGGCTGGTATAGGGGTATGTTTAGGAGACGCAAGCTGTAATGGCCATAGTGAATTGTCTTGTCCATCCATACAAGCTGAGGATACAAACCATTGCAGTTAGTTGAGTATCACATGCATAGGTAAGATGTATGATGAGAGGCCATGCTGGAGATCTGATTGTGCCACATGCATTAGACCAATCATTGGATCAAAGGAAAAAGAAAAGGAAAAAAAATTTGATTAAGGAAACAATATAGATAAAATGTGTGCTTGCTGGAAATTAAGAAATTAATGTGATTAATTGTATCCAGGGCACTACTGGGCCGTATTACAAATTGTACTTCAAGGTTTTGAAACAGGGAAGATTTATGAAGGGGATAACAATTGCTAAACAACTGCAAACTTTTGTAATGTATCTTCCAATAAATCTGCATAACAGCACAGTAGGGAAATAGATTTTTCTGGATGACTTTAATGAATTTCACAAATGCAGGTGTTCAGACATGCTGTAATGCAAAGATATCCCAGGCTGTCTGAAGACAGTTCAAGAGGGAATGTGTTATTTTTTCAATTAAAATAATATGCTTATACTATTGTTCTGTTATTTAGTTCACTAGCATCTAATAAGCGTACACAGTATTCCCAGAGCACCTTATCTTGTTAGAGTCTGGTTTTTCTCTTCTGCTTCAGTTTATTTAAACAAAATTTCTTTGGCTTGATTTTGTGCTTGTCCACCCATAACACAAGGATAGAGCAAACAAAGCACTGTGAAAGAATGTAATTTTGTGCAGGTATATGTGTCTGGGGATTTTTTAAGCCTCATCTTCACACAGGCTGTTTTTAAATTTTCCACTAGAATAGCCCATGTTTCTGAGACATGAATGAAAATTAAGGGAGTGTGCAGTCATGGCATTTGGTCAAAATATTTTGTTGCTTGAATGATGATGATTTGATTCTCTTCAACACTAATGAATTACTTCAAACTCTGTTATATTTAGTTTTTCACGTGCTCTGGTCCTACAACCCTGACGTACTCAGACTCATCTTTGCAAACATATAATGCTTTGGAAGGTTCATAACTGTAGATGTAAATATTAGGGCTAAAAATACTGGGGGGATAGGAACTGGAAAATGAACTGGGACCCAGTTTTAAAATCACAAACATATGCTTGTGTCAGTCCAGTTTACAGTAAATAAAATTTAGGTCTTTTCTCCTAGCTCCCTGCAATTTCCTCCTCTAAAGTTAAGTATTTCTGTGAAAAAGGAAAAAGAAGAGAGTCAGGAAAAGAGAGAACACAGCACAAAGGGAGTATATCTGAAATGAAGAGAGGAAATTATGTGAAACCAAGGAAAGTGGAAGAATGTTAAAATACGAAGGTACGGGTGACAATGCAAAACACTTTAAGTTTAAAGTTTTATATATGGTTTCTTACTTATATTATCTACTTTTTATGTAATATCAGTGAAACAGAAGACAATATAGAATTTATTGGTATCCTGGAAGCTTTTTGCAAGTTTTGAAGCAAATAAACATGGGTTCTGCAGAACCAAATATTAGAAATGAATACTAGAGTTGGGGTTAGTAAGCAGTTGTTACCTATGAAAAGGTTGATGCAGGCCCATTCAGAAGAAGAGGGAATTTTTCTTAGAGGTACACCAAATTATCTGAAAAATGTAGAAAATAATATTGGCCAAGACTCAAGAAACTCAGATTACAGAACTGGTAAGAGACCGGACCTGCTTCCCTCGTCACCGTCAAATGAGTCCCCCTTGATTTTCTCACGTTGGGTAGCTGAATACCTAATTATGCACATGTATTTCTTCAGACGCAGTCTAACTTTCCTAGTAGTAGAGTCCTATAAACCTAATGTCAATACAATAAAAACAAGATGTGCCCGGCAGTGTAACACTGACCATTCTGTAAATTCAGCCACTGGTTTGAAGCAAAATTGTGAAATCATGTGTAAAAAAAGCATCTGTAACTGCTATGAGGATTTTCTCTAACTGAAAAGTTGTGTTTCCCACATCATTAGCATTGAAAGGATGTCTCCAAAGCTCTTTGCAAAGGCACGTGAAGTTTATTGCTTTAAGTTCTGTATAGACTCCAAAGACCATTTACTGATTGGATATTCTTAGCTTTGACCAATGGTGTTAATAATTGTCCTTAAATAATCGTTTTTTTCTCAAACCAGTTCCTTTTTGGATGAGGCTTGCACAGGTTTGCGAGGTGCAGATTCTGGGCAGAGTATTAAGCCTGAGTGTTGACCTGGAACTGTTCCCTCTGTCTCACTTCTCCTACATGCTGGCCCAGGAAGGATATTAAGAGCAGGAACCATTTCAGACCTTCAGACTGTCTGAAACTGCTCACTTCATGATTATTGTATTCCATTGCAGAATATGCTGCCTGCAGTGTCTGGAAGAGAAGTGAGAGTCGTTACTCATTGCTGAAGAGTTTCACTATGATTTGTAGCCTGAAATCATTATGGAGGTGTCTAAAAACAGGTAGCAAAGATTTTTGTTAAACATGCAAAAACCCTTGAACAAAATCACCTTCATTTTTATCTTCTTAAAATTTTTGTTAAAATGCAATTATGTAGATGAGGAGCAGTGATCCCACTGAGTATTTGCTCCAAATTTGATGTATACGCTTACTGGATTGGAGGAGTATTTAAAAAAAATACACACCCCTCTCTCCCCACCCCCCATTCCAAACACACAAAGCCATACAGATGAATTCAGGGAATGTGAAAGAGCATGAGAAATTCCCATTGGAACCATTCCCATTACATTGCATAAATAAAAGAGAAGTTTTGGGATGTGCTTCCCCTCCTCTATTTTTCAGAGAATGCTAAGTGTGGGGTATGAAGCATTGCTGAGGCAGTCAGCAGCACCTCTTCTTTCCTGATTTCTGCCTTGTTTCTCCTTCATACCCACCAGTTTTCTCTCTCTTTCCTCACTCTTCCACAAAAGATTTCCAGCAGAGAGCAGCTGGTGCCTCATTTTGGCTGCTTGCCCCAGACTCTGGGGGCTTTCACCAGAAATCAATGGCTGCTTATTTTCCCCAGCGCTGTGTTTTTTATGTGTGAACTGACATGGCCTCAACCATACTGACCCATTCTGCTGAGCTATTTCCATTCAGACGTGCCTCTTTACAACAGCGGAAATTAGTCGAGGGCCAGTGTCAAACTGCTTGTCACATCTTGTTTTCAATCTGTTCAAATCAGGTTTATGGTGTCCTATTCAGAAGCCCAGGCTGCTTTTGAATGTACACAATGCATTTCAGGCGTTCCATCAAGCGCTAAATGCAGAACTTCACATTGCTATTAAAAAATAATCATAATGATTAGTCTTTTGAATTTTCTGAAGTAACTTATTTGCTCGGAATTTGTTGTCTTAATTGCACTGCGTCACTTGCTCATACGTATTCATCTCCATAAAATGTAAACTCACTCCTGGTTGATCTGTCAGTGTAGCAGTTGTACCATGTGAATAAGTTCTCCTATGGCTTCAGCAGTAATGAATGAAAGAGTAAGTGAATGAATGAATGAATAATCAGAGGATTGTTAGATTGGATGCACTAAATCTGAGTGACTTGAATTCTCTTCAGCTTCCAGGAACTTCTGTCAAATATAGTTTTGTTTTATGTCTTCACCTAATGAGCAACCATGCAAAGAGGCTGAATATATCTGCAGCTACACTAGGCATTATGTGTTACCTCAAGAACAAAAAGAAACTTTTCCAGGGTGCATTTAAACCTTAAAGATTTGTAGAAAGATATGTTCTTAATGGCATTTCAGGACTTTTCTTCTGCAATTTAGTAATATATTTACGGTATAACACTAAGTTATCTAAGCATGAAAGAAAACCTTATCACAACCTTTAGAACAGACAATTATTTCAGTTCAACTCATTTGAAAGTCTTCTCACTTGCCAAGGATTTTATCCTTGACAAGTGAAAATGCCTTGGGTGTTTGATGACATTCAGTTGCCAAATAATAAAGCTATTGAAATAACATATGCAAATTCATACTATGTGATTTTCTACTAATTTTTAACAATATGCAGACGTTTAGAGATCCAGATACAACCGCAGTTCTCTACATGCTCTAAAGCAGCTGCTGTCATGTTCTTGTGAGAACTTTCAAAGAGTTACCCTGGGAATACTTATTTGAATCTCAATATGTGTTTATTCAAATGAACAGTCAGCCATAATTTTCTCTTTTCTCTGAAATGAAAAAAAAAAAAATCAAATGGGGGTGTTGAAACCCCAGAGAACTTCACTGCAACAGTGCAAGGGAGATTAACAAAAGCCCCCCAAAGGTTCTGTAGTACACAGAATACAAAACTGCTGAAAACTCTTTGCCAAATTCCGATATTCAGTAACTGTCAAGGTCTTAGGCCTGATTACAAGGAATGAAGCTGTCTCTGTGTTAATGCCAATAAGGGTCTTCCTCTGCTAAGTGGGCTCCAGCAGTTAACACCAGGAGCCATGTGTTTTTGGATGGAGATCTTGAGATTTTTGACTATGGGGACATTAGTAAGGATAGAGATTTGTTGTAAACTGAGTTCCTATTCCCTTGCACTTGAGCCTATTCCCTTTGTTTGGGGTGTGTAGACACTACAGGAGTTGCACAGTTCAGCAATCTGTTTTCCTCCTTTCTCTAAAGCCTCTGCTTCTGTAAGTCTGAAAGCTACAGAGAAAAGATTTGTAGGAAAGGATGCCTTCTCCAGCCTTACAGGCTGACAGGATGATCATAAAGTATGACTTGGACTATCTGGTGGGTTAACTGTAAGCTAGAAAATAGAAATAAATACCACACAGCTTAGTGGAAGTGGTATATAATTTCTTAAGTATCTTCTGATATCAGTTGTTATCTTATTTCTCAAGTCTCATGAAACAGTGCTATTTAATTAAACATTAATCATTAATCATTAAACATTAAGTGGTCTGACTTACATTTTGCAAAGTTTTTCTCATTCTTCCTGCATATGACATTCTGAATTGTGGCCTGATTCCATCAAGTTCAGTCTATTATTTCAAGTTAACTAGATGTAAAGTCATGTAGTAACATATCACACTTTTCAAACACATGGATATTTTTTTCAGAGCTCTAGACCTCTCAATTTTAAGCAAAGAATTTTTCATGGCCTCTTAAAAAGTGGTTTTTATCTTTGCACCTTAAAAAATTGTATTTTCTTTCTGAAAAGCCTTCATCTTGTATCAATAGGGATACATACATCAATCACTGTGGTTCTGCAGAAAAATATATGGGAAAGATTTTTAGGATATTATTTCTTAACTGATCTGTGCAATATGGAATCTTGAGCTCTCATTCTGAAGGACTGATATTAGAGAGAGTTTTTCAAAGTCTACTTGAAAAGAATATGTTTCCCTTTTTTAAGGAGTTTATCTCCATTATTTCTTTGTAAAGCCATTGTTTCACTTTTGCCTACTGTTTCCAAAACATGAGGGTGTCTAGATTTTTGTTCGAGGAAAATTCTGATAAGAATATGGCTTCATTCAGTGAATTTTTACAAAATCTCTTATAAATATTATTTTGTCATCAAACTGAAAAAAAAAACCTGGACCAATTAGGCAAGGTTTTATTTCCCTCCTGGTTGATCTTCAGGATAAGGAAGAAAGAATTCTGATTGAGAGCAGAGGAGAGGAATAAGAAGAAAAGAATATTTGCACAGAGTAGGAACAAGACCCGAGTAAGACGAAGGACTGAGATGCAAACTAAATATATCATCTCTTCATTTTAGCAGAATATTTACATAGAAAAATCTTGGAAGAAATGAGAATAGCTATCTAATTCTGCAGGAGATTATTTTTTTTCCTTTTTCTTCTGAATTAATAATGAAATATGAGGTGAAAATGAAATATGAGGTGAAATATGATCACAGACTTATGGCAGAAACTATAGAAAAAGTTGTCTGGAGTTATTTGATGCTTTCGCAAGAAAAAATAAAATCTAAATTTGTCTAAGACAAAATTAATATTTTCAAAATTTTCAGTAGTTCATATGATTGAGAAAGTTATGGATATGTAGTTATTAATTTTCAACACTGAATTGTTTTGCTGACTATTAAAAAAATGCGCTTTTTTGTGCTCTATACACATCAGAAAATAAAAGAAATCCCATTTTCAAACACAGGAAATACAACAGTCTTCCACCATTTTGGCTCTTCCAAACAGCCAATTCTAATTTCAACTCAGAATTCTTCCAGTGATGCCAAAACTGAATTTCCACTGCAGAAAGTTTGGATGGATTACTGAGGTTTGAAAGGTACATTAACTTGTTAGGCATTTTTTACACCCTTCTTGTATTAAAAGTCCAACTGGAACTTGCTCTGTCTCAAGAGAAGCCAGCTCAATGCATTTGTCAGCGTGCAGACTGTCATGCACAGGGAAAGGAACAGTATGCCCCTTCCTACAAGACAATAGCATCTCACACGTGGTGAAGGATAAACCCATTCATTATGAATGGGGCCACAGTATGAAATGTTGATTCCTCCTTTTTATGACCTCTGTAATTGCCAGCCAGAGTGTACACAGCTAATAAAATGAGTGAAAAAATGTTTCTCATATGCATACAAGCAGAGACCTCAGGCACAGAATATTTTAATAACCAGTAGGTATTCAGGATACCTAGTGGGCATATAAAGCATTCAATACATAGGAGCTGAGAAAGGACCAATATAGAGACCCGAGCTGTGAGTATAAACTGCAAATGAAACATAAGCAGATCTGTGTGCTGCAGTTTGGAGCAATAACTTGTTTCTGGGAAATACTGCTGTCCAGTGTGTTTTTTACAGCTTACCTGCTTGGTCTTTTTCACATTGTTTCATTACACTCAGAAAAATGAAACTATTTTACTATATTCAGAAACAGTTTAAGGGTTCCAGTGAGTACTGTATGCACACTTTTACCGCAAATAATACATCAAAAAGAGACTTCGAACACAAAAGCAAATTGAGTGATGAGAAGTGTATCAAGCCAGAATAATTGGCCCTGAAGATCACAATTTAAAAGCGGATGGCAAATGCCCTTGGGTAAAAAGAGCACAGAGCTCTTTTTCTCCACGAAGAACCATCAGCAGCAATAAGATTTCCAGAACACTGAACAAAAATATTTGCATGTTATTTCCTATCATTGTTTTCAGTAAACAGGAGATACAGAAACTATAGCGTTATGTTTATGATCTCTTACTAATAAAGGATGTCAAATTATCAGTGTACACATAGAAGAGCTAATCTGTCCTTTTTCAACAATCGTTTAAATGTGATCTTGGAATAAATTACAGAGCAGTTAATAATATGCCTCAAGCAAAATATTACAGCTATAGGCCATGTTTTATGGCAACTAACCTCTTCCCTCCACATGTATGTTAATAAGTGCAACTACCTCTTCTACAGCACCTTGCTTCCCAGAATTGTGGGAGTTTTAGCACATCTAGACTGGAATTTTTACAGGAAATTGTGCATATGCTGCATTCTTATGTATATACTTTGTGATTGGGAGTCCTTTCATCACAATTAAAGTCTGTATCAACACTGTAATAGGACAGCATATGTGCTGAAGATCTCCATACTAGTCTGGTTATATTACAGTGAATATATACCTAATATGCTTTATGATTTCCCTTTAGTGCAACTTCATTTATAATGCTCAAAACACGTTTCCTGAAACAGAAATCATATTTTTTAACTCATAAGCATAAGAATTGTCCTTATGCTCAGTTTCTGTAGATGTCCTAGAGGCTAAAGATATGTTTCCTATTTCAAAGAAATGCTTATAATCCTTAAAAATCATCTGCTTGTATTCAGACTAGTTGTCTTTTTTTTTAGGGCAGACACTTTTAATCCATTATGAAGGTTATTACAAAGTCAAATACTCAATGAACATGTGTGAGAAATTTTGGGAAAGATTGTAGGATTCAGCAAGGGTCTGATTCTTATTTGGAGTTTCCTCATAGAATATAAATAATCATCCTCATTCCTATCATACCACATGCACAAAGGATTGACAGAGCAGCAGCACAGGGGGATTATAAAACATAAAATATACTGGGTTTTTTTTAATATTTGAGAACAGAGATCACATTTCAAGGGAGAATGGATTTTATAAAAAATAAAAAGCACAAAACAAAAACCAAGAAATCCACCAGCTAACCAACCAACCAGCCAAATAAACCCAAAATTGAATATATATACATTTCTAAGGCTGGCCTTGAAATGTCTAAACTTCAACATTCAGCATTCAATGTTTTTTTTTCATTCAGAGAGGAATATTCTAATGATGTGTCATTCAAAACCTTTGACAGTAAATGGAATTTCTACAGGACTTGTAGCAGCTGTTGAGTAATAAATTATGAAGATAGTGGCCAATTATTTATATACTGACTCTAGATGTTCTACATGAATGGAGGGATGGCTACTGAGGTTAGTGGGACCTCTTAAACCAGAAGAGAAGCCCATATGACTAAAAAGGGTGATAAATAAGCAGAGTTCAGATGGTTTACATGGGCATTTCTGTAAGTGATGCATGTGAGGGGACTACTGGAACAGCTGCACTCTTGGTCTTGTACTAACATTGAGCTAAGAAATCTTTCGCCAGGAATCATCTGTGCTGTCAATCTTTTTAATATTTCAGATTCTACACTTTTTTTCTGGAATAAAGGAAAGAATTCAACATCCTTGAGCAATGTCTAGTATAATTTCTAATATAAGAATACCTAATTATTACTATTAAGATAAAGGGTTTAAATTACTTGGGAATGTCCTTTCTAGCTAGTGGGAATTTCTGGTTTAAAGACAAAGCCTACAGCATCACGAGTTTGGGCAGGAATCTATTTTCCTACAATAATAATCTGAAAGATAAGTCCATTAAGTATACACTAAATTGTCTGACTCTAGTGCTGAAATTTGTTTCTCCGACTGTCTGATGATAAGGGGTGATTCTTGATTCAGTGGCACTTGAAACAATCACTTATGTGATTGATGAGCAATCTTTTATGAGCTCTCAACTTGTCAAGGACAAGATTTCGATACAATATTGTAGTCTGTATTACATCTGGGTGCCTGCAAACTCATATACATAGTATACCACATTGTGCTCCTATTCCCGAGATATTCCCTGATAAAATATTCTGGGGTTTTATGTTTTGGGAGTTTTTCTTCCCATTCCTGTCTGACAGCATCATGACACCGTGTTTTATCTGCTTGTGCTAACCTTCCTGCCTTTTCTTTTCATGCTTCTAGCACAACCAGAGTCTATTTTGTTGGTCCTTTGAGTACACTGTAGTTTGCCCTTATTTGCCAAATAAAGTGAAACTCACACATATCACCAGTAGGGACAAAAAGAGAGGAGAAACTCTGTGGAAGTCTGTCTGCCTGTGAAATGCTTATCACACAGGCCAAGCTTAATGTTAGTACTATGTTAGTTAGTGTACAAAACATAGTCAGTGCCTTGGTGTAGGATTAGAGCTTGTTTGCAATAATGGCAACACCATGCAAACTGAGTAAACCCTGTTATTTCACATACAACCTTTATTTCACATACCTATATATTTCATACACAGCAGTATGCTGTGTTTGGTACCCTGCTGACGAGAGCTCCGTTAAGCTGCAAAAACAATTTCAGTGAGTTATATTGTTTGGACAACAGAATTTATTGACCCATCTTTTCAGGCACTGGTTACACTCAGAAAAAAAAAGGCTGATTGGTGCAGTTACTTTGCCATCTGTGGCAGCAATAAGAAAATATGAGAGTGATGGTCATGATTCTTACTGACATCTTTTATCCTGGTATCTAATAACAGTTGACAAAGAAGCACCTGCATATGTTCCTTGAATTCTTGAAAGGTTACAGACTCAAAGCCAGAAAATACAAAAGACCACCATGTGAAGTGATTTTGATGTGCAAATTTTATTTACACAAACTAAGTATTGCAGAAACCATAAGACCTATATCTAAAAACATTATCAGTAGCAATAATACCAGAGTTTCTATTCCTAATGAGTCCAGTGATATCAAAGCTCAGCTAAATATGAGAAATTAAATACCACAGTGCATTTTTCTTTAGTAGAATTCCTTTGGGTCTTATTCTTACACTATTTGTCAAAACATCACTTTTCAGCAGCTCCTCTGAGGAAAACAGAATCCCATTTCAGCTCACAAAGTTAGTATGAAATTGTTGGACCAGACTGGGGCAGAGGGGAAGAGTGGGGAGTGGGGAAGAAGAAGTAAAAACAAGCAAAGCCCATCAGCCAAATAAAAGAGAAGAATGATGGCTTTGATATTTTGCCAGCCATCAATATTTTCTTGGAAAACAGATCAGTAACTTTCATGGAGTGAAAAATGGTAGAAAGTTAGCATTTCTGTAACTTATCAAAGCAAGTTATTGTAAATACAGCTACTTCTTTGAATAATAATTTGAACAGTGGGATAAAAATACATCTCTTCTGTCTCTTCCCTATTGACCTAATTGCTTAATCTACTTTTTTTTTTTTCTTAAAGTGTTCTCAATTTTTTTGTGAAGTAGCAGCTTTGCATATGGATTTAGTATGAACTTATTATGTTGATTTCTCAGGTTGTCTGTTAAAAGAAATTTGTGGACTCACCAAGGGCAAGTCCTTCCTGATCAGCCTAGTGGCTTTCTATGATGGAATGATTTCATCAGTGGGTAAAGGAAGAGCTACAAATGTCATTTATCTGAGCTGCTGTGAACCCTTGGATACAGTCCCCCACGATATCCTTCTCTCCAAACTAGAAACAGATGGATTTGATGGGTGAACTGTTGAGTGGGTAAGAAATTTATTGGGTGGTCACATCCAGAGGGTGGTGGTCATTGGCTCAGAGGTCAGTGGGAAGTGATGTCACCTGGGGTCCACAATGGCACCATCAGTGACATCTGAAGCACTACTATGTGCACCCTTAGCAGATTTGCAGATTAAAAAATAGCTGAGTGGTGTGGCGACACTCCTGAAGGATGGGATGCCATCCAGAGGGACCTGGACAACCTCAAGGAAGTGAGCCCATGGAAATCTCATGAGGTTCAACAAGGCCAAGTGCAAGGTGCTGCACCTGGGTTAGGACAGACCCTGACATCAATCCAGGCTGGGAATGAAGGCAGCCCCTTCAGTCTCTGCAAATTGAGAGCAGCCCCTGAGAAGGACTTGGGGTGCTGCTGGATGAGAGGCTGGACATGACCCAGCCAAGGGCACACACAGCCCAGGAAGCCAAATGTGTCCTGGGCTGCATCCAAAACATCGTGGGCAGCAGGGCAAGGGAGGGTATTCTGCCCCTCTGCTCTGCTCTGCTGAGACCCCACCTGCACTGACACATCCAGCTCTGAGGCCCCAATACTGGCAGGATATGGACCTGCTGGAATTAATCCAGAGATGGACAAAAAAATTATCAGAGCTATGGAGCTCCTTTCCTATGAGAAAGGCTGAGAACACTGGGATTGTCCAGGAT
This sequence comes from Sylvia atricapilla, assembly GCF_009819655.1. Taxonomy (NCBI): domain Eukaryota; kingdom Metazoa; phylum Chordata; class Aves; order Passeriformes; family Sylviidae; genus Sylvia; species Sylvia atricapilla. The sequence goes on from NC_089174.1 coordinate 28,438,076, forward strand.
GGGGAGGTCAAAGCCCCAGGATGACCTTAGAGCAGACTTCCAGTATCTGAAAGGACTCTACAAGAAAGCTGGAGAGGGATTTCTTTTGTAAGATCATATTGTTAGAGAACAAGGGGGAAATGAAAAAATAAATAAAGATCAATTTTAGAGAGATAAATTTTAGACTGAATATTAGGAGGAAATTCTTCATGTAAGGGTGGCGAAGCTCTGGTTTTGAAACACTGGTACTCGCTCTGCCCAAAATGTTGAGTGCACCATCCCTGGAAGTGTTCTAGGCCAGGTTGGATGGGATTTTGACTAACCTGGTCTAGTGCAAGATGTCCTTGCTCACAGCAGCAGTGCTGGAACTAGATGATCTATAGTATTCCTTACAACACAGAAACACAGAACATTCTATGATAGTATGATATCCATGAAATTATCAGCTCTGCCTTGGGCTTTTACCTCAGTATTTCTCCTCTAATTTACAAGTACTATGGATTATAAACAGGAATTTTTGCAATAGCAAACTGCAAATGAGAAGGAAAGGTATTAATTGTAACAAATCCCTGGTTTTAGCACTTTGAACTATAAAGTAAAAGTTGAAAGGAGGAGGTTTTCCCTGTGTTTTTCCCTTAACAAGTTTATCTTTCCAATATTAAACCATTACCTTGTTTAGAAATGTAAGGAAAAAAAAATTAAATCCTTTTGATGAGCTCACACATGGATGAAATTATCTCTCTTCACTTTAGACATCCACATTTGAACTATTTGTTTAGATTCCCTTAAAGGGAATGTAAAAAATATACCTTTCTAAAGTATTATTTATCTATTTCAGTCATCTATTTTAAGATGAGATAAATTATATTCCAGAGATACCAATTTTTCTCCATTGACGGTAAATACTATCTAGATTATTAACCTGGAGATCTAGACTTTCAATGCAGAAAAAATAATATATCAGAAGTTACAGGAGATGAATCTCCTATCTCCTATCACCACCCCCTATTTTAGGTCTGTAAACACTCTTGGCAGCTCAGTTTAAGAAAAATATAACTTTTACATGCAATGCATCTCTTTTAAGACAAACATAGCACCACCAATACCTTTTTGTTCTCACTTTATCCATGTAGCTGCCAAACACAGGGAGCAAGTTTGTGCTTATGGTAATGTTTGTAATTCAGATACATCAGAGAATCTGTGTCAAGACTGAAAAGTCATATAGGGTTACATCGGACATTTGAATAGGAAACACTGTGGGACTGAGCTTTAAAAATATCAACACACATGACAATGTGAATATAATCCTCTCTTGTGGCTTCTGACTTTTTACTACATCCAAGATGAATGACAATATCAAAGGTGGAGAAAACCTGATGGAGGAGATAAAATGTCTTTTAGCAACAAACTACATCACAACAGTAATAGCAAAATGGTTAGGATCAGACTCAAAGATTCAAATCCTAGCATGAGAATTCTAGAAGATACAGGACTGGAGGTCTGCCCTTGATCACACCACTCACTGGTGTAAATTGGAATTGTGTCAGACACAGCATGTGCCAAGTTGATTGTGAGGGATTGAGAAGGACACACAGAAAGACACATCTCATTGCAGCATTAGCCTTGTATGTCATGTTTTGGAATGGTCAAATGTCTCTTCATTGGGAAAGCACTGTATGTTTGGAAAAATTGACAACCTAACAGGCTACATCTGGAAAACAACTTAGAATCATAGCAATAAAATACCAAACTGAGACAGAGCACATTCAGTCACTGAGAAAAAATCCCTCTATGAGAAATTATTTAAGTTAATAATTCTAGAAAATTTAAAATGTTTGCCTTGATATACAATGGGATATTGCTCACTGCAGTCTTTTCATATTCTGTAGATTATTTCGGAAAGAGACAATAACTTTGTGGTCTGTAAGCTGAAAATTAAAAACAGATATACATGTTCAAGCCATCTGCTGAACACCGTTTTTCAAGAGAGAGGGTGAGCATATGGATTCTAGGGGTGGAAATGCTACTTCAGTAAGTACAGGGATGCAGTCTCCAGTCTGCAGTTAGACTTAGATGAACCACTGATACATTTGTTTTCCTAAGCACAAAAAGCTGTATTATGATCAAAACTCACTTTATTTAGACTAAGAAAAGTGGTAGATTTGTAGTCAAGGTCATTTCACAACCACCAGAACAACACTGAAGAAACTGTGTGGGGAAGGGTTGCCTTGCTACCTGAGTGCCTTGAAAGATGCTGCTCAACTGGCTAGTGCTCAAGGTCTGCAGGGAGAATGGGAGAGTGTGCAAGTACCCCTTCAGTGCAATTTCACTCCTGTGTTTCCTGAGATAGCCTTGCAGCACCATTGCAATGGGAAGACAGGAGTATGGCTACACTCCATGTTATTACTTAAAGTGTTTTTCTTCCCTGGAGGTATTAATCTCTCCTTCATGATTCCTAGTTTACAATGGTGCTAGCTATCATAACTTAAGTCTATTCTGGCAGCACTCCAGAGAACAAACACAGAAATGCATGAAAGAAGATATGTTTAGTATGCCAGCGGAATTTTGCTTCCACTGAACAAGTGCAGTGGCTGGGAGTTCTTTTTGAGTTGGAAGCTTGCCACTGAAAAGATTTCTATAAACTCTTCTGTCATGAATAAATGCAGGGATTTTGTTCCATGACATTCAGCACCTTAAAGGAAATAGGAAACGACAGTTATACCTGTGTTGTAGAGCACACAGAACACAAATCAATAAACAATTGCAGAACAGACTCACCTTCTTCCTACATAACTATGTGTGTTACAATTATCTGCTATGACTAAATCAATATAATTAGCATAACACTTAGACACTATTCTTAGAAATGTTAGTAAACAGAATTTTTATCATTTGCTTTTGAATAAAAGAGACATTCTTGTTTCAAAGACTTCTAATAGCATAAAACTGCATTAGCAAAATGGTTCCTTAGAAGCCTCATACTTCTAATTGTCATGTATGTGAATCGTGCACTTGTTATACAGAGAAATGTAACTGGAGTGATGTGTATTTATAACACTGAGAACAAGTGAAATGCACCTTCTTCATTCAGTTCACAGTTATCATCCACCCAGCCATATATAGAATGAGATAGCTCCAAGGCCTTTGGGGATGTTCTGTGGGGTTTATTTTTGGATTGCATACGTTTCCTTCAAAGGAATAGTTTCAATATACAGAAAACATAAAGGCAGACATATTAAGACTCAGCTACAGAAAATTTGAGAATCATTAAAATAATCTGAAGACCTCCTATCTTGTCAAGGAAGTCATGTGCACATGTCATGACAGCATTTTGTGGACTTTTTCTGTATGTTATGGCCATAGAGCCTCGAAGTGTTAGGGCAGGAGCAGAAACAAAAATGCAGAGTTGTTCTGTAGGGACAGAGTTACTTTCTTGTCCTGATTATTTGTCATGGCATACAACTGATCTGTAGCTGCAGTATGGGATTTGTCTCTTACTGTCTTGTCAGGCTACATCATTCGAGAAGAGCAATAGCTATTAGTTACTGTGAGTGTTTCTCATGTGAGTGTTTTTCTAGGGTCAGATCATTTAGAGCTGGAAAACCCACATTACCCAGAATCTTGCCTTTGTACCAAAAGAAGTACTGTCAGCAGGTCAAGGCAGATGATTTTGTCCCTCTGCCTTGATGACACCCCACTTCATGTAGTGCTGCACCCAGCTCTGGGTTCCTCAGGACAGGAAGGACATAGATTTCTTGGAGCTGAAAGGAATAAATGAAAGTGTCTTTACAGACAGATGATGTGCCTGTTCTTGTAGACAGGGCCAGGGACCTGTAGGAAAGGAAGCAACAGGAGAAACTATCAGTTTCAGAAAATGTTACTGATTGACATGGACTGCTCCTCAGCCAGCGTCATGCTACATTCTTATACTTCCAGAAGAAGAACAAAGACTTAATAGAGCTATGTTATACAAAGGGGGAAGTGCATATTAAGGGAGAATAGAGTAAGTGAATTGGGAAGTCTGCACCTTCCAAGTACCTTAGCCAAAGGGAGATGATTCAGCCACAGTCACGGTGATGCGACTGGGAAATTAGGATAAAAAGGAGGCTGCATCCTCCCATAATTCAAGGGAGTCCATGGAGAAATGCCCCATGACCTCTCCCTTTTTTTATACTTCAAGTTAGAGCACCCCTCTATCTCCTTTTAGGACATAAATCTCTGGTGATGTGAATTTTTCCTCACAGAGCGAGTCCAGGGGAGGGTGTCAGAGACTGGAAAAGACTGATGTCTGAAGACATTTTGGGATCCATCTGTGTATGTGTGTGGTGGGGGGGAGGGGTCAGACTTTGCTGTGGGCAAGGCAGTTCCTGTGCCTCACACCACACCCCTCAGCCCAGAGCCAAAGCATCCCAGCCCCATAGCTCTGCTGACCAGAGGCTGCCCCAAGTCTTGCTTAACCCAGCTCCTGAGTGGCCAGGTGACTGAAAGTCCCACCTGGGAGGAGGGTCCATGGAGGTCCAAGGATTTAAAAGGCTGGAGCATACCCTCTTGGAGTTCATCCATGTTGGAACCCAGGGGTTGGTACCTATATGTGTGGTTTTCTATGTATTTTCTGTCTCTCCTCTTTTCTTCTTCTACTTCTCTTTTCATGGAACATTTTGGGTAATTTAACATCAAATAGGTTTAAAGTTTGCTAAGTTAAGTGGTCTAAGTTAAAGCTATGATAAGCATTTTATGTTAATTGGATACTGTACTAAACACTTTGACAAAATTCTTTGATTTTCTATATTTTTTCAGTAAACTTTTGTGTAATTTTGACCTCTGGAGAATATCTAGTCAGTATTTCTCCCATGCTCCTAACCCAGAGTAAACCTGAGTACATTTGTTGTGTTTAAATGTTTTGGGGTGCTACTGAGGGTCACAAAGATGATTAGAGGAGTACAGCATCTCTCCTATGAAGACAGACTGAGAGAGAACTGGCGTAGTTTAGCCTGGTGACCTTATTTTAGCCTTTTGGGACCTAAAGGGGACCTACTAGAAGGATTGAGAGAAACTTTTTGGAAGGGGGTACAGCAACAGAACAGGAAGAAATGTCTTCAAACTGAAAGAGACTAGGCTTAGATAAGACATTAAGAAGATATTCTTTAGTCTGAGGTGGCAAGGCACTGCAGCAGATTGGAGAAGTTGTGGATACACCATCCCTGGAAGCCTTCTAGGCCTGGTTGGGCAGAGTTTTATACAACCTGTCTAGTGGAGATGTCCTTGGCCATGGACAGTAGGGCTAGAATTAGATGAACTTTGAGAACCCCTTCCAACCCAATCCCTTCTATAATTTGTTGCTTAAGACTGCTTAAGATAACTTCAGACAAGCATCTGAAGATTGGGACTCTCAGGTAAGGTTTCACGTTTCTTTTTTACTCTTAGACACAGAAACTTTGCTTATAAAGGAAAGCTGAGGATTTGATGTCAATACATATCCCCAGAACGGGAGGGAAGTAATCCACTTCTGAATGCATTAGGTAAAAGGGGACTGAAAGTCATGAAACAAAAGAAGGAAACATCTGTTTTCTGGTCCTTTAATACAAATGTATCCATTTTATTGTTTTGTATGATAGATAATAATATGCCTTAGGCTTTAGTTCAGATGTCTCCTCAAAAAAAGATAGACTTGAATTTGGATGGAGGTTCCAGTAGATCATACTTGAAAATCATGACCCAGTTGTGTATTGTGTTCCCTCTGTCCATTAATCCATTAATGTTCACAAAGTGGTACAGCACCAACACAGGAATGAAGACAGCCTTAGCTGAGAATAGTTTGGTAGTTAGGTTGCTGTTTTTGGAAATATGAAGCTTGGTTTCTTTTTCCTGCTGTACCTGTAGTGAATGAGCTGACCTAAGAGATTTACTTACTCTAGGTCTAAGCAGCCTTAAGTGCTTGGGAATTGGGCATGACCTAAGACTACTGCTATACAAAACTTCATAAATAAGATTGATGCCAACTCTGAGACTGATAGGATACTGGAGATGCTGTTGCCATTCAGTGGCTTTCGTATGCATGCAGTAGCTGTGTTAGTCTGGACCTTTTTCTTCAAGTCCAAGAAGCAGAAAAGAAAATTCACTTCATGTTGCACATCTAGCCTCAGGCAGGTCTGCAGGCTCACTCTGTAAGCAAGGGGAGTTGTCTGTGGAATGAGTATCAAAGTTTTGAGAGCTGTGATTCTGTCATTTCTAGGCTTGAATATCTTCCTTTTTTTTTCCAAATCTTGTTGAATATCATATAAGTGCAGACCTATGACTACGGACAGTAGTCAGTTTTAGAGGATGACTAGAAATCATCAGTCACAGACATCTACCTACAAATGACACAACTGTTTTGGGAAATGTTTGTCTTCCTTTTCTATCCATAGAAGAGACTTGCAAGTATAACTGATTTTTAGAGATCAAACCTCTATGAAATGAACCCTACACTCATTATTACTTAAAGAAGGATTGAGAGGCTTAAAATGGCCATTTGTGCTCATGTATTGAATGACTTACTTAAAAATACAGAAAAAATAATGGAAATTAAAAACAGAAGAAAAGTAATTGGAAATTAATCTAGAGACAATTTGACTACCATTCCACTAAAGTGTAACAGATTATGTATTTATAAAAGTTCATACATTTGCCTTGAGATGCCATCCTTAAAAAATCATTCCCCTTAGTGTCATTATTATTAGTTTACCAAGCTCTTAATTGAATTGTTATTTCAGGGATATTTATGTATTAAAATTAGCATCTATCTATTGAACATCTAGAAAAAACTGTATCTATCTTTTTAATATTTAATATGTGATGCACTTGCACTTTCCTCTTGTAATTTCCAGCTGATAGCAATGGCATTTCACTGACACCTTTAAAGGTGCTTGGTAATCTCCTCCGAAGGCAAAGTAAGAAAGAACTAAATTGTCATAGCTAAAAGAACGATCAAACATGGGAAGATAAAGTGATTCTGACGTATTGATTGTTATTTTTTTTATTATTTCTGCTGTTTACACACGTCTTTGATTCGATTTATCCTGAAACTGAATCCTGGAGACTGTTGGAAAGAGAGCTTACAGAATAAACAATGATTCAAGACTGTAATATTACTGACCAACAAGCTGTGAAGTTTGAAGATTACGAACTCACTAGTTGGTTAAGACCTATTTTAGACAATGGACTTCACTTGGCAAAATACTGCTAAACTCAGATTTGCACTCAAACCTTGAGTTAACCACTTTTTTCCCCCTGTTTCCAGAAATATTTTCCTGCATTTGTGACATCTTTTAACAAAGGCAAAAAATTCTAGCCCTGCTACATACCTACTTTTTGAAATGGTGCTTCTGCTGTTTCTAGACTTCCTACAGCATTACAACAAAGGCATACATCATGCTCTAAAATGGTGCTTTCTTTTTTTTTTTCTCTCCCAGTTTATGTGAAATCTGAAATTAATTAACTGAAAAATGTGCCACAAACTTTTATTGGATTCCTCTTGCACATTTAAGTGCTATAATAATTCAGTTTCAGAGTGTTTGGGCATTGCAAGCTTATTATACAAGGGGCAATTTGATTTTTACTGATACAGTAGCTTGTGCCTGAAGACCACCCCTGGAGTGGCCCCAAGCGTCTTTACACTCCAGTGGACTCACTGTAAAAGTAACAAAAAAGGATGAAGGATGGTGTTCAGGGGGGAAGGGGGGAGGGAGGAAGTGGTTCTCAGTGCTAGCAGTAAGTTTGACAATCCTGAACAATTGAAACAGCCTTCTACTAAATCAAAATGCAGCCCGACTTTTCCTGAATTTAAAAGTATAGACAGAAGAAAGAAAGCAGGGAAGATAAAAAACGTGTTTTGACTGAAACCTAATTACCTCCTATTTCTGTAGATCACATGACCAAGCTTGCTCTGGCGTGCTCTTTCCTGTAGATTTTAAACCTCAGTATGTGGTTAGGTTTATTTATAGATATACATATATACACATATATATATATAAATTACAGAAATCACCAAACACACAAAAGAATGGTATCCATGTGCCAACCCAGCTGTACCACAGTAGTTTCAGAGATACCAATCCCTGCTCCTTCACCACCACCTATCCTGTACATTCTCCACCTTTCTTTCTCTGCTTTTAATCATGCTTCAAAGGCTGAAGGAACAGCCTAGTACACAGCTTTTATGGTATCCAACACTGACCTATGCATTCATCTGTTCTGCACCATTTCTACCTTCATGTATATGCCTGATTTTCCCCTTGGAACTCACTACCCCAAATGATTTTTCAGTTTGTATTTTAAGATTGGCAGTATGTCTCTGAATCTAGTTTCTTTAGATAAGACAGTTCTAAATACCCTTGTTTTTTCTATTATTCGTGACACTAAAATAATATAATGTGAGCTTTGAATGATGCAGTCATGGTGAGGCAGCTTGTCAGCTGCACTAGTTTCCAATAAAATCAGTTTGGCAATCTTTAGATTTCTCCCCTTGATTTATTAGTCTTGTCATTTTCTTAGCTATATTTTTGAAGCAAAATCATGACTTTTCTATTCCATAAGGATATTGTTGCTCCTCTGATTTACTCCTTAAATTCTTTGAATTCTTGCTCTTTCCCCATCTCAAGTTCTTATTGCACATAAATAACGTTTCTCAGGAAGTGAGTGGTCATATGTGATATTTCATTCATTTTGCATGCTCCCTATAGGCATTGTCATGAGATTATGATTCCTGTTACATAGTTTGAATTGTCACTTTTTAGTTATCAGTGAATTCAGGTGGCCTTTTTTTTTTGCATTGGTCTCATGATCTTTGGGGGACAAATTGGAACTTTTAGGTGGCTTTTGGATTATTGTGGGCGTGTCAGGCTGTGTTTTTTTCTTTTGCTTCTGAAATGCAGTCATAATCTGCTACTGAACTACATTAATAATAAACTTATGGGTTCACTGTGGACAGGTACAAGATTAAAAAATCTATCCAGAACAAGGACTCTGGAGTAAAAAGAAAATGATTTTCCCATATGTGCTGGGAAGAAAAGGTGACTTGCCCAACTGAAAGGTATCTGCTTGGCAACATCTGAATTTGGTTATACCATGTAGAAGTATACTAGTGATGATATCCAGTAGAGGGAAGAGGACATATAGTCGTATTTTCTTTATGATGTTTCAGTATATGAATTTTATGACCATAGGCAAAATGTCACCATCAGTTATCATTCTTTCCTCAGGGAAAGAGAGATCAGAGAAATGATACAACCAGTGCCTACATACTTTCCCAGAATTTTCAATATTACTGTAAAAAACAATCTAAATGAATATTGGTTCTAAAAGCAAAAGGAAGTATTTTAAGGAGAATGGAAAATTTCACCAAGAAGGGTTTGACATGAGTCTTTCTGATGAAGAAAGTATTTTAAGAATACCTCACTAATATTTAGTGGAATAATTCCATTCTTTAACACTATCTCTACGCTTTAATAAGTCTTTAATAGGTTTTAGCTTATCATTCAAAGTATCAGGCTTCTTAAGATTAGTTATAAAAGACAATAACAGTTGTCTCCAAAAGGTTAAATTTTTGTTTGTATCTATAATGCAACAGTTCTACATTAACGATCTCATTGTTATTGGGAAGCTCCCAAAGACATAATTTCATCACAGAGGACAAACACGGGTTTAGAATGCAAGGAGAAATTAATAAATATCTCAATCTTGCATAAAATTCTTCAATTCAAAGGAGCAAAGCACAACACTGGATGGTGCATCCTAACTTGGAAATATTACAGAGTAGTGTATTATGGGGTGTAGAAGGGGTTTGAGTGCAATACAGAGATTTTTTTAGCTAAGAAAACACTTTTTCTTATCATAGAAAAGAGTTGTTCTTATAATAGACATGATTCACAAATCTGCCAAACCTCAGGGAAGGTCACACCACACAGGTGGACTGTTTCCCGTACAGTCATTTTTCCTATTTATATCCTATCTTTTTCTAATGAAACTGCCATTCTGCAATTTTTCTTGCATTTGATAGAAATCAAGCATGTTTTTTCAGTTTCCTAACTATACACTACTTTTGAATGCATGATTCTACTTTTTTGGAGTTGTCTGGTGAAGATCAATAACATGTTAAAATGATCATTAATGACATGCTTTTCCCATTGTAAATATAAATTCACTTTGACAGTGGGTTTTTGTGTTCTTTATTGGATTCTTTATTTTGCAGACTATGGAGCCAGTGGTCAAAGTGTTCAGTCATGGTTTCCTAGCCTGAAAAGCAGAGGGTAAGTTTCCTGTGCTGTCCAGCAGAATGTCAGAAAAAGAAAATGGAAAAACAGAGCCTCTAAGAGATCCTCCTGCAGGAGTCTGAAGCACAGCCCTTCCAGGGCAATTACCACTGAAAGGGATTTTTTCTCTCTTGGCTACTGGACTAGAATTGTGACAGCACCCAGCAGAAGAGTACAGTGGTGACTGAAGCTGGTGATACTTTAAGACTCCATGAATTATGTTTATCAGAGTCTACAGATCACATTTTTAAGAAAGCAGCAGCTTTTTTATCCGAGTTGGCAGTAAAACTGGAGTATGACATTTACTCTGTCTCAGTTAATTGCATTCCTACATCTCCTCCAATATTGGAAAGTCTTATACTAGAAATATATTGTAGAAAAATTCTCCACTTGAGAGGAATCAGTGAAATAGTCTCTGTGAATAAATATTAAAATATATTTTTATGACAAGACAACAAACAGTGGACTACTTTAACTGAGACTGAGATAAAGACTGCCGTAAAGGAGATACATTCTCCAAGAAGGACACCAAAGTGCAAAACCCCATCTGTGAATTCACAGACTCTTAAGTTTTCTACAAGGAAAGTCTTTGCTCACAAGAAGCAGTGAAAACTTAGCTCTGGATTCTGAAAGACTGTCCCCAGAGAAGAGAAAAAAAATGCAAAACCATCACCAGATTGTGAAATATCTTTAGTCTAATTGAACATAGACTGAAATCTGAGATGTCTGTAGTGGTGCCTCAGTAGCCTTAGAAGAGAGGTGAGGTAAGTCTGCATGTAATTTTCAGAAGTGACAATTGTACAAGCTCCTGCCATTGCTTCCAGTCTATATGCAATGTCTTTTAAAGAAGAGGTGAATGTGTCTTAAGCACTTTTACTGGCAGGGGAACTTCAGGAATTTTAAAAGATGAAACACATGTAATATGAGACACATCAACTTCATAGACTCTGTGGGACATGGAAAAAGTCCATAAGTTTGATATTTTGGAAGGTTTTGTTTCTAAATAAATTTGATTACATAGCACAACAAAATATGAAGTTGGTAATGATTTGGAACATGAGGTGAAAGTCATCTTGGGGCCTTAATAAATGAGATGGTATGAAATAAAAACTTATTCATCCATGAAATGTACAGATAAATGCACTTCCTGGGGAAAAAATCATCTCTTTTTGCAAAGTCTTCCCTTTTTAAATACAAGATTTTGGTTGCCATAAGGAAAATATATAAAATTTTCCAGTACTTGAAGTCTTAATGTTTATATATGTGTGCTTAACATCTATATTATTGGTTCCCAGCCAGCATGTCCAATAACAAAAGAGAGGCACCACAGACATTAAATTGGCAAGTACTAAAGAGTTTTGAACTGATTAGGTTTTGATTTGCAGTTTCATGAAAGATGAAATTTTTTTAAGGATTATGATATTATCAGTGTTTTTGAAAATTGTTGTCCTACTACGTCCCATATCATACGTAGCTGTGGGGACTCCATAATTCCTTTGATTGCTGATGAAATGGGGGTGTGAGCATACCATTTTTTATCCACCAATTTAACAGTAATTTGTAAGAACTCATAAGTGACATTGATAGGTAGGGATGTGATGTTCCAATTTTTCTCTCTTGTCTGATTAGTTTTGTCATAAACCCCATAGATTTTCTGAGTGTTCTATAAGGACCAAGATTTGCTTTGCAAAATTGTCAGAAAATCTTTGTACTCCAGATACTCACATACAAACAGAAATCATAGAACATTCAACAGTTCTTCTTTTGTGGCTATATTCAAACATGATGTGAAGTGACACAGTGAACAGCCTTTCAGATTCTTATTTAGTTGGTTACTTGGTCACCCAGTGGAAGCCACACTGTTGTAGTATGTATCTCATCTTTTGAACTACCCACATGGGGTCTTCCATAGCTAAGAAACAATCAAAAGAAGACAGAACATAGGGTAGATAAGCTAACAAACTTAACGAAGTAGGGAACATGAGAGAGATGGTTATGATCGAGTTTTCTCTTCCAGATTTTCTGCCATTCCAGGAACATACCTATTCAGGCTATTTACCTTCTTTAAGCAAATGTACATCGACAGCATGATTTAGAGAAAGTTACCCAAGAAATCTTTCAAAAAGTAAAAATACAGGAGGTGGTGTCAGCTATTTCTCTTACAAGGCAGTCACTGATACTCTGGGGAGCATTCCTTCCCTTTGATAAGCCCTCTCCCTTGTGAGATACTTTATGTCATTTCTGCTCTCAACATGTGTGAGAACTGAATGATTGTCCCAGACCGTGTCTTGTGGGATATGTGTTTTCTGGGATCTAGCCTGCTTAGAGAACCTGCGTCACAAGCCTGCATCACAACCTTTGACATCCAAGCTTAGGTGTTCCTCACTGAGACCTGTTGTGTCAAGAAAACACTAAGTTTTGCAAACAACAGTCAGAGCTTTCAGGTGGTATGATTCCCTCACATTGCCACTGAGAGTGTTCATCAGTGGTCATAGTATTTGATTCAGCAATGATCTGGAGGTAGATGAGGATAATTTCAAATATATTTTTTATTGAATTTATCATATGAGTGAATTGAGAAAAGGGGAAACTCAAAATATATTTGGCTTTTTTGTTGTTGTTGTTGTTCAAAAGGTACCTGTAATATAATCATGAGAATCATCTCTTGAATTTATGTTCATTTTTAAACTCTACAGCAAATTTTATTATTTCTGCTTTTTCAAACTCAGCATTTCTTTCTCAAGGCCTTTCAAGCACTTGAACTTTAATAAAAAGTTTTGGTACTTTAAATTGTATCATTAAATATACTTACTGACAACTTCTTCACAGGCTTATGACACTCTCCAGAGTGAGAGTTTGGAGTTTATATTCACTGCAATCAATTATGACATGTCTAGTTGATTTGTGAAAGTGATAATTAACATGGTCCCACTTAATTAAATCAATAGTATCCTGTAATTAAAGTAACATGATATGCAAATATTCTTAGTAGCAATTTCATGCATAATCTGCAGGCATTGAATTATTTGGTCTAACCTATGCTTAGTAGTAGAATAAGCATAGGTTATAAGAAATACATAATAGGTTATAAGAAATACATAAGAAAGAAACCGAAGGATGTGGTGAGTTTATTATCAAATGTAGTCAAATGCTGATTGCAGGAAAATCTGTAGGCTCATAGTGTGTTAGTTTATAAACTCACTCTACACGTTGCTCTCTGTATTCAAGATATTCAAATGTATCCCACAGTAGCTTTACTAACCTTATATTATCATGAAAATCATGGGTAAGAGCACAGAGGCGGGCAGGACTTTATCCCCAGTATCACAGTATCAACAGTTAACAAGATTTTATTAAGGTAGCAGAATTTTTAAATTCTATATTATAAACCAGTAAAACATTTGAATATTTTAAAAATAATCTGTTTTGTCTGGAAAAGAAGAGGCTATACACAGATGTATGGGATGTCTGTGGCCTAGGCTTTAACAGGCATGATCCTGTGGCTGTGACAAAGTAATGCACCTAATTTGAAAATGGGCCAAGGTTGTAGTCAGTGGCAAGAAGGTGACTGTTTTTTATCACAGTATTAAATGTAAATGAAGGGCATTAAAAAACATCAGTAACGCCTCACCTCTGCCCCATTAACAGAGTTGGGCTTCTGAATAATCTTATTAGTTATACTAATAAAAAGCTGTAGAAAAGAAAATATGTTATTAAAATTACTAAGTTAACATGGAGTATGAAAATTATGTCAAAAAGTTTAAAATTTTAAGATCATGTTCTGCTGTTACATCAAGAGATATCATGGCTTTATGCAACATAATTTAATATTATGTTAAAAATACCTTTATGGGTGGCCAGTTTCAAAATTGGCAGCATTTGTTGCCTGTAGTCAGAGCCACAGTCATTACATATCACAAACAGAAAATCTTTATTAAAGAAGAAATCATCACAAAAAGATAATTTATACTTCTAATCAACTCACAAAGACTAATATATTTACTATATTTTTTTTCTTGTTATGTTCTCTTTGTATCATTTTATTGCTTTTTAAAAGTACAAGTAGCATCTGTTTTATGTACTGTAATAAGGATATTTTTATAGGTTTCAGCAGCTTGTTTTTTATACTTGCCATGATTTAATTTAATGTTGTGATCAACCTTTCTTCCTATACAGTGTGACGTCACCCTGCATGCTGCACATTTCCTTTGTATTTACATAACCCATTTGGAACCAGAGATGAGTCTTTTCAGTTGCTAAGTACAATCTGAGCAGTCCCACAGGATATGGGGCTTTCTGCTCTCTGCAGTGCAATTTACTATGTCAAGCCTGAAACTGATTTGTCAAAGGGGTCACCAACAGTGTAAGGTGGTTTTAATTTCTCTCTAGAGTTTAGGCACTACTTTCTGATGGTAATAAAGTAAAACCTGTAATATCATCAAGCTGTGTAAAGGCTGAATGGTACTGCTTGCGTTGTGAGACACAAACTTGGTCATTATTACTGTTACAGCTACTCATGATGTGAAAAGTGAAGAGGAAAACTGTATTTGGTCATTAATGTATACAATTTTAAGAGTTTACCCCCTCATATTTCCTTTCAATATGCAGAAAGCATTGTCATAGACAATTTTGTTGAGAAAACTGCAACTAAATTGCAGTGAGTTTATTAAACTGTATTCATATTACACCTGCTTGCAAATCAAAGCTGTCTCATGTTTTGACATTATCTCAATTGCCAGTTAAATACAATCACATTAGTAAAGACATAGACTTCCAACTTTCCATTTTTTCTTAACATTAGTTTTGTATATTTTATCAAAAGGACCCCAAATTTGAACAATTCTCTTGATTTTCTGTTGGTTTTTTTTTTTATTTTCCCCCAGATGGATAAATTACCAAAAACAATAGTGGCCATAACTAACTTGATTACTTTACTGCTAGCAAAGGTACCATGTCATGTTTCATCCCTCAGGGATGACAAGAATAGAATGCTTTCGACCAGAATCTGAGCTAACGCTATTAATAGCTGTCTTGCTCTCAAGGCTTGCTTCTTGCATGGTACATGGTAAGCAGAAGCAAACTTCTGCTTATGTTGTTTTACTCTGTTCTGTTTTAGAAAGTCTTCTATCTTTCACCTGTTTATACTAAGGAAGTTAATTCAGTCACAGCAAGTTATCAAAATCCTCTCAAACATTGTTGCATGCACATGATGTGAAAGGGAGTTTTCCACAGAAAATAGTTCTAATAATATCAAGTGGGGAGTTTTTGCACACTTAAATAGCAAATTATATGAATCTAAATTGTGAAAAGTAACACATTTGAAAGTAAAGGTTTTGTTTTCTCTTTTAATTGCTTCCTGTTTGTTTCTCATAGAAACTTTTAAAAAGAGTGTTAAAGCTCTAAACAGTTGTACACAGAATATTTGAGCATGAGTACTTGCAACCAGATGTATCTCTGTTCTTTTCCCAGTTATAAGGCTCATGGGATCCCATATGGAATACAAAATTTGCTTCCTCATATTTAACCACAGACACAAACATCGTTATCACCATTTTCAAAGATGGACAAGACATAAGGGCACATGCACAATTTATAACATGGATGAGTACTATTTTTTTAAAGATTTTGAATGCCAGGAAGCTGTGGTTACCTTTGAAGATTCTGGTGTGCTCTGAGAGAGGAAAATATGAGAGGGGATTGAGCTGGAAAGTAATGGCAAGCATAAAGCTATATGAGAATGTGCGAAGTAACATCTGAGGTTTTGCATGGTCCAATATGTGCTCTATAAATAGCTGTGCTGTGTCTTCTGTGATGGGTCAGTGGAAGCTAAACTTCAGCCTACTAGTTTGCAGTAAGCCATTACCAGAGAATGGTGGCAATAATTTCTCAAGTTCCCAGCAAAAATGACTTGAAGAGTGACCTACGAATATGCTTCCAGTGGGATCTTCCAGCAGCTTGCATTTCCTATTTTACTGCTCTTTGAAGTCAGAAAGAACATTAAAAAAGGGCAGCAATAGATAGCATCTGCTTATCTCTTATAAGAGATAGAAGCAGCTTGTACCAGAGCCACTAAGCTGAATTAAAACACTGAGGAGATGGTATCATTTTAAATGTGATTTTTTTTGATATAACATCCAGTAAAACAGTGACTGGAGGAGATACTGTGATCTTATTAGCATAAGTTATGGGTGGAAAATTCAAACAGATGGCTATACTGCTATGTGACAACAGAAAAAAGAAAGACCTTTCTAGGCATTTAGTTTAAAACTTAATTGTTTAAATTGAAAATAATTTTGTCTGTATAATACAGACGATAAAATAATTGGATTTCTGTTGAAGGTTCTCCTTAAAAAATATCAGAAAACCAAATAATGAATTTTTTTGTGTAATTTTTAATATTTCTTTAAGGAACAAAGGAACTTTCAAATACCGACAAGAAGAAATTTTTCTAAAAATGTTCATTTTTGAAGTAAAATCCTTTAACACGGTAATCTCAGATAAATTGCAATTAGTAGGTGTCTCAGCAGAATAGGTGTTTCCTGATAGTTAAAAATAAGCATTATAGAGGCTAGTGACTTTTGGAAGCTTTTGGTAAATATGAAAGTGATGACAAAAAAAGAAATCTAATCAGATTTTTTTTTCTTTACAAAATGATGTTTTGCTTTGATTTAAAAGAGTGGGTTAAAGTCTCTTGGTTTTTTTTTAGAACAAAACTTCTGCTTAGAGACTTTAAATGTTTAGGTCAGAAATTAAGATTTTCTACATTATTATCCACTCTAAATTAAAGATCACAAAAAAGGCATATATAGTTTTCTTGAGAGTTTGCTCAAGATATACTGCATCAAAAGGCAATGGAAACAGCAATAAATACAGAGATGTAGGGTATTAGGACCTCCCCATACACTCTGGAGACTGCAATTTCACCACAGCTCAGAGCAGACTCTTTGGGCTGCACAGTGGTGGGTCTATCTTTAGATTTTCCACAGACAGCCCAGCACATTTGCTCTGAGACCACACTGCAACAGAAGCCTAAATAATCTAAGCAGAGAGGATGCGTATGGTTATTTCAATATCACTCCTGGTTCAAAATAAAACACTAGTGCAGAGATATCTTCATTTCCATATTAAGCTGCAAGTGACACAAGGGTAGAGCCAGTATTTGAATTCTGGTTATTGGTCTAACATGAACATTTTATCTACAAGCTGTACTTATTTACAGATATCAATGTTTCTGCTTACCAAAGAAATTTTGCATACTTCTTGTTATTTCAATGAATCATTTATACTGCGCCCTTTACTTAGGCATACAGGTTTATCACCAAACTCCCAAATATTAATATTTAATTGCCCATATTATGGAGTAGAACTAATTAATTTTTTTTTATTATCTAGAGGAAAATGCTTCAGAAAATATAGACAATGAAACTTGACAAAAAAAGTGAAATATGTTGCATTTTCTGAGTGCATTTGGTTCAGGGAAAACCTGTGTTCAAATGATGTATTTTTTTTTTTTCTTTCTTTTTTTTGCTCCCGGTTATTTTTTGTGTGTATGTGTGTATTGCATAAATATATATCAACTGCATGCTAAAAGAAATACTTTGCATAAAGGGAAGTCTCAGAAATCACTATTTTGTAGTCAATTTCCTTCTACTGAAAAATTATTCTTTTACTACTGGGTTCTACTGACAAAATAAAGACTGCTGATTGTGGGTGAAGGTACCTAGCACTGAAGGGTCAGATTAGCTTTCTGTTGTCCTATATTTTCTCCATGTCTGATTATTTACCTCCAGTCTCTGTTTCATGACTCTTATTTTTCTAATTCACAAACTGCTAAGGAAAACTTCTAAGCAGACATTAGAGCCAGAAAATACTGGAGTTGTTACTGTCTGTTGTATCAACAATCCCAACTTTAAAAGCTTTTTTTCTTCCTCTGAGGTAATTTGCAGGGAAGTTAGTCATCTCTCACTGTTCTGTGAACTTGCTTCTCCCTTTGAAACAGGGACAAGGAGGTATGAATCCTAAATGAAGCTTCATTTGTAAATCTGCCTGATTTCATCTGTTTAAATTAGATAATTCATTTTAGCATAAATGCTTGGGAGGTTTTAAACTTTGCGTATGAAGTACACTTGATATGGAAAATATTTCCGTTTCTGCTGCCATTTGATACAATGAAGGTTAGCACATACAGTACGTAAAATCTGAATCCCTCTGAGTGAGATCCTTATTTGAATTGGAAATGAGAAATTTCTAAAAGTATAATTAGCTTTTCTGGATGCCTTTTTCTCTTCATTTTGTGAGGAAATGTCACCCACAAACAAGGAAAGGTAAAAAGATGCTTTCTCTTGCCTGCTAAGCAGCTGGGAAGCATTGCACTGTCATGGTCTCTGATTCATACCTTAACTCTAATTCAGCAAATCCCAAGTGGATTCTAAGTTGGGAGTGTCTCAACAGGCCAAGCAATAAAAAGCAGAAATAGTTAAATAACACCTTCTCTAATGGTAGCTGGCAATAACATTCCATGGCTGCATTCTAGCAAAAGGAGTTTTTTAAATATGTAGGGGTTTTCTTCAATTTGAAAGGGGATCAGAAGGCATCTTTCAGCAGTTGTCCCCAAATTCTAGTCATTTGTCATTCCTTTCCTCATTGTGTTTGCCTTGAAACAGTTCTTGAAAATTTAGTAAGAGGATAAAAAGAGATTGCATGGAAAATTTAGAAATCTTCTCAATGGTCCCCTGAACTGGAATTAAATAAAAGAGGGAATTTATTTATGACACAAATATGAATTCTAACTGCTGATGGCAATGAGTCCTTTTTTTTAAAAAAAAAGCATTAACATTATTTTCCTGATTAAAATAATAGTAATTTCATGTCTTTAATGGTAAAATACAGATGTTAATTTGATATCCAAATAGCACTCTTATTGAAGTACTTTTGATGCAAAAAAATAAAAGGTGAGATAAATGTGTAGTATGTCACCTCCCAGAAGAAAAAAAGAGAAATAGAAATGTATCACTTCATACTGCTTGTGCAGTTTTTGGGATTTTTTTTATTTTTCATTCAGAAAAAGGAATCTTTAGAATCCATTCCATCATTTCATTTCTCCACTTACACTGCTTAGCCCTTAGGAGCAGTGCTCTGAAGAGAATCTGAAATTGCTGACAACTGTTTGTGTCTTGCCACAATTTTGGGATGATTTTGGCACATTTAGACTCTTCTAATGACCTATAATTTTGTTTTCATACATTTAACTTCACCTTTGAAGTGATCCTTGAAAGTGTGTTTAAGTTATAAATTTTAGGTGCTGCAAATCTGCATTCAAATCTAAAACAGTCTTAAAGACAGCTGGCAAGAAGGCAATTTCACCTTGTGTCTTGCCAAGCAATTTGGGCAGCAGCAGCACACTCCAAGGGGTACAATTTCTGCTTCTGTAACAACACAGACAGGTTGGCTCTTGTCTTGCTGATTGGTTTATTTGGCTGAGTTCATACTTCTGTGTCTGTATTTTCTGTATTTAGTTGACAGACTCTTTAACAGTGTGCTTTCTCTGGAAGACAAGTAAAAACTGTGTCACTTCACAGGTTTAAGCAAAGAATCTTTTCCCTACCAACATGTAAAACCTGTACTTGATTGTGTTATTGCAGTATTGTGGAAAGTCAGGGTGAAAGTGAGAACTCTAATTTGCCCCTTTTGTTCAAGTCCTTTAATTGCTTTTCCCTTTCTCTCTTACTCATGTATCCCTAGCCCGCTTTCTCCAGTTACATGACTTTTTCAGAATATGTTATGGATTTTGCAGAAACAGTCTTTCAGAAAACTATTTAAACTCACATCTTTAAATTCCTTTAGGATTTTCAAAAGCTCTCTGAAGATGAGAAGTGAGATTTATAAGCCAATCAGTTGTTCTTCTAAAGCTGCTGTTTGGTTCTGTCCTTTTTTTCCCATTTCCTTATCCATTTCCTTTTCTCCTTCCATACACTCTGGCAAAGCCATGTAGTCCAGACTTTCCCTCCCATCTCCCATGTATGAAAATGGTTTTGTTTGATTGGTTTCTGGTGTTGAGTTCCAGCACCTTACTGTACTGAAATTGTGTCCTGTGAAAAATTTAGGAGTGTGAGGAAACTGGGGTTTGTGCCAGGAAAACAAAAATGTGGTGACTCTGAGGCAGCAGCAATAAAGTGGATGGCTTTTTCAGGATGGCTGAGAAAGCCAGAATGTGCATGTGGGGAGAGCATATTTTGCTGCCCTGAAACTCCAAGTCGAGGCAGCAGTTGGTGCAGTCCAGCACTAGTTATGTGTGATGCTCAGCAATTCCACAGGAGCCATTCGAGACAACCTTATTGAATTCCCTAAACTCTCCAGAGGTAGTAAAGTACTGAGGTTTTATTTATCCGTTAAAGAACATCTAGTTTTTTGCCATGCTGGTGTAGTTCTGTTGCACATTCAGTACCATCTATTTTAAATGTATTGAGCAATCAATTTAAACTTGTTATTGTCACAGGGGCTTGCAAATTTAATAAGCAATTACCAGAGTCCATTCCTTTGTTTTTAATTTTTACTAAGATGTTGTTCAATTTCAGACCTTAAAGCAATCATGCTCTCCAGATTATTGAATTGAATGAGTCCATAAGTCAGACCAGCTCTTAAAAGTATTTTTCTTCACTGATTTATTTGGCTGAATGGTACAGTATCTCCTTGTGGAATAAATAAAAAGGAAATGCAAATCTGAAGTCAGATCGTAAATATAAAGCACTGCAATACCTATCAAATCAATGAGCAGCAGACCACAAGACTATCTTCCTATTTTTTGTTTTTGTATTGCACTGCTTTTTGTCAGCATGTATAGGGAAAAAGTCCCCTCGCACAGTTTTTAAATGCATAAAATGCAATTTTCTGTATAGTTTCATATGTCCCTCATTGATCTTATGAGAGGTTATCCAGAGAATCCAGGACTCCATAACTGAATTATTTTGGTTTCCATTTCCTCTTCAAATTTTTTAACAAAGCTCCTTCTTTCCCCAGTGTTGTGGTGTTTGGTTTTTTTGGGTATGTTTTGTTTTTTTTTTGTTTTTTTTTTTTTTTTTTTGTTCTTTTTTTTTTTTTTTTTAGTTTAATTCTTACCGAAGAAAAAAAATGCTGCTTGATTTGTTTTCTTTTATATTTTCAATCAAGAGGACCAGCAAAATATTCCAAATTGTGAACAAATTATTTTTTGAATTACTAAAATGTCACTTAGATACACTTAGGCTAAGGCTTTGAAAAGGTAGTCACATTCTCATTCTTGTGATGCCTACTGCCATATTTCTCTAAAAGGCAATGATGGGGAGGGTGGGGGGGGATTGCCTTCAATATCCATCACACTGGAAATACAAAAGGTCAAAGTAAAGCCTCCACAAATAGTAGGTAAGACTGCAGAGAGACCAGAATTACTACTCCAGAAACCAATCAGCCCTCTGAGAAGGGAGGCTTGAATGACAGAATTCTGAAAATATCAAAAAGTTTCTTATAATTCTTTCCTCAATGTTTTGCAAAATCTGATTTTAGATTTCAGTTTTTAAATAGGATGTTATTGTGTTCAAATGGAATTGATATATTTTTTCCTCTATGTTTCCATTTTACCACTGAAAGAAAATAGTGATTCTGGAAACGCTATAAGCATACCCCATCATGGAGACCAGTGCTTGTCCTTACCAACTAGAAGCCTCAGTACTGTACTAGGAGCAGTTTTGCCATCTTGACACATTCCTAAATTTCTTCCAAGAATATCCTATGTGATGCAGTCCGCTTTTGCCTAACTCTAGTGTTTCTTCTTGGAAAAAGCCACGTTTATTCTCAGGTATAAGAAAAGCCTGTAAACATAAACAGTATAGGTATTACCAACAGGGGTTTTGTGTTTTGATTTGGTTGGTAGGTTCGTTTTTCTTGGTGGTAATGGTGGGTTGGGGTTTTTTGTTTGTTTGGGGTTTTTTTCTTGTTTGGTGGGATTGGGGGGAATTGATTTGCTTGGGGGGAGGTTGTTTGTGAGTTTTTTGATTTGGTTTGTTTTTTTATTTGTTTGTTTGGGGAGTTTGGTTCGGTTTTTGGGTTGGTTTTTTTTGAGATGGTGTGACCTTTTGGGGAGTGGGGGATAGTCCTGGACACAGAAAAGGCCACTTTAAATCAGGATAACACACATAATGCCTTGTTTGAAGCATCTTTGTCAGGGCAAAGTCCTTTGTTTGGAGGTATTTTAAAGTCAAGTAATTCTCTGTTTGACTTCCTTCACTTTGCACTGCATTTCCCTAACTTTTCCTGGTGGAAAAAATGTTGATTCAAGCTCAGACAGAAACACTGTAATATGATGGCAAAATCACCATGCAGAAAAATAGCAGAAAAATCAGGACTTGACTATGATCAGAAGAGTACCTATTTCATCTTTATTTTGTATTTATTTCCCCTCTGTTTCTGTTGCCCTGAAAACAAAAGGATCTTGAAAACGTAAATGAGTAAGCCATGGACGTTGTCATTAGGGAATGCACTCCTGATATAAATAGGTGTCCATTTGTGAGTACAAAATAAATTAGCTTGCTCTGTTATCTGCGTTTATTTTCAGGCAATTTCCTCTCATTTACAGAATTGCACTTGTCTATATTCTGGGGTCAGGCAACTCTGAATGAAATGAGAAGTTTTTGTTCTCATTGAAACGGCAAACATCCACTTGAAAAATTCACTTACAATCCAGAAAAACACTCTTTTGAGTGGTGACCTTTGCTAAAATAGGCAAATTTCTCACCTACCACACAAACTGCCTTACACTGTACTTGGACTGATATGTGGAAATGTAACTATCTGATTAATTTCAACATTTAAATGTTAAATTCTATGTTTTCTATGTTCAGAAAAAGTGTTGAAATATAAAATTCCTGGGCTTTTGAATCTCAGTCTTCTAAAAATTCACTTTACAATGTAAATTTTTTGGGGGTAAAGAAATCCCAAATATGTACCATAATTTTAATAAATTAATTGGTTTAAAAAGTAAAAGAGGAAATCTGTTAATAGAAAAGGAAATATCTTAAATATCAAATTGATTTTCAAAATAGAAATAGGTACAATGCTCTATTTCTCTTTTATTTTTTCTTCGTCATGTTGAAAAACCTTTCTCAATGGCAGCTTTTGTTTGCAACATTTTGCTTCATATCTTGTTCATTTCTGTAGTGTCTCTAGAGAGACTAGAAGAAATCTGCAATAGAGATGTATGAGAAACACGCCTCCACATTTTCCATTGTCTGCTTTGTTTTGTTTGGGTTTTCCTGTGGAGTGGGCAGATTGAGGAGAAAGTATGAGGCAGCATTTACAGAAAACCCTAGGGAAAGTAAAGCCTCTGATATGTAAGCATTACACTCCCTTGAAAGATTAACCTGTCATTTTCATGTAAAGTTTATTTGTTTTTCTTTAATTCTTGATTTGTAATTTCTAGTAAATGAAATACAGTTCTGCTTTGTTGATCTTTCTCATCAGAATGCAGGCTGATGCTTCATTTTCTGACTCACAGATATGATGATGCACAACTGAATGGGAACAGTTAGGAGGATGGATTATCAATTACCTTATAATTAATAAAAGGTTGAATTTTCTGTCTCCAGAAGGAAATAAGTCAACTGGCAAGCAGCATTTCTGTCATGGGAAGAACACAGAAATCGTTTATCCAGTGGTCATGAATGCAAATGTATTCAGTCATGTGTAAATACACACAATGCACACATGCATGCATTTGTTAATAATTAATAATTGAAAAAAAATAGCTTTCATGGTCTTACAGGGTTCATTCAACTTTTCACAGTTCTTTCTGTGAAAGTCAGAACCCAACTAAATAACAGATGATGGAGGTTCATTTACTCTTGTGTTAGCTTCCTGGTAAAATACCAAAAATTTCTACTTCAGAAGCATTTTGTGGACTAAACTTAAATATTTGCAATTTATTCAGAAGATTAAGCCTCAAATAATCTTTTCCTCTCAAGTTTAGTTTAATTTTATAGTGGTAGCATTTATGCAAACTGCACTAATTTTTCTAGCTCTATACTTATGTAACTTATACCTACCACCTAACTGCTGGAAGCAAATGAACCTTCTGGAAATATTGCAGTATCTGCTACCTGAGAAACTGAATTTTTGAAATAGAGGAACATGTTTACTCTTCCACATTCCGACCTAACATAATAAGTTTCTGAGAGTAAATGTTGTACTTAATGCTCCTTTTGCATGTTGCATGAGGTAAACTCTGTGCACTCTCAGTATCTGCTTTTGCATATTGGCGTCACTAACTTGCAGCTCTTTCCTGAAAAGTCACTAAATGTAACATTTCTGAAAAGAAACTAATCAATACTCTGGAAAATATCATAGGTAAGACTATGTTCACTGTTGGGAGAATCACTGATCTCTTCTCTGTGGTGACAGTGACAGGGCCCAAGGAAATGGCCTGAAGTTGTG
Organism: Sylvia atricapilla; assembly: GCF_009819655.1. NCBI lineage: Eukaryota > Metazoa > Chordata > Aves > Passeriformes > Sylviidae > Sylvia > Sylvia atricapilla. The sequence continues at coordinate 28,462,804 of NC_089174.1, forward strand.
CCAGGAGAGGTTTTAGGTTGGATATCAGGAGGAGGTTTTTCACACTGGTTGTTGGGCACTGGAACAGGATCCCCACAGAAGTGGTCAGAGCACCTGCCTGACAGAGTTCGAGGAGCATTTGGAATAACTCTCATGGCACACAGGGTGATACTTGGAGCTGTTCTGAGCAGGCCCAGGAGCTGGATTTTGGTGAACCTTGTGGGTCCTTTCCAATTCAGAATAGATTGTAATTCTATGATAAAAAGAAAGAAATATGTCTTCCTTTTCTCTGCATGGAAATACCACCAAAGCATTAAAAAATTAATATTAGATTTTTCTCTTTAAATATCTAAATATGAAAACAATTCTATTATTCCCCCATCACATTTCTGCTCATTATGTGTCCATCCATGTTCTTATTTCAGTCTAACTTCCATATTTTACTTGCTGTTGTATGAATCCAACTTAATATTTTCTGGAGTTAATTTGGTTATTTCTTCAGAGGAAATTATCCATTTTTTATTTGTTCTCCAAATTCTTGTCTTTCACTTTTGTGTCTGAACCATCACTCTGCTTTTCCCTACCTTTTTCCCTTACTTGCTGACTTTCCTTCTCTCTTTTTTTATTCCCGGTGGCTATGCTTTCTCATAAGCTGCATAAGGGTTTCAAAAGCACAAGAAGATTTTCACACCTTGGCACTGATTATGGTACTTAAGAATTTTTTCCTGACACTTTTTGTTTCTATATCTTCTTGCCTCACTCTGCTGAGCTCAGGACGCTGTTTCTTAGCCAGTTAATTAGTGATTTGCAGGGAGACAAAGGTACTAAACAATTCTGTGCTGAATACAAAAAAAAACCCCATTCTTTTCTTTTGCTTTTCTTCCCCTTCCTCACGCTTCATCAGTTTGCAGTTACAAGATGGAAGTCCTCTTGGTACTTGCAATATGCCCAGCTTTGCAATTTTTTACCCTTCTCTCCTTTTGTGGCATCTGTGCCAGCAGAAAACCTTTTTCCCTTTGGCTGAACTTTGAATCTCCTCTAGTTTTGCTCCTCTAGTTTTAGTCTTGTGTTTAAATCTTTTGAAATAGACATTTTCTGAAGGGTTGGAAAGATTTAGCATAATACATTCTATTTCACAGAACAGTAGAGAAATGTAAATCTCCCTTTCCCTAAGGCTAACATATTATGTGAGTTTAGTATTTACTTTTGTAGCTTAACTGTCATTCAGTTACCAAGAGTAGTACAAAGAGATGTTTCCAAAGACATGTTTTATATCTCCCAACTTCTAAAATGACAGTAAGAGATAGCCCATCCATAGATCTTAAAACACTATTGTTGTGTATGCAATAGGATTAGATGATAATATAAAAAATTAGATGGCCAAGGTGTTATTGATTGTACTGCCTCAATGAACTGGTTACACAATAATTTTAGATAGAAAGTCAGTGATGTCTCAAAATAATATCAGGACATGCACTGTATATCACAGAGAGCTAAAGTTCATTCACTTCACAAAGTTACAAAAATATGGTAACAGCCATTAACAGAATTGTTGATTGTGTGCATAGCAGATTAGAGACACCTTCTATTTCCCATTCAAATAAATTAGAAAATTATTCTGGAAAATTTATTGCTGTCTGTTGAGTATGACTATACACAAGAGGCTGGATTACTGCTGCCCTCTTCTTCCTTTGTGGTGTTCGAGAAAAGTTGTTTTTATTTCAGTTACTTTCATAACACAGGAGAAAAAATTAAAGTTTTTCAACTTGTTGGTATGAAAAAGATTTTTTGTTGTTTTTATGGTTGCCTTTGAAGCCAAACACTGCTTATACAAAATTACTTCAGTTGTTTTCCAGTATGCCATGTATTCGCATCTGTAACAACTACAAATACAATAATTTACATTAACATAACAGGAGGGACATGACTTTTGTGTGTGTCTTCATCTTCATCTGTTTCTGTCAAGCCCTACTAGGGAAGGGATCTCAAAGATAACACATATCAAATTTCGCATCAAGTATCAGAGGTGAAGTCAATAGTACAAATTTCCTGAGGCATTTAGCTGAACAAATCTTGCCACTAGCTACATGTGGTTTTTTCTGTGTGGATCCTCTGGTGTGTAATAGTGAGTGAGCTTGTAAAATCTGTTACAAAGAAAAAATCCAGAAGGCACCTCTGCCAAGAGTTTCCTTGATGCACCATCAGTTTAGGGACTGCAGAGCCCAGTGGGAATTGAGATCTTTCCAGGGAACTGGAGTACAGCACGAGCAATAGTTCAAGTGGGGCAGCACAGGCAAACAAAATTTATGTCCTAGACTGTTCTAAATGAAATCTTTGTGTCTTGATCAAACTCTGAAATTCCTCAGCACACCTTTAAAGCAGAAGTTGATGTATTTTTATTTTTATTCTGAAAAAATAAAAGGCTGGAAAATGGTAAAATCTAGGATAACATGGAAACCAGCGACCAAGTCTGTTTGCCAGGTCACCTGGGGGATGCTCAGCCTGCCCATCTCCTTTCCAGTGGCTGTGAATTCAGCATGCAGGTTCTCTGGTGAGCCTGTGACCCCCTACTAAGATGGCTGTTTATTCCTAACAGTGATAAGTGACCAAACCCAGACGCTGTGAGCACCTGCAGTGCTATGGGTTCTGCAGAAAAACATGAACAAATGAAGATTTTATGTCACATCCACTATAATAACTACATAATTTTCTAATCATATGAAAGTATAAGGACTATGCAGGATAAGAAACTCATGGTAACTTGATCTTTCTTCTGCTGAAGGAGTTAAAATAATGGGATCTGAGAAAACCTTATGTTAGAGAGGACATCTAGATATCAGTGAGTTCATCTTCACACTGAAGCTGAGGCTGACATCAAAGTTTTGTGTTATTTTAAAGTTATTTTATGTTTTGTGTTATTTTAAAGTTAAAATTAGCTTGATGAAAGGGGTGATAACAACAGTGAGGCTTGTAGGATTGGAAATCTTTGTTATGTAAGAACACTGTAGAGAAAATAACCGTAGGGTAGCAGGTATTAAAGCGCTCTGCAGTGGTACAGAAAGAGCAGCAGCTGTTAGCTTTGTGTGTAATTCATTACTGACCTCTTTCTCAGATCTTCTCAACAACATAGATACTTGAGGCCTTTGTTGCTTCTTTATTTTCTTTCACAGTTGAAGATTTTGTTGTTGCCTGAATTGAGTTTTCTGACATACTAACAGTAAAATGCATTGTCAAGAGTGGTGTCTCACAAATGCAGCTCATCTCTCTCAGCTCTGTGACTTTGTGTTACAGAAGACTGGTGGTGAAACCCAATAATCACCATTCAGGAAAAAACCTCTAAATTCCATTTAGGACACAGACTGATTAAGACAGTTCAGTTACTGTATCTCTCGAGCCAGGGCTTGTATTAAGGAATCAAATTGCTCACCAGCACTCCTCTCCTTTATCTGATTTGGCCCAGAGACTATTTGTGCCTTTCCAGCAGCTAAAGCATTATCACTGATATATAGTTCTTTATTTATGATGCCTTTTCAGAAGTAATTCAAATTCAGTAATAAAACTATTTTAATATGTAAAATTTTATGAAGATGATTAAAAACATACATTTTCTTCACTGAATCAGCAGAGATCAGACTACTTTTTAGGAAAAAAACATTATTACTGTAATTCAAAGATTTAGATTGGAATATGATGGTATGGAATATGATTGGATATGATATTTTAACACCCTGATTTTTAAATAACATAAAGGGGGAAAGGTGCCTATAATGCTTCCAATGCAAAGGACATAGAAAAGTCTACCCTGTAAAGAGGCATATAGTCTCTCTGGTTTTCCTGTCAAGTAGCTGCATGTCTGGAAATGTTGTAGTGTACCTGAATAGGATTAGGACTTGTGAGCTTGTCCTTTTTTTCAGCACATTTGGTTAATACTTCTAGAGAACAGAATACAAGTCAATGATACTCAATGATACATGTGTAGCTCATAAGATTGGAACACATACAAAATCATTGCCAAGATATCACTTTGGAACCTCAGAAATACTCCTTGGCTTGGACCAAATGTGCTTTAAGATATTTTCAGTCAATAGCTTTGTGACACCTTAAGATCTACGATGTATAGTTCTCATTCTACTCTTCTGGATTTTTAACTTTCACTTAAAATTCCATTGAAATTATCCAGTTCAGAAGAAAAAGCTATATTCTGTTCTCCATTATCCTTACTTCAGTTTCATATAGATTTTAACATGCTGTTTCACTCTGAGAAGTAGCTTTGTCAAAATAATTGTGTTGCTTAGAAGTTTTTCTTATCCACATTCCACTACGCTGTTTTACTTCACTGACCAAAAAAAACCAAAACAAAACAAAACAAAACAAAACAAAAAAAAAAAAAAAACAAAAAAAAACCAAAACAAAACAAAACAAAACAAAACAAAACAAAACAAAAAAACAAACAAACAAAAAAACCCTCATGCTTAAGAAAGTTACCTAGCTTTTAACTAGCTTTTATTTTTTTATTTTTAGGTCCTTGTTATCATCAGCAAAATTGGTAGTGTGGAACCAGAAAGGCATTTCAAGCTCCTCTATGATATTATCCTCTTGTCTTTCATCCCATTGTCCAAACATCAGGGGGTTATGACTGTAGCAAGAGGGAAGTGCCTAGGAGCCCAGAGACCCTGCCAGCAGCCTTGGTGAGCTGGGGCCAAGGAGTTATATTCACTGTTCATTTGGAGGCTACCCCAGGCACACATGAGCTCACTTACTGGCTGTCATCTGTATATATATGTATATATGTAGAGGTCTTATTATTCTTGCCAAAAAAAGGTCAATATTTATCATGCATGATCCATTAATTTCAGTCTTACAACAATAAGAGTAGAAGAACAATTCTATGGTGCTGCAATACTTTAAAATATTTTAAATAATATTTTTATTGAGACTCTGAAAAACAGTATAACTGAAGTGACAAATTTTGATGCTTTTTACAATACCAGGTAATGTCTCTTCAGGTGTAAGGTTATTCTATTGAATTCCAGGTTGTTTCTGCCTAAGATAAAAAGGTTGTTCTCTGAGCAGTGCTAATGGGGCTTTTTTCTTTACAAATTTGCTTCCTTTTTCCCTTAATATTTCAGTACATATAATTACTGTTCTGCATGCCTTATCTTGTAAGGGTTCATAGGAAACCTTGCGACTAGAGAGCTGCCTCAATGTTGGTTGGCAGATTGGAGCATTTGTGTTGTAGAGCAAGTTTACATGGTCAGCTGGCTCTCCCAGACAATCTGTACAGGCTGTATTTTTCTTAAGTGTTCTATGGGACACTAGTTTGAGACTCTCCTACTTTCTGTTTACTTTTCCTAAAATTTGTAGGAACCTATCACTGAGAATTCTTTCAACTTTGGCTGAAATTTGCAAGCAAATTTAGAGGCATAATAGAAATGACAGATAGTGTGTTGTTACAGGAAAAGGAACTGTCATTTTATTTAATCAGTTCGTGTGTTAAGCACAAATCACCTTACTGTTGGATTGCTTCTCTCACATAAAATATGGATTATAGAAACTGTAAAATCTTACTCCTTGCTTATGAATGAAAAGAGGAAGTTTATTCACATTTGCTTAATTTGTATTTTTATATTTCTAGCTTTGATTTTCATTCTTTTACTTGGAGATTTCTTAAACTATTTTCTCAAACAAATGTGATTCCATTTGGTTCACACTTGCCTTAAATATAACTGGAATGTTCATATATAATGTGAAACTCTTTGACAGAGACATACCTCTATTTTTCTAAACACTTCCTCTGTTTTAAGAAATGTAAATTGTATCTTTTTTTAAAAAAAGCATTTTTAGTCCTCTCTATTCAACCTTCTTTTTTACCCCAGACTCCAGGTGTGACCCATCATGATGTCAACATCTTTTTAAGTTTAGAGTTGCTGATGTCTTCTGTCTTTTATATTCAATTGTCCTCATGAAGAATTCCCCTTAATCTGGCACAAAGCCGCAGTATGATCAACTTTTAAATTTGTGTTTTCTTCTCCCTGGTGTTCATGCAAAATTTCGTGACAGGGTACTGTTACAAGGGCAGTCAGACTGACCAACTTTGCTTCCCCTGTTTCCCTGCACTCTCCCATCTATTATACTTCCACATGTTACTTTTATCTTTTGCTTAGTCTGCAAGATGCTTGTGTCAGAGAGCATCCTTGTTCTTTCGGTGTAGCATCTGCCCTGGTTATTTTGTAGTCTCTGACAAAGGAACTTCGGTATTGCAGTAAGGTTGATATTTCTGTAATAAGCTACTACTGGGAACATTAAAATGCATATATTAAAATGTAAAATATTATTAATAAATATATTAAGTTTTTATTATTTTCTAAATCAAAATGTTCTAGAAGTTTTCAGCTAGCACCTTCTTTGGTATTTATTTATTTTGGTGATTTGTCTATTGTTTTTACTAGAACATAGCATCAAATGGAGCTAATGTTGTAAGATTAGAAATATTGCATCCATTTTAACAGAGTGGCAAAACTGACTCCACAGGTGTTGAGCAAAATAACACCTATAAAAATCTATTTTTTAAAAAAGCTGCTTTATCTGTGGCACAGTCCTTTGACTGTAGTTAGCCATTACAAAGGATATTTTATTAAGACTTCCCTGTTTCCAGCCGCTAACCATTCCCAGTAATGCTGCACAATGTAAAGGGGAACAACAGGAAACCCAGGTCCAGGTTTCCTTTAACCTGGTCTTACACACACCTGCTCTGTGGCCTCCCAAGAACAGTTACCAGAACTCTAAAATTACACAAAACCCAAGAGTCTGGACTCCTCTTTATTAACAGATTTTTCAACAGAAAATAATAAGGCTTGCACAGAAGCAGATTCTGTATATGAAACATGACTTCTTTCATGTTTTCCCTCCTTCATATTTTAGATGCTTAAGACAAAGAGTTTTTGAGTTAGGATACATTTGAAATGTGAAGTTCTTTACAACACACTGTTAGGAGAGATGAGATTTGATTACTTGTTTCTTTAAGCTTTTCTTATTCTAAAAATCTGAAGGCTACTGTGAGCTGTAGTCACAAAAATCAATCTACAGACTAGCAATGTGCTCTCAGCTCCCCAAGTTCCTAATGAAGATCTAGTGCTAGAAAGGTGTTGACCACTATCATAAATTGTGAAAGAAGAGCTAGAAAGAGATTCCAAATATCCCTAGACACAAAAATATCTCAGCCTTTCATGTATACTTTGCAGAACTGTGTTTCATACTCTACTCTGAAAATTGTTGTAAGCAAAGATAGCATAAAGAGATTGAATTAAAGAGTTTTAAGTTTTCTGAAACTGTTGAAGGACTGCCCTTCTGCTGAAAACAGCTGAAAATATTGGTTTAATATGAGTAACAATCCTGTAGAGGGATGAATGAGACTGCTGTTACTGAACTAAGTTACAGTTCATTCTCTACAGATATTTAGAAGCCCTGTGAGCTTTATTTAATACTTCATGTTTACTCTGTGGATGGTGATACACTAGAACAGGGTGCCCAGAGAAGCTGTGGATCCCAGGCAGTGGTCAAGGCCAGTCTTTGAGCAGCCTGGTCTAGTGGAAGCTGTCCCTGCCCATTGTAGGGAGTTTAGGACTAGATGATTTTTAGGGTTCCTCCCAGCCCAAGCCATTCTATGATTCCATGATTCTACATCTGAAGGCTCTGACTTCATCACAGAGATACAAAGACCCACAGACAGCTTTTACCTTCTATCTGCATGTGGTTTAGCAGATGGAAACAAAATTGTAGCATAAGAATTTGCCAAGACCTTAAAGAGGCTGCTGAATTTTATAGAGGAGCAGAGTAAGATTTTTCAAGCTTACTTGCACAATTAGGCCTTCTTTCTCAAGAGGGTTAAATAGTCATGAATGTTAGGAAGAAAGATTAGAGCTGAGGGTCGAACTCTACCTCTCAAAATAAATAAACTCCACAGAAATTATTTTTATTCAGTCCCTCTATCAGTGAGAAAAAGGCAATAATAAAACTTTTCTCTTACTTAGCAGGGTTACTTAAACATATTACTTACACTGTGTGTATAAATATGTACAGGAAAATATGGACTGTAAGAGTAAAAATGCATTTTGTCATTTTTTCAAGTGTCTCTTGGAATGTTACCCCATATAGAAGATTTTTATCAATAAAACAAAAACAAAACAAAACAAACCCCACTTAACTGAACAGAAACCCATTTTTATATTGTACTTTACTATATCCCTTTCAATATTGAGATCAATTAATCATTTGTGTTAAATGATTAATTCTAGGTGCAGTGGTTTTATTTAACATAGATATTTTAGACTCTGAAAGAGTCAAATTCTCTCTCTTAAAAAAAGGAGAGGCAGTAATAGAAAAACAGTTTACAGATTTTTATCAGCTTATCTGTCAAGTTGTCTATCCCTAAATTACTTAAAGATCCTTATGGGGTTTTGGGCTCACGTTTGATGTTTTTGCCTAAAAACAGCAGTTCACACACACACACACAGAGAAATGCTTTCCCAAGATCACTGCAAGACCTACAGCATTTATCGGTATAACCACGTATAATTCTCCTCAGTTGTAGTTTCACTTAAAATGCACCCATTCTATGTATTCTTTGGATTTTCCCTTTAACTTTGGGCCAGATGGTGCCAGTGGGAGCTCATAATGTGAATCTGTTCTCACAAATAAGGAACTTTTGAAGACACTGCCCTTCAGTGAACTGCTGTAATATCAAAGGCTGCTGAAGCTTTCTTTTCCAGAGGCAAGGCTTGGTTTGCTTGATATTGAATGGGGTGAGAACACATATTTCTTTTTTCCAGGTCTGAACATAAAGACGGTACTGATTATCACCAGCTTCTTCATAGAGCAACACAGCAGTGCAAGGCTTATTTTGTATGACATAGACCACCATGAGGGCTGACACCATTTCACTTAACTTCACTCCATTTAAATTCTTTGTTTTTACACGCTGGAAGCTGAGTGTATAAAACACATAATACAAAAGCATGTAAATTCAGCAGATAAGTTTCATTCAACTTTTTTGTCCACTTTCTTTTATTTCAGCTTCTATTCTGACTTGATTAGTAATGCTAGCAAGAAGATGGTATTTCAAAATGGAGAAATGAACTGTTATTTTCAATAGGTGCAATAGTTACTGCTTCAGACAAATAATAATAATTAAAGCTATGCTTTAGCATGCTTGCAAAGTGAACAAAAGGAGCTTCCAATACTCAGTGGTACACAACGGGGAAACTAGAACATAACAGTTATCCCAAAAGAAAATTCCTTACTTAATAAATTTCATTTTTTCTTCTGTCAAGGATACTCTACCTAGTTAAACTGACAAAGAGATTCTATGTCTGTGAGACAGCTGATATTCAGATGTTTTACTTTCTCTAGCAAAGAAAATCTAAGTTACAAAACATTTCAGAGAACAAATATTTTCAGGAAAGGTCAGTTAAGCAATGGAAGTATTTTTCATTTTAAAATAGTTCAGATGTATTTTGTATCCACCTAAGCCAGTATCATGGCTTACAGGAAAAGAAACACAGCTCTCTCATACTTAAAAAATTTGACTTCTCAACTGCCAGGGACATGTGCTTTAATTAGGAGCCTTCCTCTGTGGATAAACTTGCTGGGATGTATCATAAGAAATATAGTCTAGCCAAGTTGTAGTAGGGTGACATACACACACTGTACTAATTCAGTGAGGTTCCAAGGCTGCTTGGTAGAAAGCAGAATGAACTCGAAATCTGTTGAAGTGGATAGCCATAATCAGGAAAAATAAGTTTCACAACAGAAAACTATTTGATAATGTAGTTTGCCACTGACTCCTTGATGGAAAAAGCTGTTTTGTTTAAAAAATGTCTTTACTCAAGGTCATCTTTTAAATATTGATGAGTATGAGCCAGGGACACTCACAGACCAATTTCTAAATCTTTTCTTATGTTCAGTGACTTGCAAATTACATGCAGTCCTTTTGCTTAAAAAAAAAATGACGAATTGGATCCCAAATTACTTAGTAATACTGAACAAAATACTTAGATATATTAAGACATCCTCTGCAAGGATATAAACATTAGTCAAATATTTTACTTTCATTGAATGTTTTCAGCTGTGTCTGTTGACAAAAAAAATTTCTTTGGAGAACAGCCTTTTTTTTTTTTTTCTATGTGTCTTGCCTTTGTTTCATTATACTTTGGGCTGTTGTTTTTAGAAAGTAACCCACAGTTACTTCCAAAATTCCCTCTTTCCTACAGTTACTTCCAAAATTCCCTCTTTCCTAAATCTCAGGTTCTTCAGAAGCCTCGCACTTTTATTTTCAATATCTCATAAGTGCAGAGTTTTGAAGGAACTGAATAGCAAAAAAAGGGGGAGTTATATTTATCTATTCCTTTCAGTGTTCTATATGCATGTATTAACAGTGACTTTTATTAAAACTTTTATTGAGTCCTGTTTTTAAATTCACTTATCTTTCCCAAGAGTTTTCAAAGTTCTTTCAAATATCATCCTTTTGACAGAGTTAAAGAATAAGCAGGGTTTAGAAATTCCAGGAGTATATCTGTTTTCAAATACAATGGACTCTCATCTACACAATGAACCAAATCCTTTTGAAAATGTGGTGAAATTGGAAACTGTATTTGTGGTATGGTTTCAAGTATGAATAACTCACAGTTCTACTAAACCTTATCAAAAAACCTGACTGAATTTTCATTCATGTTCCTAGAGAGATAGGGTAATATTATCCTTTTATCATCCTTTTTGAACACACGCTGTCAAGTTTTGAAAAAGGAGGGGATAGTTCACTTTTCCAACTACCAGTTTTTCCACAACATGTTCATATTCTTTGGTCTTCTAAGGGCTTAAATTTACAGAGTCTCAAGCCCTGCTGCTGGGCAATAACATAGAGTAGACCACAAAATCCACCCATATCAAGGCTGACATTCTTGTGTACTAATGTCTATTGCTGTAGGAAATCGTTTTCTTTTAACCAAAGCTACAAAGGAATCTGGACATGGACACTGCATTTAGATACTAGGCACCCTGTCTCAAAATGCTTTAATGTGGACTCCATAAAATTTATTTCTCCTCTCAAATTCCCGCAGAAATCCACAGACTTTCTCATATAGTCTTCTGAAAAGTCTTTCTTCAGTTAAGCATATCTTTTGCATTCTACTTGAGAAACAGCAGTAGTATGAACATTAGTATTGTTTTCCTAGTTAATATGCATGAGTTTATTTCAGACTGGCCAAATTTCTTTTCCACACCTGTGTCTCCTCTCAACTGAAAATAAAAGGAGGACTAGCATGTTTTTATTTCACAACACAATAAAATTGTAGCTGCACTGAAAAATTCTTCTGTTATGTTAGCCTATTAAGATAATGGTCATTTTCACCATGCCTAAAAAATCAGCACGTTGTTTTCTAACTCCTCCTGTTTTGTGCCTGTGTGTGCACATTTACATCCAGAAAGAATCATTCCCTTTTGCAACATGTCCACTGTAACATAGCTGTTAAAAAGAAGAGAAGACAGACTGAATCAAGTTACTGGATTTTAAAGATTTCTTTTACTCCCAGCTGCTCTTCCCTTTATTCTAGATCCAAGCCGCTTCTTTTGCCCTCTTTTTTTTTTGCATTGATACAATTCTCAACAAATAGTTTGGCAAAAAAAAAAAAAAAATAGGTAATGTATTCTCATACCAGAATAAGGTTCGTGGGGACTTGATCCTAGATAGGTATCATGTGCCCACCAAAGCTGCTCTAACCCTCCCCTCCTCAGCTGGGCAGGGGACAAAAAATGTAGTGAAAGACATAAGACAAGATAGATATTACTCTCCAATTATCCTTATGGACAGAACAGACTGGATTAATTTCCAATCAAAACAGAATAGAATAATAAGAAATAAACTCAAATCTTAAAACATTTTTCTCCCGTCCTTCTCTTCTTCCCAGGAGTAATTTTAGGGTAATAGGAAATGGGGGCTGTGGTCAGTTCATCACACATTTCTGTGGAGGAGGAAGAAGGATTCCCCACACTTTTTTCCTGCTCCAGCATGTGTTCCCAGGTGTATGAACTCCTCCAATGTGAGACTTTTCCAAGTTCTTCATGAACCACTTCAGCGTGGGTCCCTTCCAGGGTGTAGTCCTTCAGGAGCATCATGGGTCCCCCATGGAGTCACAGGTCCTGCAAGGAGTCTGGAACATTGTGGGCTTCCCATGGCATCACATCTTCCTTCAGGCATTGCTTGCTCCTGCAGGGCTTCTCCAGGGGCTGTAGGTGGATCTCTGCTCCCCCATGGGCCTCCAAGGGCTGCAGGGGCATCCAGGGCTGCATCCACATGGTCTGCACCAGGGGCTGCAGGGGAATCTCCGCTTTGGCCCCTGAGCACCTCCTCCTCCTTCCTCACTGGTGCCTGCAGGGCTGTTACTCTCACGCCTTCTCTCTCTCTTCTCTCACTGAAGTTGCTGTTGGATAGGTTTTTTTCTTGTTCCTAAATCTGTCCCCCCAGAAGTGCTGCCACCACTGCTGGCTGCCTTGGACAGTGGCAGGTCTGGCTGGTGTTGGCTCTGTCAGACACAGAGGAGGCTTTGAGCAGGTTGTCTCAGAAGCCAACCCTGCAGCCCCTCTTCAGTCACAACCCCAGCTCTCTTACCACTACCAAAATTTTTCCAAATCCAATACAAAAGAAGAGGACATTACTTTAAATCTGGCTCAGAATGTCATTAAAAAGTAATCACTAAAGATCAGTGTTTTAAAGCAGTATGCCCTTAATAATTTGCACCATTGATACTGGCCAGGTAGATCCCTAGACTGCAAGTTTTCATTTTTAAAAACTCTTGCAGAACATTTAGAATTCTAAGAGACTGGAGGAAGGGTAATATTCCAATAACTAAAGAGAGACAAATGGGATGACCTGGATAATCACTGCCTTGTCAGTCATTGATCTAGGCAAAATAGTGGAATTACTCAGGTGGGACACAATTAATAAATAATTGCATGCATAATTAAGAGCAATGAACAATTGATTTGGAATTTGTGTCTTTCAAGCAATTTTGATACTTCTTTTTTTGGTTTATATTGACTTGGTTTTTAAAGACAGCAGTACTGTTACAATTATCTATAAAATAATTTTCTCCTGGGCCTAACATTATCTTAGAGTTTCATAAGGAATGTGGAAAAGATACTATCATTATTCCAGCTTTGAGAAAAAAAAAATTGTATTGGAGAATAAGTAAAGAGTACCTTATATATAATGGTCTGAATTGTCTTTTTAAATTCCATATAGGCTGTGTTTATGTGTGAGCAAGTGTGAAGCAAGTGTTTCTCATGGTCAAGGATAATGATATGTAGATATTACTGTAGATATATGTAGCTACTACTTAAAAGATTTTTGGGGGGGGGATTCTGTAAAAAAACCCTTGGGAATGTGGCAAATAAACTACGTACCTTGAGCTCATAATGGGTGGCACAGAGGACTGACAATTTGATACTGCAGAAGCAGTGTAGCAATTGAGTAATAATTGCATTATATATTTTGCCTTTGGTATCTGTTTCAACATAAACTATGTATTTCTAGAATACTGGATTTCTAGAATACTGATATTCCAATTGAAAAAAAATATGTAGAAAAAAAATTAAATTATTTCTGAGGGATGAAAATAAATATTAGATTTGACAGTATAGCTTATAATAGAAGAGTCCTTGAGCTGAAAGTGAAAGCTTAGAGGAAATGGCTTGTTCATAATCTAGAGTATCAATATGGGAAAGAGGAGCTTCAGAATAGAGTCTTTTCAATAAAGCAGACAAAGAGAAAATGGTATTCACCAGCTAAAAGCTAAAGCTAGGGAACATCAGCTCCCTAGCTGATGAAAAGTACACTTTCAACAGTGGCTCTAAATGGCACTTTCTCATAGCAGTAGCAAATTTTCTATCAATGGAAAACAGAAAGGGAGATTGGCAGCTTTACTAAAAGCTTCTTCTGGTTCAAAGAGTCATTAATTCAGCAGAGTCCTGTTATGTAGGAGAGGAGGCCAAAGATGATGGGCATAGTGATCCCATTTAGCTTTATTATCCACCTATCTGTTAAGTGCATGTAACTTTAATGCTGCTGCATAATATAAGAATGCCATCTCTTTGAATGCACATTTCTCTTGCTTTGACAATAGGAAAAGAACTCTAAAACCTGGCATCTACTCTGTTCATGAGTATCTGAACACTGGAAACTTCATGTGAAGTTGTGAAACTTGCCCTCCTCCCAAGCAGTATTTTTCTCCCTGGATACTTTCCCTTTCCTAGCCAAGGACACTCAATTTACCTTAAATTAGACTGATATCCCACACACGACACTGAGAATGAAAAAAATTTTAGGAATGTATGTTGTCTTCTATGTTGCCATATCATCCTTTGTAAATTAACTTTCTTAATGCTCCTGTCCAGATCATGCACTCACGTGCTTAGTACAAAACTAAGATTTTAGCCGTATTATTTCTGTTGTAGGGTAAACTCTTGAGGAGGCACTATGAGACATTAAATTAGAGATAGCTGCTTATTTTACATCTTACTTCTCAGAGTTAATGCTCAGTTGTGTTACTCAGTGTAACATTCTCATCCTCAAAGGGTCAATAATCATCATCAGTTTCTTTCAGCAATACCTCTTAGACATTTTCAGGACAGTGGTTAAAATTAATTGGATTTAGTAGCAGTAGAGGAGGGTTCTTGATAGAGCTCATTCTCAGTCTCTGAGGCAGAGTGATGTAGAGAAAAGTCTCCTATTGAACAAGGCCATCAGAGTGCCTCTGCAAGGACCTGAGAGCTCAGGGGAGCTTGGTTATGGCCACAATGAGCTAGGCAGTACAGTCTAGGCAGGGCTGTACTGTGGTAGTTTCATAATTCATAATCCCCATACCTCCCTGCTATGGTTATTGCCTAAAGTGCCAGAAAGAGCTCTGTGGAGAACATGTGGGAGAGTTTTGCCTTTACAGCTGCAACTCAACACAGAATATCCCAGCAATAATGCTGGAAAATCTGAGCTGGGGAGACACCTTGCTCAGCCACAGTGAATTTGCAAGCAAATTTTTTTATATCTGGTGGAATGACCACTCCCTTCTGCTACTATCTGTCCTGCCCTTCTGAAGCAGAACGTGCTGTTTCTCACCTGCTGTATGGCGTAACCAGTCTACATACATACATCCTGCAGCCCATCATTGTGGAGAGATGTGTGCTGTGCTGGCACATGGCTGTCACTATGCCTGGTCATAGTCCTTAATAATCACATCATCTTCTAAGGAGCTTCAGAAGTTGGGTTTACAGGCTCATGCAATTCTATACCATCCTGTTGGCCAAAGTGATATTTAACTAAGCCACGGACAGCCATTTTAATATGAGGGGTATTAGAGTACTTCTCCTGTTCATAATGGTCCTTGAGACCCCTGAGCCTCTTTGGAAAGAGATTCTGGCTCAGCTTGTGGTCATATCCTCTGGAGTGAAAGGAAAGGAAAATGTATTTCATCTCCCATGGAATGGGAGACAGAAGGCACTTCCATTTTTAACCCCATTTTTATGAAGTTCATCCTGATTGCAAATATAAAACAATTGAGAGATCCCTTACCTGGCCTGTCTAGACACAACAGTGAGGTCCCTGTCAGTGGGTTGCTACCATTTGCTGTGCATGTGTCAGCTGAAAGGTCTTCTGCTCATTCCTGGTTTCCATACATTCACGTCCTTGCACACTTAACCTGTTACCAACACCCATTCAAGAGATATTTGAGTCTGGACCAAGGGAAGCAGCATCACTTCCAATGCAGCTATTGCAGTTTAGAGGGCACTCTGTGGCAATATCCTCTGTGGTGGTCTGGGGCATTGCTCCCAGAGGTACATGTTTGCTGGAGGTAACCAAAGCAACCCCAAAGGCTGGTGACTCATCCAAGCTGTGATGACAGCTTTCAGGAATTATGCCTTAATGGCTTACCCACAGTCTTATAAAGCTCTTGAAAAGTTAAGCAGTACTAACCTGTATTCCCTCCAGGCTCATCAGTTCTCATGGCTGGTGTTGTGGCACTGTGTCCTCCACACAAGAAGGTAGGATGCAAGACTGCTCCTTAAGAATGAATGAGCAAGTAGAGCTGTGTTTAGAAAGGATGAGGTCATTACCCCCTCCAAACACCTTTTTTTTTGCTTGTCCAGAAAACCTGTTGTCCAAGGGCTCACACAGACTTACACAGGACAATAACTATCATGGCTCTGGGCCAACTTCATATAGACAACTTCAGAACATTCCTAATTTCTAAGAATTAATTGTAAATTTATCAAAAATACTACCTTCCTCCCTTCCTTCCTCCCTTCCTCCCTTCGTTCCTTCCTTCCTTCCCTCCTTCCCTTCTTTCCTCCTTTTCTTGTTATGTCCTAAAATTGTTATTAAGGGGGTTCATTCTAATACCTCCTTCTGACTTGGAAAAGTACTGGGAAGGTCATGTATAGTCCTTACATGTACTGTGAAAAATGGCAAAGTGTATAAGAATCTTTTGGCCCATGTGTAAAACTGTGTGAAAGGAAAGGCTGTAAAAATATAGTGTCAAAAGATCAAGTGAAACAATTTTCTACATTGTATTTAAATATGTTTTCATCAGCTGAAAACTCATTTTGGACCCAAATTTTTTCTCTTTTTAAATTAATAAAAGTTCTTCTGATTGCTTCTAGTAAATTAAGAGCAGAATGATTTACTTAACTGACATAAAAGTAGTCACTGGATTTAATGATGGTAAGAGAAATCTTACAACTCTCAGTTCATGTCATTTCCATAGGCCAAGGCTTACAGCTGTAGTATTCCAATGCACTAGTGCTATCTATTCTTAAGTAGAGTTAATATTGATGTCCTGACCTTCCTTTAAATTTATCATGTTGAGCAGGTTAATCTACCACTTCACTGTCTATCTTTTAAGTTAACAAAAAATAGATGTTATTTCCAGCCAAACATAGTTGAAGTGAATCAACAGATGAGTTGTTACTATGTTTTATTGTGGGCTTGGACAAATATTTTAGAGAACTTCTCATAGTGCTGGTTAAATATATTTTGTTTTAAAGAGTATATGTCTTCAAAATATTTTGTTTTAAAGAGTATATGTCTTCAAAAGAGACATATACTAATTTTCTTGGACTTGCACAAACAATGTTTAATAGTTATGTATTTTTGAACAAGAGATTTTTGAGAATATATTTATTAGTTATATTTCTTTAAAGATCATGAGTTACAGAGCAGTCTGTTAATGTGAACCTTATTCTAAATTAATTTTCTTTAAATATGAATGGAAAAACTGATTGTGGTTTCTTCTAACAAAAACAAGTGCTGCTATTTTTAATTACTCAACCACAACATCTAGTCTAAGTAGAAGCTAATGTTTTTCAAAGCCCTTTAGCATGCATAGGATAATCATAAATATTATGAGTTAATGATCCTGCTGAAACCTTATATTACTTCATCTTCATTAGCAGAAGTTAATAATGAGAAGAAAACAAAAAATAAAATGTTAGCAGTCACGTTTGCTCTGCCTTAGGGACTTGTGGTGCCTTAAGAAGATATCACCAGGTGCCTTCAGAACTATTTCATAAACACCAATGAAAAATTCAAGAATTAGAAATAGCGCCACTTTTAAGTATTCGCTGAACAGACAGGAGAAATATTTTACGATACTTACCTATCGAAGATTATAATCAATTACAATTAAAATCAGCAGCATAAAGTCACAGATGTTTCTCTGCCAGCTCTGGTACTGATCTTTTTACATAGCAGGGATGGAGCCCAAATTCCTCAGTTTTCAGAGAGCCAAAAATGCATAAAATACTATCCAGAGTACTGTATCCAGAGTACCATATATGTGATGATTTTGTGAATACAAACCCTAGTCAAATGTTAAAAAGGATGATGAAGCAAGCTGAGCTTCTCTCCCACTGTAGTGCAAGAGCATCAGAAAAGAAATTACTAGTTTTCCTAAGAAACAGGTATTATCTCTTTCATGGTGTTTGCACATAAACATGAATGTTTGAAATCACAACTGGTTTATCATTCGGATGCAGATATGCTTTGTACATCCTTCAGAGTGGAATACCTTTACATGTATACCAAATTAATTGGGTGGCTTCATGAATCATGGAATATAACCCAGGGAAGGCTGTTGTACAGGATAAATGGTATGCTTTCTGATGCAAATACTAATTTTTATTTTGATACTGATTAATGGCTTTTGGAAAGAAGAGGTGTATTGTTTACAACCTATAATGGGTTTTTTATTGTGCAAATGCTCTTGTAACCTGAAACTCTCTCTTTTCTAAATCTTCAGATAGATTAGATCTCTAATTGAACAAATCCAAACTTAATTTGCTATTGAAAGCAAACATATAATTTTAAGAAACCAGTAAGTATTTACTCTGTTGAAGTTTATGGTGTAATAGCTAGTATATCACTGCATATTGTACATCTGCAGTAAAATGGAAAATCAAATACAAACTGCATTTATAGTAGGTAGAAGCATGGGATTGCAGATATCTGTTGGCTAACCAAGATGAGCAGAAATTAAAGACAATAAATTAAATATTATGGAGGAACTGTAGTCATAGTTTCTCCAAGGGAAGAGAGAGGAGGTGTTACTCAGAATATAATTACATAATTCAAAATAAATTTCTAGAAAGAGCACTTATCCATTCAAAGTCTGGAAGTAAAATGTAACCCTATATCAATGTAGCCCCTTTATATCAATGTATTCAAATAGTGCCAAATGCAATTTATCACAAACGCTTGTTTTGATACCTCAAAATCCAAGCTTTCTCAAGCTTGTTACAACCAGATTGACCAAGTAATACATATGGATGCAGTATGGGAAAGAACAACTGCTTTGGTAACAGCTTTTATGCTATCAGGGTTTGTACTTTCATCTGCTGGGAATGGATTCAATACCATTTGGCAGTGTAAACATGCAGTTGGTAGTAGTTCATGTTGGAATCTGAATTTAGAAGAAATGCTAAAATTGTTAATTATGGAGTGATGAAATTAAGGGTTGCAGTAGAAGCAGAAAGTTGATACTGTTTTCTGGTCTTACCACCAAACACAGAAGCAGACATTTCATTTTAACAGTTTGGGCATAGAAATCTTACAGAGCACTCAGTCCTGTTTTACCAGGCATTCCTGCACTCTTCCTTCCCCTGGCAATATGATCTGGCTTTCATGAATACAGTCTGAGAATAAAATATGAAGTTTGGGTAACTAGGAAAGGCCATCAGTCAACTTCACTGGTTGTCTGGTAGAATCATCTCAGTGAAGCTGTGTTGCTGTTTCTTTTCTGCAACTGTGGAGGCTTGGTCTTCAGAACCGACAGCACGGCGTGTACATTCTGCTGGTACCGCCGGGCCTAGTAACACGCTTACGCCAGTATGGTGGACGGTTACAAAAGGCCTTTATTATCTCAAAAATGCAGTTTATATACTCTGGGGTCTTTACTACGTCAGAGGGGTATTGCTACATTTCCTGGGTTAGAAGGGAGAATGGAAAAGTACTGGCACATGTTAGTAGGGGCTAACATTCTTGTGGTGATAGCTTATCTTTGGGGGTTGGAGTGTTCTCTGCTCTTCCCGTTACAACCGAATCTCTTCCGAGCCGCCTATCCCTATCCAACCACATCTCCCCCCCCCTCTTTTACAAAAGAACGAGGTAGTTATATATATATATGTATATAAACACTAAATGAGGTAGAAGGTTAGGATTTAATAAGGGAAGAAGGAGTTTGGAAATCTGAGTAAGTTTTTGCCAGGCAAGTTTGGAAAATCTTGTGACTGGCAATGTTCTCTGATTAATTCACAGCATTTCATGTTGGCCTATGAACAGAATGTTAGTCTGTTCTAGGCGAGCTTTGACAAATGAGACTATCTTGTTCAGCAGGCATGGTCCGAAGGTAGCAGCTAAAAGTAGCATTGCCAATGGGCCTACCAAAGTGGAAATTAAAGTGGTTAACCATGGGGATTGGTTAAACCAGGATTCGAACCAGCCTTGCTGAGCTTCCCTATCTTTCTGTCTCTGAGCCAGTCTGTTTCGGAGTTCTGCCATGGAGTCTCTGACGACTCCGGTGTGGTCCGCATAGAAGCAGCATTCCTCTTTCAAGGCGGCACACAGGCCTCCTTGCTGCATGAACAGGAGGTCCAGTCCTCGCCTGTTCTGCAGGACCACTTCTGAGAGCGAGGAGACTGACTTCTCCAAGTAGGAAATAGATTTCTCAATCCTCTGCAAGTCCTCGTCTATGGTCATTTGTAGCTGAGACAGACCCTGATGTTGCGTTGCTAGGGCCGAAACACCTGTGGCCGTTCCGGCTGCTCCTAGGCCGAGCAGCATTGCGATAGTTACACTTGTCATTATCTCTCTTTTGTGGAGTCTGTTAGATTCTTCGAAGAGGCTGTACACTTCTTCGTCTGAGTGGTACAGGACCCTAGGAACAATCAGAACTTGGACACAGAAGTCGTTAGAATCATTGAACTTGGGAAGAAATACACACGGACTTACTCCAGATCTCTGACAAACCCACATTGCAGACGCAGCTGGAACTACCCACTTATTGTTTTTTCTGCTGGGCTTTACAACTCTGGTGCAAACATTCCCTTTTCGCTCAGCTAGGGTTGCACTACCAAAGCATTTGCCTCGACCTGTGACTTGACTCAGGGTAATACCTCTGCGGGGTGTGTCCCATCTGCACTGGTGAGGTGCATCAGCTGTGGAGTAACTGAATGGGGTGTTTAAAGCAACTCCTTCATAGAAAGGGGGTTGGACATCATAACAAAGCCAACAGGAATTGGTTAGGTTAGGGTTAGATTCGTTCAGGGATAGGAAGGTAGCTTCTAACATACGAAGGATTGGGTCCGGGTCTGACCTGGCTAAACGGTCTATCTGAAAGGCTTTTGCATCGCTAGTTGGGATTTTGGTGATGCTTGTGGGTACAGTTTTGGGGTAGGTCATGTTTCTCTTTGTCTGCGTGCTTTTAATCACCTTGTTGGGTCCAACCGCTCGGGATGCTGATGGTTGGAGCCTGGTAATTCGCACATTCACCCACTTTTTCGACCCTTGAAGGGCCACTGTCCATGCTTTACCCACTGTCCAACTAGGATGATTGGGCTGCAAGACTGTCATGTTATAGTATATGCATTTTTCGAAATCTAGGGATTTTATAGCTGTTTCGATAGGAGTTTCCATGTACAAAGAGAGGTGTCTTGCAACCTGCGGGTGCCCAGGTGAACTGTAGGAACTTGTCGGGCTCTTGTGGGTCCCACCCAGGCCCTGACGGCCTGGCATCTGTTACTATGGTTTCACAGCCCCAGTACCCACAATGTCCCCACCCGGGGTAATTACAATAACTTTTTCCTGCGTTTGAAGCTGGGTACCAGTAGGATAGGTACATGTGTGATGAGTGTGGAGAATAGGAATCTACCTTTGGTTGTCCTGGAGATAGATCGGTAATACGGAGCACGAAGGATGGAGTGTCTGGTGTGGTGATGTCTCTGAGCACCTTGTCGCTGGTAAGGTGTCTCATAACCCACCTGAACGGCTGATGTGGGTAGTAATCTGGGCTGGCTTGTCCTCTGGTGACAAGCCCCAACAACAAAATCACACAGACATATCGTTGATGCTTGGGTCTCACCCGTGCGGGTTTCTCTGGTGCTGTCTGATGGCTTGGTGGTGTGTCTCGTTCCTCTGGGAGAGGCATGTATGCGTTACGTGGACGCCCCACCAGCATGTCCTGTAAACAGAAACTCACAGTTCTCATTAGTCTCATCCTGCTCACTGTGAAGATCAGGTTTGATTGATTTTATAGGACACCACCTGATTTTTCCGTCCTTTTTGACAGCTGCATACCCTCGCCCTGTAAGCGTCAATCTCCAGCCCCGTTCCCATTCACCTAGCTCATTTTTAATTACAACCTGCGGGCCCTCCTCTAGTGCTCTGGAGGCCCAGTGTTTTTGAATGGGATTGTTTGCTTCATTTCCTCTAGGGAATTGATTCAATGCTATCAACACAGTTGCCAATATACGCGCCTGCTCTCCTGAAGGAATGGACTTGGTAAAGCCTTCTGCTTTTGCCAACACCTCTATCTTGGTTTCCAGGGTTTGATTTGCCCGCTCAACTATAGCCTGCCCGGTACTGTTATGTGGGATACCTTGCACTAGTGTGATCCCCCATTTGGAGGCGAATTCCTGCACTGGTTTAGAAATTAAATTGGAACCATTGTCTGTTTTGATCTGCTTGGGGATACCAAGCCACGCCATGGCTGTCAGCCAGTGCTGAATCGTGGCTTTAGAGTTGGTCTTGTGATGCTGTGTGGCTACGATCGTTCCACCGAATGTGTCCACTGTTACTGCAAGCCATGCTCGAGGCTTCAGCAGTTGACACAAGGTGAAGTCCGACTGCCAGATTTCTGAGGGCTTAAGACCTCTTGGGTTGACCCCACTGGTCCACAGGGGTGACTTCTGGCAGTGAGGACAGGTAGCCACTACATGTTTAGCATCCGCTGTTGTGATTCCGCATCTCTTCGCCAGTGCTTTGGGTCCGATGTGGAGGGATTCGTGCAATTGACGAGCTTCCTGCAACGTCCAGACGCCTTTCGCTGCAGCGTCCGCCTTGTCGTTGCCGGTCTGGAAGTAACCTTTGACTGGGTTGTGGCTGTTGACGTGAATGACTGATACAGTGCCCTTTCGTGAGGAGAGTACTTCTTCTAGCATTAGGGCTGCTGCTGATGTTGACACACCTGGTCCTGCCATGGCTAGGCAGAGCCTTGCCACGAATATAGAGTCTGTTACGATGTTAAGGTGCTCATCTTGGAAGAGTCCACACGCCAAGACTACTGCTGTTGCTTCCAGTTGCTGCACTGACAGTGTGGGGTCACATGCTTTGACGCAATGCCATTGCTCTTCTGCCTGCCACACTGCTGTTGCGGTAGAAGTCGTGGAGGAAGCGTCTGTGAAGACTGTTGGTCCTGGCTGTGGTCTGTCCATGACCTTTGGTGGCATGTCTATGTCGACTATGGTCAGCAGCTGAGTCCAAGGTGGTCTGGAGGAGTAGGAGATTTCTCCTCCAAATCCGATGAGAGCAAGGGCTAGGTGCTCCGAAATTGTGGTTGACTCTATGGTCGGTTGCTTGCGAAAAGGAAGGTGGATTCTCGTTGGCTCAGTCCTTAGGTGTTTCAAGGCGAGTTTCCTGCCTTTCATGATGAGGTTAGCGATGCATTCTACTGCTGGGGAAAATGCACGAGCAGGTCTTCCAAGGACCATCCATTGTATCGGTCGGGCCTTTTCAGAAAGTCCTTGGGCCAATGCTCCCACTCCCCCCTTTGGCGTGAAGTGCACGTATAAGTCCAGGGGCATCGCTGGGTTCCATCTGGCAAGTGTGCAAGTGGACATCTGCTGTTCGATGAAGTCGAGGGAGCTCGCTGCTTGCGGTGTCAGCTCCTTGGGTTCCCAGGGGTGCTTTCCTTTCAGGAGATCATACAAAGGGTCCATGACCTCAGGAGGAATCAGGACGATGTTGCGAAGCCACTGCAGCGATCCTACCAGGCATTGCACGTCGTGGAGCGTCTTGACGTCTCAGTGGACTTTCACCTTGGGAGGTGTCACGTAGGAGCTTGTGATTCCCACTCCTAGGAAGGTGACGCAGGGTCCTCTCTTGATCTTCGCGCTCGCGATCTCGAAGCCGTTGGCCTGGAGGATCTCTGTGATCATGGATACCAGATGATCCACTTGGCTCGCTGATGGTGCTGAGACCAGGATGTCGTCCATGTACTGGATGGTGGTTGCAGTGGGATAGGAGTGTCGGACTGGCGTCAGCACTTTGTCCACGGTGATCTGGCAAATGGTTGGGCTGTCGACCATACCTTGAGGTAGCACTTTCCACTGGAAACAAAGGCTGGGCTGCTTGCCATTTGGGAAAACCACGGAAAAGGCAAATCGTTCCCTGTCCTCAGGATGCAAGGGTATTGAAAAGAAACAGTCTTTAACGTCCAATACTGCACATGGCTGTCCTTCAGGAATGGCTGAGTTCATGAGTAACAGTGTCTGAACTAGACCTATGGGTCGGATTGTTTTGTTCACCTCTCTCAGGTCGTGGACTAAGCGATAGCCCTCTCCAGACCTTTTGGGAATTGGAAACACAGGGGTGTTCCATTGACTTATGGAGGGTTCTATGTGACCCTTTTGCAGTTCCCTCTCAACCAGTTCTAATAAAGCTGCCACTCGAGGCTCTGACAGGGGGCACTGCTCGACCCATACAGGGTCTGATGATTTCCAAGTCAATTTGATTGGCAGCAGAGGGTGTAAGGCAGTGGCCCTCATTATAAATTTGTGATCCTGACTCCAAGCATAGCCAGGACATCCCTTCCTATTAAGGGTGGAGAATCCTGCAAAATGTAAGGGTAAATTGCCACTGTTTGTTCTGGTCCCTTTCTTGTGTGGAGTGTTATAGCCACCAATTGGGTGCTTTTGCATGCCCTGTATTGTCCCCCCACCCCATTCACGGGAGGGGCTTCTTTTATTTGCCAATGTCTGGGCCAATGTGATTGGGGAAAAATTGTAAAGTCTGATCCAGTGTCTGCCAAAAACTGAAGCCCTAAAACTGCCGTAGAGTTGACATGTCCCCCACACCCTCAAGGGCTCCTTCCCTACTTTCATGACCAGGGCCACCCAGGGGTTCCGCTCTGGGACGTCCCCTGCTGACCCTGTGACACTGGCGCAGTTTGTGGCGGTGAATGGTGCGTAATTGCCGCTGGTGGTGCTGCGCAGTTCTGCCACTGAATGGCTGGCGGGGATGAAATACTGACTGGTTCCTGTATATACATGGGGTATGAAGGCCCCCTGCCCCACTGGGTATTGGGAAGGATGGGCCATCTCGCAGTGGGAGGAGGCTGAGTATGGCCCGCACGCCCTCTCCCCCTTCCGTTTCCCCGGGACCTGGATCTGCATTCCTTGGCCACGTGGCCCTTCCTCCCACAGTTCCAGCAGGTGGGTCTCTGGCGCTGTTGGGTCGAGGGTGCTGCCACGGGCCGCTGTGCTGGCTGGGGACAGCTTGCTGCTACATGACCTGTTTGGCCACACCTCAAGCATGCCATGGCATTGGTTATGGTATGAACCGCTGCCTGTATAGGTATTAGCTGTTCTTCCTTTACCACATGTTTGATCATGTAATCCAAGCTGGCCCCTGCTGGTAGAGAGCGCAGGATATCTTTGGTGACAGTGTTACACTGTTGTTTCAGACAATCAGTCACCACAGGTGCCCTCGCAGCTACAGGCAGGGTAGATGAGTCAATTGCAGCTTGCAAACGGTCTACAAAGTGTGTGAAGCTTTCACTTTCCCCCTGCTTAATAGTGGACCATGGTGTTGACTTGTCCACTACCCGAGAAGCCTCTCTTATGGCCTCTCTAGCTGCTCTGGTTGTTGCTTTCACCTCCTCTACTGAGAGGCGTGCTGCCTGGTCCTGCGGTATAGCCACATCATCATGCTTGCCTAGCAGTCTGGACAGGGTGGAGCCATGGAGAGGCTGTCCCTGCCCTGAAGCTTTGGCTAGTGCAGCTGTGCAATGATTGGACCATTCCTGCTGAAATACAATCAGCCCTGCCCCGTCAAAAAGCATACGGGTTACCTGTGAGATATCGAAAGGTAGCATATCATCATTGCTAAAAAGGCCATCCACCAGTGTGGACACAAGGGCCGAATTAATCCCCTTTTCCTGAACCGCCTTCACCACTGCTTGTACCTCCTTTGTGCTCAAAGGGGTGTAGGTCCGCCTTAAATTCTGCCGTGCATCGGTGACTCTTACAGGGAATGCATGTATCGTAGCAGCTGGTTTCCATTCCGCGCATGCTACCTTTATTTTTCCCCAATCGGTGAGTTTGTACTGAGTTTGTTCCCTTACATTGTTAAAAGCTTTGCTCGGTTTCACTGGAAACCTCATAAATTCTGTTATCTCCGTTTCTGTATCGGACTCGGAGCTCTCTATAGAGCTAGCCGCAGAACTGTGGCTGCATTCCGTGTCGGAAGCAAACTGCTGATAGACTTCCGGTTTGCTATGCCTTTTTGTCGGGCTTCGCCCCCGTTCCACCTTCCGCGGGTGGGTTCGGTCGTCCCCTTGGCTTCAGCCCCGTTCCGCCTCCCGCGCCCGGCCCCTCCCCTCCTCCCGGGGGTGGCGCCGGCGCGCCTCTTGGGGGCAGTCCCATTCCCACCCCCTGGGCTTGCCCCGTCCCTCCCGAGGAGGGGTTCCCTTGTAAGATGGCATTGGGAGCGGTTTCTGATCGCGTATCCACCCCCCCTCGCTCTCCCGCGCGTGCGCTGTGGAGACCGGCAGGTCCGGACTTCTACTGGTCTGCCGCGCACGCGTGGTCGTGGGGTTTCGCGCTTCCCGGTTTTGCGCGCCATGCGGTCGGCCGCCCCGCCCCCGCTCTAGACGGTCGGCGCCATCTTGGCCATATGGTGGCAGTCGCGGCGGCAGCAGGGCTGCCGCTTGCGCGGCGGCGCCAGCTGCCCTCTCGGCGTCCCTCGCTTCCCGCGCGAGCTCTCCCCAGAAAAACCATGCGCGTTCCTCTGCCTGCCGCCGCGGCTCGGCGGTCGGAGAAACCGCGGTCTCGGGCTCTGCCGGGGGTTTGCTGCCCGGCGCCCTCGGCGGGAGCGCCTCTGAACCCGGCGACGTGCCGCTGCCGGATACACTCGGACCCTGGACGCGGCGGGGAGGAACGGTCGGGAACACCGTGGTTTTTTCGGGGGGTTTCGCGGGGGGTTTCGTATCCGGGGGTTCCCGCGGGAGAGTCTGGGGGTCTCCTGTGGGCTCCGGGGGGTTCAGGCATGCGCTCGGGGAAGGGGGTAACGCACCCGCTTCCCGCGCTTCCCCAGGGGGTTCCGAGGCACCGTAGCCCCCCCACTTTGCTCCCTGCGTGTCTTCGGGGGGTCCCATGGTCCCATAGCCCCCCCCCTTTTTGCTGCGTAACGGCAAATAAACACGTTTTTGCAGCGTTCCAAGTTTCTTGTTCTTCTATTGCTTTCCGCAACGCTTTCTCAACTTTTCCCCATGCTTTTAAAACTTTTCCGCTGCCAACGGCTTTTGTATCTTCAGCCAGAGCAGCAGTATATCTTTCCCAATCCTCTGATTGTAATATATCTACAGGGCGCTTTATCGCGCCCAAATCCGAAAGCCTTGCAATAGCAAGAAATAAATCCCTTTGGTCGCACCGTACCCCCCAGTGGACCTCCATCAGACTTACAACCTTCGCTAAGGCTTCCATGCCGTTCGCTAGTTCGTGGGGCGTCCCCCTGTCCTCCTTCGCAGTAGATCAGGCCAGCCGCTACTGCCGCTGTCTCCTTCCAAGCGAAAATCCCGTCCGCCAAGGTGTCCCGGGTTTCGGCACCACTTGTTGCTGTTTCTTTTCTGCAACGGTGGCGGCTTGGTCTTCAGAACCGACAGCACGGCGTGTACATTCTGCTGGTACTGCCGGGCCAGTAACAATGCTTACACCTATATGGTAGACGGTTACAAAAGGCTTTTATTATCTCAAATATGCAGTTTAAATACTCTGGGGTCTTTACTACGTCAGAGGGGTATTGCTACATTTCCTGGGTTAGAAGGGAGAATGGAAAAGTACTGGCACATGTTAGTAGGGGCTTACATTCTTGTGGTGATAGCTTATCTTTGGGGGTTGGAGTGTTCTCTGCTCTTCCTGTTACACCCACGATCTTCCGAGCTGCCTATCCCTATCCAACCACAAAGCTGGGACTAAAAAAGGACTCTGCCAAGGCCTATTTAGTAAAGTTCTTGTATCATTAGCTGCTTATTCTGACCAGTGACAAATCATGGAGAGAGTTGATCAACAAGCTTATTCTTGATTATCTCTTGAGAATTCTGATTAACGAGGTTCTTCTTCATGGTGTAAGTGACTTCTGTATGTCCTAGAGGAGCTGCCTATGCTTCTTTATGTGGAGAGATACTTTTGCAAATTTAAATAGCAAATTTTGGGGGTTGCAACCTCAGACACACAACCAATGTGCAAGTATTCTAGAAGGCAGTTGTACAAGTAAGTCCTTTCAGACTTAAAAAATAAGTCTGTCAGTTTTATTTTGTTCTTCTAGTAACTGCCCTCAAATTTTTCTAAACTATTATAAAAATCAGGGCCAACAGGACTTCAATTGCTGTTTAATTCTTGAGAATATGCCTGAGAGCTCCCAGAGATTTTCTGAGGACTTGTCTCTTGTTTATGACTTTAGAAGCTGTGGTGCATAGGGAAGATAATCAGTCTCAGTTGTTTTTGTTTGGTGTGAATTACAGCATACAGCATACACTGCATGTGTACAAGGCATAGCTGCAGCATGGCTGTGAAGGGATGAATGAGCTGCAAGTCTCCAGATAAGGACAAATAGCATACCATAGCATGAGGGCAAACTGTGCTAAGAGCACATGTGCTTATGCTAACCTACACTTGATGAATTCAGATTCACTCCACAGCCCTGAGTGCTGTCATGTTCAGTATTGCGTCTGTCATCTTGGCTCTTGATAGCTGTGGTGCAATTCAGTGCTGTAGCAAGCAGAACCAGGATAGCAAGTGTGCCTCACATTGTCCAAGAGTAAGCTTTTTGAGCTTCTTAGGAGAGATCTGACCTGTACAGTGAGATGCAGAAATACTAGAAAAAGAAGCTATGAAAGCAGAGTGGCACACAAAAGGAGTCCATTGCACTCCTGAAAAAGTGAACTGAGAAGGGTTCTTGCAGTCTTGCAGGGCAGAGTTCAGTTTCTGTTATATGAGAAAATTTGTTATATGAGAAAACAAAAGTTTTGGCAGTCAGTAGTAGGAAAGGATGGCATTCCTTATAAATACTTAATATAGAGAGATCAGATGTAAAATGCTGAAAGAAAGAGTTTATTAATTAATTTTGCTCATCAAAAGTGAATTCAGTATTTCAATGCACTATCCAGAGGTAAATCTGGACACTTGGTAAAATACTTTTTATAATGTACATAATTAACAATCATTTTACATCTTTTTTAGATAATTTTTTTCTTTGAAGCTAAAATTGCCTATTTGGGATTACTAATATTACCAGCATAAAACAGCTGGGGGGAATCATGAATTAAACTTGATGCTTATGCATGCAATTTTATACACTTGTAATGGGGATGCGATTACTTTGATTTAGACAAACTATGAATTGAATTTTATCTAAATGTTCTCTTTCCCCAGATGCTACAGAAAACTAGTATTGATTTGTCTTGCAGATGGATGGAAGCCATCACAGCAGCTGTGACACCTTGGGAAAACCTACATGGCACATGTAATTAAATCTGACTCAGATATACCATGAGAAAGCATTATGGTAACATGAAATGTTACCTTCCGAGAAAATCCTTCCTTTGATGATGGATACATTTGAACGGACCAAGTGTGGCATGTTTTGGCTCACAAATAGATCATTGTAGCTTTTAAACATTTTAAGGTCCACTGTGGGAGGACAGATAATAAGAGAATAGTGCTGAAGGCAATCTTGCCCCTGAGGATTTGCAGCTGTACTAATTACCAAAGAGTGTGAACAGCTTTGCCCTTAATAGGTCACAGCTATGTCTAATAAGGATGTATGTTATAAAGGAGTGGGTTAGGTGGCTGATGGTTGGAGGTTTTTGGCTGTGTTGGAGGAAGAAGGTTGGAGTCAGAGCTGTGTGGAGCTGCCTTTGGGAACTCGCAGAGAGAAGGTATCAAAATTTTACTGTAGGACTGATGCTTGCTGCCATTTTTGCCACTGGTCATTTGAGCCCTCCATTGATCAGAGGAAAGGTATGAAGGTTTCATTGCAGGATAAAAAACTGGTGGTGTCAGCCAGCTTGTGTCCACCACCCAGTGTTGCCAAGCATTGACACTGGCAACCGGTGCCTTGTGTCAGAATGAGTACCAACCACAGTCAGTCCACTGCTGTTTTATTTTACCTATGATTTTATTCAAGTTTTAAGTCATGCAGATGCCTGTATCATAGAGAAATATTGAGAAGAGAAGAATAGAGAAAATGCTTCAAGAAATTTTTCATTTGGTGAGGTCTGTTGAACACAGAGAATGATATTTTTGTGACAACATAGTGCAAAATGTTGGTTATGCTGATGTAAAATCTGACCAAATCAATTTATTAAATGCTTTCTGATTTTCACCTTTACTAGTTGGGTCAGCATAAGCACTTATTTGTTTTGTGGACAGTAAATTCAAAGATTTTGAAAAACTGAAATATCTTGTTATCACAAGCACTTTTTTAAAATTTTCACATTAAAAAAAATTATTTCTTTTCACAGGCTACATTTTTGGTTTCAAACTTTGAATGCTAGTCAGAGCAACAGTAACTTTTGGGTCTTAAAGCCTTTTATGAATTTCAGCTTAAAAGACTGTTTTGTTTTTTTTTTTTCAGGTCAAAAGAAATGTGTTTGAACATTTGCCCTCTTTGCTCTCAAAAATATTTTTTTACTTTTCAAAGAAACAGATTTTTTCATCATTAGGATACAACTTGTATTCTTGGTTAAGTGAGAAATTATCTTTTCCTGTCTCAGTTTCTCCCTCATTTTAATTCTTTAGTTATAGTCTCTTCTTTCTTGTTAGATTTTGGCTGTACTATCATATGTTGGGCTTGTATTCTAGTTAATTCTTGTTCCTACCTAACTCAATTTTTTTATTTTTTTTTCCCAGTGGACTCTGTGCACTGTGGAAATTAGCTGATCAAGACACAGCAGTTCTGCTTCACATTCCCTGACAAACAGCCAGGAATCAAGTCAGTTTTTTAAAAAACATTCAAGTTACTTACAGACACCTCTACACATACATTACAGCAGATATGAGTTTAAAAATGTATCCTTCTGAAAACTGAGTAGATCTTACTCATCTACAAATGTTAGTCACTGAACTTGCCTTTTTTCTAGTGGTATTGCATGTCTGATTCCTCCAGAAGCTTTGAAAGTCTTGATCAGAACAAACAACATTTTTTTGTATTGATATTTTTAATTTCACCAGCTTGTTTATAGTATGTATCCTCTAAATTCTCATCTATTTTATCGATTTAGGTGTAAGTGGTGTTTCACAGCTGATATCCTACCTCCAATTTATAACACTGTCTTTTCACTTCTATTACTGTGGTAGCCACTGAGACTTCATTCAGAATGTCTCTTTAGTTAGGTATAAGCTGTTGCCTTTTATGATAAGGTGGAACCCTAATTAAACACAAGGGAGAAAACTATTCTACCATTTCTGTACTGGTGATAGTCTTTGAAGTTATAAAATAGAATCCCAGGTTTCAGATATTTTAACACATTTGAAAACAACTTTTGTACATCCTAAAATACTCAGAATGGTTTGACTTGTCCAAGTGCTTATGTCATTGTCTAAAGTCATCAAATTGTACATGACAGTCAATTATTTGAAAATGTATCTGACCCTCTGAAAGATGAAAAATTACTTACCTATAAAGAAATCCTTGAGTTTGTGACATTTCTTCATTTTTTTCCCACATGAGACTTTTAAAAGTTTAGCTCAGTATGCATCTGTATCACTCATTGAATTATAGCAATGATATTTGGTTCATCAATATTTATTGCTTTCTTAGAGGATGTGTGCTATATATACATATATTCTACAAACTTTAGTTTGTAAAAATATGATAAAGAGCAGAAAGTGTTTTAAAATTTTTCTCCACTTTATGGAAATAATATTATTTAACAATTGGGGTAATAAGTGGCCACTTAATCTTCTAGTGATGTATGTACATAAAAGTAAGTATATTTCTGTAAGTGGTGCAGCAATATTTTCTGAGGTTAAAATATGCCAAAGAAAAAATATGCTACCTGTTGTCACTTAAATTAATAAACAGATATCTGTGAGCTGTTATGTTAGGTTAATGTCATCTGATATATCTGATATACTCTTCAAGTTAGATATAAAAATTCACTTTGACATAGTAGTCCAAGACAGCTTTAATTTTTCATTGGCAGCTTTCCACCTTTAAGTTGTCTGGGTTGTTGAGGCATGCAATATTACCATAATAACTCTGAAATCAGTTTCTTATCGTACACACGTGCAGAATTTCAGCTAGAATCAATGGAGCTTCATTGTCTTCAGCACAAAGTCATTCTGCTAAAGCCAAGTTTTTTTATTAATAATGTTTTGGTTTGTATTATTAGTCTGTCTGACTCCCAGTGGTCTCTGAACCTAGTGGCAGATGAGATAGCAAGATGTTATTGAAATAGCAATTTGCAACTGCAGTTTTGGAGAGAGAGAAGAAGATAATAAGGAGTATAGTTACATTTGAAACTCATAGGCATTTTCCTAAGTGTTTAAAGATATTTCCACACAGAAATGTTCAGTTGTTGTCAGTGTCCACATGCCTACTGTACTTACAGCCACCAGTTCATAAATTACATACTGCAAATAAACAGTCTCTGTAAACAGAACCTGCAAGCTCAGACTGTTTTAAAGATCATCTCTGCAAGAAAAACTAACTGAAATAATTAAAACAGTAAAGGCATCTTTAGTTTTCTTTGCTAAACACACATATAGGTACATACTCTGTATGTATTGTATTACTAGTATTCTTGTACACTGTGTTTGCAATCCTGTTCTATTCTTATTTCTAGCTAGGCCAGTTTTCCATGGAGGTAGAGGAGGGAATTAAGAATTTTTAAAAGTTTTCTCTGGCTTCTGGGACTCATTATATCACTTTAACTCTTTCTTTTATACTCTAGAAAAGAGGGAGAAGCTCCTTCCAGTTTTATATTCTGGGTTGGAGACCTGCAAAGATTTTTTGCTTCAAACAAATGAAGTCACTCGGCTCAGTGTAAGGATCAATGACCAACAAATGTGTTTCTATATATAATGTATCAATATATATAGAAACATGTAGTTCCATCTAAAGTGCAGCAATCACTATAGCAGAAACTTGCCTAGTAATTTTCAGATGCAGTGCATGCATTTATTACAATGTATGTAAATGCATATGTATATGTATGTATACAAACATTTTGATCAGTGATAGATATCTGTGCAAACTTTAAATGACTGCAGCAACAAACTGAATTTCCATGTTTTCCCTTTGTTCCAAATAATATATTTACCCTTTAACTTGTCTGACAAAGTACTCTAAGGTGTGACCCAACTATTTTAACATAGGTGTCTATAGTCATTTCAGAAGTTCTAAATAATGTCAGTCCTCCAGCAGCCTCTCCAGAGCAATTCAGCTCTCCTAAAAGTCCTGCATCATATGTGTCAGCCTTGCAGATGTGTCTGAATACAACCTCTGTAGTGGCACTGCAATAGATGTTCCAGGCAACAGTGTTTAACCCATGGAGTGTAATCTTTTCCCCAGACCTGGAGGTTCAATAGTGCATACACATTTAAGAAGGTTTTTGCCATTCAAATGGAAAGTAGTTATCTTATTGCTCGATGTATATACTTATGCTGATTTAAATTAAAATTTATCTGAACTTCTATTGCTCTGTGAGAAAGCTATTTGTAACAAAATAGTGACAGATGAGAGAATCATTGCATTTAGCCCTTTGTTGGCATGCTTAGCTTGCCTGTCAATCTATGATGTGAGTTTAAATTCCATCCAACCATGCCATTGCATTTATATTTCCTCAAGAAGCTCCCAGAACTCCATCTTAGCATCTTAACTTCCACTGCTTCCAAAGCGAGGCAGGAAAATTGGGAAAGTAGCTTAGGTTCTTGTGGAGGATCACACTGTGAGAATGCATGTCTGTGCAGAGCATAACAATCTTTTCCCTTCTCATCTTGTGCAAGGCCATCTAGAGGAGAAGTAGTTGAAGAATGCTGCTCCTGATTTGGCTTGGGGGGAAGATGTGGGACCTGTGTGAGAACACATGATCTTCCACAGTCCTGCTGGCAGCTGCCTGGTGGCTGCAAGGCTGGCAGAATGCTGTGTGTCACTGGCCCAGAGCAAGGAGGGGAGCAGAAGGCACAGTGTGACTGAATTTTCTCCTTGGGCACAGGGTGGGGTGTTTCTTTGCACACAGCACCCTCAGTGATGTGCACCACTGTCACAACCCCACAGTGAGCTTCATCAGACCCAGCAGTGTAACACCTGCATTTATTAACAACTTCTATTCCTTTGGCTGCTTTTGTTATTTTGTTTGTGGAGAAAATAAAGCTCACTTTTTTCTCCTAAGTACATCTCCTTTTTTTCCTTCTTGCTTTCCTATTTTTTTTCTCTTTTCTCTTCACTAAGATAAAAAAAGTAGCTGTGTCAACTTCTGTTTTATGCTTCTTTGAACAGCAAGTCATTGTGGATGCTGTGTCTTGTGCTGTGATTTTTAACAAGGTGCAGGCAAAGGGCTTTCATCTGGCATCTCTTGGCAGGTACTTTGGAACTCCTCAGCTACAGACTGAGATCTAGCCCAGGGTGTTTTATAGCCAGAAATATGCCTCCTTACTGAGTTGCATTTGCTGACACAGCTCAAAAAATCCACC
Source organism: Sylvia atricapilla (assembly GCF_009819655.1). Taxonomy (NCBI): domain Eukaryota; kingdom Metazoa; phylum Chordata; class Aves; order Passeriformes; family Sylviidae; genus Sylvia; species Sylvia atricapilla. The sequence goes on from NC_089174.1 coordinate 28,497,292, forward strand.
CTGAAAGAGAATCCATGTTATTGCTCAAGAGAGTAAAACAGTATTTATGTGACTGCTGCTTGGATGAGCTTGATCATAGCTTGAGGGCTTAGCTTGAGACTAAAATAAATAGTCTGTGGAGCAGGTTCCCATGGTCTGCTGGACAGACATGTAGAAAAAAACAGAATTGCTTTGATGAGAGTTAGTAAATAACTTATGTTTAGATTGTTTCTAACAATTTAAAAATATTACTATCTAACACTGCCAAGCTGTCTTTAGAAGGTACTTACAGGGGGTTCAGGTCAATGCCAGTGGGAATAAATTGGATTATACCATCCTGAAGCTGAGTCTGGAGCTGCATCTCTTTGTTTGGCAGCACCAGTTCAACATCCAGAGCTGTTGTCTGGCCTTGGGTACTGGGTGACAGGAGAGCCTAAGGAAAGTATGTGATGTTACTAAAATAAGTAATAACTCAAAAATCTTATGCACAAAGCAGTAAGATGGGAGTTGCAAAAAACTCCGTTAGGCAGTAGAAAAGAGGATTGGACTTGAGGCTTCTGATACCAGTTACATGTGTTGTGTGCAACTGTTACATACAGTTATTATGAAATGGAGTTGCAATTCAAAGTACTTTTTTAACAGATAAGAAAAGTCAGTGCTATTCTCAGAATTATTAACAGGGCTTTCTATTAAAAAACATGAAATAATTTCCAAAATAATACTTTCATAACAATAAGATAATGAAAAAGAATAGTATGTGCTGCAGCAAACTTTCCTTTACTCACTAAGCACAGTTTACAGGATAAAATTGAAGTCCATTAAATTCCTCAAAAGCAATGACACATTCCAGTATCAGCTGTTCAGGTTCTGCCTGGAATATGTGCTGTTGCTGTTCAGCTTCAGGATACCATAACCAAAGATGCTGGAAGGAGACAGATGAACTCCCACTTATGATGGGAGCCTAGCTAAAAGTTATTCTAAAAAAGTACTTATGTTGTGTCAGGATATCAGGGGAAATTTTTCATCCACCCTTCCTTTTTGATATGTATGATTGCAAACATACAGGGGTTTTGACTGCATAGAGCTCAAGAATAGTAAAAATAAGATTGAATGCCTATGGGTAAGTATCAGGGTGAAAATCAGGAGGAAAAGGCCCACTTCCTGGTGGGAGACCACCCAGCCAAGATGAAAAGGCAAATGAAGTATTCTATCAGTGGCTGGGTGAATCTGATGCTTCATAATCACCAGCTGTTTGTCTTGCAGGAGATTTTAACTTCCCAGATGTCTGCTGGAAACTCAGCACAGCAGAGAGGAGGCAGTCTGGGAGGCTCCTGGAATGTGTGGAAGGAAACTTTCTGATACAGATGGTAAGTGAGCCTACAGGGGGAAGTGCCCTGCTGGATGTGTTTGTAAATAGAGAATGGCTGGTGGGGAGATGTGGTGTTCAAAGACGATTGGGGGTATAGTGACCATAAAATTATGGAGTTTTCAATTGGTGGTGAAGTAAGGAAGGGGATCAACAAAACCTCTACCTTGGTCTTTCAGAGGACAGACTTTGGCCTCTTCAGGACACTCATTAAGAGAGTTCTTTGGGAAGCAACCCTTTATAACAAAGGGGTCTACAAATGGTCAACACCTTTTTTGAAAAACATCTTTATGTTGCAGGAGCAGGCTGTCTCTATGTGTCAAAAGATAAGCTGGCAGGAAAGAAGACCAACCTGGCTGAAGCTGGAAGCTTTTCTGGAATTCAGGGGAAAAAAGTTTGTGGCCTTCAGAAGATGAGACAGACAACTCAGAGAATGAGGATGTCATTAGGTCACATATAGAGAAAACTAGAATGGCAAAAGCTCAGGTGGAACTCAACCTGGTTAGCCACTGTCACAAAAGTTAATAAAAGGTGTTTTTTATAAAGTAACAACACAAGGCTGGCCAAGGAAAATATCCATTCTTTATTGCATGTGCGAGGAAATATTGTCGTCAAAGATAAGTGTCCTGGGTTGTAGTTTAGGATGTATTCTATCACCATCTTCAGTTAATGGCCCATCAATGCCTTTTGCATGACTCAGAGATAACTCCCTCCGGGAGTTATCTCTCTCTTTAATGGGCCATTAAGGCTCTCTTCCATGACTCATCATCCCATTGTGAGATGCTCCGCCCATGGGGAAGAGCCAAGCATTCTCACCTGGATATAAGCTGGGATTTGGGACAGTAGAAGTAGCCCTCTCCCACTGGATTCCCAGAGGACCGGAGCTACCAGACCTTTCTACAAGATTTCTGTTTCAAGAAGACCACCTCATCTGGACTGTTTCCATCACCCTGATCAGGTTGTATTCTGACTCTGTCAGTGTTTTTTCTTTTTGTATTTATTTTATTTTATTCTATTTTATTTTCCTTTTCTTCTCATTAAATTTTATTTCTGACTTAGAGCCTCTTACTTGGTTTGTTTTTAAACCACAACAATAAGGGAAAAGCCAAGACACTTCAATGCCCTCTTTAACCTTAGTCTTAGACAAAAACCAGTTATCCTTAGTGCAACTAATCCCCTGGGCTGGTAGACAGGGTGGGGGAGCAGAGTAAAACCCCTGCAATCCAAGAGGAAGTACTTAGTGACCTGCTGTGCCACTTGAATACTCACAAGTCCCTGGGACCAGATGGGATCTGCTTGAGAATACTTAGGAAACTATCAGAAGTGCCCACTGGGCCACTCTTCATCATCTATTACCTGTCTTGGTTAACTGTTACCCAATGTCACACCCATCTATAGGAGGTGTCAGAATGAGGATCTGAAGAACAAGAGGCCTGTCAACTCGACCTCAGTACCAGGGTGAGTTATAGAGCATATTATCACACATGCTATCACATGGCATGTACAGCACAACCAAGGGACCTGGCCCAGGCAGCATGGTTTTAGAAAAGGCAGGTTCTGCCGGACCAGCCTGGTCTCCTTTTATGAGCAGGTGACTCACCCAGTGGATGAAGGCAAGTCTGTGACTATGTCTGTGTGGACTTCTGTAAAGACTTTACTGTCTGTCAAAGCCTTCTCCTGGAAAACTTTCAGATTCAACAAGGCCAAGTGCCTGGTCCTGCATTTGGGTCACCTAGAGTGCTCCAGGCTGTAGGAGGAGAGGCTGGAAAACTGCCCATGGAAAATGACCTGAGGGTCCTGGTCAACAGCATCTGAACACAAGCCTGCAGTATGCCCAGGTCACCACAAATACCAGTGGCACCTTGGCTTGGATTGAAAACAGCAGGACCAGGGCAGTGATTTTCGCCTTTTACTTGGCACTGGTGAGGCCACACTTCAAGTTCTGTGTGCAGTTCTGGGCCCCTCACAACCAGAACAACTTTGAGGTGATGGAGCAAGACCAGAGAAGGGCAGTGGAGCTAGGGGAGGGTCTGGAGTACAAGTCCTGTGAGGAGCAGCTGAGGGAGCTAGGGGTGTTTAGCCTGGAGAAAAGGAGGCTCAGGGGAGACCTTACTACTCTGTACAACTACTTGAAAGGGGCCTGTAGCCTGGCTGGGGTTGTTCACTTCTTCCAGGCAAATAGTGACAAGAGAAAATGGCCTCAAGCTGCACCAGGAGAGATTTGGGTTGGATGTCAGGAAGAATTTGTTCGGTGAAAGAGTGGTCAGGCATTGGAACAGGCTGCCCAGAGCAGTGGTGGAATCACCATCCCTGGAAGCATTCAAGAAATGACTGGATGTAGCATAGAGTGCTATGGCTAAGTTGATATAGTAGTGTTCAGTCAAAAGCTGGACTTGATCTTGGAGCTCTTTTTCAACTTTAGTGATTCAGCATGTTTCTTTGTTTCTTTCTGGTTTTCTAGCTGAAAATCTACGAAGTTTTGCATGGATGTCTTAAAAAATCACACAAAGGAGGGCATCAATTTATTGGGATGGAAGTATGTCAAGTCACTGGAAGCAAAAGTAGTAGAAAGAGAAAGCTCGTGTTCACTGAAATGTCCCAGTAGGGAGAAAGGCAGCATCTCCAGGAAATCTTTCTTAAAACTGCAAATGGTCATTAGTGTAATGACAGGAAGTTTGTCCTGTTGGTTTGATGACACAGCTGTGAAAAACTATAACCACCAACTGCTATAGTGCCTAAAGTGCTCCTTACGTGGGCATATGTACCACCCAGCAAAAGCCTTTGTAAATATACTTTAAATCAGTTTGCTTAATGGAATGAGCTACAGCTGTGAAGTGCATAAATGCATCAGATACGATAAGCACTGCTTCTCCAACAAATTTTTTATTAATATATCTCCTGCTGTTTCTGTGTATCAACAAACTGTTTTAAGAATACACTTTTCCTCCAGAGCAGTGTTGCACTGCACAGCCCCCAGGGAACAGCTGGTATGATTCCTTGTACAATTGAAGTGGGGGAACAGAGTATCTGTGCCATCTTCTGTATGCCTCCCACCTAAATATTGACTGAAATAAACACTTGCAAAAAACCTCACTCTTCTCTGGGTTTATCGCATCAACATGAAAACTATACAGAAGGATAACAAAAGTTTAATAGTTCTTGAATAATGTCATAAGACGAGAGAATATTAAAAAAAGATGTATCATGCACAAGGAGAAAAGTGTTTGGGGTAGTCAGATGTGGGGTATTTAGGTGATAGTTTGTAAAATATATTCAAAGTAATACTATAAATAAAATAAGAACATTTCTTAGACCTAAAAGGAATTAAAAACAATGCAAGTTTGAACTTCAAGTATTGAAGCAAAACAACTGAGGAACAAAGAGGATTGGCAGAGGGGACGATAGCGAACCAGGAATTCTATGGAAAGATATCTACTGGGATCTCCTGGTAGCAGCGTTGTGGAAAATGTAGTGTGACCAAAGGCATGTTTCTGGCTCTGTTTCCTGTGAAGCATATCCTGCTACTTCCTCTGCAGCTACAGAAAAACTTGTCTGCTGTGGGACTGCTCTGGAAAGAGTGTAAGAGTCTTTTTATCTATTTATGCTTGTTTTATGCATACAGCATAGTGGCTTGGTAGCTCATTACTTGGAAGCTCATTACTTCAAGTTACAAGTCAAGAACTTAGCTGCATCTTTAGGCTGCTTGAAAAAAATGGGATGAGAAGAAAGAAAGTATTATTGAAGAAGCCCCAATCATCTGTTTTTGTAAAATCAAGCCACGAAATTAAGAACATGCATTTAATGTTCACATTAAATATCAACACAGTATGGTCAGGAAAAAGAACATTTAATTACTGGGTTAGCTGCATAAAAATTCATATATGTAAACATTCTCACAAAGTATTGCAGTATATATTTATTATTCCCTAGATCCACTTTGTTCTTTCAGTGCAATTGAAATGATTGTAGGTACGATATGGTACTGCATCCAAAATCATCAGTATCAGTGACTTGGAAGAGAATAATTTATGGAATAGTAAGTGGTTCTTCACTCAATCTCAGTGTTTAAACTAGCCTGGAAACCTATCAAAACCTGCCATTGCTGAAAAATTGAAGACATGGATGCAATATGAAAAATATGATGATAGACTGGGCCTCCTAAAGTAGTTTACCTAGATCAAATGTATAGTACTTTATAGTATTCTCCAGGCAGTAGTAATCTCAGTCAGTGGTAACTGGAAAAGGAAAAAATTTTCTCCTAGTTCAAAATAGAAAAGCTGCACCTCCTCCATACTTCTTCCAATAACTCTTCCAGGAGCAACTCCTACACTAACTTAGTACTAACTTAGTGGGTGGTTCTGTTCAAGTGAACCATTTACTGTGTTATGTTACCATTTGTTTTCAACACAGTGAATCATATTCTTGTAAAGCTTGACTAACTTACTATCAAAATATTAGCTGGATATGACTCCATGCTGTATAAGCAGCTTACTCCTGTATCTTCCTAGTACAGCAGTATAATGAAAGTATTGATGGGAAGAGTCCTGTGTCACACAGCGTTGTGCTAAGTTAATACAATGACACAGAAACTTGCTAAGACACTGTAAGGTATTAAAATGTGAACATTTAATATTGATGTAAAGAATATATGAATGTTAATCTTGCCCATTGTAGTTCCTAGATGCTGCCTTGGGGCATTAGGAAATAGCGTTATTTTGATTAATCCAAGACTTGTAGCACATAAGCACATGTGCATTGTCCTGATAAGGTTAAAAATTATGCTTTACCATGTAAATATATTAGCAGTCTAAACTATTGTGAATTACTCATGACTTTGAGGCTTTGATAAAAACTTATTGACTTTTCTAATTGTTTGAATAATAATTCTCTTTTTATTTTCTCCATTGGAATTTATTAGCAATTTCTAGAACTCTTTAAAAGTCTGTAAATCTAAGTTATTAATGGCTTTTCTCTATTTGTAGACAAAAGAGCCTGAGCTTTTTTCTTTGCATTAACAAAAACTGAAAGAGCATAGCTTTTGATTATATGTTAGAAAGAAATTTTTTACTACGAGGGGAATGAAATGCTGGAACTGGCTGCCCAGAAAGGTGGAGGATTTCCCATCCTTGTAAGTTTAGCAGACCAGACTGCGTGAGGCTTTGACAGTCCAGTGGAAGCATCTGTGCCTGTGAGGCAGGGGTTGAAACTAGATGATGTATAAGGTCCGTTTTCAGCCAAACCATCCCATGATTTTATGATTCTACAAAAAGAGCCAAACAACAGCTCCCTGTATCATAGGACAGTTCTGACCCATGATCCTGGTGCTTGCTTAGCCATCATCTCTCAGAATAAAAACTAGCAAGTCTGAAAAGGCATGAAAAAAGAAACCAGTTCTGGATATCTAGCCTTTGTCAAGTAAGTACTGCATAACAGCCTAATAACTTTGCTTCATGAAATACTCTGAAAGGATTTTTCTGAAAGGATTAAAAGAATTAAGGGAATATTTAATGAATTTCTGAACATGACTGAAAAGTGGTACATGGAACAAAAACCTTTCCTGTAAACTTTTGCAAAAAGTATTTCCAAATTTGGGACTGATATTAGCACTGACATCCACTACATCTGTGTATTACCCAGAGATGTAAAACTTCATCTTTTTCAGATTTCCAAGGGAGTTTTAATAGAGGATCTCTGCCTCTATCCAGCTGCTCAGGACTTCTGGTTATTTTATTGAGAAGCTGTTCTGTGTCAGCTGTGAAAAATCTTAAAATGAAGTTAGCTTTAATGTTGGGCTAGGAAACTGCAAATGTCATATGGAAATTGTATTCATATTACTATGAAATACATAGTATTAATAACTAAATGCAGAGATCTCGTGAAATTGACATATGAATAAATACATAAAACACATAGGCAGATCAGTTTTATACAAAGTGACTTGAGTATGCGTATAATCAACATAGGTGCAAAAGAGCTTACGTTGCAATGAATATAGACAGCAACTACTGAAGTTGTTGCATAAATGCAGCTCTTGTTAGTTAAATACTCTGCCAGGCATATGTACCAAGTCTGATTCATTTCTGGCTACCACCAGGGGAAAAAAAGTTAAGTAGTAATAATGATTTACAGATACACAGAAAACATTTTTACATTGAGGGAAGGTATAGAAAACATTGAAGAGACATTAGCAAAAATAGAGTAATCAGGTGGAGTATTCTGGGGCCAAAAAAATGCAAACTGAATTTCAACAAGTCCAAAGGAAGGCCAAAGGTCACAGATATACAAAGGAAAATGCTGAAACTAGCAACAGAAAAATATCTTTATCAGTAAAAGACAGCATGCCATGGCTTTAAAAGTCAAAAGAATAATAAAGAATATTTGGTAAAAAATTATGTGCATTTACTCTCCCTTTGAAAGAACAGGAGGGAAATGGCATTCTGATACTGTGCTGGTAAAGGAGGTTGAATGTTAATAGGGAAAATTGACTGACTAGGAAATGAATTAATGCATTTGTAAGCAGATTTAGAAAGTAACACTGAAAAGAGAAGCAACATCAATTATTGCAGGAAGATTCAACCTTTGGAAAGTGCTACATCTGCTCATGCCATTTTATGAAATACTAAATGCATTTAAAAGAAATAAAAGCAGCATGTACCCTTGATGAGTTTTTTAAAGATTTGTAACTTAACATTTTGTTTCTGTATAACACAATTCAGAGAGTAAAGTCCTTTATAGAAGACATGTTCTAGTAACAGACTTCTAGGAAACCTGTAAAGGAAATCAGGCAGGTATCCTTCAGAAAGGCATTTCATTTATTTCCCAAATTTTTGAGAGAAACCTCTCAGCTTGGTGAGTCACAGGTCACAGCCAATCCCTGGGGAAATATCAATGAGGCCTAAGGCAGTCTTAGTAGCCTCTGATGATGACAGGAATAAATTTCGGAATAAATTTAGGACATATCATTGGATGCGTCTCTCGGGAAAAGTGATGGTGTAATTGAGGGACGCGTATCCTCCCTCAGAATCAAAGGATGTGGCAATGATACAATGATGCAAACCATCAGGAACCATCAAGTATGTCTTTTTGGAGACTTAGAAGAGTAAATAGCAATAAAGCAATAAATTATTTGAGTGTGTGAATGCATGAAATCCCAGAATTTTGAGAAAGGGAAATACTCAGAGCAAAAGAAAGAAGTGCTACTGAAATTTTCTGAAGAGTCTGCTCAAAGCACATATGTCTGTAAAGATTGGACGTTGAGATGTCTATAAGCAATAGACACCTAATCCTGTCTCTAAAGTGAGAGATCCAAAACTCTCACATTGGCTTGAATAGAAGCCTAGCTTTAAATGTAATTTTAAAAGGAATATAGACATGAAAATTTGAAGACTTTATAAAATTTTTAATAAAATTTGTGTCAGATATATTATAAACACGGAAAGATAGAGTCTGAAGTGCTTTGCTTTAAAATAAATTATTTAGATTTTTTTTTACTGCACAACTCCTACTTTCTTTCAAAACTACATGTAATTCTAAAGATAAAAAGAAAAATAAAAACAAAGCAAAGTTAAGGACGTGGTAGTATTATCAAAACATTTTGGACAATTAGTTTGATCACTGGGTTTTATGCTCAGTCTTGGCTATCTAAATTGGAAAGCAGTATAGTTTTAACTTAATTTCAGGGGAAAAGATTTTAATTTCATTCCAGCTCAGAACACATTGGTATATCTTGACAAAATAGCAATAAAAATCAATGTTTAGCCCCATGTTATTCATAATTTCAAAAAGATGTTTGGCAATCAAATTCCCCATCTTAACAGCAACTGTTAAAACCTTTTGCAAAACTCAACAGATAATCTCTGTTGTGTTATATAGATATATACACACATGATACATATGTGTGTGCATGCATATACATATATACACATATGATACATATGTGCATATATATATGTATGTATATGCATCAATCATAAATATTCCATGTATTTCCACAGATTTTTTTCTTATATAGTGAAGGGAAGGTACAGACATACTCTGAAATTATTAATTAAACAGAACAACACAACCATGTGTCATACACTCAAGTGGCAGTCAGTTCTGGGTGAGCCTAATGGGGAGACAGAGCACAGGCAAGTGGGTTGCTGCAGGCTGACATTTCCCCGAGTCACAGAGTCATAGAGTAGTTTGGGTTAGAAAAGACCTTTAAAGCCCATCCAGTCCAACCACCTGTCCAACCCTGCAACAACCAGAGACCTCTTCAATTAGATGTGATTGTTCAGAGTCCTATCCAGCCTGACCTTGAATGCTAGGCTGCCTCTGAAATCATATTGCTATTTCCTTGCCAGCTCTGATTTCTTCCATGATTCAGCATTTCACTAAGATAAAGCTGTTAGCATAGCTGAATTTTCATGTTAATCTGATGCCTTAGGATTTTAGCTTCTGTATTTTTTAAATCCGGTACTGCATTAGTGTAGAACTCCAAACTCCATATAGAGTGTTAGTTAACTGTCTTCACATTTTGGTCAGACAAAACAATCCCTCTAGGCCTGAAATCCAAGGACACTTTACTGCCTCAGGCCCTGAAAAGTATAATCAAGAGTAAGTTTAGGGGGAGCAAACTAGAGGTATATGACTTCATTACTCAAAGCTGTAATCTGAGGATTAACCCCTGATACCTAAATGGACCAAACTTAAAATTGTCTGAAAAACCCAAGATCATCATCCATCTTGGGTGTAGTCCCCCTCGGAGGTTTCTGACTGCCCAAGGTGCATCTGTTGAAGGCCTTTATTAAATACCTATTTTTATACTCTTAATCTTCTCTAGCCTCTGTTCTAGGTAGCCTCTCCAGGGCATCAGTTTCTCTGATGTCAGTTTCATTATCAGTATATCTCATATGTAGAAAAAAGGTCACTTCTGCCATCTTAAAGCTGAATGTTGTGAAGGATACAATCCAAAATTCCTATCCTTACACCTGAAAGGTTTTCATTATACATTATAACTAAAAGTGTTATTGTCTTATGCTATTTAACTCACATGGTGAGCTAGGTGACTGTCTCTTCTTCCACAGAAAAGTACACTGAATACCCTCAGACCTCTGAAAGAAGCTGTGCTGCTCTGAGTTTTGCAGACCTTAAATTATTTTTGATGGAAAACTGAAACTGGCTAGGATGTATATAAAGATGTGTGAAATGTTTTTCACTCCTGATGCATTTTATTCTCATTTGCATCCTTCGTTGCCTTCCATCTATTTCACTTAGAAGAATCAATTACATCCTCTTTAAGTTATTTATTTAATCTGGTTTTTGTTTGCTTTGTTTTGTTTTTTAATTTTTATTTGCTCTTCCTTTTGATGCAGTTAGACGGCTTTATCAAGTGTTTCATCAGATATTCTCATGAGTGTGTCATTTCCTTCATCCCATCTTCTTCATCCACTTTACTGAACCTTTTCCTGCTGTCACAGTGACAATCTGAAAGACAGGACATTCCACCCTACTGGTGCTAGTTTTCACCTGGGGATGAATGGTGATGATGTCTATTTGTTCTCTGATTTGTTCATTTCAGTCCTTAACACTGACAGAGCTAGGTGCAGATGTCCTCTCTAGGACTCACTTCTGGGGTAATTGCTCCATGCTTGAAATTTTACCCTCACACATCTACTACTGTAAGGCTTATTTTGGACTCAGAAATTTTATGGTTATGGTTGCTAGGGATATTTTCTTTAACTTCATAAGGCAACTAATCAGCTAGTATCAATTAATACTGGGTTTCTGATTTCTACAGATCTATATTGGGTTTCCACAACCACAGAGTTAACCTAAAATTTCTTTGGCTTGGGGACATGTTCCTCTGAGAATTCCTTAATTAACACCAAATTTTCATAAATCCTTTCTCCCCTCTCCCTCTAATTGCTACTCCCATGGTACATACAGAGAAGGGACATATCTTGGAATCAAGTGTTGTTCTGAATCATCACTGATGTATGTCTGCCTTTTCACTGGGAGCAAGGTATTACAGGTGAAGAAAGATGCATTTAGAAAGACTAAACAGGTCTTTCTAAACGTGTTTAGTTTTTCATTGAAACTTGAATTTCCTTGTATATCTTTTTATTCTCACTTTTCAATAGTCTAATTCTCCCCTAAAGTATAATATTTTAGCACTATTGAATTAAGACAATATAAATTATGTTCTATATAAAAATGAAGAGTAAAGAAAGACTGTTCATTTATTTTACCTATTATATCTTCATGTTTTAATTTTTAAACACTTGGAAATCTGAAAAAAAGTAATTTTAACCATTGTATTTTTGGGTATTATATGTGAAAAGTTTAAATAACAGCTGCTCAGTTGCTAAGTATTTGCTAGAGATCCATTACTGTAGTTTGCAATTTGCATTATCCATATTTATTAAATAATCATTTAACAATCTCTGTAAGCAAATATTACTTCTGCTTCTGCTGATAAAATGTGTATCACTGAAGAGCTAACATCTCTCACATTACTATTTCTGTGAACAAATGTCCTGTTACAAATAACACTCTTACAAATGTCCTAATTTCACAAATGAGTTCTCTATCATTGCTCTTGGTTCAAATTATTTATTCAGTTATAAACAACAGTTTATTCTCCACTTATGTCCTGTACAAGTCAATTTATTGTGTAAGACACAAGTGCAGTGGAATGAGATGAATGCATGTGCTTTAAAATTTTCCAAGCTTTATATATTACAATGACTTTATTTCTTAAACACCAAAACTGTTTCCCTGTAATGGTTTTCCTCTTTTCGGTGTATAATAGGGAATTTTGAAGCAACACTGAATTAAAGAAGCAGTGCAAATATTTCAGTGTATTTAATTTTCAGAGCTGATGATCATCCATTTTTAACCTCATATTTTGTCGAAAAATTACATTACATTTCTGTAGAGAACAATTTCTTAGGTGGAATTCAACATTGTTCTGATCTTTTACTGTTGATTTGGATGTATTCATTTGATCTAGCTTTACGAGGGGAATCATCATATATGCTGCATTTTAGGAAAATATGCTTCCTGTGGGCACTCCTTTGCTATTAGATTCTTTGATCACCACTACTTCCAGTACAATTTGCTTTCATGTTCTTGTTGGAAGTGGCAGAAATTAAAGATAGAAAAACCTATCTGGTCATTTCCTGTTTTCCATTTTGCCAGAATAGGATTGTTTCCTGCAGTATGCAAGAGAGTTTACTTTGCTTGGCAGCAAAACAGCCACTACCTCATGGCACATCTTGAACAAAGGACAGTGTATATAAAAAGTCCATGGGCTTTGTGGAACTGCAGGCCAGAACTGTAAGTAAGCAGCAAGGTCTGGGCTGCAGGAGCAGACACAAAACTGCCATATAGTAACAGAAAGGAAGCCCAGTGCAAGATGTCAGTCCTCACATTGTTTTGATTAAAAAAACTTTACTGAAGAATACAGATACAAATTAACAGAAACATGAAATGCTTTTTATTTTCCCTAGGTATACCATCAAGGGAAGGAAACCCAGAAAAACCCTCCCTGCTTCATTTCAGTCTTTACCAAAATAATGATGTCAATCAACTACATTGAAAAAGAAAGCTTCTTTATGCCATTTTAGTTTTTAAATTAATTTGAAAGAGGAGTTCAAAAAATAAACATTTACAAAATATTGAGGTTTTCAGTTTAACCCAAAACACTTTTTCAGCTGCTGTTTGTAGAAAGCAGAGTAACCAGCTGTTCACATAAGTCTGGCAAAAACGTAGTTTCATAGGGGGTGAGACTGGAGAGACTATGAAATGAGGTCTCTCTTCTCCCCCTAATGGCTTATTTATTCCACAGTTTCAATCCACTTGTGAATTTTACACACCTCACTCCTGAGATTTGTAACCATCCTTTAATCCGTCCTCTACTGGATCTGTCCATGACACTGACAAAATCACATAAAATGAACTGAGCTTTAATGAAAAAAACTAATATCCTGCTCAAATATGTTCTTTGTACTTATCTGATAAATCCTATTTATTTCCTCTATTCTCCCAGAGCTCAACTTTTCCTATGCATGCAATGATTTTCAAATATTTGTACATATGTCTTAGATCTTGCTAGCTAATCATTAAGAAGGGCTGATGTGTTAATATTTTAACTTTTCCTCACAGGGTAATTCTTCTGTCTTTCTAATTTTCTGTTCAATTTTAGGATGGGTTGTTTTTTGGTGTTTTTTTTTTCTTTTTCCACTGTCTTCTTTGTTTGAATCAGTCTCGTTGATGCCTTCATTGATTTTAGGTTCACCTGTACCTTATAAACTAATGGAACCTCACCAAGACAGTGATAATCATGTAGGATCATCCTAGCAATGGATATCTCCCTGATAAAAATCAGACTCAGGAACCACAGGAAAGACAGGCAGCATCTCTCTGCTTTCAGCAGATGGAGGAAAAAAGTAGCAGTGTTTATCTGCAATTTTTATGCCTAAGTCAAAACTTTTGCTAGCTTTTATTTTTAAGACTGGTCCAGTAAGGTGTTACACTGAGTTTTGAAATGCTTTCCATTTCTCAAATTTATTATCTGCTCTTCTTTGAAGAGAATCTGGAAGCTTTCCATCCCATTCTAGTGCCATGGAATATTTCTCTTGGAGAGGAACTGGACATGTTTATCTCAGTGGTTGTACCTTAGTACATCCTCTGTTGCTTGGGTCCTTAACATTCCTGCAGAATTCATCCACAGACATTTCTGGAGCTGTATATTAAAAGAGAAGTGAAATCTAAAGTGAAAATTTAAAGCTCTGATTTTGACACCATTCACCAGGAAGATTCTTCTTCATTTCATGACTCTGATTATTAATTTTCCCTTTTTTTTTAAAAAAAAAAGCTTTAAAAATCCTCTTCCAATAATCACTAACAATTCTGAAGACTGCACTGAAAAACATTTAGGATTTTCTAAGTGTTTTTTGTTTAAGTCAGAATAGTCCTTTACCTTTTTTAACCCACACGCCCCCTCCCCCCCAAAAAAAAAAAAAAATAAAATAAAATAAAATAAAATATTAGAGAGAGAAGAATAGGAAGATCTTTAAAGGATTTCTGTCATGACTGGGCTTATGAGATTTACGTGGCACATATCACAACTTCACAGCTTATTGCATGTATAGTTATTTTTGGTATTTTCATATTTATATATATTTTAATGCAGCTAAATTTATAGAAATATAGGCAATGGCTTAAAACAGAAATAGGAGAAGTTTACATCAGGAAAAAGTTCTTCAGTGTGAAGATGGTAAAGCACTGTCACAGGCTACCCCAGAGAAGCTGTGTGTGCCCCATCCGTGGAAGTTTTCAAAGACAGGTTGGATGGGGCTCTGAGCAACCTGATCTAGTGGAAGGTTACTGTGCCCAGTGTGCAGGGGCTGGAACCATATGTTTTTTATGGTCTCTTCCAGTTCAAACCATTCTATGACAAAAACTGGAGCAGTGCAATTTTTTCTATGCTTGGAATAGAAAAAAGAACAAGTTTTCTTTCTAGTGCCAGGCAATGATCCAGACACAAGGGTGTGATTTTTATTTTTCCACTCTGCAGATCCTTTGTTTAGGCAGGTGCAGAGGCCCATACTTCATACAATGCCAAAGAGCAGATTTTGTGTTATGAATTTTTTTTTTTGAGAAGCCAAAACCAAAAAACTAAAAGATAAGTTGGAAAGACTAGCAGAGTTGAGGCATTTGATGAAGAAAGCAATGACTGATTAAATCAGGGACATTAATATCTCTCTCTCAACAGTGTTAGGCACTTACTGCTTTGGCAAGTGTAGTGGCTCCAGGAGGGAACACTTGGTGGTTACGAGAACTGTGCTAATCATACCGTACACCAGATTGTCTGGCTGTGACCTATTTAATTTGAAATTGTTGTGTGTGGTATGCCAATCCTTTGAAGTAAAAAAAAAGCTCGTGACGGGTTGTTGGCTATTAACTTGAAGCACTGTCCAAATCTAATTGATTTGTGATGATGATATATATTGACAGCTGACGAGAATTCATAACAACCTACTTGTTGTCCTCCCTTAGGTTGTTCAGTGCCATGACATCCTGCAGTTGATCCATCATAGGGTTGTGTTCACCTCCCATTGCAGGAGGGAGGAAAATAAAACATAGGCAAACTATATCTCAGGCAGTTGACAGAAATCTCCCAGCAGAAGGCTGGACAAGGAGTCGCAGTGTCTCTCCAGCCCTTTCCAGTGACGACCCCACCACTCTAAGGTTATACTCACCACACAATTAAAGCTTATCAATTCACCCAGAGAAAGAACACTGGCAGCCTGGGCTGGCTAGGAGTTCTATGGAAAAGATTCTGAAACCATTCCAGCTGAAGAGAGAGAACAAGATTCAAATCTTCTGACTAAATGTCTCTTCCAAGGAAATACTCCTTGGGTTATAAAAGCAAAAGAAGGTATTAAAAAAGGTAGAGAATTATGTCTTATGAGCAGAGGAACTTCTCCCTTGTCCTTCAGTTTAATGCACAAACCTCCAGTGGAAGAAATATTTAAGGACCAGTCCTCCTGATGGCAATCCCTAGTGGCTAGTGGCAGACTCTCTTCTTGTGTAGCATTACCTACATGTTGTTAAAGAGCCATAGGCATCAAAATGCACAACATGTGTTTTGGAATGGGTGTGGAAGCCCTAGAAACTGAAAAGCCCTACATTTAAGATGCAACCCTTTTGTGGATTTAACTTCTTGCAATCTTGAATACGAAAAAGGAAAAATAAATTCAGGCACCTACAACCTTTCTATTAGTATTTAATAAATTATTTACAATACACTGAACAGTGAATGGGTACCACCCTGTAATCTCCATGTTGCAGGAGCATGTGCTTTTAACTGTCATTCTGCTTTGATTAAAAATAGAGACACGTCTGTCACATAGCACCATCATGGGGAAGTTCACAGCAGGGACAGGTCACAAATACTTTCCCAGTGTTAAACTGATGGCCAGTCCACATGAAATTAATTGAGTTATTGCATATGCACGAGTTCCAATGAGCTTCAGATATCTTGAATTTGTTAACTAAGTACCTGTTACCTTGCCATTTCTCTGAAAAATTTGAATGCTGACACTTTTCTTAGTGGCTTCAAAATCTGTAGGGATCCTTCAAAAGAGCACAGCACCGGGAAAATGGATATGGGATGAAAGAAACAGCTTCACCATTGCCTCATTTATCAAAATCCAGTGGGTTTATGAGTTTAAAATATTGTATTTGTAGCATTTTGAAACATATTTATTCTGGCTAAAGACTGTGTTTGCAGTCTCCTTGAGTTATTGTGTAGCTCTTTATATTTTCATATGGAACACAGAAGATGTATTCTCAACTCTGAATAGTGTTTCTATGATAAATAGTTTCCAGAGACAGCCCATTCCAATATTGCGGACTTCTATGACTGCTACATCGGAAACATCTTCAGAAGTAGTCAACCAGACACAAATCTAATTCCCATAGCTGAAGATAAATGTAATTTAAAATGTGACACAGATGTATCCAGATCATAGATACTAGAATATATTTCTGCAATCTTCTGGTAATTTAGCAGTCATGCACTAATATCACTGCTAGAATTAGAAGAGACACATTCTTCTCAGCAGGGCAAGACACATGTAGTTTTCCTGAATTTCAGTCACAATTTCTACAAAGTAGAGCAAAGGGAAATATTTTATTTCATTCCCTGCTATGTAGAAACAGATCCAAGGGAAAACAAGTGTACAGAAGGTATTGCAAGCAACAATCCTCTGTTGCTCTACAAATGTTTCTGGTTTTCAGCAACTCTAAGGCCCAGAAATGTAAGACAGAAGAGAACTTCAAGAGGTCATATAGCTTGCATCTCTGCTCTGAGATAGGATTAGATACACATGTGCAGGTTCTTGCCTAATCTGTTTCTGAAAACACTAAATGTGTGTTTTTGCTCAGCTGCATTAGATAATTTTTTGTGGCATTAATTACCCTTACAATTATAAAGCTTTCTGTAATATCTAGCCTCAGTCTTCTTTGCTCTCAATTAAGCTGATTACCAGTTGTCCTAGACCCATAATAATACCACTCTAAATATAGCTTTTTACTTAACCCACTTTAAAATTTCACACAAGGCAAATATCACAGACAGAATCATTTTTCCAATGCATTCCCCAAGCTAATCAATGATTGAGATAAAAATGATTCAGATAATGTTTGTCGTGTGACAAGACAATAATTCAATAAGTAAGGCTTTGTAATATATTATCTGTGGCTTTTTCCTTCCCACTAGACAATACTTTTGTTCTCATTTTCTTGAGAAAATATAATTTGAGGAACTACCTCAAATATGAATACCTGATTTTTGTTCCCTTGTATTTAATTTTTGGAAGAAAATAATGTAAAGAAACTGAAGCCCATTTTCAGACATCCTTCAGAAGTTATGGATAAATGTTATTAAAAGTCACTTAGGGAACAAACTAAAAAGGGAAACTGTGTCCTCAGCATGGAAGTCATATATAGGTATTATTGCAACTTGTGTTACACCAAAAGACAGTATTAAAAGAAAAAACGTAATATCAAACAGCATTGGAATGCTGGAGTGGCTGTTGACCAAACACAGCTTTTTATAGTGGCAGCCAAGTTCACCTTCTTACAGTATTCCATGGTGTCTGAAGATGAATCCTTCCATATGGGATCTGCTGTCTTGAACACATATGTGTGTAAGGACATGTGCTGTACTTTGGCACACTGCCCTATTTTAGGGAAGTTTCAGGTGGCATGATGCCTGTCCTGCAGGACACAATGTTTTCATGCATGTGACTATGACTTTTGTAGCAATGTGCAAGTAATGTCTTCTAGGTGGGATTTACTGGTGACATGAGATTTACAGCTGAGAACAGATGTTTCTTGCTCCTTAGTAGTAGTAGAAGAGTCAGGTTTACCAGTGAAATATTAAAAGTATATACATATACTATGGAATTGGATCCATTATTTTTTGAAATGTACTTTGGTTGATTATATCTATATTTCTAAATGCTGGGGCATTTGAAAATCAATATCAGTTTTGAAACTTCCCCTTGGAAATATTTTCAGAATAAAAATTAAAAAAAACACCAAACAAAACAAGCAAAAAACCATACAACCAAAGCTAAAGGTAATTTTTCCCCTTTGCTCTCTATCTGAAAGCTATTAGTCTTACAACCATCCTGCAAAAAAAGAGTTGAAGTAGTTCTTGCACCAAAATACTAATTATTTATTTCTCTGTCTTATGAAAAAAAATATAATAGCATACAAACCATCATATAATCTTATTTAAAAGAGGAAAGCAATATTCCTCTCAATTTTTTGACAAAACAGACTGAGAGAGACTGGGTTTTGGATAAAATTTGACAATAAAATACAGAGAATATAGTCATCCTTGATGCCTTTTCAATAGGGTAAACTTAGAGGTTTCATTGCAGTGATGCAGCCTACTCCAATGCTGTTAAATGTTACACTTTTTTAAGTGAACTGAAGGCTACATTAATATTTATATTCTGCTTCCATGTTGAGGACATTCAATTTTCCTTTTTAGCTTTTTCTCTGGGTAAAATTTAATATAATCTATCTAAAAATTCTAAAGGTTGTATAGAAATATACATTGGGTTATTTACATAAATTCCCTCCAAAAATTAAATACAAAGTTTAACACTTTCTTCCCACAAGGAGAAACTTGTGGGAAGCAGAAGGTAGCAGAAAGAAAGAGATATTGTCCTGTGATGACTTTCTTCAAGTGGCTTCTCTGACTTCTTTTGTTTGATTTAAGCCCCCTCTGTATTACAGGAAAGGGAAAGAAAAAATAAAAGGTGAAATCTTTTCTGTAACATTAAGGTTTCCTCTGCACTATCTTGTGGTCATAAATTCTACACTGTAAGATAAAGTAATTGCTTTAAAAAATCCCATACAAGCAGGCCTTAGTTATTCCCTCTGTATTCTCTCAAAAGAGAGAACAAAATTAGCTCTGTGTGTAAGGTGCTATTTCTCAGACTAGTAGTTTTGTTCCATGTCTCAGGAAAAAAATTAAATCAGTTCAAAACTTCTCCCATCCAAAAAATTTCACTTAATGTGCCCTAAGATCAGCGCTGACTTAAACTTACATTATGAAGCTGAAGAAATTGCTATTCTAGGCTGATTCTGGTCTATCTCTGTATAGTTTGTGTGTGCTCAAATCCAAGGCTCTCAGGCAAATGAACAAAAATACTTACACATATGAATACTCACTTTAAATTCAAAGAGGAGTAAATCTGATTTAGGCTTTTTCGTAGACATTTCTTTCTTTCCACAGTTCTGTTCTAGCCATTTCAAGTACCATTTATACCGAATTGCTTCATTTCATGTCTTCATTTATACCAATTCTCTGATATTACATGAGGATAACAAATATCTTGATGATTATATTATATTGCTTACAGAGATACACATGTGGGTTCCTTCATGAGTTAATTATCCACAGTATTAGATTAAGTACATTATAAGTTATTGCAGATGTGTTTTTATGCATTTCTTTCTGAAATATGGGGAGAAGGAAGGGATAGAGGGATTTTTGTCAGCTTGTTTGGGGTTTGTTTTTTTTTTGTGTAGTCTTCGGTAATTTATTACATTTCTCTTTAAAAATATCTGTAAACACTGATGCCATTATTATGCCTAAAAAAATTTCCATTTCACTTTCCTAAAAAAACAATTTTGACATTTCCAAAGAATGGTTTGACTGAAAGTAAAGTTCACCTGAAAAAGTGACTTGGATTAGGTCATTGATAAAAATGGGAATTTCACAAGGCTGCATAAAGAAGACTATTCCAATTTGTCGAGTTTGAGGTCCACTGATATTGTGTTGACAACAGCTCTTCCTTATGGAGAGCAGTAGATGGTTTAAAGAAAGAGTAGGCAGCAAAATATCCTGTTGTCAATGACAGAGCAGGAGGGGTGGGGCTGCCATCCCTGCCAGTTCAGCTTCAATGCCACAAGCAGAATGCTTGGAGACCTTTTTTTAAAAACATGACTGTCAGCTAATCATCAAACCTACTTCCCATGCATCCTTTTCCACTGAAATAACCATAAACAATTGGAAATGTAGCTGCAGGGCACTCACTGGCCAACATACCAGTTGCCTCTGCCATCTGTCTGGAATTCAACCCAATGGACACAGAAGGCTGGGTAGAAAAGAGACTGGTGTCCTGCAGTCTATGTTGTTTGTCATATTTACAGTCCTACCATTCTGAAAATGGTAGAAATGGTTTTCAGTAAAGGAATCTACAACCAGATCTACACTTTTTCAAATTTAGTGATGTTCCAAAGTGTGTGTTTGATTCAGGGCCAGATGAAATATACATGCATTTAGTAATAACCATAAAGGCTAACTGAAGATCTCTTTTTGCTAGTTGCAGGAACCCTTTTACTACAGCTGATTAAGCATCAAAATTCATTTATTACTATATACAAAATAGTATGATTATTTCTATTCTGTGGCATTGTATCATTCATTATTTATGAAGTCCCTAAAAATCAGGGGGTATAAATTTTCCAGGTTTTGTGCTTAGGCTAGCACTAAGTACTTTGTGATTGATCAAAATTCAAATAAGAGATGATATGTTGTTTTTCAGAGTATCTCAAATTTGAGAGAATAAACAGCAGAATGCAATTTACTTATGGTCAAAAACAGAGCATGATGAGTCGTTATTTTATAAAAAATTTGCTGAATATTTCCAAAGGAATACAACTGCAAGATCATCATGGTTATCTAGGATGTGAGTCACTAACTGTAAACTGTGCATCCTATCTAGTAAACATAAATTTTGATGAAGAGGTTAATGCTTTATTTTTCTGCGTTATTACCAGATTAGGCTGCAAGGATTCATATTAAATTGTTTTAAAGTTTCAGCTGTTTGTTATTTTTTGCTAATATGCCACAAAATAAATTTCATGAGAAAGTTTAGAAATTAAAGATGATCTGTTCATACAACAAGTCTTAAAGTCAAGAAAAGAAGGTAACATGGTGGACAAAGTTATTTTGCAAAACACTGATCACCAGTACTCTTACAGAGCACATTTTCCCGCAACAAAAGCTTGAGACTAGGTAAAACTAATTGTTTGTCTTGAATTTGCCAAAGAGAGGGGATATAAGATTTTACGTGATTAACATACAACATCTGTAGAAGCAATAAGTTTTTTATGTGTGTATTTCTTAAAACAATAGCCAGTGCAAATTTTCCCTACCAATTGAAAGGCTTCAAATTCACTTACACACTGGATTAGAAATGTTATCAGGAGCTAAAATACCTGCAGTCTCACTGCAAGGAGTCGAATGGCATGGTTTTTCATGCTAAAAAATTATTT
This sequence comes from Sylvia atricapilla, assembly GCF_009819655.1. NCBI lineage: Eukaryota > Metazoa > Chordata > Aves > Passeriformes > Sylviidae > Sylvia > Sylvia atricapilla. The sequence continues at coordinate 28,518,992 of NC_089174.1, forward strand.
TTTATTTTTAATATCTTCATATCTGTGGCAAACACCTCTCCGATATTTGTTCCTATAGTCTCTAATTTGTATTAAAATTTATATTAAATTGTAAAATTTGTATTTTAGCCATAAAACTACCCCATATAACCTGAAAAACTTCGATACTCATAGGGTTTTTTTTCTGCTTTAATATATATCACCCCAGTGTACTGCTTAGGGTTGATGTATTTCTGTTGCTGTTTCTTTTCTGCAACGGTGGAGGCTTGGTCTTCAGGACTGACAGCACGGCGGGCACATGGCTCCTGGTGTCGCCGGGCTTAGCAACAACGCTTACACCAATTTGGTGGACGGTTACAAAAGGCTTTTATTATCTCAAAAATGCAGTTTAAATACTCTGGGGTCTTTACTACGTCAGAGGGGTCTTGCTACATTTCCTGGGTTAGAAGGGAGAATGGAAAAGTACTGGCACATGTTAATAGAGCTTACGTTCTTGTGGTGATAGCTTATCTTTGGGGGGTTGGAGTGTTCTGCTCTTCTCGTTACAACCGGTATCTTCCGAGCGCCTATCCCTATCCAACCACATCTCCCCCCCCTCTTTTACAAAAGAACGAGGTAGTTATATATATATATATGTATAGGCACTAAATGAGGTAGAAGGCTACGATTTAATAAGGGAAAAAGGAGTTTGGAAACCTGAGTGAGTTTTTGCCAGGCAAGTTTGGAAAATCTTGTGACTGGCAATGTTCCTTGATTAATTCATAGCATTTCATGTTGGCCTATGAACAGAATGTTAGTCCGATCTAGGCGAGCTTTGACAAATGAGACTATCTTGTTCAGCAGGCATGGTCCGAAGGTAACAGCTAAAAGTAGCATTGCCAATGGGCCTACCAAAGTAGATATTAAAGTGGTTAACCATGGGGATTGGTTAAACCAGGATTCGAACCAGCCTTGCTGAGCTTCCCTATCTTTCTGTCTCTGAGCCAGTCTGTTTCGGAGTTCTGCCATGGAGTCTCTGACGACTCCGGTGTGATCCGCATAGAAGCAGCATTCCTCTTTCAAGGCGGCACACAGGCCTCCTTGCTGCATGAACAGGAGGTCCAGTCCTCGCCTGTTCTGCAGGACCACTTCTGAGAGCGAGGAGACTGACTTCTCCAAGTAGGAAATAGATTTCTCGATCCTCTGCAAGTCCTCGTCTATGGTCATTTGTAGCTGAGACAGACCTTGATGTTGTGTTGCTAGGGCCGAAACACCTATGGCCGTTCCGGCTGCTCCTAGGCCGAGTAGCATTGCGATAGTTACACTTGTCATTATCTCTCTTTTGTGGAGTCTGCTGGATTCTTTGAAAAGGTTGTACACTTCTTCATCTGAGTGGTACAGGACCCTAGGAACAATCAGAACCTGGACACAGAAGTCGTTAGAATCATTGAACTTGGGAAGAAACACACAGGGACTTATTCCCGATCTCTGACAAACCCACATTGCAGACGCAGCTGGAATTACCCACTTATTGTTTTTTCTGCTGGGCTTTACAACTCTGGTGCAAACATTCCCTTTTCGCTCAGCTAGGGTTGCATTACCAAAGCATTTGCCTCGACCTGTGACTTGACTCAGGGTAATACCTCTGCGAGGTGTGTCCCATCTGCACTGGTGAGGTGCATCAGCTGTGGAGTAACTGAATGGGGTGTTTAAAGCAACTCCTTCATAGAAAGGGGGTTGGACATCATAACAAAGCCAACAGGAATTGGTTAGGTTAGGGTTAGGTTCGTTCAGGGATAGGAAGATAGCTTCTAACATACAAAGGATTGGGTCTGGGTCTGACCTGGCTAAACGGTCTATCTGAAAGGCTTTTGCATTGCTAGTTGGGATTTTGGTGACGCTTGTAGGTAAGGCTTTGGGGTAGGTCATGTTTCTCTTTGTCTGCGTGCTTTTAATCACCTTGTTGGGTCCAACCGCTCGGGATGCTGATGGTTGGAGCCTGGTAATTCGCACATTCACCCACTTTTTCGACCCTTGAAGGACCACTGTCCATGCTTTACCCACTGTCCAACTAGGATGATTTGGCTTATGGAGGGTTCTGTGTGACCCTTTTGCAGTTCCCGTTCAACCAGTTCTAATAAAGCTGCCACTCGAGGCTCTGACAGGGGGCACTGCTCGACCCATACAGGGTCTGATGATTTCCAAGTCAATTTGATTGGCAGCAGAGGGTGTAAGGCAGTGGCCCTCATTATAAATTTGTGATCCTGACTCCGAGCATAGCCAGGACATCCCTTCCTATTAAGGGTGAAGAATCTTGCAAAATGTAAGGGTAAATTGCAACTGTTTGTTCTGGTCCCTTTTTTGTGTGGAGTGTTATAGCCATGCCCTGGATTGTCCCCCCACCCCGTTCACCGGAGGGACTTCTTTAATTTGCCAATGTCTGGGCCAATGTGATTGGGGAAAAATGGTGCAGTCTGATCCTGTGTCTGCCAAAAACTGAAGCCCTAAAACGTGAGGGTCCTGACTGCCGTAGAGTTGACATGTCCCCCACACCCTCAAGGGCTCCTTCCCTACTTTCATGACCAGGGCCACCCAGGGGTTCCGCTCTGGGACATCCCCTGCTGACCCTGTGACACTGGCGCAGTTTGTGGCGGTGAATGGTGCATAATTGCCGCTGGTGGTGCTGCGCAGTTCTGCCACTGAATGGCTGGCGGGGATGAAATACTGACTGGTTCCTGTATATACATGGGGTATGAAGGCCCCCTGCCCCACTGGGTGTTGGGAAGGATGGGCCATCTCGTAGTGGGAGGAGGCTGAGTATGGCCCGCACGCCCTCTCCCCCTTCCGTTTCCCCGGGACCTGGATCTGCATTCCTTGGCCACGCGGCCCTTCCTCCCACAGTTCCAGCAGGTGGGTCTCTGGCGCTGTTGGGTCGAGGGTGCTGCCACGGGCCGCTGTGCTGGCTGGGGACAGCTTGCTGCTACATGACCTGTTTGGCCACACCTCAAGCATGCCATGGCATTGGTTATGGTATGAACCGCTGCCTGTATAGGTATTAGCTGTTCTTCCTTTACCACATGTTTGATCATGTCAGCCAAGCTGGCCCCTGCTGGCAGAGAGCGCAGGATATCTTTGGTGACGGTGTTACACTGTTGTTTCAGACAATCAGTCACCACAGGTCCCCTCGCAGCTACAGGCAGGGTAGATGAGTCAATTGCAGCTTGCAAACGATCTACGAACTGTGTGAAGCTTTCACTTTCCCCCTGCTTGATAGTGGACCATGGTGTTGATTTGTCAACTACCCGAGAAGCCTCTCTTATGGCCTCTCTAGCTGCTCTGGTTGTTGCTTTCACCTCCTCTACTGAGAGGCGTGCTGCCTGGTCCTGCGGTATAGCCACATCGTCATGCGTGCCTAGCAGTCTGGACAGGGTGGAGCCATGGAGAGGCTGTCCCTGCCCTGAAGCTTCGGCTAGTGCAGCTGTGCAATGATCGGACCATTCCTGCTGAAATACAATCAGCCCTGCCCCGTCAAAAAGCATACGGGTTACCTGTGAGATATCGAAAGGTAGCATATCATCATTGCTAAAAAGACCATCCACCAGTGTGGACACAATGGCTGAATTAATCCCCTTTTCCTGAACTGTCTTCACCACTGCTTGTACCTCCTTTGTGCTCAAAGGGGTATAGGTTACCCTTAAATTCTGCCGTGCACCGGTGACTCTTACAGGGAATGCATGTATCGCAGCAGCTGGTTTCCACTCAGCGCATGCTACCTTTATTTTTCCCCAATCAGTGAGTTTGTACTGAGTTTGTTCCCTTACATTGTTAAAAGCTTTGCTTGGTTTCACTGGAAACCTCATAAATTCTGTTATCTCCGTTTCTGTATCAGACTCGGAACTCTCTCTATAACTAGCCGCAGAGCTGTGGCTCCATTCCATGTCGGAAGCAGACTGCTGATAGACTTCTGGTTTCCTATGCCTTTTTGTCGGGCTTCGCCCCCGTTCCGCCTTCCGCGGGCGGGTTCGGTCATCCCTTCAGGTTTGGCCCCGTTCCGCCTCCCGCGCCCGGCCCCTCCCCTCCTCCCGGGGGTGGCGCCGGCGCGCCTCTTGGGGGCAGTCCCATTCCCACCCCCTGGGCTCGCCCCGTCCCTCCCAAGGAGGAGTTCCTCCCTTGTATGGTAGCATTGGGAGCGGTTTCTGATCGCGTATCCACCCCCCCTCGCTCTCCCGCGCGTGCGCTGTGGAGACCGGCAGGTCCGGACTTCTACTGGTCTCCCGCGCACGCGTGCCCGCGGGGGTTCGCGCTTCCGGGTTTTGCTCGCCATGCGGTCGGCCGCCCCGCCCCCGCTCTGGACGGTCAGCGCCATCTTGGCCATGTGGCGGCGGCGGCGGCAGGGTTGCTGCTTGCGCTTCGACGCCGGCTTTTTTCTTGGCGTCCCTCGCTTCCCGCTCGAGCCCTCCCCAGAAAAACCGCACGCGCTCCTCCGCCTGCTGCAGCGGCTTGGAGGTTGGAGAAGCCGCGATCTCTGCGGGCTGTGGAGGGGCTCCCAGCGTGCCCGGAGACAGTGCCACTGAACCCGGTGAGGTGCCGCTGTCGGACGCACTCAAATCCCGGAGATCAGAGCGACGGGGAGGAACGGTCGGGAGAACCATGGTTTTTTCGGGGGGCTTCGCGGGGGTTTTTGGATCCGGGGGTTCCCGCAGGAGGGTCTGAGGGTCTCCTGTGGGCTCCGGGGGGTTCGGGCATGGGCTCGGGGAAGGGGGTAACGCACTCGCTCCCCGCGTGTTCCCGCTATCCCCAGGGGGTTACGCGGTACCGTAGCCCCCCCCCCCCCCCCCCTTTGCTGCGTAATGGCAAATAAACACGTTTTTGCAGCATTCCAAGTTTCTTGTTCTTCTATTGCTTTCCGCAACGCTTTCTCAACTTTTCCCCATGCTTTTAAGACTTTTCCACTGCCGGTGGCTTTAGTATCTTCAGCCAGAGCAGCAGTATATCTCTCCCAATCCTCTGATTTTAATATATCTACGGGGCGCTTTATCGCGCCCAAATCCGAAAGCCTTGGTATAGCAAGAAATAAATCCCTTTGGTCGCACCGTACCCCCCAGTGGACCTCCATCAGACTTACAACCTTCGCTAGGCCTTCCATGCTGTTCGCTGGTTCTTGGGGCGTCCCCCTGTCCTCCTTCGCAGTAGATCGGGCCAGCCGCTACTGCCGCTGTCTCCTTCCAAGCAAAAATCCCGTCCGCCGAGGTTCTCCCGGGCTTTCGGCACCACTTGTTGCTGTTTCTTTTCTGCAACGGTGGAGGCTTGGTCTTCAGGACCGACAGCATGGTGTGCACATGGCTCCTAGTGTCGCTGGGCTTAGCAACAACGCTTACACCAATTTGGTGGACGGTTACAAAAAGCTTTTATTATCTCAAACATGCAGTTTAAATACTCTGGGGTCTTTACTACGTCAGAGGGGTCTTGCTACATTTCCTGGGTTAGAAGGGAGAATGGAAAAGTACTGGCACATGTTAGTAGAGCTTACATTCTTTTGGTGATAGCTTATCTTTGGGGGGTTGGAGTGTTCTGCTCTTCCCGTTACAACCGGTATCTTCCGAGCGCCTGTCCCTATCCAACCACATATTTCTCTCTTTTTCTCTTTGAAAATGGTGTTCCAGTGGTATAACATTCTCAATAATTTTGTTGATATGGATTCTCTTTCTCAGGATGTTCAATTTGCTTGGCCTTATATTTCTTAAAATTGCAGGGATTTTTTTTAAACTATGCAGTGTGCACTACTGTATACTTCATATAAGAAGGGCACTGTTTTGCCTGTGAACACTCATACCTGCAGATATAAACACAATGCTGTCACCTTTTTCCATAGCACTTTTCAAAGGGTTAATAAATTCATCCATGTGGAAAAGGCTGTGTGAAGATTCATTTCTTTTGTTCCCTTTGTCCTTGTTTTTCATTAATCTGTCAGCTGCAAAAACTAGCTTGATTTGTAGGTTGGTTGGTTGCCTAATGATACCTAGCTGGTCTTGGGAAATTTCATTGAAAAATTAAGTTTTCTCTGAATATTTTATGGAGTACATTGGTATTTCTTGTCTTCTGGAAGCCTTGATAGACATGAAAGCATCACTTGAGTTTTAACACTGACGATCAGAAAATGGAACCTGCTCAAACAATATCTTATAACATTGATGGCGATGATTTAGAAAGGATTTGGTTCTGAAAATGGCCATAATACGTTTAATCTGTGTGCTGTGATTTGGCTGAGCATAGATGAAGTCCATGCCAGTTGTACCTTGGCAATCAACCTCAAAATTACAGTTGCTCGAGGATTCAGTGTGTGAAGACCAAAATTTTAATTTGATATATTTTCCAACAGCAATGAGAAAGAAGATTACTATATGAACATAACTTGCTAGAGAAAACTATTGTGTAAAGATAAAATTACAGATAGACTTGGTATCTTATAAATCTAATTTCAATCAAAAGACAGCATCATCCATTTTGAAAGGTTGTTCTTCAGTAGAAAGGCTAGAAAACTTATTTCTGTTTTGCATCAGAAGCTACATGAACATTAGACAACATCAGTATGGTATAATTGCCTATTTTGTGAGAAAGAAACAAGCACAACAAAAATAGTAGGAGGTTATAAAGAAAAGACTGAGGGAAAGTTCAGTTCACCATCAACAGGGCCATTTTGTTGAAAATGTTGATAATGGTAGGTAAATATTTATCTTAAACAGAAATTCTAGCATCAGCTTAGTGTCAAATATAACCTTAAAATTACTGATGTACTGAAAACTGTTTATTTGTGGCTTTATTTATAATGTGTTCTGTTGGGCAAATGTCCTTTCCTTTAGTTGAAGTTATACCTTATCTTTTATCAAAAAGAATTCAACACTTGCAGAAAGAGAGTGTTTTTCTGAAACATAATTAATTTTCAATTTCAGTGAAGAGTGGATGATGGCAACTGACTGCCTTGTGTTCAGCCTAAAACTGAATGTGGTAATGTTAGCCAGCAAGTGGATGAAGTTACATGGATATTGACCTTCCTTCTGTATGAGGGCATATTTACTTCTCTGTGTATTAAGTATTTCTTTGGTGTGTTTGTATTGACAGGTAAGCCTAAGATTTTATTCTGTCTTACAGATCTAACTAGTGAGAATCCTGATTTAATACGTTCCTGAGCAAACAGTTTAAAAACCCTCCATCTATTACTGATGTAGAGTTGCCTAGAAACTCTTAAGGCTTCAAAGCTAGGGCAGACCAAAGAGAATTCTTTTCTTGTGTCCAACTCTCTAGTTGCTGTTGAGTCAGTTTGGGATTTAATACGTTTCTGATCTGCATTCCTACAGCTCTTTCTTGTAATAACTCTCCAGTGAAATAGGATTTGGCTTTCTGTTTAGTGGGCAAAATTAGCAGGAACAAGATGCTTCCTGTTGAGAGAGTCCTTGAACATTGGATTCAATGCAGCTGGGGATCCATCTGAGCCAGTCTTGATCCTGTAGGGTGGGATAAAAAGCTCATATTTTTTTTCTGCCTTTCTCATCTTGGATTGCAGGCAGCAACTATTTTGGCCATTGCCTTGTTTTGTTCCATTTTTGAAATGAGCTGCTACTCTACTGGGATAAATACTGGACTTCACTTCTGTGTGTACTATAAAAATGGTAAAAGACATCATTTAAAAATGGAACAAGAAAATAAAAAATAATTTGTAGGACTTTGTTTAGTTTTGCTGTATTTGGAGACTTATTCATAACATTAGTAAAGGCATGCATTCATATACCAGTGAGTATTAAGCTTTTATCTGATATGGTTTGTAAGTAAACAATATTTAAAATCAGACTAAATTCTTCAGGTGTAAATAAAATTCAGGGCCCTCTTTTTTGACAGCTGTCCTATTGTTGGCAGTTGTTAAATGTGCATTTTTAACTCTGTCAGGTACTGAGATTACGAGGAGGTTCAGCTGGTCATTGCAACATCATTATGGGAGAGCTTTTCTAGTTTATCTTCATATCAGAGTATGATGAAGGTTAGAGTGAAAGCATGATGGAAAGAGAATGATGTGGAAAGAGCAGATTGAAATAATCAGTCAAAGAGAGGATGCAATCAAGGCAAGGAGCATTTAAAAACAGAGTTAGGGAGTATTACAGAAAGATATAGATGGAAAGTAGGAAAGGGAAGAGTTATTAGATAAAGAGGGAAGATGACGTAGATTATGTAAAAGGCCCTGGGTTTTCTGTGTGTTCATGGGCCCAAAAAATCTCTTGCCAGCTTTGATTGTCATCAATAAAACTGCTTCCTCACAATTACCATATGTATCTGGAAGCTAGCCACACTCCTTGTTTAACCACAGTACATGCTTTTGAAATTTCATTTAAATGTCAAAACTGTCTGTTTGAATTGAATTGGTTTCTATTTAACTGTTTGCTTTTATCTAAGTCAACTTGCAGCACCAAAATAACTATGGATTTTTCTAACTTTTAACATCTTCCTCTCCATTTTTTACTTTCTGCAGTGTCAAAAGACATTTTGGTTCTGTTGTGTGACTGTCTCACACACACGTGCACATCCACAATAATAAAAAAGGGGAGAATGGAGTCTGGAATTTTGTAGTGGTACAAATTGGCCTGAATTCTGTATTTAAAGTTTAATGGCATAGCTCTGAACTATCACATGTAGCAAGGTAATGGCTCATAAAATGCTCTTTCCAGTCCTCTCTTTGGATCATCTAACTCTGTTGCTCTGATTATTGAGAGGTCCCAATGCATGGTTGGAACTGTCTCATCCTTTTGTCATGTAACAGTTATGGGTTTTCTTAGATATTTATCAAGGATTGATCAAGTGGGTTGTTTACATTTTTGTGATTCTAAAAACAATATAAAAACAAACAAAAAAATTCCTTCATTTAAAAGACTCAGTCAGATTTTGAATGAATTTGTTAGTCATTCTTCAGCAGCCATTAAATCATCTGTATGCATCTTACTAGAAGACTTTTCATTTCATTGTCTATTAATAATGAAAAAAACAGCTGGTGCCAAAGCTGCACCATATGGTAGATCTTCACTGACATGAGTGCTTATGGTGATACAATAATGAATGAAAAATGGAAGGATTAGTTGATGATATATAGCATAGAAGAGAGGCTTTGAGGGATCACTCATTGTAGAGATCACTGGAAGAGTTTTGATCTGATTGTTCAATACAAGGGCAATGTCTTTAATTTTTGCTTATTCTAATGGATGACTGTAGTTTGGAGCAGTAAGAGTTGGGCAGGCAGTTCTGACTAACCTGGTGTCTGCAGAGTAACCTGAATCTCATTGTTCCTCTTTGGTTTTGCACACACACTTTTGCATCATTTAGGAATGTATGGTAATATAACAAGGCCTTTATATTTAATTTTTACCACCTTCCTGTTAGAGATTTCTTGCATCAAGCTGTGTCTTAACATCTAACCTTTTTTTCTGTTGGTCTCATTATCTTTCATCATCTGTGCTTTTACTGTTTCATCTCCTGTTGTGTGCTCTCCAGCTTTCTGCTTTTTCTTTCAACTCACAGTATAAAATGTGATGCCTTAATATTAAGCCTCTTTAAAATATACAGAAAAGATGGATGGTTCATCTGATTTTCCTCCTTTACTTGTTTCTGAACCCCAACCATGTAGTTTTTTTCCCTCACTTGTATTATTTTCCACCATGTTTCTCAAAATAAATCTCAGAGGCAGCCTTTCTATCTTCTTTCCTTGACTTGTCAAGTATCTGCCAGTCCTGTCCTTACCCCTTGCTGACCTTTCCATACCTCCTCACTTCTGTAATGTGAATTCAGTTAGTCTTTTACTGGTCTTCCTCATTTATTTGTTCTTATTCCACAAAAGTCTTCACTGCCACTACTCAGTTCTCCTTCCTGATCTTACCTGATTGTACCTTCCTATCATCTAGCTTTCCTTTCCTGGTGATTATGCAAAGAAATTTATAACTCAGGCCCATTATTGCAAATAATAATTTGTTCTTAGAAACATCAGTGAGTGCTCACTTCCATGGTGTATGTGAATATGAATACCTCAGGCTCTTTGAAGCCCTGGATCAATTATCCCAACTTCCTTTTCATTACTCTTCACAAACACAGTCTTTGCCCATATGTGTCCCTCTTGAATGCAGCTGCAGGGAATGTTATCCTGTCCATTATTTTCTGTTTTCCTTTTTGTTCGGCATGATGAGTTTTGTCTTTGGTTTCAGAGGTTTTCAATAGGGTCCAACCATTCCTTGGCACACTTTCAGTAGCAGTGAGTTGTTACATAGAGGCAAGGACCTTCATGCTCATTTTTCCCTGTGAGAGTTTTCTTAATTTTCCTCTGTAAAACTGTCTTTTGATGTACTGCTTGCACATCACTTGATAACTGTTATCTGTGCCAGTCATTTCCGCATAGTAAAATCATGTTATCATGGCACCCACTCTTGTCCTTATCTGTCTTATACTATTTATGTGATATGCACCATTTTAGTTTTTCACACACATGTTGAAGCAGTCTATTTTTAACTTTCTCTATGGGGATTTTTAGATCTTTTTTCAGGTAGAATGTGTTTGTGCTTAATTCTGTAACTATGACCTAGTGTTTTGTTGCACCTTTAATAAAACCTCTAGAGCTCTTTGATTGTACAAACTTTGGAATAGGAATATAGAATTCATTATTTTCTTCTGAGTTCCCTCTTCTGGCATTTTTAGATCTTCTTTTTATTTTATAGATTAAGTATCTTTACTTTTTGTATAAATTTACACATGATTTGTTTGGTACTTCTCATAAATCTATTTCCTTTATTTTCCATTTCATTCAAGTTAGCATTTCTAATGCTATGATTTCCTATATAATTCTATCATCTAGCTGTTCAGAATAATTCAGAATAAAATATTTCACATGTTGAACTTATTGTGTGAAGTACTCAGTACTCATTTTTAATGTTTTTGTCTATCTGTCTACAGTCACATAACTTTTGGCCAAGTGGCTTATCTTACAGAAATATTCTTCCATGAGAAGTCTGAAGTAGCAGCTTTTGTATCATTCTCAAGAAGGAATTAGCTTTTTACTCCCTTGTTTGTAACAGCTCTGAACAGATCCCAATTGTGAGAGTTTTTAAGGTAGTGAATGCTCTGTTATATACAGCAGCTCCCCAGGATGCAGCAATGTCCTCCACCCTCCCATGTCCATCCAACTTCTCCTTGGCAGATTCCCCTAAGTGAGAAGGAATGCTCATCTAGAAACTTCCTGCTGCTAAAAATTATGTGGAAAGCTTTTTTTCCATTTAATTCTTCCAATACTACTGTGAGACATGACTGCCTAGATTTATTTCTTACCCTAAGTGCTAGTCTGAAGTTAACCATGTTTGTATAATCCTCTGTTTTTTCATGACAGTTCCCAGAACTTTATTTTGTTGCTTTTCCTCCTCTTCAGCTGTGCAGTAAATTGCAGCTGAACCTTAGACATATATTTTAATGCAAGATACTACCTGAATCCAGCTCCATAATTCAAGATGGTGTAGCAGTTCTATATCCTTTTTTCAGAGCTTCACTAAGCCCTCACTAAGGGCAATTAAAGAAGGAGAGTTCCTGTTTTCTTGTATACAGTTTTAAATCTTTATTTGTTTTAGCAATAGCTTCCTCACTATTTTACTTAGTTTTTCCCATTTTCAAAGAATTCACAATTCAAGAGGGAAAAAGATAAAGATATACCAGGAATGAAGCTGCCTGTTTTCTCTGTTAGGGGCACTGCATTTCCAGCTGGAAAAAGCTCTTTAGAAAGATCTTCTTCCCAGTTTCTTACAAAGTAATTTACATGCCAAAAATGTCACAATAATGTAACAAAATGTCAATATTAGTGTGAATTAAGACACCTTCAGGAATCTAAGACATTAGTAGGGTCATGTGATATGACACAGGACTACCTTAAGCCCCACATCTGTCTGGAGCAGCAGCAAAAGTCCAAAAAGAGTACACTAAAAATATTAAAAGGGTACTAGATATCATGTGTAGGCAGCTGAGCAGTTCCTTTACTATACATCAGCTCTTTCTGTGCCCACTTAACAGAGCTGCACATTTTATTAAGAATTTGATTTTTAATGGCAAATGCGGAGAACAGATATTAACTGCATTAATCAAAGGAAACATCATGTTTCCTGTAAATCAAGGTGGAGATGCATGAAGAGCACTAAGGAGAGGCATTTTCTTGTTCTTGGGCTTAAGTAACAGACCTTTTATAGGTCTGTTGCCTCAAATGTGAAATGTACAAGTGTTAGTTGATTCAAACACAAATCTTTTTTCAAGGTTTCATCTCCAAGGCAGTGAATGTATTTTTCACATATTTTTCCTATATATATTCATGCATATTTCACTGTGTCATGGTTTAGTTCCAAATGGAAACTCAGCTTCACGCAGATGCTCATTCATTCACCCCCAGTGGAATGGGGGACAAAATTGGAGGGGTGAAACTGTGAGAAAACTCATGGCTTGAGGTATGGACAATTTAAGAGGTAAAGCAAAAGTCACACACACAAGCAAAGTGAAACCAATTTATTCACCACGTCCATGGGCAGGCAAATGTTCAGCCATCTCTGAGAAAACCGGGCTTCAATACACATAATGGTGACTTAGGAAGGCAAAAATTATCACTCCTGATATTCTCTGTTTCCTCCTTCTTCCCCCATCTTTATATGCTGAGCACAACATTGTACAGTCTGCAACATCCACTTGGTCAGATGGAGTCAGCTGTCCAAACTGTGTCCTCTCCCAGCTCCTTGTGCAGTGCTGGGGTGACTGAGGAGCAGAAAAGGCCTTTGCTCTGTGCAAGCCCTCATCAGCAGTAAGAAAACATCCCTGAGTTATCAACACTGTTTTCAACACACGCCCAAAACGCAGCCCCACAAGTGTGAAGAAAATTAGCTCTATCCTAGACAAAACCAGCACACACTGTCATGAATCTTTACAATCCACCAAATTCCAGGAACTTCCATAGCACTTAGTATAAAATAGATATTTGTTTATGGTTTGGTGTGGTTCATGTGTTTTGCACACATATGGTGTGCAAAATGACTACAGAGTAAATAACAGTGCATGTCTTTGTGAGCTGGTACAGGATCACTTTTGATCACTAAAACATGATTCACAAGAATCCCAAGACTATTTGCATCTAGTCTTTTGGAGTCTAAATTTGGAGAGTGTCAATGGGATGCCTGATTTATCTCTGATGAAAACCTGATATATACAGAAATTCTCTGTATATATCGCTGAAATATCTCTAATGAAATTCTGATACATACAGAATGCTTTTTGGTTGCTCCTTTTATCAGACTTGTCTACTCTTTTGCAAAAACATCAAAAAAAATTAAGATTTCTAGCAGATATTTGCCAGAATATAAATTACCCTCCTATTTTGAGCAAGGAAATATTTCATGTAGTCAAAAGCAGTTGTCCACATTTCCTATTTTGTTGAAGGGGGAACTCATAGTCGTACGCCTGCATAGTCAGTCGTCACTGTACTTTATTTCATATGCCCTTTCATTTTACACTAAACTTCTGCAGCGACATTGAAACTAAAGATATTTTACTATTAGTTATTTTACTTCTTTATTGCAATTATTTATTATCAGACCCTAATATTAGATTTAGGACAACTGTCTTAATATTTTTCCATGGCAAGATGTAGCAGGGTAGGAATTTCTTATTCCAATGAATGCAAATGTAAGTGGAAGATTAGGCTACTGTTGATGGAGGTAAACATAAACAGAATTAATGCAGAGACTTACCAAGGTCAAAAATGAACCTTCCCACAAGATTAAATTACTTGAAAGTTCTTCAATGGTAATTATATATTAGGTCCCTCAAATCGTATACACAACCTCCCTCTTTTTCCTCTTCCCCTCTCTTCCCAGACACACATGTGTGGGAACACATGGTATGATTTTTTTTTCTTCTGATAAGGAATAGAAGGATGTTAGGAGGAAGATAAATACTGAAACATTTTATATCTCCTGTATTTGAAAACACCAGTCTTTCTTAAGACCTCTGACCCAATCCCAGCTGATATCAAATGCTTTAGTTGTCAAAAAGCAGCATCACTTGCCATTCCACCTTAAAATTTACTCTAACTCTCTTCAAGTTACATAGAATTGAGAAATATCTAATTTGGAATACACGGTCTGCAGACCTCTTAAGGTGTAACAGAATTAGTAAATAGAAAAAAGACTGGTTTTGTTTACATATTTGTGACATATAGTGAACTCTGGTGCAACTTTCTCTGCAAGGATAAAAGTTTAATCTCTGTTCAGGGAGAAGGAAACATAGCAGAATGAGTGCTAGGAAAACTAATTACTAGTTATTGTATTCTATTACTTAAAGTATTACCCATTTTGTTTCAAAATTTAAAATTCTTGAAAGGCATTTTTGGTCATTCAGGACTAATTTAACAATGCTTGAATAGTGGTGATTTGAGAGGCCAGATAGAGTGAAACACCTGTTCTACAAGTACACATTGTACAAGCTTAATACCCTACTGTATGCAAATTCAAGGGAATTGAGGTCTTTACAGCCATGTAACCTTTATAAGTAGCTTATCACAATAAAACGTAGTATATGGTGAATGGATAACACAGCCCTTATCAATAGTCCTTGGATGTCTACCTAGCTGTTACACTGAACTTGTGTCTTTATGCTTTTTGGAGTCCAGAGGGAGCCTGCCTTTTTTCCATGCCCTGTCTTTCCAGGATTCCTTTGGTTTTTTTCCTCTTTTTAATTTAAAGAACTAAGAATATTTGTCAACTTTTGCAACTGGCACCAGTTCTTTGTAGAGTGTTCTGTTTGTGAAGCACATCTTTTTTCCACAGCAGCAGCCTTGAAAGTATTTTAGTTCAAATGTAGTCCCTTTAAAGAATGTGGCAGTTGATCACGTGAAGCCAAGCTTTATGTAGTTCATGGTGATAAAAGAATACCATCCAGTTTTGGAATTCAGTTATGGTTTTCAGCTGTGCAACATTGGTGTTATTACTGTGTACTTTATCACAACAATTTATTCAGTATTATTGCAGCTACATCAATAATTCTGGGTCATTCAGGTTAATATGAAGTGTGCTGTGTGTGATAGGTCTGAATATAACTTCCTCTACCATGCAGAAATACACAAAAATGTATCCAGTTATCTTATACTCCATCAAGATTACTAATCATTTTAGGTGATTCACCTGCAAAATTTATGGCAGATTAATTTTTTCATTTTAGCCCTTAAGTTATTCCTTATACTGAATTCCCAGAGTGTGTGTGGGACATATGGGTATTGAAGAACACCTCTTTCCCTCCATTCACAGCTACAATAGACCTCCTGTTTGTTTTTGCAGTCATGTTCATTATACTTCTCTGCTGGAGCAATAGTCTGCTCTTCCTCACTTGAACTCTGGCTGCTATGTTTAGGAAAAGTTTGAAAGCCAGTAGAAGCATGCATTTTTTGTTCCTCCTTTTTGAGTATGTGACAGAAGTCATCTTGGGCAAGTATGGAAAGGAAAGAGATGTATAAGAAAGAGCTTGAAAAAAGGATAGAGAAAATCTGAAAGTGAAGCTGGAAGCTTGATTTGGAAAGTTATGGTTGAGAAGTACAGAGTGAGGAAGAGAGACAAATATGCATAATTTGGGGGTCGTGTCATTTTCCTTCCCAGAGAACACAGGGATCAGAAAGAGTGACTAGCTCACAGTGTAAGTACAGTGTCTGTGTTGTATGACTTCACTGAAAAAAAAAACCAAACAAATGAACACCTAAACAACACTCTTTTTTTTCATATTTTCTCACATATTTTCAAAAGATCATAAAGAAGTTGCACAGAATTTTCAACTCTATCACTGTAAAATATCAAATATATTTTCAAGAGATTTGTGGTAGTTTTCATAAGTTAGAGAGCTAGATATAAAATGTCATGCTAATCATGTTGCCTGAAGTTCTTTTCAATGAGAATAATTTTATACATTGTCTATTCTCGATATGTATTGTTTAGCTGCTTCTTCACATAATGTACAGTTTAACAACTATGCATCTGAAGATGAAAAATTTGTCTCTGGAAAACTTGACAAGTCTGGAGCAGTGGGTGAGTAGCAGCAAGAAATTTTTAAGGACTACAATTAAAAAGTGATCATATAAGTTTTCTCAATTCATGTCATTTAATTTTGGGAGGACATATTCCCATGGTTCAGTCAATAGTCCATGGAAAATCAGAGTAAACATTTTCACATATATGTCTGCAAAGTAATCAAATCAGGGAAAATATTACTGTAGTGTTCATGTGGAGGAGACTTGTTGCAGCTCAACTTCCTGAGATATAAATGAATGAGAAAGATGCTAAAAATGGAATAAAGAAAAACACATACCCAAAATGATAACATACTTCGCAATTTTCTCTGTTGGTGTGCCTCACATGATAGTCTGTACAAATGACCAGTATTCAGCTGGACTTCCTTTCTTAGCAAAGAAGATTACATTACTTCCATGCCAACATGAAGCTGGAACACAGTTTAAATAACAGTTGGAAGCAGTAATTGGAAAGAGCTTTCAATTTATTAAATCTCATTACTTGGGTGATACAAGTCTACAAACTGTATGGCACCAATGCATTTGCAATAATTTTTAGAAAATAATTATTTTAGCATTTTTCTTTAGATATTTTAAAAGATAGTTATCTTATGTTCAAATAACTAATGTATGTTAGTTTAAGGTCGTAACAGAGAAGAGGTATGAGTAAACTTCTTTTGCTACCACTGTGTTACTAGATGAGGTTAACATTAAAGCCTGACCTCACCTGCTTACACCATGGACAAAACTTTAGATGCCATTAGGATTTGATAGAAATCTCTTTAATGCATCCAGTTATCTCACTGCAATAAAAGATTTTCGACAGCAAAAACACAGCCTAAGTCTTCATAGTAAGACAGATGGGCCTAGCTGTATGAGTGAACAGGATTTGGTTCCGTATGGCTTTCCATCAGAGAAGCCATAAGCAGAATGGAGCAAAATAGAAGGAGGCAGCTGAAAAATATGAGGGACGTTTGGAATAAAAAATATTAGTATCAATAAAAAAGCAGGTTTATGCGCTAATATTAATTTTGGAAATTTTTCTGCCAGCAGATGCATCTTGCTAAGAACAGTTTATTGGAATAACAGATGTATATAATTGTACCCTGAGAAAATGGCATTGGCTGACATCAATCCCATATGCTTTTTGTTTTAAGGTTAAAAAGTAAGGTAGTTATGCTCCAACCGTTCTGCCAACATTAGTTCATTTACAATGTGGAGCTGTCTCTTTTTAATCTAAAAGTTATAACCTGAAATGTTACCTAATTTAAATTTCAAATTCACAGGTCAGTATAAACTTTTATAGTGGTGAACAGATGTTCATATGAGCTGTACTTAGCTGTAGAGCATCTTAAAAGAAAAACATGTCAATGGAATGTCAAAATTAAATCTCCATCAGAAATGCAAGGGGGCTGTCTTCCATAAGCATTGGTGTTTGCTATTAGTTTTGCTGTAATCCCTTGTTCTTTGTCCCCCTGGCTTCACATGAACCACAGACTACTGCTGATTTCTTTGGAATTTTATATTCACTTAAAAAAATAGTTTCAAGACTCAGAGGTAAAGTAAGATTGCAACATGCATATATGTACATCTGAATAAATAATGTCTTGTTCAAATGTAAAAAAGACTTTTACCTGTTGTCACTACTGCCATATTTGTATTTGATTAAATGCCTCATGACAGTTAATGATGATCGTAAGAATTCAGCAAAGGTAAGTTAATTGTCAGTATCACACTTTTGAGGGACACATTCAGTGCTTAGTAAATGAGGAAAAAAATTAGGAAAGTATGACAGAAATTATCAAAATAGTCAGCTGTGACTTTAGAATTTCAAACCCAAGCCATTATCTACAATTATTTGTGTCCAACATACTTCTGTTTGATTGTTATACACCTAGGTAACTCCATAAATGATCCAAATTTGTAGTGGTGAACAGCAGATTAAAATCTTATCCTCGGAGTTTGATTCATTCACTTGACCATGGGTATCATAGCTATCAAAGCCATGAATAATTTCAGAGCTTGAACTGAACTATTACAGATTTATTTTTTTACCTCTCACAGATATATATATATAGGCTCAGATTGACAAGGCACATCAAAGTCACTGTGTATATTCTAGCAGGTCATAAAATCTGTCAGTCGGATCTATGCTTTCGTGTGCTGAGAATGACTTGGGGCTTGAGCATACTTCATTTAAAGAGAAAACTCTGTCTCTGGCAAAATCTTGAGCATAGATTCATGCACCACTCACACCACAGGCTGCTTTAGAGAACAGCAGACTGATGCTCAAGTCAGCAGCACAGTCAGTATTCTCCTGCCTCCACCATTTCACATAGGGCAGGAAAACATCACAAGAAATGTAGAGGATTTAGTAAATAAAAGAAGGAATAGAGGAGTTTCTCAGGCCAAAGGATGTGCATGCACACTGCAGAGCTGTCTGAACACAGCACTCTTGCTCCATCTGGAAGCATATTTACTTTTTTTTTAACAAGAAAATTCCAGCATATGAAGCATCTTGACAATGCTCTCTTCCTAATGGAAAACATTCAAGTATTTCTGAGTGAACACTTCTCTTAAATTCTGCTCAGTCCAAATCAACATGTGCATTTGGGTGGCCACAGCCAGATGAAGGTCACCAGCCAAAGAGGGTGGGCTCACTTTCCCACTTCAGTGAAAGCAGAGTTCCAGCTCTAGTTTTTCAGAACCTATGATGACACCTCACAGTGTCTTCACTGGCTCCAAAATGGTACTTTTAAATTCTTAGTAAAACCTTGTTTTTCTTTTCTTGTCTTTTTATGTATTTTTGTAGGGCTACAAACCTCCTTATTTTTTTTTATCTAGAAGTTTGCTTAATTTTATTGCTGGAATAGAGATAGCATATTCTTAGAGTGGGACACTGCATCATCACTACTTAATCCCTTTGGCCCACTACAGCTTGCTTCCTTACACATTGCTTTTCATCCTATTGCATATGAAAAAAATTAAAATTTTATTTGTTACTATGTGTACCAGAGATAGTGCTCTGTAAACATTGGGAAGGATTGAAAGAAGAAGTGGGTAAGGATGCTAATGACAGGGCATGACTCTGCTTACTCTGCTGACATCTTGCTGTGATCTGGATCATCCCTTACATTATCCCCTCATTGTTACCTTCTGGGTTTACTGGGATAGAATCCATTTTCATCCTAGTAGCTGGTACAGTGCTCTTTTTTTGGATTCAGTATGAGAATAATGTTGATAACACATTGATGTTTAGGTTGTTGCTGAGAAGGGCTTACCTTAAGTCAAGGACTTATCTGTGTCTTATGATCTAACAATGCAGAAGTGCACTCTGGCCCCTGCCCAAAGCACCAGATTAGCTGTATTAGACCTTTCGAGCATTACAATATCTAAGTTTTCCCTGGACTTCTCAAGGCAGAAAAATTTTAGCATACAGCTTTTGTTTTCTTGTTTCCTGTCCCCTAAGTGCCTTCCTGAAAACTTAGGGCTCCCATTTCTCATTATGATGAAACATTCTGGGGAAAGAGCCAAGGTGTATTCTCCAGCTATGTGATAAATTTATTTAACATTATCCCCCAGAATTTACAGCCTGCTCAGGAGGATGAAGCTGTCACAACATACAACACATAACCTGAGGAAAGAAGATGAACAATAATAGATACCAGTTCCTTTTCCAGTTTCCTTTTCTGTCCTGCCTCATGACTTATTGCATGAGTGAAAAGCTCTGAGGGGCCAGTCTCAATTACAGAAGACTGCCAATTATACCCCTTTGCGTTTTAGAGGTGGTTGGGACAGAGCAAGTCAAACCATGTGTTGAAATTACCTCTGAATCCCTGCCTTCAGTGAGCCTTGATGTGTTTGTGTTTGCATCTCTCACATTATGTAAGAGCCACACTTATATTATCATGAGACTCCTCTCTAAGAAAATATTAAACCCACTTGGGTCTGGACACAGAAATCCTTGCTTGGACTTGAACATTCCTGCCCTGCTTTCATGTTTCTTCTGTCTATGTCCCAGCTGATGGAACATTATTTCATAACACTGAGAGGAGTGCACTTCTGGCTATACCTGGCACTGCATTGCTCAGTCTCCGGCACCACATGGTGGATAAGACAAAGCTGTTCTGATGCCTTTTCAAAGGGAGACAAACCTGAATACAGGGGTTTTGCAGTACCCTTACATGCTGCCTTAAGTAGAGGACTCTCTTTCTTAGAAGCTGAGCATATAGACTTTTACATATTCCTCATACTTTTTCTGTGAAAGGAAAGACTGAGCAAAGAATATATACCGTTCTTTTCCAAGCACATTGCCTGTAGAGCTGCAGAGCAACTAATAATGCCTAACGTATTAATAGCAGGCTGCAACCAAGTTCTCTATTCATAAAAGGCCTTAATCAACATGTCAGACGTGTCAGGAATTGAGTCTGTGTTGCCTTCTTTCTACAATCCTTCCTCATGTAAGGAGCAGCCCTTTCTCATGCAAATAGTCCCCAAAGCCTATTCGGTTTCTGAATGAGCAATGCCATTCAGAACTGGCCCTGCTTCCTCTCACAGGAATCATGGCTCCTATGCCCAGATAACCAGATAAACTTCTACCATTTTCATGAGCAAAAGGCACTTTTCAAAATATCCTGTGCCAGTTCTGCAAACATTACTGCTATAATGAAGGATATAACTGTACATGCTCATCGACAGCTGTTAATCCAATTAATCTCAGACTCTGCCCTCTTCAAAAACAAAACAAAGAAGATCCCAACCGAAACCAAATTCCATTGCAATGCAAAACTGTTTATACATGAGTGTGGAGTTTTGAAAATTGGTCAAATCTAGAGAAATAATCTTACTTCATTGTAGCTTGTGGGAGTGATTATAAATCAGATATAAGTTGTAGGAAAAAGAGCCTGTGAATGTATGGGAAGGTAAGCCCTGACCATTTGCTGTGCAATAAAATGGACTGTTAGCCAGATAATGAAATCATAAAAGGCTGACTGTATTTTTCTAGACATTTCCAGGAAAGGAAATATAAAAAATTTTGGTTTTTAACCAGATTTTCAAATTTTATAATTTTAATAGTTTCCCTTTCAGTCAGCTGGCAAAAAAAAAAAAACAACAATAAATATATATATATATATATATATATATATATATATATATATATATATATATCAGCTGAATTGGGCTTTCTTCCCCATGGAAGTTATAGCAGTGATTTAAACAGAATGACTGATGTTAGTTCACTAAGATGCAGAATAATTAACACAACCTTCCTGAGTCAGGCCACAGAGACCATAGGTATCAAGGGAAAAGGGCTATTTTTTAATCAAGATGTAGCATTCACTCCTGATCATATTGAAGACGAGGAGTGTTGCAGCCAACTTCAATGGCACTTGTATTTTGTGCCAACCTTGCCATTTTTTTAAGTAAACCTTTTAATTGAATTCAAAGTTAAATTAGCAGCCAAGTGATTATTTAGTTCATTTAAAAATGCCAACTTATTTAAACTGTCAACTCAATGATAAAAAGTAACTGGTGGTTTACTAGAGCACCAACACCTGAAGAAACTAACTTCCAACCCAAGTAAATCTGCCCAACACTGTACTGCAGAAATGCTACCATATTTACACGGGAGCCTGCACTTTTGGCACACTGAGTAATGGCCGTGAAGCTGGTGTGTCTAAGAGGTACTGGACTAAGTGCAGCTATTCATGACTGAAATACACTCTGTTATGAAGGTGTCTTATGCTGCTTTCCACTTAGAGCTTAACAGTGCTCTGTGAGAGCATTTCTAGCCTGCTTATGAGTTAACTGTATGCAGAAACATGCACCAATTCACTTATTCAGCAAGTGGCAGCTTACACTGAGGATTATTTGTTTAAGTGCAATTTGTGTTAATCTGCAGTGGTATTAGCTGAGAGAGGGAATATAAGCAGGGAAGATTGCTATTTTTTTCAAATAAAAATGTATTTTAAATATCTATTTTAAAATCATTAGAAAAGAGAAGACACAATACTTTGCACAAGTGATATAGCTCAAATATATGACATGATCTTTAGATAAAATGTGAGAAGTATACAGAATTCTGGTCTGTAATAATGAAATTTTTGATCTACTGGATTTACACTGCATGTTAGCTAAGCATTTAACTTTTCTGCTGTTCCCAAATACACATGCACAAAATTTCTCAGAGATAATTATTTTTCTCATTTGTTGTTGCTGATGAGATTGTTTTTGTGGCCCATACATTTTAATTCTATTTTTCAGATATTTTTATATTTCTTTAATATTTTCTAAAATGGAATGCATTGAAAAGTTCACCTTTATTGTATTCACAGTATTAATATGGGAGGTAAAATTCAACAAGTTTGTAGTATCCTGATTTTAGGTTTCAGATTTTTTTTAAGGTATCTGTAATCACAGAAATCAAAGGGTCATTACGTTCTATCACTAAAACAGATATACATGATTCAATGTATCTCTTTTTAATCATTCCTGAGATTTATAGTGAAAAAACTATGGTTCTATAGAACAAAACAGTGATTAACATAACAGTGAATGACTAGAGGCACTTTTTATTTTTCTTTTGCCATATACAACATAGCATATAGAATATGGTGTCATATAAAAATAATCTCAGTGCTGTATATCCCTTCAAAATACAATGACAGATTTTTTAAGCAGATCTTCGCTACCTGAGGTCACTGAGTCATTTAAAATGTCCCAATTTTAAATCCACTGCAAGGAAAAAAACCTTTGGCTTGAATCAATAAATGCATGGAACTGCAAGTAATGCAGTATGGGATCTACACTGATCCTGATCCCAGCATTTTTCCAATTGCTCATGAATGTAAGTGAAGAGCAGTATAGAGTGAAGAGTGAGAACATCAGGATGCTGGGAAGTCAGTTATGCCTCTGTATTTGTATCACTTGGCACTGCAAACCAGCAGATCCTGACAGCCACCTCCTGCCTGCTCCTTGCCACATTTGTGGCAGGATTTATTCAGCCCAAACACACAGAAAGACCAGGAGGAGAGGAATAGCACAGAGGAAAACACTGTTCCTACTTTGCATTGGAACATAAGAAAATTTAGCTGAGCAGGGAGAATACTTTCAGCAGCTTTTGATGAAGAAACCTACCAAGACAACAGCAAAGAGGCTGACAAGAAAAAATATTTTATTCAAAGTTTAGGAAAGATGCTGGAGAGTAGAAGACAATAGCTGAAATGCCTGCTTTAGTACTATGAAACATAAATGGCGTTTTTTATTGATGTTACAGAAAAGAAATACTGAGGATCACATCTTGATCACATTTACTCTAGGAAAATTCCAATGACTTCTGGAGTTCTTTTCCAGGGAAATGTTCCATGGTTCTATAACAACTGAGGATTTTAGTAAGTATGGTTTCACTTCAGTAGAGTTTAGAATCATCCTTTATATTTTCCAGAACAGATACACGATATTTTAAGAACCTTATTTTTTCTCAGTTTCTATAAAATTATTAAAAAACATTGAGAAACCATTACATGCATAAACAGAAACAGGATCTAACCTTGTGTTTTCTAGACATTTCTAGCACGTATGCTTTCAAAACATTAAGATACACTTGTGAGATGAAAATTTGCCAACTCAGTTCTTGTAAGGTTCCCTAAACTCCAACTGAAATCAAAGGGGCAAGTGCTTAAACACTTTCCAGGAGACATTTTCTGGAATTAGTTATAATAGAAATGAATTAATTTTGGTCTGTTTCCCAGTATTTCCCTAGAGTCACAGATCTTATATTTTCCTCCCAGCTGTAGTCTGGGTGATATTTGGAACCTTGAGGTTTTGAGCTACATGGTTTTTGTAGTCAGTAAAGCCTATTTCCGCTTTGCACAACCTCCTACTTTGCCAGTTCAGTCATAAAGGAGGAAAAGAAAACTATGTCACCACACTAGAATGCTTTCAAGAGACCATGTGCATATGTATGTATGTAAATCATGCTGAAAGAGAACAGCTGATGCTTCAAAGTAAACTTTATAATCTCTGTGTATCACTATTAGGAAGAAAATCTAATTCATTAACAAAAATAAAACTAATGATATAGGAACAGTACTGCCACCTTGCTGGAGAAATAAAATAATGTGATTTCTATTTCTCAACATTGTTTGGATAACCTACAATTATCAGAATTAAGTATGATAATAGCCTGGTTGTTAACAGTAATTTCTTTCATCACTGTGTGGATGGCATTACAGAAGGAACAATGACCTATAAATTTTTTCATGAGTTCTAAAGTTATTTGCACCATATTTTTAATTAGTCTTCCAAACACGTAAAGTATCTTCGAGCAGTTACTGAGATGATGTCAAAGCACCCCTGAACAACTTTTTCTTGATGAACTGATAAAAAGGTTAAAAAATTAATCATGATTCAACAAGCATGGTGTGCTGAGGAGGTAACTAGAACTATTACCTGCCACGTGATGACTTTCGGCAATGTTAGTGCATGCGAAGAGATTTTTATACTTTTCTTAAGAAAGATTGTTATTGCTTTTGACTGTTTATGTGATGAAAATTGTATTAAAAAAATAGAGTTGTTGAAGGAAATGGAAAACAATCACATCTGTTGCTTGACCCATCTATTAATTGCTATTACCATCAGTATTTTATATGCCTCAACTTCAAGGGGGAAATGAAGCCTTAGAGGTTCAGAGAGTAGCTTGTGGCAATATTAGTTTGATCCTGGATTTCTGCTTCCTCTTCTTCCATCCCTATTCTGATTGTAAATGCTATTTCACGCAGCTGCTTGCAGACCAATGACCTGAGAGCATCTTTGCCATAGTAGGTGTCAGAATCTGCTCCTAAACATGGGTGACAAAGTTGTGCTGGCTTCTCCCCAAGGGAGCTACCAGGGAGGAGGCATGCCAGGAGATGAGGGATCACACATCTCCACATGGCCCCTCAGGAGCTATGAGGAAGTGATAAAAATCACTGTATTCCTAAATCCAGAAAAGAGAAAACTGTGAGATTGACTGAAACTGCCTTTTCCTTCTCCTATGCCTGTTTTTTGTTCCCAGTAGAGCTCCCAAAGTCACATGGCTGTTGCCACCTAAACAGACTACATTTATGAAACCTTTATTCAGTGTCTAAATGAAGATCACCTTCTGTAGAACTATTTTAATACTTTAGAAAAAGGTAAACAATTACAAAGTGTTTGTATTCTCTCAGAAATGGAATTATTTGGAGTGAAAATGTTGCTTAAAATGGAGCTGATGGGACAAAAGAGAAGACCAAAAAGTGTCATATCAACTCATCTGCATGAGTGGAATTAAATACTCAGTACAGATGTGGAGTACAGTGTGTGGAGGTGCAGTGGAAGGAAATAGTGTCAAAAAGAAGAGAAAAGGTACAATACCAAAAGGTCTGGGACATTCTGTTTTCATTTTTAAAAACCTCCACTTTCATCACTTGTTAATCTCCCAAGTTTTGCACTTATCCAACAGAATTCTTTGTCTCTCCCATATGCTTCCTCTGTTTCCCCCTGCACTTCTCTTTGCTGTGCTTTCTGAACTGAAAATTCACATATTGTTCAGTACTTACCCATGAATGCACAAGTAGTACCCCAAGTTGTCTCCAAGCCTCCAGGCTGAAGGGCTGTGTTTTAAATAAGTGGGTTTGGAGACTGTGTGGCTCCCAGAGGCTCCCACCATACTGGTGTCAGTGACTACTAATACTAAATTTAATTTAGTGTATATGTCATTGAAATATCCTATGCTTATAAAAGCTATAATAGCATGTTTGCTCTTCATCTGCCTTGCTCTGGGTAATGACATGGAGGGATTTGGTGCTTGTAATATTTAAGTGTTTGTGTGTTAGCTGCACTCCTAATACTTAGCAGTGCTACGCCTGCGATTCACTATGTGTGCACCAAGCGACTTCATGTAGCCTCTATTGAGCACATCTCCTGCAATCTGTCTGCCTTTATTCAAACTCCTTAAAGGTTCCTATGAGCTCACTAAACACCAGAAATTGTTTAAAATGCTGTAACACAGGGCTGCCTCCATGGCTGCTCCTTCCCAAAGCAGTTCCCTTTTATGAAGTACAGGTACTTCATATTTGAATTTCCCAAACTTTTAAGATATAGACCATCTTTTACTACAAGTTATCAACACTTTACTAATTACCACATAGATCAGATTGTCCATTTAGAAATGGTAAAACATTTTTCAGAGTTAGGGATTATTAAAAGAGAAAATTACTATTTATACACATTTTAAAAACCCAAACACTTGGTTTTTATTAAGATGAGAAAACACCGAAAGTATGTATTCACCAAATCTCAAATAACTTTGGATACTGCTCTTTAAGACTTGCAAAGCAACTCTGGCTTAATTTTCTCAACAATGAGGGTTGGCTTTCTAGGAGAAATTCCTTCCAGGAAAGAAAAGGTTGAGTGGTTTGGTCTCAGTTCTTATCCACAACAATGAAGCTGTACTTTGCCCTCTGTCTCTGAAGCTGCAGCTGCTGGGAGGAGTTAACCATGAGTGGGAGGTATTCACCAGGGAACCATAAATCACCAAAGTAGTAGCTTCCGACTCCTGTGTCCTGAGCAATTTCTGAAAAAATCTGTTCCTGGCAATCCACTGTGCTGTATGGTCCCAGCAAGGCTGCTTGCTGATGTCTTCATGAGCCCAGCCATTGTACTTCCCTCATTCATGCTGGTTTTGTCGCAGACTCTGAATCAAGAGGTCACAGCACTAAGTGAACTGTGAATTTTTCTTTTTCCTTTGAGTGTCTCTTCACATTTGGTGAACAGACTATCCCGGATGTGTACTTTGTCTCATCCCAGATAATCTTACTTCCAGAGAAGCCAAAAAATTACATCAGTGAGATGGGAACCAGGATATTTGCATTATGTGTGTGAACTTGTTTTACTTGCTCCAGAAGTGGCTAAGATCATACCACAAACATGCCAGAGGATGATTCTTTTGTTTACTTTTCCTTATAGTAGTTCTTGTACTTTAAATTATTACAGTAACAGCTATGAGAAAAACGTTGCAGAGTTAGTTATTGTCTGTCTACCTGGAGAATTTATGTAGTCCTCAAGCTGTGGAGAATTTTTTTAATATACGAAATATTTTGCCGATTAGTCACCAAGGCATAATGTAAGAACATATGAGAATCACTCTCTAAGAATGCAAATACACATTGTTATGCAACAAATAAGTTTAGGGAGGTGAAATGGTGGTCTTGCTGAACTTCACAGGTGGAGTTAGCTGAGTATCTTGATCTAATAGTATTTCTATCTTATACATTTTCTTTCACAGACTTTCATATGTCCTTTCCCAGAATTTACTTAATGGAATTGAAAGCACAAATTTGAGGGGAAAAAAATCTTCTATTTGGACAGGGTGATAATGAATCTCCACATTGCAATATCCTATTGAGTGTATTGATTACTATTACTTCCCATTCACTGTAGTGTCACACAATGGCTGTTACAGTTATTGCAACTCTCAGTCTAATTACATGCTCTCTGACTTTTTAAATAAAACAGAATATTCTTGTCAGTTTCTTATTATAATAACTACTCCCAGGATTTAGAATCTGTAGTTTTTGGTCAAAGGACAAATCTTTGATTTCATATAATAGTGATTTATGTAGCAGATAGTTCTTACTCCTGGAAACAAACTTTATTTGAGAAATAAAGTTTGAGAAAATCTTTTATGAAATCTTTGTCTTCATACACCTTGTATGAACCTTGCTATATTTGAACAAAGAATTTCAGAGAAGTCAAATGAAAAGAAGAATAATCAATAGTTAAAATCAATAGTTAAAATAGTTAAAATGTTAAATTTAGCTTACAGCTCCTGTATTTCTGTAAATGAGCTGTGGCATGTATGTGCCTTAGTTTCTAGATCTGTAATGAAAAAGTCAAAAATAAGAATTACTGTATGCCTCATGGGAATTTTGATGGGCCTACATTTACAGAAGATCAAAGCAGTAGTCCAAAAGTCAGTTTGACCTTTTATTTTGTCCAGCATGGATTCAAAGTTGTGAGCAAAAACCCCAACAATTCTGTACCTACAGTACACTGAAATGAGTTTCAAGTTCATTAGATATTAGTCCAACATTTCCCAAAAAATTTGACACATGCATGTTTGGTAAATTTTTTCAGAATTCATAAGGCAGAAGAGTAGTTGAGTGTGAAAAAAAAAATAGAAAAGGTTAAAATCTCAGCATTTTACCTGCTTTATGTTTATCACAAACACAAGAAACATTCATAACAAAGTGGAAAGTTGTCTTTCAAATTCCAGGTCATCTGTTGTGCTGCTTCAGCATACGTCATATGCCCTTGGGTCTCAGGAAATAAAACCAAAAGTAGCTGTTTAATCTCAGAAATCACCAGTTTCATAACTATTTTGATTGGATTATGAGTTCTCGTATGCATTTCACTAACATTGCTTAATATATAATGGTAGTTATATATTGCACTGAAGCGTTGGAGAGAAATTCTACCTCTTTCAAATCCTCATTGACCCAAGCATGCCTATGCTTAAACTTCAGCTCATTCATGTCTCTATTCACTCTTAGATGTCAAAATGCTTTGGGAAAAGAAAGCACAAGATGCGGTCCCAGCTTTTCTGGGGGAAATTATTTCTTATGCATTATGTAGAGTCATCCATTTACTTACATACAAGACTTCATGTTTGTGTTAACCTCAAAAAGACTGAATTTCTCCACTTTGGCAAAGAGAAGGCAAAGACGTAAACTTATATATTCCTTCACCAGGATACACGTAGCTGCTACCTGAAATCACACACTTGTGTTTAATAGTCATTGGGAGAGTCTTCCTGAATATGGGGTCATCTAACTGACTCCAGGCATCTGACTCCCTGGAGGGTAGGTAAACTAAGGAGAGTGGGAGGTGGGAGTGAAACAGCATGAGTTTCTTATAGGCAGATCTTCAGCCATCAAAGTCCTACTTACTGTGTTTGTGCTGTATGCTGCCAGAAACTCTCTGATTTTTGTGGCTGTGTAGTTGAAAAGAACTCTCATTTTCTTCTACAGAGTTGGCTCTAGACCCCATAAGCAGTATCTCTCTGCTGCAAAATAGTACCTAGATAACACTTAGAAGGATGTAGGGTTGATCATAAAAGTTTGGAAATCAGGGGAATTTTTGCAGGAAACCAGAAGCTGGTCAGAGTATACTGTATAGAGTAGTAAGAACAGCAGACTGCTGTTCAGAGAATCACAGAATAATGGAATCAATTAGGTCAGAAAAGAACCCTGAGTTCATTGAGTCTAACCCAAAGATCAACACCACCCTGTCAAACCAGACCATGGAACTACATACAGTCTCTCCTAAAACATCTCCAAGGACTGTGACTCCACCACCACCCTGGGGAGTCCATTCCAATATTTAATCATCCTTTCTGTGAAGAAATTCCTCTTAATATCCAACCTAAACCACCCTGGGTATAGCTTAAAATTGTGCGCTCTCATCCTGTCTTTGTGAACCTGTTCCTTTTATATGTCTTGTAGAAGTGAAGAAACAGATAATTTGAAGAAACAGACAGACTTTTTGTTGACTCCTGGTAGCATTCCAGCAGCACACATTCCTGATCTGTGCCCTGGTATAGACTAGACATCAAAAACCATAACACAGGAACATGTCTCATCAGAATGTGTTGACCTTTACGGACCACAACTTTACTTAGTAATGTGGAACAAGAAGCTGAAACTAGAATTTTATCTGCTCAATTTAAGCAGAAGTTTGAGAGAATTTTTGGAAGAAGGCTGGAATAGAGATGACATCAACAGATACAGCTAGGTGTAGTTTTTATGGAGTCTTAAATGAGGCTTTTACAAATACTTTTTACTTAGTTTGAACTTTGATTAAACTTCTAGTCAGTGAAAATTTATGAGTGGGTCCTCTTTCATCAAAGAAAAAAGGAGAAATCAAAAGTGTATAATATATACTTACTCTCCCTTTCCTAGATCTTGGAACTCTCATGCTTAGATACATGCCCTGAAGGTGTTTCAACCTTGATAAAATTTAGGCATGCTTCAGAGAAATCCTGAGATAATTCCACATCCTGGACCCCCTGCAACAATGCAAACGAGCAAGGCCTTTGCATTTTTAGAGATTTGTGTGCAGTTCTGTGCTCAGCTTTCCTGAGAACTACTCCAAGTCATTAGAAAGATAGGTAATTTAATAGCACTTTTATTAAAGGAAGTCTTATTTAGACAATTCACTGTAAGGGTGTGACCCTTAAGTGAAAACATTCCATCATCTTGACATGTAAACATGTGACTTCATTTTTATAAAGTTCTTGAAATTGTGTGCTTTGTGATACATAAATAGGCTCTGAAGTTTATCAATTTTTAGTGAATATAGTCAACACAGAGAAACAGAAATACATCTTTAGTGCAGTCAAAGGCATCCTCAAGAATTTACATTTGCCATACCAGAGATATACTTGGCTGAATATAGACTCAAGCATCAATTTCAAATGAAAAAAGATTTCTCCAGCTGCTGCCACATCTGTTGTCAGGACCTGCTGCTATGCCAGCAAATGCATTTAAGAAATCGTTACAAGAGGTCTTTGTCTCTTTGTGCCTATAAGAAAGAGAGATCCATCAAACTCTGTGAGATAAGAATTTTTCAATGTGGAATATCAAAAGTGGATTTCAATTTTAATCAAAGATGCGGGGATACCAAGATCAGACTGGGAAAAATAGTATTGCAATCCCAAAATAATTGTGCTAGTGAATGTCTCCAGAAGATTAAAACAGTATTAGGAAAACTTATGAAAAGTGACTCCAAGATATAGAATGACAAGCCTTTGAAGCTGAAAACAAAAAATTCGTATGTGTAAATTAGAATGTGTGACTGATTTAAGTTTGTACCTGTTTACTCTTGACGCACAAGAATCCTCAAAGTTTTCTCTACAATATTATAGTGTATCTTGACATATATACTATTCTCACAAATTCTGTTTTTAAGCAGTATGTGATTTGAGAAGTAAGGAAGTTCTCTGAAAATGTAAACAACTGGATGATTTCCAATAAAGTCATGAAGTTCACCTTATAAAATTGTAAAATCTTGCAAGAGAAACAACTATATATATGTATATATATGCATATATATGTATATTTATATATACATACACACAAAGTACTTTTAAAATAGCTAAGATTTTTTGTTGTTGTTACAGTTCTGTAAAAATCTTGGCGAGAGGAACAGACATACACAGTACATTACAAACCATCTATTCAAGTCTTTAAGAGGCTGGATAGCTTCCATGCCTGTGGTTGTTACACAATCCTTAAACTGCTCAATCCATGAAGAATACCAATAAAAACAACCCTCTTCAATGATTTTCTTTTCAGGTGGGTCCTTTCATCATGAATTTTCCTTTTGGCATCTTTCTTACTGTATGTTCAGTGCACTAGTCAAACAAATATAGTGTCACAACCATTGTAAAAAGTCAAGCATTCCAAGCTGAACAAATTTGTTTGCACCTGCCAAATACTGCACAATTGTTATTTTGATACATTGTGCATTAAAGCAAAATCCATTAACAGAATAGTCTGAGAGGAAATAAAAAGTCTTATCATCTGGGGAAACCTAAAAGCCATCTATAGTGGTGGTGAAATTTCTGTGACATGGTTTAATTTTGAAAGAACATTGTCTTATACTTCCAGTACTAGATTTTAATTCAGATAGTCTTCTGAGGAGATAGAGGTAGTAGTCCAGATAATAAAGCTGCTGTTACAGCTGTTCTTCCCATGCAGCTATTCCTGCACCTTAATGCTTCAGCTGGGGACTGAAGAACTCTCCATGGTGTGCACTGTCCATGTAACCAATAGACTGATAGTCCTAGTTCCAAAAAGGTGATTGCTATCTGTGAACAGCAGGAAGCACAGGAGCACAAAGAAACCTTATCAAAAGGTTTATATTCAACCTTTTGCTTTCCTCTTTTCTCTTTTCTGGACTGTCTATTCTTCACTGAGGTACTGTATTTTAGCCTGTTTTTACCCACTCCATTCTTAGAGTTCCAAATTCTAATTAGCATCTTTCCCTTTGAAAAGGAAATTGGCATGCAATTTCCACTGAGGAGTGTAAATCCATCTTTACTGCAGAAGTGATAAAATACACTTGTATCTTCCAGAAGTTATTTTAGACATTTAAAAGAGAATAGGTTGTAAGGTTTTCTGAAACATATACATATATATCTGATATATCCATATAGTTATCTAGACACATCTTTGAAATGTATACAATGGGGAATCAATTAAATATTTGGCAGTTATATTGGTAGCTTTGTGGGTTTATAGCAGTTTTGGTGTATAACAGAAATAGGAGATTTACCAGTAAAATTTTTTCATTCATTTTCAGTAAAATGAGAATTCTTCTTTTTCAGAAGGTGAAGGATTTGTGTTTCACTAATTATTGTGCTAGTGTTTCAAATGCGAATCATGTCTGCAAATCCTAAGCAAATGAACCAGAAAATGGTAGGGCACATAAAGCTACAAATGACATGCTGTCCTGCTGCAGATGCAAAACACCGAGGCGAGTTCATAAAAGTTCCTACTTCACTCTGAGGTGTTTGGAGTGTTGGTCATGATAAGTGTAATTTTGGCTTTCCTTGCCAGAACTCTAATATGGACAGGAGCTTCTGAGTACTATGGTCGTATAAGGTATGAGACATAATTATGTGATTTTTGCCTTCTTTTGGGATGAAAAGGAGATCCTCAAAGTAGTAGCAAATGGAAGATGTCTGCTTTACTGTACATTAGCCTGCCTCCGTTTATCAGTGGAGTTAAAAACCATAAAAATAAGAGTGATGTGAATATTAGACATTCTTCAGAAATCTGTTTTCCCAGGCTGTTTTTAACTGGTGCACTGAAACTGCAAAGTACGTGCTGTGTGACTATAGCAATTTTCAGTTATATTTAGAAACATCAAAGGTAACATGTCTTGTATTTCTCCTTCAGACCTGGAAATTGAAATAATAACAATGAGATGTGTTTCTTTAAACTTTCTGCATGACTAAGCTCACTAATTATGGAAGCTTAGAGTTGATGAATAGGTTAAGCTCAGTTGAAAATTAGTCTTTGCTCCCCAAGAGCTTATTTGACTCAAGAAATTTCTTATATAATTAGATGAAAATTGATTTTCTTCAGCACTTAAAGAAACACATGTACTTAGGAATAGTCAGTGCCAACTCAAAGTTTGCCATTTAACTTTGCTCATTTGCTTTTCTCTCTTGCATCTTGGCAAAATATATCAGTCTGGTTTTTTCTAACAGCAGGCTCAGAAGTTCTCCTTCTCATTGTGCCTAATTCTTCATGGTTGGTATATCTTTCTTTATGAGACAGAAACACAGCATAATAATTGTGTATTTAAATAGGAAACATTTTTGCAATGTTACAAAGACCAAAATAGTGCAGGTTCTGTTTTAGATTGTGACAATCGTATGAACACTTCTAAAACGGATTACAACTCTTATCTAAAATATGCATGTGCCTGTGTCTTCTTTAACCCCCCTTTTTCGTATTTTTTCTTGTCTTGCTGTTGACTACTCCTTAAGACCTTTCTTTAAGATTCACATTCAGAACTTTAGATAGCCAGAGCAGCAGTCCTACCATGATGAACCTGGCTATGAATCACTGACTAACAGTTTTTTGCCTTTTTAGTACATTTGTTTTTAACTCATCAATCCTAGAAGTATCCTTACCAGTCTGCTATAAGTGCTTCTTAAAACAACTAGTTTTTATGTGCAGAGGAGAGCCATTTCCCTTGCAACCGCCTGCAAACAGTGTTATCCATAGGTAGCTCCCACCTTCTGCATTTGTGGTGCAAGGGGAAGCTGTGCAGTTTCATAAAACTCTGAGGTGCACATGTGAAAGGCAAGAATGAACTCCAGCCTTTGAGCCCTATCCAAGATCAGCATTTCTTCTGAAACAGTCTCCTTTTATGCATTATTGCCAGACACAGACATGGGAATTGCATGGAAAACACCACAGTTAATTCAGCAATATTGTCTGCCAAGGAGGAAGAGGGGAAATCAAGAAATGTAAGGGCTGGTGTGAAGGAACAAGGCTTCTTTGTACTCAGAGACTAAAAGTGCACCCTGTAATAATAGGTTCATGATCCTAACAGTAGCAAATTCACTATTTCCAATGCAAACATGAATGGTGACCATCTCTCCATCACTCATGGTGCAAAGAGATCAGTTTCTGCAGGGCTCTTACTTTCAGATGAAAATTTCATCTTTAATTATGAGCAGAATCCATTTCTATATTCACAACATGACTACCCAATAAAGAGTGGCACATTTTGATTGCTAGCAGCTGTTGCCATCTGATCGGGGGATATATTACAAATATTTTAGCAAATGTTTCTCCTCCTCCTCTTTTCCCCCTAAGACTCTGACAAAGTTGATGCGTGACAGGAAAATGTATTCATATGTGAAGAAACTCCCCATGTCAAAACATCAGGCAGCAGGCAGTACCATCCACAAGCACACATATCAAATAGCACCTGTTAGAGTTTAAACTTGATTCTCTAAAACCTTGACTAGGGAAGTGACAAGAGTTGTGTGTGTTTTAGACTGAGTAGTTTGGAGATGATGAAGAAGTTCAATCCCTGTTGACTGAACCTGAAACAAAAAGCTCCCTGTAAGCAAGAAGCTAGACCTTCATTATCTCTTTCCCTAGATTCTCCACTGAGAACAGCAGTTTTGAAATCAGAGAGGTGATAATACTGCAGAAACAGGCTCTCTAGAAATATTATTAGAATGCTAGAAAATATTTTCTCCTGTAAGTCAAGGAGATGGAAAGAGCCTTAAGCTCTCTGAGGGAGAAGAATGAGTTACTTAAACAAAGTCCCTAACTCAGACCTGGAGAGGAGAGAACAGTCTACAGTGACAGAGCTCCTAATCCTTGGTATTAATTTGATTTACTACTTTCTTAACTTTGCTTGTAAACCCACTGAGGCAAAAACTTCTGTTACTCTTCAGCATGAATAAGGTGCAGCAAGATGTGAACAATGCTGTTTTTCTGTGGAATAGAAGTCGTTTACATATGTTATGTTCAAATCCAGACCCAAATTCTTAGTATATTCTCAAGTTCTCATTCAAAGGTGGAAATATACTACATTATTGCTTAGTTACTTTTTACTTCAAAGAGGAAGTAAATCAGAAAACTTTGATTCAAAGACTTCTTTTTATTTATTTATTTGGGGTGTACAAAAGAATTATCAAGGTGCTGTAAGTCTCCAAACCAGGTTTGCAGTCTATCAGCTCTCAGCAGGCCCAGCAGACAACTGCAGGTGCTGACCTCTTCCTAGGAAATACTGTGTCATTCAGTATACTGACTGTATGGAAAAGGGAAACATCTCACTTGATACCCCTAGGCAGTTTGCTGCAATTCCAATTTTTAATATCAAGTTTTACTGAAAATAAGCAATATTAGTCTAATGAGGTTTTTAACCAGAAAATGTACAGCCATTCAGCACATTCCACTCACGTCCCAGGAGACTCAAAAGCACATCGAAAAATCACTGGCGAGTACAGAGATGTTCATTCTGACTATTATACAACAGTGTATTTTCTTAGTACATATAGTAAACAGTGTATCACGATTTTTC
Organism: Sylvia atricapilla; assembly: GCF_009819655.1. NCBI lineage: Eukaryota > Metazoa > Chordata > Aves > Passeriformes > Sylviidae > Sylvia > Sylvia atricapilla. Next base: position 28,554,684 of record NC_089174.1, read on the forward strand.
TAAACATTTCTGTTCAGATAAATTTCTGTTTACTTCGATGTCTGAAGGTGATTTCTGTAGGATATTCCCCCAAGCATAAGGTGTTACATCGGCTCACTCTAGAAGAGATTTAGAAGCTAATCATGCTGCCATACATTCTCATTTAACCTGCCCTCACTTACTCAGCTGAAATGAATCGTATTAGAAAGTCTGCCCCTATGATTTCTTCTTTGTGCTCTTCATTTCTTTTGCTGTTAGGCTGTTCAGAGGTCATAAAAATGTTAAGAAGGCTCGTGCTTATTAAATTTGACCCTACAGAACAATATTGCTAATAAGGACCTCCAACAAATGTGAAGCATAAGATTGTTTTCTGGATTTGTCCTTAAAAATCCTAGTCCCTTTCTTCTTGGTAGATGTCTGCTAATTTAAGGCTCCACAAAAAAATTTGCAAGTTTTTTAAATTTTTCTGCCTGGGAAACTCTCCAGTACATTCTTAATCATCTTGAGTAAACTAGAAAGATTGTTTTTATGAGATAAAAAGTTAATCAGCAGGTTTAATGACGTTTCAGTGCAAACAAATAAAAAAAGGAATTTAGTAATAAATTAAAAAATGTGAGAAAAAATATGAAATGCAAAACAGGCTTCTAAGATATAATTTTAACATTTTTAGGGAAAAAAACTTCTAATTTATTATTTCAAAATACAATCTTTTTATTAAAGACTGAAAAGTAAATATGTAGCTAAATGATAATCTGATGAAAGTGATTTTTCTGGCTGTGCAAACAACAGAGATCAATGTATGGAGCATAGCTCTGGTGTCTGAATACCCTCCTCGGAAACAAAGTTCAAAGCAGTAGGAAAGAGACAGACCATTCAACAACAATGAGCAAAGTGTCATATGATGTCACATGGCTTGAAATATGCCTAACTATAAATACAACATACATTTACCAGGAAGCTTTCATGTAAGAAAACATCCATAGTTACAATCTATATATAGCAGCTCTAACTTTGTTTCCTTTTTACCAGGAAATAGTTTTTATCTATTAATATTTAATGCTACACAAACCCTTTAACGATGACAGACTTCATCTTGTGCACTTGGAAGCTAGTGTTGCAGAGAAGAAAACTCCTTTTTTTTCTCTGCATGTTAGAGTTCTAGAAAAATAAGTGAGAATCCCTGCTTTTGTAGTTAACTGTCCTGTCAAAACAGGGCTTGAAAATGTAAACCAATACCCAGTAGGCTGTTTCTGTTACTGCATTTTTCTTACAGATGGCTGGAGAGCAGAGGAACAGGCCAATAAATGTACATATTTACAACAAATATGCAAGAAGGAATGCACAGAGGCCCTTCAGTCAGAAACCAGTTACAGTTGTAGTTAACTTAGTGTAATCTTCCTGCTTATTTCTCCAAACCTGTAGGCTGGATCTTTGCTTTGTGGACAAGAATAGGTTTACATTTTTGTGGGGGAGGATGGACATGTTTTGCAGGCTCAGACAGGCTCTGAATACTAACTCATGGGTGCAACCTATATACACATTTTGAAAGACTTTCTCTATCCATTTTTGGTCAAAATTGTCTTCTTTCTTTATTCATCCTGACATAAGCTGCAGTGTCCCTGAATATTTTGGTTTGATATTTTGTTCATCTGGAAATCAGATTGCTATGGAAAACCAGTGAATATCTGAGAAACGGACAGTCATATTAGAATATTTCTGTTCAGGATGATGTTGAGGGATGATTGATCCTGGTAGGATATTTTGTCATTAATGCTACCTAAAAAGCACATTTTAAATGTCTGAAAGGGAAAAATTATGGTCTTCATATTGTTCATATTGAAATTACTCATGATGTCTTAATTGTTTCTGTGCTATTTTATGGATTTTGTGAAATCTGAAGACATATTTCTTCTTTATATTGTGTCATTATACATATATATATTAATATTTCTCTTAAGTAAGCATCAATAACATGAAGCTATTCATTATATGGAAGTAATTTCCATGCTGACAACATCAAGGTAAACCCATCAAAACAAACTAGTGTTCTGCAAACAAGCACTTCAGGTTTTTTTCCATTTCAGAGTGGCATAAGGGCTTCCCTGGGTTACAGCTTCTAAGTGAACTATTTCTCCCTTCTGCATCTTGTTACATTTCCCAGATTCATGGCTTTCTCCACCAGCGTTGTCAAGGCCTGGTGCTCTTTGCCATTTTACATCTCCTCATCCTCAGGTCTACAAACTGAGGCCATCATATACTGTAGCATTTCCTTTGCTACTGCTGACAACTTCAAAACATGCCAGCGCATGAAGGTTATTTTTCATGTTTAATGAGGTGCTGTGATTATACTGGAATTTCTAGTGTTTGCTGTGATGTTAAAGAGTCACCCTGTCTGACACTGTAAATGAACTTTATTTGCAAAGTAAATATTTTCTCAGAGGTTTCAGCTCCCCAAAAGCAAATTTCAAGCTGCCTAGCATTCAGATGTACTGGTGTATGATTCCTCACTGGCCCATGTGCTCTATTCTGCAACATTCTTCAAACCAAGAGCCAAACTAAACCACATAATTACAGTCACCTAGGAGACACTTGGTAACTGTGCATTTTATCTCTTTACCTGGTACAGGTGACTATTCTACACTATACTATACCCTGTATCCTGTGCATCCACCAGTCAGTCCACACTCAACAGGTCCCTGGAATGTGAACTTTTCCACCCTGTTAAAAAGTGTAATGGATATGAAAGCATTGGACTGGGTTATACCAGCACTACATCAAAATCCTTACTGCTGATTAGCCTTGGGGTAGGAGGGTGCAGCTGGCTGCTGTTCAGGGCCCCCAAACAAAGGGTGCAAGTGGAGAGTGGTAGCCCATGCAAAAAAGTGATCTTTATCCAAGTCATCTCACTTCTCCACCTTCCAAATGAAGAAACTTAATAGCTTTGTTCACAGTGACACTAGGATATAAAGACATTAGTTGCTTATAAGGTACTTGGAAGTGCTCTGATTGAAGATACCGTGTAAGTACAAATTGTTTATTGTGCCTACAGATAAGTATCTGTGGGCTTGGCTTGCACAGAATAAATGATCTGTTACTTGCAATGGCCACCTAACTGTTTTAAAGGGTGTAAAGCAGACAAAGTGTTCTGCCTTTAAGGTATACTTATTTAGTTTCACCCTGATTTTTCTCTCTGCTTTTAAACTGGTGGGTGATGTGACCTTGTATCCTCTTATCTCTCTAAAGTATCTGTCTTTTTGCCCTATTTTCTTAATGTATTTATAGCTGGAAATTCTATTTATTTGACACAAGATCTATTTTCTCATTCCATTATTTTCTTTATGGAAAAGACTAGATAATAGCAATACTAAGAGTTTTATTCTATTAGTAAGTGGCATATTATTCTTTCCCTATTAAAAGTCTGATTCAAAGTATTTAATTCCATGTTTTTATAACTGTCCCTTGCTCTGAAAAACCACTGATTTAAAATATTTTGTAATCGCCAGGTTTGTTTAAAAAATAAAATATTAACTTTCTGCCAAAAAAAATCAATAAAACTTTAAAAACTGTGGGAATGACATGTAACCACTATTTTCATTCTCAATAATCTCCCTGAAAGCATGGGCTGTTTTTATTCCTTTGGCCAAATGTCAACAGGTGCGTCTTCCAGCTTTCATATTTGCTGTAAATGATACAGACTTCTTTGGTGTGATGAGAAACTAATCACCACCGAGAAACAGACTTTCTGTTAACACAGTTCCACTTGATTAAAAGCCCATTTTTCAAATAAATCTTTTTAAAGAAAACTTCCCCTGTGTGTAAGGAGAAGGAACTCCTATTTTCTGGGTAAGCTTAGCTATAGAAGTAGGGATAGCAGTTCCTGTTTTCAAAATAGGTTTCTTTCCTTTACACAGTGAAGATTTTCCCTTAGAAACACGATGTCATTGATTAATTACATTAATTAAAGCTACTTTTCACATATGACACAGTAACATATCCCTACTTGCGCTAGGATTGTAGGTGTGCCTGGAGCTCGACTTCTTCCAGGGACTCGCTACTGAGCAGAGGTCAAGCAAGTCATCAAATGTCGTAAAATAAGCAACCCTAAGAGTTATTACAGGGGATTTGCAAGCTTTTCCCAGAGCAGTGAACACAGAGAGAGTCAGGTGACAGGAGCTCAAAGTGTGAATGAATACAAGAATGAAGGTGTTACACGCCTTTGAATGGTACAGGCCATGCCACTGTCTCTGCAAATTACTCACTTAACAGACAACTTGGGAGCAGTTTGTTTTATTTCACAAACCGGAGCTCTCTCCTGTCACTACTTATGTTATGTAATTAACTGCAAAACAAAGAAAATAAACAGCATATTACATTTAGGCAGAAGACTTCTGTTAAGCAGTGTCTTTACACTTACCAGCCTAGACAAGGAGCCTCGCTATGTATTTTGTATGATTACTCCATAACATGAAATATTGACAAAAGTGCAGATTCTGTTTGAAGACAGTATCAGGATTTCCTGTGTGGGATCTAGATCTTAAACAGCAATTACACACATTGTTTACTAAATTATGCTCTCTCTTCATATGTTTCAACACAGAGCAGTCTAAAATACAAACTGTTTATTTGTAAGGTGCTTTAGGCATTTACATGCTTTACAGAAAGAGTAAACTTGACTGAATATGCTCCTTCATAAATTTGAATTGTAATACTATTAAATTATTTTAGAAGGGACTAGAGAAGAACCAGAATCCCTATAATGCTCTGGACTTTAAAGTGTCTGATACCCACTAATACCCAGTACCACCTGTGCAGTCTTTTTCATACTAACATCTGGGTATCCTAGAGTGAGGAACAAGGGGAAATTAGTGTCTGCAGTTCCAAAACACTGTCTGGTTTTCCTTCCTTCCTTCCTTCCTTCCTTCCTTCCTTCCTTCCTTCCTTCCTTCCTGCCTTCCTGCCTTCCTGCCTTCCTGCCTTCCTGCCTTCCTGCCTTCCCGCCTTCCCGCCTTCCCTCATTCCTTCCCCCTCCCATCTGCCCATCCATCTATCTGTCCCATAGTTATGGTTTCCAGACACTTTGAGAAACTGCAGTTCAGTTTTTGGCATGCAGCAGAAGGCCCTGGACAGAGAGCCACTGGAGGAGTGTTAGGGTGTCTAAGTCCACATTGCCATGGTTGCAGATCTTGTCCTCTTTCCTGTTTCTGGCAACTCCACCTCTCTGCCCAAGTTTGGCTGCCAGCTTGAGGATTCAGTTGGTTCTGGGAGTTTCAGCTGTAATAAAGTTATAAGGGCTGGCTATAACATATTCATCCTCACTTACTGATCCCTTTGAAGTTACCAAAGTTTGCATTTCAATTTCTTGAGATGAAAATGTCCAGTGACTCCACTATACTGTTACACAGACCTCCAAAGTCTATTTTCTTCCCTGTTATTTCTCAGCAGACTACAGCCTTTTGTCCCTTTCTTTTGCGAAATCTGTCTTAGCGCTTTTTCTGGCTCCAGGATCAGGGCACAGGGGATTTCTTCTCACAAAGTGATTTGTTCAAGTTAAGAGCTAGCCCTGGCACCAACATGTCTAAACAGTCTTTAGTTTCCTTGACTTTTCTCATCATTTAGATTATGCAAATTCAGGTTCCACAGACTTTCTTTAGAGCCACAAATTTATGCAAATATTTGTCTCTTTCTGGGACTTAGTAGTTCAGTTTTATTGTCCATCTTTCTCAGATTTTCCATTCATCTTTTGCAATTCATCGTGAGAACTACTTGGGGCTGCCTTTTTATCATTAAATGGATTGCTATAGCCACTAGACAAATACTACTACAAGCTAAAACAAATACAAATGCTAATCCAGTGTGAAACCTTAGGATGTTAGTTTCTAGAAGTACCTCAGTACTTCAGAGTTGTAGTGCAACTCATGGAGGATTCTGGGTTTGTTTGTTTAAGTGGATTTTTTTAGGAAGGGCTCCCACATATTCTTCCTGTAGGATAAGAATGGAGTGTTTGAGCATTTGATAGTTTAAACAAGGCTCCTGCCTCATCATGGGGAAGGCAGGCAGCAGTCCTTAGCAAGCACAGTCTATAATAGCATTTTCTGCATAATCTTATTTTGATATAGAAAACACAACTTAGTCATTTCACTGTTTCTGACATGATGTGATGAGGTAATTTCCTTCACAGTTTGGGATTTTTGTTTGGATTTGTGCTGAAAATGGTGTTCGGTCAGGGTTGTTTTCATTTTTGCTGAGCAAGGCTTGCACAGCATCTTTACTGCTCCTCACCCAAGCAGTGATGGAGCTGGGGGTGCACAAGGAGCTGGGAGTGGACAGAGCAGGGACAGCTGACCCCAAACGATAGGGATATTCCAGACCATATGGTGTCATGCTCAGCCAAATAGCCGGGAGAATAAGAAAGAAGGGAGAGGGGGAGCATTCAGGACAATATCATTTGTAACACATGCGAAAGCCAAGTGAGTTTAAATACATTTTCCTGTTTATGCTTTATGCTCCATCAGGAATGTATTAACCTCAGGAACCTGTTGTCTATTCAAAGACAATATCAGAATGTCTATTATACTGCCCAGGAAGAAAACCTCAAATGAAGGTTTTAGGAGCCTCCTTCTTTCTCTCTTGGAGACGAGAAATTCCCTACAGAAGTTTCTGGAATAGGGTACTTTTTATTTATGTATGTCCCTGCAGTAACAAATAGTAGAAATGCCTTCTATTTAGAAAATTTTGCCGCTTTTTGTCCTTCTTCCTGTGGTACCAGATGACAAAGTTTTCAAAGACACTGTTAGAAATTCTGTTGTGAAATTTCCACTAACTTTTCCTGCATGAATGTGATCAACAAGAACCCATTCTTCATTTATCTCCAAGTAGACATATTTATCATGAAATGGCTAAATCCCACTTTGTCCAAAGACTCTCTAGAGATATTCAGCCACAGATGCCCTAGTGACCATCTGTCATCAAGTACAGGATAATTTGCAGAGATGGTGAGTACTTGCAGATATTTTTGCCAAGAGAAAATAAGGAAACGCTGAGCATTCTCTACTGTTAAGGAAATCAATGAAATCTGTGTTGTGCACCTTCTAACACACTCTACTAAGTCTAATCCTTTTGAGAAAATCAGCTCCTCCCTCATTTAAAATGGACACCTACAATTAATGCACTCTTCTGAATACTTTGATTTCACCATGACCTATCCCTCCCCATTCTAAGACTAGGAAAATAACAACACTTCATCTGATGAAGATTATAAGGATAAAGGCAGTCCTTACAAAGCTCTCAGATAATGCAGTGAGGAGAATTATAGAAAAATCTATGAGGAAAATAATGATTCTGCACTGAGCACAAGGATTGACTGACATATAATAAAATGCAAGGGTGATGACTTTGAATTCAGAGATTGCAGTACAGTCTGTGAACTGAAGAACGTAGGATGTTACACGGAGGGAAGACTATAGGACTATGTTGTCAAAAACTATGTAAAGGCAGAGTAATTGACATTTTATCCTCTTGAACCCTATTGTTGTCAGCAAGAAAGAGTTCCTTCCGATTTTAAGAAGGTCTGAGTTCACACCAGGGGGTCAAGATGGGGATCCCAAATGAGATTATCAAGATGGTGTCAATTCTTCCACTGTGCATGGAAATTTTCAAACTTTGTCTTCTGATGGAGATATATGGGCAGGGTATGCATGTAAATAGGCTCACTGCAAATTCAAATTAATTCAGAAATTATTTGGGAAATTTTGGGAGTATTTGGAGTTGATTCAACCACTTCATGTTTCACTTAATAGGAACAAGAGAAAGATTGTGTCTAAAGATTGGAGAAGGAAAAAAATATACCCCTTTGAGCTGATTAAGATACATCCTTAAATGTCAGCAATCGTTTAGAAAGGAAAGCACACATTTTGCTTATATGTAACCTACAAGAAAGAGGGTTTTGAAACAACAGTAAGAGAAGGCAAACAAGGCAGTGGGTACTGCCTGCATCAGCTCTTCCTCCTAACAGTAGAAGTCAAGAGAGTTGCCTTTCTGAGAGTCAGCAGTGAAAATCTTCAAGCCAAAATTTTTTTATGTTAGGCAAGAAAAGTAATTTACAACTTTTAGTTATATATATTTTATTGCGTGCTGAGGAGAAGCTGCAGTGGCCTCATATCACTGTGATGTATAAAAAGATTCACTTAAGAAGTCCCAAAATAAAATACAGCTAATTACAACTCTGGTATAAATGTCATGCTGCAAGTTTTAGGCAGAATGAAGGATCAAGGAAAAGTTTTAAATAGGAGTAAAATATTCCAAAAATGGTACTGCAGAGTCAGGTGTATTTCATACATACTGAAAACAGTATGTGGGATGGGTTGACCCTGGGTGGATGCCAGGTACCCATGAAAGCCACTGTGTCACTCACCTCCTCAACTAAGCAAAGGATAGAAAAATACAACTGAAAGCTCTTGTACTGGAGTAAGATCAGGGAGAGATTATTCACCAACTACTGTCACTGATAAAACAGAGTCCAGTGAAATAAATTAACTTAATTTATTACCAATCCAGTCAGAGTAGAATAATGAGAAAATAAAAAACCAAATCTTAAAATTACTTCCTATACACATTTCTTCTCAGGATTTATTTTCCTCACAAATTCTGCACCTTGGCAGCAGGAGAGGGAATTTGGGCTGTGGTCAGCTCATCACACAGTGTCTCTGCTGCTGTTTCCTCCTCCAAGGGAAGACTCTTCTCACTCCTCCCCTGCTCCAGGATGAGGCCCTTCCCAGAGGAAGCAGTCCTCCAATTTCTCCAGCCCGGGTGCTGCCCACATGCTTCACAAACTGCCCCATGATACAGCCCCTCCTGCTACCAAAACCTTGGCATACAAACCAACACAGCATGGGGGGGACATAGATATATGGAGCCCAGGGCAGAGAAGGAGGATGTGTTTCATGCCTAGGGTACAAAACTTTTCTTAGAATAACATTTCCTGGTCATCATCTTCCACAAGTACATTCACAAGAGCCTTTTTCTCTTCCCTGCTTCACTTTTCATCCTGGTCGGTCACAGGAATATATACAGAGCGCAGCTTCCCCATGATTCTTTGTATTCCAGACTGTGCTGCCTTCCATGCAGGAGGAGATATTAACATAGGAGAAGGGAGGGGAGGGGAGGGGAGGGGAGGGGAGGGGAGGGGAGGGGAGGGGAGGGGAGGGGAGGGGAGGGGAGGGGAGGGGAGGGGAGGGGAGGGGAGGGGAGGGGAGGGGAAGAATACTGAGAGCACATGCCCTGCCCAGCACAGATATTCAGTTCACCTTTATTGTTCAGAAACAGAAAAAGGGGGCAGGAAGATGCTGGAAAGAAAATGATCTGCATTCCTGTTCATCATAACACCCTGACTAACATTTTATTTGGCTAGAGCCTGTTGCACAGAATTTTCACAGTATGAGGAAGACACTGTCCATCTCAGTCCAGATGTTTTTCCAGGATACTCTTACTGAAATTAAATGTAAATTAATTAAAGAGTTAGGAAGTCTGTTTGATGCTATGGCACTTTATAATAGAAGAAATTAAAATCTTACATTTTCAATTTTATACACAGTTTAGCTTGTACAAGCTGGGAAATTTTTTGGCTCAGCATGTGAGGGTGATGAATTTATCTCAGTATCAGTGATTGAATTGGTGGTTTGGGACTGATTAGTCTGAGCAACCCATTTGCAAATTTGAATGAAATTAGTGATTTGTGACTTAGAGAGAGAAAGTAATATCAATAATGCAAATCCCTACAGCAAAAAGTAACATAGATGCAGTGAATTTCTCCTGTACTTTACTGGCCTATATAATGGCAGTAGAAACACTAAGACTGTCTAGGTGTAAAAAATAAACTATATTTTAAGATAAACATCAAAGTAACTATTAAGGCATGTGATGTAACATTAAAGTGAAGTTTCTTATTCAGTGAGAATAAGTTTCAGACAATAAAAGTTGTGGTTTTGAGTGGGGCAAACTCACTTGCCCAAGGTATTCTTAAATGGGAACATCCTTGAAAATGGAATTAAAATGTGAAAAAGGCCATGATAAGAAAGATGTTAATTAATTTTTGTCTTCCTCAGAACATATTGCTTTTCTGCATTAGCATCGTAAGTAAGTAAACTCTTGAGGCAAACATCCTTGGTCCAGAGATTGTCTGCAAAAGTGGTAGCTTTAGAAATAAAGACAAAAAATCTGAACAAATAGATATAGTAGGTGGAGTGGGAACGTGCAGTCCTAAGCAAAAGGTCAGCAAAGCTAAAGACAAGGCAGGGTTCAGACCTCCTGTTGTACTTTACCTGAATTCATGTTATTATTCTGTAGTGATTTGTTTTGCTGGGAAATTAAAGTACAGTTGACCTCCTTCTCCTTGCAATGTTTAATTTTAAATTTAATGAGCCAAAATGCCGTTGTCTAGTAGATAAAATTACACTGTAAAGGGTATTAGTTGAGTCAAAGGTCACTGCCATGACTTGCCCATCAGTTATTTTATTTATATTAGTATACTGCATGTAATTTTTTTTTAATCTAGATGTCAAACAGTTAAATTATGCTTACACATAAAATGTCATCTCATGATACTCAGGCAGCATGGACTGTAATTTTGATTTACAGGAGAGAGAGTTATGCACCAAGTCCAAAAAACCCTTGAGGTCAAATGATTCTGGAGTTTCAAGATGTCTGTGTCTCTGCCGGTTGGTTGGTTTGTTTGAAATGGAAAAGAAGACCCATGTGACTGCTTTGCTCCTCATCTTCCCCACTATTCACAATAGCATTTCTTTTTGGTCAGCTTTCACTGAATTTAACAGACAGAAGGGATCTTAAGCAAATTAAGTTCCCATACATTCAATGCCTTTGACAGCTAAGCAAAGAATTGTAGCCCTAGTATGGGACCAGTTTTAAGGACAAAAGTAGGAAAATCAGCCATAAGCATTTGGCAGCTCCAACACAACAATAGGGTGAAGTATCATCAGTGCTGTCTCTCACTCAGCTGACATGCCAAGCAGGCAGGAGGCCTGTAAAAAAGGAGGTCCATGTCCTAGAAAACCAGAATTAAGAGGAGCTACGGAAAAGCTGAGATGAGAGTATAAAGGTTTTAAGAACATTATGCACTCCCTCTTCTGAAAACACTTATTCATTCCTTCTTTTTCACTAAAATATCGATTTTGCTTTGCCCTGCTTTTTTCTCACAAACTCTAACCACAGAGAAAGAGAGGACATTCTTACATGCATAAAAATCCCTTGAATTCATGCGTTAAAAAGATGAGGAAGAGGAAAATCAGGTGGTCATAAAAGGGCAGAGTAGGTTAGAAAACAGAGACAGCAGCCTGTGCAACAGACTAGGAAAAATCTCAAGTTGCAGGGGAGATTTCCTCTTCTTGAGGAGGTATCTTTGAGTGGAACACAATGGAATGATCCACCTCTGTTGGGGAAGATGAATCAGGGAAACCTTATAAATATGATTGCTTAGCAAAAGATTCTGAAAATATGAAACCTATAATCGAAATAGAAATTAAAGCTTACTTTGAGTTGTAGGATACCAAGTCTTAGTTACTATATAACCTGAAAACAATAGTCTAGCTAGCTGAAGGAGAATCCCTTTTGATTGAACAATACCTTTCTGCTGGCTAAGGGATCCAAAGGTCAATGTAGCAAAACAGAAAAGTCTAAAGAGTGATTTTTAGAGTTTAAAATAAAACACAGTATGGTAAAATAGTAGTTCTTACAGGCTGTATGTAGATTCTATAGGATTTTGTGTCTTGTATTGGTTGGTCACTGTAAATTAGAATATTCATCACAAAAGGTGATACAATGTATTGTAATAAGGACCTCACTCGCCTCTTCCCCTTACTCTTCCTCTCTCTCTCACTCTCTTACCCCTGCTCTCTTCCCCCTGCGCTCTGACCCCTGCCACTTTGCTCTCTCGCTCCCTTCTCTCTTAGCTCTCACCCTCCTGTTCTTTTTCCCTCTCTCTTTGGGACTTCTCTTCAGCCGAGGCTGGTGGCTGAAGGCAAGGCCCTTTTACCTACAACCCTTGCAATAAAACCACGTGTTCTAGAATGTCTCAGGTCAGCAAAATTCCTTGTCCCTGCCATCCTCGGATGATCCTACTCACCTCCAAGAACTATCCTAAAAAATCTGGCAATCCTGTTGCAGATAAATTGCTGTTCATACCATTTCCACCCACGCTTGGGGCACATCCAACAAGATGACACATGCTGAGAAAAAGCTTAGAAGCAGTTGTTTGCTAGCCTAAGAAGCCAAAGAGAGTAGGTTTTTGAGCACTGCAAAGGGACTGGTTTGCTTTTCTTTGTCATTTCCTGAAGTAGCAATGATTTCAGAAGACCGAAACTTTTTTCAGTACCTTTAGGGGCTGAGGTGTTGTCAGTGACTGCATATTTCACCTACTCAACACTGGTGTGCAAACAGAGCACATGGTTTAAGCAGCAGACTCACATGGGAGCAAAAAAAAAGGGAAAAATATAGTGGCAATTTGGTCCTTCAAAGTGAAAAATCCTGAGCTTGACACTGGACACTCAGTTTCAGCATAGATTAATTTACTGGAATAATTTACCTTCTTAAAGATAAACATATGTCAGTATGCTTTGCTGCATGAGGTGCATTTTAGCAAGACCCCAACTATACTCGCTAAAATGACACAACATTTTAGTGAGACACAGCTTTGGCAAAGGGAGCACTGTGCAGCAGTCGCTCATCTTGCTAGTATCCCATGGAGTACCCCATGGAAAAATATGACAAAACCCAAATCGTTGTAGGAAATCTGTTTGCTGAAGTATTTATCTGTCAAATGTTTCTGCAGTATAGCTCCCCATGGTTCTGCAGTATAGCTCCCCAGGTATTGCTTTCTTCTGGGGACATGTTAAAGAGGAGCATGTAATGAAGAGTAAAGAAATGCTTGTCTTCTATATAGTCTGGCTTTCTTTCTGTTTCATTTCTTTCCAGTGTTTCTAGGGAGGAGGTTGGTTTGGAGGCTTTTGGTTGTTTTGTTGGGTTTGTTTGGGGGGATTTTTGTTACTGACTGCTATGATAGGAGTCCTGAATGCTAGTCACTGTTATCAGCCACTTGGCTCAATTCCAGGCAGTCACACTAAGCAAGCCACTATAACCTGTGAAAATGGTTCAACAAGTATATTTCACACTCCCCTTGAACCAGATGAGTAAGTCCAAATTTAATTTTGCACTAACTTTATAGCATACAATTCTTATCTGAATCTTTAGGCTTATTGCAGTATGAAAAATACAGAAAATTAGCCTATTGGAACTAGCAACATTAAGTGACTTTCAGCCAGTCTGCTGGAATGAGGTAAGGTTGAGCCTTTGAAGAATGCTATGTAATACATGTCACATTATATGGGTTTCAAAACTACTCAGAGCCTGTTACCAGATGGGCAGGAAGCAGAGATCTCCAAGGTATTTATTACCTGATGATGCAAGACACTGTGTCCTAACAGTTTGAACACAAGGAATGAAGAATTTAGTTCTCCTCTATCACCAATCATTTATCTACACTGAAATAACTTTTATGGGCTTTTTTTTTTCACCTCAGTTTCCCCTAAAAAGTTGACCTGTCAGTTGATAAAAATTGCAGGCTGCAGTAGGTAGTAGGCTTTTTTCCCCCATCCTGTGTTAATATTGATTATTAGTGGTCCATCTGGTCTTGGAATCTCCCAAATGCTTTTTGGCACACTGAAAACTATTGTTTCTGGAAATAACCACTCAAATGATATTGCTGATAACCTACATGCAGCCGTTCATCCAGGTGAGGCTTTCCCAGCACAGACTTATGTTGTCCACTGCCAGCCCTCACCACTATATGGCAGAAATGACAGTGGAGAAGCTGCCAACAGCACCGCCACCTCCTTCCCATAGGGTCTGTTAGGTGGCCTTCAGGTATGGCCAGAGATCCTGATGTGAAGAAACAGTGATTTATTCTGCTTTGTGGCTCCTCTTTGACCAGCTGGTTCTGCCTGAATTCAGCCTTCTCTCCACCCGGTCCAGACATGAATTGAGGGTTGGCATGAATGCAGAACACGAACACCCCTGACCAGTCACACCAGCACCTGGAGCTCCTGAACCGAAGTGGAGCAGGCATTGCAGGCTGTGGAAATCTGTAGTATCTGACAGATCCTCTTCGGGACAAACCTGCTAGGCAGCATTTGTTCTTTATCAGCATGCAACTGGGAATAGCTTTAGGGCTGAAACAGATCCTGGGATGCTGTGGAAGATTGCTTTAGCAGTGCTGTGGCATCATATGAGAGCAGGGAGACACTTGTAAAAACATTTGATAAAATTCTACTTTCAAAAATGCAGAAAAACTCCAGCTAAGTAGTGCATCTTCTAAATCTCGCATTCTTCCACAAAAGAGAGAGTGAAAACACAGCTGTGAAAAACCATGGGTTGTAGCAGCAACTTCTAAATTTAACTTTGCACTTTTATATTGCAGGAGACAAGAGTGACACATTACAGAGTTCATACACGTCAATGCACCCTCTATTTCGAATGCCATGTTTGAATGCTTCAGGCCTAATTGTTGGTTCAGTTGTCATAAACCAACGGGAATGTTGACTGAAGGTCTCATGGCAAAGCAGGATAGGGATATTGTGTTTTAAGTTGCCTAGGGCATACAGGACAAAACCTTCCTTGTTTCAAGCAGAGTAAACTCATCAAGCCCACATTGTTTCAAGCTGGGGTTTACCCTGGGATCAAAAATTATTAGAATGACCAAAAGCTAAAAAAAGACAAGTGATTTACAACTCTGTGGGGGGAAATTACATTAAATGCAATAATATAACAAGAAGCAAAACATCTATCTTTATTTTTCTTCCATATTCATCTATACGTGGTCATTGTCATCTTTGCTTCATAAAGAGAGACTGAATTTTATCACTAGTTAGGTTTTGTGTTCTGTGGGTTTGGGTCAAAGAGTTTGTTCTTTGTTTTTTGGGATTTTAACTTTGCAAAGAGAAGAAAATGCCGAAATAATAGCATAACCTGACTGCTTCCACATCTCCTACTTTTTTAAATCAAGGAATAAAAAGGTTTAAACACACTCTGAATCCTGCACTAGAAAATAGAGAGTGTTCTTTCGTGACTCTTTCTGCTGTAATTAAGCAGCTAATGCTCCAGATGGCTTAGTTTTCAAAATTAATAAATTTCAGCTCTGCTGAACACTTTATTTCAAATAGTGCAAAATAGTAACCAAAGCTTTTAAAAACTTCAATTTTAAATGTTCTAAAACAGTGTAGGCTTTATGAGATCTCCTACATGGGCCAGAGATGTAATGTGCTTTGTGGTCTGCACAGCAGTGTGTCACTTGGCTCATGCAGCTCCCAGGATCCCATCCACACCCAGCAGCCCCTCTGGTGCAGATTCAGCACTTCTGCCAGTTAGGTATTCCCTCTTTGCTTCGGTTTTCAGGAGTGGACTAAGACTTTGGCAAGAGATATTTGAAGGGAGACATCTGGCCCTAACACACCAGTCAAAATGAGAAGCCTGGTGGTTGCTTGGGAAAAATATATGCAGTACCACCAGCACCAGCATTAAAATGATTTGCCACAGTTGCTCGTGGAGGTCTACTGACCTAATTTTACATTTGTTCCCTGTCTGTGACAGCCATCTGCTTGCTCTGGGAGGTAGTCTGCAGATACATTATCATGTGTTTGTCCTGCACACTCAGATCTGAGGGTTTGTGTTGGAAATGAGGCCGCGGGAGAGGAGTCTCATGCTATCATGATCAACAAGTCTCAGTTTATTGCTTCCAAAGTTATCGTTTTTATACAGACAATAATTAGCTCATGCATATTGCAAAACTATAGCTCATCATTGGTTGCTTTCTATGACGCATATAGCTTTTGTGTTTGGCCTTGCTGTTGCAAATTTCTTCGCTTTATGTATCTTTCTGCATACTATGTATTTTCAACATCCTGTGAGAAACTCTCCACACTGGTTTGTGCCCTTGCATGCTTCTCTAGACCAAGTCAAAACCGGCCTTCAGGTTTAAATTTCTTTATCAGCAACTTAATGTGTGTCTCGAAAGGAAAATATTCCTCTGAATATTTTGTGCAGCCTTTTCTTATAATGGCATGCACATGTGAAAATGCTGTTTAATGGATGTTATGTTATTTCAATTTCATGTTTTCTTGCTGTTTGTTCCTGAGGACAAACTACTGCTACTGCATTGAACTTAGAAGGCTTCATGCATTATAAATGCTTTTTTCATATCCTACACTATATTTTGCTGGATCATTTGTTATGCAGCTTTGTTATGCAGCTCCAAACTTAAAACAACTCAAGCCTGAGACTACTCAAAGGCATATTGCTTGTTTTTTCCAATGTCTTTGGTAAAGGCATGGCACTAGGTACTTAGGCTGGAAAACAAGTGCTTGCCCATAGTATGGTTTTGGGAAGGTTTAATGAATATGATTAGTTTTTAGGCTATCAAGAATGCGAGTGAACACCATAGTAACAAATTACTGAACCAGCATCTCATATAGAAAACCACTGAAAGGAGTGTGCTCGTTTTTCTGGGTCATAGAAGACATAGCATTATCACGGCTACTAGTTTCTTAAAAGTAATTCTCCCATAGAGCTGGAACACAGCTGATTGTTTGTATTCTCACATTCCTGAGTTGATAGTACTGAGTGATTGCAAATACCTTGTATGAAGAAAAAAATCGCTTTGTGGCATTGATTCTGGTCAGAGTCCAGGCTGTGCTCACTTTCTCTTGGCAGAATACCCTCCTGGCTGCTTGCTCACAGCCAGGAACAGAACAGAGAAGATGCACAGCGTCTTTCCTTTGTGTCAGTGTCCAGAGGTCTCCTAAGGATATTTAGGCAATCCAAATTTGTCCTTTCCTTGGCCTTCCAGTAGCGGAAAGTTGTTGTATGAGGCAGTGTGTAAGGCCAGCATTACATCCATGTGAGGATTTCATTGAACAGGCAGAGCTCCTCAGGACTAGATTTATGGTTTCCACATATGGGTCCATCCACATGAAACTGCTGCAACACAGTCAATATTCTGGGTCACTATTTGTCATTTTTTGTACCTTTTCTGCATTCTTGCAAATGAAGACTACTTACTATCAGACCGAGCTGGTTATAAGCAACTTGGACTGTGCCTTCTGGTTTGTATCATATTTTCAAAAGCAAGTCAGTCGCAGTCCTTTTACCATATTTTCTCTGGAGTTGTATTCATAAAAGAGCTTTGAATTTCAACCGCCACAACCCCAAACACCTGTTTCCGCCTCTGAAAACTGGCCCATTGTAACTGATTCAAATGGCAGATGAGAGCACAGGGAAAGGGATTGTTTGATTTACTGTAAGGCTACCATGAGATTTCTTTCAAGCTCTGATAAACAGACTTCTCAAAGATCTTAAAAAGCATCTCTAGGGCCAGGATCTCTGTTTACTCATTTGACTCTTAACCCACTTACGAAAGTCTTTACTTAAATGAAAACAATTCCTTTCTAAGACCATGGCCCTTTGTGGTGGGCTTCACGACCTGAACAAGAAACGGTCTTTGTCTTCAGAACTGTGGAGCATTGCACAATCGTAGAAACTGAAAGACTATGGGAGCAGTGTAGGAGTAACTTACAGACTCAGGGAAGAAATAACAATTCCTAGTGGATGTTAGAAACGGTGGAAGCTGAGAGTGGGAGCAGAAAAAGAAAAAGGCGGTTCTCTAAAGGACTCCCATTTAAAGATGTCATCAACAAGGACTGCCAAAAGATTTTCATGGGTGTAAAGACGACACCAGTAACAGCAGCAAGCAGTGACAGGAAGCGCTGGTAGGGGCCGGGAGTTTCGGCTGCGGGAGCTGTGGGGGCTGAGGGGCGGGAGGGAGCTGCGCCCTCACCCCGGCCAGCCTGTGCACCACAGCGCCGAGCGGGCCGGGAGGGCCGGCTCCCAGACACACGCCTCGCTCGCTGCTCTCTGCAGACCGATGGCTGCGGTGAGGCCAGGAGCAGGATCCGGCAGCCGGAGCAGCTGAAGGGAGCGCAGCTGGCGGCTCTCGGCCCGGCCGGGCCCTGTGTGCTCTGCGGCGCCCAGGCTGCCTCGTCCGCAGCGTCTCGCCCTTGTCCTGAGAACAGGCGTGCTCATAAACCCCTACACCTCCGGGGGGCTCCAAACATTCCTAATTGTGACAATATTAAAAAAAAAAAAAAAAAAAAAAAAAAGTCCTCCTTCAAGACAGATTGGGAACAGTCAGAGCTGTTCCTAGACATACTGAACTATTAAAACGCTTTGGTATAATGTAAAACATTCTAGCTAGAAGCATCCATTTAATTATTCTATTGGGGAGCTGAGGCTCGGTTTAGGAAGATTCGTTTCTGGTTCAAGTCAAGCATAAAATAGTTGTTTTCTAAGTACATCACTTTTATTGTTAGCTTTTTTCCTCAAGAAAATTTCTAGAATTTTCTTCTATTTTTTTCCTCTCTTCTACAGTTCTCTAAAACACTGGATTACCAACTAAGGATTAAAAATCTCAAATATTTCCAGTAATTTAATGCAAAGTAGCCTAACTGTGGTAATATATAACAGAATTAAGCAATAGCACATAGAATTCAAATTTATGGGTCTTTCACAGGGTTGCTTTTTGTGAACAATGTTACCACATTGAATTCACCCTATTGAGTGCTCTTTTGCATGTCCTGCAGTCAACAAAGTTCTTCTGAAGGCATGTTAGCCCTTGCAGATCTCTTTTGAGTCACTCAGAGCTCTAAATCTGTCACAGTTCACCCATCACCAGTTAAAAGATAACTTAATCAACCCTCAGATAGTTCTCCAAACTTAGATAGAGAAAAATTACCAAAAATCTTATTCAACATACAGACTCAGAAGAATCTGGAAATCTGCTAACTGGAATGGAAAGTAAGTGTTTGTGTCAGCCTGCATGACGGAGAAATTCAGTGATTTGTGTACTATTCCCTAATTTGATAGTACTTAAAACAGTAAGCACTTTTTAAAATACCATACCACAATCCTGTGTTTGAACACCCACTTCTTTCCCAGACTTAATCTAGTCTGTTAAAAAAAAACGTAAAAATATTCTTGCTTCTGAGTTATAAAAATGAACAACTCAGATGCTGTGTTTATTATTTTTATTACTTTTTTTAAAAAACTAATTTTACATTTCAATGAGATTTTACCTCACTGAAGGCTGTGACCTATATTCCACCTATTTCAACATTATATCATTAAACGTGGGGCTAATGACAACAGCTTTGAGACAAGTTTTTCAGGCAAGATTAGTTAATTTTTGAGTGTTCTGCTTTCACGGGCAATGCACAGCCCTCTGGCAGGGATGGTGATCACCTGGCTCATTTCAGGTCAGCCTTGCGCAAGACCATGCCTGAAGGAGAAGTAGAATTCACCTCTGATCTTCTGGGCAGTGAGGATGCCCAGCTCCAGTCAAAGAATTGAGCAACGCCCTCAGTGTTTGCCCCAGTGTGCTCAGCTGAGCGTTTTCGTGACTCAGCCCCACTTTAAGGTCACCTAAGACCTAGGGGATCATGACTAAGCCCTGCTGCTCTTCTGGGTGCTTTTTCTGTTTCTGTCTGGGTAGATGATAAGGACAAATAAGTAGCAATAAGTAGGGTACAATCGGGACATGTTTGCAAAATACAGCTGAGTACAACTTTAAGACCAGCAACTGAATCACACAGAAGAAATTGTTACAGAATGAATTTCCACTTAACCTCTTCTTTTTTGCCCCTTTGTCATTCTTAATGCAGAGAGAAAAAAAAAAAAAAAAAAAAGATGACGTTCAGAAATGATCTATGAGGTCCATTTGTGAGGAAAAGATATTTTGGTAAAAAAGCTGTTGAGCAGCTTTTTGTTGACATTCCAGCCTGCAAAATATTTGAATAAACATTGCAATATTTTAGCATTGTTGAAAGCCCTTTGAATGTAAAAATAAATAAACTAGTGCAATATAAACCATTTTGATATTTTTAAAACAATTCTGTTGCTGAAACAAATACTGATGTATGAAACATTATTTGAAAGATGTCAACTTCACTGAAATGCCTGTTTCAAACAGGGGCAACCCTGTTTGATTTACACTCTCTGAACAGATTTTCTCTGCAAAACCTGCATGCTATTGCCTTCTGTTGCATTCTGCAGTCAAAACCTCTACAGTATCTATTAGTGTCTTACCCTTTCTAGAGTGCTCTGTAGTAAGTCAAAGTAAATGGGTAGGGAGAAATGGCCTTTAATATTTTACTGAGTCAACCTGGTTATAACCAGCCTCTTGTCACGCAGCCTTGGTTCTTGAAGTATGTTTCATTAATTCTTCAGTGTGTCCTGTGATATCCTTTCTGATCATCATAGGATAAAGTTCATTTCCTTCACACTTTTTTTGGAGCTCTTTGAGGTGGTTTTCATTTTTGTTTCCAGATGTACCAATAGTTTTGTACTTCTAAGCCAAATATGGTTTAAATTTCCCTTCTATTCAGGAAATGAACAAAATAATCCATGGCTATGCTCATGTAAAGCACATCATTTGTCTCCCAAGTGCTTGCAGTGGAGTCAGAAAAAGCAACTGAGCACTGGCTGTCCTTAACAATGAAACCTTCTAATTTCCAACCTAAGACCCATTACAGGGCTGGAGTCCATTCTGCAAAGCAACTTTAAGAAGTTTTTTCATTGTGCCAGGCATGTCAGTTTATTAAGTTAAAAGAAGCAGGTATATTTGAGGGAAGTGTTTTAGTGCTTCCTGCTCCTCATACATATTTTGTTCTGAAGCACAAAAGCAAACATAATTTCGTCTTGAAGTTTAAAGATTTGTTTGGTCCCAAATCATCAACATATCTGCACTCTTCAGACTGATTAGACACCCAGCTCCTGCTGTCTGTGGAAAGGAAGTGTCAGGAAGTGTCCTTTGGCTGCAGAGGGAGGGAAACCTCTGGGGAGGTTTAGGATGCGAGGGCCCAGCTGCCCTCAGCCCCCAGCATGAATCATCCTGCAGATGCTGCAGTCTCTCTAGCAGCAGACATTTGATGAGTTGCTTTCTAACCCAGTAACCTGGCAAACACTGTGTAACCTTTGTGAAACCCAGACAGTCTGGATCAGACCTGAACATTAGGCAAAACTTTTTATTTTTTTCTTTCACACATGTATATAAACACCTCATTCATAACTGGTCATTGTTTAGCTGAGCAGGAGGAATCCTAATGTTTCTAAAATATGAGCAAGCCGATATCTTAGAGAAATATATTCAAAGCTAGACATAGAATTACTCACTCTGTGAGACAATAAGCATGGTAGAAAATTCAAACACTGTTATATGCTGTCAAGTAAATGCAATTATTTTTCCTGTCATTCCTTGAGTGTGCGCTGTTCAGCAACTGTATACTCTATGCTCGCTGTTCAGCAACAAACTTACTGTTTTGGTGTTTGTACACTAGAAAAAGAGGTAGGAGATTTTTGTTTACACAGACAAACAATAAATTCTTGGGTTTTGGTCCAGTGATCTGAAGCCAAAATCACTAGAAATACATTGCTGCATGTTTCAGATTGACATGAGTACCCATGTATAGGGAAAAAAAGAAGTCCTTTCAAAGTCAACTACTTTTTGAAACAATAAAATCTAAACTACTGTGCCTGGCAGCACCAAAGCTGAAAATTTTTATTCTAATGGGTTGCACCATGACTTGGCCTAACACATTATCTGTGGACTACTGGTTGTCTGGGACAAATAGACAGATTACTCTGAACTGACTGCAGATCTGGCAGGTATCTTTTCTAGCACTTATGAGTTGCACTCAAGACATTTTGGTACATTATTAATATGAGAGTCTGACTTGAGAAACAGGGGTGCATTCAATTTCTTATTGACAAACAGCATCCATACCTTAAAAGATAGTAAATGAAGCAGGCAGTCACAAATATAAAAATTTTGCAGAATCCAGTGTCTGGTAGAAATTGCTTCTTGCTGCAGTATCAAAGTCTCTCTTTTCATGGATGCCTGGAATGGGGTGATTTGAGAAGTGCTTGGAAGCAGCTGAAGTTTCCACGATTTAAAACAGTTCAACACATTTCTTACCCTAATATAATTCTGGAAAAAAAAAAAAGAGGAAGAAGTAAAGAACGGGTAGGAGTTCAGGATGTAATCTCTAACAGCCAAAACTACTCTAAAAAACAGTAAACATTTAAACAGATGGGATTTAAACAGTTCTTTCATGGCTTTTATAGGCGTCAGATAGACAGCCAAAGCTAAACTTCTTGTAAGAGTAAAATTTATGTTTCAAGAAATAGAGATAATGAGCTAATAAAAAATTCTAGCTTCATATGGTATACTAATCAGTATGCTGTGTGTGGTTACAAGAGAAGAGCTTTTCTTGTGGATCACTGTATGGCATGTTGGCAATACCCTGAACCTCTAGCCTTCCACTTGTCCACTGGAACACAGAGTGGGCTCATATGCTAATCAGATAGAATGAGCCCAGTGCCCACTCCACACACAAGAGCATTTTCTAGTCCTTTTCCCTACACCTTTTTATGAGATTAGGTCTCATTCTGCTCCTAGATTATGGACCAAGCCATGTAATCAGCTTGTCTTAAAATTAACAAGCACACTTCACTTAAACCATTGTATTTCCCACACCTAAGTAATGGATAGGCCTTTAGGATAGCTGTACCCTGCTGTAGCATGGTTTTGGTGCCTGCTCTTGACTATAAATGTTAAATTCTGGTTATTCCTTATTACTAAAATGTCTGCTATCCTAATGATTGGTTTCTCTGACCTAACTTGGTTAGCTAGGTCAGAGAAAACAGACCAAAATTTTTCTCTGACAACTTTTATCAGATTACAAATATATAAAGAAACAAAATAATTATTATTTCTTTCTAAATTACCAGAATTTTTTTTTTATTACAGTATTTTAGCTTTGGACCCAATTTTATCTAATTTATGAAAGAGGAATTGGTATTAGGCACCTAACATGAAAAAAAACTTTCATGTACTTGCAAAATTTATACATCACTGAAGTAAAATATAATATCCAAACCAATAAAGTAAATATAAATTGTAATGTTTGGCTGCTTCTTATGCTTCTTTATGCTTCTGAATTCATAAATGAGATATATTTTAAAACACCACTACTTTCAAAACCTAAAAAGAAATCAAGTAATTTAAAAACATTCAGGCTTATGCAGTTTGTAGATTACAATAAAGGCAATCATAATCCAACATACTCAATATACTGGCTTAATTCATTTTTAGCCTCAGAAAACTCCCTTTAAAAAAAAATGGATGAAATGGTTTTGACCTTTAAAACATGAGGAATTGGCCATGCAAACCTTATTCAGGACTCCTCAAAATTGCAGTTGCATTCTGTGGGCCTTAGATAAATCAGTATCTTAAGTTTCTTATTTTAACTTAGCATATTTGATTTCTCCATTTAATCAGTCACCCTTTTAGAGACAGCTTATTAGAAGGACAGCTTAATTGATTATTTCAATCTTCTTTGCACATAAATTCTGTGTCAGATTGTTTTCTTTCAATCAGAGAAGTGGTAGGTATATTAGAGACACTCTGTCTGAATGTTAACTTAGGTTAATTGCACTCTGTACCAGACCTCGTTCTCTCTATCAGTTGAGTAATATTCATTTTCCTCACCTCCGGCCTGCATAGAGACACATGAATTTCCTGTGCAGTTGCAAATACATTGCATCTCTATCATTTTTGACAGGCTGCTTTCTCCACAGAGAGCATGTCTCAAACCACAGAAAACATCTGTCTGTTGAGGAATACTCTGCAATGAGGTATGTGAGTGCCTTGTAATTTCAGGTCCTTGTTGATACAGGGCATTTTTTCTCTAAAACCTTACTTGTAACATGATGTCGATTCTCTCAGACCACAGAAATGACTCTATGGACACCAGCAGCTTTTTCTTTTCACAATTAATTTCTTCCCTTGCATACACATTCCTCAAATAATGCACAGGACGTGCTCAGCTGCACTACATTTTTCCTGTGTATCATTCCTTCAGGTATCAGCAAGCACGAAAGTTAACATGAGTTTTGGGTATCTCTAACAAGATACATATCAGAAGGTCAAACTATTTTTGGCACCCCTTTTACTCACTACTCTTTTCATTATTATCCCTACTGGACAAGTCAAACACAGGATCAAATAGCAGCTTTTCTACTGCAATCTGCCACAGACCTGGCCATTTCCCAAAGACTCTAAAGATCCACAAAATTTCAGTACTCACCTGTGAACAAAAGTAAGATTTTACCAATTTCCCATGAAACATAAGTAATTTGAAACTTCTGTCTAGGATGTGTAACACTAGAAATTCCTAATTACTCTGCCTGTCAGTGGTGGTGTTCTTAGCAATTCCAGCATTCAGCAATACAGGGCTTGAAGGTAGATATGAATGAATTATTTTTGGCCCAAAGATGCTTTATAGCAGTACAGGGAAGCAGAAATGAAGAGCACACTCTGAGGTTCTTCAAGAACTATAGAGGAAACAGAAACCTTCCCAAGATTTGCTAAACATTATGTGGTTTTGCACTTAGATAAAGATACATTTGTGCTAACTGCTCCTGATCTTCAATTCTGTGTTATGCACACTGGAATAGACTCCACATAACTGAAAGTGCAATAGACATTTTTTTCTAACCATGATTGACTTTTATATGGCATAGTTGGTGGAAAAGTAAGTAGAAAGTTTAATTAAAACTGAGCTCAGTCATGTTGTACCTGCAACCTTTGAAATAAGCAGTGGGGCTGTTATCCACTTGCCTATCTGGTTTCTTTGGGGGTGTATATATATATATACATCCATGTATATACACGTGTGTGGATTTATATATGTGTGTGTGTGTGTGTGTGTGTGTGTGTGTGTGTGTACATATAGGAGTTTACTTGCTGCACTCATGTTCCCAGAGAATAATAGCAACCTGGAGAGGACACAGCATTAAAAATCATTTTCAAAATCAAATATGAGTAGTATTCAGTTCAAACAAAACCGATTCCCCAATTCAAACAGAGATTTAAGTGCATAGAAAATTTAATGAAGGTTAGATTTGCACTAATAGTCTGTTATTTTGCTTGAACCAAAGATATTTGGGTACTTTTAAGAGCCAAACATTAGCACTATTCAGTACATAAGCTACTGATTTCAGTGGGATCAAGGTTTGGCCTCTCATGGTCTATTTTGGAATTCTAATGTATTTATTGTTCGACTGCTTTGAAAAGTCTCATGGCAGTGAGCTGTTGCAAATGTAATAGTTTGATAATGAAAGGCCATTTTTTCCCCTCTATGCTGTAGAGTGATTGTACTTTTGGATATTGTGGAGTAGAAATTTTCTGCAAAAGAACTATATTAAAATTATGGAGGGAAGTTAATTAAAAGTCAGTTGTAAATGCTGAATGCAAACAGCACTGAGTCCTTACTTCATAACTCCATACACAAACAAAATACAACAAAAAGTGAAGGTAATCTACTGCTATTTTATCAGAAAGAACATATCTAAAAATGAGTTATGCACTTTTTTAATTCTTAATCCATAAAGACATACGGAGAGATGGCAGCAATAAAGTGACTTCAGGATATGGGAGTTATTATGTCTGTCTGTGCAAGCCTATCAAGGGACTAATATTTAAGGGTTTAGTATTAAAGCTCATATCTAAATATGAATTATTCCTGGGTTGTCAGACAATATTTAAGGCCTAGAAAAGAGTATACATCCATGTGTATCCTAGCTTGTTTATATGAGTTCTGCAGATTAATACATTTTTTGTCTGTGAGCGATTTTTTTGCAGGGTTTTGGGGTGGTTTTTTTAATCCTTTGTGGATAATGTGCTATTTCATTCTTCCAAGTTTTCTATTGAAGATATAAGTATATCTGCTCCTGACAAACTGTGTCTTGATATGTTTCTATTCTCAGTCATTTCCCCACACTTCCCTGGTGTGTACATTATCAGCATGGGAATTTGGGAATCTGAATCATTTATTTCAAATATTCTGCCCTCTGTGTGAGAGATTCTTGGTACAAGTAACTGAAATCATGCAGGAGTTCAAGGAGAACTAACAGTATTAAAAAATTGTCATGACCTTTCTTAGTATCCAGTTTTTAATGGTTATCTGTGATGTTCCTCCCAATCACACACACAAAAAAACCCATCTTTTATGAAATGAAATCTATCTGGGAAATATTCAAGTGCTATGGAGAACTGCAGCAATGTTGTTTTTGACTAAAAAACCATGCATTTTATGCAAAAAACATGGGGTACTCTATCAAGTGTGTTCTTGCCTACATCATATTCATTAAATTCCCTATGCAGCTGACATCAATCAACCATGATGAGACCGATATATGTTAAAGCTTAGTGTAGGTTGATGGCTTCTGATTACAAGCAGCCTCTCTGAAATTTGACTTCTAAGGGTCCTCTACAGCAGTAATGTGAAAAAGGAAAAGAGTTCACTTTGTCCAGCTAGAGGCCACTGAGTGAAACACACTTCATGTCTCAGAGTGAGAAGAATTTCACTGCTGTGAAAATTTGTTACAGCATGCTTTTAGAGAACATCTGTCCTAACTAATCCATCTTTGCTGGCAGACTGAGAAAATCTGATGAAATGCTTTGTGTGCATGATGGCCCTCTTCAATGATATGTAGCAAAAGGAAAGGGAATTCAGTGGACTTGTCAAAAAAGAGCCAAAATAGCTGTTGTGCTTTACAGTGCAGTAGGGATAGCTGCAAGTGTTTCTCATTTACATATATCATGAAGAAACTATGGCATGGTGGACAGGTCTTGAAACATAAGAGAAGGAGCTACTGGCATTAATGTGGTTTCAGGGCTTGAGTAACCTGTGCCTTTGCAACAGCTCCATTGTGTCAGCTGTGCTATTCTCACATTCCTTTTCTAAGGCAGGGGGTTTGTATTCCTCGGTCTAATCCCCTCTATTATTTGAAACCTAGCTAACTTGTTGTCATACTGGTGATTCAGGCAGGTTGACAATGTCACCCATTGCAGCTGGAACAGGTCTTATTTTAACTTATGTTCTGACAATATTCTTGCTAACGTATTAGAACTGTCAACAGAATTCCCACCCTCTCTGCAACTCAGCAATAGTGGGTGACAGAGCACAGACATAGATTCTTTGCATATTTTGACTAGATAGACAAGTAAATATGTTCTTGACACACAACATTGTCACCATTATAGTTCAAATAGGGAACTTAGAAGAAGAGCTCTTTTTTAATAATTCCTGAATGACAACACTTAGAGAATGAGGACATGAAGCTATATATTTAAACTTCCTGTCTATAAGTGCACTGAAAAAAAAAAAAAGTATTGAGTTGCTTTTGGAAGCAAATATTCCCCAGTCCTTGGACAGTAAAAGCGGGCCAGTGCATAGTTAGACCATTTATAGTTACTATCTCCATTTTCTCCTATTCGTCTTCTTGTGTATCTCTGCCTCTCACTGAAATGTTTTTCACAAAAGTGAGGGAGCTTACAGCTTTCAGATAAAGAAAAAATTACCAAGGGAGAAAAATGATGTGACTTTTTCCTCCTGAAAAAGTGTACTAAGTCTTAGTGTATGAGCCACCTATAAACATATAACTTTTAAGGGAGAAGAGGAAAGGGAAATGGAAATGGAAAGAGAAAGGAAAATTGAAAGATGGAAGAGGAAAGAGAGAAAAGGCACAAGACCTCAGACAACAATTAGAATTACCTTAGTGTGACTTGCATGACTTGCTCTAAGGTGCTGTAAGAGCTTTTCAAGTAATGTTTCTCCAATAACCAGCAATGTACTGCAGAATCCTGGTAACATTTGGTAAAAATCAGAGAGAAAACATCTCAGTAAATGCACTTTTTAATGATGATCGCAAAGACTCCCTAAACATTGTGTTATGTTTCCTCATAATTTTTAATACAGACAAAATATGTGAGAAAAGAATTTGAGCAAGAATGAAAATAAAGGAGAAGCAGAGTGCAGAAGCCTCCTGATTAGCTGTAATCCCGAGATAAATTACAGATGTTTATGCAGGAGGTCAGTCACTACTGTACCAGAGAAGATATAAATATCTGGTTAGTCAAGCATAGCAATTGTCCTCTGAACACTTTGCGGTAGATGAAATTCACCGTTTGATAAAACTGTTTACTTAAATTCACTCAGTAGGAATAGACAAAATTTAAGTGAGGCTATATCTCACAAGGGCATAATCTATGGAAATGTATGTCACGTCCCATGAATACTAAGCAAATTCATTACAAACAGCAGTATTTCCTAAGAATCCGAAGTGATGGAACCTTTAAATTAAATTGTATCTCTTGATTTGACATTGTACTCATGTTCATCATCTCATTCTTTTTTTTTTTTTTTTTCCTTTTTTTAAGTCACCAAACCCAAGAGCTTGTCAAGATATGAAAGCACATTTGAACAGCTTGGCCCAAGAGCTAAACAGGGGGAAAGAGACAAAGGAGTCATTCTTCACATCTTGGAGCATCAAATTCTTTTTTGTAAAAAACACAGTGAAAAAGACCCTGGGATTAAGAAATACAGAACTAGATACCCATGCTAGGGCAATAGAAAGGACTAAAGGACAAAAAAAAGCAACCCAATAAAGTATTTCCCTCATCCGACAAAAAAGTGGTTTTTCCTTCAGATAAATTAGCAGCCAGAAAACAGAAAACTTAGGCAACTGACACATGACTTGTTTCATTTCTTCAGTATTATCATCGAGTCATCAGAGAAACTACAAATGATTGTTTTTACTACTGTCTCAGTATTATACAAAACCTTACCCACCTTCATCTATTAGGGTACCAGTTTGGGAAGACAGGCATCTGCCAGGGCAAGCTGGAGTTTCCTTTGGAATGGAGACCACCCCCACCCCCACCCTCCCTCTTTTTCCAATTATAAATGTGCAGTTAGACGCTTTCAGGCAAAGATTTGAGGATAGAATTAGCAAGTCTTTACTAGTATGTATAACAAAGCAAACAACAACAGCTACAGCATTAATAACAAAAGTACCAAGTTTGGTCTCCATGCCCCTGCAGGATTGTCAGAGCACCAAGCTGGAAACAGTGGAAAAGTCCTGGGCTGGTAGCTGAATGGCAGGATATTCCTGGCTAGCAGGGGCAGGGTGTCCTGGCAGGCAGGAGGTGCAGGGTCACACTGTGGCCATAAAAGAACAGTGCTGAAGAAGTCAGGACGGCATGGCAGGGCTGGCCCTGCTCCAGCAGGGCAGGCAGAGGAGTTCAGAGTTCCAGGGCAGGTGAGCAGATGATGGCAGACCTCCCAGGACTGGATCCCTCCGGTGAAAGTGAACTCCTCCTGCAGCAAGCAGCAGCCCAGTCATCCTCTCTCCCGCGAAAAACAATGCTGAATCTGCCTCAAACTCCTTCTTTTACCTGGCCATAAACTCGAGTTATCTTCCTCTCCAAGGTTTGGCCACCTCTTTGTTTTGGTCAAGTACTCTAAAGTACCAACACTTAATGTCCTCAGTAATTTACAGGGAAAATAATTCTTTTGAATTAAAAAAAGGAACAAACGTAACCCCCAACAATTAGTGACTGTCTCTTTGTGATATTGTCTTTCAAACAGTGCATTTCACTACGTGCATGACTTGCTTTTACAGTGCTCAAAATCTATAAACAGTCACCAAAAGGTAAAGGGTCCTCATTCTGCATGGCTGACAGTTCTGAGTTTACATTCTCATATTTCCAGCAGACTAATAAGAAAAGTCAATATCAACACTTTTATCTTAATAGGAAACATGCATATGGACATCTCGAGTGTCTTACACCTTTTTGAATATTACAGCCATCTGAAATACGTACTTTCAAGGAAAAAGTTCTTCTGCATCCAGCAGAATTATTGAAAAAAACTTTCACTGACAGTAAATGGCAGCCTTTATCACTATAATTGTATTTAATTATATCAGTAAATCTTTATATAGATTTCAATATTTACCCCAGTGAATACCTTCTTATCTTCATTTCTCTGTCAAAAATTAGTTTGATTGCTGCATTAAAAGTGTGGGTTTATTATCTCAATCAGTGCATAAGCACATTTTAAAGCAGAGCATCTCAATTCAGTATATGTAAATTAGAATTACTAAGGGAATCAGAGAAATTTTGTTGCCATTGTTGATGACAAGAGATATTGATGATTTTTAGCTGGTCAAAAATTAATCACAGCATTCTTATTAACCAGCAGGTCAAAGTGCATACACTTTGCATTTTTAGCATTTGAAACAGTTCTGTAAGTATTCTTCTTCTATCCAATTTTTCATATATGAAAAGCCTGAGATAATACTTGACTTTCTTTTAGTAAATGTACTTACATTTCTCACAAATGTTTCAGTATGTGTGTAACACACACAAAATTATTAACATGGTTGAGTTAAATTTCTTTGGAAATGAAAAGGAGTCATTAAAGAACAATTTTTTAATTTTGGTTTTCATTTAGCCCTCTTACAGACATGGTATCTTCCTTTTTTCACCTAACTCCCTGTGCAGTGCAGATACACAAAAGAGCACTATTTGTCATATCAAATCAGCCCCAAGGTCCACCTAAACAGCGTATGTATCCTGTTGGTGATGACTAATATTAGATGCAATAGAGAAAGTTAAGGACAAAGCTGAATAAACTATCCCTTAATCTCTCTTAATAGAGACTGACTAAAATCTTGATGATCTCTTTCAAAGTTTTGTCACCACTTTGAGGTCACTCTATGGTTCAAATAATTCATTGTCTCTTCAGAGTAAAAAAATACAAAATCATGAAAAATGTCAGTATATTTCATACTATGGGGAGATGTCAATTGAACAAACACAAGGTTTCCAATGTGTTCGGTGCAGCCAACACCTGCATTCTCCTGAGTTTGCCTTGTACCCTTCAAACACTCATGCTCATGTACTTTTGATGTGTTTTACTCTGCTACATCTTCACAGAAGAACTAATGGAATAAAAGGTGTTCAGTGCCTCATGTGACCTTTCCCTTTTGCTGTAGAAGGACTGCAGTAAACACATATTTACAGGAAGTAGGTAATGCAGTAGCAGAGCTGGGATATGTCACTGCAAGTAGAACTCTCTTCATAAAATTACTTCTCACTTTCCATTGCCCTGTGAAATGCTGCTTCAACACAGACTCTTTCTCATCAGGACTTCTCTTCTGTGGATGTGTTCTGTTCAACATGCTTTCTCAGTTTGGGCAGATGTGTGTTTTTGGCAACACTATTCATCTGTTGAAGTCCCTACATGTGGCACTGTCTGGGCTGCCTGTGCCTAACTCTGCACATAAGCTTGGATCTCTGTTGCTGGCAGAGGAAAATCTCCTTTTGGTCATATAAAGAAAGCAAAGCAAATCTTAATAGACTTAGCTGCTATTCATTTTGCATTGGCTTTTTTTTAAAGGTCTCATCCAATACCTATGTAAATCAAAAGCAATTTTTCTTCTTTGGTTATCAATAAGCATCTGGGTAAGTGCCCAATATATCTGTTCATCTTTTCTCAAAACTGTTAATTACTGTATCACAGAGAATTGAAAGCACTTAGAAACATTTTTTATAGTGCTTTATCGTTACTATCTACAGGAACGCTGCAGTGTACTTGACATGGCTTGAATAGAATGGATGGTAGAGAAGATGTTCAGCAAACCTTAGATTACTCACACCATTTCAGACAGCAAATATTCATATTCATTAAAAGAAAAATAAAGTAAAGGCACATCAATCTGATATAAGGTTTTTTAGCATTTAACATCTGGAGACATTCCAACAGTTGCATTGGCATGATTGTTGCCCATTCAAAGAAGCTGAACCTTTGAAATAGATTTTGGTCTACAATTCAGTCACAATAAGAAAAATATTTGGAAAGTTTTGATTGACAGAAGATGGCAAAGATTACTGTTTGACCAGTGACAACTATATCAACACCTTTAAAAAGTAAGCATTAAGTATCGATCAAGACTGTGATGGCAGAAAAATGTAGTATGAACAGAAGTATTAAAATTTAACTGAAAACCAGTTATATCCTCTCTTTAAAATATTTTGTGCATGCTACTCCTGAAAAGGTGCTGAAGAAGAAAATTTTCTTCTGTAGAAGAGAATTCCACAGGCACTTTTTTCAGAATAGAAGTAGCTTTTTTTTTTTCAATTAAAATCCAGGAGGATTTTAATTGAAAAAAAAGACCCAGAAGACCTGAGGAAGAAATAGGTGAAAAATGAGATTAGTTGAAATATTTCTCAAATTAGTTCATTATTTTCATTATATTATTAATTAACACATGATAGTACCTTGAAGGGATGCAGGAGAGCTAGACAGTAAGGCAAGTATCCCTATGTAAGGTGTCCCATAATGAGAGAAAAAGACCTCTGAATCTTACTTTTATCCTTCCTTCTGAAATAGGAGCTCCCCCATTTTCAAAGAAACTCAACAAATATCAGGTATTTATGGAGCCACAACTATCTCCCAAAAGTTCTTATTGATTTTTCCATATTTCTGTAGGCAAAATAATTGACTGTTCTTGTGGATCTTATGACTGTTATCTTCCTTCTCTTCCTCGACTGTCATGTCATCTTGAAATTTAACCAGAATTTGACCTTAAGTTTGTCAGCTCACTAGCCTCTGATATTTTTCTTCTCATTTAATAAACTCAATTTCAGAAGGTAAGGAAAGAACATACCTATTTCAAATCTCAGGCATTTACCAGCAGCCTTCTTTGTTTGTTAGGTAAGAGGAAATATCTCTGACACGTGTAGGACTCTTGACAATTTTTGAACTGAAAGCAACTTGACACTTGATTATATAAAAAGCAAAATAAAAGAACATTGTTACAGCCCAATGTCACTGGCTGTAATGTTTCCCTGAAATGAGTAAGAACAATGGCTGGGTGCAAAATCTATTTACACAAAATGACAACTATCTCACCAGTGCACGAACTAAGTTAGTGCCACAGCAGATTAGCCAGGGAGAGTGGATTGATGTTTGAAATGAACTCCAAGTTTCTTCTCCAGTTCACCTAAAAACAGCAAGAAAATAAGTAGTATGATGCGGTGTTTACTGCCAGAATAATCCTGAAGCTTCTTCTCATTATTATATCCTTACACTAATGGTTGTATTGGGCTTTAGCAGTAATGGAGTTGAAATTTCAAAATAAACTAAAGGGAGCACAAGTGTTGCTACTGAAACAGTGAAATGGCCATCATTTGCTCACTTTGTACCACAAACCTGTTTCTGCTGAGTGAAATCCTTGAACCAAATTGTGATTATACATAATGTTGTCTGAAGGCTTTTGGCACATAGTGCTTTTTAACTGTTTTTATTGTCAGTGTGCTAAAAAGTCCTACACAGCAACTCATGTACACAAAATTTCAAGAGGGTCTTAAATGTCTCTTATATTGAAAATATTAGCTATTACTCATAGATCACAACAGTTCCTCTTAGGTTAATCATTTCCTAGTCAACAATATCCTGTTGGTTTATACAGGAAGCCATAAAAATTTCCACTGAAGAGGTTTTCCCTTAAGAAACACGAGTACCAGAACAGCAGATGAAAGGCAAGAATTGGATTCAGTAATACTGAATTTGAAAGAATTTTCAATCTAACAAGCACTTCAACTAAATACTTGAACAAACATTTGAACAAGATCCATACCCTACCTGACAGGGGCTTCCAAATATTTCACGGAAACAGCAGAACTGCAAGTAAAATCTAACGTATCTTTGAAGCTGGTTCTACTTGGAGGACAGACTGGACTTGCAGAGCCCCCTCCCAACCCTGGCTGGCCTGTGATATCACATATCTGTTGCTTTGATCAATGAATGTCAGCTGAGAAACCAGACATCTAATTTCTAAACCCCTGAAGAATCCTTGTTTGCAAAGAGGCCTACTGCCACAGGGGAAAGGCTTACTGGTCAGAGGAAGAGGATTTACTTTTTCCTTCCAGGGCACCAATGGCACCAGACAGTCCAGGCAGAAACACATAAGAGAGGAGCAAAGTGATATCTGAGCCATTTGTTTTTCTTCCAGGACATCCAAGTATAACTTCTACCAACACTACTGAGATCTTAACAAGTACTTCTTCTCCTATATGCTAACACAGGTATTCTCTACACAGGTTTATGTTTTACCTGAGAGCAGTAGCTCCAGAAAAAATTTTCAGGAGATATTTGCTTTTACAATTCTTAATATTTTCTCAAAACACTCTGATCACTATCTCTGAGTTCCATCACACCCTCAAAGGGAAGTGAGTGCCCAAGATTCAGAGATGCTCATTGTTAAAAGGAGCAACAAATGTCAGTGGATCTGCAAAAGCTTACAGAGTTTATTAGTAAGTAACACACTTATCATAGAAATTGGTATAACTTAGACCCTGGCCTCTTATATTAGCATATGGCAATGGGTTTTGGATAAAGAGGTAGGGCAAAATGGAAGAGGGAAAGAGAAAAATAATTCAAAGAAGAGGAAGAGAAAGAAAGGAAGAAATATCAATTCAGCTGAGGGGGTATCCAGAGTACTGAGCTGTACACATGCCTGGGCTTTTTGTGGGTGCCTTTTTATACACAAGATTTTACCATCCTAGAGATATTTTCTTGCTTTGCATGCAAATAATTTACCATAAGCAGTTCATTATTCTAGACCTGTATGGAAATAGTTCATAAGGCTTTGGGAGACTTTAGAGGCTTTGATCCTCCTTAAGTGTGTCAGCCTGTGCTCAACAGCCTATTGACCTTCTTGACCTCATTCCTTCACTTGCACTGTATGTGTTCTGCTTTTGACCAGGATCCAGAACAAGGATATTGGTCCCACAAAAATGCTGCCCTACATCCATATTAGCCCTTTCTCCAGCCACATCCTGTTCTTTCTCACAAAGAGTTATTACCAACAATTCTTGCGTGGCTCCACCTCTGTCTGGCTATTGATGTTTGAGACAGACACTTTACCCCCCCCATTAACTTCAGTCTTCTACACAAGAACAGTTACCAGCTATATTAAAAAAATGTTTTCTAACAAACAGAAAATTTTTACTTAACCGCCTCTTGTGAGGATGGGTCTTGGTAGCTCAGGCCAACATTTGGTTGAAGTATATCCTTCTGCACTGGGAGTAGGTGAAGAACAACTACCTAAAGTCTGAATGACTACAATCATGATTACTGTTCATTCTCTAAGGACAGCAAGCTGACAAATATATCATGTTACACAAAACTGTAGCAAGAGCTTTATTAGACAGTTCTGCACAGGAGACAGGATGTATGAACTCTTAAATTAATGCTTAAGTTGTGAAAATGCTGCTAAAATAGATGACATCAAACTACATTAGAAAACAGCTTAAATATTTCTCTTTTTTCAATTGCCATGTTTGTGTGATATCAAGAGGATTGGTGTTGGTCTGGAAAAAAAAGTAGAAGGGAGTGGAACAAAAGAGTATTAGAGAGATCAGAAGTTTTGTGGAAGACCAAAGAAGTTGTAACAGGTAGATGTTGACTTTGTGAGGTAATGTCCTTTTGGAAGGCTTGTATTTCTTCAGCTTTTCCTGGTTTCATGACTAAGTGTAAAATTTTGTCTCTCTTTCATGAGTAAAGCAGCATATTAGAATTCATAACACTTCATATATTTTTCAGATTATTTCAGTCAATAAAATGAGATTTCTTTCACCCAGAAAAAAATGCATAGCATCCTACATATGGCAATGCTGAAAAGATTTTAAATTCTGACTCTTTAGGGACAATTTAAAGTCTATTTTCTTTCTACTGACTGTTCAGTGGGTTGGGGTTTCTTTCATTATTACTCTGTCTACATGTTTATTACACACTCCCCCTCTTTTTCTGAAAACTCTGATTGCCTTCAGCTGCTTTTTTGGTTCTCTGTATCACTTTAGTATCTCTTTAGGATTTCTGCCCATTCTTCTCTCTTTTTTCTTTGAGATAGACTTGATTCTCCTCTCTGCATTTTCCTTTTTTAAATCCTCTGTTTTTCCCTCTGTTTTCTTTCATTATATATTCTTTCCCTGTCATATGCTTACTTTACTAACACAGAAGAAAGTAATGACTCATTTATGGCTGCTGTGTCTTATAGAGTTGGGATGAGAGGTTCTGTGGTGGATTCAGGAGTTGCTACTCTCATAGAAACTACTCCCCCAGGTACAAGATCCTTTCTATGTACCCTGGGATTACCACAGGAGTCTCTTCAGGAAGTCCTTGCACAGAGGAAAAATGCCAGAGGTATAGAGCATTTTGTCTGTATATCTCTAACAACCACCATTTGAGTCAATGGTATTTGGAGTAATAAGCAATAAAAATTTCACATCGTCTATTCCCAACATGAAAAATGCCCGTGCTATCTGAAAGTATAAAGAGATAGCACAGAAAACAGCAACAGCTCAAATGCCAAAAGCCCTGTCTTCAAA
Source organism: Sylvia atricapilla (assembly GCF_009819655.1). Classification (NCBI taxonomy): domain Eukaryota; kingdom Metazoa; phylum Chordata; class Aves; order Passeriformes; family Sylviidae; genus Sylvia; species Sylvia atricapilla. The sequence goes on from NC_089174.1 coordinate 28,591,075, forward strand.
CAGCTCTTTCCTGCTGCTTCTCTAAAGTATGTTCCAGAGCAGAGTTGAGGGAAAGATTTGGTCACTGTTTCTCCAGCCACCAGGAGCTTTGTTGTTAACAACTATGAGCTTTAGCAAAACAAGTATTTCTGCTATTGATTTCCTTGTTCCTATCAGCAAATAACACATATGACAACAATTTGGATCCAGTCCTCTATTTGCCCCATCATCTTTATGCATTTCATTCTATCATTTTTGCTAATCATTGGTAGAATGAAGATACAGTAGAAGTCAGTGCTTCCAGAGATCAAATTTTCCATTGTTCTTTGAATAAGAGATTGCATTTGAGTACTGAGGTTTGCATAAGAATCAGTCCCTTTCTTTGTATCAAGTCAGCTATTTTCAGCTCAGAGTATCAATCTTTGATTTCTTGGTTGTAACTATGGCAATAAGATTAGATGGTATTCAGTAAAATTCATTTTGCAAATTAGCATGGGGGAGTGCACATGACTGTGATAAGAGAAAAAACGTTGTGGAATGAGATTGAAATTAAATCGGAACTCAGAATACTCCTCAAAATAATGATTCTCAAACTCATCCAGCACCATCTGGTAGTTTGTGAATGATTTACAGTTAGCCACAATAAACATGATGGGATCAATGGGCCTGATGGGGGTTGTATTTCTTACTCAAAGCCATTTTAAAAAGGCATTTTAACCCCATTTTGGGTGGATGCTGAATTCTTTGATCTGGGACTTTTGTAACAGTAGCAGTCAAATCAATTTCAAACACTTTCATTACAGCACAAATCTACAAAGCTCGTTATGGTCTGAGAATAAAAAAATAGAAGAAATACAGAAGTTGTCCTCTAGGCCTCAGGCCATGTTATAATGAGAGTAAGAATGAGCAGTAGTAGACACTATTTTGAGTTCTGCCTCTGTATTTCTGCTGCATGGTACAGTCTTGTCAGTTCACCAGAACAGCAGACCTTAATTTGCACACACTAAAGATAGCTTCCTGAAGTTTTGAATCATTTTCAACAAATCTTGGGTTTAATCATATTTCTTTTCTAATGAGTCTCCTGTCAATACCTAGCCTTTGCTGTTCTTAATTATATATGGCATCAAAGTCAGAAGGAAGGCAGCTTTAGATATGTTTTTTTTCCAGAAGTTTATCCAACATCTTTTTTATTATTATTGGTCTTTTTCGCAAGGAAACTGCTACCTTAATAAGAAAAGCATTGGAAAAAAACCATATTTTCAGGGAGCATTTTACTAACTTGTTTTTTCATTGGTTTGCTGAAAGATCATATGATCTTTATACATCTGATATTGAATTGATATTGATAGGTTTCTTTCAATCTATATTAAGAAAATACCAAATTTCCAAAAGGAAGTGGCATTTTATTTTACTGTTCCTTCTTCTTCTTCTTCAGAATACAGTTGTTTACAGCTTTTCTTGAATGTAAGCTGACATCTTAAAAGGCTGGCAGCAATCAACCCTGCAGCCCTGCACAGCAAGAGAGTAACATTGCATGAAATTTCATCTCCCAACAGAAGTTAAACTCAAACAATGTCCTTCCATGTTGCATAAGGCCTGTACTAGCTCTCCATGAAGTGAGTCGTCCTCATAGAAAATAACACATGTTCAAACTGCATAATTACAACGGGCAAAATAGAATTTTGCCTTTATGAATAATAAATATGCAGCAGCTCAAGATTCACAGTCTGTCCTGGTCACGCTACCAAATTGCATGGCCAGCATCCAGGATCGTGGGTAACAAAACCTTCTCTGGAAGAGGAGGGAAAACAACTTTCCTAGATTATAGATTATGTAGACCAATGCAGGACTATTACCTCTGTCATCTTCAGGAAAGGTCATCTTCAAGTATTTTCTCAGTGCTCACTCCCGAAGTAGCAAAGGTCTTGGAAAGACCAGTCAGCGCCTTTCAGGATAAAGCCATTACTTCCCAGTTGACCATTCTGGGCATTTCCAAAGTAAATGAGTGCTCAGCTATGTTTGCTACTGTTTCTTTTCTAATACCCTCCTCCAAAGTTATTTAATTGCAAGACCTCATTTAAAGCCAGAAACAGGGACATTAATTCAGTAAACATCATCCATTATCAAAATTCCTTTTTTTTTTCTTCTCAAGTGAAAACAAAAGCTATTTGGGTGGAAATTTACTTGCTCTCACTATCGGTTATCTGAATAATGGTTTACTATTCCAAATGAAAATAAATGGATGTTTGCATAAAAAAAGATCATAATCCATTTCCTTGCTAGCAATATGTATTCCAGTTGGTGGTATATAAAGCACCACTTGCTCTGTGGCTCAGAAATTATTGTGTTTTTTAAAAATTGTCCTTTCTGCAGGATAAAAGAGCTTCTAGAAGCACAGACAAGAACTTTCTGTCGCAGTGTTAAACCATCCATGCTTTTACATCACAGGATTCAGCAGTATGCTCAGTTTGCTGTGAATTTCTGAAACGCATCACACCATGGCACAAATCATCTTATAGAGGGTATACATTCAGACCAGTGAGCAAAGTGCAATAGGAAAAAAGAATGATAGTGCACATACGAGATTCCTAAAATCCATCTAATATGCGGTTCTCAGTAAAGAGTTTAAATGAAGCAAAACAGTCGGAAAACTGAAATCAAATACTGTAACTGAGGAGGCAGCATGACATCCATGCTAATTTCAAGAGCAAAAGGTGAAAAGATCAGTCAGGTAGGCCTGTGAGGGCTGTTCTCTTCCCATATAGGAAGAATATCAGTTGAGGACACAGCTTGTCAGGCAGAGGGCTGGGTGAGAAGGTGTGGAACCAGACGGTTTAACACATGCCAAAGTGTTGTTCAACTCTTAGCATTTATTATAAAAAAACAGATAGTCCTCCAAGGTTTAGCTTATGCCAGTTAGAAGGAGCACTCATAGGACAGGTGGGAACCAGTTAAGGACCAGTTAAGCTTTTTAAGAATAACCAGAAGGAGTATCTACTGCTACATTCATATGCAATGGAGAGGTTTTCCTTGGATTTTAGCCCTAAATCTAATTCCATATTCAGGTGCAGGAAGTGTGGCATAAAGGCATTTTATGGGTAGCACAACTCCCTGAGTAACTTATAGCAGCTGCCCAATAAATTTATTTTATTTACTTTTCCAAGCACCTGCACTTTTCCATGCAGGCCCTCCAGTTCTCCCTGTTCCAAGACAAAGAGGACAGCCTGATTTGTTTCTTTATCTGGGTTGAATAAGATGATCTGGGTTGCATGTATGCCATGAGCACTGGGAAATTGCTGACAGTCCAGTCAGAGGAGGTGAGACAACAAAAGTTTGCTCAAAAACCTATCCTGCCTGTCGTGGGAAAAGTTGCAAATCATGTGTATAAATAAAGGGAAAAGAAGACCACCTTAAAAGAAGAACTAGTTTTCAGGCATTAAACCGACCTGCAAACCTGCCTATAACATCTCTTTCCTGTCTTAGCCAATCAAGGCAATCCAGTCTTGAAATGCTATGGGACAATGAAATATATCAACAGCCTTTGTAATTGCTGACTGTGTTTCTGCTTTTAATTTGTGAATGCACTAACTGTGTTTCATAATGCCTGCCTCTGATAGCAGGAAATGCCTGAGTGTAACCAGAACCTGTGGATAAAGTTTGCTGTCCTCTTGTCCTTCACATACTGAGGACAATGCAGAAAATGAGTCATTATTTAGCTGACGATGTAGATCAGAAGTAGCTGATATTTATCTCTGATTAGAAAAGCATCACTATAATTCTTGTTACCTGAGCAACTTAAAACCTTTTCTTTAATCTGAGAGAAAGTGAGTTCTACTGTTGTACTGAGTGGAGGATATTTTTAGAGTTACTGAGTACTGTAGGGTCAGAATTTCCACCTGAAACATGCAGAATCTTTCCTGTTCTTGTGGACTAGATTGTTTTGTTTCTCTGTAGACTGTCCATCCTACTCTTTATACAATTCTTATACAATGAAAGAAATATGTGGGGGCACAGATATTGCCCCATTCTCTGTGCAGGAAGCTAACCTGCACACTTTCAACTCCTTTAAGTGGTTATTTCCAGGGTTTTAAGGCGCTATATGTTTGCGCCTTTAGTGCAGTTATGAACATCACCTGCTGAAAAAGATTTATGTAACATTACATTTTGAATTTGTTGGGAACTGAGTGGAAAGGTACAAAGGACAGTAAAAATGTCTAGATTAAAAGGAAAAAAATGCAGTAATTCTGATAAATTTTTGGTGTGGGTGAGATATTGAATTATTTTTAGCCCTTTGAATCAAGCCACAAGGAAAATTATGCAATATATTCTTTTTTGTAGGGTTTATATATTTGCTATTTATCATCAGTAGCGGTTTATTTGTCAGCAATAGAATATTCAACTAAAACAGTGAGATCCATCATCTTTTTTGATATAGCTGATACAAGGAAAATTGGTTATCTTTATCACAAAGAAACACAGGTTAATCATATGTATAATTCTTTTCTGCAGAGTCATATGGTTGTTCACCAGACTCATGAGGAAAAGAGAGATTAGATCAGCTTAATTATGCTCCACTTGTGCTTTGTAATACTAAGGGAACAGTGTTTGATTCACAGGCATGGAGAGTACACCTTCACAGACAAATCCATACCTGGAGCAGGAGGCTTTGCTTGGAGTCTACATGGCTTCTTCTTGATAAATAAGAACAACTTCTCCATTGAGGATGGAAAAAAATGTATTGAAAGGGAAATGATCTTCTAAACAAGGACTTTGAAGAGTGAAAATCCACAAGCAAGCATTGTGGAGAATTCATTGCTTATTCTTTACAGTTAAGAATGTAGAGCAAAAACTGCACTTTAACCACAATGCCCTAAACTCTTTACTAATGCAATGCTTCTACTGCTGTGACTCATTCTCAGCTTCTCACACTCTAATGATTATTAAATATATGGGTACAGTGGCTGGAACTGGAAATCTTTGCAATTTGGGAGCCATCCATGGGTCATCATGCTCAGAGAGCAACAAAAAGTAGGACCCATCCTGAGGCCAATGCCATAACTCTGCTGTCAGAGATCACATCTGTTATTACAGCAGATCTGGTACAAGTGCTCCAAATCCCCACACAATAACAAAAATCTCCTTTCTGAATACATATTACGGTGCAATCAATTCCTGTAGGAGATGCAGCACTTTAGTGTGAAGATTTCCTCATTCAATCTTTGCTTGTTTTTTCTGAGCCAGTGGAGCTGCTCTTCACTGCAGAGTGTTCCTACTGTGCCCTTTCCTGATGTAAATCACATTACACTCAGCTCCCCTCCCTGCTTGCTTGCCAAACCAACAGGAAGGCTCACACTTAATTTACAGGTATCTGCATTTGTTGACTTGTGCTATTAAGCATGTTGTCTGGCTGTTTTACTAATTGAGAGTGCAAGAAAATGAGATTGAGGAAGAAAGAAGAATGAGCTACCAAGCACAAACTGAGAAATCTCTGTCACCGACTTTCTGGAAACTTGTGGTAATTCACATGTTGTAACTCAAATGCCTGACTGCTTGATAGAAATTGGCTAATGTGTTCAGAGCTGCCAGTAAGTAGTGAGAGAATGCCAGGAGAGTAAAAAGGCAATAGGCCCTGTTTCCCTAGTGAAAGCAGCAGGGAACAAAATAGCATTAAAATAAAAACTACAACAACAACAACAACTAGAACAAAAAAGTTGTCATGGAGACTTTTCCTCAGAAAACTTTTCGCTTCTTTAGCATTGCAGTCCATCACTGGTCACAAGGCCCATGTGCCACCTAAATCCCACATAATTTTAGCGGAGGATTAAGTGCAGCTCGAGAGGGATGGATTTTTATTGCTCATGCTCTCTGCTCAGGCAAGCATTTCATTCTGGTTGAGCGACACTTGGTAACAGGTTGAACACACAGGACATCGTTCAGTTGTCACTAGAAGGAAAAACAAATTGCAGATACAGAAATTAGTTTTCATAGAGCTTGTTGATGCTGGGATTCCTGCTGCTAGTTTGTCCTACCTCTAATTGTCACAGACAGGGTAAGGTTGTATGAGCAATGTGCCTTACCAGGAAGTGCTAGATACATGTAGAAACAGTCATTAGACAGCTGCCCAGAAAAGAAGATAATTTTCTCAAAACAGAATAAGTTCAAAAGAAAACAACAGAGGAAAAAAAAATTTAAGCTACATTACATTAGCATGTATGTAATGCTGAAGAAGATCAGTAATATGTTTTATTATGGGAGTTCTCATAAGGAGCATTGTGCTGTTTTTCTATATTGCAGCTTAGACATTGTCCAAATGTAATGAATATTGGTTTTGATGAATAAAATATAGTGTCAACTGAAGGGAAAGACTAGAGTTTAAGCTTCTTAATCTAAGCTAAAGCAAAGCTATATCTGAATCCAAAAAGTTCCTATTTGAAACATTTTTTAATTCTGATTTATTGACTGACTTCTCCTCAAAAACCTTAAAATTTCACTAATTTATTCACAAATCATCTGAATTTTGCAGAAAAACAAATCACCTTTCTTTTGTTTGGAAGCCATTCTGTCTGCATTTCCCTAGGCAGTTTCTAGGGAGACAAGACTGAAATTCTGCACAATGCACCCCATTTTACTAGTGCAAGTTATGACCAGGGGTTGTGCTCCTCTGTCTCTTATAAAAACTACATACTTGAAGGAGATATTCCAGACATTAATTCCTTTTTTCTCCCTCTTCTTGAAATGCTTAGCTAAAGAACTGGCCCAAACACAGCAAAAAGGAAAAAAACTAGTTGATTATGGAAGATGTAGACACACGGAGGTAAATAGTATTGGTTTAGACAATTAGTGCACACAGAGTAGCAGACTGCACACAAAAATGTTTTTATTTACAGATAAAAAACATTATCTGTGGAAATTATCAAAGTGCATACTAACACAGATACACTGTTCATCTGACTATGAACCAAAAAAAAAAAACAAAAAAAAAACTAATTCTTTTTTTCTTACCTGTAAATATTGCTGATTTTTTTTTTTGTTTCACCCAACGCACCATATAAAGAGATTCAGAACACTAGAAAAGGCTTTGAACAGCCTTATTTAAGTTTACCATGATATTAGAGGACAGTTAGACCTCCAAAAGTCCCCTCTCATCCATATTACCCTACAATAAAAATAATTTTAATTTATTAAAAAATTACAAGCATGAGAAACACTCCCTCCCAAACACTGGCAGCAGCTGGTGGAAGGCATCACAAGTAGGCCAGCATGATACATAATATTTTTGCAACACTTCATTCTGCACAGCTGAAATTAAATATGTCTGCAAGACTTTTCAGCATTTGAAGTTTTCATGACAAGAACATGGTTATGCCTTGCCTTGCTTTTTTTGGGACTTTCAAAAGCACGTATAAAAGTTTCCCATTAACAAGTGCAGAGATCTTGAATTTCTTTTGTTTTGTGCACAAACCTGGACACAATTTATCAATGTAAAAATGATTATTCAATATAGAGGAGAAGCTAACTCCCTATGTAGTTATTCACAGAAGAGACTGTATTTCCTAGCTATGTCTCTTGGGAAAATGAATGATGCATGAAATCATAAGAAATAGTCCCTGAGATATCCCCTTTGCTATCCCCTTCATCACTCTAAGGGATTTCTGATTCAGTTCAACACAAATTCAGAGTTTTAGGTTTTCGTGATAGGAACTGAGCCTTCCATTTCTTACAATTTGCAGCATCATCATCTCCATCAGACTGTTCCCTCTTTCCATCTGAAATTACAGGCTAGTTTTAATCCAAGTTTTCATTTTTTTTAATGTAAAATATGTGGTTTTGCCAAAGGCAATGTAGCAGAAAGTGTATTTTCAATGACATTGCATTAAATAATAGTGCAATGTTTAGCCACTGCATTCATTTGTTAATTTTAACACAGTCATTGCAGGTAGCCTACTGTGACATCATCTGTAGTAACAATACTTCTTGTTTGGTTTGAAGGTTTTTAATTTTAGCAATTTCATGCCGAATTCTTGTGCATCTATTTCTTATCAGGTCCAGCTAGTTTAACTTATTGCATACAGACAAAAAACAATTAATGAATTTCCTTTGCCATTGGTTAAAAAGAGCATCCAATAACGATCCTTAATGTCCCCTCTCAGATTTGCTTCTTCTTCCATGACATGAAAAATTTCTTTAGAGGTGCCTTTGCCTTGTCTCAGACTTGTAGCAATTTATCATCAAGAACCATGGCTTCTTTAATCAGACAACTCTAATAGCTATTGGCTCTGTTACAAGCATTAGGTATATGCCTTCCATCTTAAAGTTCTTGTCCTAACATTTGCTAATTAAGAAAAAAGAAAATACAATTTCTGGAATTAAAGGGAGACTGTGTGAGAGATCTTGAGCTCACATTGAAAAAAATTTCATTTATCCAGCAAAAGGAAAGTGCATTTCTGTCCATGAATTCCTTTGGAAGTTGCTTTCATAGCGTTTATCTGAATAGCCATGAGGGAGCATCTTTACAAATCTAATATTTTTCCTTATGTTAAGATAGCTCTGGCCCAGATCAGGGACTCTTTGTACTAGTTTCTCTAAATATATGTGTAACAGACCACTTGGCAGAAATTACTATCAGGATAGGTAGTGAGAGGAAAGTGTAGGGAGAAGGACACTTCATGACTATTGCTCATGTTTTGCAAACCAAGGACTGGAAACCAGGTAGGACTGTGCTGACATTCTGCAGTGTAATACACTAGGAACAGAGTAAGATATCAGGCAAGTGGCCTGGTTCTCTGCTTCTTTGACCAGTGCCTGTTCCTCTGAAGGATAAGGTCAAGAATCTGAACATTCAGCATGCGAACAAGGATACTGGTTCTTTAGAAAATGCAGACCTTGACTGAAAAAAAAAGAGAGAGAGAGAGATGGTGAAAAGGTGAGGAAATAGTTTCACCCTTTAACTGATGATGTGTGCCCATTCACATCAGCCTGTTCTCTTTCAGCCCTTCTCTGAAGAATTATCTATGATGGGAAGGGAGCACAAATCCTATATGGAAGTCCTGCTTGATAGGTTGTATGTGAAGTACATTTCCTGCCTTTAGTCTTTCTTCAGTCAGTCCATTTTTAGTTCAACCAAATAAATAATCATCTTTCAATGGAGAGAGAGTTGGTGAAGTACAGCCTCATTATTGTTCTTACAAAGATAAGACTCAATGGACTAAAATATAAATAAGTTTTTGTTCTCTTTCACTCTGCAGTGTTCCTATTTTTGTTGAGCAGCATTTTATTTATGCAATGAACTTTCTTCTATGCTACTGACTGCTTTTGTGTTCTTTTAAAAAATTTTCCATGTTCATTTTCTCAAGATTTTCTAGCTTATTAAGGAAAGTTAGGGTACCTGATTCTTGCTCACCAGCATCACCCATTACTGCAAGAATTACAAGTCAACAAATTTTCCTGTAAATTGGGGTCTGGTGTACATAGTTTGTTATCTTTATGTATATGTGTGTTTATACAATGAAGATATAAGAAAATAAAATCAGTTGCAGACTCTGTCCACACAAAACACTTTCATATGTAATCACATATTGTCATTACACTATATTATTATTTCTGAGGCATACACAGATATGACCTTTATTATTCAAATTTCTGCTTAACATTGTTGTGCTTTTGATTCATATAAAAAGGGTATGTTTTTTCTAAAATTTGACTACTTAATAACAATAATGAATGTGAGCTTTAATCTGCATGCAGCCCTGTCCTCTCACTCCCATAATGTACTAAATTGGGATCTTTTCATGCATTGTAATTTGGGAAGTTGCTCCTGAGCAATTGCACACAGAGCTAAGCTAATCTTTCTTCCTCAGGATGGGAGATTCCTTCCTGAGGTAAAGTAGGGACTATGATTTCCTTTTCCAGGACTTTGACTGATAACAACTAACCTATTCATTAAAATGCTCTCTGAAGCTGATGCTGCCAAGGCCGGGGCTGTGTGACCTGCACTGCTCAGGCAGAGCATCCTGTGCGTAAAACTATTGTGTCCCAGGGTGTGTGTGGAGTGGCAATCTCTGTGGGTGCGTATGAGGGTGCACACAGAGAGCAAACCTCTTTCATCGAGGTTGCTGCAGACTTCCAGATGAAATAGCAAGAGGAATACAAACACTGAATTAAAGTCAGGGCATGAAAGCAGAAAATGAAGTGTTTGGGAAGAATATTGATATATAAAAATGCACTTCTTTTAACTGACACTAGTGACAAAAACACATTGACATAATTTACTGAAACAGGAAATTACGTATTCTTCTAATCTATTTATGACATTCCTGAGTAAGTTCCTTGCTGTTGTTAGATGGTCATTTATACCTGCCTGTGTTGAGTAAAAGTTTAACAAAAACTTTCTTCATTTTACCCTCTATGTTGATGCTTTCCCTTTTGCTTCTCTCATTCTGCAACAGCAGCCACGCACAATCATCTTTCCCAGAGCTGCATACTAGTTTATTTAAGTATCACACCTTCCATTCTCACTTTGATAGAGGGTAACAAATTTGTATTAATGTCATCTGAGCTGCTTTAAGAAGTGGTAAGATCATCTCCCACATCAGGCCATTGCCCGTCATCCTCCCACGCTCCCAGCCCCTAACCAGCCAGTCCCTCTCTCTGTTCAGAGAGTTGTAATTTTTCTCCCTCCTGCCACTCCTTCTTCTGCCAGGTCTGACTGGTATTGCTTCTCCAGTATTAGGCACTCTGTAATTTCAGTGCTCTGCTGTTTTACAGCCCCTTTATTTCTGACTCTCAATCCACTCTCCAGCTAATTCCAATCTCTGTGTTAAGAAAGCCTGATTCAGACTGCTCCAGTGTCCTGCCAGCTGATGTGGCATTTATATCCATGATGCAGCATTGCAGGGCATATCTGGGCATTTGCAGGGATAGCATGGGCAACATGTTTCTCTAACTCCAGAACACAGCCGCTGCCACCACCTTGGGTCCTCAGGGACAGGCTCAGAAATGGTGCAGAAAATTCAGCTGTTGTGTCAGGCTGTAGCCATGGGCTGTGGCATGCACAGCACAGGGCTGCGGCTCCCAGAAATGGCTATCATGCCCTAATGAGTCTCTCTGGAGCATGCATTGCCTCCCAAGGGCTTCTAGCGTACATTAACCATGTGATTTAAGTGACCAGCTACTCCAGTCAGCTTCTGAATTGGAAGTAAATGCTTATCATGCAGCAAGGCTAGGCCAGCCCAGGAGTTACTCTCAGGATGAATATTTTTGAGTACAGAATAAATCAAAGAACATAACAAGCTGTCTTCTGAGTTGAAACAAGCATGGAATGAAGGGCGGAGGGAGAAGAAATTTTAAAAATACCTTGTGGTAGCTTAGTCCTAACAAAGGCAGAGGGAAAAATCCTCAGGTAATCTAAGTCATTCTAATCTTACTTAGCTTAAGTCATATATTTTAAAACCAAGTGGGACTTCTACATAATATAATTTGACCTCTACTGGGACATAGGACAGGAAATTTCACTAATTCATCTCTCTTCGAAATATAGTAGTAAATATTTGTCAGAACAGACATTAATGGGTTGTTGGGTTTGATATGTTTTTTCACCTTTTCAGAAATACTTTGTAACACTGTCATGATGGAACATATATATATACACTTTTATATATAAAATGTATATGTATATATGTGTATATATACACATACACTTGTGTGTGTTTACATTCACTGTAGACATGTGGTGAGTTCTTTAATGTTATGCTTATTTAATTAGGGTCAGGAAGGGACTTTTCATCTTATTTTCAGCTGAGGTATACAAGTGTGACTGAGTGAAATTCACATATCCAATCCTTTTTTAACAGAGCCTTATTATTTCCCAATAATTCTGGCTAAACTCTCTCAGACCTCAGTGACACATGGGGTTTTCTCCAGACTGCTCTCCTTGGCAGTACCACAGAAACATGCTCTAAGTGGCTGGTGTGAACAGAATTTTAAAAATTCAGTGGTGTATCTATGAGTGCAATTGGAGAATCTGGTAAGGTACCACGGAGCAATGCTGTGTGAAAATAAGCAACACAAAGAGGGTGCCCCACATCACCAAGTCAGCACGTGATCCAAAATATAGGTGTTATTAGGTGATGTTCAATGTTGAATATTTGTTCTCTGGGTCAGTGTCGCAGTAGCCACAAGAAGTGGATATAGGCATTGGTCTGCTGCATTGCTTCTGTCAGAGAAACAGTATCTGGGGCAAACAGATGAGCTAAGGCAAAAGGGGTACAAAACTGCCTATCTTGCAGAAGGAATGTTTGATATCCAAGAGAAAATTTGGGTCTGGGATGGAGATAACTTTTCCCACAAGCAGTTTTCATGGAGTTTTGCACTGTGCACTGGTGTCTAGGAAGGTGTTGATAACACATCAGTGTGCTGGTACTGTTCAGCAGTGCTCCCACAGCACCACCCTGTCCCTTCAACATTCTGCCCTGCCACATGTAGGCTGGGAATAGGCAAAACCTTGGGAGGCGGCACAACTAGGACAGCTAACCCAAATTCATTAACAAACTATTCCATACCATATGACATCTGCCCAGATATAAAAGGTAAGAGAAAGGAGGGGGTAGGAGGGCAATTTTAATTAATATCATTTGGTGAGAGTATATTTTACTGTGCTCAGAAGATGTCACAGTCACACTTGAACCAAAAACATAAACCTAGTATTTTCATATGCATGAATGACATACTGTGAAATATCTTGTATTTTTTTATGCTAAGTGCTTGTGTACATTTATGTGGTTGCTAATTGGTATATATGACAGAACAAAGTATAATTAAAGGATTTTGTACTAACTCTTGCCATTAAAAATTGCTACAGCTGATAACCTGTTTTCTGAGTTTAGATTAATGGTGACATCTAATAGAGCTGTAACTGAGCTACAGCTAGTTATCCATGCATCATTACAGGAGTGCCCCTAGTCACACAGAAGACTGATAGAGATCAGCTTGCCATTCCTGTCCTTAGTGCCTTCTGTAACTTGGGAGGATAAAATCAATCATATGCAATTAGGCATTAATTTCCTTATTGAAAATACACTGTAAAGAAAAATATGTCCCCTGTGCACGTTAAGTACAAATAGGACAGATCATGTTCACTAGGCAAATGTTTTCATCATGTGAAAATCCTGCTAAATGTCTTAACAATTTTTAAAGGATAATTGCTTTTAAAACATTCCCTAGTAAGTGGATTCTGATTCTTCATTCATGGTCCAGTGCAAGTGAAAAATGTTATTTATCAATTTGACTAAATATTCTCCCACTGATTCTTTTTCTGTGTTCAAAATGTCTTTTAAATTGCTGCTTGTTTGTTGTAATGTTTATAAGATGCCTTTTTGCCAGCGCCCTTTTTGTTGCGTGACACTAGTCTCTCCTTAGTGACCAAGTAATCTGTTTTTTTGTTTTCATTCATGCTCTGCTGCTCCTAGACTTCTTCCTGCTATGTCTGTATGGAGGAGACAAGGGAGGAGAAAAGGATTTTTGTTCTTTTATTTTACCCTCTGTTGCATCTGGCAGGGTTCAAATTAGTCCCAATCCTGCAATCTCAGTCCAAATGCCTGATACCTGCCCTCCACCCTCAGTGATCATATTACCTGATACTTTTTGGGTTTTAGATTGCATTCCATTGAGAGAGAATTCATGTCTTTGTTCTGTACCTGGTATATATGAAAAGAATCAGCAATCATAATAATAAAAGTCCACCAAGAAATATTTGCAGAACTATAACCTTTTGAGCTACTCGGAGCGCTTTTTCACATTAATTTTACAAATATGTTTTTCTATAATTCAAGCAAGTCTTTTGTTTTCTAACCTATCCTCCAAGCCTATATATAGGATAAAAGTAAGAGCTGTGGACAAGGTCTATCAGAACAGTCATCTCTTTTTAGTGTATAAATCAGGCTTTTTAACCCACAGTGCTCAAGCAGTTTCATGAGAGTGTCACTCATGTAGTTCTTGACTTCCTCAAAACAACATGCGTTATAGAAATTTGGATTTTGATCAAGGAATTTTAGTGACAATATAAGCCACAAGAAAAAAGCTGGTATAGTTTTAACTCAAATATACAGCTAAATGAAAAAAGACACACAAGCATTCTAATGATGCACTCTAGGTGTAAGTCTACTTATATGGCTCAGAGAAGACAAGAAGAAGAAGAAACAAAATTGGCTGACACAAACATTTACTTTTGCAAATACATTATGCAAGTTATATCACATGCCTCCTTCATTTTTGGTATCATGTTGTTGAAACTCCCCAAGCAATGCTTTGAACATGTGAGGATAATTGCAAATTTGAGTAGCTTTTCTGAACATTTTAGTTAAAACTTGATAGTTCCTATAAGAATCACACTGAGTGGATATTTATAGCATTTTCACTCCTGCTGCATGCTTCCTTTCATACTTGAAAGCTTCACATCATCTTATTCAGCAGTCACAGAATAAATAGCTTAGAAAATCATAGCATTTGATTTTGCCAAAAGAGCTTGTATTTAAAAAATTGTATTACTTTTTGCTATCTTTTATATGTGATATTAATAGAATTGCAACACTTCAATTTACAATTACTAGTCAGCAGTAGCAAGATCACTTTTGTAATCTCTTTCATTTCAGTCATTTTGATTGTTTATTTGATTATCTGTCAGAAAATCAGAGATTTCAAGGGAAATAATATTCCCAGTGACACAGATGTAGTTTCCTTCAAATAACAGATCAAATTGTGTTTGCATTGACTCATGACATATGGGTTAGCTAAGAGCTAAAATGGAAAGACTGCTTTGAAGTTATGTTCTCCTTCTCAGTAATATTCTCCACAGTTTCCATGATTTCTACTCTAGACCCCCTTCGGATTCTCATTTTGGGTCAAAAGATTGGAGAAGGGGATGTATGTTACTTAGCTTCATGATTTTTTCTGAGTTTCAGTTCCCAGTGGTAAATGGGAACATTTCATTCCTCTGAGAAGTTTAGTATTTACTAGAATAGCAAACACAGCTACCTCATGGAGTTGTGAGAGCAAATGGGAGAGAGATAATGAGGCAGTGCCTCAAAATTGCCGGTGCTTTGTGCAGCCAAACTGAGGTCCAGCTTTACAGGATACTGCTCACATGAATCTCAGTACATATCACCAGTAATAAGTGCTGGATTAATGGCTCATATTCTGGAAGGAATTATCACTCAGCTACAGGGGAGTAACTGACTCTGAAACCATGATTCCCTTGCCACAGAAAACCAAGCAAAAAGTCATCAGTTCTTTATACTGAGATCACACAGTAGCACAATGGGTCTCTGGTCATCCCAGAAGCTGAAGTCATAGTCTGTTATAATCAGGGGAAGGTGTAAAATGGTACAGAGGGGCTGAGCTATAGGGGCCTGTGATTATCAGTCTAAAACAGGAGAGAATGTTTCAGCAGGGTGGGCAAAATTTTGAGGCTGTTCAGATTGTCTTGAGGGTGAGGCATAATGAAGGCTTTGAGAGGAATTCTGCCACCTCTTTCTGAAAAACACGATGAAACCATACATAGTCTTACTTCCAAATTTGTTTGTGATTATTTTGATACTAGGGAATAGTTCTCCAAGCCGCAGCACCCTGAGAGCTTTTTTCTGTTATATTTCCATGTGCTCAATATTCTTTTTTTGCTTCTGTTCCTCACACAAGAGCAGTCAATGCCAGCATTCCCAAGGACATTTTGCTACAATTCAGCAGTAGAAATTGCTGTCTATCTGTTTGTGATCCGGGCATCAGTGGATAGACACTGTATGTTCTTTTTTTTACTGCAAGCTCTCTTTACACCACGTGGAGATTTTCCCTTTTAAATGACATGAGGTACTCCACATTTCTCTTGCAACATTTCACATTCAGTAACAATATTTTTACAGGATATTACAAGGTAGAAAGCAAAGATAAATGCTTGAGACTTTGTCAGCTGACTGTGAAATGAACTTCCCTTCCCCCTCTCCAGCTGATGTACAGCATCCTGAGTGGTGGTCTGACAGCATAAACAGGAGCAAAAATTTCTCATTCACTGTCTCAGAGTTAGAGAGTAATTTCTCCTCTGCCTGCACTGCAGTGTGCTATGGAAATGCAGAGCTACAACAATGGATGATGGACAGTCCTGCTGTGCGTAACTAACAGGTGGCACACAGATTTCATTGGCCAACTGGATGTGTCTCTTCACAGGCTCTCCCCTCAGAAGCTGTCATGCACTTTCTGCTCCTCCCATCGGGGCTTTGTAAATCCACATGTAAATTGCAGGAGGAAAAGAAAGGTGACATCAAAAGATCTTCTATATAAATCGCTTCTCTCAAGTAGATTCACACAACACAGTTTCTGGAGTCACTTACAGGGGTGAAAACCGGAGTCACACTATCGATCTCTCTAAAATTGTAACTGAATTTCCACTGGTGTGACCAAAAGTCATGTTTGTTTTCTACAGAAGTCTGAGTATTTATCTTTCTTGATAAAGTGCTGAAAACCGTGGGCACAAAACTGGCAGTGTATCTTAGTTCCTAACAAAAAAGAAAGACAGGAAACGATTATGACAAATTTAGAAATTATTTTTTCCCCATGTTTGAGCGTCAAATGGGTTCTTACATCTTGAACTGTAGTGCCACAAAAGAACCAAAACCATCATAGGATTTCCTAGGTTTATAGCACACAGAGATGAGGGAGGGAAAAAGGAAACAGTTTTATTTCTTTTCTGTTTTACAGTCAGCCTGAATCCTCTCTGTGTAAAATGTTAAACTTTTTCTGACCTTTCCCACCATGAATTTAAAAAATGTCTCCTCTCTTCTCAGTCTCAGATTTATAGCAGAATACCTAATGTCTGGTTTGTGCAAACACAATTGAAAAAATAAGAATTGCTGTTAGTAATCCGTGTAATACCATGTGGGTGAATTTGGGTGAGCATGAAAGCTCCAGTGAACTGTTCACCTCTACAGTAAATGTAGCAAACAATTCCCTCTAAGTTCACAAACTGAATGCTGTTTTCCCATGAAGAAAAACTCTTTATCATTCAGCCTGAATGTGCCCATTAGGATGGCAAAGGAGTGTGGGTCTAAAAAAAACTTTCTGGCATCTGTGGGAGAGGGATTCTGCAGTTCCATGGCAGCACAGTGTCCTCTGGGCCTTGGTCTCTGGATCCTCAGTGCTCCCAAGAACTGTATCCTTTCAGCCAGAGTCATGTCTCTGCTACCTTGCTCCAAAGCCAAATAGTTTTAAATTATAAAACCTGGTGAATTGTTTCAATTTGCATCAGTGAGCCTGAGATCTGAAACTAGTCTATTGTGGACAGTCTCTCTGAAAGACTCATTTTTTTCCCTCTAAGTTTCGAGGCAGCATCTGGGCTATTGATAGCAATCTTGGAGCCAGAAGCTGTGAAACGCATCATGAAAACCAAGCTGAGAGTGCCTGAGTGAAACAATCATTGGGGACGGTTTTTAAAACTAGTGACTCAAACATCCTACCTGTTTGTTTGCATAAACACATGCCATCAGATGGATCGAGGCTAGAAGACCTTGAAGCATGAAGAGTTATCCCTAATTACAATCTTGACCTATCTAATGTAGCTGTGGATTGCCTAATTATCTACATAAATGCTTAATTACTCTCTGAATCCTACTAAGCCACTAGACTCAGTGAGACTGGTGGCAATGATTCACAGAGGTTATAACTTGCAATTAGATAGCAGTAGGGCACACTCCAGAGGAGAGGGACTGACAGCCAGCACCACATAACTCTGTTAACAAGCCAGCAGGAAATTTCTGTTTTTACTGCCAGAGAGGATAAAGGTCTGGCTTCATAATCCTTCTGGGTATTTTAACCATAGATCCTTATCTAACACAATTTCTGTATATAGCAGTCACTGTCAAGTTGCTTTGTTTTTGAAAGGTCTGCCAGTGTCAAGGTTTCATGGTCAAGAAAGGACATGCTCTTGGTTTTCCCTTCTAAATGAGTAGGAGTAAAGGGCAGAAATCTAGATTTCTTGATCAAAGGCACCTTGAACACCTTGTGTTGGGAAAGGTGCAATGATAAAGCAGAAAGGTGCAGAGATAAAGCACAGATGAGTGGATGTTTGTAAAATTAAAAAGGTACTTACTCTAAAAAAAAACAAAATATGGCTGCAATCTTTGCTTGGCTGATGCCACATTGGACAGGTGTTGCTACAAAAATGGCATAGCAGTTACTCTGATGGACAACAGGATTCCTGCAGAGGCAGCACTGGGGAATTCACAGGCAGCTAAAGCCTGGCATTGCTGCCCTTAGGAAGTCCTTGTTGCCACATCCATTTGAGGTGGTTCAGGTTTTCCTGGAGCAGAAGGTGCAGAGCTGGATCAGAATACTTTGTGTACTTGGAGGAGGTGAAGCAACACACAGCAGGCTGCTACAACTACTGTCCATTTCACCAGCCACCCAGCTCAGAGGGAGAGGGAATAAAGCCACAGTGCTTTTAGAAACGCTGTCATCATCTGGTTGATGACTGTCCACCAAAGCCTATATTCAAAGAATGATGGAATACACTCAGTTCACCTGGGAATCAGGCTTGTCACAGCTGTCTGCCTTTTAGCTTAGAGATGCTGGAACTCGCCAGGTGGATACAAACTCACTGAGGAGGAGGCAGCAACACAGCTTCCCTCCCTGGACCAATTCTCGTTACACTTCACTCTACCAGCAGCCTGATGATTGAAACCACATGCACAGCATAGCAAGGCACATCACAGTTTCATATAGAAAGGAAGCAAATCATGCTTGAATGCCTGTATTTGAACTGCCTCGTAGCTTCCTTGCTGTGCTCTCCCGTGAGCTCAGAATTGTAAAAAACTGCTACAAAAAAATTGAGCAACAGCTTTTCCCTCATTATATGAGTAAAAAAATTAAAAATAGTAGTTAAGGAAAAGCTTGTGAGAGGTAAGCATCAACACTGTGAACAGATATTTCTATGGAATAACTTTACCTTCTCCTAAATACCCTTTCTGAGCACTTGGACAGACATTGCTCTGAATGCTGTTGCAAAACAGCTTGGCTCTTGGAGCAGTTTGGTTTAGCTACTGCTTGCCATTGTCTCTAAGCCTCCTGCTGTTTTTCTAGGCCTCAGTGTAGGCCAACAGTACATTTGTTTAATTTCTAATTCTTGCACAATAAATATACAAAACAGAAATCCAGTTGTTGTACTCAAGGAAGTGAAGGGCTAGGTGTAAAAGGGTATTTCTCTGTAGGTTAATGTTCGGGTGCACTTTGCACTTCTCCTGTTCATTATTACTTCTAAAGAAATAAACCACCCACTTTTGGGGCTCGCTGCTTGAACCACTGAATAGTTCTCTCGGCAAAGTCGAGGGCTGCACTCCCCAGACCTGCCTGGCCACTCTGTGTGCAGGTTGCAGTGAGCTGCAGCATACACAACCCTGCAGGAGACAGATGGCACAACACTTAGCCACCCTCCCTCCTCAGGAACAGTCAGACAGCAGGTACTGTAACTCGGCAAAGACTCTAGGAGAGGAACAGGGAGTAAACAGGCAATTTATTTGTGCTGAGGGCCCCTGGAGGAACTGGGAACAGTAGAGCAAGCTGTTACTCTGTGTGCAGTGGCTGCTGAAGGCTTGCCACTGAACTTTCAGCTTTCAGGTTTCTCCTGGCCTTCAGTGAGGACACTGAGCTGCAGCTGTGGGCCATATACAAAGTCTGACTGCAGGGTAGGAAGATCCCTTCTCCTGCTTCCCTCTCTGATATGTATTTTTTCCCCTGGCCTTCCAAATATGAAAAACATCAGAGATACAGAGGGGCCAAACAGGGTCCCCAAGGGTGAGTGGAACACTGAACGTGAAGACAGAAGACTGGTCTCCAGAATACCTCATTAATCCATCTTTAATTGTTTCAGTTTAAAAGCTGACACAGTAGGCACCATGACTGTTCCCATGACGTTTCATCATTAGAATAAGTGCAGCTTCGGACAAGATGTGTGGAAAATTACTAAAAGAGTCAGTGATGAACTAACATATTCAAAATCTTCTCTTGTTCAAGACTCAGAATTGTTCTCCCTTGCAAATCTGTTTGAAGATCTAGCTCAAGAGCAAAGACTCTGGTGATAACGAGACATCTGACTCTAGTGGTGGGTCAAAGAACAGACTTGTTGTATCAATCTTGAATGCAGTTTTACTAGCCCATTATTTTGCTCTGGTGTTTTATCATATTGCCTGAAGGTTTGTGCCAGTTGTTCCTTGTCACTTATCAGTTTCGTGGCCTGCTGAAATGAAATGGAGAACACATGTAAAAAAATTAACAAGTGTAAAAAATGAAATGTTGAATCATTAGGCATTGCTGGAAATTTAAGGAAAAACTTTCCTAAAATGTCACTCAACACATCCAAAACTATATCAAACACTTTCTGTACTAGACAGTCAGTATCCCTCATGAAATATCGGCCTCTTCTTCCTTCATCCAAAATAGACAGAATTGTATAGATTATGAACACTTGTATAGATTAAGAAACACTTTAGACACTTGGGTTTTTTCCCAGCTGATAAAATGAAAAATTTATTCATGTGTAACAAGGAAAGAGGAACCAGGAAGACTGTATTACCTGAAGGCTATTTTAAGTTCACCTTTGTGCTACTCCTAACTGGTTAGTTAAGTTTTAGAACTCCAAAGGTTTCTAACAGTATTTGTCCTCTCAGCACCTGGATGTCTCGCAACTGTTAGTCTGGGGCATACAAACTTAGAGATGAGATTTTCAAAGCCTCAAGAAGAATTTGAATGCCCTAATTTGGTTACTTTAAGACCTACTGGTATTAAAAGATTTAGGATAAGTGTTTAAAGCCAGACACTCACAATATGTTAAATTCCATTATAATGGTAACAGCAGTGCTAAGCTTATTGAGTTGTATTTTTCTTTTCATAATCAAGATGTTTATTTAAAAACTTAATGATGGATTTGTAACTGAGATTCTCAACATGAATGCTTTTCCCTTACAGCCAGCACATCATACTTAGACACACACACATGCTCTTTGGTGTCATGGCAGCTGCTACATAAAAGGCAGTTTGCAGAGATCGCTCTCACTCCTCGAGCACGCCAAATGTGGGAGCTGCAAACATGCCAGGGAGTGGAGTGATCACTCAGAGCTTAGTGCTTACTGGCAGCACTCAAAAAACAAAAATGATATCATTATGACGGACAGTAAAAAGAGACTTCTTTACAGATCTTTTGGGCTTCATAGATTTAAGGGGTTTGGTAGGTAAATACTGAGCAGTATATAAGTGCTGAAGCACTTATCCACATTGCGGATGACTGCAAGCTTGATTACCTGAAGCTTCAGGTAACAAGTGATACCTGTATGTCTGTGATATGTATCAACTGTAATTTACTAATGAGGGATGATCTTTTACAAAACTTAACCCTTAACCTGGTTTCTCAGCTTTGCTTCTTTATCATATGGAATTAGATTCCTCTTCCTTTTATCCACACTTCAGGCTTCTTTTTGTATCTAGGAAATCAAAATCGCAGTATCACTTAAACATCTGGGAGACCATCTTATCTGAGCTCAAAGAAACTGAACATTATGAAATGCATTTTCTGCTTGGTATCTTCAATTGTGTAAGGTTTTGTACAAGTTGTATGAAATGCATTTTTCTGCTTGGTATCTTCAATTGTGTAAGGTTTTGTACAAGTTGTTATGTAAGTATGCAATGTCAATGTTCTATGACTTCAAGAAATT
This sequence comes from Sylvia atricapilla, assembly GCF_009819655.1. NCBI lineage: Eukaryota > Metazoa > Chordata > Aves > Passeriformes > Sylviidae > Sylvia > Sylvia atricapilla. Next base: position 28,612,794 of record NC_089174.1, read on the forward strand.
GGAAGGATAAATCATTTTAACCAGCATGCTCAAATTTTTTCAGGGAAACCCTTAAGGAATGGAGATGGTGAATTTGTCTTAGTGTGACATTATGATTCCATATGGATCAACCAGCAAGAATTACAGGTTCTTTTAATTCCAACACTGGTATTATCTTTGAAGAAGAACATCTTGTGGTGACGTGTTGCACTTTGTGCTGCCTGATATAAATAAATATATTAGGTTAATATGATTAAGGCTAATAAGACTCTGAATCTCATCCAGAAAATCTGTCATTAAAGCACATTTTCTACTGATGAATTAATTAGTGAAATACAAATCACCTTTTATGCGGGATGCCTGCCAAGGTTATTCCAAAAATGCCAACATCCAAGCATTTTGTCTGTGGTTGCTTCAGCTTATATATCCAAGAAGTGCGTCGAGGAACAAATATGCTGCTGATGCATGCTCTGACACTGAACTTCAGAACCCAGAGTGCATAATTTAGCACAGGGAAAGAAAAGGATAGGGTGGGTATTTACAAGCATTTTTAGCTCAGGTGCTGCTAATGCTAATGCTGTTTGCCATTCTTCCTCCCTGTATATACCTCTTTTTGGTTATATTTAGGAGTAAAAAGGGGAGGAATATTCGGCATGATTTTGTAAATAGCAAAATATAGTTATGGAAGTATTTGGGGAGCTCTAGATCATTCCGAGTTTTCTCATGAGACATTTGTGGGCAGTTCACAAACAGGTTACAAGAAAATCATAATAATCACAATTGGATTAACTTTGATTGAAATTGAGAGGCAAATCAAATTCACGCTGATGTTAACCAAAATTATTACCTGTCAGGCTTCTCCTGACATTACTCTGTCCGTGAAATAAACTGTCCAGTCATTTTTCAACAAATCTGTAGCTCTTTTTGCAGCTCAGGCAACCAGTCATGACTCCACTAAAGTCAAATTGTTGTTAAAACTGATAATACTGTTTTACTGCAATTTCTAAGTACCCTGAGATTTTCTCAGGGGGTCAGAGAGCAGGGCTAATAACAACCAGGTTGTGAGTTTGACCCCTGTGTGGGCCATTCACCTAAGAGTTGTACTTCATGTTTCTTGTGGATCTCTTCCAATCCAGAATATTCTGTGATCTGTGATTCCAATTATTTGTTTTCTGTTGATTCAGCCCAAACCTTGTACAATTTGTGTCTCTGCAAGAATGCTGAGCTCAGTTCAGCCGGGAGAGAGACTAAGCCTGACCTTACAAACTCCCATACGGCAAAAACCTGAGCTGTTAATCTACAACCACTTTCATAATACAGTTGTATGATGACCACCCTTAATTATTTTGTGGCCTCTTTTAGAACTCCCCTCTACATGGCTGGCCTGAGAAGCAAGTTTATCGTGGGATGTGAATTTACTAAGGATTACTATCCTGATTTTGTGTGGCATCATAAGAAGCTATGGAGTTTGCTCAGAGACTGATAAAATATAGTTCAGTCGACTATGGACTAGCTTAAGAAAATCTCCACAAGTCAACTTTAAAGGTTTCCTGGTAAATATGTATCAGTTTCTGTTTAATCATTTAGTCAGCTTGTTGTATGGACATGTAAAACCTTTAATCTGTTGGTATCAACCAAGTTCCATCTACATTTTTTGTCTGCTGGATATTTGCTTTTGTTTAACCTATCAAGTATGTTTAGTGGTATGGTAGAAGGGCTAAAAGAACTACAAGGGGCTTGCCATTATATACTGCAGGTCTTTTCACTTTAGTGCATTATGCAGCAGAGACTTCACTCTCTTGTTGCTTTATCTGGCATGAAAGAGCAGACACATGGCCCAGACACACCTCGAGCAGAGGTGAGATTGTGTGGGAGTGTGGCATGGACAGGAGGGTAGGCCTGCGTGTGCAAATGCTGTGCTGTGTGTGTGCCACGCATATACCATGCAGCAGTGCCAGGGAATTGTGTGCCCAGTCTGCACAGCCTCATTGCATCTCTACCACACCAGGCTGCAAAAACTGCCTTTGTTGAGGAAACAGCCACTGGCCAGCACTGTGGTCCCGTCACTAGTCCATTTGGATAGGTTTGTTCATCACTACCAGAATAGCTGCAACAGCCAAATGGTCGGGATCATAGAGTGTGCACCTGATTTGCTGTGTGTAGCTGATCCACAGGGTTGTGGAGGCACATCATCGTCAGTCAGAATGCTCTTATGGAGACAGTATGTCTTTGCAATGCCGTGTATGTAATTAATTTACACTGTAAAGCAGAGTGTGGACCAATTACTGTCACCAGATGAATGCAGTTCCTAAAATGAACCCTCTGGTTTGGTGGGGACTTTGGTCAGGGATTCACAATCTCCTTTGCATCATGTGCAACAATGTCTTTTTTGCTGTTATCTTATGGATTGCAAAGGCCAGAACTGTCTGTATACTTGAAATCCAGCATTATATTTAGCTAGGAGTTACAGAATCAGGAGCCGCTTTAAAATACATATTCAATGACAAAACATAGTTTTGCATATAATTACATATGTACTTAGTAATATATAAATGTAAATTCAGTAATTACATATGCAAATACACAGAGCTGTGATCAGCCCCGAAAGATGTCTGGAATGCGTCTGACACTAAATTGCTGGGCCAGGAAATTTTGAATTGGACTGATGTTATTATTCTTTCAATTACGTGTATAATCATTACCTGACAAATCTCATGTACAGGGTGTGTTTAACTGTGATCTCTAGCTCTTATTTACTTCCTGCTGGAAGGTTATAGCTCTCCAAAGCATTAGAAAAGTATTTATTTCAAATTCAACAATCTTTTTTAACCTTTCTCCTTTATATTTGCTAGATTTTTTGTGTAATCCTTTGTTGTTGTTGTTGTTGTTTGCATTTCTGTTTTACTTTTATAAAGCAATTACTTAGAACAAAACAAAGTCCAGAGTTTGAGGACCTGAAGACCTGTATTTAAACTTCTGTAATCAGATTTGTGGTACCTAAACAAATACCTCATCATCAAAGTTGTTGAGCACCCATAATTATCATCAACTTCACCATATATCTTGTTTCCATAAATCAAGAGCAACACAGGCTGATTTTGAAAACATGCAGACCAGTGATGGTCTGTTTATAAAAAAATGGTCTTTTGTGGCTTGTCTGTGAAATTGCTGGCAAGTTTAGAATAGAGGAATTCCTTGCTTCCAGGCCTATTGATGGTCCTTTCACTGCTATAGATGGTTACCAAAGCACGGGTAATCCTTTCATTGAAATTCAGTCTTGTTTTAACAGGAAATTCATTAGACTGCTAAGGCTTAACATAGCTCTACAGCTAGCCCATGGACCAAACTTCTTAATAATAATACAAGAATCTACAAACCCACAATCAGTCTGAGATTGATTCCTTACTAAATGACTCAGCAAATTCTTAAATATATAATTTATCATCACTGAACTGTTCTAGCAATCTGCACTATTTGCTAGTTTTCAGGAAAGACTCTTTGTATGTCAGTACTAAACAAAAGTGTAAAAAGAAAATTACTAATGAGGACTGTTACAAAACACCTACCCACTGTGTAAACTTGCAAGGAAATGCAACTGTTTTTTTAATATTTTCTCACAATTATTGAAATTGTTTTAGCTGTGGAAAGAGTTTCTGAATGGTCACAGTAGATCACCCTGAAGGTGTTACCTTCGGGTAGGTGTGCAGCTTATTATTGAGTTTTCCTCGTTCATTGTGCTAGCCTGTTCCACCACAAGCTCTCTAGACCCATCTGCATGCTGCTGTTCATTAAAGCTGTGGTCAATCAGTTCTCTGTAAGGAGAGGGTTCAAGCTTTCTTTTAGCCAAAGCTTTGCAGAAGGAGGCATGGGAGCAGAGTCAGAAAAGTTAAGATTTTCTAGCTTCCATAGCTGCTAGACATGGCAAGATGAAAGCCCGCAGAAAATACTGCCTGAGACAATTATAGAAGCTTGAGAAAGAAAAAGTATTAATTTAACACCAGGAATTCCTTTAAAAAGAGTCTTTTCCTGATAGTGTAAATTGAGGAGATAGAATCCATTAATAGATCTCTTGCTTGTGAAAAAGACATTGTATCAAGATCTTAAGCTTTATTGTGTCACTGCTTTGACAGTCTGTGATGTCTATAAGTGCTTTTCTGATATTCTCATGTATGGAATGAAGCTGACATTCATTAGCTAGCTTTTGGCTTTTGAGTTTGCTTCTAGCTTAATTAATGTATTTAGGCAGTTAGGAGCTACATTTACATGAAAATGGAAGTAGAACCAGCAGAACAACTACTGATCTTTTCTTATGTATATATAGAGATATCATTGGGAATGAACATGGTAGGTGAAAAAATCCAAGCAAAAGTGTCTATATTTAGGGTAAAATAAACAGAGCAAATACATTAAAAATGCAAGTCATTGAACTTCATTCACTTGAAGAAGAAATGTGACAATGATAGATGTTATGAGAAAGAGTTTGCTTTGTTTTGTTTTTATGCCATTTGGACTAGACATTTCAGTACTGTAATGCTTTTTTGGCTTGTAGTTAATTAGCTATGGCTGGTCTATAGATACCAAAAAACACTCTGTACAGTGTCACCATGTCATTAAAGGTAGCATAGGACCAAATCTTGCCAAAAGTCCTGGAATCAGCCTGCAAAGGCTGATACACTTTCTCAGAAAGGGATTATGTGTCAGATACAGCACAGAATTACAAAATGAAATTGCTGTGCAGGGTGCACTGTGCAGCAATATGGGAAAGGACTTGGAGCCTATGCATGATGGCGACACACTGGTTTATGTGGGTGTTTATCACTAAAAGGATTGTCAGAGCCTCTCACCAACAGGAGAAAAGAAATAGATCAGAGAGACCACACACAAACCAAGCTGGCAAAAGGAGTAGTGTCCATTTTCAAGCTTTTCTCCACATCTACTTTAGATTATTCACACACCCATTTAATTTTTTTTTTCAGCCATATATTAATGAATAATTTACTTTAATGAAGAGCTATTCGATATCTAAAAATAAGCCAAGCTTGACAACCCTAAACTAAGGGACAATACTTGGGAAGTTTTTCCAGAAAATGGGGTGTTGTATAGAATAAGGGATTTTTAATTAATTAATCTTACAACTAGGATCTGCAGACTCAAGCAATTTCACATCACAGGCTTAACCTGCTAGTCAAACAATTTTTATATTGAAATATGTATCTTGAAAGGCATAAGACATTTCTGGTTGTGTACAGATGAAATGCATCTTATCATATAAACAATTTGGAGAAGATATTCTACAAATAAAAATGAGCAAGGAGACATTTCTGGTTTGCTGATTTGTAATAAAATGATCATGAAAATTTATTCTGATTCATAAAAATGTTTGGCCCAAACTGATCCTATTCAGCCAGGTGAAGGGGAAAGTCTTTTTTGTCCTCAGAATAGAAGGGATTATTCACTTGCTGATTTATTTCATTCCTTTCTGTTTCCCCCCTTCACCTGTATTTTCTGAGGCTGAACAACACCATGCTGACTAGTGAAAGCATAAGGTTTTGCTGTGATGGTTTTGCTGCCTTGGCTGATCCCATGGATTTTTGCAGCACTGCACAGGTGAGTGTGAAGTTTCCCCTGCAGCCACCCAGCCCTTAAGGTGCTCAACGCAGCAGAGGCAGCATGAAGGTGCAGTGTCCTAGCTGCTCCTGCTCTCAAAGTTGGCTGCTTTGTGAGGACTCTCATGCCTTCACCTGCTGAGGCAGCTGTAGAAGTTCAGAAGGGACTAAACAGTCTGAGGGCAGCAGGGACTTCGGCAACTACCTCTCCTAACTGTGCAGCATAACACTTCTATTGCAAAGAGGTCTCATTTCCAGAGTATGTCTTACAACAGCCAAGATTTTGGAGTCTATCTCTTTTCCAACAAGAATAATCACTCATGATACCATATTCATATCACAAGTTTTATGACCCCTCCAGGTCATGAAACTTCAGCTGTGGTGTAAAGCTGTGAAAGTCATCTGTACAAATTGAGTTAGGAACCACTCAGGGAGACTTTGCATGATCTTCTCTCAATGTGACTCATGTCTGTGCTGCGAGGGGACCCTCAGTGAAAGAGAAAACAGCTTTGGTTTTTAGTTTCTGTGTTGAGAGTCTTGGGTGTTAAAAATACAACACAGTGGTTCCTCTACTCTGCCATCACATGACCAGAAGGTTTCAGTAAAATCTGTAAAAGGAAAAATTTAGAGACTTGTAAAAAATACTTGAAAAAATACATGAGATTGGAGAAAATGTTTGGGCTTTTTTATACAGCGGCACAGAAAATAAGATTGGGCTCATATCTCCTACCTATTTTTCAACAGCACTTGACACTTAAATATAGGTGTTTATCAGAGTTTCATAACTGATGGTAGCAGGTGAGGTGGTTTAATAATCCTAGGTGAGAAGAAAGTACTATGGCATAATGAGGATTTTTTAATACATAAATAACTGCCAGATTTATTTTCCTGCCATTTATTTAAGTGTTTCGCTAAAGTCAGGCAAATATTTTGATAACCATTAAAAATTTTGCAAATTAAACTACTGAATTCTCCTGATCTCACATAAAGTCTTCCAAAACTCAGACTAAACAAGTACAATTTCATGATTACACACATATAGATGCCACTGATGAAGTACAATGGCAGATCCCAGGAAGTGCAGATCAGTCATTCAGGTTCTTCATTTGGCAAGGCTAATGCCTTGGTCTAAAGTACAGAGAACTTTAATGCCAGCCGTTCCCCCTAGGAAAAGGCCACAAGGTCTGGTATTTGGACAGCATTTCAGCTAGGACAGTGAACTAGAACACTTTTAAAACTTGTGAAATTTTGTGTAGGTGCACAGAAAACACAGATAGATACACATTTACTGTGTTCCATGTAAATAATTACAGCAAAACCCTATCTGCTAGCTGGACAATAAAATGTAGTTTTCTTGCTTTCCCCTGAGTAAAAATGTAAAGCAATTTTTCTAAAAATTTTAATGTTCCATTAAAATCTAATGGTTTTATGGTTGAGAAAACTGGGAAAGGGTTACAGTTTCCTTAAGTCTTCAGTGGTTAATTTGTCCTGTGGGCCCCTGAAGACATCCTACCCCTTAAATTCCTGATGAGCTTATGACATCTTTATTCTGTTAGTAAAGTTTAGACCAGCACATTAGGGAACACAGCACGAACTTACTTAGGCTAATCAGGTCCTGAAATGCCCATGAACTTCCCAAAGGTACAATGAGCAGAGACTACTGTTAGTCCTTAGGATATTGCGCACAGCCTGCCAGCCATATTTTCATAAAGGTTAGGAAACAGCACTACTTGGTTGCTGTTGACTGATCTGTGCTGATGCTACCCTGTGGGCTCTCCTGGCAGCCACAGTGCTTCTGCCCATCTGCTCCCCTTCCCAGCCAGGTCTCCCCACCTGCCACTGATGGGCAGGAGGCTGGGGAAAATGCCAACCCTGGCTGGTGTGCAAAAATACAGAGAGCTACTTTAATCACCAAGCAACAACTTGTATCATGAGCTGCAGCACAGAGAGAAGGAGTGCTATCTCTGGCCCTTCTTTCTTGCAGTGGATGGCAAAAACACTAAGCCATTCATGCTCAGTGACTTGGGTAACTCGTAGGCCAGGATAACTTGTCTTAACTGAATATATTCCTGTTAGCTGTCTCCAGCTTTCTAGAAATACTCAGTAGAAAGTGCAGGTATGGTAACACGGGTGAAGGGTGAGATTGTACTTGCACAGCTCCTGTACTGCATGGCCCGTGCTGTTTCCTGCTCTTTAAGACCAAGGGAAAGACAGAGAGAAGAGGGTGGCCAGCAAAACTGAATTGTTCCGAGTGTACTTGGAAGGAATTACAAAGTGTCCAGCCAGGTCACAGATGCAGTCATAGGTGCAGCTTTTTACTGGCACATCTCTAGCAGATTACCGCACTTTCAGGAATACTTAGGTGCTGGCATGCGCCATTTGCATCTTCAGTGGGCAAAAGGGGCTAACCACACTGGAAAGATAACTTCAGTGTAAAACATGAGCTCTACAGAACTCGTCAGCCTTATCTCTGGGTTTAGGAACACTTCTGACTTAATGGAAATTTTAGCAGGTTCACCTGACTAGCTGGAACAGTTTTTCTTGATGATGATGATTGTTTTCCAGAACCAAACACAGCCCCAGCCTTTTATTCCTCATCTTTTCCTTATTATATTGGGCCCATTAAAAAGAACATTGCAGTAAGTAATGTCAGAAAAAGAGGTGAGATTTAGACACCTGAGCACTCCTATCAGCAAATAACTTCAAGCATGTTTTTAGTGCTCCACCATTGCCAGTTTACCTAGGAGCAGTTATGTCATTGTGTGATTATAAGACTCTCTTGTGGGGAAAAAAGAAGAAGAAAAAGAAGACAAGAGAGCATTTTCTGAAAAGTTTTTGCAGTTTCACCCTCAGAATTAAGACGTCTGTCTGACAAACAGAAGGATGGATCTCCTATCCCACTGATGAGCTGACCTTGTTTTCACCTCTCCTCTGTAGTTTAACATCATAAATTCATCATTATTAGCATGTAGGAGTTTAGTGTTTCCCACAGACAAGCAACAGGAGAGTTGTCTCTACGTCATTCCAGGATTTTTGCTTTCCAATTTAGTGTTGTAAGTCCAGTCATTTCTTGAGCTCAAAGCACTCCTATAGCTGTTTCCTAAGAAACTGCTTGATGAGAATGGGACAACATTTTCTGCTAAGAATGGGGTAACTCTTCCTGCTAAGTCCCCAGCTTCAAAAATTAGCTTTTAGAATTTTCCATTAAAAAGACAAAGAAGAGAAAAAATAAAGATCACCAAAACAATTACAGCAGAAAGTAATCCTCCTGCACAAGCAGCTATGGAACTTTCTGATTTTATTTTGCAACTTTGGCTCTATTAGATGGAGCTCTGAATTAACCCCTATATTGCTTGTCTGCTGTTACCATTTATTATTCATTTTGCTGTTCTGTCTGGAGGACCCAGTCAATGACTAAAGTTCTTTTGGTGAAGCCTGCATAAATCTGTGGTACAAAGACAGCCCCTACTCTGACCTCAAAAGTCTAACAATTCAGAGTTCGATCAAATACACCTTTTTCCACTTCTCTTGAGATTTTCTCCATATGTTGTCACATGTGTGCTCCTTATAATAGCTAAATAGTAACTAATAATTAAATAAGGGGTAACTACAGAAGCTCTGGTGTGTCTGCTTTAACTCTGCATCAATCCATTTAATTCATAGTTAAATTTCTTCTGCACTCACAGAATTGCAGCCATGGTACCCTGTCATGCACTTTCATACAAGCCTGCAAGAAGAGAGAGGCTCCAACACTACCTCTGTATGATAAAAAACCACAAATCTTGCATTTGAGGGTCTTTGGTCTCTCTTATATTTCTGGGTTTGTTTCTGTGTTGACTTCAAATTCTGCTATGTGTGCTGAAAAGCAGGAACTTCTCAGGCATGTACATTGTAAAAGCAGTGAAGTCTGGTCTCCATTTTTATTTTATTTGCAGAAAGAGCAAAGGTTTGGGACAAAAGAGTATTTGAAATTGCATATGACAGCTTATCATGAACACCATTGTTATCCTGTCAGAGAAAATAGTGTAACTTAATTCCAACAGAAGAGTATAAGAACTGGAGAGATTCTCGTCTAAATTATAAGGCATAGATACTGAGCAGTTATTTGGTCTACCTGATTTATTGTTGCACAACTGAGCTCAGAGTAGGTCTCAGTATTTAATCTGCAGATTAATATTTTATTCATATTTAGAAATATTCCCAAAATGATCCAAGATATTAATAGAAAGAGACTGATGCAATAAAGAAGCAAGTTGTTTTCCAAATCCCCATCACAGAAATCTACTACAGACTGACTGCAGATTACTGCAACATATGAAATAGTAATAGCTTCAGATGCCTTAGATGAAATCCACAGAACAAATCTTTATTAAAATATTTAGGTCAGAAATGTAACAAGTCGGTCCAGAGGTTTCTGAAGAAAAATGGCATGCCTATTTGAGTTTGTATGAAACTTTTATATTTGTAGTTATCCCAAAAAGAGAATCAGAAGAACTGTTCTTGCAGTGATATTCCTGGGCTGAATGATGTCCTGGGATGGCCATGAGAAGCACAGGAAGGATTACAGCCCATGTTGTACACTGCAACTTGGTTCTCTCTGTTTCACTAAATGCTGCTATTTTCTATCCCATTTTCAAAGGCAGAGGGGTGGTCATATATGCAACTGCTGTGTATATAATATCACACCAAGGCTAGGCTGAACGTGAATTCTTATGTTGGACAGTTAAGGATCCATAATTCTGAAGTACCAGTCTCTCACCTGTGTGGTTACTACTATAAATCTGTTACGTGTATACTCTTACCGTACTTGGTCCCCATATTGCTTGTGAATAGACTAGTACTCAGCTGTACCAGCTTTTCCACATTGTCTTCTCTTCTCTGCTGTTTTTTCATATTATCTTCCCTTTACTGCATGGCTTGCCCCAGGCCCTGTTAAGTGTTTTCAGTGTAAAATCCTTGCTGTGTTCTTAGGGTTGTTTATTTCTTCCTGGGCTCTTCCTGGGCTTTTCTGAGGCAAATCAAAATTTCACACCAGAACCAAAGAAAAGCAGATTTTGTGTTCTGACATCAAATGATTGTGTGCCTGCCCTGCCAAATGCTGAGCTAGTTGGCCAGGTCCCCTAAATAACAGGGGTGATAGGCATTGTTGAAGTAAGCATTGCAAGAGGAAATCCACAAGGACAAGCACAGAAGGGTGCAGAATCCACCCCATGAACGAGAGTTGCTTAAGCTGAACCAATGGCAGAAAAAGGAACTCCTCCTTCTCTGTGGGGCATAGAATGCCCTAGTGAATAGGAGGATGTGATATTTCCCTACAGACAGACTCCACACCTTCCAGGGCTTGCGGTTCATTCTTCTTGTTTTGGGTAAAGGAGTAGAATTCACTCCTTTCTTTCAGAATGTAATCACTAATAGAAGAGATGGAGGTGATTCTCCTAACTTTTTACTGGAAGTAACAGAAGTAAAAGAGGAACATGCATAATCCCTTTCTTCTCCACTTAGAAGAGAAAAAGTATTGTCCCAGAAGGTTTACCAGTTTTCTCTGAGTTGGGAGAGACAGTCTCTTCCCAGTTCATGGAAAATTAATAAAAAATATGTGACACAAGGGGTCTGAAGACAAATGTTCCTAATGGGCAACATTGAAAATATCATTTATAAAGCCTGGCTGCCCTTCTGCTGATACTTTCTCCTTCCCAGCCCTTCCACTCCCAGCAGTTTCATTTTTCTAGTCTTGGTGGAAAAGAAGTACTTAAGTTCCTCATGTATTCACAGAGATATGGTGCAGTGCCTCGTGTATCTGAAGTGCTGGAACGGAAAGATACAGGCTCTCTGGGAAGAATAAGCAGGGGAGATGAGGAGAGGGTGTCACCCTCCATGTCAGCGACTGGCTGGAGTTCTGCCTGGGGATGGATGATGTGCCAGGATAAAAGGAATGACAGGGACAGGGGACATGAATTATCTATGGGCATGTAGGAAGTACCTCATGTTCACAAGCCCTGGTCCTCATGGTGGACTTCAACCACCCTACTAGCTGTTGGAAGGACATTACAGCAGGGCATTAAGCAACCCAGGAGTTTCCTGGAATGCCTCAATGGTAATTTCCTTCTCCAAGTGATAGAGAAGCCAACAAGGAGAGGTGCTGTGCTGGACTTTGTTCTCACCAAGAAGGAGGGGCTGATGTGGAATGTGAAGCTCAAGGACACCAGCCTGGGCTGCAGGGACCATGAAGTAGTGGTGTTTTAGGGCAGTGAGGAAGGGCAAAGCAAGCCCTGGACTTCAGAGGAGATGTCTCAACCCAGAGAGATCTGTTTGGTAGAGTGCCATGGGGTAAAGCCCTGGAGGGAAAAAGACCCAGGAAAGCTGATTAATGTTCAAGGATCACCTTCTTCAGGCCAGGAGCCGCCCAGTGAACAGGAAGCCAGGTGAAAAACCTTAGGAAGTGTGCACAGATGATCATGGAGTTGCTGGATGGATTCAAACACTAAAAGGAAGCCTACAGAGACTTAGGGGAAGCACAAGTAGTAGCCTGAGGGTAATATGGAGAGATTGAATATCCAGGGATTAGATTAGGAAAGCTAAATCACTGATAGGATTAAATCTGACCATGGACATCAAGAGCAGCATGAAAAGCTTCTATAGGTACCCTGGTGATAAACAAAGACTAGGAAAAACGTGAAGGTTCTGGTTAGCCAAATCACAGCTGAGGTACTCTAGTGACGTTTTGTGCCTCAAGGTTGACCAGCAAGTTCTCTAGTCACACCATCCCAATTGCAGAAGGAAAAGGCAGGGATTGGAAGAAGGAATACCTGAGCCCACTGTAGGAGATGATCAGATACAAGAAAATCTAAGGAAACTGATAAGGGTGCACAAGTCCATGGGATCTGATTAGACAACCTCAGGTTAAGCCACTATCAATTACATTTGAGATGGCTTGGCAGTCCTGTGACTGGAAAAGAGGAAATATGACCCTGATTTTTAAGAAGATACGGGGAAATACAGGCCAGTCAGTCTGACCTCAGTGCCTAACAAGATAACGGAGCAGAAATTATGGTAAGGCAGATGAAGGAGTAAGAGCCAGCATGGCTTCACTAACGACAAACCATGCCTAACGAATTCGGTGGCCTTTTACTAGATGGTTACAGCATTGGTAGATAAGGGAAGAGCAACCACCACCATTTACCTGGACTTGTGCCAAGCATTTCACCTGTCCTGCATGACAGCCTGGGTGATGGGAAGCTTAACATGCCTTGGCAATTGTGTGCTCGCAGCAGAGAAAGCCAGCTGCATCCCGGGATCCAACAAAACAGCACCAGCCAGGCAAGGAAGGCAGTTCTTCCCTCTGCTCCCTTCTTTTGAGATCCCATCTGGAACATTGTATCCAGATGGAGCACATGGACACGCCAGAGGAAGTCCACAGGACTAATGGAACAGCTCTCCTCTGCAGAGTGCCTAGGAGAGACGGTTGTTCAGTGTGGAGAAGAGACGGTTCCAGGGAGAACTTAGAGCAGCCTTCCAGCACCCAAAGGGGCTGTAGAAAAGCTGGAGAGGGACTGCCATGTAGGGACAGAAAAAGGGGCAATGGCCTTAAACTTAAATAGGGTAGATAGATATAAGCAAGAAATTCTTTGGTGCGAGGGTGGTGAAGTACTGGAAAAGATTTTCCTGATGAGTTGTGGAAGCCCCATCCCTGGAAGTGTTCAGGCCAGGCTGAATGGGACTTGGAGTAATCTGGCCTTGTAGAAGGCATCCCTGTCCAAGGCTGGGGCTGAATTAGATAATCTCTGGGAGCCCTTCCAAAACAAACTATTCTATGGTTCTATGCTTAATGGTATCCAAATGATGGCAGTAGGAAAAACAAAGTAAAGGTCCTGTATAGAAAAATTTACTGAAAACAACTGATTACTTTGGAGAGTGAATTAATATTTTTACTGGAGTGAATTATTATTTTGACTATATTGTCAATCTTTTGCCTTTGAAAAGAATTATAAGCATGAAGCCTAAGCACTGATGAGTCATTTGTGAACAAAGATGCTTTGCAATAATACTCTGAACATGCAATTATGTGCAAATATGCACACTCCCCACAGACAATTAATCTGAGGATCAAGGGCGGTGATCACAAATTTCATTCAAGGTTGCATTCAACTTGTTTCAACCATGCTTTTCAGCACATAAATATATTGCAGGTTGCTAAGTCACAAAGTAGTGCTACTAGCAGCAAGGCACATTGTGAACATCACATAAGAAAAGGCAAAGTTGCTCCTAGAGTCACACTGACTTACATTAATAAACCTTGAAAATAAGTTTATAAACCCTAGGAAGAAGATAAATGAGAATATAAAGGCCATTAGTAGTAGTAGTAGCTGATGCTTTCCCAAGGCAGAAACTTCAAGAATTAATCCCTTCTTTAGTCCTGACTCCTTTCCACCATTCTTCTTGTCACTGATGAATTTGTTGCCATGTCTGATTTCCAAGTAGGACATCATGAAGTGTCCACTCATCCAGGAGTGCATCATGAAAGGTGAAAATATTCTTTTAGATAAAACTCAAAAAAAGAGTCACAACAACAGATAAAATAATAAGACCTCCTACTACAGCATTCAAAGTTCACTTAAAAATCTTATTACAAATTGTCCCTTACTTCTGCTCCCCTTCACTGTGTGAGTTGTTTGCAGCATGGCAAGCTTCAAAAGCTATTTTCCAGGAGCTTTGCAGCAGATGTGATAATTACAAGATGAGCCATCATATGATTCTGACATTTACCTTTTCTCTTAATTTCATTTTCACTACCTTTCTGTTAAAGACAGCATGAATTGAGGCCATCAACTGCACAAACTCTGTATCTTATGTGGCAACCAATATAAGAAAAGGCAAAATTATTTAAATTTTCTGTCAAATGGACATAAATAAAATATTTACCATGGCTTAAATAGAAGCATCTAAAGTCTGCTTTGTGGGATTTCTTTTCACCTCCTTCTAATCTGTAATTTTGGTAGTAACACTAAATTAGACTTTGTAGGAAATTTTCATGTCCAAAATTAGATCAGGTTAATAATAAGACTCTAAAGCAATTCAAGGTTGTTTCTATCCATCTTTTGCTTGGAGCTTTTAAGAAGTTCCTTCACCCAAAGAATCAGGCTCTGCGACACAATTAATTCTTACTGGGAAGAAACAAGCATGCTATGACACTTGCTAATCAGGAGGGAAAAAGGTGGGAAATAGTCACTCATCTGTTCTGAAAGAAGGATTTCTGTAGCTAAGGATTTGAATATTAATAAATAAAAACTGGAACTGACAATTGGAGTAGACAGTCTGTGGACAAAGCAGCAGATGTGGCTATTCTTTTTAGCTAAAATAGAGTATCTTGAGCAAAGGCACTGTGCTTCTCCTCCTCCCCATCCCCTGCCCCCTCGGAATATGACATATGACACACACACACACACACACACACTTATCACCAGGGAAGCAAATTTGTCGAGTGGCAGAGAAAGAGAATACAACCTGCAAAACACAGGGAGAAGTGGAGAGAAGGACATATGGTGATGTTTTGCTGTGCTTGATATTGTCTTGACATGAAAGACTACTCTGCAGGAGGATTTGCAATGCCCATCAACATGCAAAAGGCAGCTTTCAGCTAAGCAGTTCTGATAGTATTCAGCGGCTAACAGGCATGGAGAAGTGTAGGCCACCTGGGGTCATTGAATAATTAAATTCAATCCTGGTTTTCTCTCCTTCACTGTGGGGGAAAAAAAAAAAAAAAACAAACCAAGAAAGCACAACAGAAATAAAAAATAAAATAAAATTAAAATAAAATAAAATAAATAAAAAATAATAAAATAATAAATAAATAAAAATACATTAAAAATAATTTAAAATAAAATAAAAATTAAACCAATGAGCCCTGACCTCAGAAAACCAAACAAATCTGCAGGCTTTTCTCATATAATTAGTTACTTAACTTCTGTTACTACTTCTGGTTAAGCTTTTGTGCTCAAACCTAGAAGCTTTCACATCAGTTTCATATCTCTGTGTGAGATGTCATAGGATAATAAAAGACTCAGTGGCAAAACTTCAGGACATGAGGCAGGGGGAGGGGAAATTCTATTCCCACCTGAACTGTTAAAAGTACTTGCTCCAGTCACTCTTGTCGAATTATTTTGCATCAGAGCTCTTTCAGGGTTGCCAGATACTCAGCACACAGCAAACCAGGCTTCCCTGCAATCAGAACTTTAAAGGCTGCTGGACACCCTAGGTTGCAGAGCTGGGTGAGAGATTTTAATGAGCTGCACCTAAGTAAAAGCCAATATATGCTTTTTTTGTTTTAACTGTGGTGTGGCTCAGGTGGGAAGCAGATTTCAACATATGAAGGCACAAGAGCATTTGGCTTTCCAGCTAACCATTGCTTCTCATAATACTAGAATCTGAAGCCTTATTCTTGCACAATGATTTAATTATGGAATCAGGGATTTTTATGCAGATAGAATTTTGCGTATCTATATACTATTCATTCAAACTAATTCCATTAACTTTGCTTTATTGATGTAAAAAATTCAGGCCTTTGAAAGTCACAGTTCATGGAAGACTCCCTTTTTAATGTTTTTAAGTTGGATAATTATACCTTCTGAAGCTACTACTGGTAGTAGTATTTGTGCTACATCATATTACCACTTCTGTATCTTGAAAACAACTTCTAAGCACTGCCCATGAAGTGGGAGCAAGTCCCATTACTTCCATTTTACAAACTAAGAAATTGAGGCAAAATACTAAGGCTTTACTATTTTACATTTAGTATAAAACCTTAGTTGCTGAAATAGTTTAGCTTGTTTTCCTCTACTGTTTCTACTCATTCAGCTCCAAAATATCAGAATGTCTGGGAGTGAAATTTTCAAGTTAGCCAGCATTGCTAATCTTACTCAAGTTTTTGATGCATATTTCCTGATTTCAAATGTATTTTGTATTGCCTTCTACATTTATTAACCTCTAATGCGTGCAGCAGTTTCCAGCAGCAAAAGAGAAATTTCACTTCTGTATCTTCTTTGGCGTAGAAAGAACTTCTGGCTGTTACTGATCTTGCCCTGCAAATTACTGAGCCTGAGGGCCCACTCATTAATTATGTGCTGTCCTTTGCACAAATACTTATCAAAAAGACAGTTCTTGTTAGCAGGAGCTGCACTATACAATTCTGGTAGTGATTATGAGGAGCACCTCTTTTACTTTATTAAGTAATTTAATACAGCTTGAGGTCTGTGGTGTTTCTCACTGGAACCTGCAGCAGACATGCATGAGATGACATGCTCTTTAAATGCTTGAATTCTTAAGAAGCCTAAATTCACAACTTACGTGAAATAAATGTTTTCATCTTGCTCTGTATTTCTGCATTTCTCCCTTCTTTTCATATTTCATCCTAATATTGTAATACTAGATTTTGAAAGTATTCAGAGGATTGTATTAGCATGACATCTGTTTGACAAAGTAAAATGTGTTTTGCCATAATTTTTTTGCCTTGAATCAAAATCTATAGTACTTAGATGTCAGTGGCTTTCTTCAGGCATAACCTGGCAAACACCAGAGTATTTTGCTGTGGAACAGGTTGGCTAGCTTGATTGTCTAGAGCTGGTAATTCTATCTTATTTAAATGATAGTTTATTTTATGGAATACCAATATTAATGATACTTATTTCCATTTGAAAGGAACAAATTAAAGACAGATCATTTACTTAGACACATAATGTAATGGGGGGAAAGAAGGGGGAGTTTTTAGCACATAAACAACATAGGCATTTCATCATTTCATGAACTTAAAACATGCCTTTTTTTCTCCTGTTTCCCCTTCCGTGGCACTCTAGTCCTGTACCTCATGACATGACATGAGTGTGAGCTAATGCCCCATACGTTACCAGTATGCAAAAGAAAATCGAACTGTGAAATGTTACAACGAATTCCAATATAACAGATAGTACATTTCATAGTCATTTGTTTATTTCATTGTTCAAGTGAATATTTGCTGCTGGCTCAGAGAGAGTCACTCTTCAGCCAGTAGTGTCCTTTTGCAGCCTCAGACAACAAAAGCCTTCTTGGCAAGGGAGATGTATTCCACCCCTGGTGAATTGTAAACTTTTCTGCTTGTGGCGCAGCCCGTGCAGCCCAGCCCCAGGTCCCCGCTGCAGCCAGAGCACAGGGCAGAAGCTGCACAGACACACACAGCTGCAGGGAGAGCCAAGGACATCGTCTGAGGCCCAGGGTGAAGACTGAGACATTGATTAGGCACTCTGGTTTCGCTTCTATGGATCATTCACTTTTTGGTGTCTAAAATACCCCACAACCATTAACTCCCTGAGGCTGAACAGGATAGCACAAAACACATCCAGCAGCCTTTATCTACTTAAATCCTGATTAGATGTGATTTTTTGCACTCTAATTTCCTTTTGTAACCATATAAATTAGAAGTTTAATTTATTGGGAAATTATTTTTATTTCATATTAAACTGGTTGAAAATTCAGATTAGTGCTTAGATATGTGCATGAGAATTTATCTCACCACACATGAGCTTTTCTTCTTCCTTCTTTATATGCTGAAAATCTGCTGAGTGTAAAAATTCACTGTAAAAACTTTCTGAAAAGATTCAAATAGGAAGATAATGCAGAAAACGAGTCCAACAGCATATCAGTGAACTTCAATGACTGTGAGTTGAAGTATAGTGTGATATGCAGTTGCCCTAACTCTTTAACCAACTAGGAGCTGTCATATCTGCATGTCCTGTGAAATTAACTGTGAATTTTCTTGGGATTAGTTTAATTCTATGTAAATTCCATGCAAACTTCAGTTTGCAGAAGGTGGGGTTTACATCTGATACAGATCACAATTCACGAGATGAACCCTCTAGGTACAATTCTTCTTATGTCTTACGCTACAACAGCTGGGGGTAGCTTACTATGTGAGTCATCCTATTGAGATCCATGTAAATACTACCAAGTAACTCCACTACAATAGGCCTACAGATTAAACAGAAGATGCTCTTTGGTTCAATTTCACAAATAATTAAACAATAAGAAAGTGATAAGACCAAATCCACCACTCTTAGACTAGCATAGCCAGACACATACAGCTCTTTATGTCAAGAACACCAGGACCTCATGATATTAGAAAGATTACATTTTTGTTAGCCAGAAGGAAGATTGTCATTACGTATCCCATTAATTTTAAGTCACAACCTTACATGATTTCCTTACAGCTCCTTTCCTTTACAGTTCCCTTAGTAAGGCAAATGTTCTCAGAAAAGTCAGACATCAAAATAAAAGCTGGATTTTTCGAGACTATTCAGTGCTTAATACTGTTCCTGTGTAGTACCTCTGTCTGTGTTTTCACAAGAGCTCAGTATTTGATGTGATGAGGAAATGATTTTGTGAATGTTGAGCTATTTTGAAAATCCTGGCCATGAGGTAATGTTTTCAGAAATGGCAAAGACATTATTTCAGAAATTTCAGGAATTTCAGAAATTTCAGAAATTTCAGAAATTTCAGAAATATGGTCTCAAATACACAAACAGGTTCCCATGAATAAACAAATCATGATTCACCAGCATAAAAAAATGGCTGCACGAGCATTTGAGAGAACATAAGAGCCTCGGTAACCCCATTCACTGACTGGTAAAAAGAGCATATAAAAATCACAAGACATCTTCAACATTCAGAAGACTTCAACTTCTATAGAAAGCAGGAAAGTAGATATTTTTGAAAACAGGAAGAAGCTTCTTACCTACAGGTTCGTTAAAAGTTTAAAACAATTTTAAAATGTGACTCTAAAGTACTTTTGACCTATAATGGGTACATTCTTTTAGATCTCCTGCAAGTGTGTATTTGGCAGACAAGGATGAATGATTAAAAAACTTTTGGTTATTTTGATAAAATTCCTTCTTTTCTGCTTAGATGTTGTCTCCCAGGAGTTATGTTCTCAAAAGCAGGCAAATACATTTACTGATGAGTTCCATGAATATTTTTTTAATCTGTGGCCCATTCAGAAACCGGTCACTGCAAATATTAAGAAATGAAGATTTGTCATTTAGTTAGATAAATTACATGATACCATTTATTTTCATCTGAATGGGTGATTCAAATAGCTAAACTGCAACAGGAAGATTCTCAAAAGGTAGTCTGAGTGTAAAATCAGACATTTGGAACTACAAATGCAATTTAAAACTTGCCAAGAGTTATGTGTGCTGTAAGGGGCATATGTACCCACAGGAACATTTCTTTACGTTCAGCTACTTGGCTGTTATAAATCAGAGAACCTCTGTGAGAGCTGAGGTCCATATCTTTACTTCACTTTTCAGGGCTATGTAAATCGAGACAGCTTGTATTTGCATTTTCCTCAAGGTGCTATAAGGAGTGCAGTGCATGTTTTAATGGCTGGTGGGCCACACAGAAAGCAATCCACATGTATCTCTGTGACAATCTTCCTACTAAAGTAATAAATCAATAATTAAAGCTATTCCCACGTATCTTAGTTCTAGCTCTTAGACCAGTGTGGAGGCCTGAGAACAGCACTGCTTCAGAGTAGAGACAATTGATTTAAATTTTTTAAGGGCACTTTGTGGGGCATCCACACCAGGATACACCTTACTGCCTCTTGATCAGCCTCCTAATTGCCTTAACTGCTAAGAATACCTCAGGATTTCAGAAGTCTAAAGTAGGTATAAATAAAGATCATAATTTCCTCTGTGAAAAGTTAATAGAGATCCAGATTGGCCCGTGCTCTGCCAGGGCATTAGTCACTTTAAGAACTATGATAGTGCAGCTTTAGTGAGCTGCACTCCTGCGGTCTGTTTTTCTTTCCCTTAATGGAGTCAGCATACTCAGGCAGATCACACAAGATAGCGTAGACTGAGTCATGGTTCTCTTACCGTATTTGTCCATCAGCAGGTCTGCCATTTGAGGGATGACACCTCACCTTTTAGAGCTTACTCATACATTAAGGTTATGTATTAATATTTATCTCTCTTGAGAAGTCATGCATCACTTGCAACTTTCTGAGACACTTAAGAACCAACAAAGAATCCAGTATCGCCACTGTTGCTTCAGCATGTTAGACTATATAGTAAAAGGTTACCAGAGTGATCTGCTTTCTGATAAACATTGTGGCTCAGAATGGTTCAATTAGGCTGCTTAAAATGTTGACAAAACTATGCATTCTTGTATTACCTGCAAAACAATCTGCAGTATAAATTACAGTTCTGTGTTTACTATCTGGTAACATACACGTCATAGCAGAAGAAATTAGAAACAATATGTTGAGGATATACTTCAAAAAAAAGCTCCCATGCACTCCATACTTAGATGGCTGCATACACTGTGTGTTTAGCTGTATCACTGGTAAATTTACTCAGTGGGAAGAAAAAAAAAACACAACACCAAAACACTTTCTCAACAAAAATGCAGACATCACAGCTTATTTCTGAAGGCAGAAGCTTCTTACTTGTGAGAGTAATACAAGCATATCAAGCAATATGGGCAGATCTAATTTCAGCCACAGATTATTTTCAAAATTCAGCCATGGGAGGAATTTGCAACCACAATTAAAATACATGAGCAAATCAGAAAAATTGCTCCTCTGTGTGTAATTGAAGGGAAAATTAAAATAATTAGAGAAAGAGGTGTACAGAGATCTGTTCATAACTCAGCTTTTCATCCCTCAAAGCCCTTTGAAAAATGTAGCCCTAGCAGGATTTTCTGAAAATGATGACATATTGTTCCTTAAAATACACTAAACTATACTGCCTAGCATTCCACACATAAGGTAAAGGCAGGTTTGAGTGTCAATATCCTAAGACAGAAACATTGTACCTGCGAAATAAGTGATAATGTCTGTGACATGACAGCAAGAATCCAAGTGCCTGGGAGAAGTCCTATCTGTCAAGAATCTTATAGATGTAACCAGAGAGAGATAAATTCTGTGGGAGGGAGAGATATAGCTCAAGGATAGTCCAAACATTGTTGATGGCAAAATTCTAATGAGTACCTCCAAATCCTAAACAATTTTTTTCCAGCAGAATTTAGTTTTAGAATTCTGAAGTTAGTTACAGGATTATATATCTCCTAAAGAAAATGAAAAAATTAAGTGCATAAGCCTTGATGTGGATGCCTCAAGGGATAATAGGTTTCAACAGCACAGAGGATTAAGTCCTTTCTGGAGGTATCTTGCCAGGCCCATTCATTCTGTTGGCATTATTTTAAAAAACTATATAGAACTATATATAAACTAGAGCTCTCTCTTGCTCTAGTTTATGCTTCACTGAAGTTATTCCAACACAAAACTTGAATAATGTGTGAATCAGCTCTTAAGATTCCACAATGTTTTCAACTCAGTTGTGGCTGCTAAATCTTGTGGTGGCTGACACACTATTGATTTTGCCCAAACAATTCTTTTTAATTGATTTGAACTATATATATGTTTTACAGCAATTGAAGAAATAAGAATTGAATATCTAGCAGAACAATATAGTCTGTAGAACTCTAGTAATCAGGATGACAGTTTATGTGGTACATTTCTTTCTCTGTTTTTACCAGTGTATGTAAATTAATACCCTCTGCAGATTTGCTTTTACTGTGATGGATATAAGAAGTTTTAGTGATCTAATAATTCTCATGCTGCAAGGCAGTTAGATATAGCAATTGCAAATTTAACTGAAATTATATTGACAGTACCTGGAAGTTATTGATGTTGAGCACCCACGACTCCCTCTGAAATCCATACAAGGTAGGGGTGCTCATTATTTCTGAAAGTAGGCTAGTAATATATCCATGACAGACGTATATACAAGCCATGCTGTGTGCAGCAGCACTAATTAGGCCTGATTTCAGGAAGACTGTGTTCACACTTGCCTGCCCTGTGGTAACTCCCAGTCCTTCCACCATGGCCTTCTCTCACCTCTGTAACCTCAGTTCCCCCCGCTTTGTTCCTAGAGCTGCCTCAGCCCACGGTTCCACCTCTTCCTCCAGGCATCCCCTGCCCCATTCCCTCCTTCATATTTCTTGGTTCTTTCATCTAAACCTCCCCTCAGGCACCACACACTTACCTCTTACCTCCTTTCCAGTTCGTTTCTGCACAAACTGAAAAAAAAGCCTGATTCACTGTTTGCTGATGGGCCTGAAGTTATTTGACCATGTTGGCTGGCCAGCTGGCAGACAAAACGCGTCAAGTAATTATTTAATTCATGCTGAAACCCTCCTCTCATTTGCAGTATTTATTTAGCATTTTTCACTGCCTAGCTGCCAGTTTTCATGAAACCTGGGGGAACAGAATATATCTATTGAGTTGAAATAAGCCAACGGAATCAGAAGTTATTTCAGGGCAGGACAGAAAAAACAAATGGGCAAGTAATACTGTTATGCAAGTCCTACTTCCTTAGGAAGTCAGGCTAATAAAACATGCAGGCAGATGTTCATTTTATTTTTCTTCTCATGACCTTTTCTGTCTGCTCGAATCCCGGTTCCACAACTTCACCCATATTAGAAGACCTGTTTGCCCATTCAGTATCTCAGTAACACTTCAGTGTAGCCACATGTAGACATGGCCCATGGGCCCATGACCATGATCTATACCTATGAAGAGATCATAGAAGCCTCCATTTCCTTTGGACAAGCCACTGGCTTTGGACAAGCACTTTTTTGTCACAGTGACTGTGCACAGTCCTCCTTTATACTGTTAACATCTCAGAGAATAGGTACCTCATGCAGTAAAAACTTCCATTATCCTCTTCATTGATGCTACACAATTCCTGGGAATCTAATCCATTAACAATAACCTTACAGTCTTATCAGCCTCTTTGTGTTATCCTTTTATGGTGTGCTCAGAATTGCAATGGATGGATGGGGGTTTTTTTTTTGCTTCCTAGATAGAAAACTAAATATTTTTGTCACTTTCTTCTATTATAAATGCTTCATTATTTTTTTTTTCACCTCCCAACAGCTTTTGGAGGTATCCATAGAGATGTAGCATACAGACATAAACTGAACAGTGATTTTCCTCCTTGTATGGGAGTTGTGGATGTGAGATAGATGTTGATTCTCAGAATTGCCAGAGCAGTGTAGAAGCCTGTGGGAGTAGGTTGTCCAGTTGTAAACAGGGATGTTTACATGCTTGCCTAGGGCAGCTGTAGTACTATGGTTGGCACAGCAGCACTAATTTTTTTCAGGAGTAGCAAAATAGAGTTCATTGGTGGTCCTGTAGCTTTTTCCACAAAAGGAAGGACTTTTGTCCTACTGTAGACAAATTCCATATTGAGCAATCTGTGTAAAATTAATGCAATATGTTTTTCTTCTCTTCTTGCCATACAGAGGTTGAAAATTTCTTTTAGCCTCATCTAAAGCCACTGGAGGGAACTGGGTTTAGAATAGACCCTCCATGGATTAGTGCATGCCGCCCATGAGACCAGTCCTAGCTGAATACAAAACTCACAAAGAATACAGAACTCAAATATAAGCATATCCTAAATTCAGTACACATGTATTGCAAGAGGTTTTTAATTACCACAAATGGTTTTGATTGTAGCTCCCCATCACACTCAAAGTGATATCAGTACTGCCACTTCTGTTCTGCACAGACTTGCTGATCCACCAGCCCTTTCCCCACACCTAAAGGCACTGGGATGTCACATCAGCAGCCAACACAGCCAGATACTAAACCCCATACCCAGATACCAGCTCATACTAAACCCCAGCAAAGCAAAGTCCAAGTTACAGAAGAGCTGTTCGGGCGCACCTTCTCAGCAATGCCTACCTGACTTTCCAGCTTTGAGGCTGTTGTCCTGAAGGCAGATAGGTAAAGGGAAGAAACAATTCCACCTGCAAGTTCAAGGAGATGCCACCTCTGGTGCTTCATTTCTCCAGATGGGTACAGGACTCAACAGGAATGGCTGAGGGCTTGGTCCACAGCTTGAACTTCTCCCAGCCCACCAGTGAGGCATGGAATTGTTAGTTTGTCAAGTCTTCTCAGCAGTAGGGGCTAACAAAATTTTGCTGACCTGAAACTGAAAAGCAAATAGCTTCCCTGCACAGATCCTCAATTGTCCAGATTTAAGCCTTTATTCCTCTAAGAGAACTGAGAGAAGTTTTCTACCAGGTTGGATCAACTTTACCTTTCTCTGAGCTGTGAACTTGAGAAGGATTCAGCAGGGATGGCAGATCAGAAAGTCATCACTACCTCTTTCCTCCTCAATGGGCCCTGTTTCTGAAGGCTTGGCAGGCCGGTGCTTGATTCCCTCCAGTCCTGCCACTGCTAAATGTTCCCCTAAAAGGGGAAAAGAATGGCTGGTGAAGAGTGAAGCAAGCTCAGCTGTAGGGGAGCAGCCCTTTTGCTAAGGCCATTGCCTCTGCTCAGTGTGGCAGTCTCTGTGCTCAGAGCTGTCTCGCAGGGCATGTCACATCTGCACTATGTGCATAGTCCACCCGTGGTCAGCACTAGGCTGTTTCACTGGAGCTAGGCTGAGTTGCTCTTGACCAGAGAGCTGGGGCAGCAATTAAAAGAAGCTAGTGTGGAATGATGTCTCCTTCTGACACAGATATGCTTTTCCCTAATTGCTGAGGTAATAAACCAGCTTCCAGCCTGGCCCAGCACACACCCATACTGTTTCTGACCATCCTGTTCAGCCACATTCCTCTCAGAAGTACACCAAAACTTTTGGCAGGAGTGAACGGTTGTCTACTGAGTGTAGCAGAGGACCTGAGCTACTCTGCTCCTTGCAATTTCGCTTAGATAATTCTACATGTTTACATATTTGTCAGCTCTGAAGGTGGAAATAAGCACATGATTTTACACATTCAGCAAAGCCTTTAATTTGTCTGTAATGAGACAGCTCTTCAGAAAGGCAATTCAGAGTCCCGCTAGAGCACTCCTTGGAAAGATCTGCCTCTTACTTGTGAGTAGGCAAATCTGGGTCTACATGTGGGCTCCAGTAGAACTTAAAAGCTGCAACATCCATAATATTATTTCAAATAAATGTTGTATCAGACCCCAAAACTTCCTGCTGTACTTCTACAGAAAAGAAATCGAGTTCTAAACCTCAAATGGGAGTCACAGGAAGCCCAATGGATCAATAAACTCAAAGATGAGAAGTGTCTCACAGTCAGTTTAAAATTTTGGAATAAAAGCCAAGGACACCATCTTCTGTGGGCTGCCTAAACTTGTGAGGATCCCATAGTTTGGTACAGATCCTTCAAAAGATTTATTACATGATTGATAAAGGCCTGATTCTGTGTGGTGTATTGTTTTGATCCTTTATTTCTGTGTAAGCAGAATGGAGAGGATCTTCTGATATGCTGCAATTACCACTTCTGTGGAAAATCTATAGTAAAAAGCAGGCTTGCACAACCATCCTGAGAAATAAGATAGCAGAGAAAGCTGTACAGGGATACCTCTCTGTACTCGGGTATCCTGTCTCATGAACAGCACTGGGTATTACAGACATCAGTTAAAGGAGCCATGAAAGGTCCTGTAGCTAATGCTGATTTCATTTATTAATCTAAAATTAATTCTGCTTCATCCCAACTATCACTTAAGAAATTTTACACATTAAAATGAAATAGCATCATTTGACTTACATGCTTGCACAATGCATTAAAATGGAATAACAAAAAACCTTTTTGAAATAATCTGGATGATGCTGGAGTCCTCTTCCTTTCTCAGAGGTGAGTGAAATAATGGGAAAGGAAGGTGCAGGAATTTACTTCCCAGAACTTCTTTTCTTGACCACCATCTGGAGACATTTGTGACTGCACAAGGAGAAATTTTCAAGGAGGTTGACTTCTCAGCTGTGACAGTCCCACAAGCCAGAGAGGGACTCTGGGGATCCTTGAGTACACAACAAGTAGCAAAAAGTTGTGTCCTCTGAATACTTGTAAATTACTTTTATGGTGCTTTTATCTTTGCCTTTGCCCACCTACTCCCCAGGTCTCTCTAATTAACTGGAGGGCCCTGCAGCGAGGGAACACTGTCAGGACCTCCAGACTTGAGGCATGGTCTCCCTCTCCTCCAGCCATGAGAGTGAAGATGTGATGACATGCTTGGATGGAGGCCCTCTATTCATGGGTGTCGTCTCTGAAGTGTGCTGGACCACATTCCAGCCTCTCTATTTTCCTAGCTTTCTCCCATTGCAGTCCCTTTTGACACAGATGATTGTCTGCAGAGCTTGCTCCCATAATAGCTGTATCTTGACTAAAATAGTACACCCATTAATTCCCCATGCTAGAGAACTTGTACCTGCTCTTTAATGTGCACAATAATAATACAAAAGCAACCCTTCCATTAAACTAGCAACAGCCAAATGATAGCAAAGATATAAAGAAAAATGGCTTAGACTTCTAGGCTTTGCAAAAACAAATCCTTAGGGGAGGTTTAATTGCTAAATGCTCTAAAGCAGCAGTTGCACAAAAATAACAATTCAGTGAATACAGATCAGAAGAAGAAAAAAAGTAGAAGTCCATTTAACCAGTAGTAACACAAACAATAAATACTCAGTGGGACTGAAGAACTTTCATTGTGTGATATGAAAATACATCTTATTATTTTTGCTTATACTTAGTTCTTAGTAAGACCTTGTCTATCACTTGTTTATCTCTTCCCCTCTTCTTCTAAGATTTCCACAAAATAGACTGGATTTACTTAACATTTACTAATTCATTTCAGTTCTGGAAGAAAAGAAAATTCTGTCAGTTGTAATATCTTTTCAACACTTAACAACAAGCAGAGGGCCTGGAAAATATATGTTATGCAACAAGTCAACCATTTATAATATTTCAAATGTTACTTCCCTCCTGAGTTCTCTAAACAAATATGAAAGGCTGCTAAACCAGAAAGAAATCACATTCTAGCACTGAAAACACCAATGAAAAAATGCCAGTAGTAAACTAATTTTAACTCTCAGCTGCTATAACCATCAGTGGGTGAAAAGCAAATCTTTCACATGGCAAAAAACCTGGTTAAGATTCTTTCTAACCTTTTAAGCATCAAGGTCTGAAGAATGCTGTTCTTCATAGTAACCCTTTAATTCAGTCCAGTGAAACTTTTAAATGCATTCATGTTAAATGTTAGGCTTCTATTTTGCAGGAGGTGATAGGTTGTTGTTTTTTTTTTTAATATTTGTTGGAGTTTCATAGGAACCCCTAAATCTCAAGGGCATGCACAGATAAAGTGCTGCTTTCTGGCTAGCTTTGACATCAGATTTATGAAACAAGAACTGGGGGTCAGACCCACTGAAAACCTGCATTTTCTCTGAGTTTCCTCTCTGCCAAGCTCTCTGCTAAATGCAGAACTCAAAACAGACTGAAGGCTTCTTGCAGCCCTGGGGAGTTCTTGGCTGGTAGATAGAGGAGGAAGCCCAGCCTCTTTCCTCTATCTCCCAGCCAAAGTGTCAGGATTGGATGCAGATGCACTGCACCACCTTCCAAGTTCCTGCACTAACTTGGGAGTCAACGAAATTAAATTAAAAGTCAGCACAATGGGGACATGAAGTGAGGTTGCTCTGTGCTCCTGGTGCTGGTCTGACAGCCACCAGAAAGGAGAAAAACAAGGGGGCAGTCCAGCTGGGCTTGCTGAACAAATAGCTCCTCACTGCAGGACAGCAGTCTGAGAGCTGGTCAGTCACAAGCCTTTCAGCAAATTTGACTTCTGTAACACCAGGAAACTTACATATGATCTTCAGATATTCAGCCAATTCAGAGCTCAGTTTTATAGAACATGTCCAAAATTCATTCTTAGTCCAGTAGAGCTGCTGCTGGTTAATATCAGTATCAATTTGGCCTGATGCAATTTGGCTAAACTTGCTGAAATTGTGGCAAAGTATGTAAATGAGGAATGGTTTAAGTCTCTTAGCTCTTCTTTTTGATGGTTTGCTTTTTCCCTTTTGGCTCCTGCTTTCCATTTAATTATGTCAGGCTCTAAAATGCATTCTCAAAGGCAAGCCAGTATTTTGAGTAATTGCAAGGAAGGGAGGATTTCTTGTTCTACATACACATTAGCTAATTTTCTCTGGGTTCTGATAGTAACTATCAAATTCCACCACCCCACCCCCACCCTGTCTCTGGGCTGGGCTGGATTTTTTTCCCTTTGTTTTCCAATTGCGAAGCAGACATCTGGCAGCTCTCTGGTGGCAATAGCTGATACACTCACTATGCTTACTGCACTTGGCCATTTCTCCGTGGGAGGTAGGAGAAGAGGCAAAAAGAGACGTGGTTTCAGATTCAAGCCCTTATTTTTATCCTGTGTAATTCCACAGCAGGATGTTTTCTTCCTCCTACCACCCTCAGATTTGTGCTTTCTATTATCACTGTAAGACTGGACTAGCAAAAAAGACTTTCCTTGCCTTTAAGATCAGGGAAAACCTTTCCAGTTTTCCTTTCACAAATACTTTTTATTTTCTTCTCCTCCTAAACCTCAGATGAACTTTTCCTTCTCCAGCAGCCCCAGAAGCAAGGGGTACCTGAACTGATGCAGGGGGTGCTTGATTCAGCGCTGCCACCTGGCCTGCCTGATGCTTGCTGCCTTGGAGCAATCGGAGAAGTGATGTGGAGAGCACCTGCCATGCTGTTTTTCTGTGGGAAGAGTCCCCAAGAGACATATTGACATGTGGGAAGGGGAGGGAAGAAGGGAAGCAACACATGACTGTGTCTGACATAATTTGCCCTGTTTGTCCCTTGAGCTCTTGAAAGGGAATATAACGGAGCCCTCCATGACCTCAAGCTTTCACCTAAATATTTAATAATGATTTCTATTACTGTAATGTTGATTAAGACTGAGTAAATATATACGGGACATAAATTATTTCATTCTAAATCAACAGCCACATTTTTTTCCCCGGTAATGATCATCATTAGCCTGGAATGTTTCTCATGCTTATATTTTTTTAATAAATTGAAATTATTTTTATTGCAAAATAATCCCCACATACACCTGTGCAATTTTGAATATTAATTCATTCCTATTCCCATATCTGTGACAATCCTGCCTGAAGTCATTTAGGCTCATATGAGAATGATCAGACTTTATTCTTGTACAAACTATAGAGTCTTCTATGCTTTCAATACCAATGCATTTCAGCTTCAGTGCTGATGTTGACACAAAATAATTTTCAAGATATCAAGTGGTCTGTGTAAGGGCCTAATTTCATGTGAGATTTCTTTCGTTCTCCATCACAAAATATGTGTATGATAGACTAGAAATCATTTTGGCATTTGGTTCCACTGTGCTGGCTTGTATATAACCAATAACCAATAGATATCTCTTTCATGTTTGCATTTTTACCAAATTTACCCTACTGCCTTTATTCTCACTCAGTTACATTGAAAGAAACTGCTCCCTGATATTTAAGAAAAAAGGAAATACTGAATGTCATTATTAAGCAAACTTACAATTCTGCGAAAATAACAACTATGATGTGTCAGCCTCAGATAACATCAAGTAATTTTCTGAGTAATGCTGATAATCCAGCCTCAAAAATGGTATTTTTCAGTTTCTAAACAAGACATCATAATGTTTGGAGTTGTCATATGAATATGTATTATAAAACTCTAGTTCCTCAGAATGCCTGAATGTATAAATATGAAGAAGAACACAGAAAAAAATTGAAATGCTTTAAAAATAGGCTCAACTGATCAAAAACTCTGGCTAGAAATTTCTGCAACTTGTACTGGAATGTACAGTACCAATCAGCACAGGATGCTGAAGATGTGCCATTTTGGCCATGTAATCTCAGTTTGAGACTGTCAGCAGCTCTTAATATACACTATCAAAGGATCCTCCTAGAATATGTAGAACAGGCTTGGTGAGTAGAGACAGAAAAAAAAAACAACACCAAAAAAAATCTTCAGGTCACAGTTCTGGTTTCACTGCAAGTGATAGTCATTATCTTCACTGTTTGCTTTAAGCTCAGTCCCGGGCTAGGACAGTGAGGGCTGGGGAAGAAGGTTTTAAGCAGAAACCTGAACATTAGACAGAGTGAGACAGTGCAAAAATGATACTTTTATGGAGGTGTCATTTGTTGAAAATGCATTTCTGGTAAATTCTAAGGAAGGCTGATATAATACTCAGCCAGTTATTTTCAGGTTCTGCAGCAGTAGGATTGGCCTGACACTGGCCCAAGGGCAGGTTTCCACCAGCACAGGGGTTTGTTTATCCAAATCAGTGGTCTATTAGGACCATTCTAAATTTCAGAGGCTGTTAGTGCTACAACTGCAGCTCACTTATCCTGCTCCCTGCTACAAAGCTCTGTGAGGAGGTCCCTCCCCAGTGTCCTGTGTGAGGGCAGATTACCTCTTCTGTATGTGAAGGGTAGGCAAGGTTACACTTGACCTGTCTGTCTGATGTGTCACCCCCAGCACGCAGATGGGATTTGCCAAATCTAGCATCACAGTCAGCTGCAGTACACTAGCAGTGATCTGTAAGACAATTGTACTGCTTTACTTTATGGCTCTTGCATTAAGATGACTAAATTCTAGAGCATGCAAAGTGTTGTGCTGTCAGTCTTAACTCAGAGTGAGCAGTCTCAGCATATCACAGTAATCTTGATGTACTGGGTGCTGGCTCATTTTCAGAGTTTCCATTGATTCTAAAATTGCTTTGACCTACATTTGAGGGGGAGGAGGGGGCAGGGAAGGATGACAAATTGGGGAAAAAGGATTTGGCTCTCCATGTAAGCCTAAGCACCAAACAAGATACCCTCACTCTAAACAAAAAGTATAGATCAGAGTCATATCATCCTCATGCTTCAGCTGTTGTGCATCCCATACCCAGGGCTTTAAGTCATTTACAGGAGGAAGGAGTCAGTAAATTCAATTTAAAGGAAACTTTCAGTTATTTTTCTCCAGTATTGGTTTTTAAATGGATCGGTTCTGTCCCACAAAACTTCTGTCCTCAGCCTTTTTAAAAGTGATCTTCTATATGTTTCAGATTCAAGTGACTTGGTTTTTCACTTGTACAGAAGTTTATCGCATGTTAAATATTGGTTAAGTAAAAAGAAAAAAGAGACTCAGCTAGAGAGTTGTAAGCACCTATACTTTACCTCACATTTGGGACAGACAAAGTGCATGTATATGACTGGTTACTGTGACTCTGCTGATGTGCACTAATTCATTGAGTTGCAGTAAACTTAGCATATGTCTGAGCCCTGAGGGTTTGTCTACACACAAAAGTTGTGTTTAACCACACCATTAAAGTGCAACATAGCCCTCAAGGACAGATGCAATCAGTGTGGTATAAAAGTATGTAAACCCACAGAACTTGGTCCAGTAAGAGAGGAGCAGTAAGCTAAATGTACATAAAGTATCTTTTTACCTTAGTATAACATTACCTGTAGGAAAAAACACTAGTGTATCAGCACTTCATGCAATTAAGTCAGTGAAAATACTGTGCAGAAACCAGGATTGAAGTAATACAGGACCATGAAAATTATAACTGAACACATGTTTCAAATCATTCAACTTCTGTGGTGTGTGTCATTCAGCAGGGAAAAAAATCACCCACACTGCACACAGGAAAAGTGTGTGGAGTGGGAGGGAAACACACAAATGGTAAAATGCCACCAAGAGTGTAAAAGTTATTAAACCTTTCTGTTCAAGCAAGAAATTGTTCATTAAAAATTTGGGAACAGGAGAACAGGAAGGAATCTCAATCAAAAATTCAGATTAATTAAGCAGCCAATTACTAAGCTTTCTGCATTATGTTTTCATTTGGTAATTCATGACAATTAGGTGACTTTAGAAGTGGAAAGTATGACAGTAACATGAAAGCTGGCAAACAAGTTATTCTGTAGTGCATGCAGGAGCTTGATTTTTGACTTGGAACCTATATATAATGTATTCACTGTTTTAAAGAGGAGCAAGAGAAAACATGAGCCTTGCACATGCATTGGTAGATAGACCTAAAATCTAATATGAAATATCCATTATATGCTGAATATACACATAGAATGTGGTCTATGAGGAAATTGTTTGTGGTGGAGGCACTGCATTGCTCCTGGAATGGATAATAAATTACAGACCATTTCTTCTGGCATGATTTAGATTATTTATTGCAAATATCTGCCATAACATTATGTGTTGTGTGATACAAAGTGGTAAAATATGTAGGGCATACTCTTTTGTCCTCTGAGGGAAATGTGAAATCTGAATTTCAGTGTAGAAAAAGGTATCTGTCAAGGTTGGATCATCACTGTCAAATGCTGAATGACACCCTCTGTATAGAAAAAATGACCATCCTTTAGTGGTAATGCATGGTTTGTGCTGATGTACTTTCTGTTCAGTTCTATGATGTATTTATGTGTTAGAGTCTATTTAGGTTACCTGGTGAGATTTTGGTAGCAGGTGGACCACAGGGGTGTGTGAGAGACTGGAATGTTGAGGGTCAGGGATTCAGACAGTGATTTGCTGAGGCCAGGTTTGCAACCCTGAGCCAAAAGGGAGGAGGAGAGGTTTGGGGAGTGCAGTGAAACCCCTGATCTGCATGAGGACAGCCCAGGCGTGGAGGGGTGAGCCCCCACCACTGGATTACCATGACAAACCCATCTTTGCTTAACAACAAGAAGAGTTGTGAGCCAGATGGGGGGAAAATACATGGGCCCTGTGGAGATAGAATAATGCTTTTCATCGTGCCAATGTCCTCCCTTACACAAACAGGCCCATGTGTAAAACTACCTCCTGGGAGATTTATCGGGACAGTAACGTCCACACACAGGCCTGAGTGTTTTCATCCCTTCTGATGCGACAAAACTGGCTCAGCTTCACTGACGTGAGAGGCAGCTGCCATGCCTTAGGAGCTGTCATAAACCATCAAAGGCCCCCCAAGCACCCTTGGACTCGTTTCTGAGACCTTCCGCCCTAGAGGACTGTGATCCACAGTGTTGCAACAGTGTTAAACTCCCCCAAGGGAGGTACCTGTGCATTCCCACCTGAAGGTAGTGATTAACATGCTGAATTCTGTGTTTCAGGCACTTCTCCCATCCCAGAAAGATTAGGAGTGAGACCATCATGAGACCATCACTTCACCTGATGGAAATCAAAATTGAAGCAATCAAGTCTTGTCGCTGGATTCATGGGTGGTGGCTATGTACCTTTCAACTCTAACTCTTTCTTTCTGTTTCTTTTCCTTATTTATTTTCTTAAGAGTTATTTTTATACCTTCCTCTTGCTAGATTTCTATAGATAACAACCAGAATGGTTACATATCTCCTTTCCATTGGAAACAAAATTGTTCTAAAATCTGTACAAATATATTATAGATATAGATATAGATAGATATATGCATGAAAATGTCATCCATTCAGTGTCATTTCACTCTAATCCACCCCAGGAGATTTGCTAACCAGAACCCCAGGTATCCTTGCCTTCAGGGACTGGTTGTAACAAGTTAGCTTCTGTGAGAAAACACCAGAATGTGTCTCCATGGACAGAAGGAGTTCCAGATGACTCCAGGGTGGACGACCTGCTGAACAAAGGTAAGCCCACCCATGATGCTGGTCTCACCTCTGTGATAACATATGTAAGGACATGCATAACATATATAATAACATATGTAAGGACATATGTAATAACATGTAATGTGAGAGCGAAGTCCCGTAGACATCAAGGTCAGTGCAGAAGGAGCAGGAGGAGGTGATGCTGGTGCCAGAGCAGAGTATGGCACAGCACTGCCCCTGCAACCCATGGTGAAGCAGAGATCCACCTGGAGTCCCTGAAGAAACCCATGTCACAGCAGGTGGACATGCCCTGAAGGAGGCTGCAGCTCATAAAAGATTGGAGGTTTTGGCAGATGTGACTCTGCAGGGGACCCATGCTGGACCAGGCATTCCTAAATGGCTGAACACCATGGTGAGAACTCATACTGGAGAAACTCTTGAAGAACCACACCCTCTGGGAAAGACCCACTCTGGAGCATTTTGTGAAGGACTGTGTCCCATGGCAGGGACCATATGGGGAAGAGCCTGAGGAGGCACTGAGAGAGATGAAGCACTATGAGCTGACCTCAACCCCTGTTCTTCACCCTCCCACACTGCTAGAAGGGAGGAGGTAGAAAAAGCAGGGAGAAGCTGAGCCTAGGAAGAAAGGTAGGAAAAGAGTTTTGAGTTTTATTCTTATTTCTCATTATATTAGTCTGTTATAATTAATTGGTGATGTATTTCATTAATTTCTCCAAGTGGAGTCTGTTTTGCTAATGACGGTAATTAGTAAGTGCCCTTATGTCGACTCATGAGCCTTTCACCATATTTTCTCTTCCTGTCCTGTTAATGGAGAGAGAGTGATAGAGCGGACTAGAACATTAGTGGACAGCTGGCAAGCCAGGTAAGGTGAATTCATCACAGAGTGAGTAGTGTTAAAGGACATGTTCTCATATGATTTTACCTTCTCTTGCATTAACAACTATCTCAAATAGTAAAATACCACTCAAGTGTGACACAAGCAATAGAACTACACAGCTACCTCTGTAAAGAAGAATCTTCCTCTGTCAGAGTCACCAAAGGAACAGTTTTAGAACCAACTTTTTCATGGCACAAGCATCAAAATGTTGATTTCATTTTGTAAGAAGATATTTAGCTTTGTCATTATCTTTCCAAATGACAAAATTGTCTCTAATTCTTCTGTAGCAATAAATTTAGCATTATTAGAAGAATACAGATTCATACCCTGCCCCCACCCTTCTCCCCCCCGCCCACCCACCCCGCCCCCAAAAAAAAAAAAAAAAAAAAAAAAAAAAAAAAAAAAAAAAAAAATTTAAAAAAAGGCACACCAGTATCAGGACAGGCTATAGGAGCCTGTTCCCGGAACAGTGATGCACCAGTGCTTTGTGCTGATTGTGCAAATACACACATGCACTGAATCAATGGAGTGGACATTTTCCAGACATACTGCATCCAGAAATAGTTGTTTGCTGGGCATCTCATAAGGACGAAAGCAGCTACAGTAGAAAGCAGCTACAGCCAAAACCAATATTTGATTGTTACACCTGTGTGGAACAGGCAGTTCCTCTTCAGGCCCTTTATTATTTAAAGAGAAAAATATTGAGAAGAGTGTTAAATTACTGGGCATTATCTCCTATAGTGGTACTTCTCATGTCTCTGAAATTAAGAGGGACGTATCAACAAAGGCATATCTGTAGAGTTTGAAGTTTCTCTAATTCCAGCTTACTTTAAGTGTACCAAAGGCTCTCTACTTACCAAGTAAGCCCCTCAACCCCAGCCTAGCATAAAGAGGTTTTCTGGTGTTTCCTTTTGTCTCTAGCCTGTGACACTTTCTGATAATCAGGATACATGAGAAAATGGCTTTCCAGTCACCCCTTATATTTGCCTCTCACAGCCTTTAATATGCCTTCAGTACATTCCCCTGTAAGAAGAGCTGCACAGAGGGAAGTGTAGGAGATAAGTATACTGGGCATCATTCTTGCATGATCCAAGCAGCACTGAGGAGAAAGTGCTCTGAAGTTTGCAAAGTGTGCAAAGTGAGCCCAGCTTCCCTCCAAACTATCCTAGCACCTGGTGTGAATTACTTCCTAGAGGGCCACAGCCCACGTTACCCTCGCTAAACACATTGAACCAAGTATAACTCACATGAGGAAAACTGATCACATACAAACTCACACACTGGCTCATCCATGCAGTAAAATACAATAACACCATAAGTTTCAGATTTCATGAGGTAAAACATGGTTTTACCTCACCTTTTAAATAACTATACATAAAATCACCTATCACTGATGCATAATAGGCATGTTAACTCAGTCTTGTATCTTACCCATGTTTAAGTCTTATTCTTTAGCATGTGCAGATATATATGAACTTTACTTTTTTTCTTCTTTTACTGTTTTTACATCCATTTATGCCAATTGAATTCAATTCTTTAAAACAATAGCAAAAGAGCCAGCTCCATAGATCTGAATAACCTATACCCTTTAAAAATGTAATTTCACCAAACACTTGTAGTGTAAATGAACTGTTTGGTTGATTATAAACACGATTGCTGTACTATGACACACAAGATGACCACAGGCTAGCAGCTGTATCTTTCTATTTTTAGTTAATTTTCATTAAAATTTCTATGTAAAGTAGTTTTGATAAGAATAAAAAAATCATGCATTTGTGGTGCATATCCAACAATGATAACACACTGACCCCACAGCAGGGCAGGACACTTCAGCTATAAAATTGCATTTCATATGAGAGCTTTCAGAAAACACAAATTTATACAGTATGTAGAGTAACATATGGGCCAGTAATAAGTAATAAGGCCATTAGATGCAATAAATGGTATGAAACATGCAGGCATCTGGGCTGGGATCCACATTTTTGAATTACATACTTTCTGCCCCGTACATACTGCCAAGGGAGTCATAATCCCTTGGGAGGACAATCTGGACATCTTGTAAATTGAGCAAGCTCTAGCTTCCTATGCTTCAGCTCTGAGCTTGGCTTTAGCAAGCAGGTGAAACTGTACTTGTGTTTTGTTGGGAGTCAACCAGGGATGAAGATGTCCTGCCCCTCTCTGTAACTTCTTGTTTCCTAGTTCTTGCAACAGCATGGAAACTTTCTCACCGCAATACAACAGTGTCATTCCAGTGCTGAATGCCTCAGCCATCAAAGAGGTGATGTGGTGCTATGCAGAGACAGGGACCCTGTGCTTTCACCAAGCACAGAGCTCTGCTGTTGCAGCTTGCAGCCTCCTTTCTCTTGACTAAAGTCTGGAAGACAATGAGGACAATCATCATTCTTTTTTCTTGCTTTGCATACTCAGGAGTGGGAAATTACATGCAAGCTTTCTCAGGCTGTGAGAAGGACTGAACCCAAGTCTCCCACAAGTTCACTGAATGCTTTTGTTATATAGTGAGTGGTGGCTGCTCCTTTCTCTCTTGAGACAAACAAATTGACCCCATCAGCATTTAGATGAGAATCTGATCCTGACAACAAGGAGTCATGTATATTTGGAGGGTAGCACATAGGTGGAGTCACACATCGTATCAGGCAGAGACTCACAGCTCAGCAAAGGGATCTCTGAATCAAAGCTCTTTCAGGACTTTTAAGTCAAAGAAGGATATACCCAGGGCTAAAATTGAAAGACAGTAACTGTGGAGCTCAGTCTTACATTTTCATGGTGTAGTTCCATTCTAGTTATACTTTAGCTATGAAATCCCTTTATTTCGCACAGTTCATGCTTTCATCTTGACACAGATAATTGGTTCTTCCAGTTAGGATGAACTAACTGATAGAATCACTGTTTTTTTCATATATTTGACCTTTTAAAAATAAGATTTAAGAAAAGTTAAGTACAGAATATGACATGTTTTTATTAGATTTTATGTTTTATAAGCATGCTCAATCATTTCAGGAACTCCAGGACAAAAGTAACCTCTGATGTCTTGGTGATGTTGTAGACATAGCCCTTCCAAAATGGGGGATGCCCATTAAGAGCTATTCACTGAAGAAAGTGTCTGTGTCAAAACAGACACATATAGCAAAATAGCCTTTGTTCCTTAACAAAAACAAACAAACAAACAAAAACAAAAAAAGGGAGTTAAAAACTGTTCTTCATTGACAGAATTCTTAAACTGTTTCCTCAGTTTTATGCAAGTTATTATTATTTTCAGTATCTCAGTATTAAAAATTTTGCAAGCTTGAAGTAAAATGTTATATACAGTGGAAAATAGAAGCTACATGAATAATTACTAGTAGATTAAAGATAACTTACCCATGAGTACATGGTTAAAAATATAAAAGAACATGCAATTACTAGAGCTCTATTTATTAATACTTTCTGGCCAAAAAACACTTGGAAACAAATTGGCAGAAAACCAAAAACTCCCTGCAAGTGCAAGTATGAGACAACAAAATCATCACAACCTTAAGTTCATTTTAGCTGTGAATAGTTAATAAAAAAACAACCAAACCTACAAACAAACAAAAAATCCAACCCAAAATTCCTTCTTTCAACATGTTTATTCTTTCTTCATTGTATACTTTTCCCCTCACTTAAGGACAAGCATTCAAAACATCTTTATCAGCTAGATTGTTCAGGACTACTTAACGTTTTCAGAAAGAAACTCTTAGATTACACGCCAGATTCATAATTCCAAACTAGAGCTGCAATATTTAATCAACTTTTGTCACTTAAAGCAATTCCTGTCTAAAGAACCTCAAACATTATCAGTGGTTTTTGTCCAGTTTGAATCTCAGTTTTATCTGTGCTCCTATACACTTTCAAAACCTTACTACAACCAGAGGAGCAGAAAGTTAAGCCTTTCTTTCAATTTTGTGTCTTCCTTCTCTGAAGGTGCTTCAGAAGGTTTATTTATATGTTTTATATCATATGATTATAAAAATTGTCTGAGTCAGTCAGAATTTCTCACCTGTTTTCACTAAGATGGGCCAAAAGTTATCTCCTAGAGAGGTGTCTTCAGAGCAAAACAAGGATACAGTTAGTCTTCCCCTAACTGTATTCTAAATGTAATTCCTAGGTTCTCAGAATTTGCAGCTTGTAGGGTTCCTGAGTCAGAAGAGATTTTTCACACTTTTAGAAGGCTTCAGGTATTCACTTTCCATTACCTAGTTTAATTTGATAAAAATGAAATTACACGATAGGTGGGAAATGTTAGGTTTCACAGGAACCTGTGGTGAAGAATTTCCACTGTCTAATTACCTATAATGTATACAAGATCCACCTCCTCTGATTGTCCTGACTTGTCCTTTTCTGGATATTTTCTAAACCTATGGCAAATTTTCTGAAAGCAAAAGAAGATATATCCACTACAGATTTACATGATAGTAAAATTATTTTCTCTGTATCCTTTCCTAATATTTTCCAAAAGTTAGTGTGCTTTCTTAATCCCTAAGTAGATTTTGGCATTAATTTTTCTTTTATAAGACGAAGTACAAGTCCTGACTCATTACTGTCAGCACAGACTTTTTGTATTTTCCCTATGAACTCATGGGGGAAAGGACAGCAAGGCCATGTCCTGTGTGGATCAGTCTGCATTTACCTT
This sequence comes from Sylvia atricapilla, assembly GCF_009819655.1. NCBI lineage: Eukaryota > Metazoa > Chordata > Aves > Passeriformes > Sylviidae > Sylvia > Sylvia atricapilla. The sequence goes on from NC_089174.1 coordinate 28,652,385, forward strand.
GTTAAATTTTATCTGTAATTTTAATCCCCAAATACACAGTCCCACGAAGTTCTTCTGCAGATCTGCAGAGATAACTTCATCATCACTATCCCATGCCCCTTGGTTTTGCCATTAAAATCTGTCACCACTCTACATACCCTTGCCAAATCAGAAAAGTTTCCCAAGTCTGTGGCAGTCAGCTGTCAAGCACATCTGCACAGTCATGCAGAAAAGAGAGAAAAGCTACAGATAGAAGAGCTATAGAAGAGAACAATGAAACAGTGACAGATTTGAATTATTTGTTCATGCATTCATTGGAGACTAGATTCCAGGAAACTGACAAGAGAAAGATGAGATAAAATCACTGTTTTGGAAAAAGTCATCTCTAAGACACGGTTTTGTTCATGAAGTAAAATTCTTGCAAGGCACATCATCTGATAATATTTAATAGATTTAGGTTTTAATATAGTTTAACCAAGTCGCACTTAAATCAATTTAGAACCCCTCTAGCAGACTTAAGTAAAGAAATACATCACAAAATAGCTACTTTGTTCTTACTTTCATAGCAGAACTTCTACAGCAGATTACAGGCATTGCTACCATGCACACTTGTCTAGAGTACATAAGAACTGAGACACCTCAGCACACTGCATTGTTACCAGACATGGCACACAGACCCACAGCAGTCTTTTGGTATGCTTCATTGTGACAAGAGGCAGAAATGTTCTCTCAATTATTAATTACTTTTTATTTATTTGCCTGCTAATATGCTAACACACAGGCACTGTTGAGAAACTCTATTGTACTTACCACAGTCAGACCCTCCTTCTAGCAAACCAGAGCTAGCCTGTGAGCTGTGTGGCTTGGGTCCATAAATTCTGATGCTGCTGGACATATGGACATGACAGGGATATGTACCAGGTACAGCTGCTGCCTCTCGCTAATGCCTGGCCCCTTGAGCTTCCCAAAGGCAGCACACAGAAGGATGGCATACAAGGTACATGAGCTAAGAAATTTCCAAGCTGCATAAAAGGTCTATCAAAAAATAGTGCTGTAAAAGTGGTTTTTGGAGCAGTACCTAGCACACAACCTGCAGATAACAGCATGAGAATTGCTGCAGCAGTTGTGTTCCAGAACAACTGGTGTACACCACAGCCATTTTCTGCATCACCCCAAAGCTGTGGCACTCCAAGCAGGAAGGGACGGTAAAATACTCCAAGGCTATTTAAATTTTTTAGGAACTGTTCTGGGATACTCCTGGTTTCTGCATGTTAATGCAACCTTTTCCTGTCAGCCTGTGGGCCATATAATACATTCTGCACTGCCTTTGCAAGCATGCCAAGAACCAGCTGGTTCTGTTTTCATATTTCAGGTGGCACCTGATGTGTGGCCTGCCAAAGGCTCCTGAAAGGTTAAGCTGGGCTTTGACAAGGGAAATAACCGCATACTAATAATTCTCCCAATTTTTCTCTCCATCCACCCCCTGCTCTATTTTTAGCATTGGAATAACAACATAATTGAAATGCAAATAAATAAGACAGAAATTAGTAAAAACACCTATCTTCTTTTAGTTCTTTGAATTTCCAAATAAATGCTAGAATACTTCGTGACTTAGAAAACAGCCAGTGACTTTGGATCAACTTATGTCATGGTAATGTATGCCCACTGAAAATTAAGAAACTATTTTCTAAGGCCACCTTACTTTGCTGCTGGCTGTGCATTCTGAAGTCAACAGCACAGTTGTGCACTCTCCTACCAAATGCAGATTATTATCATTTGAAGTATAGCAGTAGACAAAACATCTTCACTAAAACCTGTTCATTGATAAGTGTCTATTCCTAAATTGCCAGAACCTTTGTTAACCCATTATGATTTTTGTCATATAAAGTTGCAGGTTGTCAGTGAAATAGAATTTGAGGGAGCTTCTTTAAACACAGTGGTCTTGGGAGCAGTGAGGAATCACAGGTGACTATGCTGAGTGCCTGAGAGGAATGCTGCCCTCTCTGTCCCCTCCCATAGTATCCCCATTGTTGATAAAGGCTGTCTTCCTTTTGTTGGTGTTAATCGTGGAGAGAAATGCACTAATTATTAACTGGTGAAAATGAGAAGGCAGTAACAAGTAATGGAAGACAGTGTTGTTTTTCATTTTGCATTGATGCCCCTCTACAGTGGCATGCATTTTTCACATTATTCTTCTCAAAGCCTTTATTGTTCTGGCTTCCTGTTACAAATCAAGCTGGTGATGGCAGGCCCATGAAATCCCATTAGCATACTGAGAGCAGTGTGTTACAGTACCAGGCAATAGAATAAATGCAGAACAATAAGTATAATAGGGAATGCATTACCCCAGAATGGAAGAGCAGCTCTGTACTGAGTGCCAGTTCTATGAAGCTGCCTTCTCCACTGCTTCAAAACAAACAAACAGCATTTTTAGGGTTCAGTTGCACTAAGTAAAATCTGGCTAGTTTAAACCAAGTAAGACAGAGATGCAAAAATATGTTATGCTATGTGTTCAGGTGCAACCATCTATCTCTCCCCATTCATCAACTCTAATTTTAATGTCTTTTGACTTCCAAATACACAAAGTTTATTATTTTTTGACATAGAGATATAACTGGGCCCTGAAAACTACTGAACTTACTTTAGAGTCTTATTCTTTGCTTGGCTGGCATCAATGGCAAGCATGTAATGGCAGCCTTCAGAAGACAGGTTGTCTTTAAAAGAACAGTGCTTGTGAAGCCTGAACTAGAAGGAAAGCTGCTGGTTTGTAGCCAGTCAAGCAACAGTCTGCTGTGGATGAGCAATACAGCTGGCACATCAGCATATACTAACACCTCAGTACTGCTGGCAGTTCTCAGGGACAGGCCTCTCCTTAGGTGGTCTTAAAGGTCTCTAAGCAAAGGTAGGTAAAGTAGGCAAATGCAAACGCCTTTGGGGAAAAAGGGACAAAGTGACCAGGATAAGGAACAACTCTGCAGAGGAATCACATTTACCTTTGCCTCAGACAAAGACTGTAAAAGCCTCTTCAAAGATGTCGATTCTCACTGCCTGTCAAATGCTGGTGTGTTCAAAGGTGGGAAATCAGCAGCTGTGTTTTTCCAGAATGAAAAGGATGGTCAATCTGAAAGACTTTTTTCTGAAGAAAAGCTGTCAAACACTTTAAAAGTGTCAACCAGACTATGTATTGGTATACTGTTTCTGATGACTAATCACTTTCTAGTTTTCAATACAGATTTTAATTCTAAAAATGAAAAGAGAGAGTTCATATTTTTTTATGGGAGTTTCTGCATTAGTAACTTGCAAAGAGATAAGAAAATGGACTATAATTTTCTCTCAGAAGTTAATTAATTTTTAAGTGAGTCTATGGCTTGGTGAGAAGATCCACAGGGTGTCTTAGACCAACAGGTCTATTGTTAGTTCTGGGGACTCCTTGGACATGAGCAAATGAGTAAAATATTAAATGAGAACAATGACGATTTCTACTCAGACAAACGTTTGCAACTTTGGTAGTATAGCTGAAATGCATTGTCACAGGTCTTAATGCTAGTTCATGTTACTTGGTATATTCTTCTGTCATTTCCTTTTTAAATTTCAAACATTAAATGGGGAAAAAAAATCCAACCTGAAAACCAAAAGAAAAGAAGAGATGGTGTGTGATATCTTTGTTTCATCTTTCCAAATAGGTTAGTCCTGCTCTGACATGAGGTAAAACATGGTCTTTGTGAATTAGGCCAAAGATGGGAATGGGCAAGGAGCGAACATCTTCAGAAGCTTAGGACAAATGTTCTGTTCAGGAGTTCAGACTGAAGTCGAACAAAGGTTTGAAGTTAAGAGAGAAAGCTGACACACAGAAATGCATCTAGACTGTTCTAGTTTCATTTAAGGTTTTATGCAGCTCTGGCTTGTCCCACAAAATGATGGTTTTATAATAAGCATGTCAAACAGCAGATACAGACCTCATTATGTGAGCAGGAAGGAACTTGTTAGGATTTCCCATCTTAGGGTTTCAAAGAAGATGCTCATTTGAGTTTTGTGTAGAAACATAGAATAGAACTTAGAAGGGACCGTTTTCATTGTCAAGTATAGGTAAGTGTGCAAGAGATTATTAAATCACATAGATCCATAAGATTTCTACTTCATCTAGCACTGCATAATACATGGCAAAGAAAAAAACTCCTCTTAAAATGGAGACCATTCAGCAAAGAGATGAAAAATGGGGTTGGCCCACAGGATGGGAGCATGTGAAATCACGGTTACCACTATATGCTGCTCTAGAATCCGTAAACTCCACTTGCTCAGCAACAACGTTTAAGAAGATTCAAAAATAGTTATCTTAGCAAACGCAGCATCTGTCCCTAACTCCAAAATAAATGCTGAAGTATTCTTAGCTATAGAAATCTACAAGACAGGAAACTCTGTCCCGTTTCATTATGATAACCACTTAATTGAGAGATGGGGGGTGTTAACAATGTTTTTCAAAGAAAAGCCTGTAGTAATTCATCCAGTGTAGAGGTATTCATATATCCATGCACAGTGTGAGAGGAATGTGCTAAAAATGTCATACCCATAGGGCAATTGATTGCACTGCCTTTGGAATTACTAGCAACTGTGTAATTGGTTTTCTCACTATATTGCTGTGTGCATGCATTAGATGCCATGAAGACCTATGAAACAGAAATTACTTCGTGTTCACCTACCTGCTTCAAACTAACACCCTTATAAGAGTCTCCTCTAACAACCTTGAAGTTGCTTCATTTCAGGAAGTGCAGTTGCAGCGCAAGGTACTGGGGGAAATGATTTATCCCTCGACTGCTTGGAAGTTCCCTTTTCACACAGTGGGCTCACAATTTCTAAATTGTTAATGGTTGTTTTGAGATGAGTCCTGGAAACATTACAGCTGCACATGAAGAAATATATGCATTTTTTCATACTAATCTTGTATTATTCAATAGTAATGAATAGCATAGAAGCTGGTCTTGAAAGTTCAGTTTCAGATTAAACTAGCCTATGAGACTGAGTGTTCATTAAAGTTTAAGATTTCAAAATATAAGTGTAGCATAAAAAATAAAATTCTTCATGTGATACACAACATCCAATGTGAGAAAACAAAAAAATATTTTAATAAAGCATATTAATTTGTAAATCTCCATAAGAAAACCTTATTACAGCTGTAATACCTTCCTCTAGTGTTAAAAGCAAACTGGATGAAAATCATCTCAGAGGTGTGTGTAAGTGTACCTTTTCCTTTGAGCAGGAGCACATTAAGTTTTATCACTGAGCTTCATTTATGACTAGTCCATAGAAGATCAGAAGATCTGAAACAGTTGAGTCATTACTCCCCTGAAAACAGATGTGATTTTCCAAAGCCTTGCTTTCCAGATGTAGTCCAACTTCTTCTCCATCAGATCTAATAACAGTACAAAATAATCTATTACTCTTTTAAAAAAAAAAATTTAAAAATAGTCTGCAAGTCGTGCTGTTAACTGCATGCACTGAGGAAACTCTGTCAACTTGCCTAGGCACCTCCTAGTGTCCTTGTCAGATTGGTGTTCTGTTGTGCAAAACCTTATCATTAAAATGCTTCCTGTCTCACCGACCATACGCTGGGATCCAGGATAGCCTTTAGAGATCTAAGATAGTCTTTAGCTGTGAAAATATAAAATGCATTCCTCAGAAAAGTCACTGAGCTCGTGCTTAAATCTGCAAAGGACTTAAGTTTACTTAAGCATTGCAGTGACTTACAGCTAACATTTGGTCATTCCTAAAATGATTGGGAAGCCCTGGCAGTACAACACAGCACTGTCAGTGTCATGTGCAAGCCCCACTGATTTTAACTGCTCAGATCTTAACCAGTGGCTTAATACAATCCAAATTGTGAGAGCACACCTTCCAGAGGGAGTGATGCAAAAGGCATGGCCATTGCATTGCCCCTAAATGTGCCAGATGATGGAGAGGATGCACCACTGTTCCTGCTGCTTATTGAAAATCTATTTCAGTTTTCATCTCAGATGGGGAAGATCCTAAACTGTATATCTGATCCCAGATCCTTCCCTCTTCTTCTGTCACCTGCCCTGGTAAGATTAGGGACTTCTTTATTCTTGGGTTTTCCCATTGTGGATCCACTTGCTGTTGAATATTTCAAAGCAAAGTGGGGACAGATAGTGAGTGTGAATGTGTCCATCTGTCATACTAAAACTAGTCCCTGTGTATTGACATCAGACATTTTATCAAATGACTCTTTAATGTAAAATACACCTTGCGGGAAGAATAAGGCAGACTGTCTGCTGTAAATTCCAATTGCAGATTTATAAGGTATGAATAACTTAAAGGAATTTGATTACAGTGACCTATATTCAGACTGTTCATTCAGTTATATCACTCCAAAAATGCACTGCAGGATGTCTAGTGCCATATGTTGCATTCCAGCATGCCAGTCGATGAGGCAGTTGGTAAGGTATTGCACTTTTAAACTGTTTCTCCTGGGAAAAAAGAAGAAAATAAGAGGAAGGAAGGAAGGAAGGAAGGAAGGAAGGAAGGAAGGAAGGAAGGAAGGAAGGAAGGAAGGAAGGAAGGAAGGAAGGAAGGAAGGAAGGAAGGAAGGAAGGAAGGAAGGAAGGAAGGAAGGAAGGAAGGAAGGAAGGAAGGAAGGAAGGAAGGAAGGAAGGAAGGAAGGAAGGAAGGAAGGAAGGAGGGAGGGAGAGAGGGAAGGAGGGAAGGAGGGAAGGATTTTCATCACCAATTTGTGAAAGTTAGGTACCAGTAACATCCTCACAGTATAGAAGTACTGTGTTAGCAGACTTACTACTGTTCTTGTAGCACAGGAAAACATTGTGTTCTTGGACTGTCTGCCGTCCCTGATAACTTTAGGTTTTAATGCAGTTTAATGTATGTTCAGTCAAAAACTAGTCCTTGTTTGACAACTGATGGTTCCTGTCTCTGATTAAAGTCCATCCATTGTGAGAGGGTGACGTGTGCTTGGTTTTGCTGAAATCATATCACTCTTTCTGTTTCTACAATGTGTGTTTGTCACAGCATTCCCTGCTTTGGGTATCTTTTTTTCCCTTTCTGTAACTGTTATGCTTTGTTTGGTTTTTTTAATTTTATCTAAAGTAAACTAGAAAATGTTGCAAAATATAAATAAAAATCTTAAGTGGAATTACATTTCAGTTAAATTTACAGGCAAGTTTGAATAATCTTTGAAACGTAGCATGAAACCCTGCTAAAATTCTGTGCAAAGCCATCAGCACTTTCAATAAAATCAGTATTGTACTAACCTGTCAGAGACCTTCACTCTGACTTTACACCAGCTAATCATCCCTGTGTTCTGCTGGCTCACAAAGGTTTCCACACCTCACCAGGGTTTTCACACCACAAGGTTTTCTCACCTGCAGAAAATGTTCACTAAATCTCACTCTAAGATCTGTAGAGATCCCCAATAAGATACATATTTTTCTAGAGCTCTTCCAGTCATTTATTGTGCCAATTCTCTCATTCCTGAGAAGTATAATTTTGGAATTGCTCCTTTATTGCCAGGAACAGATCAAAGTAATGTAAGCCCAGGCTGTGCAGAGGTTTTGGAAGAATAGCTGCAGTCCAAGAAACTCTAGGAAAAAAAATGCTGCATTCCTACTCATTGCCTTGTCCTGTCTTGTTATTACATGCCTCTCTTGCAGGGACAGCCAACATATTAGGTGGGGGAAGGCAGGAAGAGGTCATTGAGATACACTTTCACTAAGGTTAAAAAAACTCAGTTGCTTCACTGTGGATTTCTCAAGGGAAAAACGCAGATCTCCCCCCAATTGTAAATTATGTTTTTTAAGATAGAGCAATGTTTTGATGATGATTCCCAGTAATTAGAAGAAATATACAGCATGTAAGTAAAGTTAATATTTTAACCAAGTGTTTTGTTGAATAATGAAGCTTTTTGGTTTTTCGCTTAAGTAAAATGGAAAACAAACAAACAAAAAAAACCAACAAAGATTTTTTTTCTTTCTTCTGTTTGAATTTTATTCAATTTTATTTTGACTGAACAGAGAGGAAAACAATGGGGGCCTTAGAAAAGACAGTCTTATAGTTCAACTAGCACACCGAAATATTTTGCTTTTGTATGAAAACTGATGACACTAAAAGTGATTGTTAAAGAAAGGAAGTCTCACATGTCTACCAGTTGCCAGCATTTTTAGCTAAGGCAGCATTTACACTAAAATCTGTTATTTTTATTGTTATTAGCTGCCTTTCTGGGGTCCCAAGCTTTCCACAAATTTCTGTAGCTGCTTGTAGGAATCTATAGGAAATCAAAACTCAAGACATTTTGAGGAAAAAAAAATTCATATTTTTGCATATTTAGATCATATGTAAAGGTAAACAAGTCACATCATTTTATTTCTAGAACTATTCTTAATAATCCTGCATATTTAAGATGAGGAAGGCATTATAAATTAGTCCTAGACACAACATCATCATTAAGTTTAATTTTTAATAAATTCATATATTTCTCAGAAAGTGTAATCAAGCAATCTGTCTTACTTTCAACTCAGCAGATTAAAATAATCTCTCAGGGTCCTACCAAGAAAGAATTGTACAAATACTTCATCATGCATATTTACACAAAGCTTTACTAAGAGCACCTCTGAATCTACAAAGCAGCATTGCTTCACAACTCAGTTTGAAAATTTCCTTTTCCCTTCATCCAACAGTGCTGTCCTCAAAAATAATGAATGTTTTGGTCAAAGCTCCCACAGTTGTTTAAGAATACCACAAACACTTTATTACTAATTGAATAAATAGATAGCATGTGTCTTTGCTTCTGCAGCCGTTATTTATTTTATGGGCATTTTTCATCAACTTACAAACATTTTCTGTTTGAAATGCTACATAATTGAATGATCTCCATCTGGAAATTTAATACTCGGCATGAAGAAAAGGAAGTGAAAGTGAAAAAAAACCCCAAACAAAACATTTCTTTGACTCCCATGTCAGTAGTACCAATTAGCTACATGAATTTTCCATCTGCTTTCACTAAAGAATACGTGAACAGCTGCATCCTACAGGAAGATAACCTGATGCAGCCAACAGAAACTGTCGAGCACCTGGTCATTTCCTGTCACTAGCTTCACTACTGCTGATGTCAAATCACACTGGGTTTGCCAGCTAGCTTTGTACAAACTCTACTAAAAAATATTGCCACTGTTTTGTTTTCTCTTAGTGAAATCTCATTGCCTATTGACCTAAGTGGTTTGTATTTATATTTTAATTTATGTGAGTTGGATTGGATAGCAAAACACTGTATGTCTGGAAATTTATGGGCTTCACAGTTTCTAAAAAATAAGGACATCGAATTAATCCTGCAAATTAAAGAGAGATTAATGGTTTTCTTTAGCAGGTCTAATGCTGTTGTTAATTGGTAATATATATTGTGTTGGGCAGTTGCACCTAATCTATTTATTTTCCTGAAGCAATATCTATCACTTTGCCTCTGTGTTTCATAGAATATCAGGCAAACTTTCTCATTCCTCAAATTTAAAAGGAAGCACTATTTTAGACCCTCTTCCTCCCGATCACACCACCCTCCTGGAAAAAGAAAATAGCTTATTACAGAGATGGAAAACTTCAAAATGTCTGACTAGCTGATTTACAGAAATGGAAATACTGATGTTTTCAGATCTTTTCAATAAAGCACAAAGTTCCTTTCAAAATACCTGGACCTTTTGCAACTGCCTCCTGCCAAAATTCTTGAGGGAATACCTTTCTCCCTCTTCATTGTTGAAGCAATCTTCCTAATCACATGGCATTGTTCAGCTCTCTGTCTGAATCAGTGGAAGGCTTATATGGAGATAAGACCATCTGTGGTGTTAGGCAGAGAGTGAGAATACTTTCTGGAACTGTCAGGGGAACTAGATCTCTAATCTTTTTAAACTCAAGGATTGTGAACTCTGTAATTTTGACCTTTCTTATCAGGAGATTACCTAACTGTAAAAACCACCTGCCTTAATAAATTTGCTGATACCTTGCCTGGGGTTTGCAGAGCAGTGAATACAAGACCATCTTAAAGACCATCCTTTAGAATGGCTTCTAAGATCTGTATTCCTTCTAGTTCCAAATGGTCTGATAAATTATCTTTCTCCCCAGTTTCTCCAGTAATCATCTAAAACAACTGTTACTACATAGGTTCTTTTATTGTAGAGGTATGTATCCACTGAGAATGCAGCCAGGGTTTGCTAACAGAGCCGTAGCCAGAAACAGGGAGGATCCTTGAACAAACTGTGCTCTGTGAAGGCCTCTGTTTCAAGGACTGTGTCTGCGTTGTCCCCTCAAGTCATCAACAAACACAAACTGACAAAAACAGCACAACCACATCTGTGTGTGAGTCTGGGCGGGCTCTGGAGGATGGCCTTACCTGAGTGACTTGGGCATAGGTGCATCAGAGCAACCCAAAGCTTGTGTCAGGCCAGCTCACAGCGGGACATGCAGCCCAGCAGTAGCAGCCTCTTCATGCCACTTGACTGGCAGAGACAACTTTCATGCCACAAATGCATTACTGTCCCTCATTTCTATAAAAAAATTTGTGAATCTCCTCCACTCTCAAAAGAGGGAATTGAAATAAATGTCCAAGTGCTTTAGCTAATTGCAGGTGTTCATCCCATGAAAGGCACAGTGTAAGTTTCAAGCATTTCAGACACTGCGTAAGCTCTGGGTGAGTTCACACCTGTCCCTCATCTTTTTTTCTTTCACAGTTGACAGCTATGCCATTTTTTGGTCTTAGCTCAAGGAGCTAAAAAACCCAATTATTTGGATTCTTGATGATGTTTTAAGTAGAACTGAATTAAGAATGGGAAATGCATATGAGTGGTATTCTGCAAACTAAAGTCAGGATAGTGATTATTAAAATTCAGCGCTCACAAGACAACTCACAGGAAAAAGCAATTCTTTTATGGTATGTTTTTCTTGTCCTCAAAATATCCAAATATCTGTATCTAGGAAAAAGCATTGACTTTTTATTAAAATATATAACTTTTAAAGATAATACCTGAACGTAAAACTTCAGATATTTCTCAAGACATATTTTGAACCTTGAATACAAGTATGTAGATTATTAATTTTTGGATTTTGAACTACTAGGTTTTCTTGTTATGATGATTTTTTAAAATCAGAATGTAAAAACATATAATTTATGCGTACCTTCTTTCCTCATAATCCTGTCTGTCACAGATTAGCTCCATTCTGTTTGTCTCTTTCAGGCAATTGCCCTTCTCAATAACTATAACATGAAAAAATTACCCTTTAGATTTGAGAACAGAAGATCATAATAGGAGATGCTGTAATTAATTTTCAAAGCTAATATCCATAAACCAAAGATTAAGTTTCAGCATATATTCTTACTGATTATTTGGGCTATTTGGGCAAGGTTTTTCTTTGTCTCCTATTCAACACCTTCTACACTTGCCTTATGTGTATACAGGCTCCTGTTTAAAAAGATTTATAATAGGTGTGCCAATGCCTATAAAATCAGTTCCTGATATTTGGCTTTTTAAAATCTGCGTCTACTCAGTAATTTCCCAGCTCTAGCTTACCCTCCATAAACACCTCCCGAGCATCTAGTCATTATTAGTATCCCATAAAACTGTAACTCTCTTTCTAGGACCCTCTTATGATGACAAAATCTCTAATAAGGGCTCCTAGTATACCAAGCTTAATCACTATAACCCCTGCCCTAACAGCATCCCTCTACAATACACAAGGAGCTTTTTAAAAATTGTTTCAGGTTGTGCAAAGTATCCATTAGACAGATACATAAAGTAGGTAGCATATCCACACTGAATAGCAAGAAAGAATGGCACACCATGGCAAAAGCAGCTCTGCTCTTTTGGTGAGCATTTGTCCAATTGGATCATTTGGTTTTACTTACTGACTCACTGGATGAATGAAATGCTGCAGGAAATTGTGTCAGACAGAAATGATGAACAAAAATTCAGTTGCAGACAGTTACTGAAACACAAACAGGTGTATTATCCTGTAGTGCTTTATTCAGAAAACAGAAGCATAATGAACCTGTTGAAGGAAATTTATTTTAAATTCTTTTGGTGTATAGTTTCACCCATTTTGCAGTCTTTAAGTCCTACACATTTTGTCATGTAGCAAAATTTCATACTCTGAAGCATCAATCTGCTTATGTCTCTAAATACTAAGCAAAGCTCTTTAAATTCCATAATCGTCACTAGTTAAAACATATACACAAATACATGGCATCAGCCACCAATTTCTTGGGTGTTCCCACTTAAGCGTAGGGCTCCACTGGGAGAAGTGTTGGACTAATAAGGAAATATTTAATGCATTTCTTATTAAGTAGTATGCCTTTCATTTCATGCCCTGTGGTTGCTGCCAGGCTAAAGGATAGCAGCAGCAATAACACACCATTGGAGAAAGGTGGATAAGAGATGTTGTAATGTAAAATTGTGTATTCACTTGTGTGGAAATGTACCAGCAGAAAGAGAGAGCAAAGGAGAGAGAATGAGTGGGAGAATAAAGACAAAAAAAGAAGATGATGGTCATTCAAAGGGCAGGAGAAGCAGTAGTCGAAGCAAGGAAAGAGCAACTTATTAGCAGCAGACAGCTCTGAGAAGCTCCACTGGGGGATCAGAAAGTGCAGCTTCAAGGCATTGCTGTGGAAACCATTGGCTGTGGCGTCAGTTTTGATGTGATTCTGTCTGTGTCTGCTGCTGTGGCTGCTTGTGCTGCTCACATCACTCCCACGAGCCTGAAGGAGAGGGCAAGCTTTCTAGTAGCATTGGGTAGGTGTAAAAAAACCCAAAAAAACAGTCAACAGAGCAAATGGACTGGGAGGGGTAAGAAAATTTTTGCCTGTGAGGATATGTCAAGCCTATACCACTAGCAATTTGTCTTTAAATCACCAGAACAACAGCTTAAGCTCCTCCAAGCAGTAATGTGCAGTGCTGTGCAGTGCTGTGCTGTGCAGGGATTTAAAGTATCTTGAGTACACAGCCTTGTGCCAGAAATTGTCAGCATCAGTGAAAATGCGGGATGTTGGATTGCAGGATTTGTGCTAGTTCTGTGAGTAAAGCTTTATACAGGAAACTTCACAGCTTTATCATAAAGATTTCTTAAGGAAGAAGGTTAAAAGATAGTGCTCAGTAAGTAATTTCAGAAACTGCAAATCAAGAGAAAGGAGAAAGATACTCAGTGGATGTCAAATATGTTCATATCAGTCAACCAGTTTTTGATTTTTTCCCCAGTTTCAGTGATATCATTATTATATAAGCAAAACCAAACACTGTAAATTAGTTCCTCATTCTATTAATCAAAGCACTGGGACCCAATGTACGACTTTCTAGCCATGTGTAAATGACAGAAACTAAAAGAAGTTCAGTTAAATAAAGAGAGATGAAAACGTGAATAGATAGGTTTTCCATGGTTGCAATTTTCTCTTCTTGCCTTCTATACTCTTTCTTGATGCACTCATGTGTAAAATAATGCTACTACTTGAATCAGTCTTCCAAACTCTTTTCAAGTTCTACTGTGCACTCCAACCTTTCATGACAAGCACTTAAAATGTACTATGTCTCTGGACTTACTGTGAACCTCTTAAGAGATTCTTCTGGTCAGCAAACTCACTCGAAAACTTGACAATCTAGCCTTTTTTTTTTTTTTTTTAAGTTATAGAGGAGCTAATTTAAAATCACTGGAGAAATCAAATGTAGGAAATTAAAGCAGCAGATCAACAGAGGAAAGGTGAACAGAATTAAATGGTCAGTGATTTAACTAATAGTATCTCTGATCATGGATACTTGATGTGAATTTCACCCTCCTTAGTGCCAGTACTTCTGTAAGATAACTAGTGATACAATAGCATTTTAATATACATATTAGGACTAAAAATAATTTTAACAGTTTTTTAATATGACTTCATATATCTGTAGTGAAATAAGTGAATATAAGCTATATCTTTAAAGAGATTTCCATGTAACATTAATTTCTGATGTTGTTATAAATGGGCCAGGAGACCTGCTCCTTTGAAAAGCCTTTATTAGTCAGCTCTTTTAAGGGGGAACTCGAGGGGTCGCCTGCGCCGCCACTGCTCCTGTCGTTGTTCTCGATCCCATCGCCGTTCTTGTTCCGGCCACCGCTGAGGAGGTGTCAGACGAATCTGCTGCTCTCGCCGCAGCAGAGTCGGGAGTTCCAGCCTCGCAGGAATCCCCAGAAACTCAAGTGGGCTCGTGTGGTCCAGGGGTGTCACTGTTTCCCAGTATCTTTTTGGTCATGGCGAGGCGGCAGAAGCAGAATTCAGTCCTTAGGTAGCTGAGGGTCTTCTCGGTGTTGTAGTGTTCCCCTTTTATCTGGATTTTGCGCTGGGTCGCGGCTTTTGGGTCCATTTGCCGGCAACTGCACTTCGGTTTTGGAGCGGTGCACCATGGAAGTCTTTGGATTTTCCTATTAGGCAGGGCCAGCAGTTCGAGGAGCCGGCGGGAATGGCGACAGCCTAGCCCGACGGAAGGGAAGGGAACCCGGGGTTTTAGAGAGGGTATACAACTTGGAATAAGGTTTTTGAGGGTACAAACTTTGGTACAAACAGCATAATTTTCTTAACAGACAGGTTACAACTGGCATAACATTTGAAACAGTACAACTTTTTTAACAAATGACAGACTGCGTAAGAAAATGGGAATCTTTTACATTTTACTCATTTCAGATGTCATCACCAAACAAGAAGTAGACAACAACAGAACTGTCTCCAGATACAATTTTTCCCTTGAAACCAGTTAAGAGCCTATTTATCTAATCCGTAGCCCTGGCTTCATAGTTCTGAAACTAGTTACAAACTTGCTAAATTATTTTTGACTTTAAAAAAAACCAAAAATCTAAAGCTTAAGGGCCAATCTTCAAAGTAGGCTTCAAAAAAACAAGGAAGAAATACCGATGGTAACTATGCCCTTTTTCATCTCATGTTGGTGACATGGGCGCCCACATGAGATCACCTCTCTTTCCTCTCATGAGCATTTCTCATGGCATCTCTTGCAGCACACTGCTTCTGTCAACATTCCAATGTGATCCAACTCCTTGTCAGCCTTACTGCTGTCTCAGTGCGGCGGCTTCAATTGTGTCGCCTGTGGCAGAGTAGTATCACAAACTTTTCAGGCTGGGAGCAGCTCTGCCCCACGTGTCTGAGGCAGCAGCAACCTCGGCACTCCAAGCTCTGAGTCTGCTCAAAGACAGGAGAGGATGACCCCACACCTCGTCCCAGCCATCGAGCAGACCAGTCCCCAGACAGATAGATGAATGAAGCTGCTGCTGCAATGGTAGCAACGCTAAAATTCCTCCCAACAAAAGCAGACTGCACTCAGTTTGTTGCAGTTTTCCTCTCTTCACCCCTGAGCCTCCAGACCTCCTTACCCAGGCTGTAACACAGACTGTTATCCTTTAGCTGCACAGTCTCAAAACACTGTGGTTAATCATTTAACAGGTACTCCGTCCATCACCCAGAGCCAACCCCAGACCTCCAAAGTCGGTTTTCTGCAGCTCACCGGGATTATCACTCTCTTCGATCTTCCAGGGGAGCTGTTTCTGTGATTCTCACTCTAATACGTTTCAATACAGACATGTCAGGCTGGCAAAGCCCTAACACTTGATTTGTCTAAGGCAGATAAGCACTGTTTGAACAGGCATATGGGGATCTTTCACACCTAATCTTTCTGAAAATACAGAGACAAAACACTTGCACAAAGCAGGAGAAATGTAGAACTGCAGTGACTTTGTGAGTGACTGAAAAATAGCATGTCATGTGAACTTCTGTTTTTCACTCCGAGTCTGTTAAAAAGAGAGGAAAGGAATCATAAATATGCCCTCCTCTTTTACACAAGACTATATCTCAAGCCTGAGATATAGTCATGAACTATTAAATCACACACAGAGGCTTTCATAAGATACAAACTTACAACTCTCGAATGTATTTTAGGTCTTTGGTTTTGCTTTTGGGTGTGGTTTTTTTATGCCTCTGCCTACAGACTCACATATACAAACTAACCTTAATTTTTTTTTCCTTTTTGAAGAAAACAGCTATTTCTTAATTTAAAATAATTTAAGAGGAATAAAATTTTCATAGTGATTTTGTACTTGACTTTTTCAACATCTCAGCCCTGAGACAGGCACATGAAAAGATCTCCATGATGTCTTAGTATCTTCAACCTACTTCCATTTAACAACCTCGGTGAAATCCACTGAACTTAATGACATTTTAAGGTAAATTGCTATGGCATTGGACTCTTTACCTATTTCCAGGGACAGCCAAGAGTAATCTATCAACCTATGTTACACTTTGAATCTAATGGATGAAAATTGTTTAAGAGCAAACTCAGTGCCTCTGATTTTCTGCTTGCTGCAGCAACTCTATTTAATTTAAATTCTGCAGTATGTATTTTATAAGTGCCATATAATGCCAACTGAAGGTTACCACAATATAGCAGGAAAAAAGACGAGGACTACAAAGACATTGGCAGTGTATTTTAATTCAACTGAAAAAAGTGACTTCTGCTTTTATCATCCTTTGTATTTGGCAAAGGTTAGAGTTTATCTGTTTCACAGGCTGCCAGAATGCTGAGACGATCCTGCCATTGTCTCAGTGAACACTGAATTGCATATTAATTGAAGATCTAAGGCTCTACATCAAACAATCGAAGTGTAACCAAACATTGCAGAGCCGGGACAGGAATGCCTCTAGAGCTAGATTGGAATGTTTGATTTAACAAGGCCCTTTAAATGTTTCCTTCAGAAACATAGCTAAATCACTTGAAACTTTGACAGTGTTTTGCTACTAGCTGCAGCTAAAAATTATTTTCTGGAGATCAGTCCAGTATGCTTACTTTGTAGTCACATCCAATGACCAGAGCTAGGAACAACCTCAGCATGCCAATTCCTAGGGCTGCTTCAAACAACATGTCATGCAAATTAAACTCCTCATCCCTGGTAGGCCTACTGACCAGTCACACAGGTTTGTTCTCACTGCTCCCTGATGAAAGGACAAATGAGATGAGGGCCATGAGAAGGGCTGCCTCTCATCCTTCTAGGAGATATGTGAGTGTTGAGAGGGCAGAAATCAGCTGCCAAGGGGAAGGCTTGAACCAGCTGAGTCAAATTTGTGCACTGCTTGAATAAATAGGTGAATTCAGTCCACACTGTAATGCATTAAGAATTTCTATCAGACACAGAAAAACAAATCTCCTGGATATCACATAGTATTTGTACATACATAAAATAGAAGGAGGCAGACAAAACTGAGCATTTGCCCAATAAGAGACACTAATAATATAATGTGTATCACTAGAAGCGGAAAAAAGGAATAATGCCAAGGAATTTAATGGATTCAAATCCATATAAAAATTGGCCTCATAATGATTACAACATATTTGAGTTTCAGACATTGATCAAAGCTGTTTATCTGAATAGATTTATTCTTTTACAGAAACTTGCATTGGGTCTGGGCCCAGCTTTGCTATTCAGTCCTTCTTTTATAGTGCTCCTGATATAAATGACAGAATTCTAGAAATTTTATTTCTTCATGTGTGACCCCTCTCAAGTGTGATTTGTTTGTTCAAGAAAACATTGTGATTTAAATCCCCATTTAAACAATACAGATATAACTGGCAATAGTCCGTATCACTGTGGCTACTTAAGTCCCTCGCTTTATAAGAAGAGTCACAAACAGAGGCTACAATGTGGATGTGGTATCTTAATTACATGCTAGATAACAGCACCCTTTCAGGATCTGACTCCACTTAATTGTCTTCTGTGCCATTTACACAAGGTGTTTTGCTGAACAAATACCAATACACCATTTTTCTTCAATATATCTGCAATGCAAAAGGTAAATAGTGTATAGATGCAGAAGATTTGCAAGTACAAGTGATTAATGATGACCCATGTAGTTTTAATGAACGCTCTTTTAACAAGGAATGGATAATAATCTTCAGCAAGCAATAGTATAATTTTAGATATGATCCAGAAGCCCAGAAATCAGACATTTGAGTAGGAAGCAGCTTAAAGCGCTATGTATCTGCCATCATTTTAGACTCTGAATGTTGTAAACTGTAGCCAGGAAAATTTATATCCCAGGGTTGGATACCATCCAGAGAAGATCGTCAGGGTACAACAACTTCTTACCATAGCAACTTCCATCTCTAATTCATCCATACAGCTAACTCTTTCCCTCTGCCCAAACGCTGGAGATGCACTCATAGATATTTCCATTAAGTATATAGGGCACATGACCCTTAAGACTGCAAAGGATTGGTGAACTAAAAGATATTAGGGCTCTGGCCATATTTTGCAAACAGGCTGTTAAGTGACAAAGGTTTACTGAATTTTAATTTCTTTTCTTGTGGGCCTATAACTGTGGCCTATTACTATAGTCCTGCTGCTACTGAAGACAAAACAAAGAAGTCATGGGTTTGACTAGCCATTTGTTACCAAGTGTCTCCTCTATATAGTTAAACACACTAAAACCTGTGATATAAGGCACAACAATAAACATGGGGAAAAATCAGGAATTTTTCTTAAAAATCTGTGAGATAAGGGAGGTAAACTCAATGATCTGAGACCCACTCTGTATAAAACCTATACATCTTTATCCTACCACTATAGCAAAATTATTTTGACTGCTGTCTGTATTTCATCAAATTCTTCCAAATGCTGGTTAACTTCATAGTTACTATTTACAGACATTAGCATTAGACAGGCTATATGTTCTAAATAAATCACACTTAGTGCTACTGTTGAACTGTTCAGTTCCATAAACAATGTTCCATAAACAACTTGTTCTTGCAAGTGTGTGCAAGAACATCATCTCCCTACCAAAAAAAAAAAAATGTTATAATGTAAAATTTGAGTTCCTGAGATAGCAGATTGTGATTTAGCCACATGTTCAGAGGCGACTAACAAGCCCCACCCTGATTCAAGAGCAGGCTTCCCAAGTAATTCTTCCAAGACAAATTACAACTTCAAAGGCAAGAGTAGCTCCATTCACAAAATAGGTCACCTACAAGAGCTGTCAAATGGAAGAAAACATAGCAACCAAGAAGAATGGCAAAATGGAAAATATTTTTTTTTCAAAGGGTGATATGTACACTGCAAAGTCAACTGGAACATATATTAAAATCTTTTACAGAGCTTCACTTATATATTGCCACACAAAATGCAAATAAGGAAAAGACTATACTTAGTCTCCACTATAATATTTTATTCCCTCATTGACCCCTACAATAATTCAGTCATGGTATTCCAGTCACATAACTTAAATGCCATTACTGGAACCCCTCCTCCACTCATCTAAAAAAAGTGAATTGTTTAGCCAGTGTGGGGATAATCATTACACAGAAGTTCCTCTTGCACCAATCTGCATCCAATACATTAACTCTTCTTCAGAAATTGTCATTGTCCTAATAATTTGCTTGCAAAACATATTAAAACATATATTGCCTCCCATTCTTGTGTACAGCTACAAAGTGCAGATGGGGTTTTTCAAAGAAGTGACCACCCTCACTTAATTATCTGTGCAGTTACACAAGCTAAGCTAATAAGGCTAATTGAGTTTTCTAAGTCACACTGTAAACTCATCTATTGAAAGGATCAGTCTACTGATCTAAATATCTGGTAAATCTTGCCTGTCTTCTAACAACTGATGGACATAATAAATACAGCTGTCACAGATTTTTAAAAGTCCTCATTTATTGTCAGTTGCCATATGGTACTTTTTTCAATGCTTCCCTATCAAGCTTCATTAAGTGAACACAGGGCATTTCCTATAGAACATGGTCATATGGCAGTGGTTTAGGTTTGTAACAGAAACTCTTGTTTGGGAGCACAGTATATACAGTTTTCCCATCCTACATTTAAAAGGCTGAGAACTTGGATCTATTGGCTAAATGTTAGATGTGGATATCCAGGACTCACCCAGATTTTTTTTTTTCCTTTTTTCAAGCTACATATGCAGTACTAGAATACCCAGCATGCTCGTTTCATTATATTTCCTCCCAAAGAGGAACTCTAAAGACTGCCACACTTCTTTGCCTGCTGAATGCAGTGTATTTTCTCTCTTCACCAGTCATGCATACTGTGCTATGTAGAGTTTGAACTGCTAAGCAGAGTGTGATTCACTTTATGTTAAAAAAAAAAGTAGGACTCTTGTACTTCACATCAAAATCAATGAGTTTGTAACTGCTGGGACTTTTAATGATTGATAGAGCTTTGGAATAGTTTCTGTTTGGAAAAGAGAGCTTTGAACTGGTGGATGAAATACCAAGAGGAGAGACTTACATAATGGGCCCATCTCCCCTAAGCTCCTCACCAAAGAATACACAAGGAAGAAAAACAAGGAGTCCCTTGTAACTCTTGCAGTGACAAGTGCCTCATTTAATGTATTCAGTTACTTATTAGTAGGCCAATATAAATCTAGCACAACAGTGTGCGAAGTCAGCAGGGGGTCTGAATCCTGATGTTATTTCTCCCATCACTGAATAAATGATCCCAACCACCAGCTTCAGAAGCTCATCCTCATTAGTATGCATGAAATGAGTGGAATAAGCACTAAGAGATTTATATTGTTCTCTATTCAATTTAATTAATAAGAGAAGGTGCTGATTTCTGAGGAAAGAAAGAGGCAGTGTCCATAGCTTACTGTTCACCTTTCATTGTTCTTAGTGATAAAAATCTATCACAGCATGGCAGCCCTAAAAAGTACACTCATCATTTTCTAATCCTACTGACATTCATTAACCAAACCTCTTAGCAACATGCATATTATAATCTGCCACCATCACTAAGGTCACTGCAGAGTTCTCATTACAAGCCCTCTACTTATAAGGTTTTATAACTCTGATGGAAAATTTAAGGATAACCAAGGAGTACATTTTGCTGTAGTCCTGTCTACTTTTAAATTCTGGACCAACCAAAACAGAACCGCATAAATGTCAAACAAAACCAAACCAACAAAACAAACAAAAAAACCTAAGCAAAACCCTCAACTACATGTTGGTGTCAGACACTGGCCTGACAGCAATTAGTACAAGTAAAGTCATTGTGAAAACAGTGCCCAAGGGGAATGAATGATAAATTAATTTAATTAGCATGAAGTATATTGTGGAAAAAGGTCGGGTTTGTTTGTCATATCTTACACACACAAAGACGACACCAAAATCTGGATTTGAGCTTGAAAATTGCTGCCTCACTACACTGAAGTCATCTACAGTTTGGCCACTGATTCAAGTGAGACCAAGACTTGAACCAGACTTTACAGTTTAATGCCTAGGGGTCTTTTTTAGTTCTATTTTACATTTATGGCTTTCCTAGCTTTCTGTTTTCACAGAGTTAGGAGGCATGGTTATTAACTGGTTAATGTTACCAATTTGTCTTTTGAGTGATGTTGAGGTCTCATGAATGTCATCAACAAAACTCCCAAAGATTTCTCTTTAGTCCATTTCTTTTCCCCCAACACTTTAACCCACATCAAACACAGCATGTTTATAAATATACTTTGATTTTTATTTAACTGAACACCCAACTTAAAGATTTCAATTGAACACAGGCCCAAGCAAAAATTTAATACCCTAACATCAAGTTTTATTTGTGTCTTTGACATAGTGAATAAATAGATATTAAAATGCACATATGTTTTCTGATTATTTTCTGTGAACAGTAATGCATATTCCACATAGAGCTGAAAGTATAATCCAAGAAACATCCACAGGAAGTTCTTGCCAAAAGTGAGGAACAATGTTGTCTTCAGGACAGACCAAATAAAAGGAGTTAGTCACCAAGAACATTGCTATAAATTATACCCTGGGCAATAACGTGTTAATTTGTTTTCAGCTAGTGGGAGTTTCATTACTGATGGCACATAAATGTGGATGCCTGTGTTTTTTTGCATGCAAGCTGATGTTTTCCTCCACATTTCTTCTTCTTTATGCATAGTCTTGCACTTCTTCAACTATGAGGTATTCTTCATCTACTAAACTTCAACACGTGCACTAGTGAGTACACTCTAAAAGACTGGTAAAAAGTTTGGTACGGTGGTTTACAAAAAGGACAACAACGGTTTGAGTCAGAAATCAAATATGCATCTTCAAACAGTGGAAATCCTCTTTTCATGGTGAGTTAAACAGACTTCTCCCAGCAATGAGTTTCTGCATGGTCTCTTGTCCTTTTTGTTGAAACAGTGACTAATCTTCCAAATGGCTTTCACTCACTTCCTCTCAATTTTGTTGCACTAATATCAGGGCAGCAGAGTGACTGAAACTCAGTTAGGCAGGACTGGAATGTCTAGGCTGTGATTTACCTGGGAGAGTCACAGTTGGGAGCAGCAGCTAGATAATGATTGCTAGGAATGAGCAAACACAGGAAGCCTCTGCTCTCCTTCCCTTGTTCCCTCTTAATAGTGCAGGCTTCATTAGCAAATGCTTTTCAGCTCTAACAATCACCAGGAAACTCCGGACTACCACAAGGCTAGAAGGAGGGTGGAAGAGAGTGGTTGCACCTCTCATTATCCTCCTCAGACCGGCCAGAGGCTATCACATCTGCACACAGTAAGAAACACCTAACTCCTCACCTACCTGCAGGAGCTTCAGTGCAACTTCTTACTGAGTCAAACCTTTTCGAATAAAATTATTATTGGCAGAGTACAGATAATTATCTAGAAAAATACAGACTACCAAATACGTGCCTCCAGAATTCTTTATTATTACTTTCCTCCATGTAATGTAATACAGGAAAAAGCCAAAAGAGAGCTCTTTCTACACCAGTTAATGGAACTAGAGCTAGAAACACCATCTGATCTATTTTCCTCTTAGGAAAATGAATTACAGACAAGCAGACATTAGGAAAATATACATTTCTGCTCTTTTTCCTGAATAATATCTTTGCCAGACAGCATTCTCAGAAACCACTCAGGAGACCCCATCAACTCCCCACTGTAACCCATGAAAACCACAGTGTGCTACAAACTTATGGCTCATTCCATGTTTTCCATTTGAGACAAATAAATTTCTGCTGTTCTCTGTGAGAGACCAGGGACACTAAGTCAGGCTTCATGAGAGAAGGTGCACAGGAGGATGTGAGAGACATGTTTCCTTTCACCTGCTGACTTCACCTTGCTCACACCTGTGAGCCAAGAGGAGCCAAACTACACTCAGCCCACCCATTAGAGATGATGACTGTCAAGCTGCTGCCTTTCTAGACTGATCCCTTGCCCCGGAGCACTGTTATTTCTTGATTATCCCGTGTCACTTTTTCCACACGGAATTGGGTCTAAATAACTCATCAGGCTGTGTTAGGAGGTGACTGACACCGATGAAAACTGCTTTGCCAAAAGCAGGACTCAGCTTCTTCCCAAAGACTGTGTCATGTCTTTCAACATATTTTCAGTCACTCTTCTGTATCTTAGCAGGCCATAATGTGCTTGACATCAATTCCTCCTTTAGCATGTAAAAATATTCATATTGATTAAAAGCAAGTGTAAAGCTAGAGCTACTCAGTCTCTCATTTCTTGGTTTTTTTTGTTTTTTTTTTTTTTTTTTTATTCAGTAATCTTTCAGGATTGAAGGATGAAACCTTACTAAAAAGATAATTTTCAATCATCTGCTCAACAGTCAAAGTCTAACCAATCCCATTCTTCTTTCATTGTTTTATTTTATCTTGGTAATTTTTTGCTGCACATAGAGATTACTTGCTTTCCATTCTCTTTGGTCCTCTTTCTCCAGATCTCCTTCCCCCATCACTTCTCTCTAGTTTCCCTCCTTCTTGTCCACTGCACACTCACAAATCGTCTCAGCTGGAGCTATCATCCAGACTCTTCCATTTTATCCTGGCTCCTCTTTTTCCCTGTCCTCCTTCTTCCTCTTTTTAATTTGTCAGTTGCAAACCCTTTCTTCTACCCACTGTCATCAATTTGAGGGTTAAAAAAAAAAAAAAAAAAGTCAGCTGGGTAAGAGTTAATGTTATGAATTGTGTGTGTGAATTTTTGGGTAGGAGGATGGAATAAAGCCTCTTTTTTTCCCCGATACTGAAACCATTAACAGTTTCTATTTAGTAATATTGAATTGTCTGGCAATTCCATTTACTGAGTGTTCCTAAAGGCTCAGTTCCACTGAAGGGACACTGAAAGTAATGATTTTGATTTATTAAACTAACTACTTTTTATTCAGAATTGGGTTTGCTTTCAGATTGGTGCTGTAATTGTACTTAAAACATTATTATAATATTTACTTGTTTCAGTGCTGTGTTTTCAGTTATAATGATTTTACACTTAGTTACTCTACACAGATATGAAATGTTCATTGCTTTTTTGGGGAGCCTCCGTAATGTTTCACTTTAAACTCATTTACCCACAGCAAGAACACAGGCAAAGCGAAAAATAAATCTTTACTGTTTTCCTTAAGTTCTTGATCAAGCCTTATTTTAAGATGAGAACTGAGGATTTACCTAAAGAAAACTATGAATTTAACATAACTTTGGAATCAAAATACATTCTACATGTTTTCAGAGTCTTTCAAAGAGAGATACTTCTTCACTTAGTGTCCAGACAACTCAGTAGTTAGCATCAAACCTTAATCATACAGAAACAGCAGCTGAGAGAAACATTTTATTCTGTTCAATTCCTCAATGTCCTCAAAATGGGTGTGTTATAAATGATTAGAAGCCAATCCAAAATAAAAGAATTTATTTAGCAATTTTTCAAGATCAAATTAAAAAGCCACAATAAAATCGGACAACATCGATTGAATGTTGGGCGGACAGGGTAACAACAGCAAAGGTGCCACCTAACCTTGCCCATGAATGTTGGGTCTCAGCATACAGCTTTTATACAGTTTTTCTGTCCGGAGGCTAAGTCTATTGAAAGTCCCAATATTTATGCATTTCTTTATTCCCAAGTAAGGTTTTGAAAGGGTTTCCCTAAGTATGAAAAGACGCCTCAAGAGTCTTCCTGGATTCTTCCTTTGGGGTGCTGATTTGATCAGTCTCCAGGTCCTCCAGCAAGATTGATATCAGGTCTTGAGTAGCCGTGAAATGGAAGTCCATCCTTGATGAATGGGCCATCTCCAGTCCAGTCCTGCTGTTTCTGTTGCAAATTTTGTGGCTTCACAGCTGCAGGATGGGCCTTGGAATCTCGGAGATGCCCCCAAGTAGCTTTTTAATAGTCTAAGCTTTTAATACAATATTTTATATGCGAATTTATACATTACATCTATCACAGGTGCAATACCGAAGAACCATGTTGGAATAGCTGGGGGTTTGCATCTTCTAAAAGAGTGAACTAAAAACATAGCGCACAGTACTTGAAATTAAAACACCATGAAGTAAACTGAGGAGCGTGCTGTTTTCTCCCACAGCAAAACTGAGGAGAAAGAAACCTTGAAACTCTCTTCAGATGCTCTCTTTATAGTTTCTGATTAATTTTCCTCTCAGAGACTCTAACTACAAGAGACTAATGTGAGATCATCAACATCCAGTGTGTGAAGAAATTAAGTTTCCCCTTATGGAAAATCCAATAGAGTTCAATAGCAAATAATTTTTCTAGTGACTTGAACTTAAGTGCCTATGGAATACCACAGATCAGTTATAATCCTGTTGTGGAGCTTTCCAAGCTAGTTGAAAATTACCATAAAATCCCTTCCTAGTGAAATTAAAAAAAAAAAAGATCATTAGCAGGTGAAATCGTTATGGATGCACTACCATTAATAAGATTATGTTAAACAGGAGGATTTGGCCCATGTGTGTTTAGAGTAATTTGATAATGAATCACTGCAAATTTCTGTTGGTTTTAATAACTGTTAAATTCTACATCACTTTCCCATATTGATCTTACATGCTCAGTTGTTTTTTCTGTTTTTTCTACAAGGAGCCGCTCCCTTCGCCATATGGTCCAGCTCCTATCCACAGTTTTCTCTGCTTATTTCACCATCATGTAACACTCTCCTCTTCTGGGAACTAGATGACACAGTGACATGCGAATGTTGCTCACAGCGCAACATGAATTTCTGCTGATTTTTCTGGCACAGTACAGCAGGAGCTGACCAGGGCAGCCTCCTGCATAAAACATCTGCTCTGCAGCCTTGTTTGTCTTCCAAAATCCTCCACAGTTGTAAAGACCAACCTGCACAGAATTGGCACAGAGACACTCTGCGCTCCCAGCATAGGCAAAACCTTCACTGATATTTCCAGTGAATACTACAAACTACTTTGCTGAACTTTGAATACTCTGGGTGCTCCATGTTGAGCACAGCCCATGTCAACCTACAGTCATTTGAGTATCTACTTGGAAAATGCCTGAAGAAAGTGATTAAGAAAAGCAAATCCATCCAGCAATCTAAAAATGTAGTATTTCTGGCAAGGCCCTTATTTACAGAAAGAATTTTGTGAGGATTCACCAACCATCAAAAAATCACATCCACAGAGGAAACGAATTATTCCTAATCTCCTCTCATTCTACATGTTCAGAAAGAGCTGTAAAACATCTAGCATACATCCCTTTAAACTATGAGCCTGAATATGCACAAGTTAATTGGGCAAAAATTCCTATTCCCATTTTACACTAAGAATAGGGTATGGATAGATTTTTACAAGTCTTGTTTCCTTTAGCTGCACTAAGTACAGTTACAAGCTGCTAAAATAATCCCCCCACTTAAACCACATTTTCAGAGTACATTTTGATGAATTTCCATAAAGTGGTAAAAAGAAAGATCTTATTTTTCTCTGTGTAGGACTAAGTACTTTGCCAGGCATTCAATAGTCTTGTCTTGACACAAATTATATTTGCAGTTTGATGAGATTTCAGTATTGCTATGAGATTAAAGAAGTCAACACTTACTTTATATTAAGATGTGTCTGCACTCAACATTTTGTTTTTATTTGTGGTGAAATATATCTCCACAGCTAAAAGCATCTCCTCCGATGTCCAAGCAGGAAACAGGAAAAAGGAGTATAAGCCTTCATAAGATTAGAGCCTTTAAGTGCCTTGTAGACATCAAAACTATCTCATACCTTCCTTGGGGCAAAACCTCCTAGTATTTCCCAGACAGCTGTCAAAATCCTCAGCTCTGCCATTCATGTTGTTTCTTGACAATATAAAAATTCACTGCATTTAGAGCTTTTGAAGTAATAGCAAGAAAAAGCTGAACTTAATGTAACATTAACAACTGGAATCAAGGAATGTCGCATATATTGCATATGTGTTGAATGTTTTCGTGTAAGAAGGTAATGAATGGGGATGAGCTCAAAAAGGTGCCATTGCACCCCTGCAGTATTCCAGCTTCTGAAAGCTGCACCTAACAGGATGCTGCTCCTACAATCACATAGCTTTGGGAAGACAGCACAGTAGAAAATATGTATTATGCAATGTGGTGCTCAGCACACAAATTAGCATCAAATTAGTGAACTTTGCACATCCAAACAGAAAGAGGCAGCTGCTGCCAGGGAAGGAGATGCAAATGCCCTTCCCCCATACAGGCCAGGTGTCTCACAAACGTATTTCACTGGTGATTGGGAAGGAGGAGTAACATTTTCACAGGAACTAAAGTCAAATTTTTGAAAAAGACCTACCTTGCAGAGGGGTTGGAAGGAGTTGAAGAAGTTCTCTATAGGCTGTGTGAATTGTTCAGATCAGGATTTTAAAATGCACAGCTCCATGGAGACCTCACCAAGAATTCCTGACTGGAAAAACCACCACACTCTACCGCTGCAGCTGCCAGAAAGCAGACAGTGAAAAAAAAAAAAGGTCTTTTCCTAGCAATAAGGGTAATAATTCCCTTCCCCAAGCCCACGTGAGTAGCCCACAATTATTAACTAGTCTAGGCAAAACAAGTAAGGTTGTGTCTGTCTTCAGAAAATCTGACAGCATGAAAAATTGAGACTGACATTAAAGTTCCACAAAAAATAGACTAAAAAGCTTGGTGGGAGAGAAAACATGAGGAGAATAGTTCATTAGACTGAGTACAGAGTGAAAAAGGGAACAGAAAGTCAGGTAAAAACTAGGATGGGTATAAGCCATGAAGACACTTCAAAGTTTGTAAAGCAAAACAAGAAGTAACAAATGACAGAAGAGCTGGGTGTCATTTTGACAAAGGGCTAAATGAAAAAGGGCTACAGTGCATGATTTAACTGAAGTTAGGCAGCAAAGGCTTGGAAACTAAAGACAGGGAAAAACTGATGAATGAAAAACAATTTTGTAAAAAAAAAACAAACAGAATACAAAACTTTTAGTAACTGATGTCTTAACTAGTACAAGCAACTGGAAAATAGGATTTTTTACTATTGCTTCTTCCAGAACTTTCATTGCATAAAAATCTTGTCTGTATTTTTCAAAAGCCTAAATATAAGAGGGGAAATATTCTCTTTTTGATTAACGAAGAAATGCAATGGTAAAATAAACCATTCAGTATTGCAGAAATATTTGTGAAGTATCTGAAACACACATTAAAGACCAAACCTATATCTGCTTCCAGTTCAAACCCACAACAAAATTGGCAGCAGTTTCGAATACCTCAAAACATATGCAGTGATTGAACATAATATAATGTTCATATGTCAGACTTAGCTATTGTGAAATGGCTATACCCCACAAATCCTGACTATGTTCAGTCTCTGTTCTCATTTTCTGAGAGAGGAAGAAGTACCATGATATGATCAAGGGCGTCCTTGTGAAAATGGGGTTAGGGGTCTTGGCAAAATCAAGGTACATTCATCTGGTTTATCCCCCTGACACACATTCGGATACCCAGAAATTATTTGTAGCACTCGAGTTTCTCTAATTGCTTTCAGATCTCAAAGAAGTTTGTTTCACTAAAATTTATCTGTCTCCAGCAATTACTCTGTTCGGTGCAGAACTCACTTCTGGTTTAGATTTTCAGGAAAAGACAGACAGAAAGACAGACAGAAAAAAAATATATGTTAGGTCTTGGTTCCTTTGGTCATAAAATTACCCTAAGTATACATTCAGTTTTAACTGTCAGAAAGGAAAGAAGAAACTCTTTCTTGGTAAAGATGAATGTGTTCCCTTGTAATCTAACAACTAGAAATTGAATGGATGTGTGGTTTAGAACCCGAATCAAATACAGAACCAAACCAATGTCCTAGAGTACTTTCATTATCCGAAAATAAAAGGCAGAAAAAACCAGCAGTCATAAACAAGTAATTATTTTAATTTTAATGCCACACATCGTGAACTGACAGCAATTCCCCTAGCTGCACTCTGTCCTTTCACTTACCTGGTCCGGGAGGGTTGAAGAAAAAAAGAAAAAAATAAACATTTTAAAGCAATTGCACATTTAAATTAATCCCCTGGAAACAAGATACCTTCGCGCTGAAACAGCTAGAGGCTCTCTTTGCAGCTTTAACTCCAGTGAGATCTAGAGGGTAGAAATCACTGTTAAAACTCATGAGGAATCGCATACCGCCGTCGAGGAAAAGAGCATGCGGCTTTTCACCGCACCGACTTCGAGCTATTTTGCAGTGTTTACAGCTCAGCCCGCTCCGGCAGCCTGTCCGTCCCAGCCCTGGCGCTCTGAGAGGTCAGCGGGGCGGGGGAGGAGCGGCGGCCAGGCAGAGCCGCAAGCACGAGGGCGCGGAGGGCTGAGCTCAGGGCCGGCGCCGGGCTAGGGCCCCGGCAGGACGCCCGCGGGCAGCGGCCGAGCGCCTCGGCGGGCTCTGCCTGGGCGGCGGAGCGTCCGCGCTCCCGGGACGGCGTTCCCGCGGCGCCCCCTGCGCGGTGCCCGGCGCAGTCCCCGCACCGCCCCGCGGCCGGGCCGGGGGGATTACCGCCAGCGGCAGCGGCGGAGGGCCCCGGTGCGGGGGACGGGGAGAAGGGGATTAATGTATTAGCGCCGCTTGCTCCTGCTCCCGGCTGGACCGGATCCGAGACGGGGATTAGCGCAGCCAGCGACCTGCTGGCGGGACTGAGACGGTGGGAAGGGAGAAAAGGCGACAAGCGGACGGCCAGCAGCCAGCTGCAGGGGGGACGCGCCCAAGGGGGTACGGCCCGCCCCGGCCCCGTGCGCGGGGCTGCGCGGCCGCCCCGGGCTCCGCAGCGGCCCGGATCCCGCGGAGAGGCGGCCAGTCCTTCAGGAGGCTGCGGCCGGCTGCCCGTCCCGCACCGTGCTCTCGCCGCTGCCGCGGGCGTCTCCCCACCCCTCGCCGCTTCTCCGCGCACTGCCGGCGCGGAACGACCGTGATGGCTGGAGGTGGCGACAGCTCCGAGGGGACGGGCGAGGGCCGGGGCCGGCGAGTGCCCTCCGCAGACACCGGCTGCACGTAAGCCCGGTGCCGCTCGGCAGCGGCCCCGAGGTGTCTCTTGGAGCAGCGCCCCAGAAGCACGCCCGGCCGCCGCCGCCCCCGCCCGCCGGGGTCCCTTACGCCTCGCCCGGGCCCGCCCCCGCGGGGCGGGGCGGCAGCGCGCATGCCCCGCCCGTGGCGGCGGGAGGGGCGGGGCGGGGAGCGGGGCGCGCCCTCCCGTCCGCCCGCCCGCCGCGCTCCAGTCCCGGCTTTGTCTCCGCCTCCGCCGGCCGAGCCGCGTCCCGGGGACAGCGGGCGGGCGGCGGGAGACGGAGCGGCAGCGGCGGGAGAGCGGCGGGAGACAGGGAGAGGGAGAGAGAGGGGAAGACAGAGAGAGAGAGAGAGAGAGAGAGAGAGAAAGAAAGAAGCAGCGGCGGCTCCCGCGCACAGTCCAATACCCTGCAGCTCGAGGCGAGCAGCGACTACACTTTCCTGCCGTGGCACAGCGAGTGCCTCCAGCCTCGGAGTTTTCCTGAAGCAGCCGTCACATCGGGAACACTTTTGGTAGAGAGGGACCAGGAGATCCCGACATGACTTTCCTCCCGAGGCTCGACTGAAGGGGACTTACTGGAGTGGAACCGTAGTGGAATTTGGGTCTGGAGAGGAGTTGCTAACCCTTTTTTCATTTTTTTTTTTTTCTATTTTTTCCTTTTTTATATATTTTTTAATTCTTCTCGCTGATCACTCCCCTCTTCGCCCATCATTGGAAATGAACAAATTGCGTTTGCAATTCAGAAAGTAGAAATATATAATATACTATCCCCCGGGAAGCACACATGTAGTAATGACAAAGGATTGCAAAGGAGAGAGTGGGTGCAGTTTCCCAGAGAGATCCCCTAAAATGGATTACTAAATGGAACACTACATCAGCTAGTTGTCCTCTAGCTGCCCAGATACATGCACCGAAAAGGTACAGTACTCCCCTGTCCGTACCCCTACCTTATGTTTTGAGAATGCTCGGAAAGGAAGGCTCCCGGATCGCCCGGCAGGCTGGGAAGGAGCGAGGGTGGTGTGTGGTTTGAGGCGGGCTGCTGCCTTCTGTCTCGACATCGTTTGCAGCGCCTAGGGAGGAGGAGAGCCGCCCGCAAGTGCACACGCTGCCTCTGCTGTTGTCACTTTCCCGGCATCTCGTGGCTTCCTCTTTCTTTTCCCTTTTTTATTTGATCCCTTCTTTTTCTTCCTTCCCCCAATTGCCTAACACACTATCCTCCCTCCCCTAGCCGTTGGCACGGCTTGCATGCGCCGTGCTGGGGCTCCTCGCCTCCCATCCCCGAGCCCTTCCTGGCACTGGCAGGGGGTCGCGCCAGCCCGGGCACCGTGGGGAGCTGGGAAGCCGCGGGACGCCGCCGCCGGGGCCGCGGCCGAGGCCGCCGGGTGGGTACCCCGGGGCCTCCGGGCATCGTGTAGGGCTGGGTAGTGGGGTCTTTGTTACGAGAACTATGTGGGCGCTTCGTGTAAAGGCGTAACACCTCCGTCTCTGCTGTTCCCGCGGTGTAGTTGGGTTGCGGCTGATGTATTTATTTATTGTTTTTTTTCGAGGCTGGCGCTGCTTCTTGGGGGAAGCGGCCGGGAATCGAGGCAACTTCTTCCGCGGAGCAGCCCTAGGCGCAGCCGCGGGCTTTGTTAGCGATCGTGGGCTGGGGCCGCGGGCTCGCCTCCCCGCCCGCTCCCCACGGACAGTGGCCGCCTTCCCCTCCGCCCTGGCCTGGCGAAGGTGGGCCGCCAACTGCCCTCCCTCAGCCCCGCGAAGCGTGGCTCTGAGGGTAGGGATGCTCCCCGACCCTTTCTGCCGGGTGCCTCAAGCCTTTTCCCCTCCGGGCCGGTGTCTCTGCCAAGCCGCTTCTCCTCGGCTGGAGAGCGCAGGCAGACGGGCTGGGGAAGGCCAGACCCCTCCGTGGCTGCCCGGCGGGCGGGAAGCCGTGCGAGGCAGCGCAACTCTTCTCCGTCCGCCCAGCACTCGCCCTGTCGCTCCTTCAGCCTCTCTCCGCCCTCGGGCTCCGGGCCAAATGGGAGAAACAGTGGAAAAGAAAAAGTTTTTTTTAATGGCGAGTAACAGGGCTGGCCCTCCAGGAGGGGCTGGGGGCCGCGACGCGGCTCCCCGCAAACGCCCCACGCCGCCGCGGACTGCTGGGGCCAGCGGCGGGGTGCGGGGACGCCGGGCGGGGACCGGGAGCGGGGCTCCTTCGTGCCGCGGATGCTGAGGTGGGGAGGGATGCCGAAGAGCGGACAGCATGGTGCAGAGGTGAGGAAAGGATGCCGGGCAGGGAACAGGATGACGCTGAGCAGGGAAGGGATTTCACCCTGCACGCACACACCCTGTCCCCTTATCTGTACGGGCAGGGGAGGCTCCCAGCTGAGAGCAGGGTGCGTTTAGAAGGCTGCGCCTCCGTCTGCCGTGCGCTGGCGAAGCGGCGCCGAGGCACGGGGGGCGGCGGTGCGGGCTCGGGCAGCCCCTGAGGCAGCCGAGGGTCAGCACCGCCCCTCGCTCCGCCGCCAGGGAGGGCGGTGAAAAGTTTGGGTCTCCATCACGCGTGAAGTACCTTCTTCTTCTGAAGAAAGTACCTGAGGGCTCGGCCGTCCCACCTCTCCTTTCTTCGTGCCTGAGTGCCCGGCTGTCCAAGGAAGGCGTTCCCGGGAGTGGAGCGGACAGCGTGCGGATAGAGGGCTGGCGGGGGAAGCAGGGCTGAGGCTGCAGCCCTGTCAGTTGCAGTGGTCATGCCCTTCTGCCCATCGCCACCGCCTCTGTCCTGCCTGGCTCATGCCAGCGTGAATCGCGAGGCAGTAACTGCTGGGTTTCCCTTAGGCAACTGGCTTTTACTAGCCTTGGCCTCTTGTTCAGGGGATAATTTGTCCTCCTGTTCCTCTCCCGAGCCTAATTGCTGCTTTTGAAGTTTGTAAACATGCACGTTTGCGCCGACGTCTGTGCAGCACGGGTGTTTACCTGCTGCAGAAAATTATTTCACTGATAGAACAGTAAAAAATAAAGGCCTTTTATAAAAGATACTAATTCCTGGCGCTGCAAGCAAGGTGAATGCTTCATTTTCTAAAGGCGCACACACAGCATGCAGTTGTTGTAAATAACGAAGTGCTAAGTGTCCACGACCATTTTCTGTCATAGGGCTGCACGAAGTGGCTTATTATTTGATATAGATTCTGCTAACTTTTTTTGTATCATCCAGTAACGATAGAATTACTAACTTGACCTCAAAGATAGGTAGCTAAAGGTGTGATATTCCCCGCTATCTTTGCAACAATTAATTCAGTGACTGCTTTTGGTGAGCATTAATTTAAGTGTCATCCAGTAAACCATTTTCATCCAAGTATTCTTTATTGGTGATTAAATCCTTTGACATCAGTATGACAAGATCCAGTGTAGTCAGGTTCTTTTGATTCAAAATTCAGTTCTCTAAATTCATTGAGATTTTGTAGTTTTCTCTCATGGTAGGATTTTTGCAGCTGTTTCCATGTTCAGGATTTCCTTTGCCATTTTTTTCAGATCAGAAACAGAAAATGATCTTGCTGTGATTAGCTTTTTTTTTTATTATTATTTTTTATTATTTTATTTTATTTTATTTTATGAGACTGTTCTAGTGTATTGTAAGGAAATTCAGGTCTGCTCCAGCAAATCTCTTTCATCATGGAATTGCTTTGAATGTGGTTGATTCAGTAGGATGAGGAAGGTTTGTCACTATTAAAGAAGTACAGTTGCCAAGGTGTTTCACTGTCTGGGGTATCTTTTTATCTAATAGGAGCCTAGTTTTAATGTGGTAGCTTCTCATATGTTACAAGAGAACTAAAGTCAAATAATTCTTTAAAGCCAAATAATTTCATGTGCATAAAAGAGTTTATTTCTGTTCTCCACCACTGTTCACTGGAGAAAATATCTGGCATTCATGAAAGTTTAGATCAGGAGCAGCACGCAGATGAGATTTCTGCCTACATGCTAAACAAAATTTAAAATAGTAAGTAATACTGTAATGTTTATTTGCAACATTTGCTTTTCATGCACTAGGCACCACATGCTTGAAGCGCGGGTGAATGCTCTCATGGACTACAAACTAGGTAGTCACAGATGTTCTGTGTGTTCTCAATTAATCTTGAAAATTGTATATTCTTACTTAATTGCAAACCAACCTTATCAACTGAACTCATCCTACTTGAATCAAAAAATAATTGGGCACTGACATCCATGAGGAGGATGATGGCTAGTTAACATTTCCAGCTGCTTGAAGATGAAAGTGAGTATTAGCCACAGTCCTTTCTTTATGTTTGCAAATAGAAGATTGCAGATACTGGTGTTAAAGACTGAAGAAGGAGCTGGATCAGGCTAAGAATGAGGAGTTGCCTTCATTAGATTTTTGAAAGGAATTAAAAAGAAGAAGAAAAAAAAAAAAGAGAGAAAAAGTGAAGGACAGAGATCAAATTAATGACCTGTAAGAAATCCAGACTAGAATTGTTTGCATTAGAAAGGAAGTAGGTGATTGTGAACTTGCTTGTGCATGTTTTGTGAAGGGAAGGGGAAATTTGTCATCTTGTTTTGAAGAGCCATACATAAATACACATGAAAGGAGCTCACATGGTTTACAGCAGGGGAGACATAAATTGTTTTAGGATTAAATTGACCTGAGCTAATACATGTCTTGCATCCAGCTTGTTTGCAAGAATACATTGTTATACTACTGAAATAAATGTTTTGTGTATAGTACCTGATTCTTATATGCTATAGCAGAGTGCTGAAAACAAACAAGCCAGTAAATTCTGGAAAACAACACTGAAATTATATTAGATGCAGCATATGCTAGAGAAGTGAACAGAAGTTTTCACTATCCTAATGTGATACAGATGCTGCACTGTTTGACCTCCTACTATTCATTTATTGATGAAGTAAATCTTTAGTCCTCACCTTTTGCAGTCTCATTCACCCAAGTAAGCTTTGCTGACCCAGGAAAGCCTTGCCTGCCAGAGTGATTTTCTGAGAGTAAACACAGCTGCTGAAATATTACTTAAATGTAGAGGATTTTTTCTGTTTAAGCCCCAAACCGAAAATATTATTCTCTGCTGGGAATCAATACTTGCTAAGGTCCTGAAGCAATCCTGTGAATACATTTGGTCTGGACTGATCCTTGATGTTAAGTCAGACCTAGATCCACATGTGTGTCATGGAGCAAGTCACATCCAACAAATTGTGACAAGCTTTGTTTTACAGGGCAACAGAAGAATAAGAGTGATAAGCAATGCCTTTTACTGGTGACCATTTGAGCATTTTATGCTCATAAATTCTGTGTATCAGGATTGTTCTTAGGTGGGCAAAGACATTTTGGCAGTAAGAGAAAGTCAGTACCACAGAGTCTAACTGCTGATCAACAACATACAGCAACCATGAACAACGTTCTAATCCACAAATAAGCAGCTAGGGGAAAGCCTGGACCTGAGCCATACATCTCTAAAAGAATATTTTTGGATTTGACCTGTTGTACCAGTCCCCTGAGTGAGGAACAGCTTAGATGCACATAGAGTTTGTGAAGTGGACTACTTCATTTCAAGCACAAACCTGGCAGAGCAGAGTTTGTATGTCTCTATTTTCTTTATGTGCTATGTTACACATGGCCATAGAAATAACTGAGTGTTTTATGTTTCTGGAGTGTTAAGGGTGCTCTGGTTATCCATGGTGAGTGTTGCTTTGGTTTTGGGTCTTGATTGCAACATGACAATATGGCAGCACATGCCCAAGGCACAGCTTTAGGTTTTAAAGGGAAGACTGCCACCTACTGTATTATAATTTTAGGTACTGCAGCTCCTGTGCATCTTGTGGAGTTACCAAGTTTTTAATTTGCCTGTTTTGTTTTAGCTTCCAGAAGATGTGAAAGGATTCAAAATCAAATGCAGTATGGGAATGGAGGGAGAGACAAAATAGAAGAGATATACAAAATTAGGGTATTCTGGAAGGCTTGGGAGGGGTTCTTTGAAAGATGGGCATACATAGAAACAACTGCAGCTTTTGTCATATCTTATGAAGGCTGCTAGCATTGGAAATAGGGAAGGGGATAAGAGATCTAGGCTTCCACCCATAAAATAATCATGTTCTTATGCACCAGATGAACATAAATGAGGCTACCGGGTTTATGTCCTCTGAAATCTAACGTTTAACTCTGACTATAGTTTAATGAAAAGAAATAGAATTCACTTGGAAAAAAACCCCAAAACTAAACAAAAAACCCCCCAAAATTCCAAAGAAACAAACACCACCTTCCCCCACACCTCCCCCCCACCGCCGCTTTCAGAAAAGGAAGAAGATGAGAAAAACCCTGGATTAATTTTCTTGTAATTTGCTGCAAAATCTCGTGAAGTCTTTTGTGGCATATAACTGTAGTTATTTATCAGCCCAAAGGAGGGGTGCAATATTCTTGATGTGAATACAGAGTCATTTTTGTATGAAAGAAATTTTCCACCAAGCCACAGAGTGTTTCTTTAGTGGCTGAAAGAGAGATGTAAAATAAAGCAGATAAACCAGCTATTAACAGAACTGCCAGTTGCTGTATCGCTAGAGTGAAGACATATGGTAATTCACTACATTCAGTGATGACCTTTCCTTTAAAAATATTGTTAAAAATAGACACTTCTATGTAAAGTATTTATATAACATACTTGAAATTCATGTATCCTGGACTACTCCATGCCATTTTTGTTAGTGGCAGGTTTTTGGTTTGTTTTGGGTTTTTTTTTAGCTATTGACAAAACTGATACTGAAGAACTTCCCACAGCCGTACACTTTTGCAATATGCCTGCAGTTCTGAAGTTAAAGAGTTTCCAGGGGCAGGTGCACAGCATTGCTGCACCTCTGTGAGAGAGCAGCATGGGCCCTGTCCTCAGGCTGGGAAGCCTTTAGCATCATCTGCCTCATCCTTCCCAGACAGAGCCGTGCCTTAACTGCAGCATTACACCCTTTCCATGAAGCAGGAAAAAAACCACAACATTCTTGTGTTTTTAGTATCTCATTTGCCTTTAGTGAAAACTTAAGGTTTATAAAAGTGCAAAGAAATGTTTTTGTTGTTCCCTTTAACCTCAGTCTGAGAGTTGTTCCCTTTAACCTCAGTCTGAGAACACCTTGAATGAAGGCTACTCTACTAGTACTTTTACTGGGAATAATAGCAGAAATTTTATTATGTGCTTAAAAAGAAAAGGTATTCCTAATTGTCATTGATTTTGCAATGACCCTGATAGACTCAGGGACCTTCTAATAATGAAAATGTGTAGAATATATAATATATATGGTTGGGTGTTCCAGTTCCACAGATGGAAAAAATACTCTCCCATAGGAATTCCCAACACAGTGGGAAAAACTGCATCCAAGTTATATTCCTGACTGCAGCAAACATAATTCCTATTTCCCTATCTATGTCTGCTCAGTTTCACTCTGGTGTTCTATATATTGAATATTCTTCATAAGGCTTTTATACTTGAACAGAAAATTTCCAATGTTGCTTTCTTCACCATTGTTCATGAACATTTATCCAGTACTTGCTCTTGAGGCAGCCATTCATTGAAATGTTAATGAGATTTTGAACAGTTTATAGTTCCATAGGGGGTTTTTGTTTGGGGCTTTTTTGTGGGTTTTTTCTTTTTTTTATCTGCAGGAGAAAAATGTGGTTTTGTTGATGCCTTTCAAAATCTACTTTTTATTGGTAGATTGAGATGGATTCTATGCTAATTCCTCCTGCATTCCTGAATTATGGCCTAGCAAGGCACTGTCGCTGGGATCTTCATCTATTAATCATGGAAGCTGCTTTCTTATTCGGTTGCCATAGTTTCAGTGCCTCGGATAGTGTTGGGGTGCCTTGGGAAAGGCTTACGACACATTCGGACTTGCAAACCTTGCAGTTATTTTGGCAGTAGAAGAGCTCTGAAGGATCAGAACAGCATCCAACGTTATTCAGAGTTGGATTAGAAGTGGAAACTTCTGGATATGTCTCTCTGGACCTTGTTGTGTGAATGTCCAGCTGATATTTACTCCCAAGATTTGCTTTTTGCTTTGTCTTGCTGGTAAAATCATACACTTCAGAGACTAATGGCTACCTTTATCCATTGCAAGAACAAAAAAAAAGCTTTTCGTTAGTTTTCCTGATAAATGGTTGGGTAAATTAGGGCATTTAGGGTTTCCTAAGCAGTCCAGGTAGTTTGTTTTACATTCTGTTTCAACCTAGCTACATGCAGTATGATACCACGTCTGAGACTGAGTTAATGTTTATTGCTACCTTAAATTTAATGAGACAATAAGAACCTTTTTGTTAGCTGCAGAACAACTTGAATTACCAAGTAGAAAAGAGGAAATTAATTTTTTTTGGACAGAAATAAAGCTCTTTCAGTGTATGGGCAGTATTTTTCAATGATGTTTCAATATTTGTTCAGCATTAAAACATACATACTTTCAGAAATGTAGAGCTGTGAGATGTTAGAAATAGCTATTTCAAGAAAATGAATCAGAAAATGGTAAAGTAGTAAATATGTCTAACAGGAAAGTAGCTAAAAGATTGACTTGTCAATGTAGTGCTTACCATCAATTGATTTATCTGTTATGCATAATATAAAATGATGAAAAATATATTTCAGTAAGCAAAGAATGGTTTCCTTTTCCCATTGAGAAAAAAATTGTCTTCACTTCTGTGTGATCAATCAACACTTCTGTTTGACCAGATATTTAAATCCCAATTCTTCTACATTTTACAGTGTCTCCAGAATGATGTGATATCCCTCCGCTCAAAATGAAGCAGTTTTAGTCTAGCACAGAGAAACTTGCTAAGTATCTTCTGTTTACAACAATAAACAAAAAATCCAGTCTTGACTTTTCAAATCAGTCAAAGTATAATGTTAAAAGTATGTACAGTTGAGATAAAGAATTCAGTATAATTAGAATTAACCAGGAAAATAGGCACTTTTTTGCATTCATATGGTTAGTTTGCACTCAAAGATTAGTTTTAAAGCTTCAGCTTGGGACTTTACTACCCAACCTTGTCAATTTTTCAAGTGAGATCATTAAGCCTGTTATTGAGGTTGAGAACATATGCCTGTTATATGTAATCCTCAGGAGCCCTACGAATTGAACAAGTGAAGTCCAAAAATTTGATCTGAATTTTAAAGTTTCATTTGTTGGTAGATGCACACAAAATCTGTGTTTGTACTTTTAGACTTTCACATAATAGGGAGTTTTTTGTTTTATCATCTTCCGGATCTGCGTGGTATACACATATTTTGCATGAAATGAATCCCAGTCTTTTTCCTGGTAAACTCAGAAAGTGCATGCCTCTATTATACTGACAGAATAATATGCCTCTGTCATTCTGTGTTTCCCTTTGGAAGAAAGGTAGTGATTGAGTAAGAAAATTTTAACAGTGAGGAAATAACTTGGGTTAAGAGCTGTAGATGTACAAATTCTATTGTGGTTTTTTTTCCCTCAGAATTTATTATATTCCATTTAGTTTCAGTTTAGATATAGGATACCTCTGCATAGAAATTAATTTAACAGTTCTGTAAGGAACATTCGTACCTTCTTTTACACTAGTGGGATGTTTTTTGGTTTTTTTTCTCCTTGCTAATAATTTTTTGCCTCCAAGAAACAGAGAAGTGAGTTATAAGTCAATACTCAGTATAAAGCGCCAGTCTGCTTCCTGTTGGTGGATAAAAATGTATTTCTACTCAGCACCCATTAACATTCCTTTACACCGTTTAGAGTTCAATACAGAATTATTTAGGCTGGAAATGTCCTCGAAGATCATGAAGTCCAAACCTTAATCTAACACAGCTGAGTCCACCACTAATCTATGTACCTAAAGCCTACATCTATACAACTTTTATATACCTCTATGTATCTTTTAAATACCCGAGTTGGTGACTCAGCCACTTCCCCGGGAGTATTTTTCTTTCCGTTTATTTATGATTGATAATAAAAGTTCTTGTGCATCTCCAAACAGCAGAATTTTAGCACCAAATATACTAATCGTATCAAGAAAAAAAAAATTTCTGTGGAAGTCATTTTTGTGTTTGTGTCACTTAAGCAATGTCACAGCATTTGCTTTGCAAATCTCACACATGCTCAATAGTGTCTTACTACCTGAATGTTCCTGGAAGGTTGAGGCTTGTCTTGGGCTGTGTGCTTATGAAAAAACAGACAAGACTCTGCCCTTATGGAAAAACAGACAAGACTCAGCTTCAAAAGCTCCCCCCGTGCCTGCAGCTGGTCAGCGGGTGTAGGTGGAATACACCCATCCCACTGGTCCTTTGGAGCCCGTGGATGGGGAGGAATGATTGGAGGGCAGCTGGAGCCCTGGCCCGCATGCATGTGTTTGTGTGGGAATCCTGTCCCAAAACACCACAGCAAGGAAAAGGATGAGATGACACGCCTTTTCCGACAGATACTCCACACACAGGGCAGACCCTGATGTCTGTTGCCTGAAGGCAGAGGCTGAGTACCACAGGATTATCTTTCTTGAGTGGTACTTCACACCATGAGCGTGGCTAAATGCAGCCTCCTATTTGAGTCAAAAATGCCTTTTTTTAATATAGAGAGGATTAGAGGCTGTTCAACTGTAGTCTTGAACTTCGGGTCATAGTCTTTTTATTACTGCTTTTTTTATCAGAGCCCTCTAATGAAGGAAGGGCATCATGCATTAAAATCAACTTTTGAATTAAATTTTCTGTATGAACAGAACTTGGTACTATGTGTATAAACTTCTAATGGCATTCAACACATTCCACTTCTGAATAATTTGTACTCATTAATTACAAATGTACATCTTTTGCAATTACAACTTACTGATCCAAACCATATTAAATCAGAAA
Source organism: Sylvia atricapilla (assembly GCF_009819655.1). Classification (NCBI taxonomy): domain Eukaryota; kingdom Metazoa; phylum Chordata; class Aves; order Passeriformes; family Sylviidae; genus Sylvia; species Sylvia atricapilla. The sequence continues at coordinate 28,693,518 of NC_089174.1, forward strand.
GTATCACAGTTAAATTGATTTTTAAAAATTTGCTCTACTCTGTTATATGAGAATGATTATGTAACATATCCTATAAGTACTGTGCAGTAGAACTTTGTTTTCTAGAAATATGTTGTCCAGAGCTTTATTTGGATTTGGGGATTTGGTTTTCTTAGGTTTTTTGTTTGTTTTTGGGAAGAAATTTAGGTGGAGAGTTATGTCAGGTTTTATGAAGAAGTAGAAGTAAGAAGACAAACTTTAAAGTAGTGATGATTTAGAATGCTTTTTTTTATCACCTAGCAAAATTATTCTTGATTTGGAACAGGAATTTGGTTTTGTTTAAAAACAAATTAATAACTAAATCCTTAAGGATCTGCTCTGGGAAAAGGAAGGATTTTTGCATGAGCTACTACACTTTTTCATAATTATCTACAAGGTGTTTCCTTTAAGTTCTGTTGTGGGGAAGTTCATAATGTTCAGAAACTGATTAACTCTATCACGAGATGCGTATATTTTAGGGTGGTGTCCGCTTTATCCTGTTTTACACATAAGACCTAGACATGCTGCCAGAACACTTCCTTTCCCAAGATAGTAGGGGAAAAAAAAAAAAAAAAAAAAGAGAAATCCTGTTCTCATTCAACAACACATGTAGTCCAAAAGGCAGATTTAGCCAACATAGAGCTTATGGCCTGAAGGTGTGAGATGAAGGCTGGTGACTGGATGATTGTAAGTTAAATGCAGTTTTGATTCGTCAAAACATTGTTAAGAGTACTACATATGTGTGTTAAAGTGTCTATCAGAGGAAAAACTTTGAAAATATAAGACAACTTGTGGAATAGTATAAGTTCTCTGACAGGTGAATTTAAATTCCTTTTTAAGGCACCTTTTTCATTTCCTATTTGGGGTTTTTGTGTTCATCTTTGTCATAATCTTTTTTGTGTAGCTGAAATCCTGAAGATAACATTCTTGGCAACAAAAGCCCAAAAAACAAAACTAAAACCAAAAACCAAAGAAATTACACCCAGCTCCAGTATTGCTTTATGTGAGAGAGGCAATTCAGCCAGGGCCTTCATGATAACATATATTGATATGGCTAAATGCTGGTGATGGAAAATGTAGATTATATAATGCCTGCTAGTGTCTGAAGTGGTCCATAAGAACATTTTCACTGAACTACTTCCAATAGCAAATCAGTTCATTTGATTCCCCTCCCCTCTCCCCCAAATGGTTAGTAATCTCTTTTAGATTGAAGCAGATAAAAGAATTCATTCTTGTCACAGTCAAAGAACTTCAGGAACCTTTAAAAACCTGGAATGTCTACACAGATGCTTAACCACTGTATTTTTAGCACTGCTCCTCACTTCCTCCTTTGTGCCAGGCTCCAACTGGCGCGACTATATACTCAAATGAGTGTCCTTAGTTCACATGGACATGTCACCAGAATCAATTACATTGCTTATGTGTATGATGAAGAGGAGCTGCGTGGAGAAAAGAAAATACACATTACAGGATCTAACTCTTGATCTGTTAGCATCAAACAGAAAAATGAGGGCACAGTTTTGCTTCAGATTGCATCTCCATGTTTATTTTACTAAGCATGGAGTTTGTCTAGAAGAACTAACCTCTGACTTGTTCATATTGGTGACATAAACCTTGCTGACTTTATTAGGAGTCGTCAATTCCTAGTTTTGGGGCTTTTTTAGGAACTTAAGTCACAAACTCAAAATATCAATAATAATAAATAAAAATATAAGAACAATCAAGAAGGCACGGGACTGCAATGGATCTATAAATTGAGTTGCTATTTTAGCTTCAAAGAGTCAAGTACTGGATTTTTTTTCAACAGTAAGCCAGCAGAGAACGTGTTAGTAGGGGGGCTGGTGTGCTACTTTGCTGCTGCAGTGCCTACTTCTAGACAGTCGTCGTATGACAGGCTGCTCTAACAACTACCCACATTTAAAAGCAGGGTTGTGTAAGAACGAACACAACACATTTACCGAAATACATCTATGGTGGGGAGAGCCTTAAATATTCCAGAGGGTGGAATACATTGAGAGAAGCTGTCGCATTTTTATTACCCTGCATGTCTTAGCTCGGAAGGAGACAAAGTAACTTTTCTTCCTGTTCCAGAGTGGCCTTATAGATTGCTACAGGCTCGAAGAGAACGAGAACATTCTCTTTTTGATGCAGTTTTTAATGGAGGAGTACAGCTGTGACTGATAGTGTAGCGGCGGGAGGAGCAGGAGAGGAGCTTGGTCACGTACACTGTTGTGCTGAATGTGAGAAGCGCCCGCGCAAGTCTCGAAGTTCGGCGGGAGCCTGCCCGGCGCTGGCTGCTGGAGCTGTCCTCCGCATGTCGCCTGCCCTCTTGTGTCGGAAGAGCTCCGTGCAGGCGGCCGGGACAGCGGGAGGGAGCGGCGGGAAGCGCGGAGCGGCGGCGGGGAATGCTGGGCAAGAGCCGTGCTCTTCAAAGGCGCTCGTCTTGCCTCTGCGTGTGCGTGTGTGTAGTCTTGCTGTTTGCAGCGTAAAAAACAGAATAGTTTCCAACTTTCTTATACAGAGACAGGAACATAAGAAAGTGGGTTAGCCAAACTGATGTGCAGAAAAGCTCTAGGAGTGAATTTGAAGCGATGGGTAGAGGCTGTAATGCATATGATTAAAGTGAAACATGCTGCCTACACAGAGAATGGCTAACAAGATTCTTTCACAGCTTTCATGTCTCAGCTCTGCTTTTACAGAAAATAAATTCATGTTTGGTTTCAGTGGGTGTGCCGTTTTGCTCAGCCCTACAGGACAGATAAGACAGTCAAACTACACAAATGCAACCGATTGAACACAAATAATACAGTTTGCACTGAGCAGAAACAACGGGTGTGCGTATTAGCGAAACGGCGTCCCAGATTAACATTTGTTTGGTCTGTCTCAAGCTTCTTTTCGCCTAGTGCTTTGATGTTCAATACTCATAGGGAAGGGAGGGTAAAAGCGGAGAGGAGAGGAGAGGAGAGGAGAGGAGAGGAGAGGAGAGGAGAGGAGAGGAGAGGAGAGGAGAGGAGAGGAGAGGAGAGGAGAGGAGAGGAGAGGAGAGGAGAGGAGAGGAGAGGAGAGGAGAGGAGAGGAGAGGAGAGGAGAGGAGAGGAGAGGAGAGGAGGGGAGGGGAGGGGAGGGGAGGGGAGGGGAGGGGGGGGGGGGGGGGGGGGGGGGAGGGGGGGGGGGGGGGGGGGGGGGGGGGGGAGGGGAGGGGAGGGGAGGGGAGGGGAGGGGAGGGGAGGGGAGGGGAGGGGAGGGGAGGGGAGGGGAGGGGAGGGGAGGGGAGGGGAGGGGAGGGGAGGGGAGGGGAGGGGAGGGGAGGGGAGGGGAGGGGAGGGGAGGGGAGGGGAGGGGAGGGGAGGGGAGGGGAGGGGAGGGGGAGGGAGATATTCCATGTCCTTTAAACATTTTTTTCCCTCCTTTTTAAACAGAAGTGTAGATACTGATACGAGCCATTTAATAGTTTCTGGCAGTAATTCTGCCACATCCCCTTGCTCATATGAAGTATATTTTCTGTAGCTTAAAAGAGTATTTAAGTACTATCTCATGTTCAAAGAGCTTCCAGAATTATCTGAAGGTTTTGCAAGATGCGGAAAAATAGACTGAAGCAGCTGTATGTTGTTACAGTGTTTAGAGAAAAAAAAAAGAAATAGTAATTCAAGTAATTATTTTAAAAGCTGTTTAAAAATCAGCTAAAAATGGGCTTTATCCATAAATCAAAAGTAATTTTAACTTTCAGTTTTCCAGTTAATTTTTTTTATTATCATTTTGTTGATAAATATTGTGCATTTATATAAGAGTTCGCCTCATGTCAGTCCCTTGTGAACTTAGGGGTTATTTCAAATAATTTTATTTGTGTTTTTCTTGAGACATTACATCTTTCAGTCTTCATTTTCATAGCAATAGTCATAGTGGATTCGGGGAAGATAAAAAATGTTGGTTTTGAAAGGTTTTTTAGTTAGACATCCAAGAGTTACTTATGCTTTAAGTACTCAAGCCTGGGTGTTCAAGACTTAACAAAAAGGGCTTGCATGTTCTGGGGTTTTGTTTGTTTATTTGGTTGGTTGGGTGTTTTTTAACTTCGTGGCAAAATATACATGGAGAAGGTTTTGTGTTTGGACTAATTCTGCTCCCAGTCCTGCTGATCTCTTCATGTCTGTGCAGGCTGAGAAATCTTGATCACGGCTGAGTGATCAAGATGCCTGTGGTCACACATGTTGGTTTGAGGCCTCTCATGTATTTAAACCTGTGTGTTGTATCCCTCTCCAGATCCATTTTGCCTGTGTACTGTGGATTTGTGTCTGGGGAAAACCTTTCTGAAAATGTAGCATGTTTGTATTTGCACCCTGCAATTGCTGTATGGACAGATGCTTGCTTCTGTCCTGAATTCACATCTTTGCTCATCACTCAGCCTATATCTCAAGCCTTAGTTCTGCAAGCCCAAAGGTGGTTTTAGGCAGAGCCTTGAGTTTGAGTAGAAAGCTGCTGTCAAGCAGCTGGCATTGTGTGTAGAAGGAAGGCAATGTGTTCACAAAAAAAGCTCTTAGTTCTTCAGTCTCATCTGATCAGGTCTCACTTTGTTTTAAAAAATATCAAGTTTTTCATGTTTCAATGTGTCATGACTAAAATGTCTAGAGACATTTTGCAGACACAACTCAAATGCATACACAAATAAATCAGGTTTGCCAAATGAATTATAAAATATTCTAGCTTTCCCTTCTTGAGTACATCATGAAGATTTTGCATGGGAAATACATTGGTGATGCATGGAAATCTTTATCTGCAACTAAAAATGCTTCCTGATTTCTTCACTCACACTCATTACCTGATGGTAAACCAAACTTTGCAGACCAGGCATTTGGTTTTTTTAGATCTCTGCTTTGTGCATGCTCATAATTTCAGAAGTCAAGTCTGGGAACCAGTTCCTCTCAGTACAAACCATAGGCTCAAGCCATCTGTCCCAAGACATCTAAAATATTCACTGCATAGCCTGGAAAGTAAGGAAGTTGGAGAGTGCACTGAATTTTGAGGACAACAAACACAACGAATGAAGAATGTGTTGTGGCACAAGTCATCCTTCCCAGAGTGCTGCCTCAGCAGCCCTGGCTCTGTAGGCAACATGCTGCCAGCTCCAGCTCAGGTCTGGCTGATTCAGACAAGGAAAAGTGCTTTCTGTAACAATGTGGTGAAGCCAGCTAGAATGAAACACAGGTGCCACTGAATGACAAGGTGGCTCATAGTTACTGTTTAGACTATTTTAAGAAATAAGTAGGATAGTCTGTAAAATCTTAAAATACACTCATGATGGATCTCCCAACAGTATACAGAGTATTTCCATCAACATCGACATTAAAAACTGAGTGAAACAGAGTCAGTGTCTTTGGCCTTATTACAGACTTGGAAAACACTAGGACATCCTAAAGTCACTGCCATCATTCTCTGCTTAAAACTCCATTGCAAATTTATCTTATAGTGTGAGATATAAGAAGATGAAACTTATTTCTGGAACATACAGGTCTGAATGGAAAAATAAGGACAAAATCTTTCCCTTAACTGCAGGAAAAATTCTCACTTTTTATCAGTTCGAATAAAGCCCTTTCCTTGAACTGAATACATCATACATAATGTATATTCTCAGCCTTAGCTCAGCAGGCAAAAGATGACAAGCTGTGTTGTGCTGCTTAAGGATATGTTGGAGGAGAATAAGTAATAGAGAATTTATCTATTTCAATATTTGTGGTGTCTTTGAAGTGCTAATAATATTTGTAAAAGTTGGTATGCCAAGTTAGCACCTGCTCTGTGAGCTTGCAAGCAATGGATAATTTGCAGATTTTTTTTCCCCCTGTGTAGTAAAACCACTAAGATGGTTCCAGTTGAGGTATCACTTTAACTTGACCACTTTGGTTTTTGGGTTTTTTATTTGTTTGGTTTGTTTTGTTTTGTGTGGGGTTTTTTTTGTTGTGGGTTTTTTTGTTTGTTTGTTGTTTTTTTGTTTTTTTTGTTTTTTTGGGTTTTTTTACTGAACCTTTGGTCAAAGTATTTTAATCATGAGAAAGTTGTTTCTGACAGATGCATCCAGTGAATTAAGTTGAAGTTATATTTATGGAGTCATACCAGTGCTTTTGTTTTGTATAAGCTCTCTAAAACATTATCTTTGAAAAAATAACATGAAGACTAAATCAACAAGAAACCCAAAAACTTTGAAGTTATAAGTGGATGCAACCATGGTACCATACTGCTCTTGCTAGCTGGTTGCTCCCAGTTTCCCCATGAATGATGGGGCAAAAACAGATATGTTTGAGTGACTTTTAAGGAATAAATGGTTATGGGAGGTACGGAAAGTAGATGGAAGGTCAAGGCTGAGAAATGGAATATTTCTCAAAAGAGATGGATTAATGGAATAAGTGTAGGTATAGTCGCACTGGTACAGAGTGATAACTGAAGTGCCAAGACAGAGGAGAGGAGGGCAGGGTGAAGATGTTTTGTGCCTTGCAAAACAGCAAGGCAAAACATCCCATCATGCCTGCTGGGATGATTCCTTTCTGATGAGCTGTCATCTTCCAAGTGTATAGGAAGCTTGATGTGGAAAAAACAGATGGGGCATGGGAGATGAAGTGACATCATTTGTCTTGCTGGCTGATTTTTTTACTCTTCACATAGAATTTGGTAGGTGAGGGAGGAAAAAGAGTCTGGATGTGATTATTCTCCATCCCCACATGTTTCTCCTTGCCCACAGAAATCTCACGAGACTCCAGCTTCTCTCACAAGCTATTGGTAGAGAAGGTTTCCATCATTGCCAAGGATTTTGAGAGATTGACTTGGAGAAGTGTTTTCTTTCTGTGGGGAAAAAAAGTTGACAATAGGAATGCAGAAGTAAGAGACATTAAAACAAGGACAGTAAGCAATTTAGTTGTACTGAGGCTTGGGCAAAGAGGTGGAACGAGGCTTCACAATTTGTGTGTTTCAAGGGAAGTTGCTTATGGGCTGTGTGATCTTCTTGCCAGGCCTGTGATGAGTTGACATGCTTCAGCCATGAGGAAAGGGCATTGACATCACCCATTGCAGCTGGCTGGTCAGCTGCCTGGAACAAGTTCATGGCTTTTGGCCAGTTTCCACTGAACTAGTAAAGCCTACTTTAAAAAAATCCCTGCACCTGGCACTCTTCAGGAAAATAGTTGGTAGAGATATTGGAGAAGAAAAAGGCTGGTGAACACAGGCGTTAAAAGCCCTAAAAGATAGATTTTGGTATATTACACCTTTTTTAAAAGTTAGCAGCATGTGTTTTTTTAAAAGAGGATTTGTGGGTGGGGAAGGGAAAGGGAGAAAGTGGTGGCTCTGAAAGCAGGTGGCCTCCAGGTCTCTGCTCAATCCAAAATTCTTCCCAAGATGAGCAGGACTTGTCTTTGTACAGACAACCAGTACCGGGCTGATCTTCACAGTGTGCGAAGAGTAATGTTGATGCAAAGATCATAATTTCAAGAAGTGACTGTGACATTGTGGCTGTAATTGCAGATGTGCCAGGAGCCATGTGAAGTTCAAAACCCCTTTTCCAACTCCAGACCTGGATGCCTACAGAGGGGAAACCTGCTGAGCAGGCTGCTCCAGAGTCAGCCAGAAGTGCGTTATGCTTGCAGGGTAGTACCAGGAGGCAGGGCAAGATGTGTAGTGACTCTGCCTGTGTCGTGACGAACGTGAGCAATCTGGTGTTTGTCACAGGTCTTAAAACTAAAACTGAGCATAAATAAAGAACCCTACTGCAAGTGAGCAGGATTTTTATAGTGGTTTCCAGGAATGAAATCAAACCTAAACTGCAAGGGAAATATTCTCTGCCATATTCAAAGTTTGTGTACAGAACATTTCAAATAAATGCTCTGTAAAAATGATTTAATTCTGCTGTGATTATGAACTTGCACAAACATGCTGTTTCACATTACTCTCTTAAATAAATTTGATTAGTAACAGCTGTGACTACATAAGTCCCCCAAATTTTATTTTCTCAATAGAAAAGGGTTGAAGAAATACTCAAATTATTGTTTTTGATGAAGATTTTATTGATATTTTAAGCTAAGATATCCTCAACAACCCAGCAAAAATAACATGTACACATTCCTCCTTGGAGAGGCTGCAATGAACTGCATTTAGTTCAGACAAATAGTCTTTTCAGTTCCTGGAGCACCCGGTGAGTATTAGCTGCTTTGTGCTGAGCAAGTACTAAAATCTAACCAAGTAATAAATGGTGCTGCTCAGTGACAAGCTGTTTAACCCATAAGCAGGCTGCTGAGGCTTCATTGTGAGCAGTTCCTTTTCACCGTGCAGACTAGGTGCAGACAGTCGTCCCCTCCTACTCACACGGATATTGCATATGTTTTCTGATGGTAGTGTTTGTTTACCACTTGTGACTGTTGGTTTGTGCACCGTGTGGTGCTCTGGGACAAGACAGCATTCCCACACTGTAGACAAGGGCTGCCTTTCCCACCCATTCCTCCTGCACACAGAAAATGTTCCCAGTTGGTGGGGCAGGGATGTGTTCTGCTGCCTGTGCTCTGTCCTGGTGAATCCAGTGCTTGGGTGCCCCCCGAAGATTCCAAATCTCACTTCTCATTACAGTGTGCTGCAGAATTATACCTACATTAGAGGACAGACATCCCTGTCCCCAGCTCTGCCATGCACTGCTCTTGCTGCCAGCACTGTCTGGCTTTCTGCATATGTGACTGCAACCTACTTCTCTGCAGTCCTTGATGTCAGCAAGGGCTACCGGCAAACTCTCCTATACAGCTCTTCTGCTAATGGGCTGGTCTGCTAATTAAATAGAAAGGCATATTTGGCAGTGTCTTTGATATTTACTCTCAGTATTGCCCTTTTGACTTGCTTAGGATTTCAGGGTGGTCTTGAGGGAAAAGATATGGTAAGCAATTGCTGAGTTTGTATTATGTTTTATCAACATTGAAATAAAGTTTGTGAAATAGTGTTTTGTTTCTTCTAAGTCAGATAATGCAATATAATTTTAAAATAATTTAAAAGGGGAAAAAAAGAAAAAAGTAAAGTTTAACCCAAACCACACTTACAACTCAGAAGAATTGAAAAAAAAAAAAGAAGTAATATGGGAAGGACCTTTTTCTAATGTTTTTGTATATGGCACTTGTGCTGAGCAACATCCACAATGAATGACAGTCACAAGTTAAATAGCATTTATTGCACACTTTCGACCACCTTACAAGTACTTCCTAATTCTTCTTCTAGATTACTTTTGACCATTTCAGTCTTTTTCAATAGCTTTAGACAGATGGTATTTTCTTTCAAGGAAAAAAAACACTGGACAAACAAACACTCCAGTCTGGGATAGGAAGGTTAACTTTTCACCCAGCAAACGAAGAGTGTCTGACCTGGATGTACATTTGCATATGGTAAAACACATATTTTTTTGCTGAGGCAGGAAATAGGTTTTAATCTGAGGTCCTATGATCTGGTAAGGTGAGAGGCAGATGGCTGGACTCCCAGGTGATTTGTGTCTGCTCACTCACTGCTCCCTATCAAGCATTAGTTCTCTACAGTATGCAGAGACAGATTTCCATACCTCCAAGGAGAAATGTGCTGTTTGCCTCCTAGCCACGTGACTTACAGACCAACAAGTATAGCATTAATGTGCCTAAAAGTGCCCCTAGACTGGGTAATTTTGAGGTTTAGAATTTTTAATTAGTTACAGATTTTTCCTTTCTTCTTCTCTTTATCCACCTCTGTAAACAGAGGCGAAGTAGCTAAAGCACCAAATTTGTATATTCACAAAAATACATAGAAAATGGCACAAAGCCATAAGACAGTTTACAGTTGTGAAATGCTACAAGTATTCAGTAATGCTTCTGTTCTTGGCTCTTTTCTGGAGGTTTGCTCATGATTGTTGCTAAAGGTGAGATAGCAGGGTAGGTGAACTGGTCACAAGGGCCAGTATCCCCATTCCACTGTTCTGCTGGTATATAAGGATTTGGGCATGTGTATTTGTCTGCTGTTCAGCTAAAGATTTACTGGTGGAGTTCTGTATGCAGATTGAATTAAAAAAATATGATGTTACTACTCTGGCTCTTTGCTGGAAACAGGCAACAAAATAATAAAGGGAAATTTCAGGTTGCCATCAGCCACCTTTGTAATACAGTAATTTCCATAGACATTCTACACAGCATAATGACTCTGGTTTCCCCGCAGTAAACTTCATGATGCTAATTTCAAGACTAAGAATTAAAGGGCTGCTGATCTAGCAATATGCAATAACAGCTGAGGGAGGAGATCCATTTGTAACCTTTTGTAAGCCCTGGTAAATGTTGCTGTGTGTGGCAACCATGGTGCATTTGCAGAGATCAGATGGAAGCAAGTGCTGCTTTGTGTCTTCTACCTTTGTGTCTTCCCTGTGAGAAAGTTTCAAATTTGGAAACTGGAATTAGGAATAAATTGCATTGAGATTATGAAAATTTGAAGACATTAAATTTGTGAAAAGTGTTGACAGGTGTGTGTATGTTACACAGGATGAGCTTTCTGTTTCTTGGTAGTTTATTAATATTCAGTGTATATGAGGACTGATCTAGATTTTGTAAAGTAAAATGGAAATGTGGCTAAATAGTTTTCTTTGTACAGCTATGCAGAAGAGGAATGTGAATTAATTAACTGAGACCTCTTTTCTACCTGTGTGTGAGAAGACAGCACAAGAGAAGGCACTGTGCCCACTGTTACTTTCATTCTGATCCATTCATGATCATGGCTTGGTGCTGACCACTAAAAATATTATCCAGTTTTTTCAAAACACAGAAAGATATTTTTTCTACATGGGGATGTAAAGAGGTTCATTATTAATTGCTTGCTCCGTATTCTTAATAGAAATACTAGGGAGTAGGTTTTATTATTTTGCTTAATAGTAAAGCTTAATACTGAAGTGAATGCCTTCCTAAGATACATTTGATAATTTTCCTCTCTTACAAATAAAGAGTTTTATTTTCTCCAGTGGTTTGCTCTGATGGTTTAGCTTCATTTGCATTTGTGGGGGCTTAAGGAAGGTGTCATGACTTTCAGAATTGCTGAATATTCAAGAAGTCTTGATGGCACTGTAAGGTGCAGGATGCCTTTGGAGGCCAGGGCGGCCCACAGACCTGTACTTTTTGCTTACAAGAATAGGCAGAAACGGCATTTTCTTTAGATGGATCCTGCAACTTCTGTTGATGCAAAATCCCCACGAACCACTGTCATCAGGTAGAATCCCATCTTGTGCTCTCGTCCCAACCTGCTCTGGCCCTTGCTGGGCACTGGGTTGCACTGGGCTCTGCCCCGGGTTAGAATAAGCCCACTTCTGTCTGCGAGAAGTGGTGCTTGGAAAGCTCATTTCTATCAGTGGTTTGAATTCCTTAACCTGAGTCTCTGATGAGTGGTGATAAAATATGTCATTAAGTCTTTTGTAACGTTCATTGGAGTGTTGTTTTTCTGGAGTCTCTGGAAATGTGAAGAGACATGGTGTCACCAAGCTTTCCTGATCAGATATTCAGATATGAAATAGAGAAGCTTGCAACATGCTCCTGAGGGACGAAAGAGTTCTGCTATTCTTGAAAAATTAATTTAATATCTTGGTTTCGGAAGCCAGAGCATTGAATAAAATACCCAATGTTATATAACCTTGTGATAAAAAATTACCAGGTTTAGCAACACTGGCACACAGGAATACTCTTCTTTAAATATATGAATATACATTGCATTAGCTGGCAAGTAATCTAGTGATTCTTAGATTATCTTCAAAAAAGTCTATGTCTTTTTCAACTGCCTCTTAGAACAAAAGACTGCTTGGTGAATAAAGATATAAAGACTTCATAAACTTTGATGTTATTGTTCATTCATTGTCAGGTATGTCAGTGTAAAAAAGGAGATATTCCCTCTGAGCAGACAGTGTGTGAAACTTATAGTGTGTCTTCAGACTCCAGGCCTGGATTTTTGCAAGTCAATCATTGAATTTAAGTCATGTTTTAAAAACCCTTATCCATATATTGGGGACTAGAAAACAAGGTCAATGTAGAGTCCATCCTGTAACTAGTTATTAAAGCAGATGGTTGCAAAATGTAAGCAGATATCTGCATCTGCTTTGCATATTTGAGTAAAAATAAAAGAAGAAAAAGCTTCTTATGTTCTGGTCTTGTAGTGAGTGTGTACTTTTGAGAAAAAAAAAAAACCTCTTAGAATAACTTCAAAAAGTCAGGAGTTCTAGGGCAGCACTAAAGAGAAATTGGGAATATCATGTTCTCATGAAATTGTTTTTTTCGACTTACTCAATTTCAATTCTATATGAATCTGCTCATATAGAATATGAGACCAGTGACATCACAGTCAGATTCTTGAAATTTTTACAAGAAATTTGTCATCAGCAGTCAGACTGTCACTGAGAAAAGAAATATCATCTGTAGGTTACTCTTTAATATCTTATAATCAGTCCTACTGTGTTTGAAAGTAGGACCCAAAGCTACTGAGTAAGGAAAAAAATAGAAAAAGTGAATAGACTGAGGATCGTTCCACAGTCGACAGCACATCTAGCAATGACACCCTAAAACAAACTTCTAAAGACCTGGGAATTGGTGCAGAAAGCTTGTCTGGTGAATGAATTTGCAGCAGCCCCGTGCCCACAGCAGCAGGGTGCTCCTGTAGTGCAAGCTGACAAGGAGCAGTATTTTTGCCCCGCTACATGTAGGCGTTGGAGTGCAGAAATAGGAGGAGCACCATCACAGAGGTTTAACAGAGGTGTGCAGTGGTTTAACAGTAGTTGCTTGGTGATTTTGTGCAGAACCTTTATGGCTCTGTCAGCGCAAAGCTCTGCCAGAGTCAAAAAGCTGCTTTTCAGAGTCTTGTAATACACTCAGTCCCTTGTTTGATGTAGGCACAACCATTTTACCTTAAACATGAAGCTTACACAAAGCCAGGCTTGTTGGTTCTATGGAATATTTCAGGAAATTAACTCATTGACTTGACTATTTCTGTAGAGAAGGAAAAAGCAATATAAAAACCTGTAAACACAGGTAATTCCTGGTAATGTTCAGGAATAAATCAAATCGATTTATCAATGTTAGCAATATTAAGTTTTTACTCACGTATTCAATAACAAGATATAGTCTCTAGGTAAAGCAGATACATTAATATGATGCTAAATATATTTCTGTTCCTTACAAGAAGACCAAATATTTTATTATTACTTGTATTGAAAAAAAACTTACCTCTTCAGTTCATGTAGAAAAAATTTTCACATCCAACCATTGTAGTATATGAACACTTTTGAAATAAAGTCACTTAGTGGGAATTAATTTCCTACTAGAATTCACTGTGGTTAGAAGGTATTATTCGACCCAGGCTCACACAGCTAATTTTTAGTGCTCTGAAACTCCTTCCTTAGAGAAGTAACTATACTGTAATTTTCAAGGTTTGACAGGAGCGGGGGAAGCTATAGACCTTGACTGCAGACTCTATAGAAGAAAGTTTCCATTGCCCATAACAGCTTGTAAGATTCCCGAGAGTGCAGAAACCCGCAGGAATCTGACACGTGGCATGACGACCCCTTAGAGAAGTCCTTGGTTATGAAAGCCTGGCTGGGGATGTGCTGTGGGAGGTGTGTGAAAACAGTGTCACAGCCTGGGGCCGGCCATACTATTCCTGGAAATCGGTAGGACACAAGGAGTTATTGTTCACAGCCTCTCTTCCTTCTTTGTTTCCCCTACAGTGGTGTTTTTGGTGAGCAATAGTTAAGGACACAACCTGACAGCTCTGTTCCAACATCAGACAGTTCTCTTTCTGAAAATAATCTCGTTGCAGCTCATCTGCAGAGGTCTGTGTCCAGTTTATCCTCAGAGCCCAGACAGCATAGAAGGGGTCTGAACCAAAAAACCTCTATGAGCTGGACAAAAGGGTGCTGTTGACTTGTAGTTCAAAAGCAGAAATAGTTCTTCGTAGTGAAACAAGAAGGGTTAAGGAAATATTTCTTAGCTTTGTTTTCTTTTTCAACTCTCTTTAATTTTAGAGCACTTTTTTACTCATTGCATGTAAGCCATACTAAACTCTCAGATTCAATTCAGAAACTAATTACGTACACTTCAGCATTTTTGCATGCCGTATGGAGTACAACACCTGCACTCCACAGGACTGAATTCGCTGCTGATAGGTCTGGAGCCATCTTCTATCAGGGTAAATAGAGACTCCAGACATGACTGGCTGGAAATGGTGGAATGAGTTACCCCTCATCAGGCAGTTGTTTGTACTGGCTCTATTCTTATCAGAGAATTCCACAAGCTACTTGAGAGAAGGAACTTTTGTTTTATTTATTCAGTGAGGTCTTGTAGCTTACAGGAAAAAAATACCAAAAATTTTGTCTGAAAGGAGCAAGAGAAACAAATAACTTGTTTGTCCAGGTGTCACACAAGTAGCTGGAAAGGAATTAGTGCAAACTTCTGCTGTCAGGATTGAAGTGGGAAGCAGGTTTATGTGTGAAGAAACAGTTCATTGTGTGTCAGAGTTCTGTGCTTTTACCTCCTCAGCTAAATTTTAAAAATAACAGGAACAGGAGAGGTGAAATATCCTGTGCTCTTACTTGAAATGCCTTTGCAGCTTTCATTATTTCCTCTAGTAATGCACAGGATATCCAGCTGATTAGTCACAGCAGGCTATGTGATCTTCACATCCACAAGAATCTTCTAGGATGTAATCTCTTCCTGAATCTGCAGAATAAACCTTTACAATTTACCAGCAATGCATATGCCAGGTTTGGAGAAACTGAGTACAGCTTGTCAGGGAATGAGGATCTCATTGGTTAGGATGGAGTCTCACCATCATTTTTCCTAACAGGCTTTTCCACGTCTCTTATCTTTTCGGGGCTCTTATTTTCCATGTATCTTTTTTCTTATATCTCCACTTCTCTATGTCATGTGTCTGTTCTCGAGGACATAGATAGGTAAGACTTGTTATTTACAACTAGGTTTTAGTTGAAGTGCCTTGACCCCATGTGAATGATCTTACTCTGAAGGATTCTTATCACAGCTTAACTGTGCATGCTTTGGAAGATCTGTATGTTTTAAGAATTACCATTGAATTTACATCTTGCTTCAATTTCCTTTTCTCCGTATCTCAGTACAAGGTCCTAATATTTACTGCAGTTCAACCCAATCCTTTCTTCCTCTAAAGGTTTCATATTTCAAGCCTTCTTCTTCCCCCTTTGTAATTGCAACTGCCTTTCTCTCTACATCTTGATTGCAGTGGTGCTGCCTTCTTCTTCTTCTTCTTCTTCTTCTTCTTCTTCTTCTTCTTCTTCTTCTTCTTCTTCTTCTTCTTCTTCTTCTTCTTCTTCTTCTTCTTTTCTTCTTCTTCTTCTTCTTCTACTTCTTCTTCTTCTTCTTCTTCTCTTTTTTGTTTAATGTCTGACTCTTTACTTCTTGATTATTTGCCCTTGTCTTCTAGCATGTGATAACAAGTTTGGAGGTCAGATCTTCAGGCTCTTTGAGAGCCTGAAAAATGGGTCTTTTAGGAAAACCTGAGCCCCTGAGTATAGGACATACCAAAGAACATAATTTATTTGCTGATCCCTATATTATATTAATAAACATATTTTCTTTGAAAACAGTAAGTCCAGCATAGAAATGAAGCATTATCTATGTAAACATGAATAAAATGTGGATGGGATTCAGAATTTTAGCTGGACTTCCCGTTACAGCTTGTTCTTAATTTTTCCCAGCACCAGCAGCTACGACTAAACCAAAAATTTGCTGTTACATTGAACCAAAATACCTATGTTCATTTTTCTGTATTATTGAAAATAATTTGATAATTCACCTGCTAGTACAAAAATAATCATCACTAGCAGAGCTGTTTCATTAGTTATAGGCTTTTAAATTATGCTTATTCTTGCAGCAGAAGAAAATGTTAGCGATGGTGTGTGCTTAGAAATTAGTTTCAGAGGAACTAGTCATCTGTAAATCTGACTACATGATTAGCTGCAAAGCTTGCATCTTTTTCAGCTTTTGTTTAGGTTATGAGCTTTATGTACAAAATAGGCAGAAATATCCAGCAGCATATCCTCATCTTAAAAGAATGGGTGCTTTGCTGTTCTTCATCTTAATGAAAGATGGGTGCTTTCCTGTTGGCGTCAGTTATGAGTGTGAGCCTCACAGCAAGACACCAATACTTATTCTTGTGAGGTCAGTGGGAAAACTCTCACTAACTGTGATTTTGTTCCAGGTTCTTGCCAGACTGTTCTCAGCATGTAGATCTATCTGGGGGTGAAACAGCAGGGGCACTTCATTACTCGCTGTCTGTGCTCCCAGACCTCTGAACTGGCAGCAGATAGAACTGCTTCTGATGCAGATCCATCTCTTCTGGCTCGCATCTGGATCAAGGTTGCCTTCTCCCTGCTCTGAAAGCTGGAATTCAGAAGTACCAGTGCACACATCAGTTGCATGTATCTAAGAGCAGTATGTACTGTTTCCTGGTTTGGAAAGCCTGTAGTAGTTTAAACATTTTTATATTAACTCTGGTATGTTTATAGCTTGCAATTTCTTCTGTTGATTTTAATGATGGACAGACAAAGGTGACAGCAGAGATGGAGGTAACCCTTCAATCAAAAACAAGTTCTCAAAAGGGAAAGAGAAATTGAGGATGAGAAAAACTGGAAGAGTCTGATGTCCTTTGATGTCCCAGGTTCAGCTTGCAAGTGGAACCCAGAAACAGTCCAGCTGGAATCCCTCGTGACAGGGGTTGTTTCAGTACATTAACAAGGACTGTATCCAAGATACAGTTGCTCAGGTCTGGCCAGAAAAAAATAACCAGCACACCCTCTCATACTCTAAAGTTGCACCAGTCACAGCTGGCACACTTTCAAATCTGTCATCACCCTCATTGCCTTCAAAAGGACTTTCTGCTAAAAGGTGAGGCATATGCTTTTTCCCTTATTTCATCTGCACAACTTTTTAATCTTCAGATAAATAAAAGTGCCACATAGGGTCAAACATAGGTCTCTAGTCTCAGTGCTAGGATCTATGGACACTCAGATTCATCAGCTTGTTTTAACATGTGGATTATTCATCACAAGTTGAGTCAACAAATGTGAGGGCAGAAAGTCTTGAGAAGGGAGCCTTTTAACTGGACAAGTGAGCTTTTGGAGAAGCAAAGAATGAAGTAGAAATCCTTTCAGAAAAAAAAGAGAAAAAAAAAGTGAAATTAAGGTATTCTGAAAGTTCTTTGATGTGGGAAATGTCATGACCTTCATGACTCTTGAAAGAAAGAATTCTTCATACATGTTCTCCTTAGCTATTTTTAAATTGAGCTTTTCAATTCATTCAGCAAAGAGGAAAATAGCAAATAAATTGGAGTGTGCAGGCAATAGACAATATGCATTAAATATGTCATTTATTATTTCAGGGATAAAGGCCACAGCTGGCTTGACAAAACACCATGTTGTTAAGCACTGCAATGGCTAAAAATATATGGTTTCTAATGGGAACCATGGAGTTTCACTGTCCATTGAATTCTAGTAAAAAGCATGTCACTTATTTCATTCTCACAGCAGAGGAAGTCAGGAATTATACCATTGAAGCCAATACCATTGTTTAGTCTGAATCAACCTCGTGGCAGTTGGGAAAGAATCTTTTAATTCAGTTTGAAGAACCTAATATGGAATTTTGCTTCAGAGGATAATTTAAACAGAGAGAGTTCCTACAAAATTTTCGCTATTGCTAGCCATGGTATCCTTTGCTGGTATTAGTGGGCTGCTCTCTTTTTGGTAAACTGAAGCTCAAAGTCCTTTGTTTTGTTCTGCTAAAAGGAGCACCATGTCAGTGAACAAATGTCAGTGAGGGCTGAGGTTGTCCTCTGAGTCTCTGGGCCACCAAAGGCATTTTCTGCATTCTACCAGAGTAGGGTTTGTTGCTCATTTTTGAATGGTCTCTTTGAGATTGCAGAGATTTTATGAAACCTGGAAGAGTGAAACAACTCATTGAAATGAGAGAGCACTAAATTTGTAGTGGGAGTTGCAGAAAGCGAAAAAACCCAAACAAACAAAAAAAAGTGAACAAGGATATGATACAGCGACACAAAAGAATTCCTGTGTGGATAATTCTATCTTTTTTATGGCTTACAGAATTCAGAGCTTTTCCTGTCCTAGATTTCCAGCCACATGTAAGATAGTAGCAAGTGTGCTAGAATTACTACAGCGTTTGAACTTGTAATGACAATAACTTGTTAAGTGCTGGAAGACAAAAGTTACGTGGGTGGAGTATAATATTCAGGATATAGTAATTAACCCCTTCCTGTCTATGTCCATAGGAATCTCCTTTCTGGCAGTTACTTCCACTATACTTTTAGTATATATTGCTGTATAATATGTGCATTGCATGATTTGTGTGATCATACAGTATGTGATCATACAAATTACTTATTCAGACCATCATGGCTTTGTAATGAAATCTCTCTGCAGTTGTTCCTTTTCTTCTCAAAATGGACACCTTGTGTTTGTAAGACTGATAGATAGGACTGCATTGTCTGGTTTCACTTCCAACAAGTTCATGCTTTTTAAACTCAGCTAATTTCAGTTAATTGGTAGTTTGCTTCACCTGGGCCAGCATGTAATTCAAACTTTCCTCTACTGCTGGGTTTTTTTCTCACTACATCCTCCCTGCACCTGCCCCCACCCCCAGATCTCTGCAAGAGTACACAGGGATGTTCAGCCTTCAGTCCATATGGCACAGAAGCAATTGTTGACCTTCAAGCACTTTGTCATCTTTTAGAGAGCTCTGTAAAGAGTTTTAGCAGCAGAGATGAGGGAGCTGAATTTTTATGTTGCTGTCAGTATAGCATATTTCAATTCCTGCAGTTTACACTCAAAAGTTTGACTCAACTTGGCTAGTAGAAATATATTTGCAAAGAGGTTTTTGGCCTCAATTCAGAGGCAGGACACTAAACTGTAGCCCAAGGGCTAAGAGAGATTAAAATTGAGCAGGCTAAATATAGAATTGTGCCAACTAGGAAAAGGGAGAATTCCTAAGGCACAATTACATTATCATACACTTACCTGGCATCCTTTATTTGATTATCTTTAAGTACATTTCAGGAATTAATGGAAGCTGATAACTTCCTTGCAAAGCATGTACCATATTGCAACACTGATTTGTAAATATATGAATTTACAATGAATGTGAATCTTCTGCAATCCTGGAATTCTCAGCGAAGCCATGAATATTCTTAAGTGAGATTGGGAAGAGGAAGGCAAAGATGAGCTAATGTACTAGTGGACTGGTGGCTAACAGTGAATCTCCCATGTATTGCTCAGCCTTAGCTTGGCACATGTATCTGGCATCCCTCTCCTGGGTAAAAGTTGGCTTTGAATGTTAAGAGAAGAATGTTAAAAAACTCCCTTCCCACTACCAAAAAAAAACCCAAAAAACAAACACCAACAAAACAAAACAAAAAACCCAAGCAAAACCAAAACAAATAACAACAAAAACACAAACAAAAAGTTTTGAAACTTTTCACGCTTAGTATTTATTTTTGGTGCTAGCTTTGCACTTTGAAGAGCCACTCCCGTTCTGGTCTGCTTTTTCCGTCTGATACTTTATTTTGTTCTGCTTCTTGTTCCTCAAGGGCAATTCTAATTAGTCAGCAGTGGCTTAACTGTCTGCTAACAAAGGTTTTGACTCAGCAATTTTAAGGGAATTTCGCCTATCACTTATTTGGTGATGATTTATTCTTTGGGGAGAAAAAATTGGGAAGTGGTAAAAATCACACATTTCCCAACCTTTAAAAAATAGATCACCAATTGGTGACAGCTTTGCATCTCCTGTGTTTGTCCTGTTGGGGAGCACTGGTAGGAGAAAAACACTCCACTTAGCACCACATCATGAAACTCAGGTTTGAGTTACACTGTGACTAAATCTTGTCAGTATACTCTATGATCCTTGTATGCCAAAATACATACCTTTTAATTGACATGAAAGCAGCTTCTGCCTTGGTATTTAGCACATAACACAACTTCTAGTGCAGGCTTGGTTTCCAGAACAGAGCACATTCTTTTCTACCATGCATATTAATGCATTGTCCTTCTTCCATCTCCTAATAGCCCGTGAGATTTGAACTTGGAGTCAGCAAAGTAGGGGCTTTGTGAAGCACAAAAGAACACCAGGTTTTTATCACACCATGCCTGTAAAAAGAGCTGTTCAACCATTCAGTTGCGGCTGCTATTGTGCAGCTGTTCTGCTGCTGCTGAGAACATCTTGCTGTCGACACTGAAGTCGTACCTGCAGGAAACACTGACACATTGAGCTTTTCGGGAGAAGCCGGGCTTGGGGATCTGCCAGCTCCCTTTGTGGAGAGCGGAGGTATTTTCTCTGCCTGTACCTTTCCCATTACAATATATCTAAATACGTAACTAATTTTGTCTGCTTACCAGCAACTGTTCTGCAATTTTTGCATTGTGACTCTTTTCCCAACATGATGAAAGTCCATGTTTCTTGTCTTCCAAAACCACCTTTTCAAAGCTGGCAGGGAGGCTTGCCGTGGGCAATGTGCTGTCTGGATCACTGGCGGGGTGGGTGGGTCTCTCACACAATGGCTCTTTCTTCGCTGAGCTGATGGCCAGTATCTGGTCAGCTTCATCTATTTAAAGTCAGCCAAGCTGAGATCGAAGTTCTAGTCGAGGTGGTGCTTTTTTTGCTTGTGAGTTACAGGAAATTAAACAGTTTCAAATTAAGCACAAACAACTCCCGTCAGGACAGGGTCAAGGAAGTGTTTGAAATTCACAAGAGAGGGGGTCAGAGATAAGCTTAGCCTCGTTCATCCTCCATCTCTAAATTTGTCTCTGTTCAACTAAGGGTAAAATTTTCACAGTAGTTCAGAGCTAAAAGCCTTCTTAGTAATTAATGCAAAAGGCTGTGTTTTTAGCCTGACATCCTAAAGAAACAAGGCTGGTGTGATCTCATTGTCTGTGTATAGATGGTTGTCAGCTCCCAGTAACTTGTGATTTTTTTGGGTTGACTTAGCTCAGCCTGCAAGATAGTAATTTTCCAAGGCCTCTCCGGAAATCCGGCAAGCCGGCGAAAGAGTGATTTCCAAGAGGCAAAGCTTATGTGGCTATCTGGCCTTTTAAAGACATCAGCATCAGAACACAAGTAAGAACTTGTTTAGCAGTAACGTTTCCATATAAATAATCAGAGCGTTTCCACTCTAAGGCTGTGTGAGGCTGAATTTGGTATGTTGCATTTCACGATGCCCAACACACCCTATAACATAAACTCACAGTCTAGCTAGTGCACAATATTAATTTCATAAGGTCTGACTTTCTGGCTACACTCCCATTGACTCTATTAAATTAAATGGCAGTTTTGTCTGCCTGTGTTTTGCAGGATCCAGACCCACAGTTTGGGTATTTTTAATAGTTTGAAGGTGTAAGAGTGCACAGCTCCTGATCTTTGCCCTGTGGGATATTAACTTTTGTGCCTTCTTTTGGAGGTACAGCCCCATTAGAATATGACATGATTTTTTTTTAAAAAAGCATGGAAATTAATGAATGACTGCATTCAAGCAAGCAATGAGCTTGCTATGTATAGCTGGTATGTTTGATATGTATAGCTGGTATGTATGAATGAGTTTGAACAGTATAGCTGGTATGTTAAGTGACATACCTCTATCAAAGGGTTTAAATGTTCTTGCCTAAATATCTGTGCTTTGTTTTTTGGTTCAGGTTTTTGCGGGGTCAAGGGGGTTATTTCGTTTTTGAGAATAAAAATTTTGAATTCTCTATATTTCAAACTGGATCTTTTAAATCTTGTTACAAACTCTATTGACAGCTAAACTGAACTCTCATTTTTAAAATTAACCTTTTTTTTCACTCTCTAACAATGTAGACAATATTTTAAACCCTTCAAAGTGCAAATTCAGGCTGAAAAATGGAGCACTGTACGTCCCCTTCCCAGTTGGAGTTGATTTAAGGTCTGGGATTGCCAAATTCAGATCCGATACAAATTGCAACAGCTGAGTTACACTTTTTAAATCAACCATTAAGATGAGGGTTTTATAATGGTTTCATGGGAAGCATGCTTTGCAGCTGTATGAAAATAGAGCTCTGTTCCAGTTAGATTCATCTACCCTATTCTCATGAGGCAGGTTAGGTACATATTGTGTTGGGCTTTCTGTATTTATCCAGTTTCTCTCTTATTTCTTGTGGGTTCCCTTCACTCTGCCTGTCCTCCTCCCCCACTTCTGCCCTTTTCATCTTGCTCTTCTTCTGTTGGACCTTGAGGCTTATTGCACCTTGAGAATTCTTTTCTTCCTCCTTGTGGGCCATTTGTCAGTCCACTCCAAGGAAGCTGCTGACTGAGGTACATGATAGTGCTCTCCAGGAGGATGTTTTCCTGTGTTTTTATAACAAGTGCCAGTGCTACAGGCAACAGACAGGATTACTATATAAATCAAGGCACACATGCACAGGGAGCAGGTCCCAGACACCAAATCCTTCATCTCTGAAACATAAGGGCAGTTCTCATGCATAGGCAAAATTCCCCTGGCTCAGTTAGTCTCCAGGTTTTTTGGTGTAGATCTCACAAGAGTGTTACTGTTGTTTGGTGGACCACATATTCTCACCCATGATCTAAATACTGCTTTCCCTTTCCTTTGCAATTAAATTGCGTCTCTGAGACAAATACTCATTGCTTCCTCAGAATGTCAGATAAACTGGACTCAAGAGTGCATTTAAGAAAGTTTTAAATGAATTTTAATGTACTTAGATGGCTTGTGATCAGCAAGATGCTGACAGAAGTGTTGGGCAGTTGCATTTTTTCCTGTAGGAAGATACAGAACACAAACCATGAACCTGTGTTTTGATGTAACTATCATATTCATACCTATGCAACATTCCTGTGAGCCAACTGCTGGGGAGGCAATATCATTGCCTCTTGTGCCACATGGCATCAGTCAATACTGATGTACTCTACTGAAGTAGAGACTTCCCTCTGTCCTTTTCTCTCTTTGAATACTTCTATGAGTTTAGGAGTTGTGTTAATAAAGAAACAAAAATATCACACACCTGAGAGACCAAACTTCCAGGCACAGACTACAAATGAAAATGAGTGTAATACACAAAAACAGCCTTAACAATGTGTTTTCTTACTTCTTTTATTCCTTCTATCCAGCTGTTGTCGTTTTCTTATTTCCATTTGCTTAGGAATCCTCTGAGTTTTCTCCCTTTTTTCTCCTTTTACCAATAATTGCAGTCTTTCATTTCTAGAGATCACTTTACACACACATGCATGAGGTCCTTTTGCCTCAGTCTTTTTACAGCTATATTAATTTTGAAAGACCCTTCTCCATATTTTTTGCTTTCTCCCACTTGTCATTTATCTCCCTACATGTGCAGATGCCACAACTCTTCCTCCTTAGCCTGCTTCACCTGCCTGAACTTCCAGCTGCCAATTTTCTCAGTCTTTGTTATCTTCTCAGTGCCTGTGCTCAGATCTGCTTCCTTTTTTCCCCCACTTTTCTGTTGCTCTTCCCCATTCCTTTCCTAGGTTCTTCCATTCACCACAGGTAAATAGAACTGTACTTTCAGCCACTTATATTCTTCAATGTGGGGAATTTCTGTACAAATCTGAGAGTAGGATTTCATCTCAAGTCTAAAATACATTTTGATTGCTGTTGTGGTGATTCATGACTCATTCTCACTCACACTGGGCCTGCTCCTAGTGTTTGGCTGGGAGTCCTTACAAAACCCTGGCACTGGAGGATGTAGGGTATTGTTCCTTCCACCACTGGATGTTACTGGATGAGGACTGCCTTGAAGGCATTATAGTATGAGAAAATACTAAGACAGCAGCCACACAGCAGTGGGGTGTGGGGAGATACAGCCAGCATCAGCACAAAGGGATTTTGAGACACTGCATCATCTTTTCGCATTTACATAATATGTTCAAGTACATTCCAAGCCCTCTGTGTCATACTTCACAGTCTTCAGTTTCCTCAGGGCCTAAAACACAGCTCCTGTAGGAACACAGCTTTAATGTTATCTCTCACTGTACCTATCAGTTGATACTACACTGACTCTTACAAATGCCGTAATACCTGCTTCTGCAACTGCTCCCTTTAGTGAAGTCAATGGGATTTCTATAGGCAGAATGAATGCCAAACTCCACTACTTTAGACTGTAAAAGCTTCCCAGGAGTAAGGAGCACATCTCTCTGTGCCTGTGCAGTGCCAAGCACACAGCTGGTGCTCAATGAATAATATATGTATGGGCTTGCTAGGAGTGACTGTTCATCTAGTGCAGCAGAGGTGAAGCATCTTTTGTAGCAAGAGGCAATGCATTATCCTTTTTACTGGTCTATTTTATAATTTAGGCTTTAAATGGTGAAAGTGAATTAGCCAACTAGTTCAGAGGGAGCTCATTTACACCGCCTTCACACAACATGCCCCATGTTTCAGATGACAGGAAGGATAGCTAGTTCTCTACAGCTGAATGTGTAGTGATTAAACTGTCTGGGCACCAGCAGTAGGCAGCCATTGAACAGATCATTATTAAGATGGCTATAATTACAGAGTCAAAGCAGCCCCTTGAAGCACACTGGTAATCTGCCTTGAAAACTGGAGACACAAAGGCATATCTCATTTTTATGTTGAGGCCCAAGCTGTGTAAAGTAGCTGCAGATTTTTATGTTACATAACTCGTCTTAAGCTTTTAACTGCTTCTGCCTGCACTTTGGAGGCTGGTCTGGACGAGGGGGATCTGAGATAGAAATAAATGCTGGGTAAAGACTTACTGAAAAAAAAAAAAGAAGTGTAGCTATGACACCTCCACAAGAGCTCTCATGGTATTGCTTTAGTCATTAGCTGAGTGGATACTTGAGCTTAATCAGTATCAAAGGGACATACACAAAGTCATCTATTTCATTAAGCTAATTTGTATTACTCGGCTTACTGAGAATCAAATTTTCATGTGTTGTCCATCTTGCTGTCAGCAAAATAAGGGGAGGGGGAGGAGTAAGTGATAAGCAATTCAAGACTGAGGTGTAGTGGGTGTTTATTCCTTCTTTCAGAGATACCTGCTAGTCTCTCAGAAGCCTTCATTGCTTTTGGATACCAAAAATACTGACTAGTAGATTTTATAAAGTTTAATTTTAGTCATTCTTACCTAGAAATGAAGCTTTCAGAGTTTTACTAAGTGTGAGATCCCTGAAGCAGTGAATAGTTAGGCTTTTAACTGCTGCTGTTTTGAAGAAGTAAGGTAAGTGTTGGTTTGGGAGGTGGTGATGGGAGGATTAGTTAGCTAAAAAAAGGCCTTTGCCCTCCTCTTGTCCCCAAGAGACATCAGTGAAGTGTTCCTCCTGAAGCTTCACACAACATTGCAGTCCCAAGGGACTTGCTGCTGCCATTTATATTGTACCAGATCTGCCTGTGGCTTTAGCAGAGTGCTGCAATATGCTGAGATGGCTGTTCTTGTTCTGTTTTGTCCCTGGTGCGCATGACACTCTCCTCCTTCAGTACTAATTCTTTCTTTCTTTCTTTCTTTCTTCATTTCTTTCTTTCTTACTTCCTTTTTTACTTTCTTTCTTCCTGTCTTTCTTTCTTCCTGTCTTTCTTTCTTACAATCTGTCTTTCTTTATTTCTTTCTTTCTTTCTTTCTTTCTTTCTTTATTTCTTTCTTTCTTTCTTCATTCCTTCCTTCCTTCCTTCCTTCCTTCCTTCCTTCCTTCCTTTCTTTCTTCCTTCCTTCCTTCCTTCCTTCCTTCCTTCCTTCCTTCCTTCCTTCCTTCCTTCCTTCCTCTCTCTTTTACTCTCCTTCTTTCTTTCTCTTTCTCTTTCTCTTTCTCTTTCTCTTTCTCTTTCTCTTTCTCTTTCTCTTTCTCTTTCTCTTTCTCTTTCTCTTTCTCTTTCTCTTTCTCTTTCTCTTTCTCTTTCTCTTTCTTCTCTTGCTCTTTCTCTTTCTTTCTCTCTCCCTCTGTGTCTCTCTCTCTTTCTCCCTCTCTTTCTGAGAAGTAATGTTTCCTATCTTCCATCTCATTACACTGGAATTTAAACCTAATTACTGTCAAATGAAACTGTATTCTTTTAGTTATATAATCTGGTAGCTACACATTAAACCTTCAGTTCGTCTAAGAGGTTATGACTGAGGTTTGCTTTTAAGTGTGAATTTGTTGTGGTGGTTAGATGATTCTGTTTAAGTTCAGGTGTTTGAGTTTAGAAATCAAACATAATTTAACTTGATTGATTGGACAGAATGATGGAAATCTTTCATAAGGTAACTTAAATATGTGGGTTATCATTCTTGGTGTTGAAACTAGACAGAGGAGTGAATTCTGTAGTATGTTCCCAGATCCAGCACAAGGTTTCCCAAACATTAGGGTTTCTAAAATCTGCTGATTAGGAAAAAGATTCAGTAACAACTCCTTTGTTATCTGTGTGACTTTTCTAAGTATAACTAGAAAAAATGTCTCTCTGACAGACTAGTTGGTAAGGATGGAAAAACTAAAAAAAAAAAAAAAAGGCTGACTTTGAGTTGAATATTTTCAGTGAGATGAATCACCATGTTTGTGCTCGTTGAAGAGAAAAACTGTGCTCCAAAGCCATATCCCCACCAAAACTGCAAGCAATAGCTCCTCCATCCTGCGGACTGCATCTCATCTGTGTGCATGTGTGCATGATTCAGTTTTTAAGGACTTGGTACAGGTCAGAAGTTGAATGCATTCATTTGAGCCCAAAATGTTGATGTGAGAAGTTTGGGGTGTTGGAATTCAGTTATGGATACTGTTATGCTGTAGAAATCCTGTCAGTATTTTTGCAGTTCAGTAACTAAAATATTTGCTTAGAGAAAAACTGAAGCCAAAGAAGAATTACATATTTGAATCAGGCGAACTGCAGCTGGAAACAGCTTTTCAGATACCGTAAAAATTTTTTTAAAACCTTCTTTATCCACACATGTGTGTGTTGTCTATGTCAACAACTTCTCAAGACAAGGCCTTTTTAAATAAAAATTGCACAGCACCTAGCATTCTTAAAATAAAACACGAGTTGAGGAAAGAATAACCAAAAGAAGCTCCAGTACAGTAATGTCTGCTGATGGTGTTCCTTTTTTTCTTTCTATTGGTAGCGCTGTTTTAATCCCAAGCAGTATTTTGCCATATGGGTTGTACCCAAAACTTTATTTTTTCAACAGAGGCAGATAAAAAGTAATTTACAGTCCTATGGTTTATAGGAGGGTCCATCCAGCAATAGAAATTATAACATTGACAGAGTTGTTTATTGCACAATTTTGTTCAGCTGATGCAGGATACTGCTGGGCTGTAGATGATGTGTGATTGGCTTGTGACAAAGTAGCAATCAATAATCAAATCACTATTGTAGGAAAATGTCAATTCATCTATCTATTGTATAGATAGACCAATTTCCAGGGTCAAAGAGAAAAAATTCTAAGAAGGAAGGGCATAAGTCTTCTTGCTTCTGAGCAAGCCCAAAGGAGAGGTTTCTTATCCTTGCGCTGCAAACTGTGCTACCTCAGATGCCATATCTGATTTTGCTAATTAGAGCTGCTTTATTTCAGGCTTGTCATAAAAGAGAGTATACCTTTTGTCTATGTTTGCATTATAAATACCTTGAAAGCAGCATATTGGAAATGATAGGGTTTTTTTAGTTTATGCATGTGAATTTACACAGTCTAATTAATCCTACTTGTGAACTGGGCAGGGAGACCCTACAAGGGACTCATTGCTTGGAATTTTTGCCCTAATATGTTTGACTTTGTGTACTTCTGTGCCTGCAGCGCAAGAGAAGAAATTGAAGTTTAAGTTGTGCTGAAAAGATTTTTGTCCTTATTCTGTCCTCAGTCAGGCAAAATTCTTCTGGATGACTGTGTTCCATCCCTGGGGAACACACAATAGGGCAACACAGTTTGTTCCAGGCTGAGGGGAAGAGTTATCTTTGGCAGGTCAAAGGAAAGGAGAGTACCTAGTTCTGCTGACTGAGAAAGAGCATGGGAGTCAATCTGTCTCCATGACAGAAAAAGAAAGAACGTGCCTGGTGGACTCCAGGAGGAAGTTTGCTCTCCATCTTCTTCATTGTCCAGCATCTCTGTGAAAGCAACCACATCTCCCTATCCTGTGTTTTCTGTGTAATACCTGCCTTCAGAGCTTACCAACATTCAGCTAAGAGAAACTAAGTCACAAATCAGCTTAATTAAAATGTACATTAAAAGATATATTCCAAGTTTAGTCATCCTTTGAACATCAAGTGCTAGATTTTTATTTATGGGAAGCACAAGCAATCTACTTTAAGCTGTCCAAAAAAGGAGGGAAGATGCCATCTGTCCCCATGAGCCTGCAACAGAAATAATGTTCTCAGCTTTTGGGGAACGTACGGGTGTATGTGAAGAAGGGGAGTAATCTGTTCTGGTATTAGGAAAGCCAAATCTGTTCTTGCGTGAGGAAAGCCAAGTCCTTTTACGAGAAAGAAAGACCCTACATGTCAGTGCTGGGAAGGGAAGGGATTGTGGAGGGCTCTTTGGGATTCAGAAAGGGAGCATACAAGCATTCTTCACAGTGTTTATCACAGAGGCATCAAGAGTTTTTCATCTCACAAACCAGTCCCATTCTTTGTAAACGCACTTTATTGTGGAGCATTGCCAATTTGCGACTTTATCTTGCTAGTTGTAGGTTTCTGTTGCCTCTCCTGTCTACATGCTCCTCCATGCAGATTGTTTCTTCCTGCCTGGGACAGTAAGTAATACTTACAGCATCCCAGGGAAAAAAAGGCATGATAATTTTCTGAGAGAAAAAAATTGCTTTCTAGCTCTACATGGGGGAGTGATGCTATGGTAGACATTGGTGTATAATGAGGTAAATTATCAATGAATTCACAGCTTTTCACCTCTGTGCTTTAAACATGTGAGAACACACTCAATATTCATGTGTTGGGGTTTTTTCAAATAATTTTTTCTTCGGTGTGGTCTCAGAGTGCTGTTTTTTCTGTGGCTGGACTTTTTCTGATTTTATATGCAGGAAGTGTAGCTTGCTGGTAAGTGAACTCAGTAAAAGTCTTTCTCCTTACTGAAAGTTTTGTCAAAGCGTTTAGAAACTCTGGTCTCTCTCCACAAGGTACCTCTATGGCTGATGTTTAGGAAAAGCTGGTACTAACAACCCTGAAGTGTCAGGGTCCTTCAGGGCTTCCAGAAAAGATCTTGTAGGTTAAGTGCTTTCTTTCAAAGATATATTTTTCCATCAGAAGAGGGCAAGTGCCTGAAAATGTACTCTTCAGATCTCTTTGTTGCAGGAAGATATTGAGAGAAGACTTCCCAAAACTCCGTTGTTATTATTGAGCCATCCTAGTACACTTTTTGGGCATTATTGTTGATGTTGTTCAGGATACCAGAAGTTATTAATATATATGGTCATAGGCACTGCAAAATTGACTTTTTCACAAGCATATGTTGAATATAGGAGCACTCATGCAAAGGATCTCTTATACTTCAAGCTGGTCTACTGATGTTTATCACAGAAAAATAATTCTGTTTTGGATCACTCACAGGAAAATTTTAATGAAAAGAAATAAAGTAAAACATGATCAGGACTATCTGCTTTGCTTTCTCTAGGAGAGTAATAATGAAAACCTAAAGAAGAATTTCTTCTTTTAAAAAAATATATGTAACCTCAAATTCTACAGGGAATTTGGATGTGGTTGTTTCCATTTCCTAACATTAGATAGGAGGCTTTGCCCAAAACCCATATAAAGTTAGCAGAATTTAACTGAGTCTTCATCCAAGTATGTGTACTTTTATGTGAAAGTGAAAGTGTTAAATATATACAATGCTTTATAACTGGAAGGCTTATAAATAGGTAAAGCAGCCTCATGCATGAGCTGATGCAGGTGGTACAAGCTGTAAAACAGCTACAAGTGTTCTGAAGTTCAGCAGGAATCAGTGCTCCATAATCTAGATTTTCGCTGGTGCAAACAAAAACAAGCCAATGCCCTTTAGTTGTAACTGCTGTGTGCTGCGTGTGCAGAGTCTCTGTTCTGTGACTGTGCAGGGAAGCACAGCCTGTGAGGCATGGACCATGCTTGTGGGTATGGGGGGGAAGACAGATTGGAGTCCAGCTGAGAATGTTGCAGCTCAATGCCCACTTGGATCTCATCAGTCTTTTCTAGTGAGTTCAGCACAGTCCGTGTATACCGCCTTAAGTCTCACTGAAAAGTTATTTGATTCTCTGGGATAACATCTTTTTTCCTTTTGAATGCTGGCAGGAATTTGGGTCTTGGCTGTAGATCCGCTCCTGGCAGCTGATCAGTTCAATGTCCACATCATGGAGGCCAACC
Organism: Sylvia atricapilla; assembly: GCF_009819655.1. NCBI lineage: Eukaryota > Metazoa > Chordata > Aves > Passeriformes > Sylviidae > Sylvia > Sylvia atricapilla. The sequence continues at coordinate 28,723,857 of NC_089174.1, forward strand.
TACTCTCATGGAGAGGAAACTCTCTCTGCAGCATTTGATATAAATCACATAAGCAGCAAAACTGCAGAGTAAGAAACAACAGCAGCAGTTCATCAGCTATGGAGTCACCTTTCTTGTTCCTGCGCAGGAATTTCAGTTCTGTTGGGCAACCTAGGAAGGATTCCTTTGGGGTTAAAAAAATCACCTGGCAGACTTCTTAAAAACCCTTAACTGTGTGTTACTACTCATGAAGCAATTTTGCTGAATTCACTTAGATGCAGTCAGCTAATGAATCATTGCTTTTCCTGTGTCACCCACCATTACAGACTGAAGTTGCAGGGCGTGAGGAAGGAGGAGGTTTGGGAGCGGGTCCTTGGTTGTCTGAAAAAGCCTTGGTATTTTGGTTAGAGTCAAGCTTTCATCAGTGAACCGAGAGCAAAGGTCTTCCCATCCTGATGCTGATGGAAATCTGTCTGTTACACACAGACAGATTTTTTCAGCTCAAAAAAAAAATTAAAATAATTAAAATTATTATTTGAAGTATTAGAAGTGTTTCAGTTTCAGTTATTACCTGAGTGCTAGTGCCATGAAAATAGCTTCTGTTCTCATTATTTGTTGTTGGAACCTGAATGCATGCAATCACTCCTAAAATAGCCATAGAAAGCACAAGCAATATAGAAACATCTTTGTCTTGCTTCGGGGCTTTGGGCTGCATAGCTGAGCCCACCCTGATGTGGGACCTGGAAACAGGCTGCAGTCTCATCTGAGTGACAGTCTGGATGGTCCTTTGCAAAACCCTGCACGTGGTATCGAAAAGGCAGAGGTTATTTCATGCAAAAAAGGAGAATGACATTGCCTTGCTCCAGCAATAAGCCAGAGAATGGATTAGAAGCTTTTCCTATCAACAAGGAAGCTCATCCATCATGCCCCATTCAGACAGTCATACTCAGTGGGCTTGTTCTGTCTTGCTACACTGAACTTTTTCTCCAAAGCTTGTCCGAAGCAGCAAAGCAAATAATAACAGAGCTACTGCTTTTGTAACTTGTATACAGGCATTTGTGAATGCTGCTTTGACTTCCTTTTCTATGCTGCTGTGAAAAACGAGATTCACTTTTTGGTAGATTTTAAGAAATAGGCTTTAATAAAAAGATAAGACAATTAGGAGATAAGGAAAAAAAAAAGCAAAGTACAGCCGGCCGGGTGACTTGGCATTTAGCCAAGTCCACAAATTGCCTATTTCACGGCTTTCTTTAAATACCCTTTCTGTTGTATCAGTCTGTTGAATATTCATATTTTTCCATAAACTAGTTTCCATATTCCAGGGACTGTTTTGCATGGCCCCTCCTTGGGTCCGCCTTTTTAGAGCATGCGTGTTTCTTGGCTGTGTCTTCATTATCACCTCCAGATTGGGCCTCGGTCCGTGCTTTCTTCAGATGGAAGATGCTGATAGTTGGTGTATCAATAGCAGGGTTCCCCCTACATGTTCACTGGATGTTATCCCAGCCAAACAGACAGTTCAAGCACACCACATCACTGCTACCACTATGCCAAATCCTCTCCACTAACAGCAGAAAATAAAAACCTACATCCTTACCACAAAGCCATCAATCATATAGCACACATCCTGCGAAAAGCCAACTTTATAATACCCATTTGTAACACTGCTCTAATTCTCTCATGCTATGCTAAGAAGCAGGTGTGAACAAATGTGTAAGGATGTTTGTATTCTTCAGTATGTGGGTGAATATGTGTCAGTAGTGTATTTCTGTGGTGCAGGGACTCATCTTACTCTAATTATGATATATTTTCTTACTTTTTCTCTCCTACACCACCTTAATTTTAAGTTTGCCTATGCAATCACATCAGATATTTGATGTTTCCTTTCAATAACAGACCATCAACAATTAAAATTATCTTCAACTATTCTAATAGTTACAGGAATTGTGATTTTTCTATTCAGAGGTTTATTGATTGTATCTGCATATAGCATTTTCCCTTAAAGTACACTGAATTACAATAATTAACCGTATGTCCAGGTTAACATACAGTACCCTTTGTCAGAGCACTATCCTGGAAATAATGTATTTCTTAGGTGTCTGTTGACTTCTTGCTATGCCTTCTGTCTTCCTCATAACTCTGAATTGGACTGAAGAAGAGAGTGGAAAATATGTCATGTTGGCATATTGAGGTGATCTCTTTACCCAAATGGCATTCTTGAGGATAGGGTACTTTCTAGTATTAACTTATCCATAAATCTGCTTGGATTTTATATGATTTAAAATTTGGGAATTTATTGGGCATGAATCTAGACAGAACAAAGCTCAGTCTGCCACTTGCAATTAGCAATTACTAGCAAGCTGCAGGTGCTAGATTGTTGTAAGCATTGTGCTCATCTCAGAGCGAAAGCAAACTACATAATTTTTCTGTCTCAAAGTCAGATTTATTCTATTCCTTTAAAGCTTCCAGAAATACCAGCAAAAAAAACATTGGCTATAAAAAGTAATCATTAAAGATAAAGATCTATGAAATTGCTCTAAAGTTTTAACAGAAAAACTTTTCCTGTGATCTGAGCCTTTTAAATTTGGGTGAATATCTGTCACTGTATAGGCACACAGCAGCAGATGTTTGTCTGAGGGAGAGATATTTCAGAGGTGGTGCTGAGACGCAAAGTTTTCAGTTACTTTTTGTTTTCTTAGTACTGGTAGTATTCTGGTTTTTCCTTCTACCTGTGTCTATCCATGGCTATTTTAGCATTTTCCCTTAGGTATTACATTTGTTTTGTGGACATTTGTTTTTCATTTTGGACATTTTGAGTTTTTGTACTATCTATGCTTTTCTTTAATACTTTTCTGTAAGGTATAAAGAAACTTGACATAACTAATTCATAAACGAATTAGGGGCTAAAATTATAAATATATATAGAGAACTTTTTTCTTATCTGCATTTTTTTTTAATCTCAGGGAGAAACACAATTTTCTTGAAGACTTTGCCAGGTTTCCAGAAGAATTAACCTTTCCCTTTTTTGTGCCTAATGTAACTCGTATTGCTTGACCACACTGTGTCCTTGAGTATCCTGACCCAGAATAGGATGCTGAGATTTGGCCTGAGTTTTCCTGCCATGACTAAACGGTTGCAGTGTGGAACAACTGGTGAACTCTGCAGTGGTGACTGTCACTTTGAGGTAATGTGTTGTCCACTGCTGGAGTAATTTTTATGTGAATAGTAATGTTCTTGAGTATTTGAAGTGCTACAGTAGATCTCATTCATGTTTTAGGGTAGGTATGCAGTTTTATGAGATGTCAAACCACTTTGTGACAAAACTGATTGGTTGCCATTTGAAAAAATAACCTGACAAAATTTGCAGTTTCTCTCCAGGTAAATCAAGGCAGGTTCATTAATTGATTTTTGCATAAGTGGATTTAGGAGCAGAACTGGCCAAATTGCACAACAGCTAAGCAGTGTGCTCTGATTAACAGCTGACTTAAATGTGATGATTTGCATTTCCCTGCTCTTTCATCACATGGATACTACAATTTCAAGTGAATGGCACAAGTGTCTTGAAGAGTACAGCTGTGGAATCAAATTTAAGGGCTTGAGTGTTTCTTGCATTAACAAAAAGTAAGGGAGAGTTATTTGTGATTACACCAAACTTTAAAATGGAGATATTAAAATCACAGAATCACAAAACTGTTTAGGTTGGAAGGGACCTTAAAGATTATCTACTTTCAACACCCTTGCAAGGACACCTTCTGCAAGACCAGATTGCTCAAAGGACCATCCAACCTGACGCTGGGCACACCCAGCAATGGAACCTCCACAATTTCTTTGGGCAACTTATTCCAGTGCCTCAGCACCCTCCCAGTCTGAAGCCATTTCCCCTTGTCCTTTCTTGCAACATTCATGTGGCAGCTGTGACAACTCCTGGAGGGCTGTGTCTAACTTCTAATTTGTGACATTTGTAAATGTTGTTTGTGAAAACATACCAGACTTGGTGTTTTACCTTTGCTGTCCAAAAGGAGAAGAAAACAAAGGAAGGACACATTTCTCTTCCATTATATCTTTGGGTCACCTGCAGCTATATAATTTTTATTTCATCTATCAGATGAGAGAATAGAAAGTCATTGACTGGCACTGATATTTCCCAGGCAAGGTGAGTGTTGGAGAGAGTAATGGTGATGCTGGTAGTGTGTCTGTTTTCTATTAAGCATGCCGAGATGAAACAGCAAAGTATATATTAGAGATATATACTTAGAGAACACTTAAAGGTGCTCTCTCCTTTCAAAAGGCTGTGATTGCTACATTTAGCTCTCAAGTTGATTTGGAATCTTGACAGAGTTTTGCTGCAGTCCCACAAATAATCAATAGAGTTATTTTTATCTCTTAAATGAGTGAGACTTCTAAAAATAAGAAAGACATCTTTGTAATGACTGACCAAGCTGTTCCAGAGTTAGGTCCAGTGCTCTGTATCATTGGGGGTGTTGAGTGAAAGAACTTATTTGGGCATTGCCTTTGTTCCATCCTGCAAGTTTATAACCCCAAATAAAATTGCAAATGTTTCTGGCAGTCATCCCCCAGGCACAGATGGCTTTCCTCCCAGTTTTGGCAAGCTTGATTTCAGTTTAAAACTGAGCAATATTAGAAAGTGAAATATTGCATGGTATAATATCACTACCACCACCATCAACATCATGACAAATGGAGCATTTGTTATTTCAGAGCCATGTGAGAGAGCTAGTGCCACTGCTTAAGCCCTTCCTTTAATACCTGTAACTGTGCTGCTGCTGGTGATGCACAGACAGATGCATCTTGTGAAAGCAGATGCTTTAGCAAGGAACTGTGGCCATTTTCTCATTTGCGTTGGCCCTATATTTCAATGCAAATATCACTGAACAGGTGGCTGATGAGGCCCCTGTGGACTGTTTACAGTAAAGGTTACAACCAGAATCAATAGGCCTGAGATGCTTCTAATTCCATCTGGGAGATGTTCATCTTCCTTCTGACTGTTTCCCCTCTGAACAGCAGCATCCTGCTAGCACTGCAGTCATCAGAAATGTCTCACTCAGGTTAGAAGAGAGTTTCTTCTGTTTAGGCCTCCATTTGTTCTTTACATTTTCTTTTTGTGCTGCACTGGAGGGAGCAGCACTGTGGATCTTGACAGAACAGGTTGCCAGCATTAAGCATGCTGAGTTTTGCCTACTGACTTGACACCTGCTACTCCTGTTCGACAGGCTGAGGCTCATCACTGCTGCCTGGGCGTTGTCCAGATCTTTTCAGTTTATCGCTTACTGGGGCAGGAGGTAGTGATGTCACATATCATAGGTGACATTATTGTGCAAAGTATAGCCTTGTAAGGGTGCAAATGAGGGGAAAGGAAAGTTGGTATAGACTCTGGTTTGCATAAATCTGGACAAAATAAGCAATTACCCCAGAAACTTGCAGGAAAATACTTTGTATTTGGGCAGAAAATTTATTTTAGATGCATTTTTGCAAGTCTTTGTGAGAAAATCTGCATGGCCCATGTATCTGTATTTCATTAAACTAGTAATTAAGTTAAGTTCTTATTCTTAGTTATGAAGTATTATTCTTTTCAATGAAGGTAGGTACTGTTACTTACTATATGAGGCAAAATCACTCTTACTGGTGTCTTTCCCTTGGGCCTATCGTCATGCCTGGCGTGCAGCCCACAGCAGCTGGGCAATGAGTAAGCAGTACTGAATCCAATTAAAATGCTAGTAAAGCATGTATAGCAGAGGGCACCCATGCAGTCCTCTTATAGTCAAAGAGAACTTTTTCATATGCACAAATGAGAGTGGGGTTTCATATACATAACTTACAGTCCACAGTGTTGCCAGACAGGTGCGGACTTCCCCTGGCCACTGCCCCTCTCCCCTCATCAGTGTTAAGGAGCAACTCCTTTTTACCATGGGATCTGAAGTAGTATAGGTGATTACCCCAATGTGTTCATGCACCAGTCTCTCTGGCATAAAGGCCAGATACCTGGAGTGCAATAGTACTTTTTTGGCCACCTGAAATGTGTGGCCAGCTGTAGAGACAACAGGAGCAGAACAGGAGACTAATGATGAATGATGGCTGCACCATCAGTCACGAGGGTATGTTGGAAGTTGGTAGTGATGATGGGCACAGAGCTGGCACTGAGTCCCTGTAGCCACCTGCGCCACCATTCAGGTGAATGAGCGGCAATTGGTAGAGAAAGGACAGCATGGGTGAAAAAGCTGTCCATCCCAGACATTGCCCTGCCACTGCCAATTCAGTTCCATTGTCTGACACTTCATGCTGCTCTTGCTGATAGCCACTTGTGTCTCCTCTCCCTTGAGCTTCCCAAGCACCCGCTGAGCTTCTGTTCACTCACATCTGTCTGATCCGCTTGGCACCACCCAGAGCAGGCATTTTGCACGGGCCCTTCTGCTGCCTGGTGCAGCCATGCAAAGTGGCCGAGGAGCAGCTAGCACACCACACAGGCAGGCATAGACAAAAGATGCTTTCCTGAACGGCTCTACTATGCCAGCCTAACATTCCTCATTCTCTGGGAGCTGCAGCCTTCAGGTTGTATTCCTCTCTTTTGTTTTTGTTGTTGCATTGTTCCCAATTCCTTCCTCTGATTTGCACGAAACTCTTATCTTTCACTTTCTACAAATTGTGAATTTTAAAGGGTAAAGAACAGTGATAGTATTTTCCACTCAAAGATTTCCAAAGCAAAATTAGTCAAATTTAAATTTAGCCAAACGAGTTCAAGGAGGTTGAAGGCAATTGTTGAAGAGTTGAACAGTTGAAGGCTAATCTGTACAGGGAACAGCAGGCAGGTTGGCCAGCTGGTTTCTGTGCTCTTCCTTCAGCACAGCAGGGCAAAGCTTGCTCTGTGAGTCACTTTTGATGAGACACTGGAGTAAGACTTTGGCTCCTAAATCACCTCTATGCCTTTAAAGCTCTTACCACAAAAGAATCTCCAATCTTTTAACCTCTATTATGAACTTCAAATCAATTTCTTCCCTGCTTTTTAATGGTACTTTTGCTTTTGTTGATTGTGATTCTAAGGGCTATTTGCAGAGTATTTCCAGGACCAGTTCGTGTACGCTGCATCTTTCTCTGTTGTGCATTTATCCTTATCCAGTATTTCGAATTCGTCTGGCTTTACTTTTATTTTCCTCAGTGTTTGGTCAAATGTTATTCCTTCTTGCTGGACTGTCTTTTTGAAGACTAAATTATTTCTACATATTTGTAGAAATGAAAGGATTTGTTGAAGACAATCACAGGCTTTTAGGGCCAGTAGGTTTTCTGGACTTGTTTCATGCATAACACAGACCATGGAATTTTTTTCCGGTGATTCTTGCATTAAGCTTAGTAATTTGTGGAGCGAAGTGCAGCTGTTGTATATGAACACAGCTCATCATGGTAGAAAGAAGTTTTGTAATAAATGAATATAACAAGATCTATTCATTACAGAGCAGTCTTACTGTGCCATGGGAAAATTCTGACATGGTTGCATACTTGGATTTTTCTTGGAGTTACGCTGGGATTAGCTAAATGTACAGTGAGGTTGAAGCAACAAGATGGGAGATTTTCTAACACAGAAGAGCATCCCTTTCAGTAGAGATGAGCTTTTGCAGTCATTGTTGTTGCTGTTGAATTTGTTCTCAGGCTCAAATCTGCCCTCACACTTTTATGGAGTTTACCAGGAAGTTCACTTTTCTGTTTAGATTTTTCACTGGATTTGTGTAGCCCTTCTGGAACAAACAAGCTGTAGATAAAATAACCTGCCTACTAGGGCGCTGTGGCAGGGGCCATGTAATCCTTTCCTTAGCCAAGCAGATATTCTGTATGCATTTCCACCCAGACTGTTGTAAATGCTAAAAATATCAGACAGAAAAAAGCAAAGCCCATCATGGTGGCTTCTTGTTGGTTTGAATAGCTATGGATAGCCATTGTGGAAGGAACTTGACGCAGCAAAATTAGACTTTTCTCCTTATTTTAAAATAATCATTGCTTTCTTTGCTTCAGAAACTCCTTCATGCCAACAGCATGAATTTTTCAAAAATAAATGATCCTGTGTCAAGCGTGTATATATGGTTAGTTTTGTATAAGCATAGGTATAGGTATAGGTATAGGTATAGGTATAGGTATAGGTATAGGTATAGGTATACATAGACTTTGACTCAGTAAAAATAATAGTAACTGCAACTTTATTATACTGGTATCCAAACATCCTACTTAGAATGATCCATCTTTGGGCTGAAGTGTACAAACAGAGAAAGGCAAAACTTTGATTTTTATATACATTAAGAGATCATGTGGTTTGTTTATAATTAATTATAATACGACAAAAAGGAGGGAATATGTCAGTGGCCAGAAGAAGATGCATTGCATAGGTATTTGAAACATCAGCTTCAGAAAGAAGAATCAGAGCACCAATGTATGTTCCAAAAAAATCATGTATTCCTTGGTTTAGGAATGCAAAAAGATTATTTGTGGGGTTTTTAGAAGCTTGGAAGAAACTAATCTACTCTGCCAATTTGATGGCTACAAATTACTGGATTAGACACAAATTATAAAACATGCTCTTAAATATTTGCAGGGCTGTATTTTAATAGCATGCTTGATAATGAAAGACCACCAAGACTCACGCTTCTTGTCACAGGAGCTTCCTCCAACAAGAGTAACAATGAAAACCAGGAGAACTGGAGTTCTCAAAACCAGTTCTCTCTCAACCAGTATGTCTTAGTGCAGGCCAGATTAAATTGCAGTTCAGATCTCTGCATGAATGATGGAGAGCTCTTCATTGATGTTTGAAAAACTTTCGTTTTGAGACAGTGCCTGTATTCACTTGGCATCACTGTCTAACTACTTGTCTTCATCAGACACAGTGTTCACAAGCGCTTTTGATTAAAAGTAGTTTCAGCACAGTTGCAAGTGAGAACATTTGCATCAATCCCAGGGGCCTAAGCACACTGAAAATTGTACTAAAAATAAGTGTGACCTTCTTGAATCAGCGCTTTTCTGAAATTCCACTGAAACAGTACAGCTCTTTCTGCCATTGTAAGAACTGCAAAAGTGACAATATGTTTGAATAATTACCTCTGAAAAAAAAGCTGCTTTTGGATTCAATTTAGTCCTCCTCAGTGTTAATTTATTGGCACAGATGCTGATACACGTGTAGTCCACTTGAATTATTGACATGTCAAAGTAGATATTTTGCATACGCATTTTGTGAGTTTGAATGACTTTGTTGGCATCAAAGCAACAGAGAATTTTGCTTTTTTCCTCTCTTCTCCCTCTTTTCTTCCTCAAAAGAATCCCCTTAAGAAGAGAGAATTTCATATGCTTATAAACCTACTAATCTATGTCAATTCATTTGTCGGTTTAGTTTTTTCCCTAGGTAAAAGAAAGCAGATCTGGCCCAATAGCATGTACATGAAATCACAAAGTAAACTTGCTGGCATTGTTCGTTTTCCTGGAATCCATCTCCTGCACAAATTTGCACAAAGCAGTTCACATTGAGTCTGCATGAGCAGTGGAGGCTGATGGTGCAGAATCACCCATGGGACAAGTTTTTCAGTCTCTAAGGGGAGTGGCAGAGCTGTGTCTGCAGCACTGTGGTGCTTTCCTCGCAGCATACAAGTTGTTAGGTAGTGGATTTTGTGATGATGGGGAGTAACAGAAAGCAGCTATTCTTATGCTCTGGAGTCTCACTGTGAGCCAAGTGGTCTGGATTGTTAGCCTGCAGACTGATACTGTGGATTAATACAGTTTAGGTGGAAAAATTGGATTGCTTCCTAAGTTCCTCCCGTTAAACTGTTGTTCTTCAAGTACATTTCAGAAAAGATTTGTGCATTGGATTGTAGCAATTTCAAGGAGAAAGTAATTTCAATCAATTTATGTAGTAAGGCATTTTGTTTTGTCATTTTGCAGTGTATTTACAAAGGCAAAATTTTTAAACCAGCAAAGTGACGTTTTGCAAAATTGCAGAGAGATAAAGGAATTAACCCCTTCGATGTGTATATATTGCTTTTAAAATGAAATCTTTAGAGGGAAACTGTTTTTGCAAGCATGCTATTTACTTCTGCTGCTTATTTCTTCTTTGGGCATTCCAAAGGTCCCCAAATGACAACAAATAGAAAGAAACTAGCTCTACCCCAGAGAGCTAACAGTCAAGAGAAAATGATAGAGTTGACTAAAAAGATAAATGGAGGAAATGCATAATGAAAGTGTCTGCAGGCAGATACAGCTGTGTCAGTAATCACACAGAACTATTGGCTTAGCCAGTGCTAGATTGAAATACTTCTATTGGGGCTTGTATGTACTATCTTCTAGTATGCATTCTCCTGTAAGTTAAAATGGACAGATGGTGTCTGCATTGCATTGCATTTATTCTTGCTTTTTTTATCCTCTGCCATACATCTGAAACTTTGTTCAGTTAAGGTGCCAGTCACTGCCTTATTTTTGGGGGGTTTTTTCCCTAATCTTGGTCTAGCTTGGTCTCTCAGTTATTTTGTTCATAGAAATAGTGAATCAGCCAAAATTCCAATTTGTGTGTTGAAATAATAGTAGACCAACACTAAGAGTGTAATAAATCAGTAGTTCTTATGTACTCTGTCACTGTGTAACAGATCCCCACACTCCACACCATTTATAGCAACTGAAATTTTATTTGAAAGCAAATATCTGAGGAGGTAAAATAATTATTGGGACATTTTTCTATTGGTTAAAAAATTAGGAATCCAACATTTTAAACTTGCTAATGCTTTTTTTGGCATCAAGAAAGGAGATACAGGTATCTAATATTAAATAATAGTGCAGAAGGACGAGTTAGCACTTTGTTTGCCAAATTAAGTTTCAAAGACTATGTAGGTTATGAAGTTTGACTTTCTGCCCATAAATCTTGAATGACTGAGAGACTGCTGTAAAATATCTTTGTTCAAAAGGAATCTTTGGCAGGCAGCATCAAAGGTTTGAAACTCTGGAAGGGATGAAAAGAAAACCCCACTTTTGCACTGATTTCCCCTACAGATCAATGTCTCTGTGAAATTTGCCTGGGAATTATGCAGTATTTACTGTATTATGTGCTGGTTTTTTTCACTGTATCCAAAGGCCCCAGTGATTCCTTTTATCTCAAAGATTTAGGGATATTTTTGTACGTGAAATCTGAATGAATGAATGAATGTGTCAGTGGAACACAAGGAAAAAATATATTGGATTCAGACAGTTCTTCCTTATTTTATCACAAGTTGGAGTATTGGTTTTACAACACCCAAATTTATGGGTATAAATTTTTATGGTAAAGCCCAATGACATGTTCTGAATTCTCTGTCAAACTCTCTCAGTGTTTCTTCACTTGATTCACAATTCTGCTGGGTATGAATCAGTCCTGCAGAATAACTCTTAATCTCTTTTTAACCAGAATAATATAGTGTGGGTTTGGGTTGTTTATTTATTTATTTATGGTGTGTGTCATCATGTCATCCTCTAATTATGTAAATCAAAAAAGGAGAAAATAAAATATTTCTTGGAAAACTCTCGTCATCTGTCGATCAGTGCAGGAGATGAAGCATCTTTATTGCATAAAAACATCAAAAGAAGAAAATTTTTTGTAACAGACAGGTCCTTAAGTCTGTCCTCAAGCAAGATGTGGCCCTGCAGGGGCATGGACTGAAGAAAAACTGGCTTTGCAGGGCAGTATTTTCTTAGAAACACAGCACGCCTCCTCAGGTACAGTGAGAGGCTTGAGGAGAAAAGCTCCCTCTGCTTTCCACAGACTCTTTAAAGCTCTGACCCAACAGAAGGTGCTCAAACTCTTGCTTTTCTTCCACAGGGTGAAGTGAAGAATTGAAGCCTCACAGCTGAACTACTATGAGGTCAGAAGCCTTGCTGCTATATTTCACACTGCTACACTTTGCTGGGGCTGGTTTCCCAGAAGATTCTGAGCCTATCAGTATTTCGCATGGCAACTGTAAGTATAAGGGTCCAGAGGACTTAATTTAGTATTGATCAGGGGACTTCAAATCAACACTACTTAAATACAGTTGCAGTGGATAAAGTTGTTTTTTCTTGATTTCTCCCATATCCACCAATTTACATTCTCAGGTACTACTATAGGAAAATGATTTTTTCACATGGTCTTAATATTTGTTAATCTAATAAAAATAATTGAACTTACTTCTTTAAGCTCAGATGGATTCTGCTTGAGCATTAGACATTTTTTTCCTAAGATGGAATTGTAGCTAAAAACCAAATCAAGACAAAGACTTTTTCTATGACAGAAGGTCTCTCTTTTCCTACCAGTAGAGATTGGCAAACTCTCCAAAGTCTAGTGTAACACAAACAGCTGCATATTGAGATCTGCTGGCTAAACAGCTGGGGTGCTTTCTATGCATTTTACTGTGGACTTCAGGCCTGACTTAACTGATTTTTTCACATTTGCTTGAACTCAATTGTGATAATGGCAAAGAAAATTCTTCCAAGTCCCAAAGGTTCAGATTTTTATAAGGAAATTTTTAGCATCTGAGCCTCTAAAAGTGTGTCAGTGAATAGCATGTCAGCCAAGAGCAGGCTTGTGTTCGATTATTTTTTGTTCAGGAATTTGGTTTTGAAATTTTACATGTTTACTGTACTTAGGAATGGCCTTAATGCCAATAAACTTGTCTGTCCTGTGTAACACCAGTCTGAAAGACAAGACTTCAGGGCACATCTGATATGCTGCAAATGCTAATAGACCTCTGGGATACAACAACAGGGAAGGCCTGCTCTGAAGCAAATGCAGGTGAAGCATGGCTAGTGTGGCTACTGGATCTTCAGCACTAACATTTTCACCCTCCAGAAGGGCAATGCTAATCATTCTTGAAAAATTTGCCAGGCTTGATCCTTTTGGAGAAATAGAACATGGGATATTTTTTCCTCTGCAGCATGGCATGCTGAAGTAAACATGAATTCCCCTAGTTTGTTCTAGATCCATAAGTTACAGAGGAAACACTACTGAACAGAAAACAGCCTGATAATAAAAGTTGGCATTTTGCATATAGGGCATGGTCAGAAGGATTAAGCTTCTGAATGTGGATCCTGTCTGGTGTCTTAATTTATTTCTTCAGGAGTTCTCAGTACCTGGTTTGGAAAGAAGTTCATTTTTCTATCCAATTTTATCACCAGACTTTCTGGCACATGACACTTAGAAATGCTTTCCTGAAGCCATGCCGTGAACCACTATTTGACCAACCTTTACAGGTACAATGCTTTTAGAAGACAATGGCTGAAAATACTAAAGCAGTAGATGAGTTTCTGAAGAAATAGATTCCCACAAAGAGCTGCAGTTTTCTGAGAAAACATATTAATGGGGAAAAGGCATAGCTAGATGCTAGTCAGCTCTGTATAGCATTAATTTGCAACACGTCTGCAGTGATAACACTAATCAGAGGATTATCCTTCTCCTGTCTTCTGTCATTTTATTTACTTCATTAGCTGCTTGTTTGTATACCTGGATGTCATGATCATATGACATGCATGAATGTGAAGTAGTTCTTGATCAGAAGTGTTCACTGGTGTAATAGGTTGTACTGAGGAGCAATACTGAGGGTTTTACTGAAGAGCAGTATTCTGAGGAGCAGTGGAACACACTGTGTGTGCTGAATTCTCACCCCCAAAAAATAATGGAAATAGACAATAATGCTCCTGCTGACTGGTAGAACTGGGGAAAGATGACTTGTTGATAGCACAAGCTCAGTACAGGGATTCCAATCAGCTGTCCAGTTGCCAGAAGGACTGGAGTATCAGACTGGTTGCCAAAATAATGTGCAGTGATTTTCATTTCATAAAGTTTAAGTGATGATTTCCCACTGATGCATTAAGTTTTAGCTTTCATCTTTTTCAGATTCTGTGCTGCCTAGGGGTGTAGTTCTGAGCCTCATGTTAAATGCCAGTAAGCTCTCTTCACAGAGTTGATAGACAAAACAAATCCTTTTCCTGCTGGAGACCAAGGAAAGTACAACTTTCAGGCCCAAAAGCATAAAAGGTGGACTGAAGAGAGAAAACAAGAAGAATGGGACTTCATAACCTGAAGCTGTAATTGGACAATTAAACCTAATATGCAAATGAACCAAAACTTATGAAAGTGTGAGACCTCATGACTGGTCGTCCATTTTGTGATCATTTTGGGTCACGTTGGGTGTACCTCTGGCCAGGCTCTTGTCCTGCTCAAAGTGTACCTTTAAAGGCCTTTTAATAAATACCTACTTTGTTATTTTAGCTCTGTCTAGTCTCTGTTCCAGGTCAGCCTTCTCAGGGCATCACCACCATTTCTCAGAAATCCTGCAGCTGTTCCATGACAGCAGTTGAATCCTGTACAAAACCCAGGGAACTGGCAGTTTAAACCAATGAGAGCCAAGCCTTTTGCTTTAGCCACTACCAATCCAGTCATTGTGGTGATTGATAGGCCACTGTGGAACAGCTTTGTTCTGATAAGACATGCTTTGGCAGCCAGGAGCAAGCATTTAAGTTCTGCAAGCAGTGAAAGAAAAAGTGCCGTGTACCTGTGTGCCAAGAGGTCCAGAACACCTTTTTGCTTAAAAAAAATCACGGTTTGTAGATTGTCTTCTATAGATGTGGTGACTTTCTCCTTTGCAGCTGCAGAGACTGTAACTTGGAGGAATTCTCCAGCTCTCTGTGCTCATGGCTTCTAGCCCCAGACTGTGCTTCCAGGACAGAACAGAAACCACTGGTTTTGACTATGGCTGGGCCCCATGGTGCTTCATGTCAGCCCCATTTCAGTTTGTTATTCTCTTTTGATCCTGTTGATTTTTTTTTTCCTTCCTACAGATACAAGACAGTATCCGGTGTTTGTGGGTCACAAACCTGGGCGGAACACCACACAGAGGCACCGGCTCGATGTCCAGCTTGTCATGGTCATGAACAGGACCCTCTATGTTGCTGCTAGGTCAGTAGCCTCCTGCTTCACCACTCCTCTCTTACTGCATTAAAAGAGGAAGGAGAAGATAAGGAATATTCTGAATTCTTCTCTGGTGGACACAGTATTTTTAGGATTGTCTCGCACTCAGAGAGAGCTTTGCAGCCTGTTAGTAAGACATATTAGGACTCTTCCTAGACAATTAACTTAAGTTTTCTTACACCTGTGCTTTAGGACTAGATGCCTGTGCCTTCCTCTGAGACCTGCAAGAGGGAAGTTGCCAGAAAAATAATTTAGTTCCACGGAGTAGCAATTCTATCCTCATTGTTTTATTCCACTTGTGCTCACCAATAATGAGCACAAATTTTAGAGAATAATTCTTCTGTGCACAAATGTATTTTATGATAAGAGTTATTAGAACGTAATTTTGCTGATTTAGGAATGGTTTTGGTATCTTAAGACAAAAAAAGAACCAAACCTGCTACCTCATGGTTAATTGAATTTAGTGTCTTGACTTTATTGGAGAGCTATACTGTGCAGACATGAGCATGTCTTTTTATAAAAATTGCACTCCTTCAGTTTGCCTAGCTCAGCTTGCACTATCAGCCTCAGTGGGGCTACACCCATTACACAGCTGCCAACCTGACAGAGATCTGATATTAACACTTCATCTCCCTACCTGTTATTAGCAAATAAGATTGATGATCTTAGAGTGGGAATTGCATGAGATGCAGAATGAGTGCAAGATGGGTCCAGATTAGCAAGGGTGGGTAGTCCAGTTTAGGAGCTCTTGGACCCAGATCCTATTTGGGACCTCCCTGCAAGCTGCCTCTCAAGTAGTAGCTTGTTTCCTGCCTGTTTTCTGGTCCTCCATTGGATAAAATACACACCTTTCAGCATGTGCCACATAAAACCAGGCCGTTGCTGCAGATGGGAGAAGTGGTGGGTGGGATAGCCAAGAGTGAAGGGGAACAGCTGCTGAACAGGCAGCCTCTCACCACCAGCCCAGTCTGAGAAGCCCTTGGCAGCCTCTGGGAGCTGCCTGGCTTTCTTCTCAAACAGCCACTCCCCATCTCCTGGGTGGTCGGATGTGTCCTGTGGGGGAAAGCTGCCTGTGGATCTCCGTGCAGCTCCACCTAATTGGTAATTGCGTTACACCATCACGGTCACTGAGTGCCATTTCCAGAGTCATGTCCCTGGCTCTAGAAGAGCACACCTGTTTCCTTACCCAGCCATCACAGCTGCTCTGGCTAATTGCAGCTTCCTCAGGCTCCTTGCATACCCCACACTGCAGGGGTCTGGGTGGCAGGGCTCAGGGCTCTCAGAGCAAGTCCCTGCATTGAGTCCAGGCAGAGAACAAGTATCCTCAAGTATCCTTCCACAGGAGCTGCGGTGGCAGTGGTCATAGGGCACAAGGAGAGGTCAGCCCTGTGGCAAGTGGCAAAGCCCTGTGCTTTGGCTGAGTTCCAAGACTGGTATTTTTGCTGTGTTTAGTGGGATAATGAGTGGGGCAGGGCAGAGGGTTGAATAGGTTTGAAAGGAGGCAGGATTTCCTCCTTTTCATGAATGAGCTCCCTTTGCTTTCCTTATTTGTTTTCCCTGAAATTAGGAAATTATTTGCAGTGAGATGGTGGTAAATCCTCTTTGCAGATTTTGCTTTGCTGTTTTCATAATTTGTTCCCAGGTTGAGATTGACGCAGTTAGGCTGTCTCAGTGCCCAAATAATTGGCCTTACAACAGGAAAACCTGGAGAACAGTTTTGGGATATGAAACCACTGTGTGCACAAATTATATGAAGAATGCTAATATTTGGGGCATAACATGTATTATTATGTGAATATGTATTCTTCCTTATTTGTATAAAACAACTTGCTACAATGAGAGTGCTTATAATAGTCCTAGGATCTTGTGACCTACAAATAAGAATAAAGGCCTGGTCTGTTTTGTACTTAGGCATGAAAAAAATCTTCTTACACTTTTTTTCCTTCAGTAACTCAAAACCTCTTTGACATATTCTTTCCCTCCTCCATGTTACTGAATAAAGTCCCTCCTGGGCTGACAAGACTATGTATGTGATACAAGTTGAAATTCAGAGGTAATTTTTATCTGTAAGTAACAAACTTCAGAAAATGAGTCATCCTTCAGTATCTAGTGTGAATGAAAGTTTGTAATTCAAATTCTGCATTTCCTTCAAAGGCAGTAGTAAATCTAGAGATTGGAGGCAAATTTGTACACAAGCAAATGTGTTTGCCAAAGAGTTTTGTAACACAATTCATTGAAAACTGTAGCTAAATAAAGCTTTGGGCTATTATATGAGATGTTGCTTTCATGCTTTTTTAATATATTGAAATACAGTGATCCTAAGTTTATGTTTCACCTTATTATCTGAGAAACAATCCAAAGAAATGGTTAAATATAGTTGGGGTGTTTTTTAATTAGGGCTGTTGTATTTAGGTTGGGGATGTTTTGTTTGCTTGTTCTGGAAAAAACAGTGTTGACTTTACTTTTGCAAACAGTTTCAGCACACCAGAAAGGCTAACTCAGATTTGAGAACTGCTTACATTTTATTAATGAGCAACTGGCATAGAACAAAATTTCTGTCAGTCTGCTATTTATTTTGTCGTATGGGATACATGCCTCCTGTATTAGCTATTACCAAATAAACTTTTGTGTCACTTCACAAAGGCATTATTTCGTGTTATCAGGCAGAAATATACAGACAGTATAAATCAGAATAACTCAGCCAAAGGCCATAACGCTTTACCGTCTGACTATCTGGCTTACGGTCTGCAAAGAACCAGTTCTGTCATCTTTTTTCTGGTGGGAAGGGTACTCCTTCTTCGCCATCTCTCTGTCTCACTCGCCTACACCAAGGCACACACACCCTCTTCTAAGTTTGCTGTGTCTCCTCCTCCCATTGTCTCATGCAGTGGCAGCTTTTGTTCACATTATCTGCCACCCCTCGTGTGTGAACAAACAGGCTAGGAGCAGGGCATGGGATGGCTCCCTCCTCATTTGCAGTTACATTTTTCCAAACTGTGCTCGAGTGCCAAGGGTCGTGCACAGCCAGTGGCATTATTTAAATTCCCTTCCTTGACAAGATTATGCCATGGCAACAAAACTGTTCTGCTGACTGGAGGTGGGAAAAACGGAAGCTCTAGGATTAAGTAAATTTGTGTTAGAATAACTTAATTAGCAGTAAACTGTACACATACCACAGCTTGTAGATAGTAGGAGTTGGGCAGCAGTGGGAAAAGGAGGACAAGGACAATCCCACGTTTTCTGTAATTAGGGAGCCCTCCCCCAAATCTGACAGCTCTTTCACTCTCTACTGACACTGTCAGCAACTGTGTTTCTTCTGTGGCATGAGAAAATTATATGTAATTTTCCTGATGCTAACCATCTTTTCAATAATCCCGTAACTTAGCATCTGAATTTTATTTGAATTGTTCCTTGAACCAGAAAATAAGTCCTCTTACTTTGTTTAAAGACTGCTTTATTGAGAGCAGAACTGAACAATTCGGCTCTTTCTGAGTACCACTGCTGTATTTTCTGTCTTGTTGATAATGAAAAAATTGTAACCTCTGGAAAGTGAGGCTGATGAGTAAAATAAAGAGCTGTGCTGGAAGAAGGGTTTTAGAGGTCCATCCACAACTCATTTGCAATTCAAGAGATTTTTTTCCCCCCACTTTTATATAGCAGGAGTGACAGCAATAAAGAGTAATGCACATAAAAAGGGAACCATGACGTAATCTATGAGACTGATATTGTGCTAATAGGTAATTTTGTTCCAGAACCAACCCTGACCACTGCTCTGTCACTGAAGTCAGGCAAATAATAAACTGAGGTATTAAACCAATCTTGGAAGTAAATGGCAGGTCTGGTTTTAGAGTCTGGAGGGGAAGAAGACCCATCAGCTCCTTGATTTAGCATCTTACAAAGCAAACAGCCTCAAGCTCCATAGGAGACAAATTTTAAAAGCCAGTTCCTTACCACAATGTGCCTCTTTTCTCCATCTGAGAGAAGTGTTATTTCTCTTTTAGCAGTACTGTGTGTTTGCCTTACTTAAAGAGACTAGCACTATTTCCCTGAAACCAAATGAAAATGAAACTAACCTTGACAGCAGGGATTTCTGAAATGGAAAGAGCCTATGTTTTGCTTTCAGCAGACCCCTCCAATGCTGTAGATCGTACCAGCTGCGCAGCTTTCTGCATGTTGAAAAAAACCAATTTTATTTCAAGGAAAAATGAGATCTCAGTCCCAGTTTGATATACTGGCTACTACAGCATTGAGGGTTGGTGGGTTTTTCAACTTTTGGGTTCTATACAGAGCTGTCCCTATTCTCAGCTTACATGGAAGAGAATGTCTAAAAACATCTCTTCACCTGAGTAGCTGTGTCTGGTTCCTCTTTCTAAGAAGAGATTGGTGGCTAACTGTAGACAGGGACAGGATCTCAGGAAAATAGGAAAGTAAAAGCAAGGAAAAAAGTGTGAAATATTTTCAGAGAAATATTTTACAGTTTCGTTTGGCCAGCATTGTGTAAAGAGAATGATTTCTTGGAACATTTTTGTGTCAGCCTTTTGTCTACCATATTGTCAGTCAAATTATAACAACTAAGGTTAGGAGGGGAGGGGAGGGGAGGGGAGGGGAGGGGAGGGGAGGGGAGGGGAGGGGAGGGGAGGGGAGGGGAGGGGAGGGGAGGGGAGGGGAGGGGAGGGGAGGGGAGGGGAGGGGAGGGGAGGGGAGGGGAGGGGAGGGGAGGGGAGGGGAGGGGAGGGGAGAGGAGAGGAGAGGAGAGGAGAGGAGGAGAGGAGAGGAGAGGAGAGGAGAGGAGAGGAGAGGAGAGGAGAGGAGAGGAGAGGAGAGGAGAGGAGAGGAGGAGGAGAGGAGAGGAGAGGAGAGGAGAGGAGAGGAGAGGAGAGGAGAGGAGAGGAGAGGAGAGGAGGAGAGGAGAGGAGAGGAGAGGAGAGGAGAGGAGAGGAGAGGAGAGGAGAGGAGAGGAGAGGAGAGGAGAGGAGAGGAGAGGAGAGGAGAGGAGAGGAGAGGAGAGGAGAGGAGAGGAGAGGAGAGGAGAGGAGAGGAGAGAGGCTAAATATGGCACAGTGACTTCTAGCTCAGGAATCTGTCAGAGGGTGTCTAAAAGCTATTGCAGCTGATTTCAGGATACAGAAAAACATCTGCATTGTGGCATCTGCTGTAGGACTGATAGAGTAGAAATCATGTGAGACTCATCTACTTTCCCAAATCTCATTTGTTCAAATGAGGGCTTTTGGGAAAGAATCTTACTTTGAACTTTTTTAGCACTTTTATTTTTTTCTTTTAATGGGTAGGCAAACAATTAATATGTGAAAATGCTTTTGTGGGAGAAGCAGGAGATGCTGCCAGTAATGTTTCCTGGTAAGACCTCTGATTTTTTTTTTTTAATAGTTTATGGATTACCTTGTGATAGATAGCTCTGTTATAGAAAATGAATGATCTGACTACTCCACTTGACTTCATATTCATGTGCTTTTCTTTACAGAGACCATATTTATACTGTTGATATGGACACATCACATACAGAAGAAATTTATTTTAGCAAAGTGAGTAGCTTTTATCATCACCCAGAAACCAAGGACATTAGAATAAGCTTGAAATAAATAGGATGATGACACTGTTTAAAAGAACTTGCCAGCACTGCTGTAAAACGGTAATAAGCAAGTAAGATGTCATCACTAATCATATTTGGAGAGAGCTGGAATAGCAATACTGTCTTCTGTGGATTTCTGATAAGTGGTTTAGCTGGGCTGATAAGCAGTCTGTACTGAAATATAGTGAGGTCCCTGATGGAACTTCTGTCAAACATCTATTCACCTATATGCAGTAGTTTTCTACAATAGCTATACTATTCCCAGTTAAGTCTCCTAAAACTATCATCCTAAGTAAGTTGCATATTTTCACGTGCACAAATTTTTTTTGACTAGTGCAAGAACTGACTAAATAAAATCTTACTATAACATCATTTTACAGATGTATTCACCTTACCTCCATGAAAAGTTGCATTCAAAAGATGAAAAGCTTTATCTGCATTACTACATTGTATATTAAGATGAATACACTGAAAATAAGCTCCCTTCAGCTTCTTTGCCTTGCATTCATACTGTGTAACCTATGTTAAACACAGCTTTGGTCCAACAGAAAGCACACAGGTTTGGGCATTGGATGAGTTCCACTGGAGGAGGGGACAGTGCTTCATTATAACTATGAATGGTGCTGAATATGAACTTCTTTACACATTAAAGAGTGAGGGCACAAGCTTATAATGGAAATAAATATTCATTGTTATTCTATCAGCTTGGACCCCTCCATGAATGCACAGTGCCTCAGTTTACTGATCAGAAGCACTTCTGGAACTATCACGGCCAACAGTGTTTAAGGTGATGCCATCTTAGGCTGTGTGATTTTAAACAAAGTTTTATTGTAATTAATGAGCCTTCCACATTTGACCATTTTTGAAACTCAGCTCAAAAAAACAAAATCAAACAAACAAACAAACAAACAAACTGGCTGGGATTTACCTGTAAATCTTCTGGAGGAAGAATGTTAACAGATAAAGTCAGCAGTGTCTTGACAGGAGGAAAACTCTTTGAGCTTGTTAGGTGAATTGAAGTGGTAAGAATTACTTGACTTTATTTCTTTCCAGATCAAAATGTTGTCTTTCAGAATGCATATTTCACTTAGAATCCAGTGCAGGTTCATAGTCCATAAATGGCAATTCTGATTTGTAGAGCAATATCAATTTAAAGAACAGCTAGTACTTCTAACTAAAGAATAGATTTTTCAAAGTTGACCTATTGTTGAATTCTGTTAATTTAGGCTTTAAAGACAGAGGTATGGGTTTCCAGTCTGTGGAATTGGAGACAAACCAAAGTTAAATGAATGCTCCACATCACTAAACCTTCATTGTTGTGGTGAATTAATCATGGAGAAACAGTGCAGAAAACTTTCAATAAATGTATGTTCAAAAGCTAGTCTCCCCTAAAGGACATCTACTTTTGAAATCAAAAGTAAAAAACCTTTGAGTTCTAATTGATTTCTTTCTTTGTCTTTACAGAAATTGACATGGAAATCCAGACAAGCTGATGTAGACACATGCAGAATGAAGGGGAAACATAAGGTAGGCAATTTTCATCTCTTCTGCAACTGCCACTTTAGTTCAGTTGCATCACTATTATCTCAGACTGCTGTCTGTGATGTGGATCTTGCCATTCACTTCTTACCAGTAATTGCTTTTTCCATCAACTTACTGAAGGCTTTAATTTGCAAAAATAGTTCACTTTAAATGTGATAAAATATTACAACAGAGGCCACAGCAATATCCTGAAATACTTTAGGCATTGAGCAGGTCATAATGCTGAGTGTACTGATTTTGTTACCATTGCTTCAAAAGCTGAGTGCTGCTGTCCATCCCCCTGTGGGAGTTTTCTAAGTTCAGGTAAAGCATCAGAAAACAGGAATGTGGGGCTGTAGAAGGACTGTTTCTCACACCAGTTTCACCATCCTGTAACTGATGATTGGCACAAGTAGTATCATAATTAGCTGCAGGCTCTTTGATTCTTTACATCTATTTCCCCTTCTAGTTTCTGATGCTTCATGCCAGTACATTGTAATGGTGATGTCACTGCCTGACAGCTGCACAGGTGACAAGATCAGATTTTTTGCTCTTCAGGAAAGCAGTTTTCAAACAAAATTCACCTTTGTCAACAACAGCAAACTAGGAGCTATAATGTGAATGATGTATCTTCAGTTCTTTGTAACTTTTAAACCACTAGAATATAAATTAATTATGATTTGCTCATTGTCAGTTAAACATAGACAAAATGAGGCCAGAGTATCACAGTGGGTACCAGCGAATTTAATTTTAAACCTGACAATGAAATATCACTGCTTAAAATTAAAAACAGACGCTCAAAATGCAATAGTTGAAATAGTTTTTATTATTTTTCTTCAGGATGAATGTCATAACTTTATTAAGGTTCTCCTAAAAAGAAATGAGGATACACTGTTTATCTGTGGAACAAATGCATTCAACCCTTCTTGCAGAAACTACAAGGTATGTAATCTGTTTGTGGAATTTCACTTATGCCATGTATTTTGGTTGGATTTATTGTGACTATGTTGGCAGCAGCATGATGTTGTCATTCAGTTGTGCACTCTGAAACATTTGTCCTGACTTGTTTCGCTACTACTGAGTTCAATGTTGATTGGATTTCTGAGAAAATCTCAGACTGAATGCCAAGTTCTTTGCAACTCCTGCACATCAAGCGTATAGCCACTTTGCATTGCCCTCCATAGATGTAAGAATCCTTCAGATCTCTGCTTGGGGATGTAGTCACTCCTCAGAAAATTCTTCAGCTTGTCACTGACACTCACATCAAGTCATAGACTAATATTGGGGGTTACTTCTGAGTAGCATGTTTTAAAATTCCTGTTGTGTTGTTCTCAGTCACAACCAGTTTTCAAGATGTTTGAGGGCATAGCAAAAAACCCCTGAATTTCCTGTGAGCTCCCCAGACAGGGACACTGTGGAGATCCTATGGCAATGTATGCTGTGGAAGTGAAGGAACAGTAAATCTCCACAAGGAAGAGTACAGCAGCACAGTGATGTATTTCTCACTTGCTGGGGTTCTGCAAAGCCAAAAGAGCAGCATAGGAGCTCTGCTGGTACATGCATACTTAACAATAATGCCCTGAAGCCAATTTATTGCTTTGGCGTAGTGTATCCCAGTAGTCTCCATTCCAATAGAACCCATTTATTGAAATATTTCCCATTTTCTTAGGCTTTCACTATTATATTTTGATACAACTCCCAACGGTGGATGTCTCTGGAGGAGCTTTGAAATGAATTTATTTAGGCATTTTACATCCAGACTCTGCTTTTCTAGGCAGTGTTATGTCCCACAGGTCATTCATCATCTTTTTTTCTGGAGAAATAAAATTCAGTTTTACCAATGCTAGTCCTGACAAAATCACAAGTGTCATTCAGGTTTTGGGTTCACAGTTAGTGTAAAAAAGCAGAATAAAGATGTTAACATCCAGGAAAACTACTTCCCTAGTGGTATTCACTGTGACTGCTGCTTTTCCTTGATTTTTGTGCAATGACGCTTTACGTCATTTAGCCACTATAATGGCTGCAGTTTAGAAAACACAGGAGGGAAGTGCAGGGTAGTATTTTCTTCCAGTCTGTGGAGGAAGAACCAAATTTGAGTAATTATACAAGGCTGTGTCATGGTAACATGCTAGCTGCTCTGTTAACAGCTGTTTCTTTTATTCCTTCTTTCCTTGCCTGCTCCTAGTATGCAACAAAGCTTCTTGATCTCAGGGCTGTTTTTAGTCTTCTAGTAGAGTTTGTAATTTTTTATCTCTAAATGCCACAAATGAGGCTAACGAATCTCTGCCAGTCTCCTTGTGTGGAAGTTGTCTTTTATATACAATTACAGATTTCTTTGGCATTGTGATGTGAGGCATATAAATGGCCTCCTCACCCTTACTCCAAGAGTTTTCACCCCTCCCCAATGCAGAGCTGGATAGTGATTCCACTGTCAGTCTTCAGAAGGCCTCTGGAACACCTGCCCTGGCCTTTCATCCATGTATTCATTTATTATACAGAAAGAGAACTAAACATGTGCCAAACAGAAAGCAGGGCTGTCCATCAAGCATGCCAGTGGTTGTGAGGATGAGCCCAGGGTGTGGAGCTTGGTGCAGGAATAGTTTCTCAGGACTCTTAACTCATTTCCTCTCACTATTACGTGAAATGCTTTTCAGTCTTTGAGTAAACACAACTAACTCCCCTCAGAGTGGATTTTGACAGGAAGGGTACATGACAGAAAACAAATTATCACAAATCATCCACCAAAGGATTTGAAAGTTGTAACATACAAAATAAAAGTTGGTTTAAGTTGACAGTGCTGTGTGGGTTATGTTTCATGCTCTGTGAATCTTTACTGTATGTGATCTGTACTGTATGAGCTGGACAAGTTGCCTGAATATACTACAAAGGTTCTTATTCCCAAAATACAGTAGTATAAACATCTTAAAGAGGTAAGAGTTGTACGAGTCTCCCTTAGCTCACCAAACCTTCTTGAACTTCATGTAAAGTCAATCTGTATATTTGTGTTATTATCAGTGCCCAGGGTGAATATATTTCCCATGAGTTGCATATAAGCCTCAGAATTTACAATCCTTGCACAGATTAATTCTTGCCTGATGGTAAGAGGATTCTCTGTGACAGAGACTCAACTGGTATAGTAAAACTTGAAGAGCATCTTTCTGAATATGCAAATCAAGGAAGAGAGCACCACTGTTGAGACTAGAGCAGAAGGATCTCTGGACTTGGAGGAGAAAAATGCACACAGAAATAATTGTCCTAGTGTTGTTTCTTGTGAATGCTGTGGTTTGCAGTCTTTTCTGTGCATAAGAGTGCTTTTGTTGGGTCACTGTTGAGGATAAATTTTGGAGCTTTGCCAGAACCACAGACCACATAGCCTGCTTCAGTTCAAAACAAAACTTGTATGCAGATAAAATATAGGCTGAAGATTTTTGTAAAATGTGTCAGATTTTTGTAGAATGTGTAACATGCTAAATGATTAGCTCCAAAAGAGCTAAATGGTTAGCTCCAAAAGAATGCCTGGCTTACCAGACATACATCTTTCAGACTTATTTTATTTAATACCATGATTTTTGTCAAGTTTTTACTCAATAGTCAGGAGTAGAGTTTGAGAAAGGGCTTTGTCCTCTGCCCAGGAAAGAAGAAACACTATCATAAGCATCATCCTGGGTAAGAAGTTTTGTTTCCTTGTTTCCCTTCCTGAGGAGCTCCCTTTGATTTTTCAGATGGATACCTTGGACTATCTGGAAGAGGAATTCAGTGGAATGGCCAGATGCCCCTATGATGCAAAGCATGCCAATGTTGCGTTGTTTGCAGGTAAAAGGACAGAGATAAACTTTTTACTTTCTGTCCTTGCTTGAGCCCAGAATGCTTAAATCTAAAAGGTGTCAAGAGGAGTGAACAATGACTAAAAAAAGAGGGCATAAGGAAATCCTTAGCAAAAAAACCCTTTCCCTTCTGTGGAATTAGCGTCACTGTCATCAACATTGCATGATCAGTTTCCTGGGTCAATATTTCAGTATTTCCTGTATTCTTTACAATATAGCCAGTGTGAGGCACCATTTCAGGCTGCATCCAGCTTCTGTGAACATGAAAGGAAGTCAAGGCTTGTGGAAGCTTTTATAAGGATTAAGCAGGATATGGTCTTTAACAACTCTAAGCCTAAGCTAACATTCATAATAAAAGGAAGTTAGGGAAAATGCTGTGGCATGCCCTTTTCAAGATCTAGAAGGAAAGGGAAGGTGATTTTTTTTAAGCTAAAAACATCTTAATATTGTCTTACCAGCTGCTGTAGACAAGAAGTGTATTGGTTAGTGGTAATTTATGCTGCATGCAGCAGAATAGTATTAACTTTGATTTCTACTACAGTAGTTAGAAAAAGTGAGATCTTATAAATGGGGTTAATTTTGGCTGCTGATTGTGCAGTATTTTTGTATATCTCTTAGGAATTCCTGATTAAAATATTTCTTTATTGTATTTCTCTTAGTGCAAACCCTGCTGATCTTTTCTTAGATCTGGCTGTTAGATAGGTGTTGAAAATAATAAAGACATCTTCCATAACAATATGAGTCTTGTTCAGCAGGTGAGATGCTATAAAACAGAGGCTGGGTGCTCACATGGAAATAACTGAGCTATTCCTCTGAAGATTTAAGAATGTGCAAGCATTTCAGCCATTCTCAAACGAGTTTATAGCCAAAGGGCTCTATTAAGCACTACTATGTTTGAGGCACCATCACCTGCCTCACAAAGGAGGGATTTTATAACCTGTTTCTTTATTTTCTTTTTTTTTTTCCTCTCTTTATAGTGCAAATAAATGGGATATTTTGTTTCAAGAATAGTGATGGTGATAGTGGTAGTATATGATTTCTTAATTACAGTCACAGGCAGGAATATACAGTAGAAATTCTCTAATTGTAGCGAGTAATTCATTAAGCATGGAAAGAGAGAAACTCCTTCAGAGAACCATTTCTCCCATGTATCTCAGACTCCCTATCCTTAGTGCAGTCTGAATGATCTTTCAGAGGGTGTTTCTCAGTGTATTGCCCAAGAAAGAGTTTATGACCAGCTTATTGTAAACTTTGACTTTGCATGCAGATGGAGTTCAGAAAGATGACTCCAAATTTGTCACTGAAGAAATCCTTGCATTATTTGAAAATCAGGAGAATATTTATAGAAATGATCATACTCCTTCATGGTGATTCAGAATAAATTTGATACAGTTCAAATAAATATTTGTAGAATATGTCCCATAAATCTGCTAGCTTCAGAAAATCACTGTTACATATGTCTTGCATATTGATACTCATGCTAACTTTTCAGAGTGGAATGAAAAGCAGTTTCAGAAGAGTTTAGGGCACTAATACAGGTCATCTGAGTTTGTTGGATGCAGTTACATGAAGTCTTCTTGCACTTGTAGCTATTACAGTTGATATATGCAAATTGTAGCTGGTCACAGGAACATGGCAGGAAAAAAAATAATTGTGTGGTTTTATTAACATGAGTTCAGACATCCATATCTAAACAATTGAGCTTTTTATTCTATTTTAAACTTGGTGGGGGACGACATGACATGTTGTAATTATTTTTTCTGTTTTGCTAAGAAAAAAATGATCATTCTTAAGTAGCCAAATAAGGATAAGAATTGTATGAGTCAGAAAAAAAGGAAGGGCTTCTTTGTCTTGGGGTGGAACTTCATAGGTTTAATTTATGACCATTGCTCCTCGTCCATTGCAGGGCACCACTGAAAACAGTCAAGCACCATCCTCTTGGCAACTGCCTTCAAGATAATTGTATGCATTAATGAGATTCCCTCTCAGTCTTAAATTAAATGTCTGAAAGTTTAAGGAAGAGAGCTTGATCAACAGAAGCCTCTCTGCTTGGTCCTGGGAATGTCCTCAGTGCTGATGCCTTCAAGGCACCAGCATAATCTCCTTCAAAGGACATGCAGACAATTCTGATTTTTAGGCAGACACAATAGAAATACAATTTTGTGGGTTCATCCTGTACCAATGCTTGTGCCTCTAGCATACATCATGTTCTGAGATCTATCTCACACATGAAAACAGTCCAGTATAATTATTCTGCAAAACAGAATAGACAACAAATAAAATTTTAAAATGCTGCTGAAGCTTGTGCTTTTATGTCCATATAGTTTTGTATGTTTTGGTTGTCTTTGGGGTGCCATTTTGTAGGCTCTTTCTTATCGCTTATCCTCCATTCTTTAGGAGAGAGGAATGCGTAATTCATATGGGAAATGTCTAAAATGCATGCTAGAAGAGAAATATTGATGGGTAATCTTCCTCCATCTCTTTTCATTCCTGTTTCGGCAGGGCTCCCAGCATGCTATTTAATTTTTTGTTAGTGATCTTTGGCAGAGCAGAAGTGCTCTCAAGGGGAGAAATTTTCATAAGTGTCAATTAGCTGACAGTCTTCAAGCCCTGTCTGGTTTGCACTCCCAGTTAAAACTAACTGCTCTGTTATATTTGATTTGCTGACATACCTAGGCAGAATTTCTGAGCATTGAACTAGTGACTTGTGACTGGATGAGGTAGTTCAGTATGACATACCTAAATTGAAAAAGAATAATTATTCTGTAAGGTTATTTTCTTCCACAGCATCCCTCTGAAATTACCATTTTGCAAAGTGGTGACTTGTTTGTTCAGTCCTTTTCCATTTGCCTAGCTGGATTTTTTCCTTCCTTCACTGTTCCTAGGGAGACTGTGATGGTTTTGTTTCCCCTTCTCATCTGACTGATGAGAGAAGAAGCAGCTGTATTATTTCTAATGCTCCTCCTCCGTTGTTTCTTCTTTCCTTCTTCCCTAGAGGGAAAGCTGTATTCTGCCACAGTGACCGACTTCCTTGCAATAGATGCAGTCATATACCGGAGCCTTGGAGACAGCCCAACTCTGCGGACAGTTAAACATGACTCGAAGTGGTTGAAAGGTAGATAAACAAACAAGGCAAAAAAAGCAGCATCTCTGATGAGAGTCTTGGATTTCTGACAGACCTCTTTGTAATTTCATTTCACCAATGCTTTCTGGCAGAAAGGAGGAAGTAGATTACATCTCTTGCTTACTCTGATCTATTTATCTCTTTCTCTCTTCTCCTGACCCCAAGTTACTGGATTTGACAGAAGCTGTGAGCTTGGTAGATCAGAATATGTATTCCAGTGAGCTTTCCAAGCTGAAATCCACTAGTTTATGTCTGTTGGATGGAAAAGTTGGAGCTTATCCAGGGCTCTGTGTGCTTGGGCTGTGTTTGAAAATATTCCTGTGACAGCACTGTTAGGTAACAATCAAGGCTTTATGAAGTATAGAGGGTTTGTCCTCTAATGTTAAGATTCGTTAGTGAAACTAAAATTATGGGAATATTGCACAAAGCCTTTCTGTTACACTTCTTAAGGACTGTATTGCTGCCATTGGATTAGGCAATTTTTGTGCTCTAAATGCCCTCATTGTTAAGGATGGTGCTGTTTAGCTTCATGTAGGTGTTAAGAATTATTAGCATTTGGAGTTATTTTAACAGAGAACAAAGCCATAGTTTCAAGTCTTTTTCTGCATGCAGAAATGTTTTGCCAGGTGTCAACTTTAGCTGTCCCACTTTGCTTGCTGCTACAGACACGTGTGGGCAGAAACAGTTACGTGGTTTGCTATTCCCTCGACTCACAGCCTGCATGTCATAAAGAGCACTGCTTGGACCCCTTAGGCATACAGTTATAAATGCCTGTTTACCTTTCCTCTTGCTCTGTGCAGGGCAGACATATTAGTGGCAAAGACTTAACTACTCTGCAGTGATGCTGCACAGACTTGTTCCCACCTCTCCTGTCCCTACACAGTGATTCTTCTGCAGTGATTTCTTGGTTCTGAAAACTGACTAAGTTTGTCAAACACAGACATTTCATCTCTGGATGTTAAGTGTGAATGTATTTGGCTTCTCTTTGCATTCTGTATCCTGTACATGGTGCCTAAAACAGGTGTCTTGGGTTGCTGTTTTTTTTCTAGAACCGTACTTTGTTCAGGCAGTTGACTATGGCAATTACATATACTTCTTCTTCCGGGAAATAGCAGTGGAGTACAACAGCATGGGAAAGGTAAGGGCAAAAACATTGCCTTGAATGACTTTGTCATATTCAGGAGGAGGAAAACTTACGCTATTCCTGGACCAATGCTGTTATGAGTGACCTTGAAATGAGAGCCATAAATCATGATGACAAGGTCAGCATTTTGAGAAGATTCCTATTGCTCGAGCCAAAAGGTTGGCTGGAGTGAAATATTACACTGTCCTGAAAGGAAAACGTGTGGTTTCTTAGAGTGATGGCGTATGCTAGAGCATCTTTTCCGAAATGATAAAAAGCACAAGGCTAATGTAGTTAGTTCAACATAGTAGGTAGTTGTTAAAAATGGATTCCAAAGAAGGAAGAAATTTTTCTGTAAGAAACATGAATTAGAGTGCTGAGTAAACAGGGGTAGGAATTTTGTGCTCTACCATACTGCAAAGAATAATTAAACACTTTCTGCATTTTTTGCTAATTTCACAATAGCTTTCTGACTAAGCAGTCAGAAAAGCTGACCAAGGCTGCAAAGGTGGAGAGGCGGAATAAAAGCCCAGCAAGATTTGCATCGTTTTTAAGTGCTGAAAACACAAGAATCAGAGCAGCAGTGTGGGATGCAGGGATTGTGATTATGAAATGTGCTTTTGTTTGGGGAAATAGAAAGCTAAGCAGTCTGTATGGAAATGAGTTTTATATGGGTTGAGAACAGATCTCCTGAAGGATTTATGGCTGTATAGTAAACGCCACATCCTTATCTTTCATAGCACACTGTTCCAAAGCTTAATTTTTCTCTGTTTCTTATTTGTCACAGATTATAGAAAAGTGGTGTTAAATTAAGCACCTTGCTGTGTTATTCCAAATGTTTTAAAAGAAGTATTCCAACAAAGTCTCTAGGTCAAGCAAACATTTAATTTGCTCCATTATTTTTGCTCTGTTCCTTCCAGGTAGTTTTCCCAAGGGTGGCGCAGGTTTGTAAAAATGACATGGGAGGATCTCAGAGAGTGCTGGAAAAACAGTGGACTTCCTTTCTCAAGGCTCGGTTGAACTGCTCAGTTCCTGGCGACTCACACTTTTACTTTAACATTCTGCAGTCAGTTACAGATGTTATCCATTTCAATGGCCGGGATGTTGTTTTAGCAACATTCTCCACTCCATATAATAGGTAATAGTCACAATAACCTCTTACCTTCTATTTCCTCCATGTTTTGCTTTCCACTAGTGTTCCTTTTTACTTTATGCAAGCACAAGAAATGATTGCTTATACAACATAATTATTATGTACCCTGTGCTTACCGATAGTTTGTGGGACACTGGTATTGCTTACTTCATACCTGATGACTTAGGCTGACTTTCAGTCATTTATTGTCTGGACATATTCCTCGGACATACTTTTCTTTACATGGGAATTGTTCACACCAGCCACTGGGAAGTGTTGCAGCATGTAATTTGCAGAATATCGTTCCAAAGAGAAAATACATCTTTTTTTTTCCTCACAAAGAAAAGACTGTGTCTGTCCTGTTTATAGCTAAACCTCCAAGAACCATGTTATCTCCTTCCCTTTGTTATATGCATCCCTGGTGACTCTTGCATTGATCTTTGACCCCACATTGACCCTACTGCCCCCTGACTCTCCTGGGATAACCAAGGTCTTGCTGGCTGGGAAGGAGGGTCCCCAGAAAACCTATATCATGTTTCTCATGGTTATCCAAAAGCATCCGTTCATCTGCAGAGATTTTATTAGTGTGACATATAATGTTTCTCTTAGTTATTAGAAGAGTAACTGAATCGTATTATTGAGAACTCCCAGAGAAGTTTAAAAAAAAGTAGCTTTCTAATTAAAAAATACATCGCAGCTTCACGGAGTAATGTTTGAGCTGAAAGAGGAATTTTATTGATGAAATTCATTTAGTTTTGCCATACCCTTGCCACCCCTTGTCAAAGCCTGACCTCAGTGAGGTCATTCACAGAACTGACTTCAAATGAGAGTAAGCCTGGGCCTGTAATGTATAATCAGTGCTTTTGACATCAAAACAATAGGAACGGCAATGGAATAATTATGCCACCAATAGGGAATACAAGCTTAAATTTAGACAATCTCTTTTCATGCAATCTGGCTTAATAAAAACAGGTGAACAAATAGAGATTCAACATCAGAAAATAGATTGTATCTTGCAATTATCTCAAAAGTGAGATTGTCTTCCCCCTCTGTTAGTATTTCCTGTGGTGTGTCATGAATAATTCTTTTCCTTAAGTCTTGCATTTTAAAATCTAAGTACTTGGTGTAAAAAGCAAAATGCTATTTTACAGGCCACAGGTTTTGCCAGACATGAAAGATGCCAGGAAGACATACATCCTTGGGGACATCTTGTTAGCAGACCTGGCAGCCAGGAGGGCCAGCACATCCTGGGGGGCATCAGGCACAGCATTGCCAGCCAGGCAAGGGAGGGGATTGTCCTGCTCTGCTCTGGGGCAGCCTCAGCTCAAATGCTGGGGGCAGTTGTGGGTGCCACAATATTAGAAGGATCTAAAGGTATTAGAGACCATCCAAAGGAGAGATACAAAGATGGTGAAGGACTTCAGGGGAGGCTGTATGAGGAGTGAGTGAGGCCCACTTGGCTCATTCAGCCTGGAGAAGAGGAGACAGAGGGAAAACCTCACACCAGTTCAGAGCTTCCTCATGAGGTGAAAAGGAGGGGCAAACATCAATCTCTGCTCTCTAGTGACCTCTAAGAGGACTCAAGGAAGCTGAGTCATAAAGGTTTAGGTTGGATATTAGAAAAAATAGGTTCTTCACCCAGAGGGTGGTTGGGCACTGGAACAGGCTCCCCAGGGAAGTGGTCACAGGTTACCAAGCCTGACTGACATCAAGGACCATCTGAACAATGCTCTCGGGCATGTGGTATGACACTTTGTGTGTCCTGTGCAGGAGGAGTTGGACTTCAAGGATCCTTGTGAGTCACTTCCAGTTCAGGGTATTTTGTGATTCTGTAGTTCTATGAAACCTACTTCTGACATAAACACATCTCTCATTCCTCCTCCACTGAAGAAAAGTTGTGACAAATACCTTTGGTCTCTAAAATAAAGTTTCCTTCTAGACTGAAGTGGAAGAGTTTCCTCAGTCTAATCAGAGGTCACTCAGGTAGAAGTTAGAATTGAGGTGTAGTCCAGTAGTTCAGAGGTAGCTTAGACCCCCTTGGCTGTGACCCAGAGTGCTCCATCCTTACCACTGCATGATACTACAGACCTGCAGTCTGCCACCTACAGATTAAAAGATGCTGCAGTCCTGTCAGCACAGCAATGCCTCCATCCACCTGTTGTTGTGTGTTGAGCATGAGTCTCAGTACTTGTAGTTGTGTGTAACAAACCTCGAGATTTTATGGGTTTTTTTTCTTTAGGACTTACTTCAGCAATGTGCAAAATATTCTATCTGAAGTGGGTCTTGAGCTGTCTTTTAAGATGAGGTCCTCTGTGTGGCCAAATACACCCCTGAACATGTCTTACATTAACTTATATATGACTGCCTCCATTTAAAACTGCTGTGTAGTATCACATTAATATAGAGCTTTGAAGTTTCCTTCCGTATAAAAAGACAAATATGTGGAGATCAAAGTAAGACTGTTGTTGTTTTTCTTGAGTAAAAAACATTTTGAAAATTTTTACTACTCCAAAGGTTGTTTTTCCATTAGTTTATATATCTTTAGGACTTTAGCTTCATCCTCTGTAGTATTAAAGTTCCTACATTTTATTTTTTGATCTATAATAACCTACTAGCTAAGAGCAGGATTGAAAGCCTCAGCCAGATGGGTTCATGCTATTTGCCTAATAAAATCAAGTAGCGGAAGTCAGACACAAATACAGAAGTTCATGTACAAAAAAAAGAAAGGAGGATAAAAGAATATTTCATCCTTCCAGTGACTGATTATGGTAAACCCATAAGCCTTTCAGAAAGTAGGTAAGAATATAACTATGTTTGGACAATGCTATGGTGCAGTTGCATGCAAGTATTCAAAAAGTTGAAATTTGCAATGCTATGATCTTAAAATAATATCAAATTTGCTTCTGTTAGCTCTTTACATTTCATTGAGTAGAGCAAATTCCTGAACATAGTTGACTCCTTGTCAGCAGGAACATTTTGTGGATATCAGGCTGTGGGAGCATGAAAAGATTAAACATAAAAGCTAGGTAAATGGCACATTGCAACACACTTCCAGTTTGACTAGGACCAAGTTCTGAACTGTCTGCTATGTGTTTTTTGAGGCACGGCAGGGACTACAAGAGTTGGTACTGAGAGATGTTATGACTTAGTAGACCTTAGATTTCCAAATAATTCTGAATGAGACTGGCATTGCCTCTCATGCATTGCCAGTGATAGCCAGAGTTTCACTGATTCTCTCCCTTCTTCAAGATTATTGCTATTCTTTCTGTAGAGGCTTTGAAATAAATTGTCTTGGCAGGAGCTGATTGATATTTGGTTTTTTCCAAGGGTCTGGCTTTTCCTGTCAGTACCGGATTCAGAGTTCAGGGTTGAGTAACCTGGGGCAGGAACACTTCTACAGAGCATATTTTTTTCTCAAGGTTTTATGCATAACTGCAGGATGAGTAACAATTTCTGTGAAATGTCACTTTGCAGCATCCCTGGCTCTGCAGTCTGTGCCTATGACATGCTTGACATTGCAAATGTATTTACTGGGAGATTCAAAGAACAAAAGTCTCCAGACTCCACGTGGACACCAGTTCCTGATGAGCGAGTGCCCAAGCCCAGGTATGTTTCATGTATTGTTCTGTTCCTTCATGCAAGCTCCAGAGGCTTTTTGATAATTTGAACAGCCATGTAAAGTGCAGATACAATTATACATGTTGCAACAGTAAAGCAGAAGTTGAGTTGAATTTGGATCTAAACTATACAATTGACATTTTTCCACTTAAATAAGATTCATGTAACATGTATCAGGCCAGCATCAGATCCATTTGGTCAGAATAATCACTTGAGTGGTGTGAATTACACCGTTTTTGCAAATAGGTTCATTAATAGATATATCTCATTACAAAGCCTGCACCAGTTCTGCAGTTTGCTCTTCTATGATTAACATTCAGTTTAAGTGCCACAGTGGATGATTTATGGAAAGTAAAAAAGAGTATTCTACTAAACTGGAGATTCCATTTACCTCATTCCTCCTATGAGTTGTTTTCCCCACTTCCACATGTTTGCACACATCTCCTCTACTGCATTCTTCATATTTCTTAGAAGTACTATTTCATACAAGTTGCTGTTGACAGACACTTGTTAACGCATTTACACCAATAGCATTTTGCTCTGAGATATTGAGATGCATATAGATAAATCAAATTCATTTATCTAACTTAACCTTTACCACTTTATTACATGTTTTACATTGCTTATGATTTCTTAAATAGTTTCAAAAGAAAAAAAAATCTGAAGTACTCTGAGCAGTGTTGGACACCACAATACAAGAAGAATACAGAGCTGTTAGGAGCTTCTAAAGGAGAGATACAAAGATGGTGAAGAGCTTAGAGGGAAAGCCATGTGAGGAGCAGCTGAGGCCACTTGGCCTGTCTGGAGAAGAGGAGACTGAGGGGAGACTTCATCATAATCTACAACTTCCTCATGAGGGGAAGAGGAAGGGCAGACACTTATCACTTCTCTGTGGTGACCAGTGACAGGGCCCAAAGGAATGGGCTGAAGTTGTGTCAGTGGGGGTTTAGTTTGGACATTAGGAAAAGATCCTTCATCCAGGGAAGAGGCTGGGCACTGGAGCAGGCTCCCCAGGGAAGTGGTCACACCATCAATCTGATAGAGCTCAACAGGCTTTTGGACAACACTCTCATGATACATGGTGTGATTCTTGGAGTGTTCTGTGTGGGGCCAGCTGGACTGTGGTGGTCCTTGAGGGTCGGTTCCATCTCAGGGATATTCTATGAGTCTGTGAAGCTCCGTGGTGGACACTGAGCTTCTGCCAGATCCAAATTTGGCCCATCATGTTTTGAATTTTCCAAGTGTAATATTACTGTGCTGTCTTTATTCTCAAATTGTTACTCAAGAGAAGAGCCTGTAGGTAACTGGGAAATCTGGTAAATTCTGTGGCTATTTTCATATTCTGAGCCACAGTAATGCAGCTTCTAGCAGTGTTGCAGGATTTTCTTCTCCATTTTGCAGTGTTTCAAACAACTTACTGACACAGTGGTCTGCCTTGGGAGGCAGACCATTGAAGTGCAAGGCTTCAGAAGAAAAGGGTTATTTATTTGGACTTTACTGAGACATACTGGCAGGGAAGGGGAAAAGAAGAAGGAGAAATCTCTTTCAGTGGGAAAGAAGAAGAGAAGGTTGCGTTACAAGTTTGGGATGAGGCAATAGCAGGCTAACTGTTATGGTGAAGATGGGACAATATTGCTCTTTCTGAACCTGAAGGAGATAATGTGAAGTGAGTTGTGAACAGTGTTTCACATAATGTTTGGCAATCAATCTGCTTAATAGAAATAATCGTTACTTCTATATCATGTTAAAGTACACGACAAGAACCTTTGAAATATGGTCATTTATATGAGGGTGCCTCAGTATGATGCAGAAACATTACTGCCCCCATTGATCCTAACAGGTCTCAGAAATCTACCACAGCCCTTCAGGGGTGTCACTTCCTTGTTTGGCCAGACAGCAGGGTATGCTTGGATTTGTGCTTAAACCAGTTGAGATTAAAAAAGGATTAATCCAATCATGCTATTAGGATTTAGGAGTAAATAGGCCTCCAGATTAGATACACACCAGGGTGCCAGAAGGTGCAGGCTGCTCCCTCGAGTTCTCTGGGAATGTTGCCTCATGGGTCAGTGCCTCTGCAAGGACCCAGGAAACCAGTCATGCCCTTGATTTTTCCTTCTCTCTATCTGTTGCTAGCTCTACATGCAATTACAAGACAACTGAAGTATTTTGGGTATGAAGAGGCAAGAGCACTTATTGTCTGCATGTAATGTTCCTTGCTCAGCTCTTGTGGGATCAGACTTGTTGGCAGAGCTAGTCCCTTCGAGTCCTATGCTATCTTCCCCCATCAGATTTATTTACCTGATTTTTGAATATTTATCTAAATCTGAGCAACACAGATAGGACCAGTCCTGTATTTTGTTCAAGTTGGCATTACTATTGATGTCAATGCCTTTACCCACATCAGATGTAGCAGAGGGGATGAAAATTGGATGATGCAATGTATTTATGAGTAAATGGTCTATCTTTCATCTTTCTATCTTACACTGGCTCAAAGGTTTGAAGAATCATAATGCTGTAGAAAATGGGATCGAATTAGCCTTTCATTGAAGAAAATTACTTACACAATATTAACTAAGCAAAACATTTTGCTGCTTCTTTGAGAGATGGCCTGTCCAGGAAAGAAGATTGCTCTACCTCTTAGAAGCAGGTAGATTAGAAATAGTGTGAGCAGATTTACGTTTAAGTTGCCAAAGAATGACAGATATTTTTTCAGTGAAAATTCTCAATGACCTACCATTCTTAAATCATTCTTAAATCATCCAAATTGAACAACGGGTAAAACCAGTGTTTACATGGATGCTATTCAGTTATAGTCTGTTTTCAGTTATAGTTATAGAAATAGTTATAGTCTATTTCTATATAGTCAGCTATAGTCAATTTTCTATCAGAGGTAACTAAAAGTGGTATTCTTTCATACCTGTTAAAAAAAATTAACTTCCTTCTGTGTTACAGGGACTGCTTTTTCCAGGAGAGAGCAGTCAACTAGTCAAATTACAGATCAGAAAACACCTGTGCCATTGGGAAGCATCAAGCCAAATGCACACATACTGTGATTACATTTCATATGAGTGGATTAATTACAAACTCTGTGTGTAGCACTCCTGATGAAAAAATGACTTTGTGCTTGTAAGTGACACATTAAGTCCTTTTGAATGGAGAACAGGGCAGGCTTCCCTTGAGGGGCTGAACACCACACTTCTCGATCCTCCTCTAAATTAAACTCCTGTAAAGCACATCAGATTTCAGTGAGAGCTTCATCACAAAAGAAAACTTGCCCTCAATGTTAAATAAGTTTTCTGGCTTTGCTCTCTTCTTTTATATAGGCCTGGTTGCTGTGCTGGCTCTGCATCATTAGAAAAATATGTAACGTCTAATGAGTTCCCAGATGATACTCTAAACTTCATCAAAACACATCCTCTGATGGATGAGGCTGTACCTTCCATTGTCAACAGACCGTGGTTCCTGAGAACGATGGTCAGGTACGTACACCATGTGAACTCCTGCCCACATCGTAGCTGTCATGTTGTGCTAAGAGCCTTGCTTCAAATACCCCCAACCCCACCAGTGTCCTCAGTGTCCTGGGCATGAATCCTGCTAGGAATGTTGGCAGAGCTCAGCAGATGCTGCGGAACTCCCTGAGCAGCTTTCAAGACAGGAAAGACCTCAGTCTTTTCTAACCATGTTGTGCTTAAGCCGGATGTTGTAGGAAATGCTGTGCAGGGAAGGTTCACTCACCTTTTGGCTTGTGGGTCAATGTTTGAGATGGCTCTGTAAAAGCTTCAAGCAACGATCAGCAGACAACTCAGGAATATGTACACAGGATAAAAAAATGTCTGCCAGAATATGTTCACAGGATATGTAGATGTCTGTCAGTTTATGTACTGGTAAACTTTAATGTCTGCAGAAGCATATAGGCAGAAATAATTGCATAATTTGCATCCTTTCTATAACAACAAGAAAATAAATAATGACAGATTTGAACAAAAACTCATAAATCACTAAGTGTTAAATACACCATCCACTTCCTATCAAAATACATTCCCACTCTCTGCTGTGGTCATTATACTACTTATCTACCCTCCAGCAGTGAACAGAATAATGTGACTAACTTTTGTCATACTTTCCTCTCCTCCTCTGAACAAAGGTGTTATGTTGGATGCAGCTGTGGAAGGGTCTGACTTAATTATAGTAATGTATCTTCTGTCAGGTTTTTCTCTTAGGTTCTGTACCTCCAATCAAAGACCAGAGCATCAGGCACCACAGAGTGCTTCCCTTTGATAGGCAGTACAATCTAACTGGCACCAAACCACAAATATACTTGTTTTCAATAAATAGTGTCATTCTAAGATTTGGTATCACCTCAGTGCTGAACTTGGGTGGCAGTTGTGTGATTAATTTTAGTGAGGTAAAATTGTGTTCAGTGTCTCACTATTGCACTGACAGAGCTTTTCATGGCAAAAAACGTTGAACCTAGTTCAGCTGCTTTTAATGTGACAGAGCTTGAAATTTTTAAATACTTCACTCTCCTGATTCTCTATCCCTGTGTGAAGAAATCAGCAGGCTTTTAAAAGGATAATTCCTAAATGCCCTCAGACTCCTAGCACCCCTTCAGCTTCTGAACTTCTAGACACTTCTGAACTTCTGGACACTTCTGCTGGCTATTGAATATGTGCGAATGCAAACACATGAAAATTCCCCAGCGTCTGGGGAGCCAAATTGGTACAGTCTGTGTTGATTTATACTCAGGTAGGAAAACTGCTTAAATGTGTTTTATGGTTCCTAGATGTCTACCATACAATTATCTGACATGAAGAAATTGATTAAATGAATGGCAATTCTGTGATTATCTCTGTGATTTATACATGAAAATGCTCTGTTATTTTAGATA
Organism: Sylvia atricapilla; assembly: GCF_009819655.1. Lineage (NCBI taxonomy): Eukaryota > Metazoa > Chordata > Aves > Passeriformes > Sylviidae > Sylvia > Sylvia atricapilla. The sequence continues at coordinate 28,763,600 of NC_089174.1, forward strand.
TCGCCTGACCAAAATTGCAGTTGACTCTGCTGCTGGGCCGTATCAGAACTACACCGTGGTTTTCTTGGGTTCAGAGAAGGGAATCATCCTGAAGTTCTTGGCACGTACAGGAAGCACTGGTTTCCTAAATGACAGCCTTTTCCTGGAGGAGATCAATGTTTACAATCCTGAAAAGTGTGTATCTGATTCTTTGTACTCATGTGTGGATGACTTTGAACTTCTGATTTCCCAGAGAATAATTTGTCCCATAGAAACAGAAGTGGTTAGAGAAGCCAAGTTTTTTGAGTAATTTTAAACTCTTTAGGGAGGGGATGTCTGCTTATCAGTCGCTACATTGCAATAAGATTTTTTTTATTCAGTATGTGTAGAAAATAGCCCATCCTATGCAGCAGCTGATGGATAATTAAAAGTGAAGTTCTGGAAAGGAAGATTAATTTTCTATAATCCTATAAAAAAACCTGTTTCCTCTCCAAATAACTCAACAAGCAGCAAGCTGCTCTCCAAGGGAAATTTTCCACATTTCAGTCTTCCTCAAATATGCCTAAGGGGGCTTTGAAGTGAGCCATAATCATGCAGAAATTTCAGCTACTTTCAGTGCTGGAGAAGAAACATTGAAATGAAGGGCCATCAGAAGCTTGTCTGGTGTGCTGTCGCTCTCCAGTTCATAACTAAGTCATGCATTTTTAATACTTGCATCTATGTCTATCAGTATTTTTAGTGGCTATTGTGTGTTCTTTTTCCTTGACTAGTTCAATTCTGCCTTTCTTATGGATTTTTGGTGGAAGTTTTTGTGATTTTTTTTTCCCAGCCTGAGGGAGAGTTAAGGTTTCCCCTGGTTTCCCAGCAGGGCCCACTTGTGACCACAACTCACTTTTATCCAAATCAGGTGCAGCTACGATGGCATGGAGGACAAGCGGATCATGGGAATGCAGCTTGACAAGCCCAGCAGTGCCCTGTACGTCGCCTTTTCCACCTGTGTCATCAAGGTTCCCCTGGGACGCTGTGAGCGTCATGGCCAATGCAAAAAGTACGTATTGTGTGGCGGCTGTCAGTGCCTGTGCAGTGGGGGAGCTGGAGCACTCATGAATGCCACCCTGTGCTCTTCTCTCCCAAGGGCCTGCATAGCATCCAGAGACCCGTACTGCGGATGGGTGAAGGAGAGTGGGCTGTGCACGCAGCTGGTCCTTGGCTCCAAGTGAGTAAGGGCTCTGGCTGGATGGGCCGTGAAGCTCTGGCAGTGGTGCCAGGCAGTCTTGGGCAAAGCTATTTGAAACATGAGGCTTTTAGAGGGGGAAAAATGTGGGAAGTGTTTGTTTCTACCTTATTTGCATTCACCTCTGAAATGTCTCACAAATTTTTTTGATGTGAACAGTCAGCTGATTGGTAACTGCTGAAAGAGGAGGAAGAAGAAAATGAAAGAGCTGTATTAACGTCTGCGTATTATTGAAAGGAGTGAATTGGATGGATATGTCTGGACCAGCTTACACTGGAGCCATCACAGCTGATTAAAGAGGCAATAGAATCCAAATTAAATTACTGAAGTAATTTGTCCACTGAAAACAAAACCAGTCCTTCTAATTTACTGTGCATTACTAAGAGGAATAACAGAGCAGAGTAAGGGCTTAAAACAGATTTAGAGAAGTGCTGGATCTCCCCTTGCTTAACAGTAGAATTTAATTATTTTATGATAATGAAAGTCTGTGAAGGTTACAGGGAGCAAACCCGCTTCAGACCTCGCATTTCTTGGCCGCTTTCTGAAACACCACATGACTGCCCACTCTGAGCTATACAGCTGTACTCCCTCATGGAAGTAGTGGAAGTGTAGCACAGACATCACAGAGCCTTGACAGCCCTACATTTGATGCCACTTAACCCTGCTTCTCTACAGGTCCTCGGTATATAATGGACAAGTTACAATTCCTATGTTTCTGTCTTGTTCTTAATTTTCTGATTTTCCCCATCTGCTGGGGATGCTGTTGCTGTGTCTGTATTCACTTGACTACAAAAGTGTGAGCTGGTTTTATTTGACATTTGGTAGGATAATGTTAAAATTCACCTGCGTCCATATCGGGTTTTTCATCACTCCAAAAGTGCTTGAGACTTCTTCAACTTCCATGGCAAGTTGTAGGGCACTTCTGTACCTCACTTTTTGAAGTAGCTCCCACTTTCATCAATAGATCCATCAAGAGAGAGGCTATGCAGCTTGCAGTGATGAAGTCCAAAAGTGAGCAAGGCAGCTCATGTTCTAACCAGTACTTAGGAAGGGGGTCCAAATCAGCTGTGAAGATACCAGGTGAATTTCTAAGCTAACCAACAGGAGGCAGACATTTTAGGCACCCTCCTGGAATAGGTGACAGTGGAGCAGGTGTTTTAAGAACAGAGTTAGAATGAGTTGTCAGCAAGGGTAATTATGCCTCAAGGGCAGGATCCTAATATAGACAAGGGCTTGAGGCATAATCTTCTTGTATTTGGAAGTTTTCCAAGGTTCTTGTCATTCACCTTTGACCATACAGGTAATTGGAAGAACACGTTCAATAGCTATCCAAAATCACAGAGAGAGGCTGGGAGCATAAGCTGAGCACATCAGCTAGAAAAGCATGTGAGTGCTTGTCAGTAGAGCCCTCTGAGTTAAAGGGAATACCTTTCTGTGGGATGGACCTTTTGTGGGATGAACCTTATGCCTTGCAGCCTCATCAGGTGCTGTACCTGAGTGATTGCTGAAAAGCAGGTTTCTTCCTCAAGCACAGTACCTGTCCAATGTGTTGGCTTCCTTCTCACACCAAAGTGCCAGTGCACTCAATCTATTCTGTGCACAGGTTAATGCAGGGTTACAGTTGATTATATGATCAAATGTTATATAATAACATCATATATTTAACAGTTTAAAAAATGCAGGTATTTTCTTCCCTTGGTAACGAGGCATGTAGTGGATTTTTAAAAGTAATAATACAAAGACAAAGCATCTTTAGAAGTCAAGAAATCTTAAGCAACAATGAATAGCTCCAATGTGTATGTTGTTGGTTTTCAGCCTTTTTGTGGAATTTCCAAAGAAATAGCCAGTTTCACAGCAGGATTTTATTTCAGTTGAGCATGTGATAATTTCTTTCTGGTTATGCCTATGACTGCTGTTATTCATACTGTTTTGTTTCTTTCTATTATTTAGACTGGCATTTGAGCAGGACATAGAACGTGGCAATACAGATGGCCTGGGTGACTGCCAAAGTAAGCAAAACTTTTACCTCTGTTTACCATGTGTCACAGTATCCTTCTGAATGCCTCAAATCACCATTACCTGTCAGGCATTCTTTTGTAGAAACAAAAGCCACAATAGGGGCAGCATTGTAGCTAATAATGCAGGTTCAAAAGAAGAACTGTTGTTTAAATGTGTTGGAGGAAAATAGCCCAGTTTATGTGATTTATATGAATCCTGGACTTCAGAGTGGTTGCATAATGAGAAAAGCTCAGCTATAGAGGATATTGATTACAGCAATGCCATAATGAAATGGGGTCATTGTCTTTATTAGCCCTGGTGGCTTGGTTGTTTGTGTAAATGTACAGAAGTGGCTTGGTTTCTTGGTGTAGTCTGTGACTTGGACTACATTCCCATGCAGCATAGTGACACAGTGAAATATGTCTTCAGTTTTGGATCTGGATCAAGAAATGACAACTGCTTAGTTTGTGAATCTTAGGGAATTTTACTTGCAGTCTGGAGAACTTCACTGTATTAAGGGTCAGGTACTATTGGCACTGCCTAAGAGATTTTAATGGTAAACCTTAATTACTGACAACATTAGCTGGAAACTTAAACAGAGTCTTTAAACATTTACAGTTTTGTACTGAAATGCTTATAAGTGCATAGCTTGCACTTACATGCTGATTTCTGAGTCTTCAGGAATACCAACATCTGTGTTCAGGACAGCTCTTGTTCCAAATGTTCTCACTAAGGTTGGTTTGATTCTGAGCTTCAAATATTATTTAAAAACCTTGTGAAATCAAGATTCATGTTCTTTTCAGTGTAATTCGCACTGATGCAATAAAACTGAAGAAGCTGAGGAATCAATGTACAGTTGAGTACAGAGAAAGTTATTACTTCTGCAATATGGAGAAAAATAACAGAGGGCTAGACTGTGCCATGGGACACAGTGCTGGCCAACTGCTCTGGAGAAAGTCAGAGCCTTCTCATGCCTTGTACATCCGTATTCAAGAGCCATTAATTACTCTGATCATTGTGCTTGAAGGAGTACAAGGATTTCTGTCCTGAGATAAGGTAGTATAGACTGTTGCAAAGGTTTTTGAAGGAGATGTACACATAGGCCTCCCCTCTGTTCCCCTGTAAAATGGGTTAGCACTGAAATCAGGCCAGTTCACAGCTGGTGTATCTTTGCCCTTTTCAGCCAGTTCTGCTCTCCTTGGGCAAATGTGTTATGCAGGAGTGGGCTGTACCTGATATCAGTTATATGTAAAAGGGGGGCAGGAAATTACTCAGGAACAGCACACTGTGCTCATGGAGAGAGATCTACAAATCCCATACCCTGCTTAAATCCCTCTTTAGCCTTGAATAATGGATTGAACCTTGACACTGCACAGAGGTATATTTTATTTCCTGCTAACACAGCTGATTTTACTACTTCATGTGATCTTGAGTCACCTGAGTTTTGTCCTCATTAACTCACATTGCTGGCTCCATCCCCTGCAATGCCTTGCCTTAGACTAGGATTTGCAAAGAAACTAGGGAGGATATTGGCCCTCCAGCTTTGGTACCTTGTGTGCAGAGAGGGTGATGAGTGCTTTCAAACACAGACATTGTTTTGGGGTTTGTCCAAATATTAGTTTTGCCTGGGTCCTTACTGTGCAAATCACATGCTTACAAATATCAGCTGAAACATTAGCAGTTATTAGCAGCAAACTACTTAAAAGAAAAACAAGATAGAAATAATAATTTTTTCCCCTGTTATTTGTCTTTCAGATTCCTTCGTAGCCCTGAATGGTAAGGAAGTTCTTAGTTTCAATATTTACTGACATCAAATCTATTTTGGAGGAATCGCTTTTTACTAAGCTTTTTAATATTTTCATACTTCTGTTATATTTAATGTTTTTTCCCAATTTATTTTGTTCATAGACATTTCAACTGCTTCACCTGATCATGAAATGTCTTACTACACAGTGTATGGTCAGTTTATGAGTGTTTTTTTTAATTCTCCCCAAATCTTTGTGTTAGCTAGTAGCTCCTGTACTCAAATAGTTGTTACCCTATTTTACCTGTTTTGTCTTGGTTTTGAGGGCCCGATTCACTAATCACAACTAGGATTAAGTCACACCTCTTGATTTTCAATCCCTCTTTTCTTGTCTTCTCTCAAAAGTGTCTACATTGAAATAAAGTCAGATATGGCCTGTTTTAATGACATGTCAGCAGACATGATTAAGAGCACGCTTCATCTGAACACTCAAAGAAATACTTGGGTACAGCAATGCATCTTATCTGTTCACCAGGACAAACAAGGACAAGCTCACAACCCACTTATGAGCTGTCAAGACTGGTGCCATTACTGCTACAGCAACCATTCAGAGATACTTTAGGGAAAGCAGAACTACCCCTGGGTTGCAGAAAGATCTCTCATAAGGAAAATTAGCCTTTTACCCATGTGGTTTGAGACTGGATTATGCCTCAATTCCTAAAGGTTCTTGTCACTTCTAGGGTGAGCCATTTATGATGTCCATTCAAATTTACATAGCTAATTAAATGACCTGAATGAAGAGGATAATTTCTGCAAGCCTAGAGTAGCAGGTTCCCCTGAGGCAGATGTTAATCTGTCCTCATAGTGCTTTCTTCCACTTTGTTCTGCATATTTGGAAGTTGATTATGCTGGTTCTTGAAGTGAAGAGTGTCTTCATGAGGAGTCACTGCAGAATAAATAATCACCTTAAATTCAAGCCCAGATATATATTGCAATAGCTTTTCTTATAGACATCCTGAACAAAGACAAGTACTCATAATCTAAGAAGATGCATGTTATTGCTGCCAGTGAAGTCAATGGCAAAATTCCATGTGGGGTGTGAGCTTCCTTATGAAGTTGCTTTCAGGCTGTACAAGACTAGCAATTCATTAAGGCTAGATCAAATTCTCTGTACATTTGGCTGAACACAGCAAGAGGTAGGTTAATGTGAAACTGTGATGAACTTTTAACTGATCCTTTCATCTCGTGCCTGCAGACTATGTACCAGTGACAGGCCAGTACAGCAGAATATAAATAACTGGAGGCACAGTAATGCTGCTCAACATTTATAAAAATAAAATCAAATTCCCCCTACTGTTTATTACTAGGAAATGAAAAATGTGCAGGTGAAACTTATTTGAAAGTATGGTAATGAAAACATGTGAAGGGAATGTACAAAATTGAAGGCAAGTTGAGACTTTCTAACACATGGAAGACTCACTGTTTCATCTGCATATAGAGTTTATACTTTCTTTCAATTATACTTCCAATTGTGAAATTGCTGTATTTCTAATGCAAAGAGCAATAATTCAAGAAGCGTAATAATAAAATCCGTATTGCTGAATGTAAAGATAAAGTGAGTTGCTTTGGGCATAGTTCTGATATGCCAGAAATGTTCTAGATTTCTTGCTTTGAAGTTAATTCCATAGTCTGCAAAGTTCTAGCTGTGGAACTGTGGTTCTAGATCCTGCCAGCTAGAATATCAGTAGGTACTTTAGTAAAAAATTATATTTTAGTCTGACCAAGAAAGCAGAATAGTGTTTTAAGTGAACAGCAGAATGAAAAAAAGCTGAAGTCCAGGAGAGTACAGTTAACAGAGTACATTTTACTGTCCAGGTGTGTAAAGCCCAAAAACAGACTCCATAAATGACCTCAGCTTTTAAAGTAGGACTTTACAGGCAGGTGCAACAGAGAAAGGCTGACCCAGCATTAACATGGGTTCCTGTTTATGTCCTGTCTTTTACAGCTTATTTCGTTTACCCCTCTTGGGTATATCCTGATAACATGTTCTCTATACAAGTCATCTCCTCTTTTTATTGGTTTAGTTAAAATATCTATTTTGATATTTTTGGAGTTGGGCTTTTTTTTCCCCTACCACTAGTCAACTCTATTGATCTTCTACTCAGGGGTGCAGAAATTTTAGGGTGAGGTGGTAAACCAGTCTCGGTAAACATGGTCATGTTTGCCAGCTGTACTGACTGATCTGAGTAATTTTGTATCTTGAAAAAAAAAATTATGAATTATCTATTTTGATGTTACTGAGTGCAGTTTAATGCAAAGGTAAATGGTATGTTGTAATAGATTAAGGCTCAGAACACTGGTAGCAGAATATAAGCCAGGTGAATGCTTAGTGGGTTAAATATACCTAAAGTCATCTGAATCTCCAAAAAAAGTCATAAGGCCTGATTGTCTTCATTTATATATTCCACTATAAAGCATCCTCCTTCAACAGCCTTACTGCTAGTCTGTACCAGTGTGAATGAAAGGAGAACCAAGCCCTTAATCTTTGTATTCTCAGCACCAACCTCCTCCTGAGTTTGGCACATGGACTCTCTTCCTAAGGCAGTCTCACGTGATCAGTTGCAAACAAGTAAAGTGCAGAGTCCAAGGAGGTGACTCAAGTGACACCCAAGGAGAGGATAGCAGACTGAAGGTCTGGATGTAGAAAGTCAGTGAGAAATTATGCAGGAGCCACATATTTAAACAAGGAGATTAAGCTAAATCACTCTGCAAAAGGTCTAGGCAGCTTCAATTACCTTTGGAAACATCAACTCTTAGTGAATTGGGCCCTTATATTACCCCCTAGCCGTAGGCCTTTCTCCTTCTATAGTATTGATTTAACTTTCCCTCTAATTGTCGAATTAGGTTGCTATAGCTGTTAATAGGATAGTGTGCAGATATCTTAACCTCTGAGATTCTAATGGCTTGTGCATATTAGACCAACTATCAAGTACTGATCGTATTGAATCTCTGTCTTTGTTTTAAACCTGAAAAAAAAACCTCTTTACAAGTGCACTTCGGAGCAAGCTATAGTTACAGAAGTGCAGCCTTTTTGAATCATTATCTGTGCTCGTAGGCACTAAGTGCTTTTACTCTGCCTCTGTTACTTGATTACAGCACTCCAAAAGTTTTTGAAAATAATGGAAGCATCTAAACCAGATTTTTTAAAAATGTGTCTATTTGATTTTTACATGTTTTCTTTAAACAAAGATATTTGAAAAACAGTATGTGTACAGTTATTGGGATACTTTTTTTTAAAACAAAGGCAGAATTGGTTTTTCAGTTGTTTTTGTATTAACCATTATTAACCCAGAGGTACTGGCAACATCTCAGATGTGATAAAGCCTTGTTAAATTTCAACAAAGCTTATTTGCAAGTCAGAGTGGTAAAAAATGGTATAATGGGAAAAAAGGCCCACTACATGTTGCAAACTATTAAGTGCATTGTAAAGGCTTGATAATGGCTTTGTGTGAGAGGGCCAGGACTGGGTTGCCTGCCACTTCAGTCTTTTCTTTGTTTATGAGAGAAACTTAAGTAGCTCATACATTTGTGGTGCCCCTCTACTCAGAGGTGAAATTCACCCAATGGGACTGTCTGTTCAAGCACTTACAGGACACTGTGATACTGCCTACAGGAGCAGTATCACCACCTGGTAGTGTTTGCAAAATACAGCTCTGACACAACTGGGACAGGCTATTAAGGTTTAATCTGCTCCTGCCCTGCTTCCTCAAAATCAAACAGAGGAAAGTTTGTCTTGATTAGCAGTGTAAGCTTGCTTTTCACTATGTATGAAACTAATGCCTTAGTAACAGAGACAATATACTGATTCCTTGCATTTGTGCAGAACTCCTCTCTACTTAGTGACCACCTGGTACACATTAGTATCTTCACAAAGCCTTAGCTTTCCATTACCAGGAAGTTCTCTGTGTATTGGCAATATGTGGCTCAAGAATTTTTTTTCCCCCAGAAAATGTGTCCCTTAGGCATATATTTCCTCTAGATTTCTGTATTATAAAATGTTTTCCTTTAACCATACTTATAGCTTTTCCTTAGAATTCCTCCTTTAAGCACACTTAAAAGTGCAAGTGTCTGGAAAGAGATATAGGCATATAAATACATATCAAACACAAGCATAAAATATGATTGCTACTTGGCAAGATTTTCTTATATTTTACCTCCCTATCAAACAATGAGTAATTGCTTTCTTATGTTGAGTGCAGCATTATGTGTCAGCTGATCAAATACTGTGCACATAATTGTTGTTGCTGAATGGGATATAAACTTGAAGACTGGACCCCATGAATGCTTGCACTATGGTTTAATCCTTAGGGAAAAGAAAACATGAAAATTCCATTATTTCCATTTTCTAGCCTCTTCTTTGCACTATTATTCATCTTGTTCCTTGGAGATGAGCACAGGAGTTGACAAGCATAAAATAGTGTTGGAGCAAATGCTTTCAGGATCCAGCATATTCTTGCTCCAAGAGGGTGTGTGTTTTCAGTGGCTGGACCTCTACCTGTCCCTTTGGACACAATGGCTGCTGTGGAGCAGGCACATTGGAGTTCAAATGGAATCCTCTATCTGTGTATTACCAACACTCCCAGCCATGTTGGGGCTTATGGAAACCTTTTAAAAGAGGATAACATTTGGCTTCTCTTTTCTATTTGGGCGACATTCAAAACTCTGTCTTAACAAAATACATGTTTAATTTGCTGTTTTAAAAAAGATGGCTGGGAGAAAACACACTTTCCACCATGAGAGGGTAAAAAACAATCCAACTGCTTTTGTTAGTATAAAACCTCCAGACTGACATCCAGAGCTAAATTGTGTTAACAATTACCTGTAGCTGAAGCTTGGCTTCATGGTGATAACATTGTAAATTTAACCAATTTTCCCTTCTAAGTATACAAGTTAAAGGACTTTTTTGTGGTCACATCCTATGCAAAACACAGTCCAAAGTGCTCCCTTATATAATTCAATTCAGTAAATTAAAAAGGCTCCTCAAAAACTTACAGGGGAGCACAGACTTATTTTTACTGTGAAGTCATTAATATTCATATTAATATTAATATTCAACAGGACTTCCTTAAATCATAACAGCATCTTAATAGAAGTTACAGCATTTTGCTAACTTCATCAGTGGTTCAACACCATGAAATTGGTAAAAGCATGAATGAAAATATGAAAGCATAAAATGAAGCATGTGGGTGCATATAAAAGCTTGGGGACACTGGTGGCCAACACTTAGATTTTTGATTGTTGGAGTAGAATTGAGAATCTCGGTTCATCATGTCTGTCTAGACTTCTAGGGAGAGCTGGGTCTGTAGGGCTTTAGGAGCCATTTAAAATAGCTTTTTTGAGATGCAGCTTTCAGAAGCTTTATGCTTACCCAGGAACTGTTTTAAACAAACTACAGAAGCATAGGCTCTACCTGCCCAGCTCTGTGCCTTCTCTGTGAGGCTCCAATTTCAGCTCCATGTGTTGATCTGTCTCTGCCCCAGTGAGACTCAAATTATTTTTCTGAGCAGTGTAGCAGGATCAAGAAAAGGACATGGGAGAGGGTCCCTATTAGGGCAGCCTGCAGCCTGGTGGTTGAACTCCTCTCCAAGTGAGATTCATCTAAAGAAGGAAAATTAATTTGCCAGGCTGTTCTAAAGGGGACAGGAGAAAAGAGGGCTATTGTTCGTCTGTCTAGCATTATCTGATGAAAAATGTTATATTCCATTCTGTCTGTGAATAATCGAATTCTGTTAGTTTGTGTTTGAACATGTGTCAAAAATCCTTTTTGTAATGGGCTCTTTATGAAGAATAGGTAAGGGGATATAGTTAATCCACATCAAACTAAGGAGGCCCAGAACTCCTTGAGTCCTGATGAAAATAACTTACTTTTCACATGTGCCAAAAGGCAACTTTCAGAATGGTTTTGAGGTTAAAATGTTGTGGTGTGGATGGCAGTTGTTGCCCCCTCCCCAAAGCAGCTGAGCGTCTGGGAAGTCCATTTCCAGACTGGAAGCTGTCTTTCAGAGACAGTAGTCTCCAAGCATCCCAAGCATTTTAGATGCTGATGTACTTTCCAGATCCAGCTGCAAAGAGTGTATGAGTGTACAAGCATGCCACTGTCCCATCCAAACCACCTTCCAAATTGTGCTGTATTTCCAGTGGAGCAAGTTCTGTGAATGTGCTCTTTGTTGCGGTGTATAAGATATGCGAAAAGTAGATCAGTCTTGTTTGGGGCAACAGTAACAATGTCTGGAGCATTTGTAATAGAAAAAAGGCATGTGAGACCTCAGTGTCAGCTGCTGCTGGGGTCACAGGTTCTTGGGCAGATCTATGCGGTGAGGCAGTGTCTGCACTGTCACTCTGAGCAGAAATGGTGTTCAGTCTTGTGCTTATTTCCGAGCCATTTTGGACCATCAGCTCAGACAGGACCAATAGAGATGGTGCAAGCCTGTGCAAGTGGCTGGCCGAGGACATTTCCCATCTGGAGACGAATGCTGCAGTGTGAGCACACTGGTATTAGGCAGTCCTTCATCCCTCTGGGGGCATGAGGTAGAGTGCCTCATGATGTCACCATTTTGTAGTTCTTCTGGCATTTGCATTCAGCTTCAGCCATTTTGGATATTGTTCTGTTTTAAATTGATTTTTTATTTGCTTTGTGGCTGAACCAGTATCAGACAGCATGGGCTGACACTTCAGGTTCAGTCAGGCATGTGTCGTGAACCCAGTCAAAGGATGCTTGACTCAGATGCAGTGTGCTTACCCTCTTTCGTATGCATTTAACTCTGTTGAGAAGCACAGAACTGTCAGCTCAGTGGCAGCACCTTTCAGCAACCTGATCTGGAAGGTTCTAATCACCTCTTCCTTTGGAGTCATGTTTTGAAGGACTTTTAAAACACTGCTCAGCCTAAGACATTCACCCGTCACGGAAGCAAAGCAGTGCGTACATCCCTGAGCATGGGGAAGTGGCATGGTAAGCTACTAATGAGACTTGTCTTCCCTACCTGTATTTATAATGTGAACAGGACACTCCAGTTCCCTAGTCCCAAGCACCACCACTTCTGACTCTCGCGCTCGACAGGGTTATGATGCTAGGGGACGCATGCTGAATTGGAAGGATCCGCTTGGTTCATCTGAAAATACAGATCCATATGTGGCAGTTTCATCCCATAATCATCAAGACAAGAAGGGTAAGGCCTTGGAAATGACATCCTGTGGTGAGGAGGGAGGGGGAGGAGGACTAAAGTGTAACTGCTTCCAGCTGGCTCAGAGTAACATGTAATGAAACTCCTGTGCTATAATGAAAAGCTTATCCTAAAGTCTGAAACTAAATAGCCGGTCTTAGACTCAGTCCTAGATAATTCACTGCCTGAGGAAACCACACAAAACAAACAGAAGTGTATGCCTTTATAGAGTTTTGTGCATGTGTACGGGAAGGAGGGAAATGGGTGATTTAACTTTCTTTAAATTCGATCTGCCCTGTTCTCTGACAAAGCAAGATCCATTGCTTCCTATCGTTCTTAAGGATGCATTTTTATATTGCCTTTCTCTGAATTCCCAAGGCAGCACAACAGTTCTCAGCAAATTTCACATTTCCATCCCTCAACCACCATAGAATTATAGAATCATGAAGTGCTTTGATTTGGAAGAAACCTTAAAAAATCATCTTGTTCCAACCTCCCCTGCCATGACCAGGAATACTTTTCATTTGACCATGTTGTTCCAAGCCCCATTCAACCTGGCCTTGAACAGTTTCAGGAATTGACCATCAACAACTTCTCTGGGCAACCTTGTTGCACTGCTTCACTACCCACCCTCAGAGAAAAGAAGCTCTTCCTCATATCTAATTTAAACCTTCCACCTTTCAGTTTGAAGCCGTTTGCCTTGTCTTGTCGCTACATGCGCTTGTAAAACGTCCCTGTCCAGCTCTTATATATCCCCCTCTAGGTACTGGAGGTCTGCTATAACATCTTCCCAGAACCTTCTCTGCCTCATCCCAAACAACCCTAGCTCTATCAGCCGGTCTTCATAAGAGCAGTTTTCTAGCCCTCTGATCATCCTTGTGACCCTGTCTTTACTGTGCTGGGGACACCAGAGCTGGGCACAGCACTCCAGGTGCGGTCTCACATGAGCAGAGCAGAGGGACAGAATCCTCTTCCTCACCCTGCTGGCCACGCTGCTTTGGATGCAGCCCAGTATACTTTCGGCTTTCTGGGCTGTGAGTTGTCCTGACTCAGGTACTTTGCACTTGGCCTTGTTAAACTTCCAGGTTCACATGGGCCTACTTCTCAATCTTGTCCAAGTCCCTTTGGATGACATCCTGTCCTTCACATGCATCAGTCACACCACACAGCTTGATGTCATCTGCAAACTTGCTGAAGGCTCACTTAATGCCACTACGTCATTGATGAAGACATTGGTCCCAAAATTAACCCCTGAAGGACACCCATTGTCACTGATCTCCATTCAGACCTCAAGCCATTGAGCACTGTCCTCTGAATAAGGCTGTCCAGTGAATTCCTTATCCATTAAATTGTCCACCCATCAAGTCCATCTCTCTCCAACTAGAGAGAGAGATGTTGTGGGAGACCATGTCAAAGGCCTTACAAAAGTCCAGGTAAATTACTTATGTAGCTCTTTCCTTGTCCATTGATAGAGTCTCTCCATCAGGTTGGTCAGGCAGCACTTTCCTTTGCTGTAGCCATGGTGGCTATCTCAAACACCTCCCTGTGCCTAAGTAGAGCTTCTAGGAAGATCTGCTTCATGATCTGCCTAGGCAGAGATAATGGGACTGACAAGTTGATAGTTCCCAGGGTCCTTCTTTCTACTCTTTTTAAAGATAGGTACAATATTTCCATTTTTCCAGTTACCTGACCTACACTTTTAAAAAATCATGGACAGTGGCTTGGTAATTAAATCAGCTAATTCCTGGGACTCTGGCATACATCTCATAACATTCCATAGACTAAGGTATGTTTAGGTTCTTCAAGTGATCCTAAACTTGATTTTGTCTTACAGTGGGAGGGACTTTGCTCCCCCAGGCCTGTCTTGTGGACCAAACATTAGAGATGTGTGGGAAGAGAGGTTGCAAGAGAAGACTGAGGCAAGATTGTTGTTGTGTGCCTTGGCCTTCTCCTCATGCCAGACTTACTTACCAGATGAAGCACACCTTCAACCTTCTTTTTCCTGCTTACATACCTGTAGAAGTCCTTCATGTTGTTCTTGGCATCCCTTGCCTAGTTCAGCTCCAACACACCTTGACCTTCCTAATCCAATCCGTACACAACCAGACTGTGTTCCTATACTCTTTCCATGGTACTTGTCCCTTCTTCCACCACCTGGGCATTTCATTTTTGCCCTTTAGTTTAGCTACCAAGTTCCAATACAGCTATCAGGTCTCTTGTCTTTCTTGTCCAATTTCTTTCACCTGGGTTTTGCTAACTTTTCCCTCTTAGGAGATATGCTTAAAGATCTGCCGGCTCTGCTCTGCTCCCTTGTCCTTGAGGGCAGTTTCCCAGGGGGTCCTACTGACTTCCTTGAAGAGCTGAAAATTTGCTCTTCTAAAATGCAGGGTCCTGGCTTTGCTCTTTGATTGTGGACTCCACCAGTTCATGATCACTGCAGCCCTGGCTGCTACCACTCATGACACCACCATCTGCTTGAGCTGGTGACCATCAGGTCCAGTATCCCAATACAAATAAGGAAAGCCTGTTCAAGTTTAACCATTGAAGTTAAACTGGGATTAGTCCTAGTCACTGGGTCTCAGTCCCACTTGTCTTCAGTGAGACCTGAGCAGAAAATACTTTTTAGAGTGTTGTCATTAATGTACATTAAATGATGCATAAATGACTGCTCATGGAGAGGTTCCATGTCTTGTTTTTCACACACCAAAAGGTTGGGATATATGTGTCATTTCACAGTGCTCAAGCAGTGAAATGTATTCAGGGTCTAATACAAATCCTGTCCTTTGGCCTTCACTCCCCCTTTGCCATATATATAGAGAATTAGGCAGAGAATGGCCAAAATTTGCTGCTTGAACATAGAGAAGAACCTTTTCTCTTATGTAGAAATGGTGGTGCCCCTCATTGCATCTTGACCTTCGTCATTTTTTCAGCTCCTTTCAATCTATATCACAGATACTTTAAAATGGCTCCTTTTAAACAGGGGAGTTAGGTTCAAATATCTCCACTGCCTAGAGTGATCTGAATCCTTGTTATTCTTCTCCAGGGTGTTTTTAGATCTCTTCTTTCAATCTCTGTTCTGTTGAAGATGTTTTTCTCTGTGTGGACTAATTAAGTACTTAGTGTGTCAGAAGGAAGATGAGTATGAGCAAAACTCACTTGCTGAGTGGTTAGGGCACTCACCAGGGGCAAGAACATATGAGTTCTGTTCTTTCTGCTATGAATACTTGATATAAAACACTTAAAATATTAATTGAAATGTGGATTCCAGTCTCTATTGTTCATGCATTTTATATGAAAAACTCATTAGACAAAAGCATCAGCTGTTCCTAGAGAAGCTACTGGCATGCCAGACTTGATGCATTGCATTGTTTGCCAAAACTAGTAGGTTACTAGTTTCCCCTATTCTTTCCCCTTCATGTGACCCACTGAATCTTGATTTCTCTGCATTAGTTGTGGAGGCTTTCAGCAGGGAGTGATGAGCACATCACAGAACAGTCTTCAGCAGAGCAACATGAACAGCTGCTGGTGGTCTGGACCCAGACTGTGACCTCAGTTCCTGTTATTCATAACAGCCCCAGACACATGATGCCTCCCATAGTCCAGAGATATCCAGGGTTTCTCACTGAACTCCCCAGGACTGACCTCAAAGAGCCTTAACAGTCCCTTACCATAAAGGCAATAGGCATCACCTGGCTGGCCCTGCAGACACAAAGCCTGAAGCACTTTTCCAGTTGAGGATGTCAGTCAAATTAGGCAGGAGATACAGTAAAATTCCTTGAGATATCATGGAAAATATTAATCTAGTAGCCTTGGTTTTTAGGCTTGTTGGCAGGAAACTGAATATGAAGATTTAAATTCCCACAGGCAGAAGGTGTAAACTTGTCCCCCACCTCCCAGCTAATTAGCTCCTCCTACAGAAAAAGGAAAAAACTATCCCTCTTCAAACAATTTATTTGTAGAGCTTAATCCTGTAGATATTCTGGGAAAAAAACCTGCAAAATCTAAACCAAAAAAGTTGATTTCTAGAACCTAATAAATCTTACATGTGTGTTAAGCACAGAACCTCTTCGCACTGTGCAGACCCGGGGGCTGCTGAGCCTTAGCAGACGAAGAATTTCAGGTGGCTGCAATACTCAAAACCATAATTTCAGGTGCAAGAGAGTGACCATACTGAAGATGAAACCTCACACTCCCAATTCCAGTTTAAGCTCAGTTTGAGATATCATGTTCATTTTTTAATTCCTCATCCCTTGCTCTTCAATTGTAGAAAGGCAATTGAGCAAAAGGGTATTACTTACATAGCAGAGGAAGGGCAGGTAGACTGGCATGCCTTCCTTAAGATGGCATGTGATTTACCTAGCACTCCTTTTTCCTCTCAGCAATGTCAATGATAATGCTGACAGCCCAAAAATGAGGCTCTTTTCTTTCTTTGTCCAACCTGTTGGTAACACTTGTTATACAAAATACTTCAGGCAAGAGGACATTTCTTAGAAAATCCAGTGCTCCGACTTCCGAAAATAAGTGGTATCTTTCTCTTGTCCACCAAGGAAGGAAGGAAGAAGGGAATCCTTGAACACAACTCGTCTGCTGCTTCCAGGCAAGGGAGTGGTGTCAGAAACCACCAAGAGTGGAAGATCTGTCCCTTTATGTACCCAGAGGAATGCAGAGATGTGCATGCATTCTAATAGCACTGTTTATTATGTGTGGGTCCCCACTTCACAAATCTTCTGAAAAGCAATGCCTAATAAATGGAAAACTATCTCTTAAAAGCATTTTGTATGCCACTAGCAGCTTTCAGAAGAGCATGCAGTGAAAATATTAATAAATGTATAGCTGTTAGATTCTAATCATTTTCGCTTCAATTCACTACTGATGAAGTGGCTTATATTCAATACTTTCCTCCCCAGGGAGTGATGGCTACCAAAGAGCCTTATAAGCACTTGACAGGGTCATTTATATATAATGCATTCTTTGGTGCCTAATAATGAATATTGACAAAGCTGGAAGCAGTCTACACCCATCCAAACAATGGCGGCAGAGATGACTGCATGGTTGTTTACCATTACCATCCACTTGTGTGTTGTCACTCTTTGCCTTGCCCAGTCAGAGCCACTTGGCTCCAAAATTCTATTGAGTTGTTGTTTCAAAAGGGCAAAGGAAAGAGTTCTGACACAAAATTAAATCAAGAAATTTTACACTTACAATCCTTTTACCAAGATTTTGTTTCCACTTTTGCTGTGATTTCTTTTGCTTTCACACATTCACAAAGAAATTTTTTTTTTTTATATTTCCTCCTTATTTTGCAAGGTGCTTTGTGTTTTCCTTCATTGGTTGTGTCTATTCCTTTGAGCAGTGTTTTCTTTCTTTTTCTGTGCTCACAAATGGCTCCTTACTGACTTTACTAATTGTATAGAATCCATTTGCTGTTTTCTTTACTGAAACAGGGTTGCTTTGATGATGTCACATCCATCCATATGCTTCACTCTTAATTCAGTGCAGGCATCTTGGGGAATATCTGTGGGGGTGTGAAGACCGGGTTCTTAAAGGAGTTGACTCATGGGAATGTGACATTTGTGTGCCACAGCTTTAGTAGCTAAATATACTCTAGGACTTTGTTTCTGAGCTACATCATATTTCTTGCCAAGATGAAAATATTGTGCGTTGCTATACCATTGGCATTTTCATTTTCGCCATTAAGGAATCTGCCCTTTGTATTGCAGGGAGGGAAAAAACCCACAAAAAAACCCAAAAAACAACAACAACAAAAACCACACAAAAAAAAAAAAAGAAAGAACAGCACATGTTCTAGAGTATGTTTATGTTTTGTTTTCTTTCTTGCTGTGTTTTTAGTGTTAATTTAATTGTGTGTTTCTCACCTTTGTTGAAACAATTTCCGTAACCTTGCTACCTAACCTTCCCCCCTGCTGCCATTGTACTTGGTGTTCCTCCCTCCACAACAGGAGTCATGCAGCTCCTCCTGTGGAGCACTCCAAGGCTTTACCCTCCACATCCCAGTAGTACCGTTGTGCTGCGCCCCTCTGTAGTCATCCTACTAACGAAGGGGGGAGTAGAGATGTACAGCTCCTTGACAGGCCTCCATGAAGAAAGCAAAGTGATTTTCTTCAAGCATAGCTGGACCTGTCCCTCACTACCCTGCTGCCCTTCTCTGCTGCCTCCTGTCCTTCCTGCCTCCATTCAGAAATGCCTCATGCTCTTCTAGTACTGAGTTTGTTAGTCCAAATGTAGCCAATAGCTCAGTTTTCTCACTCATCTCCTAATTGCCTGAAATCTGTGACTTTTAATCCCTGTTTTGATAAATTGGTTGAAAATCCAGGTTATTATTTTGTGGTTTTGCTACAGCTTCTTCTTCACAGCATTTGGGTGGAAGTGGCTGAGCTGGGCAGTGAACAGCAAAAGTGTAGTGGTTAGCAGTCTTTAATGTTTGTATTCCTACTTGGCTCAGCAATCCTTAGATGAAGATTGTGAGGTGGTATCTCCTTTCCTTAGCAAGCCTTTTGTTGATACCCATGTAACAAAGGTAAAAAGCTGATTAGCAGTGGGATATGATGAACGCAGTTTACAGAGTTAAGAGTTGCTGGTTTATTTGGATATCAAGAGTGCTCCTTTAGAGACAGTATCTGGTAGTACCTATTATTTTATGGATTATAAAGTCCATATGATTATTATTATTATTATTATTAGCAGCTGCAGCTCCTCCCCTGGTATGTCATTAGCAATAGTCAACTCCTCTGTTTGGAGAGAGCTGTGCGCTTGTGGAGCCCAAGAGCTGTTCCTTTCAAAGCCTACCTCCAGAAGATATTTCATATTATACACAAGTGGCAGTGTTACTAAATTTTACTGTGATTATCACTACCTGAACCATTTGCCAAGTACTGACAATGCTTATCTCCAGAGAGTTTGCAAATGTTCAGGCAGATTCTGCTGCAGTGAGACAAAATTATAAGAAACTTCAGGTACAGTTGTGATAAAGATGTAAAATGTAAGTAAAGATATAAAAGATGTGAATGTAAAGTGCTGATATAACAAGATACTTTATAGTATGAGTGGGAAAAAAAGATCTGTGGCAAAACAAAACTTCAGACTTTATTTTTTTGGTGTGAATTAAACAATTAATATTCATCACAGGAGAGCTGAGTTTTGCAACAAGAAGTACATTTTGCAGAGTATGTTTTTACACAAAAAATTTCTATATGCTAATATGTACAAGGATTTAAAAGATTCAAAGCAGTTTCTGTATCAGAGAAAATAGGACTGTTATGTTGTTGACATTATGTAATACATCAGATGAGGAACTGAGGAATTAAAGTGGCACAAAAATTGAAAAAAATTAGGTTTTGAGTCAGTGTTTGCAGGTCTGAGTGGAAGGGCTTGGACTCTCAATGTGTCAAGGTGAAGCAAATATTCAGTATTTCATCAGTATCATCATTCTGACACTGTCAGAAAGAACTGATTGATCTTAAAATAAGTGTAAGGCTAGTGGGAGGAGTTGCACCATAGGTAGTTCTGCCTGGATGGGATTGGGAACAGAGTATTCACCCAAAGCATGTGCATCTGGGGGGAAACCATCCAAACACAGCTATTCTTTCCCCTATCTTAAACCATTGTATGCACAAACATAAAACAATTACAAGCACTTTGCAGATCACAGAGTTTGAAGTGCTGAGGAAACAATGAAGATTGAATCAGACCAGAACCTTCCTTTACTGTACTTCTAAGTTTTCTGCCCAGAGTTTAGTAAAAGAATGCAGTGACAAAGGGAGTAGAGAATTTGCTCTGATTCTATCTATGATTCTGTAGCATGTGGCTGAGATTTGGGGTAAGAGGTGTGGTTACTCAAAGCTGTAGTGGTTCACAAAGTTATTTTATCTAGACAAGACAACACATGGTTTAGTCCATTTAAACTGGTATAGAGCCACATCTAGATTAAAATATACTGACTTTTCTCATTAGGATGAAAACAGAGGTTGGTTGGATGAGTCTGTGCTAAACAAAGTATAGATTTTTTTCTGATATGTTCTTAAGTAAATTAGCATCAGCTTATTGTAAACATCCGTGTTTCCAGAGGGAGGCCTTATTTATATACCAATTGCTTGGGTGAAGTTGAGTATACATAAATATATATTTGCCTAAAATACCTCTAATGAGTAACTTGACCAGGAACTGGATGTCTCATAAGCTACTGCCAGCATACCTACTGTGGAACACTGTTTCAGCACTGTATCTGATAAACACCTGAAAGCCACTGTTAGCATTTGAATGCGACCAAATTTCCCAGTATAGTTTTTAGTGGCCAGATACCTGAGTAAGTAGACCAGGCCTATAACTCACAAACATGCCAGAAGATTGATGATCTCACCACACTGGAATCATTGGTATCCTGTGATATGCACCAGGAAGGCTGTGCAGTCAGGATTAAGGGAATACACCAGACTTGTCCAGTGAAATGACACTGATCCTTCTACTCTTCTGTCTTGCGTGTATGAACTGTCTGCTCCCACGGCTAGAGACACCTAATCATCTCAGATTACGTCCTCAAGTTCAAGCAGTGACAGTAGTAGTACAGTAGATGCTAATTAATAAAATGGAAATTGTATATAAAATTCATAAAAGAAGAATGCTGAAAGGATGTTTCTGACAGCAGACTTTCTTCAGACCTGTTTTTATAATGTTTTAGTAAGTTTTTCTGAGAACAAGAATTAAGAGACGGAGCAGAGACAAGGCATTCAGAAAAGATGTCAGGAGCTAAATCCCTGAGCAGAGCCACATCTTTAAGCCAATTTTAGTCAAACACGGGGTTATAATATAGTATGGGACAGTAATTTAGTGTGCTTTCTCTGTGACTAAGTCTGCATTTCAAACCTTGTGTAAAGAAAGCTCCAGCTCATTTAGTCACAGATTTTCTATAGTAGCCATCTGAAAGTGTAAGGAAAGGAACAGATTTAACTGCAAAAGACAGGCAAGGATGAGGAACTCAATATAATGGTGGGGTATATTCCAGCACACAACAACTGCCTGTACCACACTTAAAAAATGCCTGTACTTTAGCACTGACTCTCAGCATTTTCAGAATTCAAAACATTTCTGCATTTCACTAACAGTACAGATTTCAGATTTAACTAGGAGAACTGGAAACACTGAGTGGAAAGATTAGAACCAAGCAGTGGAAAAAAAAAATTGCAACATTGGTAACAGAAGAGGTTGTATTGATGTACAATCTCTGGATATGAAAACAGAGCTTCTCTGCTCCCACATTAGTAGATCCTACAAATAAAAAAATGGCAAAGTTTAAAATAGATATTGTCAAATGTGGCTTCTGGAAACAGCAGGCGTCCTTGACCCGTAATTGTCCACCTGCATAGATTTCAAGTCAGGCTATCCATTTCCAGGCTGCAATGAACTGTAGAGGCTTGTCTTACTAGAAGAGGGAAAAACTGTCATTGCCCCAGGACCCTGATGTGCTTTTTCAATAACAGAGGCCATATCTAATTTGTCAAGGCAGCTGCTCAGGGTTAAGGGCACTAGAGCTACTGTGTGATGGACCAGATCTCCAGCTGCACTCATCCTCTGTCACCCGGTCAGGATCACTCAGTGGAGGAGCACAGACTGCCTCATGCTCTGGTTTGACCTTTGTAGTACTGACATATTTATCAAGAGTTGAGAATTCACTGTAGGGTGTGCTTGCTCCACAGAGTCTCTACTCTGTCTAGAAATAGCAAGGCATAACTGGTGGACGGGATGTTGAGTAATACTCAGTTGCATTTTTGTTTATGTTGATTATAAGGAGATATTGTGCCATGTAAAGATGCTGAACTGGGAGGACAGTCTAGACCCTTAAACAAGAGATTTCTGAAACTGCTTTGAAATTCAAAGGGATTTAATAGCAGAAAATTGAGTAGCTTAAAGACATTTAAAGCATCTTTTAGTTTTGTTAATGCCAGTGTACAACTAAACCGTCAATATACTGTTAAAAATATTTGAATAATTCATTTTTCTCATATAGGATATGCCTAGTTTCAATGGCTGTATTAATTAATAGTTCAGATGTGATGTAGTAATTTTAAAATTATCTAAACATTGACAGTCCTGGTTCAGAGCATTTTGAATATGGTCTGTAAACCATCAACTGTCTAATCACGTGCACCATAAAAAACCACCACCTACATTTTTCTCATATGCATTTACTTCTAGTTAATGGTTATCAGCACCTCTTTAATTATATAGGAAGGATCCCAAATAACTCTTCCATTTTTATTTGTTTTCTTTGACAGTATAAAAGGCACACTTAATTCTTTGTGTCAGCATGGGCTGCTGCTTACTGTTCAACAGCATGTAGTTAATTAAAAAATGAAAAACCAGGAGAGGGCATAATTTAGGTTTTGCAATCTCAGTTTTATTGAACATTAAATACAGATAACAAATGTCATTGTGTTTGGAAAGCAGCAGTTCCTCTGAATTTCCTTCATTTAGTCAGGTGTTTAGGCAGGTGTTTCTTCGAATCCTGTAACAGTCATTTAGTGAGGCACTGTAGTCTCTGCTATGCAGTTACCATTGCTACTACTTTTGCTAGTCTTTAATCATGTATTCTGAGATTGTGCCAGTGGCTGAGAGAGAGGATAGGGCACAGATATGTTGTTATTCCTGTGTTACAAAAATGTCTCTTAAGGGCAATTTATTGAGAAGTTTTGAAGCAGATAGTGCAAATATACCATTGTATAAAAAATGTGCATCCTAACATCCCTGTGAGGGAAAAGAAAAAGAGTTTCGCTGGCAAAGATGTATTTTTTATTTTTTTTTTTAATCTCAATGCCTCATGCCCTGAAGAGACTTGTGATGGTTAGGCAAATAAATACACAAACAACTCTGTGTACATTGAGCACTGGTGTTCTTAAGCCACCTGCTGATAGTCTGATAGCTCTCCCTGCCCCAGCAGAGCAGAATAAATCAGGGTCCCTGCTCAGGTAGATTTTAACACCTCCATTGACATTAGAAGGGCTTAAGGCAGTTTATAGAGTAATTGCTCAGGGAGCATTAAGAAGCATTTCTGGCACAGCTATACTATACAGTAAACATTTGGAAATGGATAACAGCATATTCATCACCAACTCTGTGTTGGCCAGAATATTAAACTGTTATTCTTCTACCAGCAACCAAAGATTGCTTATTTCTGTGAAATAAAATCTCAGCTGAAGAGGTAACGATACCATTGGCACAACTGGGCATAAACTAGACAGTTCTTTCATATGCCCATCAAGGATTTTTTTAATTGGAAAATAACACCAGCTGCATGCTGTCAGTAGTATGCCATCTTGTTCTTGTTCCATCCCATCTTACCCACAATTGTGATAGAAAATAAAAGAGCAGCTGTTATATTTTTTAAAGTAGGTTAGGGGGAAGCAGGCACATTTTTGAAGCCCTATGAAGCTACTGCTATCCACCACCATGTCCCTGTAGAAAGAAACAGAGGGGTATTTTTGAAGAGCCTGAAAGATCTGCAGTTGCTGAACAAACAGTACAGCACAGACAGGGAATTGAGCATGTGCAGAAACAACAAAATCCTTCATTAAAATAATTCAGAAAGTCTTTTAAGAAGCATGTACATTCTACATGTTTTCTTACTCTTTGAATCAGTAAATTCTTATTTTTAAATGAATACTGAGTTCCTGTTTGCAAACAAGCAGGGTGAGTGGAACAGAAACCACAGTGTTGGGCAGACACTGGATACGACTAATTTTTAAGCATGCTTACAGAAGTGGCCTTACCAAGTGGTTCAGAAAAGGCCATTGGTAGTGACTTTGAGCCCGTGGTCAGCGCTGGAGAAATTTAATTCTGCTACCAGTTCATAGCTCCCATCAAACTGCTCAGCAATTCTCCATGCGCATTCATTGCTGAATGAGTCCCAATCAGATCCTCTCAAAGGAGGTCACAGTGCAGAAGTTTCCTCTGTCCCTTCTTCTGCCTGCTGTCCACACTGAACCCCCTGCATTCACTACAGCCTGTGCAGAGATTTGTGTAATCATGGCTCATAACAAGAAACATAAAGAGCACTGCTCTTTTTTTGCACAGCTTTTATCTCTACAAACCAGGAGTCTCTACTCATATTCAGTGTCTTAAAAGAAGTCTTACAGTTTTGCAGCACTTTATGTTTTTTGTCTAAATATGACCAGCAACAGGCAATGTCCTGAGGCAGTCATCCAGTAAGACTTCTGTGTACGCAGGATTTTTTTCATATCTCAGTGTGTACTTCACACTGATTGAACTAAACCACTAATATCAAATCAGCAGCTAGTTTCATATACCCAGCATCAGGACCTGGAAAGACAATACAGTTTATCTCTACTTGCTCATGGCATGACAACTTGATAACATCAGCAGTGCTTCCATGAAAGATTTGATCTCACCTACACTGTGTTATATGTCACTGAGTGAAAAGAGATTGTGATTAAAATTGATAGGATTCCAATGGTAGGAAAATAAATTAGGCTTTAACCTTTTATATGGAAGTTTATCTGCAGATCAGTAAACGTCTTGAGAGCTAGTCTAAAAATGTGAAAAAACCGTCATGTTCCATATTGCAGGAACTACCTTCATGTTGACTAACTAGATGTGTAAGCTCCCTGGTTTTCCTGCAGCACTGGAAAATCCTGGGTTAAAGCAAGAGCATGAGCAGGAACTGGACAAGTGACTACAGTAAATCCAGAAAAGTAAATTTTACCCAGTAGCAGAACTGATTGCAAGGCTAGGGGAGCTGTTATTTGCAGCAACACTGCTGTTTTGTGAGATGCTTGGTAAAGCAGACAGGCATGTCTTCCTGACCTGCTGCTGGACAATCGAGAGGGTATCTTCATGAGATGTGAAGGTATGTTGAAGAGAACTCTTGGCTTCCCACACTACTCTGGTTATTTTACTGCTGGACTGAGGACAGCTCTGCTGGAGCTAGGGCAGGTACCTACTTGCCAGCATACATCCTCTGAAATGAAGCTACAGGTTCCCCTCATCCAGGGAAGCAGACAGGCCATAGTAATTGCTGAGCATCTTAAAAATTTACACAGGAAATATCAATGAAATTATGGCAACAAAGTATAAAAGTACACACAGCGTCTGCAAGGTAGGGAGGTGCTAAAAAGAGTTAGGTTTGATAAAAGAAGAGAACTATAAATAAGACAGAAAAATGCATGAAAGAAGGTACCACTGGAGATAAAAATTAAGTAAGTGGGACCATAGCAGTATCTGGGCACAAGGTCCATAAAGGCAATGCTGTCTTTTACCTCAGGATATGGCTGGAGTAACTATGTTTGTTTTGTTGCATATGGATATGAATTAATGTAACAGAGAAAAGAAAGGTTCTGATACTTATACTTGAAGAGTAGTGAGATACTGAAGAAGAACTAGCAGTAAAATTGGTCTTGCTGACTGTTACAGCTTGTGTTTCAAACTCATCACAATCGCTCAGTCACTTAACGTATTCAAAGGCAGGTGAGGCAATGGTACTGCAGTACAAAGGGAAGTGGTAAACCTAATATAAGACATGTATACTGTTTTTTTGCATTAGCATTTTTGCATTTACTGTTTTCATTAGCAGCCCTGCAAATCTTTCTGGAAGAAGCAGTCTTCTCAGTAACCCTGGCAGGAGCATGTTTTAATTCTTATGTCCAGGCTTTTGACTATACCTGCTGTGTTCATGAGTGTAGGAGAAATGAAGAGCTAATCTACAGTGTTTGCTTTCTGCCCTGCATTATACAGTGATGGCATTTTAATGACAGGAGAGGTTTCATCCTTTCTCTGTGTAAAGGCAGAGCTAACAAGGGATCCAGCCACGTTCCTGGCATGCAGCAGCAGCCCACCTGTGAGCAGAAGGATTGTCCCTAAGAAATACAGTCTATATGTATGAATAAACACTGTTGGTTCAGTCACACAGTAATTCAACAATTTAGTTATAATTTCCAGGAGCCTTGTGGAATAGGAAATATAGGGTACTGTCTCACTATTTGTCTTTGAATGTTTAATAGATGACTCCTTTGTTAGTTCAGCTGTGATGTGTTCAGTTGCACTATTAGCTCAAAATTAGCATTTACATCTTTATATTTTTAAAAAACAGAGCTGATGAGGAAGCATTTTTTGCTTTTAGATTACATGTGGTGCTTGAAATTTAACCTGAATCCTACCAGAAGGCTGCTTTGAGATTCAGCCTGCTAAGCAGAGCTGCTTATGTTGACATTCTGCAAACTTCACTTTTCCCTGTTGTGCAGAAAGGCCATAGTTCAAAATAGGATGTATAAAAGGAGAGGAAAAGCCACAGAATATCTCACTGACAGCTCCTTTTTCATTGACACTATTCATAAAACTTCTTCCAGAAAGGCACTGGGCTGCTCAGAATACATAATGCCTGCAATCAGGAAAAAAAAAAAAAAAAACAAAAAAAAAAGGAAAAAACTCCAACCAACCAACCAACCAAAAAAAACCAGAAACACCCAACACTTGTTCCATGCCATTAGAGGAGCTCCATGCAGTGAAATGGGAACTGTGAAGATGAGAGATTCACTTTGCAGGCTTCACAACTACTTCTCTGGAGCACTGAAATCATGCATATTTGGCCAAACATATGTAAATCTATTTTAACCCAGCTGTGAAAGATCCCCTGAAGTAAGCTAAAAAAGAGCAGCTGTATATGTTTAAGTTTATCCCAGGCATACTAGAAAGGTCTCAGAATGTGCACTGAGCTTTTTTAATGTCATTAGAAGAAATGCTGCAGACTTTAAAGGAAACTTGTGTTTTAAAATGCAAAACAGCATAAAGTTTGTCTGCTGAGACAAGTTACAAAATAATTAATTTTCTTTGACATTTGGATTTTATACATCTTGCTTTTAACTACTGTGAATGCCTATGTTTTATGGGCTTTCATTAAAGCAACCTAATATGTCTGCTTATTCCCCATCATGCAGAGGCATCTAAAATTATCGTCGCTCACCTGGAAAGGGTGAGAGGTGAAGGAAAGTACTGAAATCAGGAAACCTCAAATTGATCAACCACTGCATACTACCTGCCAGTGGGAGAAAGATTGTCAAATGCTTTCTAGTACAAGAGCTGGCCCTGAGTTTAGCCTCTGGGGCAAACAAAATTGGGCTGGCTTCAGGACTGTAATGACTTTCATTATATTATTTATGCAGAAGGTTGTGTCAAGCAAACTTTCTCCCATACCTGCAAGCTTGATAAACTGGTTCATTTACAGATATACTGCTTAGAAGTAACACAATTTAAAAAGGAGTAAGAGCTTGCTATTCTAGTCTTTTTCAGGTCTTGTATCCCCTTCACTCCACTGGGGGTGGAAATTGTCTGAGCATGAATTTTCTGGTTCAAGTTTTATGATTTCCATCTATAATAATCCCTTGTTTCAAAATTCACAAGTGTGAATTCACAAGGCCATGGTGTAAGTTTCGTATGGCCACTGCAGCATGAAGAAAAGTTAGACTGCAGGCTCATAATCAAACTAAAACCAGGTAATTGAAATCCATTCTTAAAATATTGCTTCAAGAGTCACAGGTTATATCATATGGACATGTTGATTTCCCCTACTTTTGTAAGTTACCATCTTTTTTCTACAGAGAGTAGTTGGCAGTCATTCATGGAAAGTGGGGAGAAATACAATGATAAACCAGCTTAAAGGAGAAATTAAACCACTGTTAAAGATCAGTTGATAAACCTGCCTTGGAGGGATTGTTTCTGAAAACCCTAACAGAGGCCACTAGAGCTGATCAGATTGCTTAGGTAGTTTTCAAAGCTTTGTTGCAGGTTACTTCAGTCACCTTATTTATTGATTTTGTTTTTATGGCTCTGAAGTATGATTTCTTCTCATACCTCCAATGATCCCCATGCTTCTTGTAACTGAAGATTTCTTCATTAACAAATTCACTCTCTTTCCAACTTCATGCACCCACTTTTTCTTTGCTGGATACCTCAGACTACTAGTTTAGGCAACTGGCTTTGGGAGCCCTAGGATTGAGTATGAGAGAAGATTCATTGCTTTTCTCAACACAGTCATGCAAAACTTAAGAGTTGCAGACCTTTACAAGTCAACTATACAGCTTTACTGAGAGAGAAGGTGGGGGAAAGCATCTTCCAGCACCTTTAACTATGAATGGTTGGGCTGGGTTTCTTTCTAGCTGGAGACACCAGGAGTCCAGAAAAATGGGTACTGGGTAGTATTGCACTGAGTCAGCACAATGAGTCCTGGCAGCCAGAACACAGATGAAGAAAAAGCTCTCTTACTGTTTTCAACAAAGCTATTCCATTAAACTGGCAAACACCAAGCTGTTGGGATAAATAATGTGGTTGGTTTTAT
Organism: Sylvia atricapilla; assembly: GCF_009819655.1. Lineage (NCBI taxonomy): Eukaryota > Metazoa > Chordata > Aves > Passeriformes > Sylviidae > Sylvia > Sylvia atricapilla. Next base: position 28,792,132 of record NC_089174.1, read on the forward strand.
GAGATCTTTAAATTATTCCTGCAGGGACACATGAGATAAGATCTCAGAAGTGCATGGCAGACTTTGGTCATTCCTCTGTTTTTCTGTCGCTGAAATCTCAGGGTTTGGTCTGAATTTGTCTAGGATTTTTTTATTTTGTTGGTTTCTGGAAGGTTTTTTTAAATTATTATTGCTAGTTTAAAAATATGAAGGAAGTCTGTTAATTCCTTCAGGGATTTTCCCATCTGAAATAATCTTTTAGCAACATGAGACTACCTGTAAACGTATTTCTAACACCTGGACACACATGTTGAAAACCTATTAAGTGGTATTTTAAAAAGATACTCTGAAGCCCATAGAAACCTTCATTCATAATGAGTTTTTTACCAGTGTTTCTTGCAAGCCTAAGGTGAGGGAGATGTACATCCTACAGAGAAGCTTGCACTGAAGAATGAAATTAACTGCTGAGTTTTCTCTTTAAAAAACAACAGTAAAGAAAATGTTGTGTCTTTCTGGAACAATGGCTTGTTCAGTGGAAAGTCTCAAGTGAATTTGTAGCTGTTGGAGATGGACATGGGCTTATTCCCATTTAACACAGCAATGACACACCTTGACTGCTCTTAATATGTGTTCTGGAGATAAGTATTACCTTATTTCCTGATAGTTATTCCCTCGTTTCCCTTCCAAAACATCATGTTTCATTTCCCACTTGGGTGTTTCAAGTTTCATGTGTGTCACCAGTTTGGATTATCACTTTACCAACTGCTGCAGGCAACTTTGGAAAGACAGTTGACAGCTCCTGTGGATCTGATCACAGATCAGTTGTGGTGCAAGTGGCATGTGGTCTTCTCATTGCCCACCTCTGCCAGCCATAAACCATTTCTTTGTCTCTACGCTGCAGCAAACTGCAGTGCTCAGACTGAAAGGTGTTATTTTTCAGGACAGGTAGCTGTTATTTACACATGGAAACTTGTAGTGGCAGACCAGGAATCACTATATGTCCTGTGAACTATCCTTACCAGCTTCAGCCTGGCTGTGGAGGAAGGCAGCATCCAAACTCTTGTATCACTAAAACAGCTTCTCATCAAGCTACTCAATCTGGGAAGTAATTTGCAGTTTATTTCCATTTATTGATTAGTTGTGAGCATTATAAGCTGGAATTTCAGTTTGTACTCACTATAAAGCATACACCAGAACTCAGACTGAAAGGAATGTGACTGTGGGGCTTTTCTTGATGTCCTGCCATTTGTGTCACACAGGGATCACAGGTGAAACAAGGAAATTTAGGCTTCATATTTCTTTTCATGCTGTACATGCTAAAAGGATGGAGAGCTTTTGCTGAGAGTCGAAGTCTCCTTTCTGCAGATGCCTGTTAATTGCTGTTCTCCTGAGACAGACACCTTACTTCAGATCTCCTTCCAGGGAGACCTTTGATCAGCACTTTTCAGATGCAGCTTTTAAGCAGGTTTTAGCTCACTTTCATTTACTTCTGAGAAGATAAGTCAAAGGCTATCATACTTACTCCTTCCGCACAAAAAGTAAGTCATTTATCCTGCCAAGCAAGGAAGTTTGTCTGGTTTAATGTAATTTACCACTGGTAAATTTTCCTTGCTCTTTTTTTTTTTCCTTTTTAATTACTTTATTCTTTGGGTGCTCATAAAATTGATTGTTTTATTACTTGTTCTAATGTCATCTCCATTTGAGAGATTGCATGGGCAAGTCTGTGTTGGGTCCTCCCTTTGGCCATTCTCAAAGGCACATAATATATTTGTCCTTTTCCAGAGCTCTTTATGCTTGTACTTCCTCCAGCATTGTCCAAGGTACATACAATATCTACAAATTGCTTTGGCTATCTCCTTAAGCTGTTGGGGGCAAATCCCTTAACACAGTTTAAAAATGCTATTATCTAAGTAGGTTTACCTCTTTTCTCTATCATGGTCAACACTTACTCCCTAACTTTGTTACATTTCTGATTACAGATCTGAGTGGGGATTTTTGTTGAAAACAGTAGCAGGAAAAGGAGCAAATAGTTCAGTCTCCATGTCTTCCCTTATCTACCCTCCTTTAATGAAGTTTTTTGTGTTGATATTCATTATTCTTATTCAGTAATGCTCATGCCATGTATTCTTTAGAATTAGGAACTTAATCCCTTTGTGATTATTACATTTCTGCCCTTAGAATTTCTTTCCTACTAGAATTAGAAGGAGTCAAGCATCTCCAGAATAGCTTCATCAGCAATTTTATACAGTAATCTTTTCAGCACTCTGCACATCTTGCTTTCTAATTTAGGTTTTTTAAGCATCTGTACTGTCCAAAACCTTGAATAATTTTGTTCATTGGTGAAAAGAAGGAGCCTCACTTTCCTGCTTATGATAATCTGGCATACAGAAGATCTATATCTTTGCATAACCCCTGGTCTTTTCTATATTATTTATACCCAGAGACATTCCACAAGTCTGCTTTTCCCATCTTCCATAAAAACAGTGTATGCATTATTGACACAAAATGTCGTATCTCCTTGCCTATTCCCCAAGTACCTTTAGCTAGATCAATGCTCTGCTCATGGGACTTATACATGTCCCAGTTCATTTCAGAGTTGAATCATTTTGAAGGTCTGGAAACATTTTTCTGAATGTCTTCTTAACCAACTGGCCAGCCCAAACTGTGTACCTTACCTAGAAGCTCTACTGGAAGCAGGAATTAATTATGCATAGCAGAATAACACAATACCATATCAGGTCTTCCCTCTCATTAGATGAGTAAAAAGAGGTGATTTTGCATGTTCCAGACTCTTACAGTGCAGGGTATACTGACTGAGAAAATGAATGGCAATGTTAGGAGATGCAGACAAAAGGACATGGGATGAAATTACAGAAAGTTAATAGAGGCAGAAGGATCAGGTTGTCTATGGGAATCAGAATAGCCATGGAAAAGGGAAGAATATCAGGTGACTAGACTGGCTCTTTTAGTAGCCAGAAATAATATTGCATCACATGTAGGAAGTGAGTAGTACCCTGAACTTGTAAGCCCAGCTGTGATTTGTAAGGGAGAGAGCTTGACTTAAAAGGAAGAATCCATGGAGGTCAGTGAATGTTTGTGGCATTAGTGACACAACATGTAAGATCTGATCCTTGAGGATGCAAATATTTGATATCTATTTCTTTGTAACATTTTCAGGTTTACTTTTATTTTTACTACCATGCATCTCTGGAGTAAAATGTTAATAAAGATAATTCTGTCAAAACTACCCCTCTCAAAAGAATAGTTTGTTGTTATCCAAAGTGATAGATCTCAATACACTAGAGAAAATAGTCAGGGGTATGGATTCAGACCACATAAAATGAAATAAGCAATGTCTTTTCACTTTTGCAAATTATATATTACAAACAGGAAAGTGCTAGACATTACAGTTTTAAACTATTTAATATAGAATAGAAGTGCTACTATTAAAAAAGAGATACATAATATGGGGATACCTGTATCAGACATATTTTATGTCTGATATAGGTATCCCCATTTTTTTTCTATGCAACCAGTCCAGTCAGTTTTCCAGCACATGATGTCTTAAAAGTACGTCAGATAATAAGTAGCTGTAAGATTTTTTAATAGCAGGTATTTCCTCAAAGCTGGGAGTCTGAACACTTTGCTTGTCTTTCAAAAATGTAGATCCTACATTTTTCTGATTATTTTCGTCATTCATTTTCATTCCTTGAAAAATGAGTGCAAATGAAGGATGCTGAACTTGCCATGTGGACTGTGCTGTTCTTTAAGTATTGCAGGATAAGTAAAAGCACACAGAATGCAATTTGTAAAGTGTCATGAACAGTTAGCCTCAAACTTGACATGGTTGGGATGCACACTTCCTTAGCCAACCCACACTGTACAGGCAGTGACTGCTGATGTTAAGGTTTGACATGTTGATGAACAACAACTGCAATTATCCACCTATACTGTGTTAAATTACTGACCACCCCCTCCTCCCCCCTTCCTATGGTCATACCAGTAGGATACTGAGCATTTCTCCTACTTTTTTATTACTTAGTTTTATCTATTCAATGGACATCGATGCAGGGTCAAGTTTTGCCCAGGTTAGTGGGATTGTTTGCATGACTAATGACACACAGAAGTGATCCCTGATAAAAAATAAACTATATCATTAAACTGATTTTTTTCCAAGAGAAGATCTGCCTTGCCTAGATCAAAGCCACTAATGTTAAATATCCTTTAGTGTAGGAAACATAACAAACATCAGCAAGGTTTGAGTTCAAGAGGAAATAGCTGGAATCAGGATGTTTTAAGACAGTCATAAATTTCTGCATATAAAACACCTGCAGTGTGCACAACATCGTTTCAGCTACTCCTTTCATGAACACAAAGGATCATGCAGTCTAGACTGTGTAGTAATTTTGTAATGTGAGTGCTAATGTTTTGATATCTGCTGGTAACCTAAAGCTGAAGATTTTACCTTGCCTTTTTATGCAGTGATGCAGGTTTGTGCTTAAGGCTATCACTTGCAGAATAAGTGTTAGCCTAAAGCAAAAAACTGAGAGTGCAGAGCTTGAAGTTTCCCTCAGCCAGTAAGAAATTTAAGGCATGGACATGAGTTTTAAGGTATACCCCTTGCATCCCATCACCAGATACCTGAGAGATAGAACAACATTTTCTCCTCCACTCCCAACCATGAGGAAGTTTAAGCCAGCAATGAGATCTCCTCTAAGCTGAACAAACCAAGTATTTTAAGCCACTCCTCATCAATGATGCCCTGTAGTCTTTTCACCATTTTTATTGTACTCCTCTAGACACATTCCAAAACTTTTTATATGGTTGGCCTGTTTTTTCCACCAGGGCACATGGCTGAGTCATATTGAGCTTACCATCAACCAAAAATGCCATTTCCCTTCCCACAGGGCTGCACTCCACCCTCTTGCTCCCAGTCTGTACATAAAAGAATAGTAGAATGATAGCATCAGAGAACAGTTTAGGTTGGAGAAGACTTCTGAGATCATCAACCTTCAACAGAGCACCACCATGATCTCTTTTAAACCATGTCTCCAGGGGGCACATTAACATGCTTTTTGAACACTTTCAGAGATGATAATTCTACCACTTCCATAGACAGCTTGTTTCAATGACTGACCATCCTTTCAGTGAAGAATATTAAGTTAGTAAAATATTACTTCCTTGTCATGAATCCATGCTAGCTTTGATTGTAGGTGCTCACACCCTTAGGTAGGTACTGAGCAGGGATTTTGAGTTTCTTCCATGCAAAAGATATTGGATAAGTGCTCAAAGGGACATGCCTGAGAAGTTTGTGCACAGAAATCCATTAAATTAAGGCAAATTTTTAAGGCAAAGCTTTTCTTAACTTCGTGACCATTTCTCCCTTCCATTTAAGACTCTGTATCTGATTCTCTGGTTAATCACTGCAAACAGTTTTACAAGTGTAAATAAATTTAGCCACAAAATGCTGAAGAGTCTAGCATGTAAATATCAGCAGGTAACCAACACCTTTGCAGTGAAATATAGTTCCTGCTGACTGTGCTGTAACCACTAGACTGTGCTTCTACCTGGAGCAATTTTGTACGTGAATTTAAATTCAAGAACTAGGTTTTACTGCCGCTTATTAAGTGCTGATGATAAAGAATAGAAGAATCTGCTTCTGAAGGAGCTTCTGGGCTTTTAAAGAGGGCTCTCTTAGAAACACTTAATTTGAAGATAGTTTCTAATTCTATGTTGTTTTCTGAGTTTTACTTTCCTGTCCTTACATTTTACTATTCGGACATTTATATGAATGCCAGATCTTATTTTCTTAAGCGGTCATCTGCTCTTGATATTTATTCTCCTTGTGAAATCATAATCCATTGTATTGTCACAGCACAATAATTTCTGTGGCACCCAGCTGTGGTGTCACATGCAGGTGCTTATGATTTCAAGAACTGTTTTGCTTTTAAATATAAAGTTCATCTCTTGTATGCAAATATCCCTTGTCCACCTAAACGCTGCAATTAACTTGGGACAGGAAAATGGGAACAATACTAGATCTATCCAGAATACTAATCAAAGGCTTCTGTGAGATAGTGGCAACTTTTTAATATTCTTTTGACATAGTTTGCTGAGGAGCATTTTGGTTCTAATTCTGTATTATAATTACCTTCTGTGCCAAAAACATGAAAAGACCTTATTTTGGAAGTTGATTAACAATGTGAAAGTTTTGTATCTTCATAAAGTCTCAGGAGAGCCTTGGCATTGTATTTTCTGCCTTGCTGTCTCTCCTGTAAAAGGACAACTATTACATTTCTTTTGAGTATGTGGAAGTTTTCATCCCCTGGCACTTGGGCCCTCTCTGGAAGAAGAGGTGGGAGAGATGTTCCTTCAGTACCTTGTCAAACTGTGGCTGCTCTTTGTAAACAGTAAGAATAAAACCAGAAATGGAAAAAAGCCACGAAATCACAGTCTTTTTGTTTGTGTTTCATTAGTGCTGCTGGCTTGGTGCCCATACCAGGGGGGAGGAAAAAAAAAAAAAAAAAAAAAAAACCAACACAAAAACACCGTTATTTGGAAATTCAGTGTATTTATTAGTGCTGCATTAGGGACTTCAGCTGGAGGAGGTGCATGCTGCCAAAGATACCTCCCCAGACAGGAGGTGCTTGGATGGCCAAGTAGGATTTGACAGTCACCTCAGATCACAGGATGAGGCACTAGGTCAGGCCTTTTAGAACAGAAAGCAAAGGCTTCAGCAGGGAGATAAACTTATTCATATGTTCAGAAAAGAGAGAATTTTTAAAATTAAAATAGCAAGAGCAGTCATCTAGAAGGCTAAATAAATTTCAACACTGTGCTTTGTCTTCCATAGTTAGTCAAGCATCCTTGTGGAGCTCAGGCATGTGACACTGACTTATAAAACACATGACAAAGAAAACAGAACGAAGAGCAGAGAAAGAAGCCTTACACAATGTGCGATACCCTTCTCTGATATTCACTACGATTCTATCTCCTCTCCTCCTTTTAAAGGCTTTTGAACGTGAATGACTTACCATAGTAAAAATAAGATAGTAATGGCCAAGGAGAGATCAGAAAGAGGAAGGTGAGGAAGGAGCAGTATGCCAGAGGAGAGCTAATAGATCTCCTGAAGTCAGTGTGAATTTCCCAGGACCAGGATTTCAAAACAATTGTACTTGTCTTGCAAGTAAATTCCCTTTCCCCTCCTGAACTTAGTAGTCTTCAGCTCCAGATCTGAAAGCTGTAGGGAAAGCTGAAGGCTGCACATGGATGATGTAGCTGGCAGATAGACTATGTCTCCAAAACTGAGCAAGCTGATAAACAAAATCACCCTGCAAAACACAAAGCAACCTCCTAGGGGCATGCCTCTGAATGAAATAGTTAATGACAAGTAGCCTCCCCCACCTCCCCGCTCCTCCTTTGTCCTTAGTTTGTTTAACCTCTGTATGCTGTCTATTGCAGGAGTGATTCGAGAGAGTTACCTGAAAGGTCATGATCAGCTGGTGCCAATCACCCTGTTGGCCATTGCTGTTATTCTTGCTTTTGTCATGGGGGCTGTCTTTTCGGGAATCGTGGTGTACTGCATCTGTGACCACCGCCGCAGAGACATGGCTGCTGTGCAGAGGAAGGAGAAGGAGCTCACCCACTCCCGCCGTGGCTCCATGAGCAGTGTTTCCAAACTCAGTGGTCTCTTTGGGGATGCTCAGTCCAAGGAGCCAAAGCCTGAAGCTATCCTCACGCCTCTGATGCACAATGGCAAGCTGGCTACCCCAGGCAGCACTGCCAAGATGCTAATCAAAGCTGACCAGCACCATCTGGACCTGGCTGCCCTGCCAACCCCTGAGTCCACCCCAACCCTGCAACAGAAGAGAAAGCCCAGCCGAGGCAGTAGGGAATGGGAGAGAAACCAGAACCTCATCAATGCCTGCACAAAAGATATCCCCTCGATGGCCTCACCAGTGATCCCAACTGACCTGCCGCTCAGAGCTTCTCCCAGCCACATCCCGAGTGTTGTGGTCCTGCCCATAGCCCAGCAAGGCTACCAGCACGAGTATGTTGACCAGACAAAAATGAGTGATGGGGCTCAGATGTCTGTAGAGGACCAGAACGCCACCCTTGAGTACAAAACTATCAAGGACCACCTCAGCGGCAAAAGCCCCAGCCATGGAGTTAACCTGGTGGAAAATCTTGACAGCATGCCACCAAAAGTCCCCCAGCGGGAGGCATCCCTGGGGCCCCCAGGAGCCTCACTGTCACAGAGCGGGCTGGGCAAGCGGATGGAGATGCACTCCTCTGCTTACAACGTGGACTACAAGAGAAGCTACCCCACAAACTCACTCACGAGAAGTCATCAGGCATCAACCCTCAAAAGAAACAACACTAACTCCTCCAACTCGTCCCACCTGTCCCGCAATCAGAGCTTCGGCCGGGGCGACAACCCGCCGCCGGCCCCGCAGCGAGTGGACTCCATACAGGTCCACGCTGCTCGGGCACAGGCTGTGACTGTATCCCGACAGCCAAGCCTCACGGCCTACAACTCACTGACGAGGTCAGGCTTGAAACGCACACCCTCGCTAAAGCCAGATGTACCTCCTAAACCTTCCTTTGCTCCGCTTTCCACATCCATGAAGCCCAACGATGCATGTACATATTCAGAGGGGGAGGGGGAGCAGGAGGAGGGATGGCAATTAAGCAGAACTTGCCCTTGAAAGCCAGTGTTCTGCCACTGTTATGACTCACTCCTCTGAGAAGACGGTTGTTGCAAGCTGAAGATATTTTGGATTTCTGCTCTCTGGGAAAAGTGGAATATTTTTTTAAACCTGAGCCATATGACCCATGGTTGAAGGTTTGCAATTGCAGGATTCACCCCTACAACCTGCCAGTTCTTTGTTCAAAAGACTAACCCTCCATCAAAAACATTGAGCCAAAAGCACACAGGTGAAAATGACTGTGACATTTCACCCCCTTGCCCCTAACTGCACAGCGCATTCCTGAACTGGGAAAGAGTGCTCTGAAAAGAAAAACAAATGTAAAAAACACACAAATGTAAAAAAAAAATTAAAAAATAAAAAAAAATTAAAAAAAAAAGAAGGAAAAATATCATTTGATAAAGCTAACTCTGACTTAACAATGGCAGAAGTTTACCACTAGCAGGTACTGTGAAATTATGCCCTTCAGTGTTACAGCCATTTGGTCATAGCAGTTAAATGCCGGCTTGGGCAAACTATGTCATAGATTTCTGCTACCCTTCTCTTTTAATGAATAACATGTGACTCTTAACACAAGTAACTCTTCTTATTTATTGTTCAACTTTTGTTTTTCCTAAGAACTGACCTGCATTATCATCCTGTGAGAAGCTTTTCAGAGAAGTACCTTGAAAGTTATACCTATTTAACGTGAAACCCATTAACTGGAGTAATTAGAACTCATTTATTTTTCCAAGAAATTCACTGAGTTAGATAAGTTGGAGCTGGATTTCTGAACTTTGTGCCTGGACTGCCTGGTTAGCTGAAAAAAAAAAGGGGATATCTATTTAAGTCTCTCAGCTAATTAGATGCCTGGGCCTCTGACCTAAGACAGCAACAAATACCGCAAGTTCATAACTCCTAAAGCAGCTGCAAGAGAAACTTAAAAGCTGCACATCTGTGCACCATTGCTATCAACATGGCTTTGTCAGTAGCTAATACTTTCTGTGAAGGCACCAGCTTGTGATGTGCCATCTCATTTCACCTTGCATGTGAGACGGCAAACAAAATCCTCAAACAGTGTGAACTAGCTAATATGCCGGCTGTTACCATGCATAAATTATGGTCTTATCACACGGGTTTTTCGTGGGAATATATCTGTGAATAGCCTGTTTTCTTCCACATGTAAATTTGTGCCTTACACCCTCAGTTGTGTATATTTGTGAGCTGTAGTATGTAAAACCTTTTTCTTTTTCCCCTTTGAGTAATGCAAATATTTATTGTTCCTTCCTCCTTCAAGCCCCTTCAGAAACTGGAGTAAAGACATTGAAAGAAGAATGTGGTGGTTATTTTCATAACCCCACATCCCTAAAGAAATTAGGGTAGCACCATACCCTCCAAATTTGACTATCTAGCTGTGCCAAGTCCTCTCTCAAAACCACCCACAAGTGGTGAATGCTCCCAAGGCACCATGCTGGGGGTTCTGCCTTCCCCCACCTCCTGCTCCCCCTTTACAGCATGTCAGCATGGAGATCATGGAGATCATTCTCACTGGCAGCAGGAAAATGACTACCACCCTTGTCAATGGAGCTGGTACATCCCCTGACTGGGGACAGCACTGGTGAGAGGGGCCAAGACCTGCAGAAAGCCCAGCCACACATCCTGCAGCATGCAGGGCACATGGAGCTAGGACAGGCAGGCAGGCACCTGCTGTAGCTACCTGCTGCTCCAGAAGGATGCTGCATATACTTCTTTGGGGAAAAATGTGGGTTGTTATTTTCTTTTTTCTTTTGTTTCTTTTGTGTGACTGTGCATGTTGCTAGTGTGGGAGTGTGTGCGTGCACAGGTGTGTGTGTGTGTGTGCGTGCGCGCGCAGGTGTGTAAGTTCCTTTCCAGTCTTTCAGTTTATGCAAAAACGTAGCTGTGTTTTTTATCTGTTACAATAACTGTGTCAACATACTGTAGAAAAATGATGGGGATCGCTTCTAAGCCTTTTATATATATATATATATATATATCTCTACTGAACAGTATGTTTGAGTAAGGTGGTTGTTTCTGTTTCAATTTGTTTTTTAAAATTTTATACTTCCATTTGTTTTTCAGGGTTTTGGTTTTGTTTGTGAATGATTGAAAAGACAGATTTTAAGTCCACTAGCTTATAGATGGTATATATAAGGTCTGGATGGTCTACACCAAAGTGTGTAACAAGGGTGCTTGTATGTTCTTTCATTTCATCATGGCTTCTTTTATGAAACAGTTTTGTTCACCCGTAGTGAACTATGCAGACTGGAGTAGATAGATCTGTATCCAAAGCAATGTTGTTGTTTTAATAAAAACAAACTGAAAACCCTTTGAAAGCAGTAGGTAGCAAGGTAATTTTTTTAAAAAAGAACCAACTCAAAACCTTTTCACCACAACACCTTTTTGCCATGCTCCAACCAAGCTCCTGAAGTAGGGTTCCCTTGATAATATCCTTCAAAACATTCTCCCAAAACACAGAGATGGATAATCATGGCAACAGCTTGTGCAGTGATCTGCCTTCACAATATACACCGCAGTTACTGGGTTGACCTTGAAATGTTTATTTTGTATTTAGTGGGTCTTATGTTTTCATCTTTTCCCAACCCCAGTTCCCTTCCACCCTCTGTTTTGAGGGTTCATGAACCTATGTGTGCCTTTGCTTTCCACCCTTGCTATACACTGGTAGATGCAACAAATTCAGACTCTCATTTGTAAGGTTGTAAAGTATTGTGATGTCACCAGTTTCCCTTCATTTCCACATCCCCCTAACATATGATTCACAACTTAATGTCGGTTGTAAAAGAAAAAAAAGGCAGGAAAGGAAAAGAAAAAGGAAGAGAGATGGGAAATAAAAGCTCTTGATTACATATGGTAATAAAAACAGACTGTTCTACCTTGGTTTTTGTTTCTCTTTTTTGGTTCTCTTGTTTCTAGGTGATTTATCCTTTTCCTTTAAAAAAAACAAATGCAATGATGATCATTTAGATCAGGTTACAATGAGGAAGAAATTTGTTACTTTTTCAAGAAGTACAGAAGATGGACTTTAGTGTAAGGTGCTGGTAAATAATTAAAAATTAAATCACACTTTTGCTCTCCCTCTATTCATATTTTGCATTTTGCTCTTATAATCTTGTTCATCATCAAGTATTTATGAGACTTAATAGTTTAAAAGAGCAAGGCTGGGATTTAAGAACATGTGGTCCACCAAAACAGACCATCATACAGATGTGACTTCATCTCCAGATTTTGCATATTAATAATAGAATACCCTGTATTTTCTTTTAGCAGGCATAAATCTGTTGTGCTTCACAGGTCTGATTTAGAGGATATTGTCTGAGACTTATTCTGCAAGAAAACAGTAGTGAAGAGATAATGGCAAATGAGTGTAAAAGTCCTGAGAGTCATTAAAACATACCTGAGTTCTTCACCTTGATTTTGTGTAAATGGGATCACTTATGCATAGCCATAACTACAGTACAAATAAACATTGGTTATGCCCATTACTTAGAGGATTAGTGGACTTGTTTTGTGAAAGGAGTAGGCATTGTGAAATGAACTCCCAATAAATACAAGGGATCTAATCCAGTAATTTACCCTTCAGATCATATTTGGGCTTTTCTGCCCTGCCAGTACACTCTATTCAGGACCTATTGCCTTCAAGATATGTGACATTTTTGTGACACACAAATGCAGAGCATTGCAGACATTTTTCAGTGCCTTTCCCGCATACTTGCCTGTTTTTTTCTCAGTGCAGGCTCCCTTCAAGCAGGGCACATTGGCATGCAGATGTGTGGTGTGCACACAGGGAGGATATCTGCCAGGACTGAGACATGCCCCAAGTGATGCTGAGGGACTCTCCAGCCTGGGAACTGAGGGCACCACACAGTTACACAGTACTCCACTCTCTGCTGCATTTGACCAGTATGCTCCCTGCATTTGACCAGTATGCTCCCATGAGCTGCAGCAAATGGGAAAGCAAAAGCTCTCCAGGTGCATAGGGACCCAGAGTTGTTTGCAGTCCTGCAGCCAAACCTTTGTGAAATTCCTTTGTCTATAATTGTTTGAAGTGCTTTGGTATAAACAGCATCTACAGAAACTATTCAAAGATTAATATACCTCCATTTTAAAATTAACATAAATGTTCCTCCATAAGCAAGGACAAACTCGGAGAAAAGGGACCAGTAATGCCCACTAGTGGTGCTGGGTGTCTCATTTTGCACAGCTCCTCCATCTCTTGCCAGTGAACATCCATTTAAAACATAGGCATGAAGGAGGGAAGGCAAGAAAGTGCCCTGATGCACAAGCCATTTGGGGTCTGTAACTGCTCTGCTCATGCATCCAAAACCTGCTGCCAAAGGGAATGTTTGTACTTAGCCCCTTAAAGCACATTGCAGCACTTCCTCAAAGGTGCACTTCAAGATGGCATCTACAGATCCTATGACAGAGACCTACCTTACCTTCTGCTGGCAGGAAGGGTCGGGAGAAGAACTGAAGGAAGCACATTGGCCCAGTGGGGTCTTGGCCAGCCATGCAGAGAGTAGTCACCCACAGCAGCACTCTGCCAAGGAATGGTTCCTCCACTGAGAACACACAGCTCTCCACCCAGAAGAGGCAGTGACACTGTGGTGGCTTTTGACAGGGAGGAGGCCACTGAGCTACTCAGTGTCTATTTGAATCATGAGATCTGTCCCCTACAGGGGCTGCTGGTGCCACACTGCAGAAGCTCCCTGGGGCTGAACAGGACAAACAAGAAAGCCAAGAGAAAGCAAGGATGCTTTGAGCACTTCACTCAAGTTAGTGTCATCTTATTCATCGTATTAATGGTACTCACACTGACCTCATTTAACGTGTCATCGAGGATGCACGGAAGTTCCCTTCCAATCAGCATTAATTTGCATACATATTTTTACACAAAATGGAACCCAGCTGAACAACTCAAAACAATTCTGTAAATAAATCCTGGTCCACTGCCCAGTTCTTCCCCTCTCCCTTCAACAGACATGCATTTCAAGCCACGTTAGAGTGTAGTTTCAAAGATAACTACAAGTCCTGTCCCACTGTAGCTTCTACATCAGGGAATATTTTGCACCTGAAAGCTCCCCATGTGAAAAAAGATGAGGAAATTGGGTCAAGCATGTGCAGTTCAGGGGACTTTGCTGCCAGCAGGAAGGCCATACACACAGCTGGTTTTCATGGGAAGGGTTGCCAGAATAAAGTGCCGTAACAGTAACGCATCAGCACTAACAGTAACACATGGTCCAGATGATGGCCGAACTAATTTCAGGGATGCAATTCCAATAATTCCTCTGCCACAGAATTAGCAGTCTGCTCTCTCTCTCTGGATTAGGCACATATTTTTTGCTCCATAAAGCTTGTTTTTAAAGCTTGTTTAAAGCAATGTGGAGGACCTCAAGTGGTAGTCTTATCCACCCCACTGCACTGAGGCAGGATCAAGCAAACCTAACCCATTCGTGATGACTGATTGTCTTACAAGGATACTCTGAGCAGTGAAAGTAACCCAAGGGATCAACATCAAGAATTTCAGAGTGTCTAAAAAAAATAATAAGCTAAGAAAGTGACTTGGACTGGCTTAGTTAGGGCCAGTTTTCTATTTATCCAATTAAAGTTAATTTCCCAGAAGTATGGCACCTGCTCCAATGAACAAGTGTTAGAGACACATTGTGTGTAATATTCCTATGCTTCCTGCTGATGCATGTGTCTGCTAATGAGCCTCTAAGCAGCCGTTTTATTACTTTTTTCCGTTTCTTTTAGAAAGTGGGTATACTTTTCAGAATAAGTAGTAAGTCCAGCTTCACGTGCCTTGTGCAGAACACTGACATGTTAGACATCTTTGTATAAATAGAAACAGGTAAATAGTCATATATCCCCTGACTGTAATTTAAACAGTGTAAGTCAGTAGGGAAAGGCTATAATTGGAGTCAGAGTAAGTGAGGTGAAAATTGCTAGGTGGCAGTACCATCTGCATCTTTTTTTAATTAGCCAAGTTTATTGTCAGAATATAAAACTTTCTGCTACTCAAGTCCCTGGCTTATTTCAGACATCAGTCCAAAGTGATTGCCACATGTCTGGGTAAGCACAATTACTGATCAGCAAAGGAGAATTATCCTCCCCACTGATCTGACTAACAGTAACTGTGTCTACAAGTAGGGACAAAAATATGACTAACCAAGATCATTGTCACATCTGCTTAGTGTTTCATGACAAACTCTATTAAGGGTAGCAGAACCACTGTTAATTCAATTAGATCAGTGTTTTCCTTTGCTGGCCATGATGCGTTTGGAAGACCAGCAACTGTATGCAGAGCGTGGCAGGCAGCCCACCGCAAGGAATAATAGCACCATAAATAATATATTAAGACGAAGACAAATCTAGAATGCTGCAGTCAGAGCACATCAGCCTTATAGATGAATCCTGCAATATCACAGGGAGGTGGGGGAGGAGAACAGTAGCTATGACAGGAAATTATAGCTACTGTAAATGACGGGGACTACAGGAGGGAACAAAACTCATTAGGTCAGCTCTTTAAGCAAAGTGCTGGGGAAGCACAGGACAGCCTGCTGGCAGCCAAGGAGGCCCTGTGAGCCCTCACATTTATCCCCCTTAAAATGAAATAGCAGATGTCAAGCGCTGGGTTTAAAGGCAGATGATAAATAACGGAAGATACCTGGCAAAGACCTCAGTGGAAACCCACCCCTTTCTCTGGCTTGCCTAGTATCCAGGGCTTTCACCCTTCCTGCAGAGTGGCACTGGGATGGGCGCACCTTCCAGGCTGCCGCTCCTACACAGCAAACCCCAGCAGCTTGCAGGGCCTGCAGGAGCGGCAGGCACAGGCAGCTCAGGGCAGACGAGCCCTTTGTTCCCTGCGATATGGCTGGATCCGGGCTGTCCTGTGTCCCGCCCGGACAAAGCAGAGCTCCGCGGCTGCGGAAATCCTGCCCGGGCCTCTGCCGTGTTCGCAGGAAAAGAAACCAAAACGTGCTCGGGATTCAGCGAACATGCCAGTAAAAAGGAGCTGATAACAGCTTCCTAACGCAAAATCTGCCTTTTTTGGGGGGTTTCTTCGTGGGGTTTTTCGGGTGTTTTTTTTTGGGGGGGGGGGGGGGGGGTGTGTTTGGGTTTGGGGGGGGGGGGGTTTGGGTTTTTTTCTGGTTTGGTTTGGTTTGGTGGTTGGTTGGGGTTTTTTTGTTGTTGTTGTTGTTGTTTGTTTTTTTTTTTTTTTTTTTTGTTAATGTATCTACACAGCCTTGCTGCTAGAGAAAGGCACTCATGTCATTAAAAAAAAAAAAAAAAAAAAAAAAAAGACAACTAGAATATTTTGCTCCTCTGACTTTTGGAAATTATTATTTAATCTTATCAATTCTCAACAAATACAATCTAAAGTATCCAGACTGCTAATAGAAATATTACTTTTGATGGTGCAGCAAACTGCAGATTGAGCTTTTTAAAAATGCTGCATAAATTGTGAAGCAACATTTATGGTGGTTCAAACAATTTTGCAAAGAGCGGGAGACAAAGAGTTCCTTTTACACTAAAATGGTTTCCTAGGAAACACTGCAAATTGTAACATGATATCTCTTTGTGTAAGTTCAAGGACTTATGCGCGTTAGTGTGTGTTTCTCCTGACCCTTTTTTTCCTTTTTTCTTTTCTTGGTGTGGTGTATGGTATTGCTGGCCAATTTTACTTTTTGATGGTAGCACAAGAACAAAATAGGTCTGTTCCACAGCAACCCACAGTCTGAAGGACATTTTCCTCTTTGATAATCAAATCTCTTCTCTAAACAGAAAAGAAAAATGTTGATAGAAACCAAATCTTTTCATCTGTAGAACTGCGGTTTCACAATAATGAAAAAACAATGACTGAAAATGCCCAGAGACAAATTTCAGATTTCAGATAGTCCTCATGGCTGACCCAGTGTATTTTCTCATCTGTGTGGAGCCTACAGTACACAAAAACTAATAAAGACATAAACATAAACTTATGGGATTAAATCAGATATCAACGGCCTGCAAAGCTATCCAAAGCTATTCAGAGATCTCTACATCTGTCTGATCTTCCTTAATTAAAGGCTAATAACCCACCTGTCTGAGACAAGCACTTTGCTCCTCCCTATGTGCAAGCAGTGTGTCCCCAGAAATGCAGAATTCCTAACTGGGACAAGTCAGCTGTTTATCCAAAGAGGTAACTGTCTGAATTTACCTGGCTGCATGCCATTTCATTAGTTGTCCTACTCTTATGGATGCTAATAGTGATGTATTATGAGGTGCACTTCCTGTACATAATAAAGACTGCAGAAATATTGTTGTATAAAACACTTTGCCCCAGCCAAAGCTATTCTCAAGACCTCAATATGCTGAAGTCCTTAGCTAGACAATACATGACCCTATGCAGTGCTGCTCCTGTGTCTGTCATCCTCCCAGCTGCAGCCTGGGCACTCAGACCCGTGCAATTCTGCCAAAAACTATGTCCAATTACAAAAGCATACTGGCCCAAGTGCAGAAGCATTACAGCGCTACATATAAGGCAGCAGTTCCAGAGAGACAGGGCCAAAGATCCTGCATGGATCAAAGCAAAACCACCCCATTTCTTGCAGGATATTTTACAAGCAGTTGCTTTGCAACAGACTATCAATAAATAAAATTTTTGAATAGGCCTGGGGACATGACTTAGGTCTTAGGACTCCTTTTGCCTAGTTTGGAGAAAGGACAAACAGGTGTTTTAGAAATAGTTGCACTGAATTTAAGCCAAGTGTCATTCATAGGCAGCACTGGTTGCTCCTGTCAATCTCAGCCAGCAAATTTCCCTGAGTTAAGCAGACTTCCTCTTCGGAAATCACACATCCAGTGCACTGATCCTTATTGCTGCCTCCCCACTCCAGTTGCTCAATTTTACTACCTTGTTGCAGAGCATGGTCCTTTGTTTCTCAAGCAGAGTCTGGGACAGTGGTAAGATGGAGTGTGCAAGTTGTGGTTTTGTCTCTGGTCCTGGGAAAGGCCTCTGGAGAATTTCTGTTCTGCAGGTAACTGACAAATGGGAGAAAACTCACAGAACAGAGCCCTGAGAGTTTAGCTCATGTTTATAAGCACAGGATAATTCAAGTAGCAGATGACCTAAGAGCTGACATCTACTCTTGGTGCAGAAATGTGAACTTTGGTGAACTACTGAATTTTTCAGGTAGTGGAGAGAGCAGCATTTGGATCCAGATGTGCGTTCTGGAAGAGCCGGAGTGCATTACTGCTGGCAACACAGATGCTGACCCAGGGAAATATTTTACTTGAAACACAATTTCATCCAGTGAGCTCCCTGTTCTAAAACTGGGACAGAATGACAGGTTTTCTGGGCAGGGGCCCTCCTGAAGAAACCACATTGCCAACCACATTAAGAATGGTGCTGAACTTCTTCCAAACTAAACCAGGCCACACAGCCATTGATACTCCATAAGAACAACTGCCCTCCAAGCCAGTAAATCTAAAGGAATTACCTGACAGAGCTGAACAGGCATAATGCTGTACCATGCCTGTGAAGGTAAATTGCAGACTCACGACCTGCTTCCCCTCTCCTTGTTCATGTCCCAGTAACTGGTGCATGTACTGGTTACTCCATGTGGACCCAAAAGCTGTGCTTGTGTTGGAAGCACCAAGGGCAAAGGAACAGGGCTAGGCTGATGCAGCCTGTAACACTGTTTTGTTCATCCTCTGCTGTACTGACTCTATTGTACTAATAGGATTAAAATGCAGTTAACTGAGATTTCACGTTTGAGATCAGCAGGTAATTAAGCCCACATTGATGCACTACAGTTATATAAACACTTTCTGAATAGAAATGCATCCCACTTACTTAGTGTCCTAAACACTTTACTCAAAGTGGCCAGTTACTAAAGATTTAAATAATTGACATCTACATTTAAATAGCTCTCCTTCAGTGTAACTTGTGTGTTTAAATATTTCCTGACTGTAGTACACCTGTATTCAGTGTTTAAAACCCTACCCAGACAAACACATTTATTGATCTAAGTCACACCAAATATTACTCAGTGAAGGGAAATTTGATTTTCAGGAAGGGGCTTTCTGAAATGGAGGAGTCTTGAGCTGAACAGTCTGCAATTTTGGTTCTAACTCCCAGTGTAACCAGCTCAACAGAGAGATTGTTTTGATGGTCCAGTCTCACCCATAGTAACAGCAGATCCAAGATCTCGATACACAGAATATTAAATGCATTAGGCTGATGGACAGAAAACTGAATAGTCTCCAGAGTATTTGCTTTTAACTGCATATGCCATTTTGTATAACAAGTGCAACTCTATAGTAGATTTTTTTTTCTCATCTTATTTTTTAATGAAAATACAAAAAACAAGTCTACCTGAACTATTAGCTCTAATGCTGGGAAGAATTTTACTTAGAATTGGTCTAAAAGCAGTAAAAACTAATTTTCCACCTTTGGATTCTATGACTATGTCATATAAGAAAAGGACAAACTCTTCCCTGACCTAGAAAATTATGAATATGGCCCTTCCTCACTGCTTTAATGATGGAAATTAAAAGCTGCCCTATTAGCTCAGATCATTGAGGCAGTTCTTTAGATGGATTTGGCATGTCTGTGGAACTTTCTCCACATGAGAAGGGGAACCCCTGAGAGTCACTGCCTTTCCTGTGGCTTGGCACTGCAAAACACAAGTGCTTGAGAACTGCAGGAAGGGGTATGGCTTACATACCATATGGGTATCAGCCTCTTGCAAGGATGCTCCCAGTGGCCTGTGGTGGTCTTTGCTCCCTTCCAGTGCAAAAGTCTGCCTTCATCCATAGATCATCCACAGATCATTTGAGTTGGAGAACACTGGGAACCTTCATGTATTTCAACAAGGGTTTGATTCAGGCTGCTCCTTTTTTTAATCCTTCTTTTTTCTCTCCTTTCCCTCTTATCTTGCTACCGGCCCTGCTGGGACTACTTTGTTGCAGGAGAATAGGCTGGATGACACATTTTATGAGCAGGCAAAGTGAGGACTGAAGCCATTTTGTCCCAGGCTACCTGCAAACCAGCAGCAGGGACAAGGGCAGTCACAAGGTCCCAGGTCACTGTCACATACGTTTTGCTCTGAACTGCCCAGCGTGAGTGGCAGGTTTGAGGAAAGGCACAACTCCAAAAGAGAGTCTCGTGGCAGAAACAGAGAATCAAAGGATAGGGGGCTGAGCAGAAAAGAATTCTCTTTTGTGAAAAAATTACAAACAAGCTAGGCACATGGATATTCCTGTTTCAAGCAAAAAGAACCAGGAACAAAATTGAACCTTCCCATAGCATGGAAGAAGAATAAGAAGAGGAGCTGCTGGTGTGAGAGGAGGAAGGAAAGCAGACTGCTGCCCCAGGAGCTGAGGGTCTCAGGTCATCTGTTTAAGGGAGAGGTTCACAGAAGCCCCCAGTTTCCACATGCAGCTACAGGCTGGGTTTGAGCTGACCCACCACTTTATACCAGCCACCCTTTCCCCACAGCTCCTGCCCTGCCCTTGACACTGCCTGGATGCTCGCAGGTCATCATGCTGCCAAGGCACAGCCAGGCAAATGGGATGCCTCCAGCATCAAGGCACTTCTGCTTTCAGAAACCCTCCTGTGGCAAACTGACCATAAAACTCCAGCTTTACTAATAGATAGATAGGTAGATGGATGGATGGATGGACTGATAGGTTAAAATATGTGCAAAAATATAGATAAAAATATTAATGTGGTTTACATATATGATATATAAATATATTAAAATTATATTAAATATATTTTTGTCTATTAAAAATACTCCTCTTGAGATTACATGCCAAGCTAACTGCTAATATTCAGTTCATTGTTGAGTAACTTGTAGCTTGTACACAGCAGGGGGGGCCTGCAAAGCTACCCCAGTGCACTACATCCTGGCTATGGTGTATGTGAGGAGGGAACTCCTTCTCCAAGAGGAGGCATTGCTGCTTGGGTGAGGCACAGCAAGGTGCCCAGTAGTCTCAGAGACCTCACCTGTTCCTCAGAAATTAAGTATGAAGGGCACAGTCATGGGAGGATGCAATGTCAGGGGTTGGAGGACTTGCAGCAGTAGGCTCTTCAGTGTAAGACAGGCATAGATGGTGTTAGAAAATCTGCTACCTTCCCACAAAAAGAATAACCTTATGAGACTAGATTTGGGTAATTTAAGAGAGATGGTGTGGTTTCACTCATGCAGCTAATTAAAGGTTACCTCACTGAAAGGAAAAATAATAATGTAATATTTAGAACAATAAAAATGATGACTGATTTGTTTCCAAATTGTGCCAAAGACAAACAATCCACAGAGCCTGAGAAGATTTTTCCCCTACTCCTCTGCGGAATGAGGACTGCAGACAACCAGCTGCCTCCTGCCCAGTGGGCTGATGCTGGCCAGAAGCAATTAAACACTCGATTTTAATGGGGCCTCAGTAAAGATACATCTCTGATCAGTCATCAACTCTACTGTGGCAGTCAAAGCAGCTTGATGTTCTTCACTTAACCTTCTTCTTCATTTATTTGTGGAGGGTTTGTATGTGTTTGTTTTTATTTTAAGTGGAAGTTAGTTCCAGGGCTACTACCTACAACTTTTTCAGCTGCTATCCCTTTCCCAGGTCTGTTCTGTGCTCCTGGCTAGAGAATGGAGGGAAGGTCGAGCAGAATGGGGCCCTGAAGTCCACAGCATGACTGGCATGATGCACATGTCAATGCCTTTCTTTTCCTGCTCTCTTTTCCTGTCATGTGTGCCCCTCAGCACAGGGGAGGATGGTGCTTGCCATCCCTGACCAGCTCTGCCAAAGAAGCCTGGAAGGTCTTCAATCCCAGTAACTTGGTGTTGAACCACATCCTTTTGCTCCTTCCTTTTGTCTCAGGATGTTCTCAGGCCCTTCTGTGACCATGGCTGTGCCAGAGAGGAAGCACTGGAGAGTTGAAACATCCCCCCAACACAGGTTAGCCAAACTCTTCTGAGCAGCAGCACAGACTGGCAGTGATAAACTCAGGTCCCTAGACCACATAATGAGGTGAACATTTTTTAACATATATTTGTGCATATTACATAAACTAGATGTATTCACAGGCTTACAGGACAGCTGAGGATGGAAGGCACCTGCACGTGCCATCCCATTCAACTCCCCTGCCCAAGCAGTGTCTGCTAGACTTGGCTGCCCAGGACCACATCCACTTGTGTTTTAAGTATTTCCAAGGGTGGTGATACCACAGACTGTTTCACTGACTTATTCCAGCATTACATTGCCTCCATAGTAAAAAATAGTTTTTCTTATGTTTTAGCTGAATTTCCTGTATTTCATTGTGCACTTGTCCTGTCACTGCATATCATTGAAAAGAGCCTGGCTCCCTACCATCAGGTATTTGTGTATTTTTACGTGTTTTTTTCAATATCCTACATGTTTAAAGGAAAAATGAAAGTAGACTTCTGTAACTAAAACAAGAATTGAGCCAAATAACACATAAAGAAAGAGAGCAAACTGCCAGGAAAGCAGAAGTGGAATGCAAAGCTACATGGTAAAATACATAGT
This sequence comes from Sylvia atricapilla, assembly GCF_009819655.1. NCBI lineage: Eukaryota > Metazoa > Chordata > Aves > Passeriformes > Sylviidae > Sylvia > Sylvia atricapilla. The sequence goes on from NC_089174.1 coordinate 28,814,370, forward strand.
AAGCTTGTCTGTCTGCATATAAGATCATCAATATTTGTCGTCAGATGCCACCAAACTTATTCAGATCATGTATTTGCATATGTCCCAAAGTGTGTGTTTAAGCCAGTGTGAAAAGGACTTTCACTGGCCTAACACCACATTATTGCCCCTCTACATTCCAAAAGCTTGCACTGCTGCAAAGCATATCTGAAACTTCAAAATGAGAAGGTGTTAGAGGCTCTCAGACGGGGCAGAGAGGACCTGCCTCAGCGTGGCTGCACTTCCACGGCAGCACCAGTTAAAACACCCACTTGGCCAAGGCCAGTGTTCCTGCTGGACAAAGCCTGGTGATGCATAAACAGCAGCAAACAGCCTCTTGCAGTGGAAAATACTGGACAGCCCTAAGCACAAGTGCACATTTACCCACATCCTACAGTGCCATTAATGCAGGAAATGTTACTGCAATTAAAACCCATGCATTTTCCAAGAAACCACAGCTAACCCAGCCATTTAGAATAGCATATCAGAATGAGATGTGTGTGGTAAGTACTGGTGAATAACAATGGTTTTAATGGTAAATTCTTCATGTAACATTCTATTTTGAAAGGCTTTGTACATTAAGGAATTTTTCCTCTCAATAGTTCAATTTAATTTCTTAGTTTTCATTTAATTCAGTGTGGAGTAGCAGTATGCACAAGCCAGAATCAGGTGCTTTTATTGTCCTCTGGGTAAAGGATTGCAGTAAAATTATCACAAAATCTCACTGAATGCCATTTTGATATTTGGACCTTTTTTGGACCCACCTTCATAGCTACATTGAGCACATTACCACTTGATGAACTTCTGGTGTATTTACCATCAGCTAAAGAACATTTCTGTGGGATATAGCAACAGCAAATGTGACCAGCCCTTCTAGGTAGTGGACACTGCTGGACAGTACCATGCTCTGAGTCTCAGATTTCTCCTCTCAGGGGTTCTTTACACCTTATTAAAACCTAAATTGTCATAAATGGAAAGGGCTTTTGGAAAGTTTATCTGAAAAACCTCATATACTATCTAATCTAATCTAATCTAATCTAATCTGAGTATACTTTGGATGATGGAGAGAAATAATATCATCTATAAAACTAAATGAAACTCTAGAGGTTATAGTGGCTCCTGAAATTATGGTGGCTCTGATTTTCATGGTCATCCATTACTTAGTTTGCATTTGGGGGAAGAATGCTTTACAGACAAAAATTTATATATTGGTAACATGTGAAAGAAAAATATTTTTGGGTGAGCCTAATCACAGAGGCTTTGGGTTGCTGCTTTATACAGAGGTGTAGCCCCTTCAGCTGGTAGGATACTGAGCAGGAGGACAAATATCCACCATGTGTGAGAGGCCTTAAAAACACTGTGGATAATAAATGCTAGTCAAGCAGGTATTTTTTAAAAGTATAAAATAATTTTTCTGCCTAAAGCTTTTTATTTCCTCAAAAAGTTTTCAAGGTAGAGATGGAAATTAAGATTTCTATTTTTATGTCCCACTTTCTTATAGGTTCTCTCTTTTTTTGGTTGTAGATAAAACAATACATTCTTTTAGGAATGCAGTTTCTACCTCTTTATGAACATGCAAAATTGCCTGATTATAATAAGACATGGTTCTGTTTATATCATATATTGACATCTCTGAAGTCTTTTAAGAACCAAGAATGAAAGGTGCTATCAAGTACCAAATACATCCCAAATTATTAAATATTTCTTCAAAATCTGCTTGCTCAGTCTGAATTTTATCAGCTGATGCCAGATTTTAAAATGAGCTATACAAAAGGCCTTTATGAAACCTTATGCAGGATCAGGCAGAATCAAAATTATTTAGAATATGTGCTGTTTTCTGCAAGGAATTGAACATTTTGAGTGGAGAGGAGGAGAGGGGAGGGTAAGGAGAGGGGAGGGAGAGGAGAGATTATTTTGCAATTACTCTATTTGAGTCTGTGTCTCTCCCTGCCAGGCAGGGTTCCTGAAGGCAGCAAGGTTAAGAGCAAGCACCAGCCATGTGCAGCCTGCTCTGCTACTATGAAGAGTCGTGCCTGGGTAATGCAAATTATGCTGCTGCTGCTGGGCATTTAAGATCTATATGAACAAGCTGTCAGTCCAATATCTAAAACTTATTCAGTTATTCAAACTAATTCAATTTCATCACCTAGCTCTGACACCCATGGCACTTGCTGCAGACTGTTTTAATGGGAAGTGATGTGTAAGTGCAAACACCTGGGAGGCAGACGGCAGGGGGATTTTTCTGATACAACAGTCATCACCATGGTTGTTAACAGCAGTGGCATTTATGTGATCCTAATTATTCTGTAAGTATAATACAGACAAGGAGGCCTCACACTGCTCTTCCTGCACTGCTCTCACACTGTCTGCAGGCTTCCTGTGCAGACCATTGTGACTTTTAGCAGACCTGATACAACCACTTGCCATATTTCTATTTACATGTTTTTCTGAGAGTCTTAAGGACATGGAAAAAAAGTCTGGCCTTGAGACCAAGTTGTGGTTTATACTAAGATTCCCACCTCTAATGTCCTTCCAACCCAGGCCATTCTACCATTCAATGATTTTCAATCACTAAATTCTAGGCACAGATGTTTTAGTTCCAAAACAATATTACATTAATTGTGCATGAAGACAAATTACACACTGGATCTCTGGTAGATCCTAAAGCCTGCTGAATAATGAGGCTAGATCCAGCAGGGTTCTCATAGGACTGAGTCTTGGGCCAATCTTATTTAGTATGTTTTCAATCAGTATTCCAAAAGATGACATGAAATTTTCAACAAGATGCATGAAGATGCTGTACTGGTCATCCAGCACTGAACAGTGAGCAGGACAGGATTGTGGCTGCCAAATAAAGTGAGCTGAATGCCACATGCCAGTGATTTTTTGGAGTTTGCAGGGACCTACCACCCTAACTGTGTAATTCAGGTGGGGTGCAGGGTTGGCTCCCACATGCTATATGGGTTCAGTCTGCACCTCAGCTTGAAGGGAGATGGTGAGAGCCATGTCTCCGTAGAGAAAACATAGAGGTGGATGTCATGGTCAGTGCATGCAGAAGAGGAAGTGGAGTGGGTTTTGACCTTGTCGAAGGGCTCAGTCCAGCTACCAGGGATGTCATAGCAGTGTCCCAACACCTCTGCACCCAGCAAAGCCTGGACTGCTTGTTATTTGGCTGCTGACATGTGGCCTTAGGGGTGTGAGGTGGATCAGCCTCCCTACACCTTCCTTCATCTGAAGGAAGAGCAGGGAGGCCACCAGACAACTTAATAGTCTCTGATTTACCAGGGGCCACACTGAGATCATCTAATGATCAAGAATTAAAATGTGCATGGCTCTGCTGAGATGCTGTAGCTTGTATCAAAACTGCACCCACCAAGGTCAGAAATCCAAGGAGGTGGAAGGCAAAGCAGAGATAAGTGATTTAGTTCAATGCCATTAGTGATTTAGTTTAGTGCTATTCTGTTAGTAAGTTTGTTAGCAGCAAAGTCAAAAGCAGCACCTGCTTTCCCTGCTCCCAGCCTTACCTCCAAGCTGGTTCTTGGCAGCTGTGGCACTGAACAAAAAACCAACTTTTGATGGAGTTTATGCGATCAAGCTGTGTTTTTTTTTAAATATAGTGGTAATTTTCAGCAACTCGTAAAGCAATTCTTCATTTGCAAGACACAATTACCTTTGTCATTAAAAGGGTTGTAATTGACATTTTTTTTTTTTATGATGATTTATTTATGGAAAACTTTACATTTGAAGCTTCTTCAACCATACAAGCTAGTTGTGCCAGCTCATGTAAAACAAGGCAGAGACTCAGCCTTCTTCTTTGGACGGGAGGACTCCTCAAAAACCAGAAAGCTGCAGCACCAGTCCTCAGCTGCAGCAGCAGTGCCTGCCAAAAGGACTGAGAGTGTACTAGGTCATTTCAGACCCAAAGGAATTATCTTATTCATGTTCCTCCTTCCCAAAACATGCAGCTGAAAAAAAACTCCAAAAACTAAAAGGAAAAGTACCATCCTTTAAAAGGCATTTTTGACAGCACTGATTAACAGGTCAGTCTTGGACTTGTTTCATCACAAGAAAACAAGGCATTAATGGCACAATAATGCAAACACAAGTTTGCTCTGCTTTCATCACACAGAAAAATTGTTTCCTTCAGAGTAAACCCTGCCAAGAGGATCCCAGAGTGAGACAGGCATGCCCTTCTGACAGACCAAACATTTTGTGGGGTGGACAAGCAACAACATATGTCAGAACAGTAGGCAAAAGTGCTCTTGGCTATAGCTTGTAACATGCATGAGTATAAAATGTTATTATGGTCAAAAGAATAAATACTTCAGATCTCTTGACAGGAATTTTCCTTGTGAAAAATTGCTTTCTTTTGGCTTTTGTTTTGCATGTCAAATAAACCAGTTATCAGAACAGAAAAAACATTCCTACTGTTTTCAAATCAATATTATTTTCACTTACTATTAACATCTTGTGCAAAAAACCCCAAAAAAACCCTATAAACTTGACTGTGAGCCTTATTCCTTCTACTTTTCAGAGGTAAAATACATAAATATCTAAATACACTTTGATTCCTTTTCCAGACTTGCTGAAAACAGTACAATTGATGTCAATTCTGATATCATTTTCTCACATTAATGGACTTTGTTTGCCTAGGTCTTTTTGAATGATTGTGTTCATGCTGTGCTGGTTGTGACTGAGGTAGAGTTAGTTTTCTTCACAAGTGGCTGGTGTGGGCCATATTTTGGATTTGTGCTGAACACAGGGTTGATAACACAGAGATGTTTTTGTTAATGTTGAGCTGGGCTTACACAGAGCCAAGGTGTTTTCTGCTTTTGTATTTCCACCCTGGTGAGGGAGCTGGGGGTGCCAGCTGGAGTTTGGGAGGAGACACAGCCAGGACAGGTGAGCCCAGCTGACCAAAGGGATATTCCAGATCATCTGGCATCATGGTCACTACACACAGAGGGGGCGTAGAAGGAAGAAGGGGGAAGAACATTTAAAGTGATGGTGTTTATCTTCCTACGTCAATGTTACTGTGATGGACCACCACTCTCCTGGAGATGGCTGAACAATTCCCTGCCCTTTGGGAAGCAGTAAATTAATTCCTTGCTTTGCTTTGTTTTTGTGAGCAGCCTTTGCTTTCCTTATTAAAGTGTTTTTATCTCAGCCCATGAGTTTTCTAAGCTTTTAGCCCTCTGATTCTCTTTGTGATGCTGCTGGTGGGGGAGTGAATGAGCAGCTGTGTGGTGCTTGGCTGCTGGCTAGGGTTAAACCTCAACACAATATTCTTGCAATAGCAAGAATAAGCAACAGCAAATAATTATCTTATTATTACTTAACATTTAAATTGCAGTAGGGCATGAAGGACCTTATAACACAAACCTCAGCCCCTGAGAAATGCAAAGCATACAAACCATGGATGATTCCTAGCACATGAACCCTTGAGAATGCCACAGTGAAGTGGAAGCTACCCAGGCAGAGGAGGATGGGGCCCTAACAGTCTGGTTCCTCTTTTTCTTTCCATGCCTTTACACATTGGGAGCAAATACCTATAACCCGATTATTCCAGGGACAGATATGAGGAACATAAAGCACTATGGCTTTTTGCCCCTAGCCAGCCCACAGAGATGCCCCTAGCCAGCCCACAGAGATGGCCCACAGAGAATTTAGACAGAGTGCTATACACTGGTGCAAGGCAAATTAAGTACAGTAGAACCAAACTCCAAACAATAATCTTTCTTTATTAGTATGTTTATAGCTCAGGAGAAAAATCCAAGGTGTGGGTTTTAGGCTATTTTGGGGCATGAACACAAAAAGCAAATTGTGAACACATCTGGTTTTGCCTGCTCTCTCAGTAACAGAGGAATATGGACAGGGATAGCTGGTAACAGCCAAGCTCCACTTGCAATGGCAGCAGGTCACACTCACATGATACTTTACAGAGAGGGCAAGGTCTGGTGCTAGCTGTAAATGGGGAGAGCAGAGTGTGGGAAGCAATTCAATTGATAGGCAAGGACCCAAAAGGTCATGTAATAGGGTTCAAAGTCTGTTTAACCATGCACAGCCGAGCTGGGATCTTTCCCTAATAAAACATGAGATAGGTGAGGCGCAGTTCTCTGCATCAGATCACTCTGCATGGGCTAAATCATTGGAAAAGCAAAGCCCTGCTCACAGCAGCCGTGCAGTTAATTGTGCATCCCTGCACTGCCCACCCCCCCACCCCCCACCCCCCTATCTCACATCCTCCCATCTCCATCCCACAGGCTGGGCGTCAGGGAGAGAGCAGGCACAGACAGCTGTGGCCAGACCAATGAGAAAATATGGGGATTTACATGGTTCTTGTAACCGGATCTCTCATTCCCAGAGGGTCTGAATGCATTTTGCTGTGTTCTTTTTGCCACCTGCCTGGACAGGAGCCCGTGCCCTCCTTGCAGGAGGGAAGCACTTTGTGTGGCTGCTTTGTGAAGGCAGAAGCCGGGGGGCTGCAAAGCAGCTGAGCTCATGAGAAGGCTCATCATCTGTCTTTTGGGGTGAATTAGTGTGAGGAGAAAAAACTCTGAGTGCGAGGAGGAAAAACAAAGCAGAAGATGGCCAGAAAGAGGATGTCTAAGCACACAGTGGTGGCAGTGCTCAAAGCCCCATGGCACCAGCAGTGGCTCCTACAAAGTGCCAGGATGCCATCCTCTCCTGTTCTTGGGAACCCAAGAACAGAGCACAGGTCAAGAGAAAAATACCCTGCCTAAACTAGACTGTCTCTCCCTCCCTTCTGGCTGGGAAGTTCCAAAGCATTTTTCAACCATTTGGAGTGATTATTTAAAGCATAAAATACCTGAGGGACTGCAGGCTTGGGAGAACAGAAAGCACTTGTCTAAGCTTATTTCAGGAAAAATAATACATTTCCTGCACAGTTAAATGTGAATGCAGAAAGTTTTAACCTATAAAAGCACATAAACAAACCATGCAACCAGAGCAATTCAAAGATTTCTCATGTACTTAGAAGCAGAAAGATATGACAGCAAAAACCTAGGGGATGGAGAGCTTTAAAAAGGCATATTTTATACAATCTTTAACCTAGTTCTGAAATACTTCAGCCCACATTCAGCTAAAAGTTCAGGAAAGAAAAAAAGTACTAATTCCTTTGAAAACTTCCATGAAACAACCCTACTTGTATTCACAAATATCTTGAAATAGCTCTTTGTTAAAGAGACTTTCCTGTTAGACTAATGCTATGTATAAGAGAGGAATTATCCACCCTTTTGTTTTATAAAACAGGCTATTTGCCAAATGCTGTTCCATTTAGCAGGCTTAATTTTATTTAATCATATGATTTTATTTGTGTTTTCCGATTGCTTCAAATAAGCCTTAGGTAACCTAGATATTTTTTAAAATAGAACAGTCATTATTTGACCTGTAGAAATTGCTTTCTTCTGTCTTTCGCAGTTCCACATATGGTTCAGGATTCACGTGCATGATTTGTGTGAATGCATAGCTACTCCTAACGTTGGCTTGAGTGTTCCCCTGTCTCTGCAACTTGAGCTGCTGCAGTCACCTGATAAGCTGTTAGAAACCAGGGCAAAGAGACCAGGGTGAGCAATGTTCTTTTGCAGACCACTCCCAGCAGTAAGACTGCACCTTGGAGGAAGGAGAGGCTCAGCAGGGGAAGGTTTTCTGCCCTACATTGCATCTTTTTTATATCCCGCTCTGCACTGAAGTCTCTTCTGCTCCTTCCCCTGGATGGATGGTGTAGTGGGTTGACTCCTTGCAGCCTGGCTGCAGCCCAGGACTCCAGTCAGTTTTGATCCTCTGTAGCCTAAAGGAGAAACCCTAGTAACCAGTAAAATCCCTCTGGAGCACAAGTTCCTTAATGAAGATTAAGTATATTTACATGCCTGATTGAATCCCCATCTCTTTCAAATCTGAACTGAAAACACGTATTCTCACTCAGATATTATTTACTGTCGTGATTTACAACTGCATTGTTGGACAGTACAGAAACCTGTAATTATAGTTTGCACAGAAGATTATACATAAAGTAAATTAGAAGTATATACGTCACCCTAGAGGACTATATTAAGGATGAGCACATAAAATATAGTCCCAAATGTACTATACTGCCAACTCTCCTGGGGTATCCTTCATCCTTGGTCAGGACCAACATCTTGGGCTCCAGAGAATATGTGGGCTTGGTGAGCATATCCCAGAGGTGCAAAAGTCTGGGGCCAGGCTTGAGAGGTAACTGACCTGCCTACAGGTAGGAGTACCATCTTTTGGTTTTCCACCAGAAGGACGCTGTTGGGACCATACTCCCTCTTTGTCCTTATGCAGGACTGAGCACAGGTAAGCATGAACAATGTGCTATACAGCTGAAGAGCAGTTGAATTAGACCTTCAGCAAGCACAGGAGATGAAATATTAACAGGAAAAAAGTGGGTTTATAATTAAAGAGAAAGGTGGAGTGGCTAAATATCCAGATACTCTGCTTCCCTTAGGGTTATACTTCATGAATATTCCATTCTCATAGTAATTCGGTCTGTGAAATGTCTATAAACATTTATTGTATGCCAGAAACCATAGCTTCCCAATTCAGCCTGCAGAAGTTCAGATATATCTAACCCTCTGATAACCAGCAACAGCTGCAAATAGCCTAACATAAGATAATCAAAGGGTTTCTCTCCTTGTGATAGCCAGTCACTTCATGATCCTTTTAACAGACTGACTCATAACAACAGCTTTTGAGTCCAGGAGATGCTACCCCATTACAGGGCCAGTAAGAAACTGAAAGGCAGGGTGATGGTGGAGAGGGAGCTGGAGGCAGGACACAGCCAAAGCCTGCCACCGTCTTTTTAAACTGATGACAGAATCTGCTGAGCTCGCAGAGGCTGGCAGGGCCCAGCAGGATGTGCTGCCCCGAGTGTGCATTAGCTAATTCAGACAGCATAATTTGGCACACCTCTGCTGCCTTCAGCAATGCTCCATCAGCCTACACCCACTCAGCCTCTTGGACCTGAGTCTAAAAAGTATATATTACACCCACCTTTGATAGTTCTGGGAACAAAATACTGTAAAGTGCATTGCTGGAACCAAATCTGCCTCAGCAGGAGACTGGAGTGGAAAACCTAAGATTTCTTTCTGTCTCTGATAACTACTCTCACTCACAAACACAGTAACATACCAGCAAATGCTTTTTGCATACCTATGCATTTCTCTGAAGGACAGAAACGTTTCACAATTCATTTCTATTGCTGCTATTCATTATGCTGCTCAATTACATTAAGTGCCCTTATTATTTATTTACAAAGGGTTAGTAACGCTGTACTTTTTACCTGACCTATATACTAAGCCTGGAGGCAACGAACACTTTTCTGCATTCATCTCTTGCTTGAAGCAGTTTTCAATAGCCTTTGTTTCCCAGAAAGCATCAGGTCGGCTGAGTTTTAGAGGGAAGCATGACTTTCAGTTGAGCCCAGAGCCTGGAAGGCCTGGTGTTTTCCTGACTTATCTCGCTTTATTCTGTACATTTCTGCCGGTGAAGACAGGAAACCCTGGCCTGTATTCCCAGCAATGGCATGCATTAACTGGGGAATGTGACCTTCAAGGTATCCACAGAGGACAATAGGCTGTGAGGGGTGCTGTGTGCCAGGGCCGCCTCTGGTAGATGCCTCCCTGATAACACCAGTGGGAGACCCCACTAGCCCTCTGAACTGGGAGTTCACTGGAATGGAATGGAATGTGGTTCTTCCAATCCCTGTGTGGTTTACAGAACCATAGAACATGTAAGGTTGGAAGGGACCACTCTGAGTCATCTAGTCCAACCACCCTGCTCAACAAGGGTCATCCCAGAGCACATGGCACAGGTTTGTGTCTAGGCAGTTCTTGAGTATATCCGGTGAGGAAAATTCCACAGCCTCTCTGGGCAATGTGTTCCAGTATGTGGTCACTTGCACAGTAAATTCTTGCTCATATTCAGATGGAACTTCCTCTGCATCAGCTTCTGCCTCTTGCCTCTTGTCCTGGTGCTGGGCACCATCAAGCAGAGCCTGCTCCATGTTCATGGCACCCTCCCTGCAGATACTTAGAGACACTGATGAGGTCCCCTCACAGTTTTTACATCTTGAGGCTGAACAAGCTCAACTCTCTCAGCCTTTCCTGGTGAGAAATATACCCTGGAGCTTTGACCAATATCCCGTCTCTGCTGGACCTGCTCCAGGATCTCCATGTCTGTGTTGGTGCAAGTCAAGATTCTGCCTGTCCAGGAACATTAAGTGCAAACAGCCCCTTTGCCACAACTTGTTTTGGATTCAAAGTCATCTTATGTCCAGCTGGAATTTTCTTCTCTGGCTAAAGAAGAAATTTGTCCAAGTTTTTCATATTTTCTAGTCTACTGTACTACTCCCACAGTCCTCTTGGCTTTAACCAAGTAAGATACCCTCTTTTTGAGATGCAGTGTCCAAAATTGGACCCAGTCGTTTCAGGAACATCCACCATGTGTGAGGAAGAAAATGTGTATCATGTCTCCTTGCCATGTTACAGACCCATTCATGTGCTGTAGGCAGGTGGGCTGTCACTTAATACTGTCTGTGTCTGTGTACTGCTGTCTATTTCCATTTAAATCTATATTTTCACCCACCTCAGATTCACCCACCTCATGATTTAGTTATATCCTATCTTTTTGCAGTCCATTTCTCTGCTGTCAACATTATGTGGAATGTTAATCCAGACTTTCAAGCTCCTTACAGCAGCACTAATAAGCATGATCCCTACTCCAATATCCAAGTAATCAGTGAATTACTGAATAATCCCAGTGCTCAGAGCTGTTGAAGAGGTGGCTTGACAGATGTGAGGCTGCTGCTGCTGCTCTGTGTCCCCAGATCCACCCAGCAGCAAGGCTGAGCTTCTATTCCCAACACACATAGAGTGCTCATCCAAATGGGAAGCGTGCATATGGCCCGGTTGTGGTTCTCCTCTCCATCCAGTAAGTGGCCTTAGGCAATCTCTGCTGTAGCTGGTTCTGGATCCCCAGCTTCTCTGGCTCCCCTACAAGCCCTAGCCCAACTCCAGCTCCTATACAGCTTCTTGTGCACAGACACAGACAAACATACACACAAGTCCCCAAGGAAAAGGGAACACAGTGTGCTCTTCCCAGGTACCAGGATCCTAGTTGGGCAGGTGACCTCTTGATCAGGGCTTGACTCCTATGGCTGGCACTGAAAGCACACACATGCATATGCATTCACAAGAGTCAATCAACTGTGAAAAGTACATTTGCCGTTCCTGTCCACTTACAGCTGTCCCCTTTCATCCCTTACCCCCTATTTTCCCAGATCAGTTCCTTCTCAATCATCCTTGATCCTCTTTCTCTGTCTCTTGATTTTTCCCCAATGATAAAGCCTGCCCATCCTCACACCCACTCTATGGAGATCCTGGAATAGGTGTTGAACAGTCTCTAGGAGTTATTTCCCAGCATTCCATCAGCTCTGGACAGTGACTCCTAAAGACTGTTTTGAGGGCTGCAGGGATCCTCTCCTACCTACTCCACAGGGTCTCACCTTATACCCTAGGTCCCTGACTTATTTTTTTGACTATCATTTCATACATTCCACAGCAGACCACGATTTCAGCTTACCAATGACAACTGCAAGGTGCATTAGCAGATAACATATGCACTGAGAGATTCTTCTGAAGGGAAAATTACACAGATACATTCCTCAGATCAATCTATGAGCACTGCTCTGGCAAAGCCAGTGCAGTTTTGACCTTTACCTCATGATAAACAAAATTTATTCCTATGCTCGTATTGTGACTGGTGCCTCATATGAGCCAACACACATCCCTAGGGACAGCCAAATAAGAGGGCAGACATTCCTACAGCAAGGGTATGCTGTGCAGGAGCTGGTGCAAGGCACAGGCATAACATCCAGACATAAATGGAGATTCCTGCCAGGCTGGGTTTTTCTGAGGCTCTCAACCCAGGAAACTCACTGTTTCTGCCTTGGGGAGAGCTCCTGTGGTCAAGCAGTGCCATGACAGGGTATGGATGCTCACACACACGTGGGGAGCTGCCAAAGCCTTCCTAGGTACCACACAGGGAGAGACATTTCTCCCCCTAAAACTGATAATGCAACAGGGAACAAGCAAAAGCCACAGAGAGGGAAGATGGACACTTGCTGCTGCATCACTGTATGGATTTGGCAGTACTTTGCTGGAAGAGAGCTCACTGCCCAATTACTTTCACACCATCCTTAAATCAAGCTGCATGAACAGAAAAACATTTAATCACAACCTTTAGAATGGACGGGATAATTTATTCTTTTGAGGACCTAAGTAAAGACACAAAGGAAAACCATGTTTAAGATTAAGCTAGTAAAAATATGTAAGGTCTCTGTGTTTCTCCCTTCCTTCTGGCCTTTCTCCAGAGCTGTCTGGAGGGCACTCAAGCTTGGTAAAACAGTAAAACACAGGAACCCCTACAGTCAATCTCTTCCAAGGGACTTCAACCTTCCCTTTGATACAACTATGCCTCTTTTCCTCGTCCCTGTGATGTGTTCCTGAGGTGGTCCTGCCACCCTCTAATCAAAATAAATATTTTTCAGCTCCTCAGAGGAACAAACAAGGTTTTGCAAAGCCAAGCACTGTCTTGTGGACTTGGTCAGTTAATCAGGTGCTCATTTAGTTAAATAGGGCAGGCACATCCTTACCCCCAAAGCATCCACCTCTCCAAATGCAGTGCCCCTCTCCACTTGCAACTAAAATTTGAAACTAGTCCATATGTCCACTGATGTACTCAAACTTCAGTATCTGTGTGGGATAGATGCATATCTTGTAGTTGTTGGCTTGTAGCCAGCCGCAGTGTTTGTCAGCCACTTGGCAGTGTGAGCTTACCTTCCCTCAGCAGCTTGCTCTGCCACACAGCACAAACAAGCACGAGACTCAAAGAGCTGGAAAGCCCCTTTCTTGTAGCTTCACTGGGTAAAACTTGGAGGACAGAGCCAAAATTGCTGCAGGGGAGGAACTAGAGGCAGCAGAAAGCTCATCCTTCGCACACACAGTGTGAACGCTGGCTGCAGTTTTCACATCTCTGTAAACATTGCTCTAAACAGAAAGTCAGTTTACTTCCACAAGATTAGTCTGTTTTGATGTTATTACTCAGCATGTGGCAGGTGAACTGAGAGTACAGATCCTCCTGTAATGTGTTTGTAACATTCACTAGAACAACAGCACATGTTATTGGGAGGGTAGAAGTGGGACTATGGAAAAAAATGGCATGAAGTGTGACACCTAAAAATCCCAAAAAATATTAAGATATGGTAGAAATTACAGTACTAATTTTAACATAAATTTACTGAAATTGCCATTATTTCATTATGTGGTTTTGTGCTCCAAAGAGGATTTGATTGGCGAAAGAATTACTTAGAGATGTAGTTACACCCTGTAAACAGAGTGCAGCTAATTAGGATCTATCCAAAGGGTAACACATTTAAATGAAAAGACACCTTTTTCATTGAAGAAGGTGCATTCATCCATGCATACCAAAGTGAACATCACCAGATAGCACAATCCTTCAAACTGCATAAATTTTACTTGCTGAAAATAAATCCATGCTAATAGACAAAATGGCATGCACCTAATGTATCACATAACTAGCTTAGTATAAAATTAAGTAGCAACAGAATTCTAATTCATACATGATGCTACAGAAAATGCTTATTTGAGAAATGTCTGATACCAGATTACAATGTGCTTAAAGGGGTTTTGCTTCAACATGCATAAAGACATGGAAAATTCAGAGCAAACTGACAACATATTTGATGTATTTTTCAGAAATCTCTAGAGCTCTGTCATCTTATTACAATTAATTCCAAACTCAGAAAGAGATTAATATGGTGTATGAGGAAAGAATTGGATGCCATGTCTGACTACCATGTGACATGAGACAGACTATTTCCTACCTCCATTTAAGGTATTTCGCTTTCATTCCTCTGTTGTGACAAGAGAGCACATAAAAAGTATCATGGGGTAGTGGGTTGTCTTGTTTTGTACCACCAGCAAAGTGAAAAAGAAATTAGAAATATTTTTGCATTCTCATCAACAGTGACCGTTTAAGGAAAAGAGGAGAAACCCTTCCAAAATCTCTGTACACCATTACTGCATCATGTCGGCAAGCTCACATATGCACAGTTTCAGAGCTCACTCATGCTGCATGAAACACTCTTACATCCTTGAATAATTAAAAAAATGTACAGACAAATTTGATTTTCTCTGGAATTATTCAGCGCTGATGTTACCCCTTCCAGAAATCTCTGAAATGTTGGCAATGCATATTAAGAGTTCAGGTGATGCAGAAATATTTAAATACAGGAATGGACCAAAAGAAGTCACTCATACTTTTTTTATACAAATTGCCTGCATCCTTTGTGGGTGGGCGACACCCTGGATATATATAGTGAAGCAGTCAACAGATTTAGCTGGCCTGACTAGCACTGAGATGGCAAATCACTGCAGGTCTTGACAGTGTAAGAGAGATCATTAAGAAATAAAAGAAACAGAAATAAAACTACTTTCTAGCCTGTCTGCCACAAGCAACCACTTTCCCCAGAGCAGGCAGCTAGTTCAGCCTTTCCTACTTTCATTTTAAGTTGAGGAAACCGACCACAAGCACAGCAGCAAGAATTTCTGGTCACTGGAGCACTGGGACGACAAGCTGGTCAACAAGGAACTACAGGGCCTTGCTTCTGTCTCTCTTGAGCCTCCTGTACTCTAATGTTACGGACTCTGCTTCATGTACTGTGCTGCTGCTGTGGGAAGGATTGCTATTGATCATCTCCAGCTCACATGCAGAAATTCATATTATTATTTTGTTGGGTGTCTCCAGGGAGGGAAGTGGTAGGAGCAGATGGTAAGGGGGTAGCAGCTTTCTGAAAATCAAAGGTGGCAGTTTTGCATAACTAAAAAGCTTAGTGAGATTTATAGCCTGCACCTCTCCCACAAATGCAGACTATTCCTATTGCTGGACTGGAGTCTTGTGGGCAAAGTGAACCCGGAGATCTGTGGGTGACAGCATCTGGCTCTTTCCTGAACAAGGGAAACAAAGCAAGCCTGTGGCCTCCATCAGCTCTCTGCACTGAAATAATTTGAGGAAATTCCTCCCCCAGGGTTGTGCACCATTAGCCCAAAATCTCTCGGATTTGTTCCAGTGGAATTGATTCCCAACAGCCCCCACCACAGTGCTGGGCAGTGCAGGCAGAGGGAGTCCTGCCAATAATCCATGAACAGGGATTTCTCCATACACATTCATCCCCACCCCTGCCAGTTCCTGCACACACCTTGCTAAGAATTGTGTACATTTGAAATCAACTGTGCTGCAGGTTGATCATCAGAAGGGATTGAAATATTTCCTTTCCATTCAAGGACAGTAACAAATTGAGATGGCCTGTGGGTCACCAAGTCTGCCTGAAGGAGCTGCTCACTGCTGAACATCTCAACAAGGATGCTCCAAAACTCCTTCTGACCACCCACACTCTTCCAACCAGACTTGGCATGCTGTGGAATGATTCCTGGCCCTGCTTCGTCCCCACCTCCTACGTGGATATCACCCCTTCCCACAAGCCAAGATTCTGATTGCAACATTCAGAATTCTTCTTGCAATTGAAGAATTGCAACATTCCTCCAGCTGACCAGCCCTGTCCTTGCCCCTATCTTGCACCACCTGCAACACTGCCTGTGCCAATCCAGCTGGGAAACACCGGGCACAGCGTGGTCACTCCACCCCTGCCTCAGTTGTTGCACTCACAGAGAGCTAATGACTCTATGTTTTTTTCTAGAAAGCAGACTTTGGAAACATAATCTTGTAAAGGTGTCCCTCAGCAGCATTAATGTGCCTACTTTTGCTTTGCTGACTGCCTGCTTATATATCCTCCCACTTCATAAAATACTGAACTGTGACTGCAACCACCGGTGTCTGTCAAGATTATGTGATTACACTAACTACCTAATAAATTTATTTATATAACAGCTAAGCAGATGCTTCACACCCCAGCAAGCATTCAGCAGAGAAGAGGATCTTAAGGTCAACACAGATTTAAAAAACCTGAGTACCATGGAAAAACATCTCACAGTTTGTGCAACTCAGTCAGTTTCAATAGAAATTATCTCTGGCCCATAAGACAGAGAGAATTTGTGAAATTATTAGCTGAGACAAGGGATAGGAGGCACAAAAAGAGAAAGAGGAACAAACACCAGCGCTGACTAAACTGAGCAGGAGAGCTGAGACAGAGCACAGATGTGTTTTCAAGGGCGCTGAATGTGCTCCAGCAGCAGTCCTTGCCTTTTCCCACAATGAGCTGCTATCTGCAGGGAAAAACACAACACAATAAAGCAGGCACAAGCGTACAGTTCTTATTCAGTGCCAAAGCTGGTTATCAGCAACGAGGCCCCATATCCCACAGAGTACTTGTAAATTTACTTTCGGCTTTTTGTGATGTGCAGATAGGTTCATTGTGTGGTTATCTCTGTGGCAAAGACTGCCAGGGATTTGGGGGCTTTATGGGGGGTATTGACTAAGGCTATGAAAATAAAATAAAAATAAAGGGCCTGGGACTGAAAATATTAACCCTTCATGAACCAGAGGGACCACTTTGTCTTGAGGAGGAGGTTCTAGTGCAGAAGAAAAACATGATCTTAATGGAAGAATTAATTTACGTAATGCAGCCAGAGGCCTGAGCTTGGGGCACGATGGGGACCTGGCTGCTGCCCAGCCAGGGTGGTGAGATGTGCTAGCACATGCCATTGGCAGTGGCTTGTGCAATGAACAGGATCAGCACCAAAGTGACCCAAACCTTTTGCAGATATGGCTTCCCCATTGTCCAAGCATGCCAGTTCCTTAGTCTGAAAGCACCAGAGGTAATAAATGAGAGATGGAGGCATTAAATGCTACCAAACTCATTCTAAAGATCCCATGGTTCATATGAGACCAACTACTTTCTCTGTTTCTCCCCTCATTCAGGAGCACTGAGGGAGCCAGCAGTGGGGTGAAGCTCAGAATGCCCTGTACCACACCAGGATTGGGCAGTCCCTGAGCCAACCTGCCTTCTCCAGGGTGCCCAGTCACCTTAGTGGCTGCTCTTACCTCCATCTCACAGCATGGGGAGATGATAAAATAGGGCCATGGGGAATTTGTGGAAGAGATGACATGCAGGGACACTCTAGCATTATCTTGAAAATGGACTTTGCTTAGCTTCAGAAGGAGTGTTTGCATATAATTTATCAGAAAAGAGGAGAAAACATTGAAATCCATTCTTCCATCAAGCCTATGTGCAGCCTACCTACAGCCTCTGAAAATTAAAATGTCCACAGTTCTTCCCCTCACAGAATAGCAATTTTAATTAGATAGATCACATCCTAATAAAAATATGTATATTAAAATACAATGGAAAATATCACATGACATGGACATTTGCAAATGGGATGATCCCACAGCCCCCCTCAGGAGGATATGCACCAAAGTTGAAGGCGGGTTGTAAAAACAGGCTCTTTGTAGAAACATTCCTTTATCTCCACATTCTTTCTCAGGAAAAGAAGTACAATTCAAAAGAGGAAATATTGAAGAAATCTACCTCAGTTATTAAGGAAGTTGTCTTTAATGTCTAGATTTGCATTTCATTTCAGCATTTTCATGGTACTAGCAGAAGTTCTTTGATAACGCAATTTTGTGTTAGAGGAATGACAGCTCTCTCTGAAAACACCTCCCTGAGAAGCATCTGGACACCAGGGGGTAAAAAAAAAAGGTATTACAAAAAAGGCAAGGAAAAAGTGATTTTCCTATTGATCTGAAGTTAATGATCTGCCACAGTGGGTTACAACTTTCCAGGTGCCTACAGTCACATACGGCAGCTCTACCTTTGTAAGTCTGGATACTTCATCAATTGTGAAAATGTTATCTGCCAGCCACAGAAAATGAATGTAAAATTTCTACAGAATAATCCATGTATAAACCCTAGTGACTAAACAAAATAAAAATGCCTGGCAGAACAATCTGAAAATTTGGGCGTATTAGAACAATGACATCTCTGAATTACAAAGCACTGTACAGGGAATGTGGGGTGAGGGCTGTGCTTTAGCATGTGGGAGCAGGATTGTGTGGGCAATGGGGTAAGTGCATTCACAGCTCGGTAATCGCCTGTGGGGGACATCTACAGCAACTCTAAGCATGCCAAGCCCTCCAGTCTTCAAACAAGGAATGAACACTTTCAGTTCTCACTAAGAAAATCTGATGCAGATCTCTCCTTGGGGACTATCTCCTTGAAAGCAAAAAACTATCAGTCCTGCCAGTCCAGTGGAAGGCTTACAACTCATTTACGAGCCTTTTCTGCTCTAAGGAAGAAAAACAGCACATAAAGGCCAGCTTGCTAAAACAATCCTTATCAGTGGTGCAGAAAGTGATAAACACAGGCAAGTGGAATCTAACCATGCATGACTTGGGCAAGCAAGATATTTTCCTATTCTTTTTTCAAATTTCCCAAGAAGGGACATTTTCCAGCAGACCCCAGCTTCCTGCAAGGCAGCCTGCAGGAAAATGGAGCAGCCACATCTTCCCCAGCAGTGCCAGAATCACTGCAGGTCCCCTGGGATCACACTCCAGCCTGTTCGCAGTTTGATCCCACATAAGCAAAAATCAGAATATTTTGTTGCTAAACAGAAAACTGGAGGCTGGTATGCAAATCATTCTTACCTTAATGCAGAGGAAAATGACTGAATTAGAGCAATAATATTAGATGTAAATTGTTAATATAGCTCAACTTAGAATACAGTAAAAATAAAAGAAAAAAGCTGACAGTGGAGTTTTTGGTCTACCAGTCAAACATTTCAAGGAGTGACATCTTCTTTTTCTGTGAAAAATTCCCCTAGAGGAGGATAATGGACTAATTAAGGCAATTAAGGGTGAAGGCATTAGAAGCTTCTCTACAAATCACAGGGAATAAAGTCACCAATGCACCAAGCCCTCTGCTTCCATGAGTCTATGTTGCCTGCAGCGTGAGGAGGGCCACACTCAAGCCTTCTCTCCCTGCTGGGTCCTGTCTTCCACCAGCTGGGTGGATGAAGCTGTCACCTCCTATCTTGCAAGGAGATGGCCAGCCCCAGGCTCTGTGCCATGCCAGAAGGGAGCCAGTGCAGGGCTTCCCCCTGCACCATCACCCAGGAGGCATCTGTGGCACTTTGGTCTGCCAGTCCAGTGAGAAACTCTCTCTCACTCTTCTAGCCCTACAGAGGAAACAGCAGCATTTTTCTGTGGTGTTACAATCTCAGGGCCATAAACCTATGCTTCTCCTCAACTCAACATGTAGTCTTTTCTTTCCCTTTCTGTCCTCCCCGGCTGCAGAGCAAGCCCAGCCTGCCTGTTTCACCTTCAAGCAAAGAAAGATCAGTGGAAGTGCCTGATTGTTAAACTGCAGTGCGAGGAGCACTGAGCTCTGATACAGCAATTTCTGCCTGAGACAATTTAGCTTTTGATCTCTGGATGCAGTTAATTGCTAGCTATGCAGATATTCGTGGAGGAAAAAACAATCACAAGCAATTTCAGAAGGAAGATGCTTGATCCTTAATCTTGCACCTGTCCTAAGAACTTAAATTGGGTTTTCTTAGTCTGGATCATGCTGCACAGAGCTGTGGATCAGCCAAAGGCAGAACATTTCAAATGTCAAGTAAATGCAAATCCACTGCTCTCCCACATGAAAAGAAAGTCACCATGATAAAAATAATAAGGTGTTCCATCCAATATATTTGCATTAACAGCATTCTTCATGTCTTGAAAATAAAGCAATAAATCATACACAGAATAATTGGGAAAAATCGCTATATTCATTGTTCATTTTGGTCTTTATGTTTTCTTCTTGTGGGCAATTCTAGGACAACAGATAGACAAGTCCTACTTCTCCAGGGGAAGAAAAAAGGTTATGTTCAGACAGGGGAAGGAGCAAGATAAGACAGGACAACTTTGAGTATACCTAATCAATGTTGAAACATCAGCACATAAAACAAGTCCTGCAAAAAACCCCCTCTGACTAGCAGCTCCTGCGGTGTGTCTCAACCATAACTGGCCAGCTACAAATGTAAGCTGTGACAGACATCCTGCTACCCACTACCAACTTGCTTCCATTCTCCTGGGCATAATAACTCACCTCAAACCCTTGAAAGCCTGATAACTTTGGGATTGCCTTGAGAAATGTCATACCAAAGTCCCTTTTAGCCCAAAAAACACAGCCATCCAAGGCTTGCAGCGAGGGTTTCAGAGGGGCCATGTGAAACAGGGCAAGTGCCTCTGCCTTGCTGCTGTGCTGCTGTCAGTCTGGGACATAGCTGTGCCAGAAGGTGTAAGACATGCTGCCTGGTTCAACTTGTTCCCCACAGTCTTCTTCCTTCAGATTACTCGCCCCCATGCCCCACTGGTACTCTGGCATCTCCAACACACAGGAGCAAAAGCGCAATTCTGCAAACAGGAAAAGGCATTTCTCTGCTTCCACTCCATTTCCAACAGCCAGCTTGCCCACTGAACAGTGCTTGGATGCTTTTAGTAAACATTCCACAGTGACTCAAGCTGTCTTTCACTTTTTCTGAGCTAAGATATCATGAATTTATATTAGTAGTCACTTTCCCCCTGACATCTCTGACACAGAATTTTGTTTTAGTGAAGTCTACTATTTCAGTAGTTTTTCAGAGTCAACACCAGTTTTGGTTATCCTGAATAATATTTCATCAGTTGTAAACATTGTCACTATTAGCTTGTACCACCTTCTCCAGGCCCCTTAGGAAGATGCTGAACACCAGACCCAGATGTTATGTCTGTAGGACCTTATCCTGATGTACAAGGTGCCTGTCTCTTCCAACCTCCACTTTTCTGGGATCTAGCCCATAAGTAACCTCTCCTGTTCCATAGTAAGTGTCATTTGTTATGAGCCATTCTTACTTCCCTAAGGTTCTGTTGGAAGCTACATAGCCTGAACAAGCACAATATGTATGCTCATGGTATCTTTCTGAGAGTTCTTGTGTTTTTCAAGCCTGACCTTCCCCTCCACACCCATGTTTCTTCTCAAACCTCCAACCAAATCTGACCACTGCAAATGAAATCTTTGACTGACCATTCCTTCCCAGGATTCCTTCTGAAGCCCTGTTCAAAACCTGGCACCATGTTCCCACTTGCATCCCTCTAAACACAGAGCTGATAGTGCCAGATTACACATAGTTAGCAATTCAGAAAATTCTTATTTGTGGTGTGTATTTTTTCAGGACTCCTCTGTAAACACCATCTGGTGCTGAGAATTTGTTAATGTTTAGTTTATCAATTTGTCCTAACATGCAGTTTCCCAACACCTCCATTTGAGGTGGTTCCTCAGACTCCCTCCCCATTCACCCATTCATGGCATCTCCATCACAGTGAATGCCAATGCATGCAAAGATTTTGTTCAGCTTTTTGACAATGCCATTCCTGTCTGCCACTGGATCTTTTCACACAGGACTCATTTATTGGCCCCAGAAGCTCCTCATCATCTCTGTGAACCATGGACAAGTCCTGCACAGACAAACTGATCACATTAATATTTATACATCAGATAAACTTTAAATCCATCTATACTTCAAATACATGCTGCTAAGTTTACTGTGAAAACTTCAGATGGAAAACACCAAATGTGATCTTGGTACACGTCCAAATATAAATGTGAATTCTTTTGAGTATTTCCCAAACAGGAGCAATTTTTATCTTTGGGATCTACCAAAACTAACTGCTACACAAGCACACAGTGTAGCCTCCAGTCATGTCAAACATTCGTTATCAACAGAGATGAATGAAGCCTGGAACAACACCTTTCTTTGTGTTAAATGTTTCATTGAGTCCCTGAAAAAGTACTCAACTGGAGAGAGGGAAACCAAATACAAGATGACCTTTGCCTGGCCAGCACAGTGCTTTTGAAGCCCCTTTTCATGTGGAGAGTTGTTAAGAACATTTATGTGAAGCTGCTCATGAAAATTCATAAGTAGTGTTTCAATAGTGGAAGGTAAAATATTTATTAAAAACAGTGGATTGAAAGACAAAAGCCCTGCAATCAATTTACCATACCTAAAGTAAGCAATAAAGGTGTCTGTTTAACATTTACCTACAATCCCAGCTGAAGCCCTCAGAAAAAGTGAAATTGGTGATAAGGGCTAGCAGCTTCTACAGTGCTGAAAGACAAGAGAGCACCTTCAGTGCAAGTGAAAGGGAGATGAGGAGAATGATTTATATGGGCAATGATTAATCTTTCACTTTATGTGGGAACATACTTGGGCATTTGATTAAATATTCAAGGCAGAACAACAACATCTAATAATACAAAACCTTGTTTTGCAACAGCTTTCAAGCTTTCACTTTTTCTTCTGTGAAAGTGGCTTGAATTTTAGATTATTGAGGCTTTGATTTTGGGTTTGGGGTGGGGGTTTTTGGCTTCTTCTTCTTCTTTTTTTTTTTTTTTTTCCCTGAATAAAGATTACACAAATACATTTAAGCATAGAGGTGTGGAAAGACAGAGAGTTTTAAGTTTTATTTGGGTTCCAGCATTATTTTTTCATCTTCTGCACTTCACCTGGTCCTGGTGAGGAGGTAAGGAAAGCAATCAAAACAATGAGGAACACGGTCTTGGTCCCACAGCAAATTTGCCTCTGGTAGCAGGCAAATTAATTGGGAAGCTGTTCAGAACTGAAATATATCACTGTGTTTTCATCAGCACTGGGCATGGCGACACATAAAACATTACTCACATAGACACAGTATGGATAATAAACCAGCAACACAAGTCTGGGAACAAAAAGCAACACTTTCAAGATCATCTGTCAGGTTTCTCATGTACTTGAGGTGAGGAGATGGGGGGAGGAAACCAGGGGAACCTGAAATAGCATAGTGTCATGTGGGAAGGTAATATCATTACAGAGCTCTGAGCAGCTGAGACAGATATCTAAAATTCTTTTTCATTAAAGAACATTTTTAGATTCTTGGCTATTGACCTTCTTCTTTCTGTTTTCTGGGTATCATTTTAATGAATATGTATATTCTTGAATATTTTATTTATATATGTTCCTTCCCTCTTCATCATAATTCTACCTTGTTACTAAGTGACAAGGCTGTGCTGTTGCTATGTTTCTTTCCTCAATAATCCTGCTCATTTGATGCTGCCATTCTTCTCCCTGTACAAACAATCCACAGCCAACAACAGGGAGAAACAGCTGGCTTTGTTTCAAGGTTCCAGATTTCACTGCTGTTGGTAATGGCACAAGTTATGCTCAGTTCACAGATGAGTGGCCCTCTGAGACTTTCTTACTATTGCTACACCACAAGCTGCAGCCTCCTGGACTTGCATTCTTCCAAAGGTAACCAAACCAAACCAAAGAGCTGAGTAATCTGCTACACTTTTAGGAGACTTCACTCGCAAGAAAATCCATCTGCAGGCAGTCAGCTGTTTGAGTCATGAGACCCTGTTTGAATTCAGACATCCCACCACAGCCCACCTGGGGTCTCACACAGATAATTTAAATGAACAAAGAGATTTACTCATTCGAAAACAGCTATTCAACAATAGTTACAGACATCTATTGTGATGGAAAAACAAGTGCATATACACAGGGGCATTTGCCCCAGGCGCCGTTGCAGCAGGAGCTGTAATGTCAGCTGGGCAGCGCTCCATGCTAATCCCACTTCATTGCCCAGCCCAGTGCATGCCTCGGGAAAGATAATGTCCGTGGTATGGACCTCCTGAGGTGCACATCCAGGGATGTTGGGCTCACAGAGCACAGTCATGGCCGAGGTGGAGGGCACCAGTTCAGCAGCAGCCTCGGGCTCCAGCACACCGGGGCACTGGGAGCACTTCAGCAGGCTTGGTGACTCCTCGGGCCGTGTCCCTCGCAGGGTGTTGGCAGGACCAGGGAAGCCCCCGTGCCTGGGGGAGGATCCTCCGGATGAACACATTGTGGGTTCAGGGCAGAGGGGAGCTGCTCTGCATGATATGGCCGTGCCAGAGACCCGGCCAGCCCTCTGGGGTCACAGGGCTCTGTGCAAGGGAAGGCAAACTTCTGAGAATGTGCATTTTAAGGCCAGAGAGACCATCATTAGATGTACTGTGATCTTCCAAATACCCTGGGAATACTGCTTCACTCACCAACTCCTGCTCAAAATCTATTTGGATGTTTTCAAATTATGTTGACCTTAATACTATATTGCAATCTGGCTACAACATTGAAATATAGCTCTGCATTTAAAAAAGCTTACGCTGTAGTATCAATCAGTTTGTTTTTTACTAAATACATTCACACTTCTTTCTCACACATCTCAAATTTTAGTTAACAACAACCAATGGTTTAATTTAAAGTATAAAAAAAATCCTGTGTTATGCAACCACAACTAGGGAAATAGAAAAACCAAAGAGAAAACAGGCCTATTTGTTTGCTCTCCTGCTGTGATTTCAAAAGCAGATGATCTGGATTTTTTACAATTGCTTTAAGACCATAGCTTTGCAAGCCAGGCTCCTGATGTGAGCCAATTTTTCCAGTTGATTTGCAGACCCCTTAAAATGGGTGTTTCTAATCCTGTTGTAAACACAGACATGACAGATACCTCCTGGCAGATACCTCTCAAGCAACAACGTCCTTCGCAGCTGCAAGAGTCGTGCTGGGGCAAGGCTTGTCTCTCTCATCCCACTGCATAATCCCAGGTTTTCACACAGTAAACTTTTGTATCCGAGCCCAACAGTCTGTTCTCTAAAAGACCAGGCCTCATTTTCCCAAGCTCTCTTGCATTCCAGTTATTTTTCTAGCCCTGATAAAGGCTGGTTTGCAGCTAGTTACCCTCCCCTGTCCCACTCCCCAGTTCCTTCACCAAGAACGATTGCATCAGAGCATTCAGGCCCTAATTGCTCTATTTTAGCATGGTTAGCGATTAATTTAAGTAGGAAAAATAGGGAGCCAAAATTCACTGATGCAGACATAGACATTTCCAGTGTGGAAACAACAAATTCGCCTTGTTCCCCTTTAAGTCTGATTCTTGGCACATTTAATTTTAAACAAATATATCTCCTGCTGAGTGGATAGTCAGCTTGAAATTGGAACTGGTATCAAGATACTCAATGGCAATGAGTGGTGCATTTCCCTCAGCTTCCTTCAAAAACTTGAATTTGTAGAGGATGATTTCCCTGAAATGTGAGAAACCCCTGGATTAATGCTTTGGGAAACCTCTTTCTGAGTTTGCCAATCTGTCCCAGAAAATTCTTAGTTCTCTCTGATGTTATAGGTCACCTTTTGGTACAAACTTTTAATACTCTTTCCCATTGGACCCTTCCCTCAAACCCTGCTTTAATCCTGCCTTAACCCCTCCCCTCACTAAGTTATATGAGTGCCTGTGTCTGACCCTACCTCTTGATTTTTTAGCCCGCTTGCTCCAGCTTGTCCTTGTAACAGTGCACACCTTCCTGTTAGTTGCATTTGGATTATTAAAATTCCTTTTCAGGGCAACCATAGTGAGTTTATCTCTCTCTCTCTTTCTCTCTAAGTCACCATTGGGTTTGAGCCCTGTAGAAACACAGAAAGGTCCAGCAGGGTCCTGAAACCCCAGAGAGATTCATGAATTGTTTTTGCTCTGAGAACTCTAAACTCAGTTTGGCTGCTCATCCAGTGAGGTATCACTTACGCAAAGGTTTGTTTCTGCATGAAAATCACATTGAATACAGGTATTTATGAGTGAAGCAGCAGTGGAGCATGGTCAATATAGTACTGTAAATTGTGCAGCCTTTCACTTTTTTATCAAGCTGAAGAATGCTTCAAGCTTTGTAACTTTTCCTCTCAAACACACCCTATATTCTATTTCTTGAGGAAGTCCTCCTATACTGAGTTCAGCTAGCATTGTTTTTAAAACACCAACTATTTTCCAGGATAAAGCAACAAATTTACAGCAATTTTTAGCAAAGGAAAAATGTCTAATTAGCTATTTCTCAGCTTCAGACTTGACAATATGTATATGGCCTGTTTATCTCATATTTGCCGGGCTTCCTCACCAGGCTCATTATCAAGCTATAATAGCATCTGGCAACCCCAGGCACACCTACAGGTTGGATGGAGAAGTAATTGAGAGCAGGCGCGCAGACAAGGACTTGGAGTTGCTGGTGGATGAGGGCCTGGGGAGCATCCCAGAAAGCCTGGAAAACCAAATGTGTCCTGGGCTGCATTCAAAACAGTGTGGGCAGCAGGATGAGGGAGGGGATTCTGCCTCTGCTCACCTCTGGTGAAACCCCTCCCATAGGGCTGTGTCCAGCTCTGGTGTCCCCGACATGAGAAGGACATGGAATCCTTGGAGCAAATCCAGAGGAGGAACATGAAGTCAATAAAGGGACTGGAGCACGTCCCCGACAAAGCCAGGCTGAGAGATTGGGGCTGTTCCGCCTGGAGAAGGGAAGGTTGTGTGGAGACCTCATGGCAGCCTTGCAGGATCTGAAGGGGCCTGCAGGGAGGCTCGAGAGGGACTCTTCATCAGGTACTGCAGGGACAGGACAAGGAGTAATGGGTACAAACTGAAAGAGGGGAAATTCAGGTTAGATACTGGGAAGAAATTCTTTACTGTGAGGGTGGTGAGACACTGGTACTGGTCACGCAGATAAGCTGTGGAAGTCTCATCCCTGGAAGTGTTCAAGGCCAGGCTGGATAGCTCTTTGAGCTCTGTCTGGTCTAGTGTGAAGTGCTCCATAGAAGAGGGGTTGGAATAAAGTGATCTTTAAGGTCCCTTTCAACCATCCCCTGCTTCTGTGATTCTATGAAGAATGATAAGAACAAATATAAAGACTGGTCAATTCAGATGTAATATTCAGCACTACAGAGATGCCTTAAATAAACTACCAGCAAAATTACACTTAAGTTTTGACAGAAGCCTTTGCATAGAATAGTTAATTAAAAATCACTTACTAAACCTTAAGGTTTTTAATAATGACAAAATGACAATTAAGAATGACCTAATATGAATATTTAATTAGGCCTAATAAAATGTAAAGTCAAGACTAATTCCAGTAATTAATTCCAAGGACTGACTTATTTTTTGACCACTTTGCTTGGTTGTCAGGGGGAAAAAAATCCCACAATCGTTTTATAATTCATTGCTGGAAATAAATTGGAGGTAACTACTTCTTTTCAGGACAGCCACTGTGTCAGATTAGCACAAAAAACATATTTTTAAGGATTTTTTTTTTTCTTGAGAAATAGTAAAATAACCTGGATTTTACTATCCAAGAGGCAGCACTTCAACCTACACATACAGGGAAACAGAGCACTTTTTTTTTTTTTTTTTTTTTTTTTTTTTTTTTTTTTTTTTTTTTCTATTTGTCATTGCCAGCAGCCCTGCCCAATTCCAGCTTTGAAGTCTAATTTGGAATTTTTTTCCCAGGGCACCAGTCTACAATTTCTTTTTTCCTGGAGCATCCCATGGCTCTGTGGAAACAATGATACATTTGTGCTTCCCAGCAATCACCACTGTTGCAGAGTGGATGTGAGCAGGGGAAATGGCACCTCAGTTGTGAGTAGGAGAGGGGAGGGAGCCCACATTGCCAAAGTCCAGGCTGGGGCCTGGTCCCTGAGGACTGACCTGGGTGTTGGTGGGTCAGAGGACAGAGGGCGAACCCAGCACTGGTGTCATATCTCCACCTCTGCCTGTAGATCACGTGCATTTTGGAGGCAGAGTAGCCACTGAGAAACAGAGGTTGCAGTTAAATGTATTGCTGTCTTTTGTTTTAACTTCTGATTCAGGCTAATTACAACTGCCCTTAACCAAGACTGACCCCTTCCACTCTGGCTGCCCCAAATTAATAAAGACTATTTTGGAGCTTCCCTCTTTGAAAACTGAGGAGCTCCATCATGCAAGCAAATTCATATTTGAGACTAAACGTGCAAGAAAGATGGAGGGTCTTCTAACTGATCAGGGAAATGGAAGGATGGGGTCATGATGGGGAAGAGGTTGCACCATTCTGGTGGCATCTCACTTATAGCTTTCAGGGAATGCTTGTACCAGAGACAACATCTGGCCAGCCAAGTCTGGGGGCTGAGTTCCAGTTTGGGAGGATTAACAAGCAGTAAAGGTTCTTTACCTAAAAATCGCCAGAGAACAGCAGTCAGGTCCTTGGTAGTTACCTCCCCATATCTGGACAGCTGTCACTCCAGGGGGAAGAAAATGCATGTCTTTCTTCCAAATTGTCTTGTGTGCCCATGAGTGAGAAATTATGGTGAAATTCCACATTGCAAACTGACTGCAAATGTGGCTCCCTCTCACATAACCAACCTTCTCATAAGTCTGCAAATTATCACTTGTGCTGATTTCAGGTGACTGAAATAGATTTTTACTACCTTCTGCTTTCTAGTTGCATAAATTTGACACCATTGGGAGCAAGAAAAAGAGAAAAAGGTTTTTCTCTATTTCATCATCTTTCACATTTGTTTTACCAGGGACACCTCAGAATGAACTAGAAGACAAAGCTTCAAGTATGGATCACAACAAGTTATGAAAAACAATAAATAGAGACCCCTACACTACACTTTTTACTTGGGTTTTTTTCAGAGCAGAGCCACTCTAACGCTTGATAAAATTACTTCCTGAAAACCGCATTTTTGTAGCAGTACAGCTATTTTTAGCAACCAAAAACAGACTCTGGAACCACCAACATAAAAAAAAAAGATGTAAGGTACATCAATATCAGCTCACCTGACATCTTGAACTTTGACTCTACACCTGTGCTACCAAAACTAAAATTTTAGTTTATCAGATCTGTCAGAGAACATCCCGAACAATGAATGGAATGGTTCCTTCTAGTGGAATGGTTCCTCCCACACCATTCAGCAGTCTTGGCACTGAGCTAACATAGAAGGGGAGAGCTACTTAAGGAATACAAAACAGCACAGATTTTCCTTAAGTGCTTTCAGTAAGAGATGAAGGAATAAAGTCCAGGGAAGGAAGGTCTGACCATGTCTTTGTCATTGCAAAGCTGTGTCAAATCACTGACTTGGCCCATGTAGATCCCCCAGGTTCTATGTATATGTCCTGGCAGCAGAAATGGTACTGGTTCTGTTTGCTTCCTTTTAGTGCAGGGTATTGGTACGGCATTGACAGATCTTCAAGGTATAGCGAGGGAAAGAGCAAGCAGAGAACAGATGATGATTTTGTGCTGTGCAAGAAAACGTAGTGAACAAAGACCAGTGAGCATATAAATCCCTGCCTGGTCAATTATGAAGTTAATATCTTTATCCATCATTTTTACTTACCCAGAGGTGGGAAATGTCCAGATCTCTGGCAGTTTTGCTGCAGCACAAGCTACAAGACATGCCAATAGCTCTAATTGCTGAAAACCTTGCTGTGGCGATGAAATCAGTGCTTTATCTTCACTCTCAGTAACAGCCAGGGATACTGATATGAAGCCAGAGTCTTTCCTCATGGAGACATATGCCACTGCAGCAACTGGCTTAATCAGCCCTCTGATATATGTGGTCATGGATCAAGCCTCCTCCAACTCTTTACACATCCAACACTCAAAATGCAGATGCCCATCATTTGAAGGCTAAAAATGTTTTATGACAGATTCCTCACCTGGAGGAAGTTATTTCCAAATCCCTAAGCTAGGAACCTGATCAGCTGCTGCTGGGACCAGTGCTGAACTAGTCAGTATTTCAAGCCAAGGCCATTGCTCTCAGCCTTGTGCCAACTCTGCACCAGCTGTGCCTGAGCGCACTAATGCTTCATCCATGCCCTCCTCAGCATACTTGGAGAGATGGTGAGGGAGAAAGAGAAATAAATAATTTCCCCTCAGAATGGGGTGAGGTCCCCTTAAGGCACCTGGAGGAGCTGCTCCTCTGCTCAGGGCCTTCAAGGGAAGCTTCAAGAAGTTCATGAGAAGAGAGAGGGATCTTGCCACCCATTTTGGGCTACAAAGAAATATATAGTTTCCAAAGCAAATGGATGTTCACTGTGGTGTTAGGGGGAACAGACTGCACCTCCACAGTGCAGCCTTTCCACCAGCAGGGCAATGTGGCCCCTGCACATATCACAGGCAAAAGCACCCTGGACATTACCTCCCAAGAGCACTTCCCAAACATGATCAGTAACTAGCTAAGTTTCTGCAGAAGCAAACCTCTGGTTTGGATATTGTAGGATGGACTGCAAAGCCATGGCCAACCAAGCTACTTTTCAGGATTTGAAGAACTGTCTCCATACTGTTTCTTCTGCTCAACACCTTGTGGGCTGAATTTTTATTGGGAAGATTGACTCTTACCAAGAGCCAAATACTCTATGATGTTCATTAACTAATTTGGGGGTTTTTTTGGATAGTGAAGGCCATGTGCCAAGGACAGTCTGCTTTTCTTTCATCCATGTACAGAGATGGGAGAGATAGGTGAGTGCAGATCTTAAAGAAAGGAGTAATAGGTAGTGCTGAAGCAACAGTGGATGA
The DNA here is from genome assembly GCF_009819655.1 of Sylvia atricapilla. Classification (NCBI taxonomy): domain Eukaryota; kingdom Metazoa; phylum Chordata; class Aves; order Passeriformes; family Sylviidae; genus Sylvia; species Sylvia atricapilla. Next base: position 28,844,869 of record NC_089174.1, read on the forward strand.
CTAACAAGTGGTGACATCACAGATGAATACCTCAGGGCCACTCAAGGAATCATCATCAAAGATATCAGCAAAAATGGGGTTAGTATGTCTTTATAAAATTGTGCATTAACAAAGTTCAATGGCAAAGTTCACTTTATTACCTACCACATGGATGAAACATACAAAGGCAAATCAAGTTAGAATCCATGTAGAGGGACAGAGACCAGTAATACAACAGGGTATGGGAGGCTCTCCCATTGAGTCATGAAGCTCAGAGTGAACCCCCTTGCTTTCTGAACTTGTGACGAAGCCTAACCTAGGGCCAATCTTAGTCTCAGACTCGGACAATTGCTTGTATCAAAGGAATCAACTTGTTTATAAAGGAATCAATCACACAATTTCACTAGTATTAATTTAGCATGCTGTCAGCGACTTACTGAGGATCTGTTGCAAAGAAGGAATCTCTGTCTTGGGTAAGGAAGGATATCTTGATCACAGGTAAAGAATCTCAAACTTTGAGAAGCATCCCAGCTCCAGTGGAGATCACATTTACGCAGCCACACTTTCTAGCAGGGAGAGCTCAATTAGGCTGTCATATTTAGGGGATAAAGCTGTTGGCTCACAGCTCAAGTGCATACAGCGAGAAAGGTAAGCGTGAGACTCCCTGTACCCACACATATGAGTCTTGGCAAAACCACCTGCTCTCCTTGCATTAACAACAAGCTTGGTGTTCCAAGTCCATGTGCATAACTGCTCTCTGGGTCACACTGCCCCTTTCTGGCTTCTCTGGGGAGATTTTGTCTTGCCTATGGCCCAGGTCTTTACCTTCTTTGGAGTTTGTACCAGACTACTGCGAGTTTGGTTAAGGAGGTTGAGTGCGTCCATCACAGGTGAATGCTCTGAGTCTGTCAATTTTTCAGATCTGTCTAGTTTGTCAATTTGTGCAAATCAACATCAGTGAAACCAAGTGAGCTCCATCCACTGGGGAGCTGACCCTTTACTGCAGACATTTCCAGATTCTCAGTTGACATGAGGTTGAAACAGCAGGCTTGTTCTATACCCATCTGAGTGACTGCATGCAAGTGTTTCCAAATATTTTTAAGTTTCTTTCTTGCTTGTTGGGGTTATATATCCTTTGATAGAGTTTCTATACCAGGTTTATAACATCCTTTCATATTCCTTAAAATTTGCTGTAATGTTTGAGAGAGCTCTAATTTAATTTTGCATCGTTTAAACCAGTCATAACTGCAGAGCTGTTATATCCTGTGCATCTTGCCTCAAGGCACAACATAAACGAAAGTGGAGCTAAGAATAGGTCCTTGTGTCTCAGCTGAGGAGAGAAGCATGTGCCTGCCTACATAAGGACAAGTAGGTGGGTTATGTTTCTAAGAACAAGCAACTTTTTTTTTTTTTTTTTTTTTTTTTTTTTTTTTTGTGGAGAAAAAATAAAATGTCAGAAGTGTCAACTAATTTCAGCTGATCTATTCTTCCTGCTTCATTCCTAAGCAGATAAACTGTATATACAAGAAAAACAGACAGACAGAAAATTCTCAAAGGAGAATCTTGTCTTGTTTAAGATATAATGAATTCAGTCTTCAGAGACCATGAAGTCTGAGAGTTTTTAAGCTCTGTAATGTCAGTTGAATAATTATATCACAAAATGCATTTGTGTAGGTGAAGTCCCTCTGGTTTAGTTGTTTTCCTGCTATGAAATGGAAAGCCTCTAGCCACTTGGGAAAAAAAGCACAGGGAAACCAGAGAACATCAAGTTTGTGTAAACACTGCTTTCCACTTGTATTCTTCACCTAAGTCTTAGTGATGAAACACCTTAGAAATAAGACTTCTGTGACACAGACTTCTCTCTCAGCTGCATGTGCAGACAACCTGAGTGAAACATTAAAATAATGAAAAATAAACATGTTGCCAAACAGTTGAGTGTTAAACATGTCATTAACTGAAAATCTTACACTGGGCTGAAATACAGACATTTCAGAAAAACAGCCTAATCAAACACTTTTTTTTCATTAAGTTCATTAAAAATAGAGTATTACTTGAATTGCAAAGTGGCTGTGTCATTAACTTCATTAGGTTTGTTTCAGATGTAGAATATTTTACATTTAGGAGATAAAATCTGGCAACATGGCTCTGTGGATATGGAACTGGATTAAGAATTAATCCATTAATTGGCTGGGCAATTGGGCAAAGTACATAATCCCTCTGAATGATTCATATTTCTTCATCTTTAATACAGACTTTTTATGCACTTCAACTTTCCTGAAGTGTTTTGATTTACACAGATAAAAGACTTATATTAATTACTATAGATGAATCCTGAAATGCCATAAAAGAATTGCTTAATGAAATATTGATTTAAAAAATATCAAGTAAGACTAAGTTCTCGCCTTAGATGTTGAGGAAATGCCTGTGAAATGGGGGTCTCAGATCTTGCTCCTCAGAGATGATTCATGGCTCTGAACAGAGGAGCAGACAGGATACTCAGAAGTACTGAGTTGTTCAGTGGAAAAGCCAAGCCCTGGGTCTCCTAAATGACCATCTGGGACTGCCATTAACAGTCCAACCACCTAAGATGCCACCACTCATCACAGCAAGACTCCTGGTGACTCCAGTGTCTTCAGGCTGCTTTTTTTGTTAAGTGGAAATGAAACTAAGGGGAGTTGAGAGTATAATTTCATCTCTTGCAAAAAGCCTCCAATTGTCTGCTCTGTCACTTTTAGTGGAGAGTGGCCTGGACCTAAAGGTTAGTAACTAATGAGGAATCAGAGAGACCAGAGACAAGGAGAGGAGGAGGAAGCAGTGGTTTCTGATATCTAAATTAGGGAATCAACAGGGAGATGTTTAAGCCTATATGTGCAGAGACGTTTACAGTAACCCACAAACACCTACAGTTTAATGCACTGTGGGTATTTTAGGTGACAGTGGTATGCTGAAGCATTTCAATAATGCAATCAGAAAGTTTAACTATAAGGAAACAGCCTTGTAATAAATGTTTTATCATCAGAAGTGCTTGAAAAGAGGTTGAAAAGCAATTTGAAGCATCTGAGAGGTAGAAAATCATGTAAGCAGTATGCAATGGCTTAAACTAAATAATTTCACATTTTACTCTGACAGTGATGAAATATGACACCTTTATTTTTATGTTCCTATTATAGTCCTTCGCTGAATTTTGTCCTTTTTTGTGTTACTACATTGTCCTCTTATGATTCCACATTTTTGCCCTTATTTTTTATGCTGTTTCATGTTCTGGATGGCACTGAGATAAAACTGACCACAACCGTGTTTACTGAAGCTGCAGTGAATGCTACCTAAAAGTTTGTCAATCTAACTCACTTTACTTCCCTGTCAGAAAAACCACTGGGAAGAGTGGCAAGGGAGAAGCATGGTTAACTCAGATCTGAAGCCCCGAGGCTGCATCTGTCAGCACATCACAGGTCACAGAGCAACTCAGGCAGTGCTGCTCAATCACCAGAAAAAGAGAATAGACATGTGCAAAGCCGTGCTCCCACCTCTGAGTGCTTTCCAGCCTAGATCCATGGTTTCTGAGATGAAATCTGGCTGCTGGGGAGGCCAAAGGCACAGCGTGGCCTTTAGCAGTTCCACCTGCAGATGAGCCCCTGGAAACCACCCAGAGCTTTGGGCTCCAGAGAGTCAGGTGAAGCTCTGAGAAACCCATTACTAGACTTCAGTGCAGCCAGGTATTTTACCACAGGTACAATTTTAACTGCATCCATAATCCCACTGAAGTCTGTAGGGCTATTCACATCTCTCCATTTAGGCACTCTCTCTAAGTACTTTGCTGAATCTGCCCCTGGAAGTTTATATATATATTTTTAACCATGTGTAGACCTCTTACCCCACACAATAGTTTGACAAGTTCAGTTAACAACCTGAGCACCACTTAAGTGACCCAGAAGCACAGTTTAAAGCACAGATGGAAGTCAAGACAGATGAAGTGAAGAAAGATAAAAATTCCAATAGGGTGAAATTCTAACCTTGTATCCCAGCCAGCATCTTAGAGACATTTGCAGTGGTGAAGTGACATTCAGCAGGAGCCTGAGGTACCGAGGTTGGGCATATTATAGCAGAGAGAGCCGACTAAGACATGAACAAAAAAGGAAGAAAACAATAAACGTGCAGTGAATGTCTGGTCGTCCTGCAGAGCCCACCCACAATGTGTTTCAGGGAAGCCTGTGAAAGGCTTGTAGCCTCCTGAACGGGGCACGTGAGTTCTCAGCCCTCTGCAGCTCCATGCGTGGCACGTTAAGAGGGGCGATTCAGCACAACAGTAATGATAGAAGCCAACAATAAAACCTTCACTGCATTTATTGGTTTATGGTGTGAGGAGTGGGGAAATCTCTCATTCATCTTATCTGCACCAAGGCATTTCTGGGTTTTTTGTTATCAGTGAGAGAGCTGCAGGCACAGAGGCTCAAGGCACACTAATCCATGTATTCTCTCAGGATCATTTGAGCCATGTACAAGAGCTACTGATAAAAAGAAATCAAACCCAACAGAGAGCAGCTTAGGGTTCAGTTTTGCCTTTTCTGCTGGTATCCCGAGTGTAGTCCTCCATCTCTGTGACTGCCCTGTGCCAGCTATTTCCTTAGGCTAGCCTGGTCTGAGATCTTAAAACTGCAGATGATACAGAAGCATAAATAAAAAAATATCCCCACAGAAATAATTGAAAAAAGTGATCTAGAAATAGAATGAGTTTTCATCCAGGGCTTCAGTTTTCATAGTGATGGTGGCTTTGATGTGCCTTCTTCAGACTCCATGCTAAATTCACACATCCATCTCATTTGAAAGAGTGGGAGATTTAATCCTGATTTTAGCTCTGTCATTTCCAGGAACGAAGAAGGAAACAGCCCACCAAAATAGATCTGAACTCAAGTCATGAGGTGAAAGTCTAACTCTTTATGATTATTTATTTAGTATCTAGTAAAAGTATAGAATATTCTAGATTGTATCCATTTGATTTCATAGTTCTCTGAATAATGGAGACAAATGTGAAAGCTAGGTTTATTAAACTCTTCATATAAAAACAAAAGTTAGGAATCAGCAAAAAAAAGGAAAGTGTGAAATTTTCACTTAAATTCCCTTTTTTCCCTCCACTGTAATTTCTTTCCCACTATCACTTCAGTGGTTCAAATTCTACTCCACCATCTGTTATGAGAAGAAACAAATGGAATCTGTCTAATTTCTGGAAATTCTGAAACAACCTGGGTAATCTCATTCCAACAAAGAATCTGAATACAAGTCAGCTTTCTGATCTTTATATTTTACAAGAAAATGCAACTGAGATTGATCAAAAGAATGCTTATAGAACAGAAAGCAAACATCCCAAAAGAGTAAATATAGACAAAAAATATACATATACTCCTTCATTGCTCTGCCTAATGTACTCATGACCTCAAGTGACAGGGTACTGTCTCACTCAAGCTGCCAGACTGTGTAAAGAGTCTGAAGGATGTTCACAGCAAAGTTACAGAAGAAAGTTCCCTGAAAACTCTGGATTAAAAGTTAAAAGTGAGTATTGAATCTGTAATCTAACATGGCAGATTTGAAACCATGTTTTTAACCTTGTCAGCTGCCCATGAGTTACACAGCATGAAAAGCATCCCTTCCCTTTGATGGCCAAGGCAACTGTACATCATATTTTCTCAGTGATGTTTGAGGGACACGACAGATGAGCCTCCTTCATGTTCCTGTTCAATGCTGAGAGGTGCAATTTTACTGACAATGCACATCAGCCCCTCTCCAGGAAAAAAGAGTTTTCAAAAAAATAGATTGAGAGGGGGGAAAAAGCCCTTTGGAAGAACTCCTGCACTTTTTCATCTGTATTCCTAACTTAGCTTCTTTCCATGCATTAGGTTTACACAGAGGTAACAGACAAGAGTGAGAAGAAATAGAGCTGTTATTCCTCCTATTAAAGATAAGCCTAAGTAGTTGTGCAAGCACCCTGAAGATTGCTGGTTACATCTACTGTGACTACAGACATCATAGCAAGGAGTCTTTACTTGCAGACATCACATCTGCTGAACGTTGCGGACTTACACTAGTCTATAAAATAGGTAACTGCCGTTCAGGTTCCTTCTGAGGAAGAGCACATTCCGCCAGTCTAGGCACCTGGAAATAAAGCCTGATGGAGAACTGCAGTAATTTCTGCTGGAGATTTCTCCTTTGCCTTACAGGCTTCAAATAGGTGGTTGCTAAATCGCTGTGTAGTGTGGAGAAAATCTGGCATGCAGATATAGAAACACAGCCAGTGGAAGTCAAAAACATCTGAAAGTTTTCTTCCTTAAGTACATTTTAGAGATATACTTAAAAGTTTTCTGACAGCCGATACACACCTCAATTATTCCTTCCCATGTGTATGGTCCAGACAGAAATTATGACAGTGCTGTTTTGGAAATAAATGGGTATAGAAGTTACCTTAAGAGTGAGCTCTCTTAGCATGACATGATCCTGAAGAATAGCACCCAGCTGAAATTTAGTAGTCAGAGCATTTGATTTTGCCACCTCCCTCCTAGAAGCTTGACAAATAAGTAAGTAGTCTCATTGCAAACCAGAATTATTTCAGTTCATAGGAGAGTAGTACTCACAGGCCTGTTTCAGAATCTGGACTGCCTTACCCTGTCATTGTACAAGCAATCCTATCACAAAAGTTAAAGAAAGTATAAAAAGTCAGATACAAGTCAGATAAAATCAAGTGCAAATAAAAACTGCTGCACACAGAATTCTGAGTCCTGTATGAGTGACCCGTTATATAAGAAAAGAAAATGGAAATTGTTTTAGAATTACTTACAAAGTACTAGAAAATGAGGCCTGTAGAGGAGAGGGACAAGAATACAAATTATTCTTTTAAAGTTTTAAATTAATCATTTGTCACCACTGGTCACCAAAATCTTGTGATCTTAAACCATTATTTTAGCTAAAACAGTATTCTTGTTTCAACATCTTCCAGACTGCCAAGACTAAGACATCAACACAGCAGAGGAAACAATTTCAGAAAAAAGTTCTTATTAAATTGCAATAATGAGAAACATCCTCATGGTTCACTGAGGGCCTGTTCAGAGCTACCTTCACCTGCTTCTGCTTCTGTATACACAGCTCTGCTGAGAAGCAAAATACATTATCCTGTGTAGTGGGTTGATCTTCTGTGGCTACTTCAGCACCCCACCTAGCCCAGGTATCTCTGCATACCACTGCTTTGATCTGCTGGTGTTCCCATTTTTTATTTTAATTTGCTGTGGAACAGACACTGGATATCCCTTCTTCAAGAAATCCTATGTGGAAGTGCCCCAGGTTCCCTAATGAGGACAAAATTGGATTCAAAAGACGTAACTATTAAGAATAGACTTTACATAACAAATCTAGACCTCAACTGAATTTAAGGGCCATAATCTTGTTATTCATATTGTAACAATGCAAATTCTTACACAGTAATTTTTACTATCACAATTAGCTTCACTTATAGTATTCAAGGAGGGGTATGATTTTAAAACAGAGGTCTTGGGAAGTGAGTGCTATTCCTTTCTCAGACATCCACTCTCAAAAGCCAGCCTGCTTAGTTGATTTCCCTTGAATAGATTATCTATATTAAAAGATGTACCAAAACACACAAACACTTTGTTTCCCTTTCAATTTGGGCTCCATTTTAGCTAATGAGGCAGACTATGAAGCTGTATTTTGAATACCTGGCTTTTATGGATCAAAGAATAAAAATTCCCTGGCATGTGGATTTTATTACCGTCAGAGAATAGATCCTCTTCTTCTTTTTTACTTATATTACTAGACACCACTGTCCCATGCTGACTTTTAAAGGTTTTTAAAATGGGTCCAGATAACTCCACAGATGAAAGTTGGTGGAATTCAAAGCAGCAAAAAATTTTTCATCTGCCTCCTGCCTCTGCTGACCATTTAACTTTCTAGACCCAACAGGGGATGTGAGCAAGTACTCCCTCTATTTAAGCTGATGTAATGCCTTTAGAATGGATCTTAACAGAGGCAGTAGACAGGATTCTGTAATAGTTTAGCTCCCTGTCCAATTTATCACTTTTCCTTCACCCTCTTAGATATTGCCAGGTCCCTGAAACACTACAGTCCTTTTCACTTCATATATGTGACACTTGATAAATAATTTGATAGTGCTTTGTGCTGAAATGAACTCCACTCAAATAAAATTTCTCTATCCTCCCACCTCTGACCCCACTCCCAACTACAAATCAGCAATAGACCCCAAGGACTAAGGTTATGAATTCATATAAATTTGAAAAGATATAGAAACCAATTTAAGTGATCACAAGAAACTATCTGCCCTTCAAAAAAGACAGAAGCACCAAAGTACTTTCAAACACTCCTCAAGCATAAAAGCTATCCCTCTTGGACATCCCATCAGAGGGATGCTTCTTGGTTATCTTCAAACTTTATCAACAAGGCCATTTTCTATACTCTGTCTGAGTAACCATGTGTCTATAAATTTAAGATTCAGCTTCATCCTTTGAATTTATTTCAGGTCTTTGCAGGGAGAAGCAAAAATCTTTGGGCCTGAAATTCCATGTTGCTTTGCTTTAGTTCAAACAGCCTTTGGCCTCTCCTTTATGAGAAACTCCCTATCACTTTATATCTCTGTAAAAGTTTTCACAGCCTGAAGATGTCTCTCGGGAAAAAGGTGAATTAAGAGCTATCTTTATCCTTAGTGGGCAGCACATATAAAGCAATTCTTCCTTTATGGATCATCAGTGTAACAGAGCAGTATTAGAGGAATAAGTACAGTCTAATATCTGATACTTGGGATCCTACAAAAATAGGGCAAACTTCCTAACAATCAGATCAAAGCTAAGAATAAAGGTTGTACAAATAGTAACACTAAAAGCTGGTAAAAAAAGCCCCAAACAAACAAAATGGGAGAAAAAAAAAGCCACACATATAAACAAGAACCCACACTACAGAACAAAACAAAAACACAACGGAGAGAAATGAGGATAGCAAAAAACTCCAGTTATGCTGTCTGGATGCCAAAACAACATATAAGAGAAACAGCTGGGTGGATAAAGGAGGACATACTCACCCACCCTACACTTTCCCAACAAAGCAGTGCCCAAGAGCTGAGATTAACATGGACCTGAGAAAAAAGCTGATTAGCATGTTGATCCTTATTTACAACACAGAACTGGGAAACCAGGAAACCTTGGAAGACTACACAGGAATTTAAGCCTGAGAGATGTGTCACACTATATGTTCCTGAAAAATAATTATGATAAAAAATAAGAACTATCTCTGGAAGTGAGTAATGTGAGAACAAGACAAGGTGAAGACACAATAAACTCAGGGCTGGTGTAAAAAATGTACTAAATGACATGTCTTGACTGAGAGAAATTTAGTATCAGAAGCTCTCTCCATGGGGAAGAACAAGTAGGTGTCAGAGAACAATTTGAGAAATGGTGGCTTGGAAAAGGAATTTACCTACAAGATAAACAAAGGCTTTTAGTAGGAGTTTAAGCAGGCGTCACAGTACTGCAGCATACATAACAGAATGCTGCCAGAAGGAGTTGAGCCCCACCTGCTTATTCTGCTCTCTCCTTTCTAGGGCCACCAAACCCTAAATTCAGCTTCTGAAGTGCCACCAATGCCTCATCTGCCACACGGAATGGAGCAGCATTGACCTTTTGAAACCCAAGCAGCCATTACACATACCTATATGGTGAATATGGAGATAGGTAGCTATAGGTGAAAAAAAAATGGGGAAAAAAGAGAACTGTGAAAAGTGGAGGGGGCAAAGATGCAAAGAACAATAAAGTCAGAGCTGATGGGGTGGGAACAAGATGCTGAAGCACCCTTAAAAATTTATTATTAAATGAGTCATCCATTTCCAAATGCCAAAATGGCTGTGTCCAAAAAACTGTTCATTAAGCGTCAGGTGAACACTGGGATCACTGAGCTTATCCAATATTTCCCTAGGAACAAACTGACCATAAAAGGGCTAAATGCTTCTGCAAATGGTTAATTCAATGCAGATGTATCCTTCTGCAGCAGGATGATGAATCAAGATACATATGTGGATGTACATGGCCCTGAGTTCACCTGTCTCTGATATTAAGGAAATGGAGGGAAACAAGGAGGGAGCAGACTTTGCCTGGGTGGCATTCATATTCCAAGGAACACATTCACTTCAAGCTTTAAGTGGTAAGGTAGAACCTTACTGTCTAGTACTTTGTGACCTTAGAATACAACTGCACTCAATACATCAAAAATTAGTTTCATATAACCAATCTTCTGCCTTTTTGAGCATACAAATGGGATGTGAGTTGAGAGTTGACATCCCAATGACAGGTAAGAGAAGACAAAATTTGAAATAACTTCTGCAAAACACTTCCCTCCAGCCTAGCCACAAAACTAGGCTCAGTTACACTGGATAGAACCGCTGGGCTCAGCTCCCATCCAGAGGAGAGGCTGGTCCGACTAAGGATTTGCGGAAACTGAGAAAGGCCATAGAAGAGCTGGGCCAATTTAGCACACAAAAAACTGGAATCAAAGGTCTCAGTTGAGGTGTTTTAGGACTGAAGTGCTGGGGGTAGTGGCAGAGCATCCCTAGGACATGTTTCCCATTAGGAACTGCAGAAAAACTGGATGAAAGACAATCTTCGGCTCTTGGATTAGCACCTTAAGTGACACACATCAAGGGAAACTACTGAGGGATTAAATGTAGCTTTGTGCCCTCTGCAGCCATTCCAAGTAGCTTTGTAAATATGCACAGGGAGCCATATCAGGGTTCAATAATGCTTGCAAGCACAGTGACAAAGTCACAATCCAGGTGTGTGAATGTGGGTTTTAGATAGCTTTATTTGGCAGCATTTCCAAGGACCTCTGTATTTTTGAGCTCATCCTTTCTGCAGCCTGTGTTTCTGAGTGCCACTGTTTCTTTCACTTAAAGCAACAAATATTTTCAGATTTCAAATGCAAGTACACACAGACCAGGAACATGGTAGTCTTATGAGATGCTATTAGATCCTTTACAGCATAGTCCATTAGAATATTTCAATTCACTTCTGCATGATTTTGGTACTACGGAGTTATTAGTCTCATAAAACTAAAGGTGTTCTGTGTTCTTATCATTTGCTGATAAGAAAACCATCAGTCTTACAAGCTGAGCAGCTAATATTTATATACACCTTGATTTTGATCATGAACCATATCTTTTAGCAGGAAATTAAAATCTCCTGTGGAAGAGTATAAAAGCCATGCTTACAAAACCCATCAGTTGAAAATACAGCTGACGTCTCTTTGGAGGATTTAACTTGACTGTGTCACATTAATCACCTCTGAAGTAAAGGAATGACTCATAATTGTTTTCCATTACCTTGTGTTTGCTTTTTCAGCATTGCAAAAATGCTTGGGCCAGAACCATGGATCATAAATCTCATCAGACTTGTAGACAAGACTCTAAGTGGTTTTTGCCATGCTATTTTCAGGCTGGCCTTTTCCTTCTGCTTAAAAAAATTTGTTTCAAGTATTGGTATTTCTGAAGCATCAATGTTTTCAATCTTCTTTACTTTTGAACATAATGCTCCCATCATTCCTTATGGGTAGTAAAATTAATTTATAAGGCTGTTCTACATTGTCTTGGACAGTCTCAGACCTATTTGCTTTTCAATGAAGTTACTGAAAACCACTGTGTACTCAAATAAACAGACTGTACTTACAGATAACAGAAGGATCTTCTTGCTAAAGCAGCAAAACATCTGTAGAGTAAAAGTTTACATGATCACTTAAAGAAGCAAGGGAAACATTCATTTCATAGCAGGACCATTTATCTAATAAAGGTGGATTAGATATGTGCCTCGCATGTCCAAAGATCCAGAGGTCCCCTCCCCTCCCCTCACCTCCCCTCCTCATTTTCTGATCTTCTCAGTTGTTTAGCTGGTTTATTTTGCCACTTCCCCATATCACCAGTAGTGACCTTGGGTGTCATTGTGACGGATAGTGCAATTTTATAAAGTATAATCTATTTGTGAATGATTTTTTGCTGACTTTAAGATTTGCACTGAGTCCTTCAAAAGTGCACACCAACAGAGGACTCTTGACAGAAAAATGGCAACTCCTGACACTTCTTTTGAAAAGTCAACAGAGTGCATATGTAGTAAATAGGAGAAGAACATGTAAAAACATTAATTAGAACTTAAAGAGTGTAGGGTAAGTTGTGAGCAAAACCAGTTAGCTCAGTAAGCAAAGGTAAAATCAGTAAAAGATAGAATCTATCAGCAAAGAGGTCAAAGAAGAAACTGATGAGTTTGGAGGAAGGTTTTCACAAAATCCAAGGGAGAACCAGAACTCAAGTTCCTGATTTAGTGGGATGTATAATTTTTATTACGGAGGCTTATAACTGTCCTCAGAGATCATGTTCCTGAAATCTCATGGATTAAAGACTAGAGACTGCAGACAGATACCTGCATTTTTCAGATAATGGGATGTTAGCATGATCCATAACAGTGGGATTTCAGCTAACTTGTACCTGGGGAGAGGCATGGACAGCTATTCCATTTCAAACAAGCTAATCTAAATCTATGGAAATCAACCTTTTTTTTTTTTTTTTTTTTTTTTTTTTTTTTTTCTCTTTAAGCAGGCTCTTCCAAGAAAACAAAGTCTTTTACAGGTCAGCACAGCTGTTTTCCTGTTCTTCCTCATCCTTATGTCCATATACCTGGGGATTACTGCTGCAATGTATTTCCAGACTGGGTAAAAAAATCAGCTTTTAAATACAGGAGAAATATAAGGAGAAAGGGAGAAATAAGAAGAAAAGAGAAAATAAATCCGTAGCATCTTTGACAGGTCACCGAGTCATCAGAAGTACTCTGTAAAGATGAGTGCATATATACATATATATTGATAATCTTCATACAAGTGGTAAGAAGATACCTTGCATTTCTTTATACAAGAGCTACGGATACTTTATCTGGAGGCTGACAGAACTCTCAAGGGCTGAATTTTCAGGGGCTAATACCTTGGATGCACAAGTGGGCTAATGTGGCAGCTGAAGGCTTTCTCTGATTTGAAACCACTGAAATCACTTGACTGAAGATAGTTATGACAATGGGGCTACTCTGCCAAGTAGAAAGTACAGTCATGTCTGCAGCCTGGGTTTGATTTTGGCAGGGCTATGAAATGCAGAATAAGGTACCAAGTTCATGCTTTGTGACCTTGATTAATAGGAGATTTCCTTTCTTCCATGCTGAAATCATTATAATCATTATACCAGAGGGATACGACCTCTTGCTCAGATACTTTTACACATTCATATCCAGGCCCATCTGGAAGGAACTCAAGCACAGATTTTATTCATCTAATACAGTAGTTAAAGCATGAACTTTGCTCCAGGCACCAGAATAAGCTCCACCTTTGGCTTCTCTTTCATACTGAGTATTTCAACTAAATATTAATTTTAAACTTCTCTGTTCTCAGACAGAAGATGGATCTTAAAACTTACCAAATTCAGTGCTGAGAGAGACACTCACCCACCCAAAACCTGGTCTATGAATCCTAGCAAATACAGCCTGTTCAGATAGAAAGACACTTAAATTACTTGAGATGCTTTGCATTCCCATTTGGGTGCTGTTTGCAGAAGCAGTTAAGAGCAGCACTGCCCAGTAGTGTTTGAGGTCATTCAGGACCTTGTATCTTCTGTCTTCACATACAGAAGAGTGCCCAGACTGTCCTGACTACAGATCAAAAGCAAACAGTGAGTAGGCTGCCAGATTTTAACGGGTAGATGCAGGAGTGACATTTGACAGGATACATGGAGATGCAGCTGTGTTGCAGGAGGACATTAACTAGACACTGCAATGAGGATTACACAGTCTCTACTGCCCCAAGGAAGACCTGAGAAAACTTCTCACCTTAAGCATCCTCAGTGACATACTATGCTCTCTTGCTTAAAGGAGACTCTTTGGTTATTTGTGTCCTTTTTGGCTCTTTATATGTATTTTAACTAGGGTGGTTTTTTTATTATGTTCTAGTATCAGATTACCTAAGAAACTGGGATCACTGCCATTCATCCTGTCAGACAGTGAGTGAACACAGCTCTGAAGGTATCAGTTCACACTTACAGGCTTCATTTTTTCTACATTCATCTGATGTACTTCACTTTTGTTGCCCTAAATCTGATTCCAAGGATACTTTAGTTTGCTGCAATCCATAAGGATGATGTGGGGAAACAATGGTAATTTTATTCATATAGGCAGATTGGCTGTAAAGAATAAATTGTATCATTGATGAGCTGAACACAGTGTTTTCTCCAGAAATGGCCAAATAGTGAATAATATCTCTGAAAGGGGATATCCGGAAAGGCTGGTCTTGTTTTACTACTCTTCTTGTACAGATTTTTTCTGGACCTTTCTCAAAGTGAGTTTCAAACTTGGCGTGATGAGAAAACCTCAACAAAAGCTTGTAGGTAAGGTACTACATGGAACCGTACAGAACACTAGCCTGAGAGAGAAGAGATCCTCTTGGGAGCAGAGATGAAGCAAGAGAAAGAAACTTTTCTGTTCTTGAAGCCTCTTTGCAAACTGATTATGAGCTAGAAGTGGCAAGAATTTGCTAGGAATTAGAAGAGCAGAAGATGGTGGAGATCCACCTTCACAAGGCCTGGCTCCTGAGAGAGGTATCAGTGATTCATCTTATGTGCAAAGCACTACTCTGACCTCATTCCTTACATGCAGGAGACCTGAGCAGAACTGCAGCTTGCATGAAGAAAATATTCACAACCCTTCCAGAGTGAAGAGCTAAGCTAACAACACTTAGTCTGACTTGTTTTTTCCAATGTCAGCATCCAATGTCAGACTTTTTTCCAGTCAGCCTCTCTGACCTTTCCCTGATGCACTGTTATCCAGGAAAGAGGTAGAACTCAGCATGGAGAAGTGCAGGGAACAGGAGACATGGTCCAGTCCTCACTCCTGGAGCTTCACTGACCTCACAGATTCATCTGTGCTGCCTGCAAGGATATTGGCTGTGACAAACGCTTTGAAATTAGAAACAAACACAAGAATGCAAACATTATTTAAAATGCTTACTACATACATTAACTGCATAATTTCTTAAATCAAACTAATTTTTTTTCTTTTTTTTTAACAAAGAAGCATTTCTTAACCTTGGAAAGAGAAAAACAGACAAGTACATGACAGAAAACGTGCAGCATTCTCATGCTGCCTAAGAAATGCAATTTATTAAAGAGCTGCCCTACTTACTGACACTATGGATGGGTACTAAATGAAATACAGGCAGCTCACCTGTATGCAGAGCTCTTCGTATCAACCTTCATGGGATGACCCTTCCAATATAGCGCAGATGTGAGGAATCTTGTTAGCACTGTCCAAGGAGTGCTGCTTTCTCTTCCCTTCCCTTGTCCTGAATGACCAGAGGATGAATTCCAAAGAGCTGATCTGCTGCTCCAGTGTGACCAATACCAGAAATAGTACTCTAGAGCTGCCTGTGCTGGCCTGTGTGCACAGCCATCTCAGAGACAGGTATTACATTCATCCACATTTTCTTGAATGTATGTTTTATATAACCATAAAGGGGTAATTAATGTTTAACACCAATGACAATAAGTTAAAAGTGGTCTAAAAATGTGATCATCTTATTAGAACAGCTGGTCAATACAGTTATGCTTCCAGTATGTGTAGGACTCTAAATTGCCTTCCTATGATTTCAATAATCACAAAAAACTATGAAATATATTTTGACCTCAAAAGAAAAAAGACTAATCCTTCTAAGTGAGAGGGACAAGCACTTCCTGGATGCATAAGTGGACACAGATGAACACTACCTGACTTGTAACAGATCAGTAGTTTGTATCTCTTTAGAAACAAAATAATGAAGGGATGAAGGGATGGTGTAACACTTCATTTCAGTTAAAATCACAACATATAATTTGGTCAGATCAACAATAAAAGAGACCAAGGGAAGATCCAACAAAACTGATTAATTTCTATGGAAATTAGAAATCAACTTATTCAATTGCAGATCTCAGTAGTTTAACTTAATTAGACACCATCAACAGAGTATTAGACAGCAGCACTGTGGTTTTACTCAAAATCACTGTTACTCAGGTCAGTTTATCTGCTCCATAGAAAAGGAACTTCCACACAGTACCTGAAAACATTACTCATTTTCATTGGTCAAATAAGTTATAAGAGCTTATAACACAAACTGCTATGATACTTAATCATTGGTCAGCAGGCATTATTAAACTTCGTCGTTATTTTACCGTAATGTGAGAGAATCTTTGAAGATATGATATGCCAGTACAGCCAAGCAATGAAACGTTATTAATGTTGGAAACAAGCCTATGAGAATATGAACAAGTGTGAAAGGGAAGGTTGTACTATTTTATAACAATAACCATTTTTCTTCCTTTGACCAAGGTAAGAATTAGCATGTCAGTAAATTCTTTATGCTTTGAAAGAACAAGACTTTGGAGTCCTTAAAATCACACTGTAGAAATGAAGCTGCAGGTTATTACTCAAAATGTATGTGTCAGTAAACCTAGGAATTAAAGAAGAATTTGAAAGCTTCTTCTGGAGAGCCAAAACAGGTTCAGCAGTTAGTCAAAATTTGAGACATGAAAGCTACATTTGTCTAACTATATCTTTTATTTCAACAAAAATAAAATGGAAAAAAATAACGGATATTTCATATTTGTTTAAAAAACAGGAATTACATATCCAAGTCTGAACTGGGCAGAGATAATCTAATGTATTTGTATTCAACAAGCATTAATGTGCAGTTAGTGTTGGTTTTGCTTAGTGATGTACAAGAGGTAGCTCTTCACCAGTAATTTGGTGTTTTTGAGGCAGTTCTCACACTGGCTTTTCCCTTAGGTCCAGAACTCCAAATCTTCATATCAAAATATTACTGATGCTTGGTACACCTGAATCAAAAGATCTTCTTTTCCAATGGTCCATTTGAGGCAGATTTTGACAGTATAGTTTTAAAAGAAGTACAGTCACAAAAAATACTGTCTTTAATGTCTGAACAAAGATGAATCAAATGTTTTTAACATGCACTGAAAGATGAGAAAGAAGATTTAGTAATTCTCACTCATTCCAATTTCCAGTTTTAGAGTTCAATAAATCTCTGCAAATATCTTCCTTCAATACTATGTGAAGCATTGGTAATTTCAAATATGGATCATGTCCAAGAGATACCACTGGCCAGTATGCTAGGATCCTGAACTGGAAGGAGCATGGGATGCACCCCTTTTGTTTTCTGCAATAAAACCTTCAAAATACCCTCAAGACTCATTGTTCAGTTTTTTACCAGTACACATAGCCAAAGCTTGAACACCTTCAGAATGTACACACTTGTCTAGGCTCCCACACCAGCCTGGGTGTGTTTAGCTCTGTGTAGTCTGCACACTGCCTTTCTCCCAGAAAGTGTCTTTCTTTCTGACACCCCTGAGGCACTGGGTCTAGTCCCTGCTCCAGGCAGATCTACCCAGGCATCACCCAGCCTGTGCCAGTGCTTGCTTTTCCTCTTGTTCACTGACACTTTTGAGATACCAGGACTTGATACAAACGAAGTAGAGGCAGCCTCTCAGGGGAAGACTAAACTTCCCCTCTCCAGGTCCACTTAGGCCCAGAGAGAAGCAACCAGGATAACAGCCTTTTCTGCAAGACCTAACAAAAACCCTCAAAATTCTTCTGCTCGTTCTCAGCCAATTTTCTCTCCTTAGCCGGGAGCACTTAAATTTAAGTGACAATGTTCTTATCTAAGATGTTACAGGTTATGCCCTCACTCCATAACAATGTACAACCCCAAAGCTTCCCATTACATACAGAAAAGCCTTTTAAACTAAATGTTTACTTTTCAGCAGCCCTTGACTAAAGGTAACCATTGTACTTAAAATAAATTTTCGACAGTAAGAATTCAGTGCAGTTAGTAAAAAAAAAAAAAAGGCAGCCACTGTAAACAAATCATAAATCTTTTATCTGCAGACAAGGATAAACATTAAAAAATGTACAGAATTATTGCAATCTTTGGCTTTTTCTTCCCTTTCAACATAATTTTATATTTTTCAAAAGAATTCCTGTTAAAGTTAGATTACAAATCGGTTTTTCATTATCCCACACTTTGATCTTGGTCAACTTTGCACCAGGGTTGACACCTCTGGGTTAGTTTGAAATACTAGATGCAGTTATACAACTGGCTAGTTTCCACAGTTAATTCTGGTTTACTTTCATTCCTCAATGTTCCTCCTCCTATAAGGTTTTCTCTCCTTCTCCTTAATATTTACTTTGTACATATACTTTTGTCATCTTTTCCATTGTTTCTGCTCTCTTTCTGGTATTTTCCAACAGTCAAATTCCATCCTTGAGAATATCCATTTCTTTACCCCTCCTTCCTTTTTCTTCTGCTCCATTTCTTCCTAGTCTGATTTCTTTTTTTCAGATGTGCCTGATGATTTGTCCAACAGCTATGGCTCTCCAAACTAGCCCAGCCTTCATCTCCTCCTGCACGATTCATGTAAGTGATTCATTCTATGAGTGCCTACACTCGCAGAGATGACTTAACCCCCTCAATTAACCACCTTAGTATGTCCTGTATCCAAACAGGAAAGTCTGAACTCACTTCAGACCTGACTTCCAGAACATAAGCTCTGGACACTCAGAGAACAGGCTCAAAAGCAATGTTCTTGCACAAAGCATACTGTGCCACAGGACTGCTGGAGGAAGACATGTCATGCAGAAGGTTTAGCCTCAGCTGCACTAAGTATGAAGCACTGCTACTGTCAGCAAGCAGAGGTAATGGTGGGGATGTGTCCACCTGCAGATATGCACCAGTCTATGCAGTGTGAGATGAGTGAGCTGGCAAGCTCTTGTGGAACAGCCAGACCAAGGATGTGGGTGTCACTGTATCTCCACAAGATATGGCACGTTTGACAGGGGCTTATGACAAGACGTGATTTTGGCAGCCAGCCTCATGACCTACAGTGGATAGCTGAGGATATTCTGCAGTGCACTGGTGACTCATTTCTTCTTCCAGGATAACAGTATTACTGTACCAGAGCAGTAGAGTATCATTAGGCATTTCCTTTAATAGCTAAGAACTATGGTAAGTTTGTGTTTTCTCTTCAGTGCCCTTTACTCACACATAGGCTGTTAATGGCTTTATCATCTGAATCTATTAATTTTCAGCTTGGACAACTTGTGCAAACCTCACAGTATTTTAGAGCTGACAGCACAATCCCTAATAAAAAAGCAACAAAAAGGCACAAAATGTCCCTGCAAAAGCAACAAAGCGGGAAATCTGGTGCAGGAGCACGTAAACTATTCAGGAGAACCAGCTATTCAAAACATACATTGTGGTTATACTTTTATCTACAGTTATCAGCAAACAAGCTACAGAAGGAAACTGTCTGGTTTGTTATTAACCATCCCTGATGTAGCCATCGGGAAGAAAAAATTCTTAAATCTCTCAACAGGCAAATTTCCTCTCACCTTCTATAAGTCCAGAGCCCAGAGGCATATAGTGTGCAGCAGTGAAGCTGCCTGTCAACAAATGGCAACAAACAAGAACTAAGATGACTTTTACCTTTCTCCTGCTGCTCATGAATCATATGGAACCAATGGGTGTATGTATGGCTAATTTGGCCTTCAATCACTATATTTCAATTTTTCCTGTTCAGTGTAAAAACACAGGTGGGTAAAAACAGCATGAGGAATGATCAACATAGCTTTCAGAAATCTGATTTTTCCCCTCAGTTACACACCATACTTCTTAGATTCACTAGTGGGCATGCAGTGCTAAGAAGCCATGTTTATTTTCAGTGCCACCAGTAAACACTGAAATGAGAGGTACTGTTGATTATTTCAAAGAAAGAAACCCCACCAAACTAAAATAGAACAAAGCTAACAAAATGAAGTTTGACTAGCCCCAAAATAAACTTTTAAAATTCTGAATTTATTTTGACAAATTTGCAAGAAGCATTAACAGTTGTGTGAATAATATTTAAAAAGGATAGATATTTGATTAGCTGTGTATTTTCTTACAATTTCCACATTTATGTCTACAAAAAAGGGTTTTTTCCTGTTCTGTCACTAACATGCAAATTACTACCAGAATCAAGAAACATGCATAACAGGATGAAAAAATATTTCAGAGTAGCATTCTTTTCATGGGGGGAGGGGGTAGGCAGGGTGTCTCCCCACTGGAAATAAAGAAGACATTTTTCACAACTGCTAAGCAAACAAGAGAAAGTCCATTAGAATTTTAGACCCTTGAAAAATACTCCTGGCTAATTGTACTGGTCTAAATAGCAGATAAGCCATATAATTTCAGAAGAAACAACCCGCTGAATCCTTCAGGAAACACAGCTTGGCAATCTATCTTCAATTCAAAATAATGAGGTGGCAGAAGCATGATAGAGAAATAAGTCTTCAAAAACATCACATAAGGGAATCCAGCTGTGCTTGTATAGTTTCCAGCTATTTAAAGGAAAAAAGAGAAAAAAACCTTCATCATAAAATGTTGTTTAGAAACATGCAAACAGAAATATCCAGCATCTTCAACTACGCATACAAAATATATTTGCATATTAATATAAAAATCCTGTACTCATGAATATTTGTTTTCACATGAAGCTATTAGAATTCATTGCTGCAGTTTAAATATTCAAATTTTAAAGAAACAGTTGTCTAAATAGTACCTCTTTAGCATGCACAGATGTTTTTCTGAGAATTTCTAATGTCTAATAACAAGGAAAAAAAATAGAGTTCATTTTGACTGGATTATGGGCCAAGCATCTTGACTGAAGATGTAACATGAAGATGCTATTTCCAGAGAGATCCCCTCTGTCAATCAGCAGCTTGTCCTCCTGATCTAACTGCCAAGTGTGCTTACAGTGACCCAAGCCCTGCCTATTCCAGAGCTGAATGCACAGATTTTTCTTGAAAATTGTCTATGTCTATTTCTTCTATCAAAGAAATCAAACTGCCTTGATTTAAGCTGCATTCCTTTTTTCCAGTTTTATTAGATTTAATTCATATAGGCAGCACTTCCTGCTGAGCAGCATAAGGTGTTTACAAAGAAACTATAATATTGTAAAATCCACAGACCTTGTTGTAGAACTCAAATAGCTCCTGATGGCTAAATTCTACAAACACCTTCTTCAGGCTCTGTAAAGAAGAAAGAAAAAACAAATTTTAAAAAAATAGTAATAAGCATACTTCTTTCCTCTTTTCTTTTTTTTTCCTCTTCTTTTCTCTTCTTTTCTTCATTTCTCTTTTCTCTTTTCAACATTCACTCCAGTAAATTTTAATCTATATGAAAGACAATGGTTAGTTTCCTTCAATTTACTACAATGTTCATTGTACACGTATATTTCATTTAAGTGAAGAATTCAAATCTACCAGTATATCCATTCTCCTCCTGTGAAGAACAGTAACAAAGTAATCTATGCAAAGAATTTAGTTACATTATTTTTAAGTCAGACAAAAATGAAAGATTACATTCATCTTTCTCAGCAGTCCATCTAAGATCTGGTAAATACCATTTCACAGTGACAAAGTCAGTAGTGTATTTGATTGAACAGACACAGCTATTAATGTACTGCATAGGCACAGAGAGCTGATACTTCCATTCATTAATCTAACAGTTCCAATTTTAGCGTGCTGACACTGCTATAGGCATCCATGCAGATTCAGCCCAAGTTAACAATTAACATAACAGCTTCAAAGCAGTGCTTAAGCACTTAAAAACCCCACAAAATAACACAACTGATGAAAACTACTGTAGATAAAACAGATGGTGGTAATAATCCTCTGCATGCATACGCTGATATCTGTGGAGATGGGGGTTAAATTAAAGCTTCTGTCCTGCATAACTTGCTTAGGGCGTTCTACCTTCAATCACAATGCAGATCTACCCACACGGTTCCCAGCCTCATTCCTCTTATTTCACTTTGTGACTTTATTTATTTAGAAGTAAATTTCTATTTCTGCACATTCTCTTTGTTTTTCTTAGACTTTTCGAGGCTTGGAGACATTCCTGAGGATACAAACTGCACTTCCATAAACACTAATGAGGCTCTGTGAAAGCCAAATCGCTGGACACCTCTACTCACAAAATATTATCAGCTGAAATAATGGACACACACCACGTTTCTTTTAACTGGTACCAAATTCATGAACCTCATGGGTCAACAGAAAAACACTTGTTTATCCACTCAGCTCAAATGAGCAAGGACTTTTGCACACAGACAGGGCTGTAGGCCAGATTCTGTGTACTCAAAGCAATGCAAGTCTCAAGTTATGCCAAATAATGTCACTGAATTTGGCACACCCAATGCACAAGAGCAGCAGAAGGCCTGGGAACACAGTATAGCTACTGCCTGGTGCCTGCTCCTCAAAAGGAGCTGTAAGACACACAGGAAAGAGATAAAATAACTGGGGCCAGCCTGTCTGGTGCAATTCCTCCTTCTCGTAATGCAGAAAGAAGGATCCCTTCCAACAATTTCAGGACAGCTACAAAAGCCTAGAAAAGGACCAGTGATTTGCATGAGAGACCACTCTTCCTCCTCTGGGAAGCAACAATGCCATACTGTGAATTGTATGGTGAATACAAAATAAAACTACCGGGACAGCAGTTTTCTTTGCCATGACTCCAGCTGATCCTCCCTCCAAAGAGCATAATGACATGACAGGAAAGTAAAAGCATTTTAAAGGCTGTCTAACAGTAAAGAAACAAAAAAAGAAAGCAAACAAGGGGTTTTTTTTCAGAAGAGAAAGTGGGTAGAAGTAAGAAGAAAGATACACGAATAGCAAAGGGATCTACCATTTCAGCTGAAACATTTGTTTGGCATTTGCCTTCCTAGAAGGATTCTGGTGACAGAATGGAAGGAATCAGAACTGCAAAGAGGGGGTTCAACAAAAGGAAGATATAATGTATTTTAAAAGTTTATCAGTCACAATTAATAGCTAGGATCATTTCTTGAATGATTTCTGGAAGGGGAGTCTGCTGGATTTTGATATGACAGTTTTGCAACGGCTCCAGAAAGGAGCAGAGAAAGACATCTGACCATCAGATCTCATGTCTCCAATCTCTGTGTCTAGTTCAAAATGGACATCTTCTGGTACTACTTGAGATCAGCAAGCACAATCAATTCTTTTTCTCTCCCTCTCTCTCTGTCTCACTGCTTGTCTTTCAGTTTTCTAACTACATTAGTTACTGTTAGTTTGAAGATAGAGTATGCTAATAAAAAAAGTGCACACCTTTTGATTCATATTCTCTTTACACTTAATAAAAAAACCCACTATGCTTTATGAACAGGATGAGATCTCTCTTTCCATTATAATTTAATAATCTCAGCTGGATAACTAGGACAAAACTTACGACTGTGGCAGGCAAATGTCTGTGGAGATCTACGAGAAATTATGCCATGCTAATCTATGTTTCTGATCTGGCGTGGGAGTAGGAGTGTCAATGGGAGAGAGGTGTAAAAATTTTGTATGAAATATGTTGTTTATCTACACTTAATCGTCTGCTAAAACACATTTGTTCGTATGTGCAAAAACCTGCTACATCTACTACACCACTACAACAGAGTAGTGTCACAAAAGAACCCATGCAGAAGTATGGCACCAATTAAAAATGTTACTTTCCCACATTAAATTTCTCATTAGCATGAGTCCATTAAGGAAGGTGACAAATTATCTGTATTATGTGGGCAAGAGTTCCTATATAAATTACAAAAGGATTGTATAATAACTAGATCCCTCCAAAAAGCCCTACTTCTCAGATAATTGATGGCCCCTATTTTTAGCTGAGATATCCATAATTCACTTATTTGCTTTATTCTGTGTGAATATAAACAAGTGCAATTAAAACTGTGCACCACATCCAGTTCTTCATTTACTCAGTAAAATTGTCTTTAAAATTACTGTATAGATAGAATATTGCTAAACCTCCCAGAGCAGGCAAATTCCTAATATGCTTAATGGAATTTTACTCAGATAAACATACAAAATTACAAACACCAATATTTCAGCTGTAACTAGAACACGAGATGAAAAAAATCGCTTTCAGCTTACTTACTTAATTAAATATCACTGTGGGCAGACAAAGCCTCAACCTATTTATGAAAAGTACAGCTAAACTGACTTCTTTTATCTGCACATACATTCAGATGTTGCCTCTGATCTAGTATGTGTTTACCAGACGTAAATAAGAAAACAGCAATTGGCTGGATGTCTAACTTTTTCTTCTTTTTATCAAATGTATCATTTTTTCCCTCTTTCCTTATAAATATCGTCCCATCCCTCACCTTCACACTACTCTCTCTCTCATTTTTGGCATCTCATTTTCTCTTTCTTTTTATCATCTTCATGTGAAAGAAAACTAAACTGAGCAACCAGAAAACTAAACTGAATTTATTCCCACTGTCATACTCTGTAACTCCGACAGCTTTTCTAATTACATCCCAAATTTTGTTGCTGTGCCAGTGTTAATTCCTAGTTCCTACTTTTAAGAGTTTAACCTTGAGTGTGACAGTTTCACAGCATCAGAGAAACACAGCTGAACATGCTATTCTTATGAAGACAAAGGAATCTCTAAAGTACCACACGTTCACTCTTTGGGCTGCTTTGAAAATACAGAGACAGGCTTTTTTTCTGACACAATACCCATGAAGGGTGGCAGGGACTGCACCGGAGCAATATGCTCAATGAGTATTGAGCTAAAGAGTATGTGCAGCACATTAGCTAAACAAAACTGCTGTTAAGTTCAATGTGTTCATCTACTGTAAAAGATGACAAAGCATTACATTTACTACTGGAAAGGTCTGTCTGAACTGCAGGTGTCACCAAGAAAAGTCTTTATTACTCTGAATTCACCGCAAGGAATACATTAACAAGCTTTTCACAAGAAATGTGTAGTTTTACATGTTTGGCCATGTATCACTAGTGAATGTATTTTAAGCGTAAAAATTAGGTTTCAGTGCCATTTTGCCTTCATACATCCAGCTGAAATCTGATTTGATTCCTCCTCTTCTCTCACCCCAGGGTTGTATCTATTTACAACTAAAAGCCTCCTGAGAACTGTTAAATTTTAATAAGTTCAACTGATTAGGGTTGTTTTCTCCCCTCAGGTATCTTCTCACTTACTGTCTGCTATTATTTTAAAAATCATAACATCTTCATCAGTTTCTAAAATCAAATTTTCTTTGGGGATAAAGAGGGGCAGGGAAGAGTAAAGAGAAACAAGAGGAAAATGAAGATAAAACCTTTGTATTCCCAGTCAATATTAATACATTATCCTAACCAAAACAGCCATTCTGAATGGTTGGCTAATTTGATGAAATAGCCACAGTCTTTTAATATGCACTTAGCTTACAACCACCACCAAACAGTTAGGAAAATTTTTAGCTGGACACAATCATCCGCATAAAATTATGAAGATACGGGTATACAAGATATGTAGGAGTCTCCAATTTCCTGTTATTTCAAATTAACCAAAAAATTTCCCATTATTTTGGTTAACTATTTTGGTAGTAACTTTTGCAGCAAGAAGGTAGCTAGTGCCTTCTAAGCAAAAATTGTCTCCTTCAAATACTTCAGAAAGCAGATGCAAATTTCTGGTTATAACCAAAGGATTGGGATTTCCTTTTAGGGGGTTGGTTGGCTGACTGGTTGGTTTTACAGTGGGGATGTTTATTTGCTTATAGTTTTTTGTCGGGTTTTTTTAATACAGTGCTCTAGATACTCCTATTTTAATAATGCAAAAGCCTTATTACTAATGACATAGTTTTGCAACCTTACATACTACACAGCTATTCCACACATTTAAGTCCCCAACCCCATGTGTAAGCACAGAGTAAAGCACCAGAAGTTTTAAATAAAAACTAAACTTCTGGTTTAAAGCTAACTTGAATAGAAGAAATTGATATTACTGTTCTCAACTACAAAGCCATAACTACTTAAATTTTTGTCGTGGTCGGCAGGAGAAATGCAGCAATCGATACGACTGATCAGCAAGACTCAGTTTATTTAGAAAAGTTTACACAATTTATAGCATGCCTAATGAAGCTCATGCATAGTACTAAAGCAAGCTCACTATTGGTTACATGATAAAGCATTAACTATCTCCCACCTCTGCATTCCTGTGGCTCCTGCTACACATTTTGATATTGTCCAGAAGTTACACTCAAGGACATGGTGCCCCTGACTATATAGATAAGGGCTGACTCCTGCTGCTATACAGCTGCAGTGTGTTTACATGACCTCTCTCAGCCAACCATTCCTCTACATTAAATGATGTTGAAAAATAAATGCCAAGTATTTGAAAGCAAACGGAGGGATAAGCTGAATTATGTAATATATTTATAAGATAAATATCTACTGATAATGATAATGTTCTGTGACTGAGATGTATGTAAAAAAATAAAGTATATTCAAAGCTTTTTAATAGTAACTAAGTTAAATAACATACATCCCAGTCTTCATATTCTAATATTACCTTTAATACTGTCTCAAGCCCACATCTTCATTAGTTTTGAGAGAAGACTATTCTCACATTTACTATCCATTCTCCAATTTATTCCTGTTAGATTTCCTTAAAATCTCAGATATAACAGAATGATATGGATAACTAAGCTAATCAGTTTATAGACAAATTCAGATTCATTCCTAAAGAGTGCATTCTTACTAGCCTACATTTCCCTGTGGACTTATCAATTTTTGTGCTACATTAATACAGGCTTCCTTTAAACTTGCATGGATCCTGGAGAACTGTGCATTCACCTAGGCACTTACAACTTACAGCCCGTTTTCCATCTGCATCTCACAGAATTTATCAGAAAGTTTGAGCTGCTTGGTCAGGAAGATTAATTTTAAGAAGCGTATATGCATTAAAACAAACAAGCATCTCTTGGAAGCACAGCTGTTTCTTAGCTCTCTGCATATAAGAAACAGTAATTAAAACTTCATATTCTTTCAGCTGTAGATGCATGTGATTCAGCTCAGGGATTCAGCAAAACACAGGGAATTAAATACAGACTAATATATTCCTAATTAAACTTCTTTCATGTCATCAAAAAATGTGACCTTCAAACTTCATTTTTTCCACGCTTATCTCCATTTGCAATACCAAATTACTATTTTTGTGGAGAAAAATCATGTTTCACAATTGAATTACATGCATTTCAAGTTTCAGTGTTATAAAATGTAAGATACTAATCCACTCTTCCTGACCAACATAATAGCTAGTTCATAAACATAATGCGTTCTACCTTACAAAGTTGCATCTCTTTTTCATATAAGCTTAAGAAATTCAAATTCCTTGTGGATTCAGGGAGATCAAGACCTGCATCATATTAAAGATGTCTTTCCCTCTCTTTGCAACCTATATGTAGGCATCCTAACCAAGGTCTGTGTCGACTCGTAAGACCTAACCAATGTGTTACTGGAATTTCTGGAGGTACATACAGCTATATCTTGAAACTCACTTCAGGAAGTTCAGGATCATTTAAACACGTTTGCATGGAAAATTGCAAGAATTAATTTATTGCCCAGTCTAGTAATAAGGCAACACATTCTGCAGGCACTTGAAGACCTACAGAAGACCTGACATACTCCCAAAGTGCAATAACAATTTTTAGTCACTACCATTTTCATTACTCCTGTTTCTCTCCATCCTCAGAAAAATATCCATTACTGGCTGAACGAACAGATGCAAACCTATAGACAGGAAATGAGACACAACTACTAAAAAGACACAGGCTGAGAAGATCACAGAGCATTAGAGGCAGACAGATCTCATTTTTCACAGTAGCTAAGAAAAATGCTTTTAAAACTGAGAGAATTATATAGGAAAAAAACCCCTAAAACTACAGTTTTCACCTCAGTGCATCGTGTCAGAGTAAATACCATCTTGCTAAAGAAAAGAGAGACAGAAAAGCCTTTTTTCCAGCAGCTGTATCCAAGCAAAAGTGTTCCTAGGAATTTACATTCCTATAAGTACCTGTATTATTTTAGTTGGCCTTTTAATGATACTTTTGCACGGAAAACCTCTCAAAACCAGAAATCTAGAGATGAGGGTTGACACTTCTGTGCAGATTATGTTAAATATACGTTCAGAAAAACATCGCAGTGAACAAACACGCTTTTTGAAAAGATGAGTGGTAGATGTGTATCAGTGTATGCCTATCACTTAAAAGCATGTATTTTATGTTGATACTTCCCTGTATGTTGCACATACAGAAAAATGGCTCATAGAAGGTCTGTTGAAAGGCTGACTTGCTTTATGTCAGTTCTGTATTTTGTATTTACCTTCATATGCCCTTTCCTTCTTTGAAGATAACTACACACACTGCACAAGCTCCTGGTTGATTCCTCAGTAGACTCACATGGATTCAGTCACTAAGAGCAACAAGCATCTATGCCCATGAATGTTGTTGTATTTTCACAATGCAATAGCAAAACATGTATAATTTCCAAAAACAGTATATCCAACAAACGTGTTTAAAAATCGGTTTATTCACTGAAAGGCTGCCACAATTACTAAAAATGTCACAAATTAATCTGAGGAACACAGGTCCTAATAATCATTTCCTTCTCTCACTATCTCATCACCATATGTTTCATCTCTCACCAAATTTTGCAAATTCTACTGTACTCCAAATAGTGCAGAAAGCTCTCTGATGAAGCAATCTTACTAAAAATTAAAAAAAAACCAAACCCAAATACTCCTTTTCCTATTAAATTTCACTGTATCAAGTTTGGAAGGAAGAGTTTACAGGAAATCACTTACACCCTAATTGTTGAATACCTCTTATACTGTCTGTAACTATCAAAATACAACATTTTTCTTTAGTCAGAACTATACTGTGATAACTGGTTTTATTCCTCAGAAGAAATGAAATTCTTGTCTTTCATATTTTGGTAACCTCATTTGTCACAGAAGTTACGATATTTAAAAAATCAAGTTCAGGAACACTGAAAGGAAAACTAGATAGTTGTGACTCTGTGTTTCTTTTATTTCCACTGGGGCTAGCATGTATAAGTCTTCAAAACCCTAAAGACCAGTGAGTTCACATTTCCATTCTTATGATAGCTCACATCAAAACTGGCACAACAGTCTTACATTCACCTCAAATGACAAGGAATTCACTTTTCTTTTACTTATTGTGTTCACAGATAACCTCTGCTGAAGAAATGGGAAGCGCCTACGCATTCTGGCACCAGGAACACTCTCAAGCTTTTCTGACCTCACAAGTTCACCGGATTTGGTGACAGCTGATGCCAGTTTGATCTGATATCACATTAAATTTTATGAACTACATATCAAAAAGATGTCACACAGCTACAGTTGTGAAATATTTTCATTATTGAGATCAGAAAACAGTCAAATTCTAGGAAACTAACAGAACTGATTGTAAATATTAAGTGCAGCATTAGCCTAGTATTGTCATTCACTGATTTAAGATTATGAGCTTAAATGGCAAACAGTGCACCATGGGTAAATGTCCTGGAACAGTGAAGCTCAGCCTACAATATCAAAGGCATACTGAGAACCCTTTGCATCTAGATATACAATGGTCAAAACCCCTATTAGCAAGAAGAGCAGCTCAACACCATGCACAGAGTATTTTAAACACCTCCTCACACAGCTTGCTTGCAGCTGATGTAATTAACCTGGAGTTACAAATACTTTCTGTTCTAATCAGTTACACATCCAATGTTGGGTGTGAAGCTGGATTTAGAGGAAGCTCAAATTGTCATCCAAACCACTCAGAAAGCCAGGAATTTCTTCTCATCTAAAAGTCAGATAAAGCCTCCTCCGTCCAGAGAAGAAACCTGGGTTGTTATCATCTGTATCCACATCTAGAGCTACAGATCCAACAGAAATATTATATGGTGAAGTCATGCAGATGACTAACACTTTAAGAAGGCTTTATGCTACATTTAAGACTGGAGGAAGCTGGCATCTTTTTGAATTATTACCTTCTGAACCTACCTGGTTCAGTAAGAAAATGCAATCCTGTATTTTTTTACCACAAAGAGCTTTTCTTTCTTCATCACTGGTATGCCTGACAGTATCTATTGTTTCTATTGTGGCACAAGAAAAGGGGCTGGATAAGAGATGCCAGCAGTACGAGGAAAGGTCTAAGGAAGCTCAGATCCACATGAAATCAGTGCAACTGATGTTTAAATATGCTTAAATATTTACAAAATGTTGAGATTAGGTAATTTGAAAATTAGTTATTTTTGTTTGAAATAGGTCACTCAGAGTATCACAAATTTGGATTTTATTAGGCAGATCAGCAAAGATAAAATGTTTGGGGCTTTTTTTCTTTGGTGCTACAACGATGCCAGCAACTGTCAGAAAGTATGTTTTTGATCTCCAGTGGGCAAATCATTCCAGCAGCTAGCAACTGGGGGCTTGCACACAAATCTCAGCTGCTGAAAGACAAGGAAGTCATGCAGAAATGAGAGATGTTAACTAGCAGTCTAGTCCCCAGCAGGATCAAAGACAGAACTCTTAGGGAATAAGGTTGTCTGTAAAGTAATGCATATTTTATCCTTTTTTAAAATGTACTTGTTTTGATGAGGAAGTCACCTACTTACTATTTTTACTGTATTCTAGAGGGCTGTAATATATCTACAGCTTTTGCTACAATGCTCACAATCTACAAATAAGTGGTGGTATCTCTTCCTTGCCACAAGCAACCAGCAAAGCCTTGAACCAGTGCTACCTGTTTGTATCAAGGACACACTGATATCAAGAGTGAAAATTTTGTTTACTGAGTGTAAACAAAATTACTTTGCATCACTAGCCTGACCAAGTAAACATCAACATTTCTCAGGCAACAAGGCACAGTAAAAAACTGGAAGAGGTCATTAAAACCTAAGTTTCTCAAATTGGACAAAAAGCTTTGCCTTTTTACAAGAATTACATATAGATTACATGGTCTTCTCTTATTACAACTCCACAAAATTGGTAAGTGTGAAAACAATCACTTACTACAAAGCAATCAAGCGTGAAAACAATCACTTACTACGAAGCAATCAAGCAACAACTTTCCCATTTGTCACTGAAGATTACATATATTCTAATGACACAAAATGAGCTGTTTTGCATTTCGGACAATGGGATTTCAATGATTTTGCTTTACTACTTCTGCTGACAAGTTATTTAAACCTTGATGCAGTGGAGTGGTGTGAATTCTCACTGCTTGCTGAAAACTGGACAAAGTGCTAAGGACAGAAAGTACAAGTTCGGTGTGTTTTCACATATACCAAAGATGAAATGAGCTCTCTCACCCACAGTTTCCTCCAAAGCCAGAATATGTACATAAGTGTGTAAGTAATATCCTCTCAGGAAAGGAAAAAACTATTTTTATTTTTATTAACATAAGCAACTCAAAAAAGGCTATCAAAACCCTTTTTATTTTCTTCAAGCTATTGAACTACAGTTTATCCAGGTTTCTTTAAAAGACCTATTTTAAAAGCAAGTAATATGAAGGAATACAGTACAAAATTCATATTATTTTACAGATGGCAGAAGCACAATCCAGTATTCAGGCCAGCTGCAATGGTTTTAATAATTATCAAAATGAAGATACTTTTTATGCTTCTCTCTCAAAATGAATCCACTTAGCTCTCAATTAATTACATTTTTCTCTTTCAAGACAGCACTTCATGACTTCATGATGCCAAACTAAAATGGTAGAGCAAGCAATAAAAAGTGTATGTAGTATAATCTTTTCACAAAGATAGACATGAAATTAGTATTTAAACTAAACTTAATGTCTTTTTTATCTTTTTAACATATGAGTTCTTCAAAGGGAAAAATGGAATAGTAAGATGTTAAAGGTCAGTTTGTAATTACTATTTTCTTAGAATTGCACATCATTAAGGCTGGAAAACACCCCTCCAAGATCATTGAACCCAGCCAACCTTTGACCAAACACCACCCTGCCAAGTAAATCACAGCACTAAATGCCACATCCCAGTCATTTCTTGAACACTTCCTCTACCACCTTCCTGGGCAGTCCACTCCAATGTTTAACCCCTTCCAGGAAGAATTTCCTCCTGATGTCCAAATGGACAGCTAGAGCTGCTGGCGGCCATTTCCTCTTGTTCTACTGCTAGCTCCCTACCTTTCTGCAACCTCCTTTGAGGTAGCTGTTAGTACCAAGGCAGTGTCCAGTTGCATTTGAGGTCTAAAACTGGCCACTGAGCAGCAGAATGAAGAACCAGAAGAATGAATGGGTAACAGCAGTCTTAATAAAAGAGCATATTAAGGGTATCTGTGCTTTCTTACTGGTGTGACAGAATTAATAGCTGAACACACACTTAAGGGAGATGCCCACTGTGTTCCACGCATGAGAAATGTTTTGTATCTGTTGAAGAAAGTAATTCTACAACCCTGAACAGAAGACTGAATTGCCCAAATTGCAAACCAGTTTCTTTAATGAGAACAACAGTCTAAAATACTTAGGAGCATTATTTTTAAAGGATTAAAACACTATTGTGAAAGAGAAGTAATGCTATTTGGACTGTTTTGTTTATTTTGTAGATAAACAGGTTAACTGGTTTACACCCATAAACTAGCCAGGACTCTATGGTCAGGCAATGGCTCTGTGGGATTAGAGGCTAACTAAGGAATACATAGATCCAACAGTTGAATTGACAGTTGGCAATCTACTTTTCAAACTGATAAACACAGTACTTGGGATTTTGTGGCACTGGTAATATCCTCTAAATACTTCTATATAATAACCTTCTAAAGCTGAAGCCTACAGAGATATGAAATTCTAGAATGTAGTAACAAAGCCTGATACTACTAGAGAATGAGCCAACTGAATAAGCTGCATGTCTGTATCAGCAAAAACTTTTGATAAATATTCAAAACAAGGTTTTGTATTTGAACTAAAATGTTTCTCCAGTAGTTGTTCATATTTTCTATTTGTTGAAAACACTGAAATGTGAAAATAAACACATGAGAGGTCAAAAGCTATAAGCCATTTAACAATAGCTATCCTTGCTACAACAGTGAATGAAGATCCAGGATACTGAAGATCCAGGAAGACTTACCATTCCTTTTTTCTTCTGGGAACTAAAACTTTCCTTTCTGAAATACACACTTCAAGATTAATCTATGAATGACAAGAGATTCTTAAGACATATTCCATTGTAAGAAGAAGAGAAGAGAGCATTTACCTCCAGTAGCAAAAACACAGGTATCAGCCACAATGCAGTGATTCTCCTCTGTTCAGCATTTGTAAAGCTTCATCTGAGACACTGCATCCATTCCCGCACAGCCCCAGTACAGGACAGATATTTGGAAACTGGGGGGAGTTGATGATATGAAGGGTTATCATCTGGGTATACTAGATGTGAAGAGATACTAGAAGAAGGTTTGCTTAGTTTTTAACAGGGTTAAGCGTAGGGAATCTACCTGCAGTCCAATTGTCCTGGGGTAATTCCTTAATGTTATTTTATTCCATATCTATCTGTGCCCATGAATTCTCACCGTATCTTTAAGACCCTACAAATGAGAACCCTGGGGTGAGGGGGAGTGTGCTATCACCAGGTGCTTTCCTGGTTTTTGCCATGTGGTATTTGCATCACTGGTTCTTTGGTCTTCGCTTAGGCAGTGAATTTCTCGATTGTGGGCTCTCTTTTCAGTTTTTTCGTTTTCCTTATCTATGAGAGGCTGCAGTCGTGGTTTCGGGTTGCCCTGGGGAGGTGTCTGCCCACAGTTGGGTCCCTGGCCAGCGCGCCCCGCCGGGGACAGGAAACACCAAGTGGAGCCCGGGATGAGCTGCCTTGCCCCTCCACCCTACACAGCCGAGGCTGTCCCTGAGGGGTCTCAGGAGGGGCATTTCCAGCATTTCGGGTCTCTTTGTTAGCGTGGCAGATTGTGAGTTTGTAGCTATCTAGCTGTAACTTGCTGTTACCTTTTTTATTCTTGCCTGTTGCCAACTTCTTTGTTACTAAAATGTTCTTTTTTCACTTATATCTGATGGTATCTCATTCATTACTGGTGGGAAGGGATTAGTTTGAATCAAGGAGGAAGTTACTCATTTCAGACTGCCTGTCTCTTTAAACTGTCTCAAATCCATATACTTATATGTAACAATTGTAGCACTAAAATGTATCTCTGTGACAGGTGATTACAGTTTATTTTGTTGAATACTTCTGTTAAGGGAGTTCACCTCATAACAAAGAATCATGTTTGGCAACAAATAATAACCATCCCTGAGTGGAAGTATTCCAAAGGAATACCATTTCAATCCATTCACGGCCACTCAATTTCTCCGAATTTCACAGGGAGCTGATCCAAACAAAATCCCTAAAAGCTGGAAACCCCATCTTTTAGATGGCCACTGTTCTTCACTCTTAGAAGATCTAGATCTGGATGCACAAGTTATTTTAAGAGATATTGACTGATAAGCAGTGAGAGTGGGCCATAAAGATGATCTAGACAACTTGGTAGGTGGCCAGTGAAGTTCACAAGAGACAAGGCTGTTGAACTTGACTTGATCCCAAGTCAAGTCTTGGGATCCAAAAACTAACTGCCTCCTGTTTGTTTATCACCACAAGCTTGAAAGTGCGGCAACTGGAGTGTGATTAAAGAATTCCAGAACAAACTTCAATACCTCTGAAATTATAGAGAGGGTATAAAACATCCCAAAAGAGCAAGTGTAAGAGTGAATACCCAAAAGGTCCTGAGCTCTTGGGTAAAAAATTGCCACTATTAGTCAGCTATACCTCTAGACACCACCATTCAGAGCATCACTGGGCCACAGGGCTCTTGGTGTAGCGGCAAAATGCTATGGTGTCCTGGGTTGTAGTTTAGGATGTATTCTATCACCATCTTCAGTTAATGGCCCATCAATGCCTTTTGCATGACTCAGAGGTAACTCCCTCCGGGAGTTCTCTCTTTAATGGGCCATCAAGGCTCTCTTCCATGACTCATCATCCCACTGTGAGATGCTCCGCCCATGGGAAGGAGCCAAGCATTCTCACCTGGATATAAGCTGGGATTTGGGACAGTAGAAGCAGCCTTCACCCACTGGATTCCCAGAGGATTGGAGCTACCAGACCTTTCTACGAGATCACTGCTTCAGGAAGACCACCTCGTGTGGAGTGCTTCCATCACCCTGATCAGGTTGTATTCTGACTCTGTCAGTGGTTTTTCTTTTTGTATTTATTTTATTTTATTTTCCTTTTCTCCTCATTAAATTTTATTTCTGACTTAGAGCCTCTCACTTGGTTTGTTTTCAAACTGCAACATATGCTCAGATAATACAAGGAGCTAGATTACTTTCAACTGCTGAAACATGCTTAATAGGAAGTCAATACATTAATTTTGCATTAATGATTGCATAGCCCGTTCTCTCTGACTCTAAGACAGCATAAAAACACAAGGCTGGCATAAACTCTGTATTAGCTGCATATATTCTAGTTAATGTGACAGAATGGCTATCTTGTACCCAACATTACAATTCTTCTGTGAGCAACCCAGCAGTGCAGAGATATAGTATTAATGATTGTGAAATCATGCCTTGACTCCATGGCTTTAACTTAATTGTGAAATTAGACTTTATTTCACAGCTGGGTACTGACTGGCTATGCACTGAAATGAAAATGCTATTTACAGGTCAGTATGTGGCAATACTTCCAAGCAAACAAGAGACTGAAGAAGTGAAGATAGAAATCAAAATGGGGCTGTAAATTACCTTGCTGAATGCTCTTACCCAAAAGCTGCCTGGAATATTTCACTACTC
Organism: Sylvia atricapilla; assembly: GCF_009819655.1. Taxonomy (NCBI): domain Eukaryota; kingdom Metazoa; phylum Chordata; class Aves; order Passeriformes; family Sylviidae; genus Sylvia; species Sylvia atricapilla. The sequence continues at coordinate 28,880,651 of NC_089174.1, forward strand.
TGAAGCCATACCAGAATCAATCTCAAAGCTGCCTGGAATATTTCACTACTCTGAAGCCATACCAGAATCAATCTCACAGGCCATTATTCAGACAATAATACCAACAATGGTTACTAGAAAATGCTGTATTTACTACATAACTCTTTAATGCAGCATGGCATCATCTGCCTAGTGCTGCAGTTTCCTGTATAATATGTTTTTCTAACACTGATTTCTGGAAATCAAGTAACACTGACAGAGACTCACAATCAAAACTTACAGAAATTAATAAATTTTTAAGGCAATTTACTTTTGTTACCTCAGATAATACCAGCATCCCACTGCTTCTAGTTGCGGACTACAAAAAGTTCCAAAAATCTTCTCTAGTTGAATGACTAAAGTTAAAAGCACAAAATAATGCAATATTTTAAAACTAAATATAACTTTGTCACAAGTAATGTTTTCCACCCTGACCACTGTGGTTTAAATAGCTTCACAATCACGAAAATGTGTGAAATCAGTTGTGACTGGGGATTACAAAGAAAGTAATTAGTTCATGCAGCTCAGTCTAAAAATCAACACAGACCTTGGAAATAATGGACCTCAGAATCAAGGGTCTGCAAGAGTGGCTTCTGTCCAGCCTTGCCATCACTCTGTGTTCTAGGAGCAAGCAGGAAAAGGCAGTCCTTCTTCTGCCATCCCCGCAATACCCCACTAGCTGATACCTCACTTCAGTAACAGTCTGTCCCCTGTATTTCCACGGCAAAAAACAATTTCCACAGTTACAGACCACCATAAAGTCCATCTATTAAAAAAATGTACTTACAATCAACTTGTTCCTATTGAATAAGGATTTTACTAGAGTGCTTCAGTAGTAACAAAGAAATTTTTTTTAAAAATATATATTTTAAAAAGTAAAAATTTTAGGTTTTGCAGTGATGAAAACTTCCCTCTCCATCAGTGCAATAATTTTTTAATGCCTTTAATTAAGTAAGCAACTTCGAAGATTCTCTCATTCACTTGATGTTAAAGTCTCAGAGTATGCCAACTATTTTTGCCAGTATAGCTACTTCTCAGTGAACTACAGTATTATTTATAATAAATGCTTTATTATTTAATTTGTTTGGTTGGGTTTTGTGGCTGCTTTCCAGTGAACTGTAGTGAACATGTTATTTGGGCTTTTTAAGTTCTTTGGAGGGGGCCCTGTATTATGAAGCCTACCCATGAAATGGTTCTTTCCACACTACCATTACCTAGTAGACGGTTTTGCCCTAAAACGTATGGGTAAATATATAGAGTGCATATATAGAGCATTCATTACTTAAAATCTTGTATTCTGTTCTTGAAAACATTTTTTTTTCACTTCAAGCTTTTTTGACCAACAGGGACAATGCACCTGAAATAAATAAACTCATTTTAGAGATAATTTTTAACAAAAATGAAATATGCTCAAGGGCATCCACATTTTATGTAAATGCTTAGCATAAAATGATTTTACTGTGGTTAAGATAAGTATCAGTGGACAAAAAGGGGGAATGGAACAGGGTAAAAGTATCAGTTTTTATTGTATTCACTGAATTATTAATAAACCAGTGTATTATTACTGCAATGGTGTACACAAGTGTATAAAAATGTACACAAGTGAGCTTTCCAGCATTCCTGAGAACTGACCAAAGATATACCACATCTGTTCACAGGTTTGTGTGTCATCTGCAGCACTGCATGAGATTAAACTGGCTATACAGTGTAATGCTTTCTTGATAAGTTTATCTAGCCACAGCTCTGATGTTCAGGTCTACCTTTTGTAAAAAGATGAAATGACTTGCAAACGCTTCTGCTGACTTCATTTTCCTCTTGATCCCCAACACTAACAGCTGAAGTTTTAAAAGTGGCACTTCTGAAAAAGCTTAGGAGACTCTAAGAGTGGTAACTTGCCTCATACATCATTTCCTAACAGCAGTTCATGTTTTTTACTAAGAGTAAAGTGCAGATCTGTATAAATCAGTAAATTCAGTTTCCCCATGCTGTAATGAAGAGCTGTAGCACCTTGACTCTAAAGTTATTTTATTTTCAATCCAGGTTTGGACATCTTTTGCACAGGAGATGATGTGAATTCCTATACCACCTAGATTCTACTTTCATAGTCCAATAGAAAATGTTACGTCACACAATGTATTTCTTGAGAAAACCCTCATGCCTATAATATGAAAAAGTCCCTATCAAAAAATTCAAACTGAAAACTCATTTGAAAATTGCTTTTCAAAAAATCAAATTAATTAACAAGCAGGTTTTAGACAAAACCATCTGTCCATTACAAAAGACAATTAATATCTTTGTCCACAATGTTAAATCTTACATGGCCATAGAAATACTAACACTTAATTCAGTACTGTATCATCTTGCTAGAGAGAAAATGTAGAACAGTTCTTTTGTAAACTCTGCCAAAAATGTATGAGATATTTTTTGTTTTGGAAAATTTATTTTTTTTAAATCCATAACTCTTAACTATCACACACACTAAAAACCCACATGCATTCTAAGTGAAGTAGATCAGAAGCAGGCAGCATATACTAACAACAGTGGGCCTATTAGCATGGACTCAGGATGCCTGTCTTAACATGAGCAGGTCACATGTCTGTACAGCAAGCAGACTGACAAGACAAATTTTCCCAATATGCAAATCTTTTGTCCCAAACTACTTTTTTGAAAATTATGACAAATGCATTTTATACAGTCAGAATAAAACAAGTAAGTGTTACTAGTTTTAAAATACATAGCTGTATTTGGTTTTGCTCAAGTAGAACTGTCAGAGGACAGAAAAAATAAAGTAAATGAGGGGAAAGTTACCATTAACAAAACTAAGCTAGGAAATGCATTTTTTTTCTGCTTTAGAAATTATTTCAACAAGAGATTGAGGTATGTTACAGGAATATCTAGTAATACCATGGAAGCCAGAGATACAATCTTGGAGAAGGAAGATATTTTCATTGTAGAAACACATACTGACTTGTGTTGGACGGGACCTTAAAGGTCCTCTAGTTCCAGGAGTGGACAGGAATGCTATTCACTCTATCAGCTTGCTCAGGAATCCATCCAACCTGGCCTTGAACACTTCTAGGGATGAAAAGTGCAACAAATTTGATTTTGCAATATCAGAAAATCAAAGAATTCTGAAAAACAATGGCATATTTGATGCTTAACTCCATTCCTAATCCAAGTTGATCCTAAAGCCCTCTACAAACTTTTCAAACTTGAAATCAACTCAGTGGCCCAGAAAGAAACACCGTTTGTCATGCTCTGCTAACCAGAACTGCAACGCCATTTAAATTCCACAAACTTCAAATGGTAAAAGCTCTTCAGACTCTCTCTTCTCCCTTCATGCATTTGCAGGGTAAGTATTTCAAACACTTTGATATTGCTGTCAAAGGTCCTTGAAACTACCTCTTGAAACAATGTGTCTAACCCTCAAAAGTCATCAAATGCTAATTTATTTTCCACAAATCTACTTGCATTATCAAAAGAACTCTTCTGTGCACGCATTTAATTGACAAAATAAACTTGTAAACACATTCTCGGGTCATTACAGTTTTTGTTTAGTGTTATAGAATTAGACCAAATTGCCATTTCAGTTTATTTCTAGCTCAGAACATAAAACCTGACAAATTCTCAAGCAAGTCACCCCACGTCAGAATGCCAGAAACTACTGAACAAAGATCTGGAATGAAAAAGGTAAAGGGAATGTGCAGGCAGAGCTTCCCTTAAAAGATAATCTGCTTTCCAGATTAAAAAAACACATAATATTTTCAGATTTCCTCTGACTGCACACTCTGAAACCAATGATTTTAAAGGTGGTATCCGTGCATTTCCATCAGACACCTTTTCAGAATTCAGCTGGATTTCTTGAGTCTCGAATGAATTTATTTGTCTGATAACCTTTAACAGACCTCTATTCATAGGCTTGTCCCATCCTTCCTTACACTCACATAAAGTTTGCAACCACATTTTTGAGCACAGCTTCCATAGGATTATTACTTCCGTGACCATACCAACATTTTAGCTTCAATTAAAAACACTTCCTGATGTATCAGCTCAGTTTATAAAGTCAGTATGACTCAATGACAGTTGTATTGCTAATCTCAGCAAATGTCTTCCCTCCATCTGTTAATTATCATGCCATTGTCAAATTAAGGGGAGTATATTAAGTTGCTGCTTAAAGGTTATACTGCATTTTATCCACTCAGCTTTAGAAAGATGTATTTTATAACGCAGTAAGGACAAATTTGCTTTAACTCCCAAAGCACCTTGAATCTCAGTTCCATTTTTTCCACTTTATTCCAGTTCCCCTTTCCTAAAGAATCTAGTTTACTCCCTAGTTTTCTCCAGAACTCACAGTTTGTGAGGTCTTCACTTTCTTTCATGAAACAAAAAACCCCCCATGCTTAACTCCAGGAATAGGCCAAATATGACTTTGAAATGTGAATGCACTTTAGAAAAGCATGATGTTCTGCTTTTAGTTCTATTTTTAAAAGTAAGAATCAATGTGGATTCTGAAAAAAATTATTGCTATTGTTATTGATATTATTACATTATATCATAATGAAATAGAATTGCTCACCATCAACTGTCTTGCAAATATGCATTTTTTTCTACAGTATTTTTTTAACACTTGGATAATTCCTTAAATTTTGCATTACCATTTTTAAAGCCCTCTTTTTTATAAAATGGTGGTTCTCCTTTAAAATTAGGAATTCCAGAATATTATAACATTTTTAAGTAAATACAAAACACAGTAATTGATTTAATTACTGTTTCTGCAGATCTAGTACATATTGTTTCTTCTACACTCACACTTTTCCAATTTAAGAACCCCATAATCCCTTTTTTCATCAAATATTGGATAAAAATAAATGTGCCAGCAATGAATAAGCATTAAATTTACAATAAAAATACTAAAAATCTTATTCAGACTACAAAAACTTGATTAGGTTTTTAGCTGCCAAAGCACCTATTGCTTCTCTAGAAAATATTTTTCCTTCCTTGTGCAACCCCCTATGCAAGATATCACTTCATCTACTCAATCCCTTTATTTCATTAAAATGTAACCTGCTGCTCTACTGTAGAGCCTGCTGCTAAACACTAGACTCTGCCTAAACATGTCTAAATATGCTTCAAGATTTCATACAGCTTTAGGTGACAGCACATTAATGTAAAAAAGGATTTCCACCCAGACAAATCTGATAATGACTTACTATAGTTGTCAATTGTTTATCAGCTTATGTTAAAAGACAGCTGATTTCTGTGCATATGCAGCTGGTTAAAGCACAGTTCAGGATAGTTCAGCTTACCTGCTTTTATCCATATGGAGCAAACTAGATAATGTGAGTCAGTTTTTCAAATTTGCAAAGACTTTCAGGCAGAAGAATGAAGTTAGATGTTACATTCTCATAACAGCTTAGCCTCTTCTAACCATTGCAAAACTGGTATGCAAATGCATGGTAAGAAGCATAAACCAACCCAAAATCGAACATGCAGCTGATTTTCCTTCTTCTACCAAGCTTTCAGAGAGTTTTTTCAATAATAAAGCAACAACCTGTCTGAATTTAGTAAGTAAAAAACCCTCATATTTCTTGAAAAGTATTTAATCCCCAACACCCTTTATAGCACACAAAATACTTTTTAGAGCTTTAGTACCCATCACATCGCTTTATGTTTTTACAACAACCAAGAACACTTTATTACTGGATTGGCGGTTGTTTTGTTTGTTGTTGGGGTTCCTTTGGTTTCTTTGTTTGATTCTTTGTTTGAGGACCTAAGCTGCTCAAATTTTATCCACAGGACATATGGGTAGACCCTTCAAATTTCTTAGGATTAGCTGGAGTTTCCTGTAAGCTAAACAAGAATAATATTGTAGCATTCACATATGTCAATATTTAAACAATTCATTTACTTTCTATTATCTTTTTCTCTGCCAAAATAATGTGATGTGTTTCACCAAGGCTTCTGCTTATCATGTAGAACTTCTAATTAGAACAAGAGAAATATTTTCATCACCTTTACCAGAATTCTGTGATTTTTGCAGGCAGTTGTATTAACATAACTCTAATTAACATTAAGGTTTTTAATAGACACATATACAATAGGCAAGCTTATTGTTCTCCTAATACAAGAAGAAAAAAAAAAAAAGAAGAACACTATAAAGCCATCATTTACTGTTAATGACTTGATGAATCTTTAGTCATAAAATAATACTCAATATTTAGTGTTCTGCAGGAAAGCAGAGAATTGAGACATAAAAGAGAAAAAAGTCTACAAGACATGTACCCTGAATATAGAGAAATACTTAAAGAGGCTGAAAGTGATTTTTCTCTCTCCGTGTATGTGTAACAGCACTTTTCAGGAACAGTATCTACACCTAAGCAACTGTTAACACTAGTGTAACAGTTATTTAAACTCATTTCTGTTCTAGCCTGTTACCCTTATAAAATTCAGCATAACAGCAGCGCAGTTCTAGCTGAAGGTCTTGCTGTGTCCTCAGCTTCCTTTGTATGAATCTCAAACACCAGCTGCAGAGACAATCTTTGCTCTTCATTTGGCCAGTTTTCCTTGTAGACAACTTGTTTTTTTGATTTTTGTCTTTACAGCAATGAAGAAAACAATCTGTTGAATGCACATTACTGCCTTGGTCCTTCCATACAGAAGTCATTTGACATTTGATAACTCTGCAAATTTACTGGCACTTGTGCAACACAAAGCAGCTCAACATTTGGGCAGCTTATGATTTCACAGTGCATCTGCAGAGGTCATACATAATAGATACTTTTCTGAGGTCCATCCAAATAAAAGGAACTGAACAAAAGCAATCTGTGCTGATGACATCAACATAATCATAGCTGGAAAACATAATGCTGCAAGGAATATCATGTTAAAATTATATTGTAATGGCCAGTTTACAAAGTTCAGTCAATCTAGCACTCATATATGCAGGAAATATTATACATAGTATTCTACATCATTAAGCATACAGAGTATCTAGAAAGAGAAAGGGAATACAGATCCTAAGGAATACTAAAAACTTTGCATTTAACATTATGTCAGTGGTATAATGCTACACCACTAAATAGAGAGAAGAGTCACCAGTATAAAGGCAGTGAGAGTTTACCTCAGCTCCCCCAAATTCTTTCACAGTGCAGGATTCTTTAAATTTATTACAGAGCATAAATACAACAGGAGCTTAAATATGACTGAGAGAGAAAGAAGAGGGTAAAAGAACATTGGAATGAAAACCAATCTACATAAATTAGACAAATATTCACTTCAAATTGAAATAAAGGTTTCTAAATACTGTGACAGAGAAGCCTGGAAGAGTCTTGCCATCAAAGTAATGGGGAAAAAAATCTGTATTAATTTTACAATGAAGATCGGAGAACTTACAAAGGTGCTATAAGACAGCTCAATCTAATGAAAGCAAGGAAATAATAGCAGATTTTTAGCTTCAGATTCTTGAATTTTCATCTGAAGAGTAATGCACCCTAAATCAGAAGGTATCTCTGAGTGCTATATCACCCAATATATTAGAACAAAGTAAATTCAGAGGCATTAGAGAATATTAGTTTCTCAAAGTATGATACATCTTAAGCCACATTAAAATAAACAAAAAATATCCACTGGATATTGACAGCTAAGATCAGCTAGTGCCATAAGCCTCTGAACCTTAAATTCACGAAGCTCAAAACAAAAAAGCAGCCACCCACACACCTCACTCTCTGCCCACTGATTGCAACACTGTTGCTAATTTGACCCAACATGACACAAAGCTTTCAGTTCTACATCCAACACATCGTCAATAGCAACAGGTACCCTAACTTTATCAGACCTACAAAATCTCAGAGGCAGGCTTTTTACTACTGTGAAGTGACAAAATAGTTTATCAGATTGTCAGTCCATTTGTTTATTTTGCTTCAGTATATGTGACAGGTTGTAAGATAAAAATCCACTCTGTCCAGACCCTCAGTTTTGTCTACAACCCCCGAGATACTGGGTACACTAACCAGCATCTCTCCCACACCGAATTTTCCATCAAACATCTTAAACCATGTTAGACTCAGTGATGTCAGAAATAGCTTCAGGGAATATTGTGTATTGTCACTGTGAAACAGGCACAGCAGGTTACTTCAGAGAATAATCTCTTTCATTAAAATTTTAAGAAGTGAAATATCATCAGATGATTCATTCTCTGCAATCTGTATTGTTTTGTAAAATAATTGATAAAGGAGTTCACTGATCCATGTTTTACTTCTTTTTCCCATTAATTCTCTTGGGCACAGAGGAAAGAGAATCTTCAAAACTCTCAGAAGCTGTTTATTCTACTCCTGTATTTGAGACAAGTCCCAAAAGGGCTAATCTGTAGCTAAATGAGCACACAAAGAATATTTAAATTTGCTACCATCATAGCACTGCTTTCCACACAACAGAAAGAAAATATTCTCAGTCAGCTCTTGTCCAAGTTGAAAATCTCCAATCTCTCTGTTTTCATATCATCTCATCTCCTACAGCCTATTGCTTCTGCAAAAAAAACCCTGAAGCTTTCTTTATTCAAATTTGTCTTTAAATGTAGTCTTTTGATGCTTTTTTCAGATACATAAAGAAACTAATTTTAACTTTCTTCTTGTGCTTTCATTCAGCTAATGGATATAAAAAGAACATTTAAACTGTAAAGCTGAATTTAGGAGATTTTGAAGAAGGATCCTGTCACACTTCAGTAATTGTATACAACTAAACAATCTGCACTTGAATGAAAAAAAGTTTAATGTACTTAACAAAAGCTCAAGTTTCTCATTCCTCAAAAACTGCTTTGAAAACTGAGGACGTGTATGAGGCATAATCTGATTTCTAAAAGCAAATTTATAAAAAAAAGTAACGTGTAGCAGAATCTTTTGCATCTTTAAGGGTTGTTCTTTTTGTGGTGGTGGGGTGTTTTGTTTGTTTTGTTTTTGTGGGGTTTGTTTTGGTTTGTTTTGGGTTTTTTTTTTCTTAAGAAGAAAGAAGGCCCATAAAAAAACAAAGACAAAGCAAGCAAATTCCTTGTCAGGCACATGTCTGTATGAACAAAAAAGGAGTAAACAGTAAGTTCACACATCCCTAAGAAAAAGTTAATACAAGACTATGCAAATTCAAGCTAAGTGGTTCACAGAAGCCATAGCGTAGGGTTGTCTGAATAGCTTATTTTACGATGAAAAGAAAAGGGACATTATGCTTTTTATTTTAAATATTTGAAAAAGAGCAGTGTTTTTCAGCACAAGTCAAAAGCTACCACAATATAAAGCCACTAAACATAATGTCTATCTTTACATGCTACTTTCAAGGATCTCTCTGTTGAGAACAGGAGATAAAAAAGAGGCAGTACGTGTAAAATCTACATTATAGATTTGATATGGAAAAAAGGAGCATGAACATGAACAACACAGAGTTTAAAAAATCTGAGCATGTCTTGAAATGGTCAATATTTTCCAGCAGTTGGTGGTGAGGACTTACAGGATTTTATTCTGTTATTATTTTTACTTTCTGTAACAGACATTACAGATTTTACAAAGAAATTACAAATTCTGTAATTTCAACATTGTCCTTCATTCCAAATCAAAATTTACCCTATTGCTACGTATGGATGATTGCATAACTACCATAACCCCAGGACAATGGATGATGTAGTATTACAATCTTAGTATTAAAGTACTGGATTTACAAAGAGACACACAAGAATGAAGCACAACAGAAAAAGGGCCTCTGGCCACCTGCTGTTCTTGCCTCCTCTCAGCTATATTTCCTTCTGTAAATGATAAACCTGCTCTACCACATTAACAGCAGTAACTTTTCAAAACATTCACATTAAGATCTAGCTTTCCAAACAGAAGTATCAATTCTAGGCAGAAAAAGGAAGAGAAAGAAAGGAAGATAATCTAATGAGAGTAGCAATCCACATCGGTTTTTATTTGCTCACTCTAGATGTGCTTTGGGATATATTGTTTAATTAATTTCACACAAAGACAACAATTGTGTTTAAATTAATCTTTGTAAAAATTCAGTTAGGAACATGCATATTGATCATTCTCTGATTGCCAGTAAGTCTCATCAAGCTTCACAGTGCATTTGGAAACAGGACAAACTGTTCTCCCCTTCTCGGCTATGCTAGTAAATAAAATATTTAATTGGGATCAAATGTACGCTAATCAGCTCTGTAGCTTTAAAAAAATGAAACCAGCAGCTTAGAAGTTGAACAAACATTCAGGAATAGAAATATAAGCGTGAAGATGTTTTGAGGTTTTAACTATTAAATACAGGAAAACTTCGGTGGCACACTGCTTTGCAAACTGTTCATTGTGATCTATTACAGGGTACCTCAGGACTGAAATGTGAGAAGAATTAGAAATTATTTACAAACTATTTCTTATGCCCAGTATCTTTCTTCTCCCTCAAATTTAAGAAAAAAAAATCTAAATTAACTCCAAAACATTTTATACTGTTTCAAGCTCCTTCTTGGAAACCAAATATCCAAATCTTTATTTCTTCTGGTTAACTTAGTTTTCTGACCTGACTTCATAAACAGTATTGTAGACACATAGATGCCAAGATACCGCCAACTTCCAACCCCCTAATTGTTTTTTTTCTTTTTCAGGCTGAAAGAATTTAAGCTTTCAATACAGCCAGTCAAGAATGTTTCACTACAGTAACTTTCAGGTATAAAATGCTGAATTTGACATGTCCCTGAAAAAAAAATTAATTCTAACAAAGGTATAACTAGAACATGCCTCCTCTTCTGCCTGCTTCTCTGGGCCTGAATACTATCAAGGACACAAGGGTTCTCACATTTTCTACCACTGGTCTGTCCAGAGGACTGCTGCAGAGCAAAAAATACTGACACACCTGCAGGTTGGGATTTCCAAACTGGTGCCAGCCCTGGCTTGTGGAAAATTAAGATATTGGGGTTTCTGAGCTCTGGAGCTGAAGGCAGCACCTCTGGGGCCTGCTGGAAGCTCTGGCCAACAGGTTGTCTGGTGGCCAGATGGATCCTCAAGATTACCAGTGCTTCTGGGTGGCAGCTGGCCAAATGCTAGTCTGTCGGACTGCTTAGCCTACAATATCTTCCAGGTTGTCCTGGCATCTGATAAGTTCCTTTGTAAGAAACCAAGATCCCTATCCGTATATGACTTTCCCACATCTATTGTTAGGTGTGGGAGGGCTTGTAGTTATTACAGCCTCAGCCTGTTTGATAAAGGCAATGGCGTTTTGTTGCAAAGGACAAAACACAGTAAGTATCTGGTTTTCATCTGTGTTGCTGGTGGGGTTTCTAACGATCCAAAACCAATTTAAAATAAAATGCAATAAATTAATCTTTTCTTTCTCTTGCCCCTTCACTGGGACTTGATTTTGTACTCTGTAAGGCTATTGATTTAACCACATTTGTGGTATTACCCAAGAGAATCAGTCTGCCCCTTAAAATTTGGATTTGGACACAAAATTCAGGCTGTTTTTACTTACATTATAGCTAAAATGTTTGAATAGCAAAAGACTACACATACAATGATATCTTGGATCCAGAAATACCGACCCATTCTGTATAAAACATCTACCAACCAAATCTGAAGGGTAAAATCAAATAAACAACTGTTCATTAAATAACAGACTACTTTAAACATTATCATATAAACTGGTCCAAATAAGCATAAAAAAAGCCTTACAGTCAACCATTGTATCTGTTCCAATGTGAGCAACACATAAACAGCTTTAAAAGAGTAGTAAAATCGTAAGTTTCTGAGCACAGCCAGTAAACCAGGAAAAACAGAGTGGCTTCTTAAGCAAAATAAGCTTTGAAACGAAGTAGAAGTACACTGTGTTGAAAATGGATGAGATGCTGCTGTGGTGTCCAGTAATGATGCACTGAGATAAGCAATTTGGCCAGAATCTGCAGTCATCTGTAAATAACTTATCAAATTGAGCAAAGCAGCTCAAAAGAGTACACTGGCTAAAAACCGCTGAATATTTTTGCACTGATAAAATTCAAAGTCTCCCTCAGCTTCAGTTTCTTTACTTCTAAATCCATACAATGAGTGAGAACATTCCAGTACACTGCCTAGGTGACAGCTGATCACAGACTATATTTTCCCTCAAAATATTTCTGAATAAAGACCATAAAAATGGTAAAAGGCTTTCTTCTTTCTCTGAGAAAACAAAATAAACACAAAATACAACTATTTAAGCATTGCACATGTTCAAATTGAGACAGTACACTCTCCGCACATGCTGCAAAGTACAATCAGGGCCTGAGATCAGGCACACTTGCTTATCCCACAAGCCATACATTCTCAGCAGCCCATACAAAGCCTGTATCATAACACAGTCTTCATGGATTAACCATCAAAAAAAATATAAACCAACTCCAAAAGCAAACAAACAACAGTGGTCTCTTCATTCCCTCTCCCACCCTACACTCTACAGATGCTGAAAAGGTATTTCCAGGCTTCTTTTGGATGAAAGTAGTGTAGTATACTGTAGTCAGACTGGTTGAGTCTGATTTTTAAATATTTTCAATTCTAGCCTTACTGATGAGAAGAAATCATAGAATTATGAAATGGTTTGTGCTGGAAGGGTGTTTTAAATGTCATCTAGTCCAACCCCCTGGAAATGAGAACCAACATCTCCAACTAAATCACATTACTCAGACACCCATCCAACGCTGCAGAAGAATAATAAATTCTAGCTACTTATAAATGAATTCGCTCTATAAGACAAGTGTGAATAGCTTTTAACACGTTATCACTGTCCTGTGATCAGGAAAAGCACATTTATTGCTATGAACTGTAGAGTCCAAGGTATATCTATATGTATATCTAATTACAACACACTTTTGTTTACACCACAGGGGTTGTTGTCCTTAGCAAGCATGCTTACCTGGAACATGATGGTAAAGAGCAACTTATCTCAAAGCATTTCAAAATTGGGTCCCTTCTTTTAAATCTGCAGCTTAGCCCTCATTAATATGCTTTCATCCAAATACAAAAAAACTCCAATTTCTAGCACTCTTTCTTTAATATGATGCAACATTTCACTATCCCTCAGTAATGCAATTCACCAAAAAAATCTTATTCCTCCATTCCCAACATAAGCAAACTTGGCTCGTATTTCCACTAAATTTCTCAAATGCAGCTTCCAGAAAGGGAATACCATCATCCTTCTACTGTTTATCCAGCTCATGTAACAATTCATTTTAAAAAAAAAAAAAAAAACCAAACACACCAACAAAATTTAACCCTTGAAATTAAAGCATTCCAAATACTTACAACCAAAATCTTTATGCCCTACCCAGCATGGAAAAGTCTGAGAAAACTGTCTCTACTTTTTGGAGCCCATAAATGCCTTAGCTTCTGAACTTCTCCTCAAAATACAGAACAGGGAGAACAAAGCACATATTGATATGTTCAAAGTATTTAGCTTAACAAAGCCAAATGACTCCACGTAAGAAAGTTCTGGAATGTCTTACTTATCAGCAGAATAAAATGGAATTACGCAATATGTCATGGGTGAAATATGTTGTCAGATTAAGACAAAATTAATTTTCTTAATTCAAAAACCCCAATAAAACACTTCCACTTTACAACTCTGAGGATGGAATATTGAAAAGGCCCTAAAGACTATTAATTAAAACCTTTGATTTGTTTTGCTGAAGAAAGTATTTAGATTGCTGAATCCACATAAAACTGATACAAGAATATTGACGTGAGACAGAACTCACATTTGCACTAAGAAATAGTTTTCTTATCTAGAAAAAGAATCACTAATTACATTTTCTTCCCAGAATAAATTTGAAAAAACTTTTACTGACTTAACCTGGTTTGACAGTAGTGATCATTGCAATGATTTGAAAGGAAAGAAAATATATATGTATATATATAAATAAGCATTCTGAAACACAGGTATGCTACTCTAGATTTTAAGACACTACTTCAAATAAAGGAAGTTCTACTAATGCAATTTATATTGCAGCATACATGCAGGACGAAAGAAGAGAAGCATGATATAGCACCTCTCACCAGCTACTTTTTAAAAATTGTATTTGAAATAGAGGAAATGGAAGTGGAAATTAATACAATCTTAACTCACAATCAACAGATCGTAAGTTAATTCTATTAAAATGTGACTACTATTGTGCCAAAATGAACAAACTTCCTTCAGCATTCTGGTTATGTGAATTAAACTTTTCTTGATATATTCTCACTTGAGGCTCAAGAATCCATTACAAATGTCTAAACCAAGATTGGATCACATATGTCTTGTGGCTTTTTCATATTATCATTTTAATTTTAAAAATATCTCAAGAGGTAAAAAAGCAGTGAAGATGAAAGTATTTCTATTAAAAGTAAAAAGAAAGAAACCTTGTACAATTTAATTAGCTGAGAAACCAGAGCTTTGTTAAAAATTGTAAATATAAAAAGATTATTGCTCAGCTACAGAAAAAAAATCTCCCAGCATGCCTTTGAAGAAGAATATTTAAATTCACCAAAAGATCAATTACTGTTTGCAAGGATAACTATGAAAGTTAATAGAGAGCAGCACTGGCAAGCGCTGTTCTCATAATAAGCTGGTAAAGTACCACGGATAAATTAACACAAAGTGTTAACACTTTAGAGACTATGGATCTCCCAAAACACAGCTCAATCACACACAGAAAATTAACAGAGGAAGGGCACAGCCAAAACTCTGAAAAAACCACAGTCCACAAGTTAATGTACAAACCCTTGTTATATTTTGGCATTAGTGAGTATTCAAATACTTTTCAACTAAAGTATTCTTCCTCAGCTGGCTCCTCTTAAGATCTGCCATTAATGCAACTCATGTGCTAATTCCTCTTCATCTGAATTTCAGCCTGTACGGACTTGCGGAGTCCTGCACACAGGAATGAAGCAGGAGAACCTCAGCAATCTTACACCTGGACCTAAAATGTGTATTTTAAGAAGCCTAGTGCTCTCTTCCACATTCTTCTATGAAAAGCTAAAACAGAAAGAAATATGACAAAAGAACAACACTGTTTAACTCTGTATGTTTTGATTCTTCACAAAGCTTAGTTAGTGCAGTTCAAATGTGCCACTGGTGTCTCAGGTGCTTTTAAACTATGCCTTAGGCAATGAAAAATTATCACCAGCCACGAGATCTTGGTTATGAAGTCAAGGACCAGCTAACAGTCTCTTGGAATGGTTCAGTGACAAGTGTCCATGGATAGGAAAACTTCTGCTATTAATAGAGGTTGTCCATCTTTTGATTTCTTTGGAGCTCGAAGATGAACTTCTGAAGAAAGCTACAGTCTGAGAAATCCACAGCCAGAACAGATAGCCAGGAGGCCAGACTAGATGACGGTTCTCAGGGGCCAGAAAATTGCTAGAAGATACATGAATAGATACGTGAATGAACTAGAACGAATGTGTTATTGTTTATGCTGTATTCACACATTTACATCCCGGCACATATTTGCAAACACTCCAGCTGCATTCACTATGTTAACACTCAGTGTAGCAACCAGTGGAGTCGTTAGTGAGAGCAGCCTGGAGGAGCTGCATCTTGTGATTTGAAAAGAGTATATATTTATTCCAAAGAATCAAGAATGCCTCCTTTCAGGGCTGAACTGAATTGATTGTGTGGGAAAAGTTCCCTAGAGATGAACAAAAATGCCTCCGTGTCATGGAATTACTAATAGCCTACTGGCATATATGACAATGAATCCTGAAAGTATAGCAATGGGTAAATGAAAGGAGCATCTCAGAATGAAACCCCAGGCAAGCCAGCTGTAATTTGTG
This sequence comes from Sylvia atricapilla, assembly GCF_009819655.1. NCBI lineage: Eukaryota > Metazoa > Chordata > Aves > Passeriformes > Sylviidae > Sylvia > Sylvia atricapilla. Next base: position 28,896,469 of record NC_089174.1, read on the forward strand.
AAAAGTAACCTCAGTGCTGGGAAAAGCCTCTACTTACCATACCTATTTAAAAATCCAAATTTTGTCAGGCAAAGAGCCTAGGTGTTCTGTGCCCAGAGCTGTTAGAGCACCTGCAGAGGCTGTGTAGAGCTTGTGAAGACAGAGCAAGGCATGATTCCAGAAATTCAGAATTAAAATCCTGTAGTGGAAGCCAAACATATTAAATCATGCACTTTCTGGTTTCTAGAGTCTTTGTATTAGCTATTCTCTACATCCTCAAAAACTACAGAGCACCAATGAATAATCTTAACCCCATGTTAGTGAAGCTTTTATTCATTTATTTCCTTGGTCTTCAAAGCAACAGATTTCCTGGCAGACCCTTAATTCAGAAGCCTAATCCTTCTTTCCATTTATGTGAATTCTTTGAGGAGATACTTCTGAATACAGAATGCTCTAATTACCCTTTTCTTTGCCCTTACATCATCTTCCCATTTCTCTGCTGTTCAGCAGAGCCTGGCTCACACTCTTGAAGTATTCTCCCAGAAAGAGAGATCTTAGTAAAGGTATGGAGAACTGAAAAGCAGAGAATGCAAAAATAGCAAAGGACCTGCTGGCAAAAAGGCTGTAATTAAAAGGTTATTAATTAAATCAGAAGCACAAGAGGAAGATGGATAAGGCAGGGCTTATGCCTTATGAAATTCAGACTTCGTATTCTGCTCTTACAAGTTCATTATGCAGTTTGGGGCAAAATGCTTAAAACTTACCTATGCCCAAAATTATCCTGTGATTTGCCTGTGTTTAAGCTGCTATTGTTACAGTTCACAAGCAACTACAGAAATAACCCAGTCACCTTATCAAGCTTTGGGTAAGGTCCAAACTACCCTGCACTCCTCTGATTCAGAAAGCCTATATATTGACAAATAGCATTATTGCTGATATTCTCCTTCTTTAAACCAAGAATTCCATCAGTAATAATAAAGGATAAGTTCTGTGGGACCTAAGCTTCTAAGAGGCAATGATTTCAGATGCCCTTCTTCGGATGCAATAGATATGTTTAACCCCATGTGACTCAGTGCAGGAACTGTATGTGAAAACTGGAGGAACATTTGCAAAATGCTGTAAGCCAAAACACTGAGCGTCACATGTGAACCCACCTTTCTCTTCCAGCATGGAGACCATGCAACCAGCCAAAGGCAAGCTTTCTGTACTCCAGGAGGAAGGTGAACACTGATGTGATGAGGATGGCTTCAGCCTCTGATATCTGTCCCTGCCCTTCAGAGAAATGACAGGCGTATATGAGGGGAAAAAATGAATCAAGTCTCTTACGAGCACAAAAATAAATCCTACCGGATGATTTCCACCAGACTTGTTAATGTCTGTGCAGGAAATCCGGCAGACTGTTGATCACTCTTAGGACGTGACCAGCTACACAGAACCATCAAATCTCAGAACTTAAAAAACTCGTGAAAGGAACCAAAAAGGTGCTGTACAGATATTTTTTTTCCCCTAAAAAAGGGGAAGTATTTGCTACCCATATATATGAGAAGCACAAAACACCGTTCCTGCCTTTCACAACCTACTTTAAAAGTAAAAATATTGCAGGCAATCTCACTAAAAAAAACCAAAACAAATCCCACATGCAAATGTGAACTGGCAAGACTATTTCACAACCAAAATTCCATCCAAGTTGTGTATTTTAGAATATTCAAGGAAGTGAAAAAATTAGGGAACAAAAAGTACCCTATTTACCAGGAGGTTGATGTTCCATAATATTAATTCTTATAATAACATTCAAATAAATAGATCAAATAATGATAACACAAGGAAAAAATATTATTTTGTCAGTAATTTGGTATTGTTAGACTTCACCACTTCTGATCTGCACAAACTGTGTGTTCCTACATTTAGAAAAGGCATTAAAATAAAGCATCTCCCTTACTTTTCTTCCACAGCAGATAATGCTTGCACTTGAACAAGAACAAGAAACAGCAGGAATCAGTTCAAACAGTATCTTGGGTTGCAAGCAGAGAAAATGCAGCTTCTTGTTACATTGAGCAATTCCTGTTGCAATTTTAATAAATAGTTAAATTAGGAAAATAATCTACCAACATCTCAGCTGCCATATGAGGTTATTACATTCTTCCTGTCTTATACACTATAAAAGTATTTGGAAATCAATATGAGTCAAGCAGCACACAAAGTACTGAAAATAGAAACCCCAGTCGCTCAGCAGGATACAGCATCCCTGAACTTTCAAATGAGAATAGTTAAGAAAGAATAATTCCTGTAAAATATGGCACATTCATCCAAATGATAACTTCTTTTATAGAGTTTCCAGAAAACTTTTATAATTACCATTATAAAATAGCATTATGGAAAGCAGTATTCCACTTGGTCAGCATAAAGGACACAATTCTAGAAAAAGATTACACGTAATAGAACCTACCAAATCTTATCTCCTGTGAAGATTACTGTCCTTTTTTAAGTCACAATTGGACACATTATAAAAATGCAAAACTGCCATCAAAATGCAATTCATTAAAGAAATGTTCATTATTTTTCTCATTCCTTTATTCTTCCATTCAATCTGGGAAATTTTTTCTGTTCCCAAGGTACTTTTCTTCTACTTCACAACACTAACTGCTTGAGTAAAAAGTTGTCTTTTTAGGGCCATCCCTATAGTCCTGGCTACATTTCTGTATCACTCAGTCATACCCAATTCTAAGATTTGGTCTACTACATTTCAGCATGTCAGTAATAGTCTAAAATTCACTTTTATAAAAAAGCTTCCATCAAGATTTGATTCATCATCACAGCACTATAAAGCAATACATGGGCTTGGAGGAAGATGAAAATCCCAGTGCCTGAGTTTACTCAGTGGAGGCTTGAGAGCTGCTGGGTGGCTAAGAAGGAGTGAAGAAACACAGAAGGGGACACTCAGGCTTGCTGAGGCAGGAGCGGCACTGTATTTATGAAATACTGCTCCTACTGCTTTATCCCATGAACTTGGATGCATTCCTTGACAGCCGGATTGAAGCCAAAGGCTGCTGCCATCAGCCATGTGTGTCTCCAGCTACTTGGAGGAATCACAATGGGGATTCCAAAGGAATTCAGAAACAGGAATTTTTTCACACTTTGGCAAGGCACACTAAAAGTAGGATTTCTTGGATCTCCATTTTCATTTTATCACAAAGCCCATCACATAAAACATTCTTAGAAAGGTGGTCCTTTCATAAAACATTCTTAGAAAGCATCCAAGGAAAAGTTAACAGACACCAATCATTCATTCCACACAGGTAAGTTTCTTTGGATTTGCACCTTGTTGTATCTTTTATCTTCAAAACTAAAGAGGTATCCTTTTCAAGAACAAGTAACAATAGCACTTCGTCTACTCAGTCTGCTTCAGCTTCTTTAAGATCACCCCATAAAGTTAAATAATAGTTTTGCCCTCTAGCCTCTGTTCAGATTTAAATAAAACAAAATATGTCATGAGAATCATGGAACCTACAACTGTTGAAGTGCACAGTGAAAGACAATTTAAGTGCTAGAAATCAGGTGATCTTGGGTTTTACAGCTATTAAAGAAAGGCGTTATTTCTTAACATAACATCTCCATAAAGGTAAATTCATGTTTCTTAACAATCCAGGTCTTAATACCGATAATATCATGTCAATATACAAAATGTCAAAAACAAAGAATACAAAGAAATGCTAAGAATAAAAAAGGAAAGCATTCAGAGGACACTGGATATATTACTTTAACACTAAAATAACTGGGCTATTTTTGTTATCCACTTTTCTTTCAGTAAGGTGATAGGGCAAATCTGAAACATTGATTGTACACTTATGCTTAAGCGTTCCCTAAACATTATGATACCCATAAAATACATATGTGCTAACATGTCTTTATTTCGTAAGGGCATTCTTGTAACATTACTGTTCACAAATGTCACTTCTGTAAAATTGCCAGCCTGACATATAGGCTGTTTTCCTAGGACCAAAAATAATCCCTTTTGTCTATACTTGAAGTAAACAGTTTCAGTCACATTTCAGTTAAATGGCTTAACTTCTTTACTTAGACTGCTTTACAATATATTCCAAGTGGACTTTACATACTGATCCATTTACTAAAGATGAAAAAACCCTAAACAAGATCAGTCACCTATTACTGTTCATTTATTCAGCAATTTCAGAGAGAAGAACTGAGTCTCTGTATGTCTTTGATGAGTCAATACAGGCTCACGCACAACTAGAATTTTATCAAGAGACATGTTACTCGAAGACATTTTTTTCTGAAAATGAAGCTATTCCATAGTTTCAGAAGATCATTTTAAAAGTGACAAAATGTGCAAGAACTCAAAAAATGCAGTTTCTGTTCCTGTAATACTACTGTATATTAATGACAGATTTCAATACTCCAAGATTTCTACCAGCTAATAAACCACTTTTATCAAAGTATACATCTATTTAATATTGTCACTTGCTTAAACTAACGATTCAGGTGACCCTAGAATGCTTTGAAGTATATGCATTTAGCATGCAAGACTCCTTGCCTTTCAGGCATGGAAGTAAACTCACATCCAACAAGCTGTACCAACAAGAGTACAAAATAAAAAGAACCAACTAACAAACCAAAACAAAACAACAAGCAAAACAAAACTTAACAAGCTAGAACGTGTAAGTCATCTTCCTCAGTACTCCACTGCAGTGATGAACGGATAAACTTTTAAGAAAATACGAACATAAATTCCCCATGCAATTTTGAGGCAGATGCAGTTTTATCTTCTGACCCTGGTTGCTCCAACTCAACAGAATATACAAATCCAATAATTTTCAAATATCTGAGTAGTCCCATGAAAGGAAACAGAAGTATCACAGGTGCAACTTGTACCACATATAAACAGTCTGTTGGATCAGAGCTCCACACAGTAACATGTAAGAACAACAGTGAAATCCTATTGAATAGTTCAGGACTTGAAAGGCAAGACACTATCTTAAAACATACCAGGAAAAAAACCAAAAAATCTGAGAACTTGTATGGCAGTCAAAGGAAACAGATCTTTCATATTACTGAGTATGTAATTTTCTTGGAGAAGAAAACAAAACAAAACCTGGAAAGCTAATGAACTGATAATAATTAAGTACAGCCCTTAATAGGCTATGCACCAGTGTGCACACACTTGTGTGGTCTAGGTAAGATAAGGCATTTATGACTTCTCTTTCTTACGTGGACTCTCTTTGCCAAATGGTATGTAAACTCATTCTGCAGCTTTTCATCCAGTCAAGGACTTACAGAATGCTTTACATCCTGCTCTCAAGATTAGCAGGAAAGTAATCATCTTTGATACCTCTGCTGTTTTTCCCAAAGTTAGAAGTAAACAAATAAGAAGTTCAGATTGCTAGGCAGTGGGAACACAGACACTGACTACACAGATGACACAAGTTTTACTGTCTTATAAAGGACAGGACAAGAGCAGGAATGCAGCCATTAAATTGCTGGAACACTCTGCAAACCACAGCACAGGGTACCAGTAGGACCTCATCAGAATCGAGACAGGCAAATCCGGTGATCCATTTGCAGAAAATATGATTCAAGTTGGCAGAAAAACAGGAAAAGGATGCTAGGAATTTCTGGGAATGGAAAGCTTATTTACATTAGCAACAAAAGTAGCCTGTCTTGCATAGGATTACAATACAATGGCAATTAGGGAATAAAATTTGCTCTTAAAATGTCAGAGGAAGCATTACAGAAGAGTCTTAGGATGAAAGATAAGTCTTACACATACACAAAAACAAGGAGGGAAGACTTTGAAAAGAGATCAAATAAAAAATTTCATTGTTCTCAGAGCACAGATAGTGGTCAAAAACTTAGTTGCAATAGCAAAGGTAAACCATCTAAGTACAATAAAACTTATAATAATAACAATAATCATACAGCTCAAGTTGTCTTTCAGTTTCATTCCACACCTACTATTTTTTTCCCCTTAGATGACACTTTGTCTTCAATATCCAATCCTAAAATGGTATGGCTTGTTTCAAGTACCCTGCCATGGGAAGGAACATCTCACCAGCCCAGGCTGCTCAAAACCCCATCGAACCTGACGTGAACATCTCCAAAGGTGGGGCATCCATCTGTGCCAATGCCCGGTCATCCTCACAGTAAAGAACTTCTTGATAATATCTTATATAAATCTACCTTCATTCCATTTAAAACAATCCCTACTTGTCCTGTCACTATATGCCTTCATAAAAAGTTTTTCTCTGGCTTTCTTATAGGCCCTGTTTGGGTACATGAAGGCTGGACTAAAGTCTATCTGGAGCCTGCTCTTTTACAGGCTGAACATTCCCAGCTTTCTCAGCCTTTCTTCCCAGGAGAGGTGCTCCATGACAATTTTTGTGACACTCCTCTGCACTCAGTCCAGCAGTCCATGTCCTTCCCACGCTGGGGACCCCAGAGCTGGATGCAGCACTGCAGGTGGGGTCTCATCAGAGCAGAGCAGAGGGACAGAATCCCCTCCTTTACCCTGAAGACCACACTGATTTTGATGCAGCCCAGGACACAGCTGGTTCTCTGTACCGCATCCAGCTTCTCATCCAGCAGCACTCCCAAATCCTTCCTCTCTGGGCTGCTTTCAACTCATTCTCTATCCAGCCTGTATTTGCGCTCAGGTATTTATATGTCAAAGTATTTATATGCCAAAATAGATTCATGTAATCAGCATAAAAATTCAAACACATAGCCATACCAGCTGCAGCAATAAATATGTTAAAGTACCAAATAATAATACAGTATATTATTTTGCTATGAAAATAATTAAATGCTATACTAGTAGTCTCTAAGATGAAAATAACTTATTTCACTATATGATTTAATAACTCTTGAATCTGGTTACAAAACCAGAATTACAGTAACAAAAATTACAGGTCTTAAATAACTGGGGGCAGGAAAGAAAACTCTAACTTTGGTAATGAATTTTAAAATGTGAGGTGTTAATACTTTAAACATAGAAAACGGAAAAAAGGTCAGAGAGGTCTACTAAGTAACCCCTAATTATATACCAAAGTCTCCAGAAGATTCCCCTTCAGAGTAGGTGTCAGGACAGATTTTCATTAGCAATGAGAAGTGTTATTCCAACATCTGTACTATTTTAGATCTAATTAATCAGCAGATATACCAGCCAACATTTCTCCTCTGGGAGTGGCATACAAAAAGCTGAACAGCTCCTAAAATATCCACTATTGAGTTAAACTTTCAGAACTAAAATACAAAGTATTGTTCAAAATAGCAAGGCTTCACAAAATGAAACCACAAGCGTGGCAGCTGTCATAATAAAAACTCATATGAAATCTCTTTGCTGTCAGTTTCTGTGAAGAAATACAAACTTTCAAGACCAAGATTTGTATAATAACCTTGTGGACCCACTTAGCCATTCCTAGTCTCTCCAATTCTTGTATATAATTCCCTGCTTGGTAACAATTGTATTACTCTTTCTCTCACACTTGTGCCCACAGCAGTTGGTAATGCAAATGATTTACATAAACCAAAGGTTTGAGATGTCACATAAATAATTCCATTATCAGGATATCATACATGTTCTGAATTGTAAAATTCAGCAATTTTAAAAAGGAGCGTATTTCAACTTGCTTCTGAAAGATGGAAAAAATCTTTGCAGTATAATTACTAATGAACAATGGTAATCCACGCTCTTTCTGTGGGGGGTTATTACTGGCAGAGTGTTTAACCTATATGCTGCTACTGGAAGCACGCAAGGGACTGTGTAAACAACCTCTGTAGATGAGGGCAAGCATTCCTGCTTGCCAGCAGAATCCAACTCCTCGTCCAGCAGCAGCACTCAGCTGGCCTTGGCACAGTATGCAGCAAGGTCATGATAACTCCCATGCCTTGCAGCAACAGGCAGCAGCACCAGGTGTGACAGCCCCTCCCGAGGTACCAGGCTGTGCTTTACTGACTTACTACAAGAGTTCTGTGTTTACAGACACAGCAATAAAAGCTCCTGTGACAGCAGGATCACAGTTTAACATCTGACAATGGACTCAAGTTGTAGAAGAGGAATTCAGAATAATGGTGTTCTTCAGTTATTTTGAAGAAGAAGATGTAGAATCAAAAAAACCCCAAACAAACAAACAAACAAAAAACAAACCAAAAACCAAAAACCAGAGCACTGATTACTTCAAATGTGAAAATTCCAGTCTGCTTCAGAATGAGCCTGCCCTATTGAATAAGATAGGTCCATAAATATTCACTGTTAAATATACTTCAGTAAAGAAAGATAGTATTTGTCTTCAGCTTTGTCAAGAAAGTGTTTAACTCCATCCTGACGGGACGTCCAACAGCAATATGTAATAAAAGACAGTCAAGAACTAAAAAGACAAAGATGTGATTTTTAAAACAGGTCTTGCTCTGAGAAACAGACTAAGACTCTATTTTGCAAATTAAACATGCAGAATAGTAGCATGAGGATAAGTCTTTTCACCATTCTTTTAAATGTTTCATGGCCTTTTAAATGTTTAAACGGCCTTTTAGGTTAGTGTTTTCATTGCCTTTAATGAAAGAACATGAAGACTGAAGAGAATAACACCTCTTATTAACCTTCAAAAACCAGAATTGCATTGTTCACAGCATTCAGGCTTTATGAAAATTCAGAACCTAGCAGCTGTTACAAATGATAAATTATAAGTTATTTTCTAAATATTTTCTGGGAAAGAAAGTGTATTCAATCTCAAATTTCAGAAATGATTTGAAACTGAAAATAGGCCACAGGCATATGTCAGTTTGTTTGTTTGTTCTACATTTTAATTAATTTACTTACTTAAAATCTGTTTTGCATGTCAGCAAAAGCTTGAAGGGTGGGGGAACAATTTCCAGTAACTGAGTTTATTTTTACAATAAATACCATCTTTATTCTTAACACAATTTTACTAATATAACAATGCCATTGTTTCTTTATCCTACCCTTAATACTAGTCTCTAAAGTGATTATAGCTAGATAATGAGCTTTAAGCACTAGGAAATGCAAAGAGTTTGTAAGAGGGGAAGAAAATAAGGCTATTTGGTTTTTCAGTAAAAGGACAGTATTCAGAGATTTTTTTCCCATATTAAAAAAAAACCCTAGCAATTTTATATCCTCACACAATCCTGCGCTCATGGCCACAGACAAGGCAACATGATAACAGTAGGCAGTGTAGCATCTTATTGTAATTGTCATGAAAACTCCAAATACAATTACATTTTGGTTTTATCCAGACTAAGTTAACAGTACTTAACAGTGTGCCTTACCCACCCACACTGGGGGCTGAAGTGATCTCTTTCAACAGAAGTTTCTGATGAGGGCTCAGACAAAACAACATTTACACTGACATGTCTCAGACATTTGACTGGTACAAACATGAGTAACTAAAAATGACATGTGCCTTGTAACCACTGTTTCGTATCACTTCTCCATGGAAAAACATCTTGTAAAGTAAATACAATGCTGCACACAAGTGAAGTCAATTGCATATTAATTTTACTGGAACTAACAAATCTGCATCACTGTTTTTGCTTTAGGCTTACAGTATATTTGAAGTGCAATCCAGACAAGATACTTACACAAGCAATTTCCACCCTCCCTCCTTTTTCCCTCATTCAGGCAGTATCTATAAAACACAGAACATTTCATCACTTTTATTTTTCCAAGGTTCCAGCCACAGAGCATCATTTAGTCACAGCAGACAAGACCTGCACAGGGTTCAGAAAATACTAGATGCTCTGCAAACTGTTAGGTTGATTGTGTTTACTCTTTTTAATGACAGTTTGGTAGTATGACAATAACGACAGATTTACATGTAGATGTATTCATCCTTTTTCATACGTTTCTTTGGGAAATGGGATCTGAAACAGAACCCAAGGAATAGATTTAAATGTTTCTAGGGAAACAAAAACAAAAACAAAAACAAAAAAAAAAAAAAAAAAAAAAAAAAAAAAAAAAAAAAAAAAAAAAAAAAAAAAAAGCTGTATTCTTCTCCATAATCTCTGGCCCCAAGACCAAAGAGCCATCCTTGCTCCCATAAAATGAATGAAGAATTCTCTGATCTTCCTAAGCCAGCTTTTGTTCTTTTCAGAGACTTTCCAATGGAAAGATTTGCATTACGGTCTTCTTTCCTGAAACTTTTTCATTTTCTCCTTGGAAAAAAAAAAAAACCACTTAGATTTTTCTTTTCTCTATAAAAGAGTGACCTCTGCAGTCAGACTCCTCAGAGTTCTTTAATCTCTTTTTCAGCGTCTCAGATTTTGCGAGGTAGGGGTGAGAGGGATGGAGAAGAGCGGAAACAGGAAGAAAAACATAAAAAAAGCAATCAGCCTCTCAGAACTCTAATATCAAATGTTTCAAATGCAGATAGTTCTCCTTCCTTTTCTTTTGCTACAGAATGAAAAATGGCCCCAGATTTGGAGGAAACAAAAACAAAGCTGTTGCCAACAAAGGAACTATGCCACCAGCACTGAAAGAAATTTAATGCTGAAATGTTCAGAGGTGACCCCTTTCTGTAGAAAAGGATCCTGAACCAATTTCAGACCACTAATTGAATCAACAGCGGTATGATGCTGCCCCCTCTAGTGCATTAACAGAAGTGCTAAATACAAGACCCAGAGGGTTTTGTTAAGGGCTTTTTATTTGTAGAAGAAAAAAGCATCATCTGTGTCCAGTTTCAGTTACTTCACTTCAAATATGCACAAAATAAAATAAATTCAGGAAAAAGCAGCAGCATGAAGTAACATTCAGAGAACACCATGAACCAAAAACTGAAAAAATAATCTGTTTATAATAAAAAAATTGATCAAGGGCATATTTTTCACAATTTAATTCATGCAGAAGACTGTTACAAGAGACATCTGTGCTCTGTGGCCTTTTTCATGGTAAAACTACTAAACAGAAAAAACTGCAGTTACAAAGATTTGGTGTCAATATCCATAGAGCTGGAAAGAAAATTTGCCCCAGCAGAATGTATAGAAGGAACTTAAGAACCTCTGCCACTGGGAAATGCAAACAACAGTCAAGAATTATTTCCCAATAAAGGCTTAAGCATGAAGTTCCATGAATTTGCTTTTGTTTTCCAGCTCGTCACTTCCACTGTAAATTCAAAAAGACAAACAGAGGTAGTGTGGTAGTGAGGCCGGCGATTACTTCCTACTTGCCACTTTCTGCATTTCTCTGAGAGAAGTGTGCAAAGGTAGGGTAGCTTCCAGAACAGCTGGGGCAGTTACCATAGGTATTTTCATATGCAGCCCAAAGACTCTTGTTGCTTTGCATCACTTCAGGCCAGACCACTACATGTTGCACCCAAAACACATCTAGCCAGCTACTCCTGTATCTAGAGAAACAATTATCAGTAATCTTCCTGCAGTAATGCAGAATTACTGCAAATCCAGCAATATTGTGCAGGATCCTGTTTTGCACCTCCTTCCTTACACTTTTCCATCTAAGCAGGCAATACAAGAAGCCTTTCCAGATTTAGAAACTGGGTAGGGCAAAAGGGAATTTGAAAAACATACAGTTCAAACTCCCTGCTGAAGGTTTTACACTGTCAAAACTGGCTAGACCTATGTGTTCAACAAATTTGGTCATTCCTAACCTGACTGAAAGTCCGCCATAACGGAACAGTAAATAAAAGTTTGCTGAATAAATTAAGGATTTAGTTAATAAATTAGAAATTATTTATTAATATGCCTTATGAAGAATTGAGTCATTATGAGAGAAGTATCTTCCCCAAATCAGTATGCATTTTCATATAGGCAATAATTTCAGGCTGTGTTTGATTAAATGAATGACCAGTAGCTAAAAGAAAGAAAACCAAACTATTTTAACAACATAGTGAAAGCAAACAACACATTTCCTTTACATTCCAACAAAACTCAGTGAAAAAGCAGCACCACAAACAGTTGTATTCACAAACTGGCTTTTAACATCACGATCATTCCAACACTGTAATAACCATCTGAGCTTAAGCAGCTCATCTTGCAAGTATAGGAAGCTGCAACATATGAACTGATCAGCAAATAAAAGTGTTAATGAGGCATTTGTTCATGATTGTGTTTCCCACACACTGTATACAGGTGACAAAATAAACCACTACAGAATTTAAAAGTTTTTAAAAAAGGATTCTATGGGCTTTTCTAGTTGTACCCGAGTGGAAGTTGAAGAGCTGTCTTGCACTTTCACTATTTCTTGAACAAGCGTTGTACCTTTCTGGTATACAACATTTTGTCCTAAGCAAAGTAGTCTCTGCTCCTGGAAAGAAAAGCCTTGCTTTTGCAAGAACTCGTTACAACTGAATAATGAAAGAATTCTAAAGATAATGTTTTGTGAATCTACTCAGGACCAAGATACTGCAAGCACAATGGACTCCATCAATCCGAAATTACAGATCACAAATATAACTTGGATTTCTATCACATCACCATACAATTCAAAAATACAGCTGAGCTGCTTCTTAATTAACTCAGCTTCTAATTTTCGTTCTCCTGTAATCTCTTCTACCTAGGAATGTCCCTAGATATTTTTCTCTCCTATAACGTGTCTTTCTATATCCCAGTGTCTAGCTGCTGAAATTATGAAATTCTTAGTCTGAATTACCATCCAATTCACAGATTCTGTTTTAAGTGTTTTAAACATCCAAACACTGCCTCTAGACATGTAAGAGCTGTCCAGTCACATCAATGAGACCACAGCATCAGGCATTACTAGAAATTCCATTAGACTTTTAAGAAAGCCTGGGGTATTTTTTATCCAACATCGTAACTTGTAAACTTGTTGTATTTGGTTAGTCAACTTATGTTTTAGGTACCTCTATCAGTGCAATATAATTGCAAAATTATGATAAGTGATGTAATGCATTTTAAGTCTAAGCACTGGCCTTAAATACAAAATAAAGACAGGCCAATGTCAGAAAATGCCAATGCACAGATTATAACAGAATCACTAACTCTGTTCTGTATAAAATGTTATCTATAATTTACTTGGGTTTTCAATTCTGCAGGGAGAGACTTTCACTTTTTATTAAATTTAGTATGTTTTAAAATAATGTAACAAATTGTGCAGTCAAAAAAGTATTCCAAAACGCACACAACAAGAACAAAGATTAAATTACCTTAAAGTGTACAGAGAGAGTTTTAGAGGAAGATTTGACTTCAGTGATAAACTTTTTGCAATTTATTGTCCTATAAAAGTCATAAAAATGAATGATGCAATAGTCATGAAATAAAAAATTAAAGGCAGCTATATTTATAGGTGCGTATCTATTAAAAAGTGTCTATTAAAAAGTGTTTTAATAACAGGCAGTATTTTATCACTCTCAGCTTTAAATCCATCCTAGACTTGTATTTAAAATGCTTAGTCAACAACTACCACATTAAAATACCAGATCCCATATATCACAAGGCAAATTAAAATCTCTTGTATACTAAGTCAAATTTACAAAGTCTGAGATTCTGTTTAGTGCATAGCACTCCCTTTGTGAAGGCAAAAAAAAAAAAAAAACAATCAATTTTTTTAAAATAATCTTGCCTGTCCTGGTTTAGGGCAAATTTAGGAGGAAACCTCTGAATGGGGTTCCTCTGGAGAGCAAAACCCAAACGGTTCCTCCCCCCAGCTGCTCTGGGAAAAAGAACTTCCTCAGAGAAAAGTGGAAAAAACTATTTATTTAACAAAGAAAATGCCCACAAGCATGAGGAATTAAAAAAAAATAAAAAATGAAACAATAAAACCTCTTGCTGCTCCAAAGAGAGATGGCAGAACTGAGGAAGTCCTTGGCAGGAGTTAGCTCAGCTCTCTCAGTCCCTTATCAGTCCCAGTCCCTTTGGGGATGCCGAGGTCCAGGCCCCGGTGGGCTATGGGTACCAGATCCTGGTCCTCCTCTGGGTTTTCAGTCCAGAGCAGATTTAAACAATCCCAAGAAAAGGAAAAAAAACCAATCCAGGAAGCTTTTTTGCCTCAGCTAGCTAAACTAACTAAAAGGAAAAAAACCCTCTCTCTGGCCACTGTCCGTGTATCCAATGAACACAGTCCCGAGGAAGAGAGAGAGAAAAATGCAGAGGAGTGAACACTTTTCAAAACAAACTGTGTGCGTCTTCTTTCCCTGCTCACCCTCAGAACCACGGTTAAAGGTACAGAACACAACATAGAGCACACACAGAACAGATGACTGGGGATACAGAAGCATCATAGTTACCCCAGGACATTGCCCTTTCAAAAATAAGATAAAATAAAACATGAGCACAGTTTAAAACTAAGCATCTTATGCCTTTCTTTAACCATGTCTGGAGTAATAAAAACAGGATGTAAATATTTCTGAAACTTTTTGTGAACAAATTTAGAAGTGACTGAAATTTAGTCACTAGCTACAAGGGACCAACTGTCAGCAGAATATGTTGTATTGTCCCTAACAAGTAACAGCTTCTTTCTCTAAAATGCATATTTTGTCAAATCACAGTAAGCCTTGGAGAAGTATCCAAAAAGTTCTGCAAAAAAGCCTTTGCCTTGCGGTACACACAGATCAGTGTCAGTTAAGGGGTAGGATGCTTGCTGAGTTTGCATTGAGAACAGAGAAAGTTTATTTAATTTTTCATATTTCTCCGATTTTGTCCCTAGAGTTTGGTAGTTCAAAATATTGATTTATTGTCTAGAAATGATGTGCATTGTTAGACTGCAGATTTTATTTTAGTGGTAAATTGTGAAAAAGGTATAAATAAAAAACAATAAAGAAAGGATAGTTTCCAAAAAGACAGCTGTACTTAAAAGTCGGATTTATATATTTAAATAGAGGAAAAGAGAGACAAATCAGTTTGATTTTCAGATAACCACTTAATGCCATCTATGCAAAGATAATTCCTACAGTAGATGTATTAAGGTATTAACTGAAACAAAAATGGTCAGAGTAACACATACACGTGCAACAGTAAACCTAGGAAGTGGACAAGCATCCAAAACAGTAAACCTAGGAAGTAGACAAGCATCCAAGACATTTTTGTTTTAACTAAGATTCTAACTAACACAACTTAAAATAAATTTCCAAGGTATGAGAAATTAATTAAAAATTACTGCAGATCCACTGACCTTTGAAACAATAAGTTAACTCTCTTTAAGACTATATACATACATTTAAGCTATTTAGTCTCTTCATATACACTACACCACTTCATCCAATCCCAGTTTTCATAAGAATATACACAGAATTTCTGGAATTTTTTAAGGAGAATTTTGGCAACATTACCAAAACAATTATTGGGTTAAAAATTTCCATAGCGTTGTCTACCTCAGGCTTTTCATTCGGGCTTTTAAATTAATTTAATTAATTTTTGGCAAACATTGATGCAGCTTTTGCAAAAATTCTCAAAGAATATTCCAATTTCTTTGTCTCAAGACTGTTATTCTTCTTTCTGATTGTTGGGGGTTAGGCTTTGTTCCTTTTTACTCTAAAGAATTTTTTCCCCATAAGTTACCAAGGAGACTAAATGTCGTACTTAAGACTATTTAACAAAACAGAGATGGTTGAAGCTCGGAGGGCGGTGGGGTTTTGGGGCAGAAAAAAGGACAGAGCTTCAGGTAGCCAGGCTGTCTGGTTTTTGACGTCCGGGGTGAAAAGCACTGGTGTTCCTGCTGTCCAGTCTTGGGAAATCTATCATCATCTGCTCACCCTGAAATTCTGAGCTCCTCTGCCGCCCTGCGAGAGCTGGGCCAGCTCTGCCCTACCGTGGTAGTTCCATCAGCGCTGCTTGTTTGCTACAGCATGACCTTGCATCCCCCTGCCCTGCCGGGACATCCTGCCACTCTACAGTTATCACCCCGAGACTCTTTTTCCACTATTCCCAGCCTGGTGCTCTGAGGATCCTACAAAGGCACCGAGACCAAACTGCCCTGGGTTTTTGTGAAGCAAAGTCCTCGAAGTTCTTGGTACTGTTTTTGTTATCAATGCTGTAGTTATGTTTGTTTGTTTTGTTATATATTAGTAAAGAACCGCTATTTCTATTTCCAAAATCTTTTGCCTAAAAGCTTTTAACTAAAAAAATTATAATTGGGAAAAAAGGTGGTGGTGGTAGTTTACATTCTCCATTCCAAGGGAAGCTCCAGCTTTCCCTGCCAAATACCTGTCTTCCCAAACTAAGACACTGATACCTTTGCATACATCATTACACAACTTCTACAAAAGAGAGAAATGCTATGAAAAAGAAGCACAGTGTCCTGTAATCAAAGAACGTTACACAGATGTACCCTTTAACGTCTGTGCCGGTATCTGCAGCCTTTAACTCCATAATGCTATACAAGTAATTAACTCAGGATCATTTATGAACCATGCATCAATTTTACAGACTGCTCCCCCATCAATCCACAACTAGATATTCAATGAAATGACAGCTCAATCTTCCTTCTCACAAACAGCAACACTTCAAACAAGTGTACTGACTCTCAAGGCTGGCATCTGTGGCAAAAAAACTGCAGTCAGTCTTATCTGCAGTTATTTTTCATATATGTGCATCTTGCATGTGGCATTTTACTTTGTCATTTGTTTTGGTGACATTTATAGAAGATCAAATTAGTAGGGTGAAAGAGGACCTTGAGTTTCATAAGTGATTTCAGCCAAGAACAATGTCTGGTTTCTCTGGTTCGCAAATAGTGATGAATCTGGATTACAATAGACTAAGCTTTACTTCTGTGTATGTGTTGTGGATGAAGGCATAGCAGCAAAGAAATCCAAGACTGCAAAACCAGAAATTGATTTTTCTGAACTGAAAACTGGTAGCAGCGAGCCTAAACACCACAGATCAGGTTATTGAACATTTGCTACCATGCTATAAAAAATATACAAAGTGCTGTGACAAATGTCACAGACAAATTAGCATACACTCGTTCATGTAAAAATGGTAACTCTCTTTCCCCATTAGACCTGTCACACCTTCTGCTGATAATCAGTCTACTATACTTGAACCTTGACTTCATTTTGGCTGTACATCTATTTATCTAGAGATGTACTTAAGAATAAAAGGCTGCTGGTGCTCTCTAGGAGATAGTTTACCAGTATTTTTGTACTGAGAAGTGAAAAAAAAGGAAAGAAAAATAAATTATAACCATAAAAAAATCCTTACTGTTTCTCTTCTTCCAGTGTCAAATACAGGCAATGAACAAAGTTATTTGTTAATAACTTATTAATGAGTAACACAGAGACAACTTTTAAAATCTGGAAGCAGTTTTTAAAGCCTTGAAGGTTTAAATCCTTAACACTATTCCTTTTTAAAGGAATACTTTAAAAACCTAGGAAGCTTTTTTTAAAAAAAGACTGGAGCAGTACTTCTGTCTTCTGCAAATCAAGGGTTAGGTGACAGAAGCTTCATGAAGAAACCACATCAGTGTGGTCAGATTCAAGTAACAAACAAAGAAAATTTCAGTTTAATGCATTAAAATAAACTGTTAGAAAGTAGGCATTTTTCTGCAATCAAACCTGGAGCACTTTTCAGCTATACTGAGAAAAAAAACCCCACAATTAAAGTAAGTAGTTGCATCTGATTCCATGACACAAAGATGAAATTACATCACTGCTAGCAGCTCCAACCTAATGGCAGGCAGTAATCATGTCACGTAATTCACAGTACAATGCAGGATCAGCAAATAGCTAGATTAATATCAATAATTTAGTGAGCAACTTGGAAGCTAGTCTTTTTTTTTCCATCTACATTTACACAAAGGAATTTATATAGGAACGTTTAACAGTGCCTACAAGTACTAAGTATTTAAATATATAAAATACTAATGAATACTTTAAACATATGGCCAGCCCAGAATACATACACAAATATACCTGTAACACTTATCTGAAAATAAATACATTGCTGCTAGACTAATTAAATCTTCTGTCTAAGTAAGGGTTTATTTTATCTGCATATTAGATTTACAATTAATTACATTTGGATTAAGCCAAAACCAAATAAACCTCCAATTATACCCTATTTTTACATCTCTTAATTCTCAATGCTATATTTCTGCAATTTCACTGAAATGTATTTCTAGTTACTAAATATTTCTGAAAATAATATCCTAAATATCAACTGCAAGGATGACTAGACACCAAGACCAAGGACAATACTGATCCTGGGACCTGCCAAAAGAGGAATAAAAATAAAAGTACGTGCTGTACTGCTTTTTTAAGTGGATTTTATGAATGCAGTTATGATTTTAAATGCTATACTCTGCTATGTGTATAGGATTAGACAGAAATATAATTCTATCTTTTCTAGATATATGAAGAGTGACAACACTTCTGAGTTTCTAGTCCTTGATTTCACAGACAAATACCAGGGGCCTCTTCTGAGCTACAACAGTCTTACAACAGTAACTCTAATATGTTAGTTGTATTCTACAATGAGAAGATTTGGGGAAATTAAAATACTTTCCATATTTATTTGATGTCCACACTTACTTCCTGAATTTTGCAGCCTACCACCATTAAGTTAGTTTCTTCCAAAGCACACAGAGCCTGAGAAGTGAATCTTAGGGTGTTCCACTATTTCCTTCCTACTAATCAGACTTAACCCTCTACACATCCAGCTCCTTTATTTATGAGCTCTCTTTTTTTGTATTTTCCTTTTTCTTCATTATGTGTGATTCTCACAAGTTTCATTTTATGACCTAGGTATAACAGAAGGATTCAAGATGCTACTGTATTAAAAAAGTGATATACGGTTACTTCTGTTTTAACTGCAAACAGTGGTAACTCTGAAATGGGATGAACTAAGCTATTGTTGCTCAAGCATATCTGAATAATAACAGCAATAATTATTAATGATAAAAATAACAGCCTTCAAGCACATCACAACACAAAAGAAAGACCCTTAATATAAGACATCTTTGAGCAATTAAGTTGAGGATTATTTTTTTTTTCAAGTAGAAAAAAATGTAGAGACAAACATCAAGTTTCACATTTTAAGAAAAATCCCAAGCCCAGAAGCCCAAAATAAACAAACAAAACCCCATATTTATCTTTGCGCATCAACTTCCTATGCCTTCTGAAATCCTTTAAAAAAAATCCTCTAACTTACACAAGACAGAGGCTAATATGGTTTCAAGGAATTCTCTTTTTTTATCCTGTGTTTCTGACAATACAGGGATATTTCTGTAGGGCAGGACTGCCTCATTATTTAGAGGTCTGTGACAGTATGAAACTTAGGTATACAAGGCTTAAATACATCGCTTTCAGAGGGTTATTAAGCTGCAGCATCTGCAAACATTTATCAGAGTAAATATTTTCAGTCATATTATAGTTCTGAATTTTTTCTCTTAGATGAAGTTTCAGGTTGAGTAGGTTTCCAAATTAACCTATTAACATTCAATTCCAGTGGCTAAACCAAACATGCCAGAAAAGAAAATTGGCCATGCTCCCTCCCTGCTACACTCATGAGTTCTTTCACAGAAGCAGGGTTACTACAGGAGATAAATCGAGCTTGAATGCTCCAGAAATTCGTTTGGCATCACTGTAATGCCTCTTCCATTGTGCCCTGGGTCCTATCTCCCATGAGAAAATGTACCAAGTTCTCTTCTTTTATCTTTTCCCTCTTTGGCCTGCATTTTATAATTGCCACTGAAATATCAACCTGCCCCTGGGTAGGATAATTTTCAACACTGAAATGTAGCAGCTACTTAAAGGCCCTCTGTTGGCAAAAGAAAAAAGCATATTTGGTTGAAGGAGGTGATGAATTTCTATAGATTGCATTTTTATACATAGCTTGAAATGACATATACACATTTTCTTAGTGTTTCTTTCTCACAACTGTCTCATTTTTAAACACTGTCCCCCACGTCCCCCAAGTTGCACAGACTCACCCTGGTGCATTTGATCTCATCTGATGCTATCAAGGTAAAAACATGTATTTTTAAACAGCTTCAGTTACCAATAAGATAAAACCCTGGATTACATTTTTGCAATATAGAGGACTCAAAATGTATTAATGAGCTTTATCTATAAATTTATCTGTTTTTTCTTTGTTCATAAGCTACTACTTGTATTATGTAAATAACAGGACTCTTCCTGCCCCAGAATTATAGAATCATAAAAAACATCAATTACATCAAGTAATTAAAATAGTGCTGAATACAGCCAGACAGAGAGCCAGACACGGAAGTGTCATTTCCAGTGTTAAAAATAATTTTGAGGAATCATTAAAAAGAACTAAGCGCATGCTTCATCTTCTTTGGATAGTATCTATACAGCATAGGGAAGGAAGAGAGATTTTAATGCCCCTATGGAAGTCGTATTACTTTTCCCCTTAAATACTATTCAGTCCAAACACTGTCTTTTTACCTAGCACAAAGCCTATCCCATCAATTTCTGTTGTATAACCACCGAAACAGCTTTTTCATAGACACATCTACAGTAGTTTTCTTTGCTGCTCCTTAGCATCACACATTGTTGATGGTGTCAGTGTCACTAAACACTAAGATAAAAACAGGAGAAAAATCACTCAGTCATTGATAGACACTAACCTTTCATTCCATCATTGCCCACAATAGAGAAAAAACAAACTGTACCACATATACCTCATCACCACCTTGAATTATTTAAATCATCGTGGTGAAAAAACACTGTGAACAGATTATCAGAAATACAGTTCATAGGTAAATTATTTTAGAAATCTTAAATGCCAGGAAGGTGAGAAGCCATTGCTCTGGTGTAGCTTTTGCTGTGTTCTGAGCACAGCCTTCAGCATCTCTCAGTGTTTCATAAGGCACTGGCTGCTGAAAGGCTAGGTTCCCTCCCCATTCCCTACTCCATCAGCACAACAGCCATAATCTTCCACACCAGCACAACTGACAAACAACAGAAAGCACTGAAATTAAGACTTTCATGTGACTGTGACAAAAGACAAGATGGCAGCAATAGCCCCTGGAAGAACAATGCATCTTAACCACGTGCAGAATGGGAGCCTCAACCCTTCAATTTAGCTTTTCCCTCAAGTGTCTCACACTTTCAACTATGAACTAATCAAGCTAAAAAGGCAGAGAGAGAGAGATTGTCATTTCTATTTTTAAATACAAAGGAGACAGTCAGGTACTACCAGATGAAGGCTCGCAAGATTGACACAGTTAAGATCTAACAATCATGTCTAACAGCCTTGTTGGTTAAGGCAGGCATACACCAATACAGGCCTCCTCCTACAGATTTGCATAGTATGTTTCTGTTCAAGAAAGACAGGCATGAATAGTGTATTTCATTAAGATGTTCTGCAATATTGTGGCTAGTGGAACATCAATGGCTTTTCTTTTAAGATCCTTGGGATTCTTTCTCTTCATTAAAAAGAAAATTCAGTATATTACAAAAAAATTTTGTAAAATGCTCTGCCTCTTTCTCACAGCATGAAGCAAGCAGGAACTCAATGTATTTCTGAGCCTATACATTAATTTTTTAATCAAAAAAATGAAATGTCACCAGGCTTCCCAATTACCTAATACACTTTTGAAAAGTATGCCTAGAGAATCTTATAAATAAAGGTCTCATTAAAAAGCATAGACAAGCTTATAAATAAGCATATTTTACATTTAGAAAACTTTGTAAGAAATTCAGAGAGACTGCTAAGAGTCACTAATGGTTCTTCTGAACCACCTAATTTTCTTCATTTGGCATTTTCATCAACTTCATATGGCATTTTAATGAACAGATTCTCACCCAAACAAAAATGGCAGAACTTAGTTATGTTCACATACAGAAGCACAATAGCCCAGGGTAACTTGTTGTTGTAGAGGTAATTAAAATTTTAGACAATTGAAATCAATGTTTCTTATAAAAACAGGTACTTCACGATATTGTAACACTAAGTGTTACAATACCATATTGTAGGGACTAATAAGTAAGATACAAAAAACCAATCTGAATGCAAAACAGCATCTTATTAAAGGATCTTACTCAAAAAAGTGAGGCTACAATGCGGAAGGAAACTATTGAAAGATGAGATTAAGAGTGGAGTTCCTTACAAACCATTGTGAGAAATGACCTCGTGGCAAAAATAAACAAAAAGCCCTGAATCATGAATATGATACTTGATGATGGTTTAAAAAAGAATAAAATTGGAACTAGTATCAATATAGAGTAAAATCAGAATATTATATTGGAAGAAGTGAATACTCTTCAAGGACCAAAGTGATAGTAATGACAAAATACAATAGCACAAAGACAAGATCGAGCATTCTGGGAACGGGACAAATTTCTACTTGTAATTCTAGTAGAGAATCATCAAGTCAAAATAATAGAGCAGGAGAATGACTTGGATGTATTAATCAATTGGGATGAATACAACCTCTCAAAGAGCTACCGCTGTCAAAAAGCCATATGCAATCAGACAATATCAAGGGACAAATCTTCAGTAGAGATGGGGATATTTTACAAGAAACTGGTTAGATCTCATCTGGAACTCTGTGAATAGTTTTGATCACCCATCTTAGAAAATTCATGATTTAAGCTGCAGCATGTTCAGGGGAAAGTTACAAGAATAACCACAGAAGCGAGGACAGGACAGTACAAAGACGATACCAAAGGAGGCCTGTTTTAATTAGCCTAGTAAAATGAAAGTTGAGAGGCAATAAGTACTCTTGATAAACAAACCAGGGATGTAAGAAAAGTGAAGCAGAAAAACTCTAAGCTATAGGCAACACTGGCACACAAGAAGTGGGTATAAACAAGCAGTGCTGGGAACTGGAAGTCTTCATCAACAGGTGAACAATACACTGAATGGTTTTTGCCAGTAGTCAAGGCAAGGAACATAACAGGAGCAAGATGCCTTTTTTGTTTGGTTATAAGCAGTACTATTGTTGCTGAAAGCCAGAAGATCTCTGTAGTCCTTTCTTCTACAGGTCTGTGCCTTGCTCATATTCCAAGCTCACACACCACTTTTCTGACTGTCATTTATTTCACATCTTCTCTTTTCATGCATACAATGTGGAAAACCATTTGCACACACTTTCCTACAAAACCTCACTCTGAGGTATTCCTCAGCTTGAATATTCTAGTTGAAGGGCTAAAACCTTTTCTGACCTAACCTCTAGTGCGCCTAAAGGCACAGAGGTGGTTTTGTCAGATTCATGTGTAAACAAAAGCCATGGGTACTTCTGATGTCTGAAAGACATCCCAATGCACCAGCATCAGACAACAACTTCGTAGCTCGTGCTGTTTTGCATAATTAACCAGTTTACCAATTCCATCTTCTTCTCCCCATCCTGATACTGTAATCTCAGAGAGTGTCAGTAATAAACTAACAGCTGTTCTGTACGGCAAAGCAGAACAAACTAAATCAACTAGCCAAGCCCTCTAACCACACTATTTAATATAAGCAAGCTCACGGCAGGGTGAGCACCTTATGTAAGACTTACAATCTTTCAAGAAACGTAACTTTGTCATGCAATGTGTCATTAGGTATAAAGACTGTATCATAATGATAACAAATTGCATTATTTAAATGCTAAAAAGATAATGAATTTTAAAAATCATGTCCCAATTTAATGATAAATAAATAAATGAGGGTGCATAAAAATTGTAACATGTGTGGAGTATACTAGCTGTTTTGTAACTTTTCACAATAAGAAGCAGCTGAGATCATGCTGGGACCTGACAAAATCTTGAAATATGCTGCTGCAATCTGTATCATGACAACGTATGCCCAGTTTAGTCCATATACTAGACCTGTAATACTTATTTGGACCTACACATAGCAGGGCACCTATTATTTTTGAATAGGGGGTCAGCTGAGTATAAAAATACTGCTTTCTCTACCCAGAAGTTGCACATTATCCTAACGAAGAGTATTCTGCTATGAAAAGATGTATGTCCAGAAATCCAAGCAGACTAGCAATACATGACCTTGATTCATCTAGCACATTAGTTATTTGCATTAGTCTGGCTAGTTTATGAATGCGCATCCAGCAAGAAGATGTGTAGGCACATCCTGAATCCCTGGTGCTCAGAAACCTTCAAAATTCTCTACCCAGTCAGCTGCAGAAAAGCAGTGTATCCTAGTTCTAGGTGGAAAACCACACTAATCAAACCCGTGCAGACTGCACCATCAAACCAGCATGTATTCTTGCCCTTCAAAAGTGGATGGTAATAGAATTGAACATAACTAAACATGGAAGTATATGTTTAGTTACAAATGTGAAGTATCTGAACCACTGGTATGACACACAATCCTCCTTGTGTGCTGTCCAGGCCTGGCAGGAAAGGTGATGAGCTCTTTATCTAGGGATGGGGAAGTATTTTCATTCAGTATGAAAACAGGATAGATTATTTCATGTCTAATCCTGTATTAGGCATAAACATCATGTAAATTGTGCAACTTGTTTGCCCAATTCCCACCACTGTTATATTACTCTCATGAACAGCTACTTTTCCTTCCAGTTTGCTAGAGCTTGTGCTTACGGATAGTGCGCTAACACACTTAATTACTGCTGCTATTGAAAGCTCACTGCCAGTTTCTGTAGGCACTTGAAGACAAATTTAGCATGGACAATTATGGTTTCTGTACATTATTCCCTAGCTAGCTTGGTTTACTCCCTTTCAGCTAAATTTAGTCTCTGCATCACCACACTCTTCCTTCTAATGAAAATATCCTAACCAGGGTATACATCATTCATTTTTAATAAAGCATAACTGTGTCCATGTAATATGTGGTTCAGTCTGATGCATGCATTCAATAAAAAGAAAACCATATTAAGAAAGGTAGCATGGTGATTGGGGGGCAAGTCAAATGTAAATACCAAGTCAGCACAACCAAGACGGTAACTTGGAAGGGAAGGTGTTTCTTGCTGCTTCAAGAGCTACGTTCCCGGAGAAAAAAAGCAAGCTGCTCCTCTTTCAGGATCAAGTATACACTTACAAGTCTCTCTGCATGGATAATATTGATTTGGAGGCATTCCTTATATAATGGCCATCTGTAATGTTATAATTAGACTGACCAGCATGTATGCTGGATTCCTTTTCAATTCTGCCAGCATGCAGCCCTTCACCTGTAACTAGAATATTAGGTATCTTTGGTAATGACCTTTCACTGTAAGATCTGTCCTTTCAAGCTAAACAGTATTCTCTGCTTAAACGTATTTACTCATCTTTGGAAGTATACAATAATCTCAGTAGACACTCGCATTTCCACTGGTTCTCTAAAGATCACTCATTTGACAAGAAATATTTGATTACTGAAGTTACTTGATTCATCAAGTAGGATCCTTCATCATGAAGGATTCCATGACAACAAATGAAGAAGATATAATAATAATTTAAATTCAAATGGCTTTTGTAGAAATTGTCGCTTTAAAGCTACTTTTCAAAAGTAACACCATCACTAGTTTTCTGTTACATTGTTATTTTTCCTTCTGCTGCTAACCTGGGGCAGACATTCCTGTTAGTGTCTACACTACTTAGTGTGTACACTACAAACTACCTACACTACTACAGCTACAAAAAGACAATATGTGATTTTCCTATGGCACGGTTCGTCCATCAGTTTTGAAACAGATCAAGAAGAGGGGTTTTATTTTAATGGTACAGTCTTTGAAAAGAGGTGATGATTGAGGAAAATGGTTAAAATAATATATCTAAATCAAATGTGACATTGAAAATCTCATAGTTCTTTGTGTAGCTCTTTCCCTAAATTCCTAAAGCATATCACACATTTGTAGACAGAAAACATGAAAATACCAGTACAAGAGAATATAACTAAAGAATAGTATTTACACAAGAGGAAGAACCACAAGGTTAAAAACACAGGCTATACATGTGCTTCTCCTATGGAAATTCAACTAGGCACAATTATTTAAATCACAGTATGGATCTGTAGGGCATCAGGAGCTGAGATATTCACCCTCTGGTGGTTTCTTCCATGTGTTTCAATTTCTCAGTGACATAAAAACTGTAATACAACCTCAAGACGGCTTCATCTGATCACAGCATCTGTTAAAACTGGCCAAGTTTTTAAGATCCACTAGCTACTGGTGGCTACGTATAGGACAACCTCAGACAATCTTACAACAAACTGCCTTTTTTTGTTCTTCTTTCAAAATAAAATTTGTTCTGTCCAAAACTCCTGTTTGAAACACTCCAGAAAAATGTTCTGAGAAACTGTCTATATCTCAACTGCAATTTTCAAGTTTTAGTGCTTTCCTCAAGGCACCCAAGTAGGTACCACCTTATGTATACCACTTCAATCCTCAGCTTAAATAAAATATATTACTTTCAGATAAAGTTGTGGCCCAGATAAAATGACAATTTGTTACGAACAATAGAAACACACAGCAAAGTGCCCAGGTCTAGTGCTATTGTACCCAAAGCAATTGTTAAATAACTTAGCACAAAACCACAACCAGAAAGAATTCATAATGTCCTTTTTCTGCAAGACCAACATGACTATGTGTGGTAGAGTCCAACTCACAATTACTACACAGATCATGGTGCAGTATTTAACCTGAAGTTAAATATATATTACTTCCACTCTGGAGTACTCCTTTTCCTTAAGCTGGAATATAAAAGGACAAAATCTCATCTCAGAAGCAGGAAAGCTGCTCCAAACAGCACTGCCTTAAAGCACAGAAAACCACTAGGCAGAGGAGCTCCCCAAGACATTACCTGGAAGCACAAGAAGCACCAGTACAACTCCTTCACTGGGAGGCAGTTGCATAGACAGCATGATGCCTCCTACAATGACTGACCAGGACTATTCCTCTGACGTAAAGACCAGTGTGATACCTTTGAGATAGCAGGGAACAGAGATGAACAATATGCTGCAAACAGCATCCAGACCAGTAACCTTAAATCATTGCCCTTGATGGAGATCACCACTGTGTGGCAACAAATACCAAAACAAATAAAGGTTTACGGCACAATACAGAACAAGCGCATTCAATACTCCCTGCTTGCTGGATGCTACCAAGAGAGGCTTCCCTCCTATGCTTCTTCCTTTTGAAAACAAAAGCATCATAATTATCTTTCCTCCCCACATTTCAAACGAAATTTAAGTTGGAAGCTATGAAATTTGACTAAGAGCACCAAACGATTCCATAGACAGTAAACAAAAAAATCCTCTAAAATCAACAACATGTTTCCTAATAAAATGTGCTGTGGCACTAGATCCCAACAAATACACCATTAATAAGAAGCTAAACTGGATTAAGATGCATAATAAGAACACTATATAATTAAAATCAGTACTGTATTGAACATTGGATGTCCTTGCTGTATTTCAGAAATCTATTCTATAGTTTATTATACTATAATTAGTTTATTATACATTAGTTATTATAATTTATAATAGTTTATTATACATTCTTAATGTATAATAGTTTATTATACATTCTTAATAACTCTGTTAATAACAGCATTGTGGAAGTTAAAACAATAATTCTCAAATGTACACATGAAACTGAAAAAAAAAAACCCCACAGGAAAAAAAAAAATCCCTTTGCCTATGAAAGCTTATTATTAAGCTTATAAAGCATTTTTTAATATTTCATTCTTGTTGCAAAATTTCATTAAGTATTTCCTTTCCCACTCTTTATAGCCACTGTGAAAACTTCAAAGAAATGTACGAGCTTCAATGGACATGAAAT
This sequence comes from Sylvia atricapilla, assembly GCF_009819655.1. Lineage (NCBI taxonomy): Eukaryota > Metazoa > Chordata > Aves > Passeriformes > Sylviidae > Sylvia > Sylvia atricapilla. Next base: position 28,924,070 of record NC_089174.1, read on the forward strand.
ATAGCTGTGTTCTTTCAAACAGAGTTCTGAAACTAATTAAGCAGAAATACTGTAAAAGATGCTACAACAGGAAAAAGCTGATGAACCTGTAACTGCATTTCAGCTGGGTTTGCCGTGGGGGAATATTTTTTCCCACAGAGCAGCCACTGCTTACAGGCATTTAGAAATTTGTTAAAAGAACTGGAAGAATTAAGTAGGCCACTGTATGCATTTGTGAAAGACAGACACCAAGATAAGAAGCTTGGATGTGTGTTGCTAAACCTCCCTGAAAGTGACATTGCTTCACATACTCCTGCTTTGCTTCTGGAGTCAGTTCAGGTGCTGAAGCCTTACAGTTTGATAAGAAACCAAATTTAATTCTGTTTTACATATCTTAAAGAGGAGCATTTTTAATGCATCTCTCTCTTTCCTATATTTAGTGATTCTAGATGACAAAAGTTCACTTTCTAGTGCTTTACCACCTGTGGTGTAGTGACAGTAATGGCTAAAACAAGGAGAAAAAAATGTTTGTCTGAAACAGGCATTAATGAAACAGCAGACAGTTCTTCACCACACAGAGGTGAAAGAGTGAATACCAGTTTTCCAGACGAAAACTGCTCCTTTTATCTGCAAATAATAAGGTGCAGTAAAGTAAATGGGTTGTAGATGCAGTTTTCTTTATGTATTGTTCAGTATTTATGTATTTAAATACAATTTATGTATTCCCACGTGCAGTTCAAAATTACAGTATGTAAGAAGTCCCTCATACCTAAACCAGTTTTACACTTCACAATGTTAAACCCAATTAAATGCAAATACAAGAAAGTAGAAGAAACCAGACAATAGATGCTGTTTACGTTTAGGCCACACGTGCCGTGAATTTTCCCACTTTGATCTGAACACTAGCATTGTTTAAGATCTGTCTTCACTTTTTAAAAAGTGGTAATACTGAGTGATTTATTATTCACTTTTCAAGGAAGGTGGCTGGGATCTTTCTCAATACTGTGTTGACACATCACTATAAATTTGTTTCTCTCAAAAAGACTACATTATTCCACAAGAACAGATTTTGTAGATTATCTGCACTTTAAAACATCATCACTTAAAACTTTAAATAAAGAATGTTTGTATAGCTATCCAGCTATGTTTCAGTATTTTATCCAACCTCCAGACATTACAATGCTCAACTGATCAAACATTTATTAATAGATGTTATAAACACATAATTTCTTTCTTGAATCGACTCAGAGATAACACACAAACAGAATCTCTAAACTGAAGCTTTTAAAAAGGCTGGAATAAATCCTCATCTGAATTTTACCTTTTTTTTTTTTCCCACCATTCTCCTCATAAAAGAAAATATTCTGCATTTCCCAGCAAATAATTATTCTTTATTAGTAATTCAATTATAGCTATGTGGATGTCAACATTAAAAGAAACACTGTAAACAAGCATGCAGGTTGTCATCTTTCTATCTGGCACCCGTGGCAAAGGGTCTCTGTTTGAAGAAAAGGCACTTAAGTTTCATTTCAAAATGAGCTCGCTCCTTCTCAGACAAAATGAAATCTAGGATTCTCACAAAAAATCTGTGAGAATAAAGGCAAATTGAAAAATTGATGCTATAAACACCAAAGCTTGCAGCACTATAAGCTCTTAATGTAAGTGTTGCATGGTATCCCAAAATCATGTCTTCTCACACTCAGTTGCACAGTGCAAGCACTGAACAAATATCAGATTAGAGCACAATATTCCAGGATTGTCAGATACAGTGCTTTTCAGAAATGTCTCCAAATCCAAATGCAGTGAAAGGAAGTAAAAAATCAGTGATGCAAATGTTACTTTAGTCCTCAATGTCCAATTACCTCTCATAGGGCTGGGTTTTTTAAAGAAAGTACTTCGATAATGCAATACTCCAGCAAATGTGGAAAAAAAATTCCCACTTTTCTCTTCTAAAAACATGAAAACTTCAAGGTCAGTATAACGAATTCATAAGAAAGACCAAGTCTGAGCATGAAGACACCCTTTCAGCCTTCAGTTTTAGCCTTTGCTTTATAATCATTCTGTGAGTTTATACAAAAACAAGCTTTAGCACTTAGAGAAAAACTTGGCAACTGTGAGCAACCACTTGTATACTTGTTCCGGTTACCTCACAGTTTTTTCCACCCTTAGAGGCTGTGTTAATCAAAGCCAAGACATGCACTTCTAACATGCACAATGAATACACTTGAACTTTACAACCAAGGAAACTAACTGGTAGTGTGTTTACAATATCCTATGATCTACTAAGTTTATCTTCAATAATGAATAGGGTTCTACAACTTGTCCTTGATGCTACCAGATTTGCCGAACACCACAGCAACACTAATTACGGCATCAGCTCATACTTTTTCTTTAAAACCTCTAGTGGTAATTAAAACAACTCCTGATTTAAAGTCTAATTAAGAAACAAGAAAATGGGATAATAAAAGTTCTATTTAAAAAGCTTAATATTTTCAGTCTGATCTCTCATGTCACTTAACAGACTGTACTGCGGAACCTTATTACTGGCTCTTGCATACTTGTCTCCATAGGTTCGTTTCCTGCTGCAGAAGCAGGAGTAGCTGATTTTTTTTAACCTCCTGAAGCAAGAAAATAAAATAATCCAGAAGCTACCAGTGGTAGGTCTGGTTCTGGTTTGGCATCTTTTTGTTTTCTTAAGAAGCAGGACTGTTCATTTTGCAGTGGATTAAGTTACACAGGAGGCAAATGACACCCAAGTATTTTAACAGGAGAAGCTTTGTAGGTCATCTGATAAAAAAACTTGCCTCCTTTTAATCTCCATTGTTTTTGTCTTCTTCCATTCTATCCACCGCAGCTCTGGGACACTGTATGAATACTCCAAGTTATCACTGGGTCAGTCAGCACACACAGACATACCTGTATGCTTTATGGAATATCATCCTAATGAGGAGTTGGCATCTGAAATGCCTTGTTTATAGTAACAGAAATGAGGTTTTGCACTTACTCATTTTCATCAAAATCATGTAAAAAAATCTTTTGGCTTTGCTTGTTGAGCAGAGGAATACAATCAGCTTCTTTATAGTTTCATTCGTTTAAATGCAGAAGGTGAATTTATGCCTACACGACTAATAACATTAACCCATTACTCAAAAAAGTGATCTCTGTGGGTTCCTTACAGAAAATCATGCAGAGAAAATCCTAAAATATAGCAGAATAGATTTCCCAGTGGTTTCCTCTACAATTAATTCAATGCAGAATTAGCAAAATTGATTACTTATCAAATCACGACTTGCCTTGCTGCACAAAGCCCAATGACAACATTTTCAATTCAAATAATTTAATATTTTCATTATTTCAGGTTTGTGTTAGAAAAATAAGCTGAAATGGCCAGAGGTTCAGGGTAAAATTTATGAAGCCAGAACAAGTAACAGAATCTCAGGAAATGTCAAATTTTTAGAGTTAAAATTATTTTATCAAAAAGCCAAAACTGGATCCGACAGCCTAGACACTACTTTAGAAATCATCACCTAAATTTAAACTGATAAGCAAGTTAAAAATAACAAACACAAATAAAGAAATAGTGGAAATTTGGGACAACAATTCAAAATTGCTTTCTGCAAGAGTCAGTTCTCCTATTTTTTCTTTGTCCTGCTTTGTCTGAAGGACAGAAACAATCAGAATTGTAGCACTCTAAACTTCAAGTGCAAGATTAATTCAGTGTCTTCTATCCCACAGCAGTGTGTTCTGGAATATTTTCAGGTAGTATTATCAAAGTTATTTGCATGTTACTGATTTAACTCTGAAGACAGCTTATGAGAAGTTCCATCAATATATAAATTAAGTAGTAACACAGGTCTTCTACCACTGAATTATAAAAATTATAAGGACAAAGCTCCAGAACCTATTCTCCTTATAGGACAAAAGACAAAGAAAAAAAAAAGTAATTAGGTATTTATCCTCTGCTGTAACAATCTATCTATCCCCAAAGCAATGCAAAACCACAAAACAAAAGCAGGGGATCTCCCACCCCTCCCCCAAGTGCTGTCCACAACTTGTCACACTGCAAGCCTATTGAAAGCGGCAAATTTTCTTCGGCAAATGCATCATCACAACAATTGCCAAATTTCCAGTGAAATCTGAACTCACAAGCAAATTAAGTTCTCAGCAAGACACAAGCTCAGTTAACATCACCACCACCACCACCACTGTCTAGCCATTAACCATGATCTACGCCCACCCACAACAGAAGAAACACTTTTGAAACGCATATATGTACTAACAATTTGCCATCACATATTGTGGAGATCAAATTTTATTCTAACTGACCTCCAGGGCTCTCCCAAGACCACAGAAGGGGTCTTTTCCACAGATACAGTGGTTTGCACATGGAACGCTTTTTTACTGCCCACTTTACTGCTCCACCTTCTCTTCTTAAACATTTTTTCTGATCTGCTGCTTCAGGAAAAAAAACCCCTGAAGCCAGGCTAACACAAGCAATGAGTCTATTTGTGTTTTAACAAATAAAAACACCATGTGCCAAAAACAGTATTACAGATGAATGGGGGGGAGGCATTTTTTTTTGCTGCTGGAGAGAAGACAGGGAGAAAGAAGGAAACATGTTTTTATTTAGAGTTCTTGAAAACCAAAAAACACATATGAAATCACACATTCTATAAGCAAACAATTCATATTACAAGCCATTTTGGTCTCTGAAGAGGATTATCAGACTACTGCTGCCCCACCCTTAAAACATCACAAATGCAAGTTGGTCAGAAAATTATTAAAGAACTTTTGATACAGTCATGTTCTTTGCAAAATAGCACAGAGATAATTTTAAGTGTCACTACAGTTCAAGTGTTGCCACTAAGGAAAGCAGAAACACTTAGCTCCATTTTGTTTCTTCAGTGTGGTTTTGCTGAAAAAGAAGTTTAACTTTTACCTCTAATTAATATACTATGATAAGCATAGCTTAACCTTTTCTCACCATTTTCAACTTATGCTTCACTCGTGCAAAAAAGCTCAATTTTCTTCACCTGGGTCTCTGCACTTTTTCTCCCTTTAGACCTGTTTAGAGTTGTGAGGATGTTCATGCCACATTTAAGCCTTTTATTTTATGGTACAGCTCTATTTTTAAGACTTAAATGTTTCAGTCAACACAAGGCATTATGGTAGAAAGTAATTGTTGTGATCTGTTCCTCTATGTTGCTTAATGAAGTAAAATGTTGTATAGCAGTTTGGCAGCCTTACTGGCTGTGAAATGTCATTAAGCAGGAGATGCAAGTTTTATCCACGCACCTCTGACTACTAAATTCACAAAACAAACAGAAGGTTTACCATGGGAGGTAGAGAGAAACTAGGCAGTATCCTCAAGTCACTCTTCTACTTAAACAGCGTGTGGTTACTAAAATTGCTATGGGAACATGGGAATTCATCAGAAACACAATTTTAGATGTAAAATGTTCCTTAACCTTTTATATTACCACTACTACTACAAAAAAAAAGAAAACAAAACCAGGGTGTAAAGTCTTGTGCTCATACACCAGAAAAAGCTAAAACGTAAGTCTGAGACAGTGTAATGACAAAATCTTTTATGCAGCTTTAGTTGCTAAGCTGTAGCATTTGATTAAGGAAAGAAAGTCTCCATATTTGCCCTACATTGATGCACTTCACTTGATTTTAACACATTCTCTAACTGCTACTGAAAAAAAGAGGCCACAGCAAAAGGATAAACAAGAGACAACTGTCTTCTTTTGGACTGTCTTCTTTTGGGTCAGTGCTGCACGCAATTATTCTGTTCAATGGACTACTCCTATGATTTTGGACAGCAATAACATTATATTTGGGTATCTCCATAGTGCACAAAAATTCTGCTTCAACTTCCATCTATGTTTTATGAATCACTGATTATCAAACTGTATTAAAAAAAAAAAGGCCTTTAGGCAAAAATGCCTGCTAAACCAGAATTTAAATTACTGCCTGCCATGTTACTCACAGTTCCACTAAATCACAATATCCTGTTTACAAATATTGAAATTTAGGAAACAAGGGCTTATTCCTTCTGAACACCAATTAAAAGTATCTTTAAGGACAAAGTAAAACAGTGTTCCTCAACACACAGCTATAACACCAGCTCCACAAATATACTTAGATTGTGTACTACGCTCATAGTACCTGTTGCACTGAGGAGCTCTTGGTTCTCTGATTCCTGCTACAAGGCCAAAATGTGGTCTAGAAATGAATATAAATGTCAATCACTAAATTCGATGTTCCAAATGCAGAATTCAGCTTACTTAAGTTATTTGGATTATAAAAGTCTGGTGTCTGAAAATAAAAATTAAATATTCCACCCTAAATATAGAAGCAAGAAAGAAAAATGTATTTGTTTGTCATGCAGCACATTTCTTTCTGCTTGTGGCCATTTACCCTATTAGAGTGACATGGGCAAACCAGAGAGGTCATGTGAAATTTTTATGGCTTTTCCAAGGTCATGGCTATCATGGACATAATGTAATAAACAGGATCCAGTGGACTGATAAAGCACAAAGAATTAATTAATCCCTTGCTCATAAAAAAAAAAAAACTTAATCAAGAAAAAGCAAATAACATACAGAAGCTTTTTCCTTTCAACAAGCAAGCTATCCATCAAATTATGATGTCAAAAAAATTACTAGAATAATGTATAACATATCCTGGTAAGAGTGCCTGTAATAAATTATTCAAATAATAATGAGTATGTCTAGGACCCAAAGACCTGAAAGACAGGACTATTAGGTTAAATATAGTCTAAAAATTATGCCTAGTTTTTACTTTTGTCAGAAGTTACCACAACTCACGTGCCACAAGAAGCTGCAAAAAAGCTCCTGCTCTGAGGCAGGCACAAAAGGCCTCTGTAAATGTAAATCTTAGACAAAGCAAGGCAACACTTCCCAGTGATTTTAAGATTTCTTCAGTTTATTCACTTCTATAAAACCTTACTTACAACATATAGCCCCAGTGAGATGCAAATCTAAAGTTTCGTTTACACTGTTTTAACCATGCCATAAACATCATGACTGTCAAAAAACACTCCTTTATTCCCCCACGATGTTGCTCTGCATGTCATATTTGCATTGCTAGAAGTAAAACAAAGGAGTAAGGTGCAACAATACAGTCCCCACCTACAGAATGGTTACAGCACAGGATTACAGACAACAAAAGCATGTATGAATTTCTTATTTTAAGTGGCCAGGCCTTAGACATACTGATTAGTTCTGAGAATCTAATAATATAAGAATTGCTCTGTGTTCATCGACTGTTACAGAACATATCACAAATATTTTTGTTCCCTCCTGTTCACAAGAAGCAGAATTAAGACATCTTGCTTCTCAGGAGACAGACCTTGAGTTCTATTCCTGAACTTACCACCAAAGTGCAGCATTACCTTTTGTTAATATGTTACCTCTGTGTGCATTAGCCTGTTTCAGATTACAGAATTCAAGTTGGTTGTTCTGGTTTGGGTTGGGTTTTTTTAAAACTTTTAGCAATTTACAAATAGGAAGAATATAGAAAATTTTACAGCAGAATCTGTGACTTTATATGAAAATACATTCTCAGACAAAAACGATTCCCTTCCTAATTCACAAGAACATTAAAAGAGAGGAAAAACCTCAACTCCTCCTTCACTGAAATGGTTGTTTCATATGATAAAGAAAGTAAGGATTAATTTTGCATTTTCAAAACTTTACACAAATCTAATTTCAGAATTTAATCAATAAAATAAACAAGACCCAAAGAGAAGTAAGCCACATATTTCAGTGTGTGATTTTTTTAACTTCAAATAAAAGCATAATTTTTATTAGGATAAATAAGTGAGGAAGGCAACAGCATTACTATTACCATTATGTATTGTAACAAGGACAACATACCTTTACCACCAGCAAGCACTGCATGTTAGGATGAGCACCTTCTACTGGCAGATTACCATTGTAAAAGAAAAAAAGAATACCCAAGCAAATCCTGCTTCCAAGCTTAGCCTAATAATAAACAATATTTTTTATTTTGTAATATGCTTCATAAAAACCTTTTTGATTTATTAACTATAGCAATGTAACACTCTATTACCATCTCTCTGTTCCTTATACTTTACAAAAACTAAATGTGAGTTTCAATCCAACAATTGGCTTGTGTATTTTTCATTTTACAAACACCTTCAGTAGGTTTAAAAAGCCATCCTACCTACATACACCACCCAGCAAAGCCACAGAAATGCAGAAAGCCATGCACCATCCACATTCCCCAGCAAGCTACCCAGCTCCTCTGCCCTCACTCACCACCCTCATGCAAGTGGTGTTTGTAGTGGACTGAGAGAAGTGACGTGTTTTGGCTGCACCTCTAAGAGAAACCTCAACCCCACAACCCTGACACCTGACTTGCTTGTGGAGGCACTGCAACACAGGTGCAGCGCCAGGTGCCACAGGATGTGCTGGGACTGCCCATCCCACCGACGGCTTCAGCAACCAAAGCCCTGAGCCAGCAGTGGAGCACAGGTGTGTGCTGCCCCACCAATGCCAGCTCGGGCAGAGGTGTTAACTGGGTATGCAGCTCGTCAAACTGAAGTACACTCAAGATGCAATTTTAGCAGCCAGTGTATTAAATAAGAACACTGCTCTTCATTACTTGCAAAAAAGAGAAGCAAAGCTACACAGAATCCAAAGCTTCCACAGCATTTCCACTATTTTTTCTAGAGAGCATTAGCACTGTATTAAAATTAGCATCTAAAGAAAGCAGTGGAGAGAATTCAAGCTGTAACAGTAAACAGGTTAGAATAGTGATATGAGGAAATATGAAAGTGCTAGACTAAAATCAAGAACTGCCTTTAGCAGTAGTCTGAAAGGAACATTTTCCAATAGCAGCAAAAATCTGCCATTTTTAAGTACAAAAAATGGATCATGGCTGCAAGGAATTTACAAATGCTTATCTTATTTACACACAAAGTAACTAGTTAAAACAAATCTACCGGTAATTTCAAACCTTCCAAGGGAAATTAATCATGTAAGTTATCTACTACAACAATGTATTTTCTCCACACAGAACATTGCAGAATCTGGAAAGGAATATGCAGAAAAATTAAGGTCAACATTTCAAATGCTGAAGCTTTTCAGGGATAAAAAAATTAATTAATTTTAACATTTAACCTTCATGCCTCACTCACCAAATCCTACACTGTAAATGCAGAACCAGATTACAGGTTCATGGAAGAAATTTTAAAAAGTTTCCCTATAATGCTACTCCCCTTATTGGTACTAAACAAACTTGAATCTCCAGTATTACTCTAGTAAAAATAAACTAAGTCAATAATCACAAAGAGTCACAAGGGATCAGAATCCAGGTCTCAAACGGTTTGGTTTTTTAAACTACGGGCCATGCCCAGACTAACTGCAGCCACAAATATATACCCAAATGCTATTTTCATATAACATTAAATATGGGATATCACAGTATTTCCACTCTAGGCAAAGAACAAGTATTGTCCTTGGTCCTTTATCCTGTAAATAGCTGTTACCCCATTTTGGTGGTCATTCTTGTCAAACTGCCCCTTATTGTGCATGTTTCACATAATTACTACAACGCCAAGCTGTTTTAACTATCATACTACTGATTAATGTTAGACATAGGTCGCAAGTCTGCCAGGTAATGAGCTACTTGTTATTTTCTATTATCTAATAGAGACTGAGTGATTTTTAATGAGGCTCTATTTCATTGAAGAACTTATTTGCAATGCTATGGGGTTTTTTTACATGTCCTGTTAAGCAGCATTTCCAGTGAAAATTCAGTTGGACATCTTAACATAAAACTCAAAATGGAAAATGTGACCAACTGACGAGTACAGCATGACTAATTAGGAACCATCCACAAAAGGTTCATCTTTGGAACCCAGGCACTCTATCTCACTTTTCTTGTTTAAGCAAAACAGAGCAGATTAAATACAAAATTATCATTAATCTCTTCAGTGCCTTTTTCAGGGCTCTTTAGAAGAGTCTATTACATTCCCATAAATAAAATCTCTGCCCAACTGCAGAACAATTTACCTTGAAAATAGGCCTCAGGAGGGCATCTGGCCCAACCATCCCCAGATTCCCTGCCCAAAGCAGGGATACCTCTGCAAGTCCAAGTATTTTCCATTACAGAGAATTTTTAACATATATCCCATAAATGTTTACTTCTCACACCTTAGTTGAGGACAGCACTTTCAAAGTGTGAAAATTTCAAACTTTTCCACAGTTTAAAACCATTTCTTCCAAACCATATTTATCCATTACCAGTGATGTTCTCAGTTTTTCCCCTCCTTGAAAATGTTACTTAAAATACTGAAGGAGTACATTGAAATCCTTTTGATAACAATCACTATAATCAAACAATCACTATAGACAAGAATCTCTGCATTTCAGTTGCTGTTGCCCTGATCACTGTAACCCTTGTCTTTGACACTTTTATAATTTTTTTTAATCATTGGATATATTACAAGCAGTATCCCTCTCACACATGATTTCCTTAGCTCGCTTCGATACACATCAATTATTAGCTGCAAAAACAAAGTGGTAGGCTAATTTCTGCAGCTCAAAGAGGAGTTTGATTCTCAGCCATTCATTTCTGTCTTGATAGTTTTCATACACTTCATGTCACTCTTGATCCTTTGGCCAAAGGTATTTAGGCTTCATTTTATCTTATCTGTGGTACATGTAATGTATAAATTCATGTATATAATATTGTATCAAAAGTATGGTCTATTAAAAGCTACTCCAGAGCATCTCTGAGATTCCAAGGCCTACTGTGCAAGCTGTGAAACCACAAAATCTGCAACTGAAATGACATAGCCAGACTGGAGATGGCCCATTCATCAGGGATGGGCCTCCACTTCACGGCTCCTCGACATCTGATATCAATCTCGGTGGGGGATCCAGAGGATGATCAAATCAACACCCCAAAAAAGAAATCCCAGGAGACTATGAAATCACCTTTTCATACTTACAGGAACCCCTTTCAAAACCTCGACTGGAAATAAAGGAATACACGAATATTTGGACTTTCAATGGACTTAGCCTCGGGATAAATAAACTGTATAAAACCCGTACACCAAGACCCAGTGTGCGTGGTCGAGGTTGGATGGTACCGTTGTTACTGTCACTCTGCCCACCCAGCATTCGAATGATGTCCAATTTTACTGCGGCCTTTCAACTTGATTTTGGAAAAATTGCTAAATAAGTTCTTGTATTTTGCATTGGCTTCTAATAATTTATAACATTATCCATTACTCATTTACCCGATATTTACTTTAAATGTGGCCCACACTAACATTTCCACAATTACCATTCTTCTTCCTCTCCTGTTTTCTCTTTCATAATACATGCTGATTACAACCACGTAAGCTTTTCTTTCCTATCATTGCTATTTCATACTTGTACCTTTTAGTTCTATGTACTTCACTTACATATCAAATTCTTCTTATTTTATTATTTTGCTAATGTTTGGATGCAATGGAAAATTATTTCAAAACAGCTATGGTAGCACAACAGATATTCAGCTCTAAAACTTTATATACAAACTTTATACAGACAGCTCTTTTAAACCGAATTGCTTGGGGTAAAAAAATACGTCATTTTAAGGTTATGCATATGAGCAACACTATTAATAAGAGAAAAACCATCTAATCAAATAGCACTTCAGACAAACAAGGACAAATATGATTAAAAAAAAAAAAAGGCAAGCAATTTCCTGGGTTTTTTTTAATTTGTGGGAATTTTTAAAATATTTAATTTTCTCTCCATCTAACTGATTTCATTAAAAAGAAATGGCAATGCATCAACTTCAAGAAATTCCATGCAAGTAATTTATCTTTCCTGCCTCTGAAAAGACTTTTAATCATCCTAATCCTTACATTAGTAGCAATACTAAAGGGCCAAACATACATATGTAAGAGCCTCACTTGTATCTGTATCTGTAAAGCAGAATGATAGCCTTCCAATGCCTACTAAAATCTGAGAGATGACTGCTGTTTTGTGAAAAAGAAGTGTTAACAGTTAAAAACACATTTTCTTTGCTATGTCACACCCCTCCCCATGCTAACAACTCACAACCACCTGCAGATCAGCCTATTCCTTGCAGTGCCAGCGCAATTTTTTTGTAGATCCCACCAGAAACATGAGATCTCATAATTTCTAAAAACTTTCAGGCCATCAGTTTTGTTTCATTTTCTAATTCATTTCCTGACTCTGTTTTGCAGCAAAGCTTTACAAACATACAGGCACAACTGTGAGAATGTGAATTTCATTCACGCTCTACAGAAGAAAACACACACTTCAGGGTTTGATGTATTTAGAGGGAGAATCAACGCAATTGTCAACTGCCAGAAGGCGGCAGGTTCTAATCAAAGTTTCTATCTACAATCACAGTTTGTTCTACTGCTTTTGTGTTAGCCTTGAAGGATACTTGACAACTGCTGACAAAGGTATCTACTTTCACATTCAAAACAATACCACTTAAGTTAAATATCATGAAGGATTAAAAACATCTCCAACATTCTAACAAGAATAGTCAAGGAAACTAAACCCCCCACAATGGGTATTGTCCTTGATGCCAGTTCCAGAGGCAGTCTTCTCCTTGGTCTAGAATTCCATCTCATTTCGTACTAGTTTCCAGGTGCCATGCAGGCCACAGACAGAGGAAGTGAGAGCAACACATATTTATTGTCACTAGAACATATACAGTCCATTACTACTTTCACATTAAATTTTTGTTAAGAAATTATTTCTTTACAATCAAAAGAAGAACAGGGAAAATCCTTTGGGTCACCTCACCCATCTTTCTGCTAGCATGAGAGTGTTTTTTATATTTTTTATATTATATTATTTTATACTCCCTGAAAACATTAGGGGTTTTTATTTTCCATAGAGCATTCACCCACCTATCAGAATATCAGCCATCATCTTCTACGTTATTTTATATACCAATTTCAGGAAGTGGAGGGAATGCAACTGATTCCCTGTACTAAGATTCCAGGCAGGAAGGAAGCAGTGCTAGGCCCTCTTCTGCTCCAAGGTGCATTATTTTCAGCAACACTCAGTGCTCAAGAGTGTGGTGTTTAAAGACGTCAAAGCTGAACCTTAACTCAGAATGGTGATAATGACCTAGTGTTTAGGCAAAAATCCAAGAGTTCTATGAGAAATCATTTGCAGAAATGGAATGGTAATTTTTATACCATTTAGTTAATTTAAGCTTGAAAGGCATTTTGTGGCACAAAGGCTTTCTTCTCAAGACTTTTATGTTCAGTAAAGAGTAAAGACACCAGTAGTCTTTAACAAAAAGAAACCCAAACACAAACCCAAACTCCCCCCACAAAAAAAAGTTCTAAAAAACAAACAAAACACCAAGAAAGCATACACACAAAAACCCCACGACTAAAAACAGCATTCTACCAGAAGTTTAGGAATTACATGCAGATAAGGAAACAGTGATTCCATGCAAACAGGCACTTTTAGGAAAAAAACCAGGTTTGCTTCCACAAAGCCAAAGAGTAATTTATTTTTCAAGATCTGAGGTAATATGAAGGTATCAACACATGTACAAATACATGTGTTGATTATTTTAGTACTTGTTCAAGACCTGTTGCTAGAACAGCACATAACTGGATGTTGTGTCCAGTGGTAATAATGTGCAGTCTTCCTGACATTCACACTTGCCCTACTTCTGCAACCTTTATTGACAGAATTAAACACACAGCAATTTCACATAACTCTGCAAATGGGACGTGCTTATCTGCATATAAAGACACATACTAAAATAACAGCACTTTGGTTTCAACATGCAAAGCTATTTTTCCAGTTTTATAGGCAGATTCATGTTTGAGCCACAATTTTTATTCCCATCTTTATTAAAAAAATAAAGAAGAAAAAAAGAAAAGAGAAAAGGCTAAGGATGAAAGTACATTACTGAACTGCTTCATAAAACAGAGGCAAGAACAGAATTCCCTTTTTTATTTATTATTCCAGAGTCTAAAGCCACATCACTGTAAAAAGCCAGCAGTCAGTCAAGTTGGACTGTAATGTTTAGAAAATAAATTACTTTGTTGCAAAGAAGGAAAGAAGGAGTTCAGAACAAGTATCCAGAACCTGATGCCTCACTGAGGTGCTTAAGTTACAGCACTGCACATTGCATGCTGTGCATTGACAAATATGTTTCATCTATTTATCCATAATGAACAGACAGATGCCTTTTTTGGTAATTTGGGGAGGGGGTTTGGAGTTTTTTGTTGCCATATCCTTCCTCTGCCTTACTATTTCCACATTTCCTCAAAAGATTTGCTGTCAGTCTGTGGCTCATCCTTAGAATGCAGTCCCTCAGATAAAAATGTGTCAGGTTCTTCCCTTCTGAAACTAGCAAACACAACTTATACATCATCCTAAATAAGCATTATAGGCCTCAATGTCAAAGCCAAGGATGGTTTCAAGTGCTTTGTGATTCCCTGAAGGCAACAGAAGTACACAATTGCAGTTCGAAAAGATAATGTGAATTTTAAAGCAATTCCACTAAAAAAATAAAATTGAATTGTGATTTACTTGGAATTTTCAAGAGCTTTTCAGAATGACTGTTCAATGCATGAGAACAAAGCACGTGCATCATGCTGCATAACCTTTGTCAGAGTGCATCATTTTCCTGCAAGATAATCATCCTCAGTTTTACTCCAAAAAACTTCTTCAGGTTCAACTCAACTTCAGGTAGCTCCCAATGAACACCACTTTCTTGTACTTCTATGTTCTTCACTGCCCTTACTGTCTCCACCTCTCCATATCTGTTTCATGCACTTCTGCTCTGTATTACACCATTTTTAAACATCACTGTGCCAGCTTACCTGAATCTGCCTGGCTACAGTACCCTTGGCAAATCAATGCACTCTAGCAGAGCAACTCCTTGCTGCTACAGCAAAGTACTTCTCCTGAAAAGGTTTACCTTTTCCTCCTGCATGGTGTCTCAAATACATTTGCACTTGGAAAGAAATCAAAGAAATCAATTTCAATACTAAAACCTGGATGGTCTTCATTTCATCAATATTATTATTACCAACACATTTTGATCCTCACAAGAAAGACTCACATTTTCACTAAACACGATACCAATTAAGAAAGAGGAAACTAAAATGCTCAGTCAAGAGCTTGGTAAATTTTAGCATTCAAAAGTACAGTCAGGAATATACTGCCACTCAGGAACTCTAGAACTGTGTAAAAACTGCCTAAACATCTTGCATTTATAGAACACTGTGCTTCACATCCTTTAGGAGCAAAAGATACCCTACAGCATAAAAAGAGCTCTAAGGCCTCAACAACAAAGGAAACCTATCTAATAAAGGATTATAATTACATATTACTTAATCACCATTATCCAACAACACAAGAAACAGAAACAACCATTAAAAAAGTTACTAGTTATACATGGCAGCACTTCAGAGCTTATATTGAATTTATTAGACATAGTATCAAACTGAGGAATTCTGTCCCACTTGAATGGCAACTCTGATATTTGAAGAATTTCAAAAATATTTTGGAATCTGTTGCATTTCTTTGATAGGCGAACAATGCATTTATTGCTATAAAGACGAGATGAGCTAACAAAAAGGAAGAAGAAATAGGAATGTGAAGAGGCAAAGTGATCTAGAAATGATAAGGAAGAAAACAGCTCAGGAATTGTTTCTCTGTAGTCAAAAGGACTTTCCTGAATCTACAGAAGGTTTTCCTCCTGTCTCTAACTGCATCCTCAAATAAACCTTCTCTTCATGATGTTGGGGGTTAGTTTTGTTCCTTTTTCACTCTAAAGAATTTTTTCCCCATAAGTTACCAAGGAGGACAAGTGTTGGATACTTAAACAAAGAGGTGGCCAAAACCTGGTTGGGGAGATTTTTTTCTTTATCTGTTAGAGAGGGGGTAACTGCCTTCTCTGATAAGAGGCCAGCTGTTAAAAACGGGGTGGAGCAGTGTTGCATATCAGATGGTGCAGTGCTGGTTATCTCTGTTCATTCTTCCACTACCCCCACGGGGCTATCATCTGTTAATAGACCATTAAAGCTCATCAACGACATGACACATTACATCACACTATTGTAAGACACTCTACCCAAGGAGGAGGAGCCAAACCATCTTCACCTAGATAAAAAGGAGCGAAAAGTGTTACCAGACATCCAGTGTTCCCATGGAACTCCCAATGGAAGACCCATCTCTGGAAACTTGGTTCAACAGGATCATTGCTGCTTCCAACAGTCCACATCTGCCTCTCCAGGAGGGCTTACTTTTTGGACTGTTTCCAACACCCCGGCCAACAGGGAGTCAAGGTTGTATTTCTGACTCTTTCAGAGTTTTTCTAAGATTTCTTATTTGTTTGCTTGTTTATTCTTCTGTACTACAACATTTGTATATTTAAAATCCCTAGTAAAGAACTGCTATACCTATTCTCAAATCTTTGCCTGACAGCCTTTTGATTGCAAATTTATAATAATTTGGAAAAGGAGAGGAGGGGGGCTTACATTCCAAAGGAAATTCCAATCTTCCTTGGCAAATACCTGTCTATCTAAACCAAGACAACTGACTATTCTTAAAATCTTCTAATAAAATGCATTTACTTTCCAGTAGTAAGTTCAGGTATTTTCAGGCAGTGTTTCCCTGAAAATGCACTTGTTCCCGAACAAAAGATATATTTGTTTTCATGTGTGTATGGTTAGATTTTGAAATTTTTTTATTTGGGATTCAGAATAATGGAGTAAAGATGACATTTGAAATTTTGAAAATTTTGAAAAATTTTGAAAAATTGGAAAATATTAAATCCTCTGTGCAGTTACTCAATCCTATACTCAGTTCCAGGCTGCAAACCTTCCAGAACTACTAGGTATGATGACACTTCTACATTACCTGTTGGCAGCCCCCTAAGGTACAGTGCCCATTCTCCAGAAAGCTTAAGTCTGTAACTCTCCTAAAGGTATCAGGAAAAATTTCTTCACTGATATGATCAGGCATTGGAATGGGCTGCCTACAAAAACAGTGGAATCACTATACCCAAAGTGTTCAAACAGCATGTGGATGTGGCATTGGGGATTTGATGATCTTGGGGTCTTTTCCCGCCTTAAGGATTCTATGATTCTTTAACATATTTCTCCAACTCATGAAGCATACAGGTCAACCCTTTAGTGCTGAAGTACCTAACCAAAGAACTATACACCAAGAGCAGAGGAGTAGGAGGAGGAGTAGTAGTAGTAGTAGTAGTAGTAGTATAGTAGAGCTTCATAGTAATCTAGCTATTGGCAACTTGTTTTGCTGTATAATTCCCAGTCTCATAACATGAGTAGGCATCTCCCAAATTCGGGTCTCTGCTGACATTGCAAAAGAGGACAGAGAAATTATCTAGTATTTTTAACCTTTTCAAAAGTCTGCTGCCTGCCTCTATGCACCAGAGGTAACACAAAAAGCTGCAAATCAGGCATTACTAAAAAAGATACACAAGTATTTTCAGTAGCTTTGGCTCTATTTTGCCTTTTGTATTATCCTTTCACTACTCCAAGGCTTCAAAATGTATTCTCAGTAACAGGATCTGCCTCAATATGGTAAAAAATATTTTTCTCTCTTTCGATTACTGTCTTGCCACTGACCATGCATTTCTAGAAATATGTTTAATTTCATTAGTAGTGATTTTATACAATCATACTGAACAAGATTTTTTCAGATGCTGTAGGCCATGCTGTGGGTTGTAGCTCTCCTGTGAAAAAGGTGATATTTCATTTTAACCAGTGATAAAGGTCACTTGTCACATATGCTTTGAAAGTTTGTTAAACATTCATACAAAGCCAAGTGGCACAAACTGAGATGCCACACAGTTTCAGATACCAGACTCCTGTCATTGGTAAACAAGAGGAAGTAAGACGAGTGAAAATTGTCTCCTCTGCATTCACTGAGGTGATGACCTACCCTCTTCCACCTGAAGAGAACTGGAAAGGGAGTCACAGCATTGTTAGACACCTGTTTGATGTCAAACGCTCACTGCTGATACTGTTCAACAGCATTGTACTGCATACTTACTGTCTGGAGCAGGACAGATGTTAGCAATGCAGGAAATGCTAACCTTCTACTCTTTCAAGAACAGACATACTATTTCTTCAGAAAACCAGATTTGGCAATTACATTAGTTGCAAACTGATAAAAAATTACCAAAAGTAACAGGAAAGCAGGTCCAACAATTCTGCAAAGTCAAATCAATTTTCTTTTAAATTTTAAATGCAAATCAAATTGCTTTTAAATTCAAAAGCAAGATTACTTTTCCTTAACAGCACCATTTTGTACCAAAATTCACAAAACAATGAATTTAAAGAACACACAAAGAAAAAGTAAAGCACAGGAGAGAATTACAGTGGTGAACACAAATGGAAACCGAATGCAAATGATGAAGTGTGAGCTCCTTCTATACTGCTCTGAGCAGACCTGGTGAGATGCCTGTCACATAAAACACCTAATTAGTTAGTAATAGGCTAAGCTAAATACAGAACTGCTGGCAAGGTATGAATCAACAGAGTAATTGGAAATGGTCCTCCATAATGTTTCTTAAAGGTACATGACACAAAAGCAAGGTGTGATCTGCACAGTACTGAATTGGTTTGGCACCTGCTCCTTGTCAACCTATTCATCTGTTTTCACAGCCTCTTCTGATATGAGTATTGACATTATCAGGAAGAAAAGGTAAGTACATGTATCCTTCCACAAGACATGTGACACATAGTGTATGAAGGAGGGAACACGACTGGGTATAGGATGCACAGCCCCAAGGTAGTCCCAGCGTCTGATCTCGACAAGGTGTAAATACTCTGACACAAATCAGTTTTTTCCTTTGGGCTGCGCAGTATTTTTACTTTACTTCTTTTACACAGTAATAGAATCTGCAATTTCTTAACCCAAATTAAGCAGTTTCATATGCAATGCCTGCCTACCCTTTAAGTGAAGGTATTTTTCCTCATATCCAGTCTAAACCTCCCCTGGTGCAAACTGAAACCATTTCTTCTTGTCCTATCACTTGCTGCCTGGGAGAAGAGACTGACCCCCACCTGGCTATGACCTTCTTTCAAGCAGTTGTAGAGGGCCATGAGGTCTCCCCTTGGCTTCCTCCTCTCCAGGATGAACATCCCCAGATTCCTCAGCCCCTCCCCATCAGACTCCAGACTTTTCACCTGCTCTGTTGACCTTTTGTTTGTTTTATCTTTGTGTCTACTTCCAAGATATATATATATATACATATATATACCTTGTGCCTTCACCTCCAATTCTCAAAGGTAACAGTCAACATCAGTGTGACAGAAGAGAAGACAGAACAGCAAAATCGGTAACCTTAGATTCACTGTTAGAGCAAGTCCAACTTTCACATTAATCTCTCCCTAACGTCACCCATTCCTTAGACTACCTTTTATTCCCATAGAGTCAGTAAGAAACAGACATAGGAGAGATGATGGTTTTTAACATATTTGTGAAGGTACCACACAGCTTAATGCCTCAGTAAAAGCAGAGGGGAAAAATAATGTCCAGAGGCTCTGCAAAAGCATAGCAAAAGTACCAAACAAACAGGATATCTTCCATTGCTACACACAAATAAAAGCAACAGTTCATCTGTTAAGGCATTGCAGTTTCTGAGAATAACAGGCAAGAAAGTATATAAATTCCTGAGAATGCACCACAAATCCCAGGGATGTGTCTTCTTCATCTGAAAAGACTGAAGTACCAAGCCTACAAAACCAGTTTGGGGAAACAGGAAACATGCCTTCTAAAGAAAAGATGCCATGAACAACTGCATTAAATAAGAAAAGCTCACCAGATATTTCTATTTTTAAATTCCTTCAAAGCCCTGAAGTTTAATCCTGTCTGGCAATGAAATGGGCCACCAAGTTTAAACTTAAGTATCTGAACTACTTTTCTGTTGTTTATTGGGACAGACAAAAGTACAGCTATACATTACAGACAATTAAATTTACTCCTGCACAAAACAAGACTTTCACTTCTAGCTGCAGGCTGAGGTTGCCCAAGGCTGCAACCAACTATAAAGACTCAACTGACTTCATTTTCTTCTTCAGTTCCAAGACACAAAGAGCCAGGGAGAAAGTCCTAAGAATGTTCTGCCATGAACAGAGTATGTGTAGAGCTTGTAACCAGTTACAGGATTTGTAAATTTATGTGAAATAGTCTGTATTAATAAATTGTGCATATAGCCAGATAAAAAAATGTAAGTAAAAAATGTAAAAAAAGTAAAGAGATCCTTACTATAAGCTGGATAATTAAATAACATAAAATCACAAGTGAAGTCAGAGCATTAACTACACACTGCAGAACAATTGCCAGAGGTGAGTGCATACTCCTGGAGCCACACTACCTGGTAAATGGTTACTACGAAAAATGTCAAACTATTCCCAAATTAGTCAAATTTCTGTCATCTTTCCACAGCAATGTGACTGCTGGAATCAACTTATAAATTTCAGCCTCACTTTCCTGAGTTGTTCCACACACTCAAGATTATACTATCATTCTAACTACTATTCCTACAACTATGAGGACGCTTTTCATATTCTGAAACCTCCTCACAGGAAACTTTCTTCTTTCTTAACAGTAGCACTATTTATTAGGGTTTAATTCTCAGAACAAACTCATTTCATTATGTACATCTTGCCAAAAGCAGCAACATTGCTTGTTCAGAAGCACAGAAAAACCTTGAATCGGGACTGTGTTGTCTGAGGCTATTCAGGTCTCCAAATAACTCCTCCAAACAAGAATGAAGAAACCCCTTTCTCTCAATCTAACCTTTAAACATTTTTGCATTCATCCAAGGCCTGTCCTACTTTTTTTCTTTCGCAATTGTTACAGATTTACAAATAAGCTTGATGAGAAAACTAAGCTCAGTTCCAGGTTGTACATACAAGGTTGTTTGTGGTCAGAGGAGAAAAAGGCTAATGTCCTCATCAGAAAAGAAAGTGGTTGAGAGGGGGCTGATGAATGGGAAGCAATTTACAATTGTTTCATCTTTGGACCTCATCATAGTTCTTTCAGCATTATTACTTTCAAGTGTCCTCCATTTTGAAGGCCCCACAGATAAAAATTACTCCTCTACTTTGGAGAAAAAAAAAAAAAAAAAA
This sequence comes from Sylvia atricapilla, assembly GCF_009819655.1. Lineage (NCBI taxonomy): Eukaryota > Metazoa > Chordata > Aves > Passeriformes > Sylviidae > Sylvia > Sylvia atricapilla. The sequence goes on from NC_089174.1 coordinate 28,945,224, forward strand.
AGGCCAACTAAATGCATTATCACCAAAGGCAAGGACTGAAATGACAAATGAAAGGAGTACATGCTCAATTCTACCACCTCCTACATTTCAGAAGTGGGATCATACTATTAGCATCCACCAACTCTCACTGTTGTGCCACTCCACAAACACAAATTCTTTTCAGAGAAAAACAAAGGGCTAAACTGAGGTGGAAGAGGAAGTACCACCATATTTCCTTAAACATTGATCAATGTGCAGGTCCTGCCTGCATGCCATACAGGTTGCAGAGAATCTATAGTGTGAATTAAGTAACTGATGGAGCTCTGATAGATTTGTTTCTCATTTATTTGTGTTGGGTGTGTTTTTTCTTATTTGATGGGAAAAATAATGACAATGGAAAACTCAGAAAGCAGAATGGTGTACTTATTGAAGTCAACAGAGCAATAAGGTATAAATTTTGTTCACTGTCCAGAAATATATAGAAAGTCTGCAAAAATCAGGAGGAAAAAAAAGGCCCAATACATATGCTGTTAACAAGTAAAAAACAATTCCAGATTTCTAGATTTCTAATTACTCTGTAGAAGGATGAATATGTAGTATCAGCTCAGTTTCAAATGTAATTAGACTGCAGTTTGATTTCCTTAGAATCATTCTGAGCTGGAAGTGACCCACAAGGATCAGCAAAGTCCAACTCCAACTCCTGGCCCTTCAGAGTCCCAAGAGTTGTACTATGTGTCTGAGAACATTGTCCAAATGCTTCTTGAGCTCTCTCAAGCTTGATGCTGTGACCACTTTCCTGGGGAGCCTGTTCCAGTGCCCAAATACTTGCTGGGTGAACAACCATGACACAGCTTCATGGTGTTCCTTCATGTTCTGTCACTGGTCACCACAGAGAAGAGATCAGTGTCTGCCCCTCCTCTTCCTGTCACAAGGAAGCTCTGGGCTGGCTATGAGATGTCTCCTCAGTCCCTTCTTCCCCTGGCTGAACAGACCAAGCAACCTCAGCTGCAGCTCACGCCACTTCACCTCTACACCTTCACCATCCTTGTTACCCTCTCATGGACACTCTCTAATAACTTAGTATCTATTTTATACTGTGGCACCCCAAACTGCCCCCAGTACTCCAGCTGAGGCTGCCCCAGCTCAGAGCAGAGGGGACAATCCCCTCCCTTGCCCAGCTGTGATGCTGGCCCTGATGCATCCCAGGACACACTTGGCCCTCCTGGCTGCCAGGGCACTGCTGGCTCATGTCCAACTCACCATCAACCCCCACATCACCTTTCACAGTGTTGCTATCCAGCATCTCATTCCTCAGCGTGCCCATATATACAGGGTTGCCCCACCCCAGATGCTGAATCTGGCATTTGTCCTGATTAAAATTAATTTGGTTAGTGATCGCCCATCTCTTTTAATTTGTCACAGTCTCTCATGTGTTACATTCCCCTGTTAAAGCATCTTGATGTTAGGGGAAATAATTTAAAAGGAAATAAAAGCAAATCTGGATAACAGAATTCTAACATGATGTGCCTTTCACCAAAGGTATTACACTGGCAGGTTAAACAAACCAGCACAATTACCAGTTACTTTTTGTCTTGCATTAGCAGACAAAATCCTGCAAAAATTCTTCAAATACATCTATAAAGAAGGAACAAGAGAAGCAAAATACTGATTTTTCACAAGGCATCTCTAAGTACTACTTGTACTGAAAAATAGAGCTCCCCCAAGAAGTTCTTTATCATTAAGAATAAATTCACAAATTAAATAAGGAGAAAGAAAACCAAGAAAAGAGCAAAGACTTCCATAGGAAAAATTGCAATTAGATAACTGAATCTAATAAAATCTGCAGAGTGGATTTACAGAAGAAAATTGGATAACTATCGAGAGACAACACTGGGCAAGAATAATTTATTTATCCTAACGATTTTCAAGCATAAATGGTAACTACAGATCATGTGTGAAAATACACAGAAACAAATACCTTATATAGTAATGTGCCTTACTGGATCCTCTTAATGATGAGTAATAGCAACAACCCTTTAAGAACACACTCCTACTTCTCATATTCCTCTTTGAAGATATTCAGCACCAATTGTGTGACATTTCTGAAGCTCTTCAATCTTTCTACACACTTTGATATTAATTTATTTATTTATATGGCTCTTCCTATGGTTATAGGAAATTATCACAGTTGTTTAAAAAAGTCTGGAATAGACAGCCTAAGGAATTACTGCTGTTAACAGTGGAAAGGAATGTGAGAGGCTGTGTCTATGTGGATAGTTACCAGATTTCAGTAACTAGATACCAGTAAACAGATTTCCAGAGGAAAGAAATATTAAATAAACACAGCACTTCTGGGGATCAGTCTTTGTTTGCAAATTAAAAATCTAAATTAGCAACATAGGTTGTCAGCATTGTTAATTTGTGCTCCTTCTACTGGTCAATTGAACCCAAACCCATAAAAATAATGATACTCTGTACAGAATCTCCAGATTGTCAAGTCGCAGTCAACAGTCCAAAAACCTGAAACCAAATATACTATTAAAAAAACCCTTATAGACAGCTGATATGTTACACATCACTTCCCAAATGTCACCTAAACTCATCAAAATGTCATAAGGGAAGCAAAGGGACATTGCAAACCAAAAATATGTTTCCTATTATACTAGTTTGTTTTATGTGTCTAGTTCATAGATATTTTATTTCCCTCAGATTCTGAGATGCAATTAAACATTTGAAAAAATTAATCATTGTAATAAAACACTGTGAATTGGATTTTTAATTGGAAGCTTCTTTTTTTTTCTTTCTCATAAAAAACATCAGCAGCAACCAAAGCAGCCTGGATCACAGGACTACATGACTACTTGGGCTGGAAGGCTGTGTCTGGCAGCCCACCTGATCCACCCTCCTGCTCACACAGGGGCTCACACAAGCATAATTCCATGTCTGAGTACAAGCAAACAGCAAATCTGTTACAAAAACCAGTAAAAAACAGTTTAATAAAAATCATGAGCTCTGATCACAATTCAAGCTAGTCATAAGCAGTGTATTTCCTGGCAAATGCAAATATCACTAGCAGCTTGAACCACCTGAAAGAACTAAAGGGCACCTTACTTTTGCATTTCGATAGATTTATTCCTCTGGGACTCTGCATTTCATCTGAAGCTGAAAAAATGCACTCTATAAGTATTTATACAGCATATTTCTTTTTATTTCTCAACATACAAGCAACATCCATATAGCCACAGATATTATGATTACCTCTCCTGGAGAGACAATTTAAATACTAATTTTAAATGTCATCTTGTGAATAAGAACTGTTTAAATGTTCTTTAAGTAGTGTGATTTGTAGTAAACACTAATGTAATAGTATAATTAATTTTAGTTAGCAAAACTGAAAATAATAGCCTGTTTCATTTACCTTGCTCAGAATGGTTTTTTATTAATAGGCTTTATTTTTTATATACACAAGAGAAACTTCTGTTGTCATATACAGATTAGAAATGTAAACACTTAAACACTTCCCACAATGACTGATTTCAGAACTAAGTATTATCTCAAAGAAAGCAAAGAGCCAGCATGACAAACAGCACTACTGCCCCCTAATGAGCCCGACCATGAAAGCTCCCCTGTAACAGCATTTTGTCTTCAAGTCATTAAATTCATGAATTATGAAAAAGAAAAGTGAAAAAATTATACAATCATTAGGAATTTATACTTTAAACTCACACCACATTTCATACAAAAGGCACATGCATAATTTTGTAGAGGAAAAGGTATCTAGTAGCCATGATTTTCAGATACAATACTTAATGCACCAAGAGATCACAGAGATGCATGATACACCAGAAAAATTGCCCACACTAAGCAAATATTAGTGCGTCTCATGTACTAGGATGTAATCCTGTTGTGATCTTCACATCACCCCAGATTTTCAAATGTGGAGTGACAGTCTGTACTGTCTGTACTGTGAACATCAGTTTTCTTGCTGCACTCTTTTATCTAAATGCCCACCACAAGTATATTCTAGGCTTAAAATTACTGCCAAGTAATTCTATCTTGGTATCTAAACATGTCCACAAAAAGAAGCCAGAGAGGAAACAACAGAAAAATTCTCTTTGTACAGGAAACAGAAGAACTTTCTGTCTTACATGAAAGTGATATTTTTCCCTCTATATTTTTAATAGTTTTGCCTTAAGAACTGAACCTGTATTCAATGTTCACCAATGCACATTTGGCATAAAATTTAGTCCAGTTCCTGTATCTGCAGCAATGAAATGCTGAAAAAATACAACTGCTGCAAGTCTTAGTGAGAAGATGTGTACTCTTTTATTTCACCATAAATCAGAAATTTCACTCACATTAGTAAAATTACTGTGAATTCAATGCAATGCTAAAGCATCACTGATTTCTGATTTCTCCCCTCAAACTCCTTATACTGTATTTTTCATAGGTAAACATTCTGACAGATACCACAGACTAAAGACTTCAATTTCCATTAGCAAATAAGGTTAAAAACAAATCATATGTCTCATTTGAAACAGAGAACAGAGACAGAGACAAAGACAGATTTTATTAACAAAAAATTATGTTCTTTAGTGAATTTGGGTTCTGATATGCCACCAAGTCATTAAAGTCCTTGAACTTAAGACTCTACCTTAAAACCTCCAAATACTGGCTTTCTGTGGCTTCACGTAGTGTCATCATTCATATAAATACATCATTAGCACAGAAAGATTGGAAGTGATGAGCAATGTCTTACATAACTATACACATGGTAGAAGGCTGCAACCTGCTATGTATTAAAAGCATAAGAACTACAATCATATGCTATGTGATAAAAATAAACGCTCTACAAAAACATTCTAGAGGCCTAAAATAACCATATTCCTGATTTCTCCTGATTTGGATTTACAGTCCAAAGAGCTGGTAAGACAGGTCTCAGTCTACTGAATATCTATGCTATTGTATCAGTATTTCACAATTCCAAGTGTTTACTATAAACTTTACAAAATAAAAAACCAAAAATAATTACAAAAACAACAACAATTAAAGAGTTCCAATGGATGCCTGTTATAGAACATTATCATAAGGCCATCACTACAACTTATTCCAAATCTGCACTTTTATTTCTTACCTTTGAATCTTCACTGCTCACTCCCAGCTCTAGCACAGCTTGAGGAGACTTCAGCTTTGCTTGCATGGACTCTGCCATTTGAAGATTAAGCTGCCATCCAATTGTTTCAAGCTATAAAACACAAGTTTAGATGACAATCAGATGGTACAGAAGCACTGAAGTCAACTTTCAAAACTGCCAGTGGTCTGTGTCAGTGAACACAGTGTCACACTTTACAAATGCTGAGCATTTGTATACAATGCATTTCCCTCAAATTATCCTGGACTCCAAAGCAGATTTACTTTTCTCTTGTCAAAATCATGATTCAAACTGTCTACAACCACTCAAATAAAGCAACTTCTTACATCTCAGATTTGATACACCCAATCCATAAAACACAACTATGGATTCAGAATAGTTTAGCTTCCTCTTCTTGTGGCAGTTTATCTGCAAAGCTGCAGATTCAATTTCACTTTTTTTTTCACTTTTAGGGAAGAGAAAAAAAAACCAAAAACCAATAAATACTAAACCACCAAAAAATGGTAATTTCTTAATTCACAGATCTACTCATCTGTCTTACACCATACACAGATCTTAATGACAAAAATAATTCTGCTTTTTTAATCATTAATGCTGAAAGGACGAAACCCAGGTAAGCATGTGAGCAACAGAATTTTTAATAGAAAATTTTTAAAAAATACATTTCAAATCCTTTTTTTCATCTTTAATCTGAAGTAATATTCAAGCATTATTAAGGTACTGATCATGCACAAATGAAGTACACAACAACAGAATCACAAGACTTCCACAAAATGATCTTCCTGGCCTTAGTGAATAAAAGGAAGTCGAAATACAAAGTCTTGCCACCTGTCAAGAAAATTTATGCACAAATTGTTTTTAATCTAGAGCCTTCCCTCTTCTAGTAAATATTGTGGCTAACTTGGTAAAAGTGGAAGTGTGCCATATCTTGGTTAATCTCTTGCCAATCTAACAGTGAAATTCAGCTAAAATCATAAACTGAATAAAGCCACGCCAAAGGCCTCGTATTGTCAACAGCAATACATGGCATGCATCCTACAATGACACTAATCTCTAGATGAAAGATAGGAAAGGATGGCAAAAGCTTCTTCCATGGACACACCTCAAAGACAAAACTTCCAAAATTTCTTGCAGCTACACAATTTACACTTACATACTAATGTATGTTACACTGCATTTATCTGTATGCCAGATACAAACACTGGCCATCACATAACTATGCATACCAGAAGGAAAACTATGTATCATGACATATCTTAACCACCAAGGCCAGTACCAGACAGTTAAGGAGTTTAGTCAAGGCCACAGTTAAGGGAAAGACACCATCTCCTACTGACTTTGCGTGCAGCTGTAGGAACAGGACAGTAGGAAGAGCTTCAGCAGGTCAGCCTGCAATCTGCCAGCTGCTCTGCAATCAATGCATCATTCAAACTTCAATTTGTTGTAAAAATAAGGAGGGTTACATTTAATCAAATCCATGAAAGCACGCAGACCACCCAAAGGAGTGAAGATGTTCCAGGTCTGGTGTCTCATTTTGAGCATATCTTTAATAACAGCAGGCCCACAGTCTATGAGGTAGAAGATTCCTTAAAGAAAAGTTACATAACTTATAAAAACAGATTAATTTTTAATCATAATTCTGCTTTCATTTTCTCTAACTTGATTGTATCTTGTTTTTTGAAAATAATATTGCATAGCCCATCCTAACTTGTAATCCCTGACAGAAAGGACTTTCTATCAGCTACTTAAACAGTTTATTACTGTAGTATGGAAACCAAACCTTAGACAGGATAGCAGGTTACCCAAGATCATAAAACAAGGCCACTAGAGACAAAAACAATATCCAAAGGAGCCTGACTTTTATGACTTTTCTGAAGCTGTTAAATACTTTGTGAGGCATGAAGAACAAACCACCATAAGAAAAAGAAATTCAAGTTTGTGTTTTCTAATTTACTTTCAATACACATTTATTCAAGAATACTGTAGAGGGCTCGGAACAAATATAATACTCGTGGCAGCACACTCACCTGAGTTTATAGATGAAGAGCAGCTGTAACTCTTGTTTTATATTGCTTTACCTTAAAAATTACTTTGTTTTCCCATACAATTAATGTCTGTTTTCTACTTTAAACACAGAATATGTTTATGTCATATGGATAAGAATAAGTTTTAATTAACAGATAGCATGATGCCTAAGGCATCAAAATGGTCCATTTTCTTGAAAGAAAAATTGTTGTGTTTGTTTACTTAGAAGAAACTCAACATCCTGCAATGTCAATTAATCTTTTGAGAGTAGTGACATGTTCTGCATGGCATTTGTGTCAAGGCAAAGTACTTGTTAGTCACAAGTGGTACATACTTCAGGGCAGTTTTTTTCAAATATGAAAGGACTATAAAATTATTTTTACTTCTAGTATATAACTTGTTACAGAAAAAAGAATGATGGAAGAACAATACCAGAATCTGTGATATACTAACTGAAAAGCACTTACTGAGGCAGAGGAAAACTATTTCTCCATGCCTAGCATGAAAACAAAGCTGTGTTTTTAGCTATTGTAGACCTTTAGCTTCTTTTCACAATTTCTTATCAGGAAGCTACTTTGTCACTGCAACACTAAACACTGTTGAAAATATACTGTTTATTGCTGTAAATTCTTACTGATATCTCTGGCACTTATTTAACTTCAAGGTTATGTTTAGAAAAAAAATATAACAATTAGCAAACAGGTGCAAGCTGGAAAAAAATTAAGGGAAATAAACACAGGTACTAAACAAAAGCAGCAGTAAGAAAGTACGAAAATGCTTCAGATGTGTTCCATGAACCCTCTGGGAAATAAGTCAGGGCAACAAAAATATGAGGAAGCTTTCAACCCCTGTAAACCTTCAGTTCTTGCGTCCATCTTGTTTCATTCAGGCTTCTGAAGAGATGACCATGGCACTCAGGACCAACAGACAGGGAAGAACTCACACACCTCTCCCTTCCAGCACCCACTCAGCACCAGCTGTAGAAGAGGTAAGGTGACATTGCCTGCTGAACCAGCTCTGTACTCCCTCACACACACTGTTCTCAGTGGCCACCCACAGATGTCCCAGGGCAGATCCACAGTAGAAAGCAGCTAGTTCCCCTAGTATAAGAAGATTTGACTCTTCAACTCAAGATGACCAGCACCTTAACATAAAAAAATCACCTCTGGTCTGTCTGGGATGCCACAGTAATTTTGTTCCAGTGTAAAACATCAGATTTTCCAACCCAAGCCCTGTCCAGCAGACTGTTTTCAATGCTAAATGATAGAGTGTTGTATTTTACACAGTAAGACAAGATCATTGCCAATCTAACATAACTATGGTAAAACATCTGGGTGAAAGTCACTCTCTTGAGAAAGCCCAGTGCACTGAATGTCAAGGCAGCCTTTACAGCTGATATAAACCTCAAACACAATCTTCAGCTAAACCAAGGTTCACACAGTCAAAATTAACACTCACAGAATCCACCATTTCTCTTACAGCCCAGTGTGTTTTCACACACTCTTTTGTCTCTTCCCAGCATATCTTCACCACAGTTCCTTACTTCTACTTTCTGCTGCCCATAAACTTTATTACAAATTAAACCTAAACCGAGAAGAAATTCAAGTCCGTCAAGCAGGACAAGTTTCTATATTAGTTGTCAAAATTACTTCTCTCAACTACACAGATGTATTTATTTTACACTCTTCAATGAGAAATCAAGTAAATTTTCTTTGGCAAAGAAATTCAGGCTAATCATCTTAACCACACAAGAACCAGGTTATTAGACTAAGAATGAAGAACAACAACTTTGAGAAGGAAAGCAGAACAAATGTCAATAACAGGCATGTTGCATGGCTCTAACCTGAAAGAGAAAGGACAGAGCCCAAGTGAACAAGAACCTGACGCTAAAAAATGGTTGGCAAGTATTTAATTTGAAGAAACAAAATAAGGAGAAGTATTGTGAAACAGGGACAATGAAGTAGAACAGAATTTCAGAAAATATGTACTCACCTAAAATTTCTTACCTAATACCTCCAACTTTAGTGAAACTGCTGAAGCAGGATCGAGTATTTTTAAAAGATGACAGAAAAAAGGGGCTTAAATACTCAGTCAATACCAGATGAGGAAAAGGGGGTATTTTTCAGTTGGTCTTGGCTGATAAACTGAGATCACACCTCCTGTCTGTCTCCACACCCATAAAGACTGGAAGTTTTTCATTTTAAAGCAGAAAACTGGAATCTTCATGTGAATTACCTGATTCCAGAAGAGTCGTAACAAATCACCACAGAATCTACAGAAGATTAGTATTGTATGGCTCTCAGAAGTCACTGATGCAGCAGCTTACTTCTTTCCACAGTGCCAGCAGTATGCCATAATACCATGCAAACCATGGTTTCTTAGCCGTGATTTGGGACCTTAGAAAGCACAAATATGGCACCATGTTTGTCCCTTAGAAAGCACTTTAAGCACAGATTCACAGAAAGTAAGAGCAACAATGAGTTGCTCAGCTCAGCAATGAACCTGCAAGAACTACACTATGGAAATACTGCTTGGACACATAAAATCAACAGCACTGAGGTTTTTATAACCATCAGGCATTTAGACAGTTATGAGACAGCCCAGTTACCTTACAGGTCAAATTTAACCTGTTGTGAAGACCTAATTGTTTTGTTCAGATTCTTGTTCTCCATTTTCTTGGTAAGATTTGCTGCTTTCAGAACACCTAGCTTTTACTAAATAGAGTAAAATGTTCTATTCAGAAAATATACTTGATTCAAAATATGTGGACAATTAATCAGAATTACAGGCTAAATGCTACTTAACAATCTGCTACATATAACCTGGCTACAGGAAAGAGTATGAAGATCCTGTCATATCCAGTATTGGGCTCTCTGCCAAGCAAATGACTGTGAGCATTTCTACAGGCAGAGCGATTAGCAGTTAGCAAAGAGCAAGAAAAATGCTCAAAACCAGTGTTTCCTCTTGAAATCTAAAAAGAGAGAAAAACACAGTTCTGGGCTGAACTGGTTAAGAAGCCTGGTGGGCAAGAGATGCAGAAGCAATTCTAAACTAGCAGCAAGTGTCCTGTAGTTTTATGCTCATGAAGGACAATAGGTTATGAAAGCCCTGGATGGGAAAGGAACATATACCATAAGCAAACTAACATAACCAATTTGTAGAAGTCTACTACTAGTACAATAACAAATGTTTTCACTATAGCTTAAATGTAACTGGTAAATAAAAGTGATAACACTACCTATAACTGTAATCTTTGAAAATCAACTGTATAATACAGTTTTTCAACAGTATTACTTCAATTCAGTATCTCATCCACTGTCAACATGCTATGGTTTAGTTCATCTGCTTGAACTTTTTAAAGCAACAAATCTCCCTTTTTAGGTAGCAAAAGATTACCACAAAGCTGCTAAGGAACTGCTAAAGCCTTCTAACTGAGGAGAATTTTAAAGCAAACTGAGCTTGTGGCCCACAGTCAGAATTAAAAGCCAGTAACATGAGCACAAATGAGAATAAATCCTACCATTCCTTCTGCAAATTCAAATCTTGGCAGAAAACTAAGTGCTTCTAATCATAGAACAGTTTGCGTTGAAGGAATCTTAACAATCATCTAGTTCCAATTCCCCTCTCCTCCACACATGTGGACAACTTCCACTAGACCAGGTTAAGAAGAGCCACATCCAGCCTGGCCTCTAACGCTTTGAGGGACAGAGTATCCGTAGCTCCTCTGGGCCACATATTGCTGCGCCTCACCACCCTCACAGTAATAAATTTCTTCCTAACATCTAAACTAAACCTACCCTTTTTTCAGTTTTCAGATGTTTCCCTTCATTCTATCACTACATCCCTGAGTAAAAAGTTCTTCTCCAGCTCTCTTGTAGGGTCAACCCCTTCTGGCACTGGTGGTGCTCGACTAACATGGACAACCCTCTTTTTGGTTGCCAGCAGCTTTCTATGGCACAGAACACTTCTGTAGACTTGCATAGCTAAGAAATAACATACAGGGCTCCTGACTTTATACTCAAAGATCAACTTCAGGGGAGTTTAAGTGCATCTAGTTACTTCCATTCTCAAACAGCCTGATTAATTTGAGGACAAGCTGAAGCAATAAAATTGACTTCATTTTTTCTGAGCTTTTTAGAAACTGCATAATGGAAATAGAATGCCAATAACTTCTTACTGGCTCATTTTTTTACAGGTACCAGAGAAAACAATCTTCCATTAGTCTTAAGCCTAACAAACTACTACACATAAAGTAAGTCAGTTACAGCAACACAGAAATTAGTGTCATGCTCCACTGGCATATAGATCCACCCCTTTGATTTTCAAATAATTTAATCCTTATTTTGAGAGAGCATTTAGTTCAAAATGATCTGGTATTTGTGTTAACTTCAGTGTTAATGAACATCAGATTATGCTTTTCATAGCCTGAGAAAGAAATTGACACGCTTGAAGCTCTTTCTATTAAAAACATCATAATGAACAAGTGCATGGTACTATTTTTCAAAGTTACAGTCTCCTTATCTATTTCTACTACATGTGGTGTATCTGTAAGAGCATGTATCAGTTTACACACAGCACCTACTCTTGGAGGTAAGTTCAGCTTCACCACATAAATGCTGGCTGCTCCCTACTTAAGAGGCTATCTTAATTCATAGTTAAAAGTAAATATTGACATCTTAAGATCGCAAAGTCTAACCACCTACTATTTTAGTGTTAAGGATGAGTACATAATACTGTAGAAGAGTGCACAGAAGGGAGATGAAAACCCAACCTTCAGCCTATTCTTGAGGAAGCAGATTTCTCACAGCTGAAGAAAAAAGGAACTACCCTTTAATAGCCCCAGTGTGAGCAAAAACTATACCATAAAAATAAAGCCTGTCAAACTGAAAAAGTGCACTACAAAATGTCACTGCTTGCAGTACTGAGGAAAATTAACAACTCAGTGTCTCTGTCCACATATACCTTAGCACGGTACCTATAGCATCCCAAATACAATAAGTACAGAAAGAGAGAAATTACATCTTATTTTAACAAATTAAATCAGAATTTTGTCATTTTATCTCAGATATTAACTCATTCACTTCAGTTATTTTTCCCTCTAATTTGAGCGGAATGGCCCAACTTTATGAATTAAACATTTCCTGGAATAATTGAAAGAGCTGTTTACGTAATTTAAGCCATTCATACTATCTTAACTGAAACTGTTATGAACAGTAAAGAGATAATAGGGTATGAAAGATATCCTCAGGAAATCTTTTTCTCATATTATTAGAGCAGTACATATCACACTGATAACAAAACTTTTTAAAATGTTTTCCACTCAACAAGATACTTTGAGAAAATAAATAATCCTCAGTGTAAGAAATTTTCTAGTGCAGTTCTTCCACTTGTATTTTTTTGGTTGCTCTAAGCAAATAACCTAGAGGTAATGAGAAGAGCCATCCTTTCACTCAGTTTAATTCTTGAAAGAGTGACTACCATACTTAGTTCCTGCACTGAAGACAAAATATGCCTTCTACAAAATTCATTGTAGAAAATAAAAACCAAAATACTCATGTTCAAAGTTCACAGAGCTCTTCCCCTCATTTTTCAATAACTAATTAGAAAAAAATACACTAAGTCACAGTTAAATAAATAATTTTCACTTAAAATACATTAAAACTATACATGCATGTTGCAATACCAACTGTCAGTTTTCTATGATAGGAGAAGACTAAATGTGTATTACATATGTTAAAAAAATTTGGTCTACAATGCATTACTCTAACTTCCTATCTGTGTAATCACAACAGCATAAAACTAGAGGAAACCATTTATTCTTCTCTCTAAAATCTACAGCCGGAGGTGTATTTTTACACTTTCTATCAGCAAACTCAGCACTCCAGAATCATAAATCAAAATTATAGAAATGAAAATATAAATTTTGCCTGCTGTGGTGATGAAAATAATTTAAGAATGATTTAATCATGACAAAACATGCCTGCTTATGAACTCCTTCAAAAACTCTCTCCAGCTCAAGAAAACAGTTTTACTGCATGAGAGACAGCAGCAGGACATAGCCAAAGGTGCATTCAATATAGAAAATAAATATTAAAACAGAAAAAAAGAGGCAAATTTTTAAGAGAAGGCAATGATTGACAGGCAAAATTTGCCAATCACCACAGGTAGGATCTTCATCACAGAAATAATCTGTCATCAGGAAGAGTGTGTTTCTTTTAAGGTAAGCCCTAGATCAAACACCAGTTTTCCCCTGATGTGAAACTTAAGCATTGTGAGCATGGGAGATGACTGCACAAACACATTGATTTCTATTCTCCATTGCTCCATTGTTCTTACTGACTTCAGTTGGACTCAGGTGACATGAACATCTTTGAAGGAAGTTCTGGATGCTGCAGCTTCTTTTCAGCAGGTCTTGCTGCAACAATTGCTCCATAGGTGAGCAATGCAGCAGTGAAACACCTGGGTTTTCATATGGTTGCATGAAATTTCTGACTGCAATCCTTTACCATATTTTTAACAGCAATAGTAAAACATTTCTATTTTTTTAACAGAAAATAGAAAATAAAGTATGCAGTAGTTAAAAATCTGTCCCTCTACTGGACAAACTTACTCAACTTCAATGCAATTCAGTAACTCCATTTCATAAATGGGTTACTGAAGCATTTTGCAATTTCAGCAAGAAGTACTCTTTATTGACAGGTTTAAAAATTGTCACATTAATATTTTATCTGTATACATGTATTACAAACTAAGTGACTAGCATCTTCAGCTGTCAGTATTATGCAAATCTTCAAATTAAACACAAGATTGGGAGTAGTCCCCATAAAAATAGCATGTAACTACCAACAAAACTGTAGGTACAACCACTCACACATGTAACAGATTCAATACAATTGGCTGAAGATTTTTATGAACTACAAGTCTGTAGTTATAGTCGGTCAACACATCTGCACAGCCAAGTTAAGCAGAAGTGGCATAGTCTACAGTGACTCATTAAATTTTTAAGACTGGACATAGAAAATGTAATGATATTTTTGCTGTTTCTCAGTCATGACGGTAAAAGAAAGTATGAATCACTGGATGGATCCTATCTAGACACAACACTAGAATGCAATGTCAAACTAGACTGCCTTAATCTTGTAGATACTGTGAGACCATCAGCAAACAGGCAAACAAACAAACAAAGGAAAGGAGGAACTAGGAACTATGTTTTTCACCATTAGAGAAGAATAACTAGAAATAACGGTCCTTATTTCAACTATTATTACAAAGTTGTAGTATAAAGGCAAGGTAAGAGCTGGTCTTGGCTAGGCAGACAGACAATGAATTTACAGAATCATGTAAAATATTGATCAAATGGATCACAATTCCCGGGGAGGAAGAAAAGCATCTCAGCCTCAAAAAAAGGCAATGTTAGGACCAATAGACCGAAAACATGTTAGGTCAAAGACTCTGTCAAGTGATTAAACCAAGCAAGACAGAGGCACTGAATGTGAAGGATCTTCACTAATGTGAACAAACACATCCTGTTTGCCATGCAGCTCTTGGACCCCTCAGCATAACTTTCCCAAATAACAATAGTAACTTAAGAAAGCAGCAAAAAAATTAAAATGAAGAGTAGTAAGTTTTTTAACTCTATAAGCTGTTTGTTTCAGCTTGTACTTAATGCTAGAAAAAGCAATACAAACAAAACAAAGAGCCAGTATCTCACTCACCTCTCAGAGAACGCATTAAGAGCATATTAAAAATAGAAGACACTAAGATTTAACTCTAAAAGGAAAATACGCACAAATTATGCACCTAAATTCACCTTACTAGCAAATACTTAAATTTAACTAGAGTCATCATTGAGACTAGGTGGTGGTTAATTTCTTCTGGTTTCCCATTTTTACCTTCAAGGATAAAATAATTTTTCTCTTCAGCAAAATTTACTTAGCATGCATACCAAGAAAAGCAGTGTTTTCAGATTTCTCTGTTCAATATTCACATCAAACCCCCTCACCTCTTTAACTTTGGAGATCAAGAAAAAGACATACTCCAAAAAGAACCAGTATGCTTCAAAAGGAAAGATAACAAACAAATAACATGACATGAAATTGGTAGAGTAAGACTACTGCTAAGCTGCACAACTTCAAGAGACTGCATTAAAGACACTGCAAGTTTTCCTCTTTAACTGGTTTTTACTGATAAACAGCCAGCTTGAAAGCAAACAGAAAGAGACTCTATGACAAACATTAGAAACAGTATTTCGGTTTCAAAAACTGTAGCATTTAGGGGTTCACTGTGCAAAATTTAAACGTCCTGTTGTGCTCTGTTTATGCCAAATTTGTGGGCACAAAGTTGCAGTAAAAATGCACCAGTCTATGACCACTTTTATAAGTCATGGCTGACTGGTGTTTTTATCTAGCAGAAAATATAACAAGACCCAACAGAGGAAATATTAAGTTGGAGAGTTTTTAATTAGAGATAAGGCAAGCACTTTTAGTAACCATAAAAAAAATCCGGAAGTTACCTGTCATTTCAAGCCTTGAAATCACAACCAAACCCCTATTCCAGAAGCCCTTTTACATATTGAGGACAAATTATGGTTTGTATTATACAGGAAGTTACACAGGACGAGGAGAATACTCATTTTTACAACCTTTTAAAATGCTCTTTTGCATGCAGAAACAGAAAAAAACTTACAGATCTTTCTAAACATTTTCAAAATGCACTTTCTTCTAACATTTGTAACTTATATTTTCTTGGCAGAAGACAGAAGAGGGCAAGGATAGGAAGCAACTCATTAAAAAATTCTTAAGTAGTAGTACCTAAAAACTGCAAACAATTAAAATTCCTACTAACAAAGCTGAGTAAAAGAGTAAGACTCATTTGTGCTGTAGCAGGTAATTAAAATAATCTTACTAGGTATAAAAAACTGTGGGTTTACTTTGTATTTTATCATTTGCAGTCTCTTTGTCTCTGTGAGTGTATTAGCATCACATAATGCAAGCTAGTTCACACTTCGCTGTGACAATGCCCGTAGGTAAAATACTGTTTTTGTGACCTCAGCTTGTCACTGTAAGAATGATTAGTTGATCACACACTAACAAGAAACTGTAAAATTCTCTCTTATCGTTTGAGCTGTATTCCTCCTTATTTTGCATTCTTCCGTTATCAGAAAAAAAAATTCTGCCATGACATACAGAGCACAGCAATTCCCTCATTTTTTTTGGCATAACCACACGATGCATGTGTTTCAGGGTATTTCTGTAGATGTGCCAGCATTTAGCAGAATTTATGCTTGAATTTAGCATATTAACATTACATATACACCCATTATCAAGAAGGCCAGTTTCTGAGAAAATCACTTTCAGAGTTTTTTTCCCATATGGCTTCAAATACGCACTCAAGATACAGAACTGACAGCTCTGTCAAGAATTTTAGGTACATAACTTCACTAGTTGCATTCCCACGCATCATTATATTAAGCAATGCTGTCTGAAAGCTATAAAAAACTCCTTTTGCTTGGCAACATAGGACTTTTATCTTTTTCATATATTTTAAAAATACCCTGAATAGTTTTCCAAAACTAGAAAGCTATGAAGACTTCACTTGATCTGCCTCTAAAAGAGAGATTTGTGCAGAATACAGAAAACATACAGAGAACATAATATTAGGGGGAAGAGAAGTGGAGAAAAGCAACAAAACTGATGTAAAACTGCCATGAGAATTCAGAATGAATCCTATCAAAAATTTAGCTCTTCTTTGCAAGGAGAAAAAAAAATTAATCTGATCAGTGTGTCCTCACTTCTAAACTTATACACTACCAAGAAAAGACTTAAAAACTGGATCAGATTGATATCAAACTATTATCACTGGCCTGTCATTCTAAAGGCCAGATAAAGAATGTGTTCAAAGGAAAAAATCATACAAATACCATAATCTTAATTAACTATGATTGTATTATCATCAGCAGAAATAATAAAGGCACTGCCATATGAGTAAGGACCAGAGAACCAATTAATGCAGCAGCAGAATATACATAATTAATAACTCTGTGCAGCTGAAGGCTGCCCAATAATTCAGCAAAGAAAAATGAAAAGACGAAATGAGAAATAGTATTAAAGAGTACAGCTTTATTTTAACTCCACAGTTTTTATTAATTTCTCAAGTCAATAACATCTCTATCTACTAAGCAGTCTGCACAAAAAATTTCAAAAACCTATGTTCAAAAAAGAATAGTTTTTCTCAAACAATTAGAAATAGTGTTCAATATGCCACACAAAACTTCACCTCAAGTATTATAGGAAATACTTGTTCTGCTGTTCTAACAAACACAATCTGACTCGTCATCCTAATGAAGTTATCAACCAGCACACTACCACCTACACCTTTTGCACAGAACTGACAGACCCAGAAACCAGAATACTACTTTTTAACAACTTGTACTTTGCAGGCAAGAAAACAATCTGGTTTAAGAAAACAAACATGTCAATACAGACTAATTATCTGTAAGAAATTATTTTGCATAAGAACTAGTGGTCTTGAGTCCAAACCTAAACACTTCTGCAAGCCAAAAGACACACTGGCCTACTCTTAAAAATGGCAGAAGTCAGTTTTTTAAGCTTTATTATGAAATAACAAACTTGGACAGTCAGTTACCCACTAGTTTTGACCATAAGATAATCAATCCCACAGGTTTCAATGTTTTCTTAATGTCTAAACCATACCCCCGACAAAATAAACCCTAAAATTGTCTGCTATTTCTTATTGTTTTGAAACAGAAATGGAAGATTACTGCCCAGTCCTTCTTGTGTACACAACAGAAAATACTGTACTGTCAGCATTTGGATACCTCAGTAACAGACAACCTCTAAGTACCACGTGTCAGGAAAGATTTAGAATTATTCTGCCATACAGATTTTAATAAAAAACAATATAAAATTTTAGAAATATCTTTCCTAGTTATTTCATAAACTCTGTCTTGTGAGTGCGTGCAGGGGACACTGTGTTTGTGTTGGAACAGAACTATCAAGACCTCAGTAATGCTTATCATGACCCTAATTCTGCACTTGGATCCACACAAGCAATCCCTTTACACACCCACTAAAGCTGCTGTAAAGAAAACTCAGAGTTACTGATGTGCAGGAAGCACACGGTAAGTGAAATTACAGAAGAATCACATATGTTCTAAATTCTGAATTCATATGTAGTGTTGCATACCATCTCAACAGTCAGCAAAAGTCCCTACCAAACATGCAGTGATAACCAAAAAGCCCTATTTTTAAAAGAATATGAAAGAGAAAAGAAAAAACAACCAACAACTAGCATTCATCAATGTACAGAGTGGTTTGGATTGGAAGGGGCTCTGAAAATCATCTAGTGTAACTCCCCTACCATGGGCTAGGAACATCTTAATCATTAGATCATGATTAGATCATGATCATGGGTCCATCGATGCCCCATCCAATCTTTTGAACACTTCCAATGACAGGGCATCCACAACCTCTCTGGGCAACCTGCTGCAGTGTCTCACCATCTTCATCAAGAATTTCTTTGTTTAAATCCAATCTAAACCCATAATCCTTCCGTTTAAAACCATTGCCCCTTGTCCCGACCACTGGTAGACATGCCCTGGTAAAACATCTTCTCCATCTTTCTTGTAAGCCCCCTTTAAGTACTAAATGGCTACAACGATGTTTCTCTGGAGCTTTCTCTTCTGCAGGTTGAACAACCCCTACTCTCAGTCTGTCTTCACAGTAAAAGTATTCCTGCCCTTGCATCACTTCAGTGGCCCTCCTGTGGACCCATTTCAACAGATCTGAGTCTGTCTCATGCTGGGGGCCCTTCAGCCAGCGCCTCACACAATACTCCAGGTAAGGTCTGAGAAGAGCTGAGAGGAGTGGTTGGTACACCAAAGGGTTGTGTTGCCTCCACTGGAACACTGGAGAAATGGTCTGACAGTTCTTCTCATGAAGTTCAACAAGAGGAAGTGAAATGTCCTGCACTGGAGAGGACATGCACCAGTACCAGCTGGAAAAAAGCCATGTGACAAAGTACCTGAGGCTCCTGGTAGACACCAAGTCAAACCATGAACCATCCTGGGCTGCTCTAGGAAGAGTACTGCCCACAGGCTGAGGAAAATGATCCTTCCCTGCACTCAACAATGGTGAGGCCTTACCTGGAGTAGCATAATCAGTGTTGGGCTCCACAGTATGAGAGTCATGTAGGTACTGGAAAGGACACCATGATGATGAAGGGATAGGAGCTCCTCATATATGAGAAGAAGCCACAAGAGAGCTTTTCAACTCCCTGTGTGAAGGGAAGTTATATAGACTGAGCCAGGCTCTTTACAGCGATGCCCAGTAACAGGACAAGTGGCAACAGGCATGAACTAAAACATGGGAGGCTCTCTCTGAACACAGGAAAACATTTAGGCACTTCCAAGGGTGGCTAAGAACTGATAAAAGGTGCCCAGGAAGGTTGTGGAATCTGCATCCTTACAGATGTTTGGGTGCTGTCTAGATATGGTCCTGAGCAACTCAGGACCTGGTTTAGATGTCCCTGCTTGAGCAGAGGGGGTGCATCAGACACGCTCCTGAGGTTCCTCCCAGCTTCAACTATTCTGTGATTATGTTGCTGTAACTTGTGATAATATGTCATTCTTTTTCTGTACAAAATATTGCTTCTGGAAGAGAAGTGAACAATGTAAACTGGGAATTCATATATGGCCATGTGAACTAGCACTGATATAGAAGACATATTCATAGGATCAATTGTTTAATATGTTACACCCATATTTACATGTTGAAGAGTGTATGAATAATTCAATACATATCTCTTTGTACAAAAAAAGTAAGTTAATATAATCTCTAAATCAATATAAATACCTAATTTATATATCTAATCTAATAAAAACAATCACCTTCTGTAAGTACTTCTCAGAATTATAAACCTTTTTTTACCTTCAATTGAAGGGGTGATGATGAACATTTACAGAAAATTGCCTAGTACAGCAATGTACCTCAAGAGAATATTTTGCTCACCATTTTTGAAGGTAATACAGAAAATACATGCAGATTTGTAATTACTCACAATATTGAATGAAACAGTGTAGACACCTACTGCACTTCTAAGACATTACAAAGAGATTCAGAAGATTACAGGGACACAGGAAGTTGTTCTTCCATCACAATGCAATTTTAAAAACATTTTACTTCTTGCTAGCAGAATAAATTCTTTATCCAGCGATCAGTTTTGTGAACTTAATCTTTAAGAAAATTCTCACGAACTTCAAGTCTACAGGAGTAATATTTCAGAGACTTTCAAAACAAACTGAGAAAGCAAATCATATTTCAACTCGAATTACACTCAAACTGATACTCAACCTGTTATCTGGGCAAAAAGGCAGGAGGAAAAATGGTGGTTTAAGCATATGTAGGGGCACACATCTGTATTTAAACCTACTTCCACACTAAAAAAAGCAAGTAAATGGCACCACAATATTTTCGCAGTTGCTTTCCTCCAAGCTCAATTAAAACTGCAGATTAAAACTTCATTATATGGGATGCAATATAGTAGGAAACCACCACTCCATTAACAGATGGTGCTGAATTTAGAAGGCATAAAACAGAAACATTGTATGTTACAGAGCTCACAAAACTCGAGACAAGTAACAGAGTAATGCCATTCCCAAACCAGGCACCAGAATGACCACAGGTATGTATGGTACAAACTGGAAATGAAAGACGATGAAAGGCGTTTTTATTAGTTTCTCATATGCTGAGGAGTCAGTGGTAAAATAAGTATTACTGGGGAGTCTGCCTGAAGAAAATTTTTAAAGATATCTGTTTTGCAGGCTGTCTTCAGAACTGCCTTCCATTCTGCACATACACCTTGTATGTTGAAAAGTTTACCTTACAATCTTTATTTCACTAGGTTTTCAAATCACTTACCTCCTTCAATGGACAGTCATATCTGGCTCTATACATACTGTACCACTAAACCATTTAAACTTTGGGACTTGTACACTTTGCATTGCTAACATTATTTAAAAAAAAAGAAACCCAAGATATCATGCTGATTTTTTTTTTGCATACTTACACTATCAGTCACTTACTCTCTAAGATTCATGAGTTATTATAATTTTGCATATCAGAATTCTGTAAGTTTTGCGCCTAAAATTACAGTTTCACAAAGGATCAAGTTTAAATACTTTGAAAAAATCAACTGTGATGCAATTCAGAGTCTCTAATATCTGTTCCATAGATATATCTCCTCTTCTCAAAATGTGAATTTTACACCTAAGTGAAATTCTAGATTTATTTAGGAGCAAGCAGGCTGATAGAAATTATATTGTTCTAGTTCTTTCAGTGCATCATGTATACTTAATATACACAACTTATTTTCTATGTTTCTCTTACTCACCAAACCATTAATTAACAAACTGAATTTATCCCAACAAGATATAAAGCAATGATAAGAATAAAGTAAGAATAATTGAATCGTGTTTCAGAATTCTTTCTAAAAATTTGATCCTGGCTGACACTGGTGTGTTCTATATACAATTCCTTATGCATTTGAAGAGTTATTATGAATCAACAAAATTATGTAATTATACCTTCTCATAGATAGAGACATCTATGTCTAAATATACAATGAGACTTCCACAGTATACAGCAAGTTTTAATTGGCAATATACACATAGGAAGCAAGATTATACTCCATTGTAGAAAAACACCACAAAATTGTAATATATCACAAAATTGACTATGCAGCTTACAAAATCAGAGATTTTGTAATCAGAGTTGGCAGGAGCTCAGATACAAGTGCAGAGAATGACCAGCCTGATGAGCTCGTCACCACCAACGCTCATGAACACATTGTCCCCCGGCCATGTCATAAAGCCTGGTCACACACAGTATGCGGGTTGCTAATAATGCATAAATAGCCGGGTTACAGCAGTTACAGCACCTCAGCTAACATGTAGCATCTCTTTATCACAACAGAATTCAACCTGATCAAATGTATCTAGTACCTGTAACTGACCAAGTACCTTGTCACAAGCTATGCACCTTAGTTTAACCTGCTTGCTTTAAACTGAACTAATAAAACTTCATTCTCTCTCAGAAGAAAAACAACACACATTACCTTCTGAGGCGTCAAAACCCTCTGCCTGAACTTTTCAATCATATCTTGACCTGCAGTCGCCCATGCACTAGCAAATGCCTCTGCTTTGTCTTGATCCAGGTGAATGCTTTGTAGCTGCTGTTGCAATGAAGCAGGCTTCAAACTGTGATACACTGCCTGTTGAAGGAAAAATCACTGCTAAGTGCTGTTCTATAAGTCATAGCAGACATGTTCTAGCACAAATGGCCACTGTGGTCACACAAGATTTTTCTACAAACTCCATTAGGGGAATTATATGCATCCTGTTCATCTTAACCTTCTTACTCGTTAGACAGAAAACTGTAACTATCTCAAAATGCAGGCTTACAAATTATGCTTCTCAAGATAGACAACTACAAAAAAAGTAGACACAAGCCAGATTTGAGTATATGTACATGTTTCCACTGTACACAATGGCAAAGCAGCTATATAAAGAAAAAAGATGGGCTTTGAAGACAATTGTAACCATCAAGAACGGAGAACTTTTCCAAATTCACACTATTCAAACAAACCCAAACATGGAGGTAATATTCTGAAAAACCAAGAATAGTTTGCCTAAACTGAGTGAGTTACCTCCCACTAGCATCAATTTTTTTGTGAAGACACTCTATATGGATCTTCTCTATGAAAAGAGCACTGTGGCACCACCAGGTCAGGTTAAAAAAGGAAACAACATATGCGGCAAAGACTGTATGGCAGTTTTTTTACCTATAATGCCTCCAGACTAAAGGGCTGTTAAAACAGCTATTATCTGACAGAATAAGCAGCTGCTCCAAGAAGCACAGCTATCAGCAGGAAAACAAAGAGTTCTCATACAATATGTAGTCCATCTGGGACTCTCCTTTTTTTGGCAGATATTAATATTCTTCCCTCTTTTTTTTTTTAATGCAAAAGAAGCAAGAAGATAATTAACTGTTTTTCCTGTTCCTCTTCAATAATTGTAATATAAATTGAGCAGTCTGAGGCAATCAGGACGAGGCAGTAAACAGGTAATTCTGTTTTGCCGAGAAGAAATTAAAATTCCAGTCTGGAGGTGACCTCGGGTTTCATTTTGATTTTTTTTTTTTTGCTGGATGGGAGCCAGGAGGAGAACTGTTTATTCCTAATGAAGTGGAATGTGTTAATTAAGTGAACTGATCATAAATTGACAGGTGTAAGAAAGGAGCCAATTTAAGTCCATCAAAAGACCATAACTATGCATGCCCTCTGCACAAGATTCCACTTTATACATTTGCACGAAATGGATGGTTAACATCATCAGCTTAACAATTTTTAAAACAGTTACCATATTTACCAGGTAACACAACAGCTCCTCAGCTTTAGTAGTAATCAGAGAACCTTCCCTGTTTACAAGGACACTGCACCATGCAGTAATCCCCTCCTCCAAATACTCCAGCTACATTAGTTGTACCTGTTCACCTCAGTACAGACTGCTTCTGTGCATGAAAATTTTCTGTAACTGACTCTTAAAATAACTTAAACTCAGTAATATTGTCTAGGATTTTCCTCACAAGAACTTACAAAATGCATGTTTCGCTTGATACAATGAATAAGAGATAATACCATATCTCATAGTTACTAAGAGTTCCCCTGGAGTCATGCAGACCTCACTTCTAGTATTAATATTTACATTCGCTAAAAAAACACGGCACAAAGGCACCTAGTTCCATCCAAATCTGAAAGGTATGAAACAAAAAGCAGTTAAATCATAACCCCAAAATATAGAGAATATATCACAGATATCTTTTCACTAATTCCTTTTTAACTTCGCTGTCCTCTTTTTGAAATCTATAGCTGGGTAAAAAAATGCATTTATCAATGCCTATTGGTGGAAACAAAATACCTGTTCCAAAATGAATGATATAGTTTCAAGAATCAGATGAAGATCCTGTTTTTCCAATGAAAAAGCTATTTGAAGCTTTTCTTCCTCCTCTTCACTGAATGTACTTTCAACCTGAAACACAAAAACAGTTAGTCCTGGCATTTCATTTAAGGACCAAGAACATACTTATCAAAATAAAAACTTTCTCCTCACCTTCATAAACACAGTGGCTATCCAGTTGTTTCTAAATAGAAATCACAAAGCAAATGCAATTCCTCTCATTGAAAATCAAAATTAAAAGCCAACATATATCACAGGATTACCCGACATACATTAGAAGAAAAAGCTTTCTCTTTGTACCTCACAGACCTACAGAAATATTCTTCTTTCAATGATCATATCTCCAACAACCTTACATAAATAAAAATAAGGCAAGTACATTACTTGAAGTGTATTACTTAAATCACACCCCAGAAAACAGAAGGCAAAACTGTAATTAAGTTAGTTATGTATGGTTCTTCCATTCTGAGTATCTTTCTAAAAACCACCCATGCAGTTGCAAAGGAAACAAAAGTCTAATGTATATTTTGAAAGTCAAATTTGAATCTATAGCCTACTGTGTTACTGAAGACAATTGAGAATGTGCTGTACTTTTAAAATACAGCAGCTGTACTTACTATACTACAGGAAATTACACAGTATTTTAAAATGTAGATTTTGCCTTCTTTTCAAAACCAGTTACTAACAAACATCCCATTTAGATCACTTAGTAATCCAAAATTGCAAAGCTAGACAAACAAAACAATTTAGCTATCCAAATAGAAAAAATAAGGCAAATATACAAAACTTTCAATGATCACAACGTTTAAAACGAGAGTATCAAAATGGAAACATTATTTGAATCATTAATTGTTAAAAGGAAACACAGAGAACTTCACTGCACACAGAACACACAGAACTTCATTGCCTTAACAAAGTAGTTCTGCTTTGTCAGTTTCAAGCTTCCAGCAATTTAACTAATTATTTAGTTACGTACTTAAGAAAGTAAAATTATTAATGAGATTGAGTGGGCTGAATTACAATAACCACTCACTTCAGCTCATGGAAATGCCAACTAAAACTGAAGAGCTACTAAAATGCTACGGAGTAGTAAAAAGAACAAACCAAAAGTTGGTGAAACATTCCAGTTACCAAAGAGTTAATATCCATACAAAACAACTCAGAAAACTCTCTGCAATATCAGCAGCATCCAAGCTAGTGATGCTTATAGGGAAAAAAACAACCAACCAGCAGTTGAACCAAATGAATCCTTACATTCTCACACTTATAATCTTTAATATATTTGCATTTTTTGCATGCTGCTCCTGTAATATTTTATCATTTAGTCTATATGTATGTGTATACAGAAAACAAATTTCGTATTTGTTTTTATATTTTTTTCTTAACACAAAACAATGGAATGAACAAAATCTGACACTGTGAGACAATGAAACTAACAAAATAATTTCTGGTTTATGATTCGTTTTACAGTTTCCTGTGCAATATTTCATACAGAGTTTAGAGTTAGTCTACATTTAACATTTGAGCACTGTGAAATGAAACTGACTACTGATTTACTTTTCCTGTTTTTTTGGGTTTTTTTTTAATTCTGCAATCAAAAACTTCTTCTGCAAAGATGACAAAAACACTCGTGAAAATCTCTGCATTTCACTTTTATCCTCAATTCCACAGGTGTCTTTAGTTGATGGACATTCACAAATGTAGAAAAATAAATAAAACACCCATTTAGTGTTTCCTTTGTGTTGTAAAAAGTGGAATATGTAACATTTTCTTAAGAAAGGATGTTCTCTGATGGTTGATCTTTGTACACGTTCAAGCCTAATCAATAAGAAAGGTGATTTAACCCATGAAACAGAGAGCAGCTAACAAGCTCTAATGATACGCAGGTTTTAGAAAGTCAAATTACTTGTTGGAAGAATTGCCTTGTTAAGTTTATGGCTTGACATACATCAGTGAACTCAGACCTAGGGAAAGGTTAACAAAATTTGGGAATATTTTATCCACTGATAGTGAACACAAAGAACGCAGAATTTATGGGCCTCTAGGACATTTGTCAGATCTCCCAAGATAAGGGATAAACTGACACAGCCAATTCAGCAACTGTGCTGAAATCAGCTTCAGCCGGGTAAGAGGTAATTCCTGCAGCAGAATCTGGGACCACCAATTAACCAACCACCAATCCAAGAAGCCCACTGACCCAAAAAAAGAGGAAGACTGAGCATGAAGACTAATCAGCATGGGAAGCAAGAGAGTAATTAACCAGTAGAATACATAATTTTAACTAATAAGAACTATGAAACTTGTTGCCAATTAACATTAAAGCCTTTGTTTGCTAAAACGTATAAATGGTAAAAAGTTTTGATAGTTGGGGTGTTTGGCTTGGGGAATTACCACAGAAAATTGGGCCTGCACAATTCTGAAATGAACAATCAGTGTCTCGTTCAAGTGTGTAAGCACTGTCTTTTTGCAAACCGGACAGCAAATCCGATTTTTGTGGACGACATTCCTGAGGGCAGAGGACGAATTTGTGCAAAAGGCCAAGCAACTCGCATGTCCTCAGACAGCACTCTCGGAGGCACCAGCACCTGGAGTCAGCGGACTACAACAAACATCACCCGTCTCACGCCATCCGTAAGCCGCTTTTATTTCATCTTCCCGATACAGTTCTGAAGAACTAGTGATGCATGAAATTAAGACCTAAAATCCTTAAGAAGGGCGGTGAAGGGGAGGGCCGGAGGGGCGTTCAGGCAGCCCAAGCTCCGGCCGGGCCCGGCCCCGCGCCCTTCCGCACCGCCGAGCCTCCCTCCCACCCCGCCCAGCCCGGCGTGACACGACCCCCAGCCGGCTCCCCGCGCCCCGCCAACCTTCAGATGCAGCTTCTGGAGAAGCCGGGAGAGAAGCCGCGGGAACCGGCCCGGGTCCACGGCGTTGAGCAGCGACACGGCCCTGCGGATGCTGGAAGAAAGGAGGGAGGGTCAGAGGAACCTTGGCCCCACTGCGTCCCGGCGCCCTGCCGGGACCTGCTCTACTCCGCCCCCCCGCCCCGCACGGCCCGGCCCGGCCTGGCGGCAGCGGCGGCGCCGCCGGAGCGCCGGTACCTGTCGCTCTCCGGCACGATGGGCGCCGCCATGGCTGCAGCGCGGGCCCGCCCCCGACGGCGGCCTGGCCCGCCCCCTGCCGCGCCGCTCGCAGCGAGGGCAGCGCCAACTCGCAAAACCGCGGCATGAGCCAGGTGGAGAAAGACGTCTGGGATCGTTGTGTTCCAGCCCATCATCGGGCGCCATCATATCAGTTAGACTATGGCATAGGAGTGTCACGTCCGGTCCTTGTTTAAACACTCTCAGGCCCGGTGACTCTACCACCTCCCCGGGTAGTCCATTCTAATGTTTAATCACACTTGCTGTGAAGAAATTCCTCAGGTTCAGCCTTAATTCGCCGGGCGCAGCTCGAGGCTATGTCCTCTCTCCCTGTCACTGGCAGCCTGGGAGAAGGGGCCGACCCTCGGCACGGCCCGAGGGCGCTCCCCGCAGCGGCGGACGGCGGCGGGGACGGTGCCAGCCGCCCCGGGGCGGCGGGCAGCGCGGACGAGTGCCCGTCCCTGAGTCACCCCCCTGAGCCCGCACCGCGGGGCGGCACTCCTCAGCTCCTCCGGCTGGCAGCCTGACACCGCGGGGCCGCAGCCACACACCAGCAACGCCCGGGATTTCCATCTGCCTCCAGAACTGCTTCGTTAGTTCCTACCTTCTCAGGAGGGGGTTGCCCTTTGGCTTTCGGATCTACTCTGGGGGGCCGCCATTCTGGAGGAGCAGCCACTTCGCCATTTTAAATTTCTCTCTTTTTGCTAGAAGGCAACTAAGATTTATCAATTTTGTATCCAGTGGTTATTCACTGTTATATTTTGCCTGTTGCTGTTTCGCATGTTAGTAAACTGTTATTTTTTTCACTGGCATCTATTCATATTTGTTTCTCCTTATGGCAGAAAGGGACTGGTTAAAACTGTAAGGGGAGGTTATTAATTTCAGAGTGTCCACTTTTTAAATTGTCTTAAACTGAAACAAACTTTTACCAGAAGTTAGACCCACAATCACTGTTATGAATGGCCATTACATTTTCCAAACTATTGTTCTGGGATGAAATACAATTATATTCAACTATTTAATCTGGTTTTCTGTGCTCTTATAGAACATGAAAAAAAAAAATTGTTGCAAGAAATTTTCTTGGCTGAAAAAGAAGAATGAGTGCTTTGCTCCACGCTGAAAAGAAACCAAACATATCTTTTTGTTCTGGGAAATCTCCCCTGAGAGCAGAATTTTATAAAGTTTGTTCAGGCAAAGTGAGCAAGGGTGATTGGAAGTCTAGACAATTCCTTACTTATTTCATAAAGTTCCAGTTGATACAGGTATTGGATGTGCTGCTCAGGTTTGCTGCCAATTCTCTGGTTTTAAAACCTGGACCTATTTTAAAGTGCTTTCTTTCACACTTTGCTGCATCAAATGAATATTTAAAATGAACAATCAGGAGAATGAATATTAAGAAGTCAACTAGGCAACCTGCTCCAGCTGGACCTGCTTCACATAGGAGGTTTGATTTGTGGAAATTTCTTCTATCCTGTATGATTCTGTGTTCAGACCCTTACTGAAGCAACACAGGAAAGAAAGCACCTGATTGAAAACAGTAAATAATGAAGCTAACCTGACAAAGTACTGTCAAGTGCATCATTATACAATTTTTTATCCTAATACCTCTTCTGTTACTAAAAAAGAATTCTAAAAAGTTGTGACTTCTCAAACATCCATTCATCTATAACTGGTTTGCACTTGTACCCATGTCTTGAATGGGTGTTTAAGATTGTTTAAGAAATCACTGGCAAAAGTATCAGTAAAAACAGGTTTAATAAAAAAGCTTCTATAGGTCCTCTCTACTACCTACAAGATGGTCAAGGCACACTGAGGATAGGAAGGGGAAGGATTAAGGGGAATACAGACCAGAGGTCCAACAGCACTTAACTTAATAGCATTTAAAACAGTACATCAACTTTACAACATTGAACTTAATTTAAAACTTAAACAACTTAAGTTTGAAAATCTAGGAGAGCAGCATTTCTCCCACATTTGGTATAGCACATGCATACTTGTATGCACACAGACATAAAGAGTCAGTGCTTTCTTAGCAGGTCAGCCCCCAGCTGCTGCTTGGGGTCATTCCTCCCCCAGAGCAGCACTCTACACTTGCCCTTGGTGGACCTCATTAGGTTTCTCTCTGCTCAGCTCTGCAACCCATCAAGGTCCCACTGAATGTCAGCACAGCCTTCAGGTGGATCAGCCGCTCGCCCCAGTTTTGTATCAGCCAGCTTGCTGTGGGTGCATTCAACCCCTTCATCCAGGTCATTGATAAACAAGCTGAGTAAGACTGGACCCAGTAGTGATTCCTGGGGAATACCACTCACTACAGACCTCCATCTGGATTCTACTCTGCTGATCATGATCCTCTGAGCTCTGCCATTCAGCCATTTCTTTATCCCTCTCGCTATTCTTTCATTTAACACTGCCTGAGCTTACCTACAGGGATGCCATAGGAGACAATGTCAAAATCCTTGCTGAAGCTGAGGTAAACAACGACCACTTCTCTCCCCTCATCACCCCATCCTGCCAAACCAACTCAAAAGATCTGTAGCAACTGTAATGCATTTGGTGCAAATATGTATTTAAGGATATTTGAATTTTTATTCAGAAAATATCTATATTTCTTTAGTCCATCTCTTTTGTTTTTTGCCCTAAAGTGAGTCAAATCTGTATTCTACCATAGCATGGATGGATATAGACAAAGTTCAATTGTGCTTTTATAGAAGGTCTTTAAAAGGATAATGAAAGTTGTCTGAAAAATAATTCAAAAATGTGTCTTTTTTTCTTTTCTCTCTCTCTCGCTCTCTCTCCCTTTTCTTTTTTTCCTTTTTTTTTTTTTTTTTTTTTAATGATGCAGTGGGACCAAGTGGCACTTTGCCATATGCAGAAGTTCATTTTAAGCCAGTTTTAAGACAGTTTAGTGGTCTTGTAACTGAAATATGTAGACTTTCTGGAACCATAGATCTGACTTTTCCCAGGACTGACTGTTCTTCATAGCTTTTAAAACACTGAAGGTAACTGAATACCTTGTGGCGTACTTAAGTTGTCTAATGTCAAGTACCCATTTGGACAGGAATCTCATAACATTTTTTATGTAAAAATGTGGGAGCTTACTTTGAAAATGAAGATCTCAATTTTCTGCCTGTTGTTTTACACTGCTATGATCTATCATATTCCTAGTCTATGTTTCAGAAGTGCTATATTGCAGAATTTTTCATTGTGGAACTTTGTATTAAGGATTTGCAAATACTGACCAAGGGAAAAAATCAGCATTGTGTGTCCTTTTTAGTAGCAGAGAAACAGAGGTAGACAAGAGTGGTAGTCCTGCTACAGCTGGCTAGCTAGTCAGCCCTGTGCCCCGATACAGCTTTGGCTTGCTGTATTCAAAACTCCCATCTGTTAGCTCACCCGATAAAGCCTCAAAAGTTCAAGGTCTTTCATAACTTCACACCTTAGAAGTCCTAATATTTAATGCCTCTTGCCTTTGCTTCTTCTGAGCCACATGCTAATAATTCTATTAATACTTCCTTTCAAATGGCCTTTGTTGTAGAAGCATTTGTAAGTATCCAATACAATATGAAAGGACAGCTGTTGTGTTCTTTTCCCTCAGAGTTGTGACAACTTCAGATATATAGAGATAGACACATTGTTAAATAGAGAGTGTCTTTAGTGGATAGATTTCTAGCTTGTTGTCTAGCCCAGTGCAATGAAGGCAAACAACAAGATAATGTGCATAGGTCTTATTTTATTTTCTGAGTTTTCAAATTAGTAAAAGGCAGGCAGTGTAGTCTTTGGAACTAAAACAACTCCAATAAGACAATGCCCAAGTACATAGGAAGCTAGAAGGGGAAGAAGCATCTTTATGCAAAAATCATATGAGAAGACACTGTTCATTTCCCTGAGATTGACTTCTTTGCAGTAATAACATCTAATAAGGCAGAGGGTGAATGTCTCCTTCCAGACAGATAATGATTGTAAACAAGGGAAATACAGTGGAAGACACAATTGTTTCAAATTAAAGACACTGAATCAATTTTTAGGCAAGAGATTGAGAGATACTATCTTAGTTTAGAGTGTAGTTTAATATATATCTATCTATACCCTTCCCTTTCCGTAAGCTACAGTGGGATCACTGGGAGCCATGAGCAAAGCTGCCACATGGACAAGGAAAAGACAAGAAAAGTAAATTCAGAGAGTCACAAATTGCTCAACATGCATAATCTGGGGAGGAGGGGAGGAATTTGAAATAGAGAGAAGAAGGACACAGCCCTTAAGTAATAATTAATTGATCTGATTTCCCTTATTTTAAATAGCTTTCTAGAGTAAACACATTCCATAGGGAAAATCATATTCTGTTTAAACTGATTTATAAGGTGTAAGATGATCTGATGTCATCTGGAGTTTAACCAATCTCACAAGAGACTACAAAGTGTTCTCTTTCATTTCTCTTGAGGGATTTAAAACATGTCATGCAGTGTGGTATTATGTAATTGCCCAAGAAAAATATCAGATATGGGTACTGTGTTGCTATTTGTATCTACCACTAACTTTCACAATCCATATAAAAATATGTATAACACATTTTCTTCTTCCCCATGTACATCTACCCTAATAGAATTATAGTTGTGCACTCTGAACTGCTCATTTGGAATTTAGGGAAAAGTTAACAGGATCATTGCAATGGTAGAGTAATTTTCAGACCACAGCAGAACAGCCTCTGCCCTATAATTTCTTTATTTGGGCTTTCACCTTTCTTTTCTTTTCAGGTTTTGTGCTCTATTTCCAAGTTGCAATTGGTGTATTTGTGATGGAGTTCTCTTAGACTTTGCATTTAGCTATGATGGTGACTGAGTCACAGTCCATTTTAAAAACAACAGAGTAACACAAATGAATTCAACAATGGGATTTTCATCAATCTGGTATTAACCACATTACTCAAAAAATGTAGGATGTAGCCTTACCACAGGAATCCACATAATAAACAATTTAGGGTTTTGCTTTAAAATAGAAAGAAATAGATGCTAATTCAAACCTGTCCATTTCACATCTTGAGGTTATGTCAAAGGAAGGCTGCCATCTCCCTCTCAATATAAATCAAATTTATCTTCTAAAAGAGCTGCTTGTTCCATCAAAACTAGAATGAGTCTATGGCACATCTGGAACAAGAAACAATCCCTAACTCCTGGCACATCAGCAGGATTTCCACCTACCTTAAGAAATATAGCTCAGATATTTGGACTCCTGGCAGGAGTCAAAAGACACTTGGGGACCGGTGAAGTATATGAGAGAACATCACCAGATACAATTACCAGAGTGTTTTAACCACCATAGAAGACATTCCTATGAATTTTTTTGGTAGTGGGTGTTTTTTTTAGAATCATAGAATTGTTTAGATTGGAAAAAACCTGTAAGATCACTGAGTCTAACCACTAAACCGTGTCTTCAGGTGTCCCATCTACATGTATTTTGAGTGCTTTCATGGATGGTGATTCCACCACTTCCCTAGGCAGCCTATTCCAATGCCTGACTACCCTTTCAGTAAAGAAATTTTTCCTAATATCCAATCTAAAATTCCCCGGTACAAATGGAGATCACTTCCTCTCATTCTATTACTTGTTACCCAGAAGAAACCAACACTCATCTGTCTACATTCCCCTCTCAGATAGTTGTAGAGAGAGATAAGGTCTTCCCTGAGCCTCCTCCAAGCTAAGCACCCCCAGCTTCTTCAGATTTTCCTAATGGAACTTGTGCTCCAGATCCTTCAACAACCCCACTGCCCTTCTCTGGACCCACTCTAGAGTGTGAACGTGCTCCAGAGTCAATATCTGTCTTGTAGTGAGGAACCCAAAACTGGACACAGCACAAAAGGTGTGGCCTCACCTTTGCCTGGTACAGGGGGACAATCTCTGTCCTGGTGCTGGTGGATACACCACCAGCCAATGGCCTTTTTGGCCAGCTGTGCACATGCAACTTTGTTCAGCTGCTGATGACCAGCACCCATAGGTCCTTTTCCTCTGTGCAGCTCTCCAGCCACTCTTTCATGCATGAGGTAGTTATGGCCCAAGGACTCAGCACCTCACCTTGTTGAATCTCACCCAATTTGCCTTGGCCCATCAATCCATCCTGTGCAGATCCCTCTCCAGACCCTTCATACTGTCCAGCAAATCAGCACTCCCACCCAGCTTAGTGTCACCTCTGAACTGACTCAGGAGGGATTCAAACCAGTTTTTTAACAGGACTGGGCCCACACTGAGCCATGGGGAACACCACTGCTGACCAGTCTCCATTCACATGTACCTCCATTCACCTTCACTCTCTGGGCCTGGCCATCCAGCCAGTTTCTAATCCAGGGCAGAATGCCCATGTCCAAGCCATGAGCAGTGAGTTTCTCCAGGAGAATGCTGGAGGAGGAAAACTGTTGGGGAACAGTGTCAAAGGCTTTACTAAAGTCCAGGTAGACACATCCACTGTCTTTTCCTCATCCATTAGGCTGGGTCATCCTGTCACAAAGGAAGATCAAGTGAGTCAAGCAGAACCTGCCTTTCCTAAACCTAAACTGGCTATGCCTGGTGCTCTGGTTGCCCCATAACAGGCCAAGTGAACGTGTGTGCTTCATGACCCTCTCTGGCACCAAAGCCAGACTGAAAGGTGCATAGTTCCTTGAATCCTCCTTCCAACCTTTCCTGTAGATTGGCATAATATTTCCTAACCTCCTGTCATCTGGGACCTCATTAGTTATCCAGAATGCTAGTACTTGATGGAAAGTGGCTTGGTTAGCTTTGCTGGCAGCTCCCTCAGTAAGTTTCCGGAGATTGCATCCAGCCCCATGGACTTGTGTGCTTCTAAGTGGTGTAACAGGTCCATGGTCATGGCCTCTTTAATATGCAGCCTTCATTCTGATCCCCATCCCCTTCTTCCAGTTCATGAGGTTGGGTACCCAAAGAACAACGTGTCTTGCTGTTAAAGACAGAGGCAAAGATGGCACTAAGTACCTCTGCTTTTCCATCATCCTTTGTCATAATGCATGTCCCCACATTCATGACATAATGAGATCCTCCTTAGCCCTGTTTGTTTTTTTTTTTCATGATCAGAGAATCACAGAATATGCTGAATCAGAAGGGATCCACAAGGCTCATGAAGTCTAACTTTTAGTCCTGCACACGACTTCTCACTTGCTTGTGAACATTGTCCAAACACTTCTCTATATATTTATGAAAACATGTATTCATAAAAACATTTATGTTGTCTTTTACAGCAGTAGCCAGATTAATTTCTGGGCTTTGTCCCTTTTATTTCCTTCCCTGCATAACCTCACAACATTCTTGTAGTCCTCCTAAGCCTTCTCTTTCCTCCAAAAGTGATATATTCTCTTTTTGGCCCAGAATTCTAACCAAAGCTATTTGTTCATCTAGGATGGCCTTCTTCTACATCAGCTTGTCTTTTGGCACTTGAGGACAGACTGCACCCTGCAGATGTCCTTGAAAAACCTGGACTCTTTTGCGATTCAGGACTGCCTCCTAATGGATTTTGACAACCAGGTCCCTTGACAGATCTTCCTAAATCCAAGTCGGCAGTGTCTTGGTTTGGGAAGACAGGTATCTGCCAGGGAAAGCTGGCACTTCCCTTGGAATGGAGAATGTAAACCACCACCACCCTTTTTTTTTTCAAATTATAAATTTGCAGTTAAAAGCTTTTAGGCAAAAGATTTTGGAAACAGAAATAGCAGTTCTTTACTAGTATGTATAACAAAGCAAACAAAAAAAAAACCCAACTACAGCATTGATAACAAAAACAGTACTAAGAACCTCGAGGACTTTGCTTCACAAAAACCCAGGGCAGTTTGGTCTCGGTGCCTTTGTAGGATCGATCCTCAGAGCACCAAACTGAGAACAGTGGAGAAATCCCAGGCTGGTAGCTGGGATGGCAGGGTGCCCCAGCAGAGCAGGGGCAGGGTGTCCCGGCAGGGCAGGGTGCCCCGGCAGGGCAGGGGCAGGGTGTCCCGGCAGGGCAGGGTGTCCCGGCAGGGCAGGGGCAGGGTGTCCCGGCAGGGCAGGGTGTCCCGGCAGGGCAGGGGCAGGGTGTCCCGGTAGGGCAGGGTGTCCCGGCAGGGCAGGGGCAGGGTGTCCCGGCAGGGCAGGGTGTCCCGGCAGGGCAGGGGCAGGGTGTCCCGGCAGGGCAGGGTGTGCCGGCAGGGCAGGGGCAGGGTGTCCCGGCAGGGCAGGGTGTCCCGGCAGGGCAGGGGCAGGGTGTCCCGGCAGGGCAGGGGCAGGGTGTGCCGGCAGGGCAGGGGCAGGGTGTCCCGGCAGGGCAGGGTGTCCCGGCAGGGCAGGGTGTCCCGGCAGGGCAGGGGCAGGGTGTCCCGGCAGGGCAGGGTGTCCCGGCAGGGCAGGGGCAGGGTGTCCCGGCAGGGCAGGGGCAGGGTGTCCCGGTAGGGCAGGGTGTGCCGGCAGGGCAGGGGCAGGGTGTCCCGGTAGGGCAGGGTGTGCCGGCAGGGCAGGGGCAGGGTGTGCCGGTAGGGCAGGGTGTGCCGGCAGGGCAGGGGCAGGGTGTCCCGGTAGGGCAGGGTGTCCCGGCAGGGCAGGGGCAGGGTTTCCCGGCAGGGCAGGGGCAGGGTGTCCCGGCAGGGCAGGGTGTCCCGGCAGGGGCAGGGTGTCCCGGCAGGGCAGGGTGTCCCAGCAGGGCAGGGGCAGGGTGTCCCGGCAGGGCAGGGTGTCCCGGCAGGGCAGGGTGTCCCGGCAGGGCAGGGTGTGCCGGCAGGGCAGGGGCAGGGTGTCCCGGCAGGGCAGGGTGTCCCGGCAGGGCAGGGTGTCCCGGCAGGGCAGGGTGTGCCGGCAGGGCAGGGGCAGGGTGTGCCGGTAGGGCGATGTGGAGTCACACTGCAGCAAGAGCAGCAGTGCCGACGAAGCTGCGACAGCGAGGCAGGGCTGGCCTAGCTCTCGCAGGGCAGCAAAGAAGCTCAGAATTCCAGGGCAAGCAGATGATGGTAGATTTTCCAGGACTGGACTCCTCCAGAGAGAGTGAGTAGGGAGTAGAGAGTCCCAGCTCTCTAGCAGGGAGCAGCAATCCAGCCGTTCTCTCTCCCCGAACGCTGAAAAAACGGAATGCCAAGCTGCCTCAAGTTCTGTCCTTTACCTGCCCCAAAACTGTTATCTCCCCCTCTGAGCTTTGACCACTCCTTTGTTTTGTTAAATAGTCTTAAGTACAACACTTAGTCTCTTTGGTAACTTACGGGGGGCGGGGGGGGGGGGGGGGGGGGGGGGAATTCTTTAGAGTAAAAAGGAAGAAACCTAACCCCCAACATGGCAGTTATGCTGACTCCCTTCCTTTTTTCTCTGAGAATTGAAAACTCTATCATTTCATGGTCACTGTGCCCAAGATTGCCTTAAACCATCATATCACTCTCTAGTTCTTTTCTCTTCAAAAAGAACAGGTCCAACACGTTATAAATGGGCCAGGACACCTGCTCCTTTGAAAAGCCTTTATTAGTCAGCTCTTTTAAGGGGGAACTCGAGGGGTCGCCTGCGCCGTCGCCGCTCCTGTCGTTGTTCTCGATCCCATCGCCGTTCTCGTTCCGGCCACCGCTGAGGAGGTGTCAGACGAATCTGCTGCTCTCGTCACAGAGTCGGGAGTTCTTGTCTCGCAGGAATCCCCAGGAACTCAACTGGGCTCGTGTGGTCTAGGGGCGTCACTTCTTCCCAGTCTCTTTGTGGTCATGGCGAGGCGGCAGAGGCGGAATTCAGTCCTTAGGTAGCTGAGGGTCTTCTCGGTGTTGTAGTGTCTCCCTTTTATCTGGATTTTGTGCTGGGTCGCGGCTTTTGGGTCCGTTTGCCGGCAACTGCACTTCGGTTTTGGAGCGGTGCACCATGGAAGTCCTTGGATTTTCCTATTAGGCGGGGCCAGCAGTTCGAGGAGCCGGCGGGAATGGCGACAGTCTAGCCCGACGGAAGGGGAGGGAACCCAGGGTTTTAGAGGGGGTATACAACTTAGAATAAGGTTTTTGAGGGTACAAACTTTGGTACAAACAGCTTAACAGACAGGTTACAACTGGCATAACATTTGAAACAGTACAACTTTTTTACAAATGACAGACTGTGTACATTTTATTCATTTCTGTCCCCCCTCTTATTTCTTTGATTGGGCCTTTGCCTGCATCAATTGGCAGTTCTTGGTTCATGGGAGTATATCTTTCTTAATTTTTGGTACTGGTTATATATTCTTTTGGCTTTATTTAGTTCTTCAGTTTGGGGTTCTAGTCTTATTATATTTGTGGGCCTTGGGATATTTTTGGGGCTTCTTGAACGGTTGCAGTTATTGGTCGAATTAAACAGGGGAGTATGCAGGGAAGGAGTAGAAGGCTGGCAAGAATGCTTATTACAATAAATAAGTCAATAGGTAAGTTTTTATCAAGGGGTTCATCTATTTCATTCTTCATGATCAGTGGCCTTTTTTTTATTAAATTTGCAACTCTCTTTGGATTGTCTAATTTTTTAGGGTAAAACCATTTTCTTATAGGGCACTCTCCACTTAGGTGCTGCATAAATGTCGCAGCAATTTTTGCAATCCAATATTGCTTTTCATTTTTCTGGCAAGTGGATACTTTGGTTATATTAAAACATGTGGGACTCACATGAGTGTGAACTCTTATAAGGGACTGCAGATTCTCTCCGTCATAGATGAGATGGTAGTCCCTACAGCATGTTCCTTTGGCGTGTTTGCTTATTAATGGGACTAAAATTAATCCTCCCAAGAGTCCAGTATGAACCATTATCTCGATCTCACCTGGTCTTGCCTCTTGGGTTGGGGAAGTTATTTAGCTGGCTTTATGGAGTTCCTTTCAGTGTGCTCCCACTTCTTTTTCAGTTTTTGATTAGGCTTTCTGTGGTGTGGCCTATAAGAGATCTGTAATGATATTATTATCACAACCTTTTAACACTTCATGATAACTTAGAACAACAACTTACAGAGAACATTTTTCTATGATTTAATTGGGCTTTGGTTGTTTCTTGAAGGTTATTTTAAGTGTGTTTGGATCTCTAATGGTAGTCCATTCAGAGGGAGTCTTGGCTGGGGTAACAGAGTTACTGGGAAGTGGCAATGGTCCTTTTACTCGGGAGATGTGTGTCCAGCCCTTTTCTTGGGTCCTCACTGCAGTGTGGGTTGTGAGCAGGACCTGGAATGGACCTTCGAATTTTGGAGTTAGTGGAGTGGTGTTCCAAGATTTGATTAGGACTCAGTCCCTTGGCTTTATTTGGTGTACATCTGCATCTAAGGGGGAGGTTTGAGGAAGATACCCTCTTCTTTTAAGATCGGCCAATGTTTTTCCAATTGTTTGAATATATTCTTAAATGGCTGCCTCCCCTTCTAAATAATTTGCAGTGCTGTAAGGAGTTAGTAAGAAAGGGAGTCCAAACATCATTTCATATGGTGAAGCCCCTATGTCTGACCTTGGCCGAACTCGGATTCTTAAGAGTGCTAGGGGCAGACATTTTAGCCAATTCATTCCAGTTTCTGTTATTAATTTAGTCAATACATTTTTGAGGGTTTTATTCATCCTCTCAACTCTTTCTGAGCTTTGGGGATGGCAGGGTGTATGTAACTGCCACCTAATTCCCAAGGCTTTAACAACACCATGCAGGACTTGTGGTACAAAGTGGGGGCCTCTGTCTGAATCGATATTATTTACTAGTTCATACCGGGGGATGATGTGTTCTAACAGTGTCTTTATTACCACTTGTGCTGTTTCCTTTTTTGTAGGGAAGGCTTCTACCCAATGCGTTAAGTGATCAACTATAACCAAAAGATGCTTATATCCCTGTACTGGAGGCATTTTTGTGGAGTCTATTTGTATACTTTGAAAGGGTCTTAATGCTATTTGTCTTCCTCCTGGTGTGGGCTTTTTCATACTTTTTGATTTACTTTTTGACAAATTAGGCATCCTTCAGTAACTGCTTTAGCCAGGTTATAGATTCCAACACATAGGTGTTCTCTCAGGAAATGATCACACAACCCTTGGGTGCCCCAGTGGGTTAAGCTGTGGACTTCTGCCAGCATTTTTCGAGCTATTGCTTTATTTAGGAATTTTCTTCCATCTGAGGTCAGCCATTCCCCCCGCTTCCCTTGGTGTAAACCTAAATTTTTTATTTCTTTTAATTCATTTTCATCATACATGGGTTCACTAACTTTGTTAGCTGGTACATCATTTAAAGTAAGATTTTTTATTGGTTCTCCCAGCTTTTGAGCTGCTAGTTTGGCTGCTTGATCAGCTACTTGGTTGCCCTTTCCTTCAAATGTGTCCCTTTTTTGATGTCCCTTGGCATGTACAATTGCTATTTCTTGGGGCTTCATAAGAGATTCTAATATCAATTTAATTAATTCTTTATGTATCAGATCTTTCTCTTTTGAATTTAGGTAGCCTCTTTCTTCCCAGATTTTTCCAAATGTGTGTACTATTCCAAATGCATATCTCGAGTCTGTGTAGATTGTACCTTGGTCTTGTTGTAATAAATCTAATCCCCTCTTGAGGGCATAGACTTCACAACACTAGGCAGACCAATGGGGGGGGGCAGTTTTTCTTTTTCTATAACTTTTAAATTGTCCCTTTCTGTACCTTCGACTATTGCATAGCCTGATATCCTTTTTCCCTCTGTCACCCTAGATGATCAATCAATAAATAGCACCCTCCCATATGGTAGAGGTGTATCTTCAAGATCCTCCCTTACTTTTGTTTGTAAATCTATGATTTCCAGGCAATTGTGCTCTAAGTTTGGTGTGGGTTCCCCTGAGAGGAACTGGGCAGGATTTAGACTTTTTAATGTGATTAGCTCTAAATCACTGGTGCTGGTTAAAATCACTTCATATTTTAAAATTCTAGAGTCAGTCAGCCATTGTTGAGCCTTTTGGCTCAAAACTGCCCTGAGATCATGGGGTGTGTGTGCAATGATTTTTCCCTGCAGTGTCAGCTTTTGTGCTTCCTCCACAAGAACAGCTGTGGCTGCTACAGCCTGGAGGCAAGCCGGCCACCCTCTTGCAACTGGATCTAGAAGTTTGGAAAGATATGCGACAGGCTTTTTGTGTCTTCCCCATTCTTGGGTTAATACTCCATAAGCTATTCCCCCTTCAGAGTTAATGAATAGGTCAAACTTTTTCTTAAGGTCTGGGAGACTCAGGACAGGGGCTGAAGACAATTTTGTCTTTAGGTCTTTCAATTGTTCTTCATCCTTATCTGTCCATTTCACAGGTTCAGGTTGGACTAATTTCTCATATAGAAATTTAACACTTTGGGAATATTTTTCTATCCACAGCTTGCAATAAACAAATAGTCCTAATAATTTTCTTATATCTCTTTTGGTGGTTGGAGCTGGGATTGAGAGTATACCTGAGATTCTCTCAGGGCTTAATTTCTTACACCCTTCCCCAATGAGGTGTCCGAGGTAGGTGACCTGTGATTCTACAAACTGCAGTTTGTTCTTTGACACTTTGAGGCCTTTTTCCCCTAGAAAATTTAGGAGATTAATACTGGTTTTTTTCACTTCATCTTTCTCTCTCCCCGATATTAGGAGGTCATCTACATACTGCAGGATTTGCACATTATTTTTAGGGATAAACTGTCTTAGTAACTCTTCTAGGGCTTGCCCGAAGAGGTTTGGGCTTTCAGTGAACCCTTGAGGAAGACGAGTCCATCTTAGTTGCTGCTTTCTCTTACTTTCAGGGCACTCCCACTTGAAAGCAAACCAGTCTTGGCTTCCTTCTGCCAAAGGACAGGCCCCAAAAGCATCTTTTAGATCTACTACAGTAAACCAGGAATGTTCTCTAGGGATCCTGCTCAGGAGTGTGTAGGGGTTTTGTACCACCGGGTGCCTGGTAACTGTCTTTTTGTTTACTTCTCTTAGGTCTTGCACTAATCTAAACTTATTTTCTGCCTTTTTTACAGCCAGAATAGGGGTGTTGTGGGGTGACATACAAGGTTCTAATATTCCTTCTGTGAGTAGATGGGTTATAATTGGGGTTAGTCCTTTTTTCCCTTCCAGAGAAATAGGATATTGCCTGACCCTTATAGGAGGTGTCTTTTCTTGCATTTTTATTTCTATAGGTGGGATATCTAAATATCCATATTTTCCCTCCTCGGCCCAGACTTCTGGCTTGATTTCTTTTAAGTCTCCAATAGTCAGCCTCATCATTTGTACCACCATTCTTCCTTCTCTAGGAAGAATCCCTACTCCCAACTGAACTTGCAGGTCCCTTCCCAGCAGGTTACTGTCTACTTTGGATAGATATATTAAATTAGTGACACATCTTTTGGAATTTCCTTTAATTTCTATATTTTCTATAACTGAAGCTCTGAAAGGCTCCCCTTCTGCTCCTAGGACTTTACAAGTTTTTC
The DNA here is from genome assembly GCF_009819655.1 of Sylvia atricapilla. Lineage (NCBI taxonomy): Eukaryota > Metazoa > Chordata > Aves > Passeriformes > Sylviidae > Sylvia > Sylvia atricapilla. The sequence continues at coordinate 28,986,914 of NC_089174.1, forward strand.
TTCCAATCACAATTCCAACTGGAAGTCGGTTAATACATGATTTATCTGCACCACTATCTACTAAAAATTCAAACTCTTCATGTTGGGGACCTACTTCAAAATTTACTATGGGCCCTTCCTGATGTTTCGTGAGGTCCCTTAACGCATAGAGCCCATGACACCCCTAATCCTCTTTGACCTCTCCTTTCAATAATTTTTCCAACGCCTCTTGCTCCCCCACGACAGTCTCATCAAATGACAATTTTTTGCAATGTTTTTTAAAGTGTCCTATTTCTCCACAGGCTCAGGTCTCTCTTGGTCTCTGAGGAGTAACCCAAGGTGGTGGGTTCCTTCCTCTTCCCTTTCCTGGTAAAGATTTTGTGTTTCTTTCACCCCTAGTATCCTCTTTGAGATCTCTTACACTCTTCCTGGCCACGGCTACCATAATCCTGGTTTTTCCTTTTGTTCTTTCTTCTTCTCTCCTAAGGTATACTCTTAGGGCTTCCCTTAATAATTCATTTATTTCTCGGTCTTGCCAGTCCTCCATCTTTTCAAGTTTTCTTCTGATATCTGGCCAGGATTTTGTGACAAACTGTAATTTTAATAATATCTGTCTTTCTGGGCTATCTGGATCTAAATTGGAATATTGCTGGAAATTCTGTCTGAGCCTGCTCAGCCAGGCTGCTGGGGTTTCATCTTTCTCTTGGGCCCTGTCAAAAGCTAATTTGGTGTTGCTACTCTGAGGAACTGATTCTTTAATACCTCTTATCATTAGGTTTCTATAATCTTCCATATTTCTCCTCCCTTCTCCTCTGTTTGGGTCCCACCCTGGGTCAGCTATTGGCAACTTCTGGTCACCGGGGGGGCCCATTTGGTTTTCTCTTTCCCAGATGCGCATTCCTGCTGCCCTAACCAGACGAACCTCGTCTGGATTGAATAGTATATTTAAGATGGAGTTTAGTTCTCCCCATGTATAAATATTTGGGCCCAAAAACTGGTCAATCTGGTTGGCAATTCCCACTGGGTTTTCAACTAGATTCCCCAGCTCTTTCTTAAAATTTCTGACTTCTGACGCTGTTAGAGGTGCATTTACAAACCCTATTCCTCCAATAGCCCCACCCATCGGGACCTCCCTTAGGGGAAAGAGTTTGGTTTTTGACCTGGTGTTACTGTAAGGTCCTTCTGGGTTTTTATTGCCTGGCAGGATGCATTGTTAGTTGCCAGACCTAGCTCCCAGCTGTGAGGGGGTGCAGGGATTGTGGATGGTGAAGGAGAGGAGGCCAGACCAGTGTTAGGAAACGGCAGAGGGTAAGAGGGGTTATAAGCTGGAGGGGGGCAAGTTGGGGAAAGAACAGGGATTACAGTTTGGGAAGGTGGGATATGATTTTCAGATGAGGTTGGAGGATTAGTACGAATAGTTTGTAGTACTTCGGGATAAACTGGAGGAGGAGGCAAATGTTCTAAGGGGTCCAAATTATGGCTAGCTTCTTCTTGGTTCTCTTGCTTTTCATTCCTTTGTTTCTCTTGCTGTAACTTACATATTTTGCTGTTTCATTTTTGACTCCTTGTTTCTGCCAACAGACAGCATAGAGTATTTGTTCGGTACTTGAATCCCCTCGAGATTTCAGGTATTGAGTTAAGTGTGAACACATCCAGGGGTCTCTAGTTCCACACCATGGCCATTTTTCAGGTAAATCTAGGTTAGGCCAAGCCTCTATGCAATAATGGATCATCTTGATTCTGTCCAAGCTTTTAGTGGCTTCATCAAACTCCCATAGTTCTAACATTTGTCCTAGTGGACTGTCTGGTGGAATATTTCTTATCTTTTTCTCTCTTTTCTCTTCAACTGGCTCCACTCTACTTATGTACGCCCCCATTTTCACTGGGTCTCAAATAAAAACTACGCTGCTCCTACTCTGACAGGAACTTTACTTCAGGGCAACACAAAGCAAAATTATCTGACTTTGTTTTAACTAAACTTCTTTAAGGTGCCCCTACACACACACAAGTTTAAAGAGGGACAACTCAAATTTTAACTCTCACTCACTCTTTGAACACTCGTAAGTAGCCCCAGGGATCCTTTCTTAGGGTTTGGGCACTACCCCTGCCAGTGCTCGGAATGCTCCACAGGTAGCCTGGTGACCCACCCTTAGGGCCTCAGCCACTACCCCTTAGCCAGCACTCCTTTTCTCTCCTGTACATCAGGCAAATCCCCGTAAGTGGCCAGTCAACCAGGGCCCAGGGTTCCAGCCACCACCTACTGCCAGGATTTGGACATGCAGCATGCAATGTACTCACTCACCCTACCTAAAAGTCCCTCGCACTTTGGGACTCCCCTAACTTCCACTCCCCTGCACCCGGACAGCGTACCTCTTCCCTGGGCACCCCTGACCAATACGACACCCTCGAACACGGAAAGCGTACCCAAGATACCCCCGACCAATGCAGACTCTTTTATCCCAGCACCCCGACAGCTACCCCAGCCAGTCTCCAAAGCACCCCGAAAGCAGCCTATCTTTGCTACCCCAGCCGGTACTCAGACGCTCTGGGCCGTAGCCTCAGCCAGCGCTCTCTTCCTCTCCCCACACCCCGGTAGTTACCCCAGCCAGTGCCAACTCACAAGCCCCGAAAGTAGCCTGGGCAACCCGCCCTTAGTGTTCCAGCCGCTACCCCAGCCAGCACTAGTCTCTTGTGACACTTTGGGCTATGACTTCAGCCACTGTGGTGCGTGCCTCACATTGATCGAGCCCTTTCGCACGCCTGAAATTGGCCCAAGCCTTTTCTGCCACCCACTTCTTTGATGTGCCACTCACTCTCTAAATTTCTCCGCACGGCCGGAGGGGGGCGCCTATGCCCCTGGAGATGCCTCAGTCACTCTCAGTTCACTCGCTTCCTGCTTTTCCCGGCCGGCCCCCTTGCCGGGGTGCGGAAACACGGTACTCAGCAGTCCAAACTCGCTTGGGAGGTCCGAGCTGCCGGTCCCCCTCTCATTCACTCCACACTCGCTCGTCTCCACTCCCGCCACCGGTTGTTCTTACCGACGCTCCTCAGTGGCGTCCCACGAGGCTGGCAAGCATTGTCCTCTGGTCTGGGACGTCCAGTTGTCCAGGAGGTCCGAGGTCGGGCTGCGCCTTCCCGTCCTGGTCCTCTTCTGGGCGTGGCTTAGATCCCGGACGAGTCCCCAAATTGTTATAAATGGGCCAGGACACCTGCTCCTTTGAAAAGCCTTTATTAGTCAGCTCTTTTAAGGGGGAACTCGAGGGGTCGCCTGCGCCGTCGCCGCTCCTGTCGTTGTTCTCGATCCCATCGCCGTTCTCGTTCCGGCCACCGCTGAGGAAGTGTCAGACGAATCTGCTGCTCTCGTCACAGAGTCGGGAGTTCTTGTCTCGCAGGAATCCCCAGGAACTCAACTGGGCTCGTGTGGTCTAGGGGCGTCACTTCTTCCCAGTCTCTTTGTGGTCATGGCGAGGCGGCAGAAGCAGAATTCAGTCCTTAGGTAGCTGAGGGTCTTCTCGGTGTTGTAGTGTCTCCCTTTTATCTGGATTTTGTGCTGGGTCGCGGCTTTTGGGTCCGTTTGCCGGCAACTGCACTTCGGTTTTGGAGCGGTGCACCATGGAAGTCCTTGGATTTTCCTATTAGGCGGGGCCAGCAGTTCGAGGAGCCGGCGGGAATGGCGACAGTCTAGCCCGACGGAAGGGGAGGGAACCCAGGGTTTTAGAGGGGGTATACAACTTAGAATAAGGTTTTTGAGGGTACAAACTTTGGTACAAACAGCTTAACAGACAGGTTACAACTGGCATAACATTTGAAACAGTACAACTTTTTTAACAAATGACAGACTGTGTACATTTTATTCATTTCACAACAGGTGCCTCTCCTTGGCTGACTTGCTCTGTAAGAAAATGGTCTTACATATACTCCAAGAGCTTTGTGGAGTGTGTTCCCTCTGCTATATTGTAGTGACAGTAGGTATCTGGAAAGCTGAAGTTCCCCTAGAGAAGAAGGGCAAGCGATTGTGAGACTGCTTATAGAATATTTCATCTGCCTCTCCATCCTTGTTGGTGTCTAAAATGGATTCCTACCAGGATATCTGCCTTGTCCTTCCCTCTGATTCTTGCCCAGAAACACTCAATCTTATTGTCACAATCATAGAGCTTGAGCCTCTTCCTAACATATATGGATACCTCCCACCTCTCCTTCCTTGCCCATCCCTTCTGAAAGTTTGCAGCCATCTACAGCACTCCAGTTGTGCAAGTTGTCCCACCACATTTCACTGGTGGTGATGCTGTCACAGCATTCCCACTGCACAATGGCTTCCAGCTCCTCCAGCTTGTTGCCCATGCTGCCTGCATGATGCAAGGTGTAATTAGTTGAGAGGAATAAAAAATCTTTCCAAGGTAGCAAGTCAGAAGGAGATTTTGGCATTAAGACATTTTTGGGATGTGTTCCCAAGTTTCTTGTACTGGGAAATACCTTTGTCTTGGAGCAAAAGGTCTTTGTCTCAGAATGGCCTGTGATAAGGGAGAAAGAAAAATGGTGCCACATCCAAAACTGGGAGAGTCTCCTCAAAAACAAACAAGCACTAGGCCCAAGGAATTATTCCCCCACTAGCAGGATGCTCCTGGAAATCACCTGCAACTATCTGTAGTGTTCTTGCCTTCAAGATCCAGAGGGACCCTCACTCCTCAAAAAAGGTATGGATGCCTACCACAAATGAGAGCACCTACCTCATAAGAAGACTGAGAGTAAGATACTGCATTTAAAATCTTTCATGTTTTACACGAAGAGGAAACCTCTGGAACTAAAGAGACTTTTCTTTCCAGAAGGAAAAATATCCACTCTGTTTAGCCACATAATTAATGACCAGTGGACATTTAATGTGCCACATATTATGTATAAAAAATAGTGCTGACTGAACATATTGGTTTCATTTTTTCAGCCTAAGCAGCAAGAAAGAATTGCTGAGAGAGAGTTGTTTCCACTGTATTTTGCTTAATATACAGACGAATGTGGAAAGTGGTGACCTAGTTTCAAAGAACAGTGTTTCTCACATGCCTCCTGCCTCACCTATATGAGGAATGAATGCATCAAGATGAAAAGGCTCTTGGACAAACCTACAGAAAAGAAAGGGCTGTGTCACACATCAGTAAATGAACAAGCAGAGAAAACAGAAAAAAACCCTCATTATAAGTAATGCAGATCAGCTTCCCAGGGCAAGAAATTTATCTTCCCATTACAATTCACACACCTTCAATTTTAGAAAGTCAGGATCTAGAAAGGATTGACTAGGTCCCTCAGCAAAGTCCACAAGGATGAGGAAGAATGAAATACATACTTTTACTTGATGGGGAATGGTAAAGTTTGCTAGGTAGGCAGCAGTAAGAAAGCACAACTAAAAAACCACTGCCAGGTTCTTCATTAGAGACAATGCATAAACCAAGATTTACTTTAACAAAACATAAAAAAAAAAGAACAACGTTCAGGCACAAAAGCTAACAGAACATAATCAGTCAGGGACAAAAAATGGTAGCACACTGATCACATCCCCAGCTTCAGTCTCAATCGTATCATAAACCCATTTTCTATTGGAGCGACATTCTGGTCCACATTTGTTTGAATTGCATTTGGGGCAAGGATAGAAGCAACCCAGGCAGTCCACTTCCAGGCAATCACATAAATCTATGCCATTACAAAGCAGCCTGCCATGTTTGTCATACTTCTTTGTAAATCTGTGAAAGAGAAAAAAAGTTATTCTCAGACAATGCTTCAATACATTCAGAGACTAAACCAAACACGTGGAAGACATCTGTATAACAAGTATTTAGTCTTTAACAAACTCAGCAAAATTAAATACCAGCATTATATCCTAATTACAACAGCCATTGGCATTAAGAAATGAATGCATGCCATCCTAAATAAAAACTCCCTTAAAGTCACATAGAAAAATCTTGTTTTCCCAACACAGCTTATTCCCAACAGGGTAATAAGAAATCACTCTGCAAAATACAATGCTTTTATTAAATTCATTTAGAGTCGCTGAACAGCCTACCAGCCTTTTTTTTTTTTAAATAAATCGAGCAATAAATTAGAGATCTTACTTGGACTCATTAAAAAAATTTTGTTTCATCTGTGACATGCATGCTTTCTTTTTCTGCTGTCTAGTTTCAGGATTGAAGTCAGCTACCTGAGGTCCTGGATTTTGAAAGGCTAAGCATTTTAATTGTTTCTCCAGTTTTTGCTAGAAATAAATAAATAACAGAAAGTTTGTAATTAGTAAAATTGGAAAATACATTTTTGTATATTAGCTATAAAATATATATAAAATATATGCTGCCAAGTGTCCTCACTGGCTTTTGAATGACATTAAAGTTAATATTCCTGATAACTTATAGGATCAAATTGGTTGTTTAAAATGCTTGCTTGTCTAACTATTAATCAAGTATTCCTTTTACCGACTGTGCATCCTGATTGGAGATGGAACAATCATGACTCTGAGCACATGACTCTGGTACAGCGCCATGGAGTTTGCAAGTTGCCATGTGAGAGGCAGGACTATGTGTTTTGTTCTTCAGCTTCATCTAAAATGCAAAAAACAAGTACTACAATGATAAACATCCCAAATGGATTCATTCTTACTTTCATTGTTCGCTCAGGTGCCTAGAAACTATCTTTGTCCAAATAAGCTGAGGGCAGGAAAAATGTCTGAAGGAGCAACTAATACAATAAGGAAGCATTTGCACAAGCGAAAAGTATGAGGGAAAAAAACCCAACACACACACAAAAACAAAGAAGTTCAGCTGAGTACAGTTTTCTAAGAAATAGGAGGATGCATTTTTCTGCCAATTTTGTGGAAATCATGTTTGCAATTAGCTAAAACTGCTGAGTATTTTTGGAAGCTAAAACTTTATCTCTGTGTATGACCATTCCACATAGTCCATGTATGTTGACAGACATTTCTGAAGTCATTGCAAACAAACATAAGCATCATGTCAAACAATTTCCCGTTGGACAATGACTGTGAACTTTGACCATATGCTTGTCATTCATTATGTAAAGGTAAAAAAATACATTCAAATTAATATTTTTCTCTTGTTATGTAAATGGAGTTGCCCTGCCATCTCTTAGCTTCCCTGGAGGGTGTCATTCCTTTCAGAGTCCACAGTGATTTTCCACAAACAATTGATTTCTCAGGGGAAAGCAGTGGCAGTTCAGCCTAATCTGCTGATACATGATTCAAAAATATCCATGCACTTGAGTGCACTTTTTTACAAGCTGTGCATCTTCAGCTACATCCTCCTGAAAATGTACAGGGCAATCTCATGTACCTTATTCAGACATGTCTGCTTTGGATTCAGGGGCAATTTTCAGCATCATCACCATTCACGACCATAAATAATGAAATTTTAAGTTTAAAAAGAATAATAAGACATGGTGATAGTTCTTTCTCTAAGACTACTCTTCTATTTCCCTACTTACTTAGAATTGCTCTTAGCCCTCCAAATCACTGCACTACAAACTTGATCCATTTCACTGTTGTTACTGATACTTTCCTCTTGACTCCAGCCCTTTATTTTTGTAAGGTCTGAATAAATTGAAGACAATTGTAAGCATCTTGATAATAAAATAGTACTGGAGAAGTCATACCAAATTTTTGTGTCTTATTGAGCAGTCCTCAGCAGGAGACACTTTGTTTTCCGCAGATGTTTCCTGGGAAGAATAGCTTTTCTTGCAGTTTTCTTCCATGAGATCACCCATTTGACCCACCCTTGCGAAATACGCACCTGTTTGTTAAAACATATACAATGATATAAACAGACTTGTAATTTAAAGTTTCAAGACAAGCAGGTGATGTCTACACAAAGCTTTTATGTGTTCTTAATCAGCAGCACATGCGGAACAAAATGTGGCTCAGCAACAGGCTCGATTTTAAAACTGTATTAAAATAATTCCTCGAGCATACACAGAAGCTGTATGATCAAAGCCACTCCAAAATCGGCAGAGCACACGCCGGAGAGCCGCCGGTGTTTCGGTAACCCAGAGCCCCGTAACCCAGGTAACCGCTGCCCGCCGGGCTCCTGGGCGCGGCGCGCACGCAGTCCCCGCGCCAGCCCGCAGGTGGCGCTGCCGCCCCAGCCGTGCGCCCGGGACGCGCTGCGCCCGTCTCTGACATTGCCCGCGGATCCACGGCGTTCTTCCCGGAGATTCCAACCAACGGAATAAACCTAAGGTGCTTGGGTTTTGAATCTCACTCCTTTGCGAAAGATTTTTAAAATAAAATGCGGACTTTTTAGGTTTAATAGAAACCTAAAACTCTGTTAACAAAGTTAACACACAGACCTCCGGGAGGTCTGTGAGTTCTGTGAGTCTACCCTACAAATGCCATCCATCACCTCTCTGCCGTCAACATAGGTTCAGGATGGATATTAGCTACCTCTTACCAACACTGTGTAGATATTTAGTTAAAAAATTTTATGCGATATGTACAGTACCAGTGTCTCAGACTTTAGCACCAAGCACAACTAGAAATAATTCAAGATTTCTGGACTTCCTCCAAACCTTCCCCACGTGCTGCCCAGTCTCTCCTATTACCTCTGAAAGGTAGCACAGTGGCCTCTATCAGTTTACCCTGTACTTCAGGACTGTTGCCCCAACCCTGTCCCAGAGAAGATCTTCATTTCACCACTGATGAAGGACCAGCGCCGCTCTAAGATAAGGAGGAGTCCAAGCCTTAGGTTTCTTCTCTTGCAGCCACTTCCTGCAGGGAGACAGTCAAAGTGAGAATAGAAACCAGAAGAGAGTGACTTTGTATTACCTGGAGGGGATGTCTTTTAGAGACGTAAAACAGCCTTCAGCCTGTTTCAGAAGGGGATTTCTGTTCTCTTCAGTAACCTGAAGAATGACAGATGTCACATTGTTCACAATGGGAGGCTTGATAGCAACTGTTTTAGTTCTGGGACTTGAGTGTCATTGTAGAGTTAGAAAACGAATTCTATTACCAGGCAATTAATATTTACTGGATGGGGGAGCCTGCTTTCCTACTGGAAATTTATTAGGGGTCCACAAATGAATAAATAATGAAGGACAACACTCCAAAGAAGGTGAGCATTACTCTTAATTTGCACTCAAATTGGAGTCCTTGTAAGGATTAGCTTCCTACATTTCCTCTTGAGTCCAACCATGCACCTAGCACTGTTAAAGCACTTTATACGTATGCATGACCATCATCCATGCCTGTTTTTTCACAGTATGCTAGCTTCAGGAGCAGAAAAGCCATCAGCAGCTACCAGTGTAAGCATGCAGTTTCCATGTATACTGTGGTGATGTGAAAATTTGACTGCTTTGACAACTAAATCCTAACAGTTATCTAGAAACAAACACACTAAATCAGAGACCTCATTTTAAATACTAACAGAAAAGAACAAGCATCTTGTTCAACAGATGTGTTCCAAATGCCATCGCATCTCAGCAAAAATATCCTACACAGAGAAAGTAGCAGATTTCTGTCTCCACATACATATACTTTAAGTATATAATGTTGAATTTTAATGTCCAAGAGAGACAACAAAAAATTAATCAGAATGTGTCTAGGAAAGTGAGCAGGACTGATTATCCTCCACAGTGTGTTCTGAGGAGAGATGGAAATGAGGGAGACACAGACATCCACTACGAAGTCTGGAGAACCTAATTATACAAAAGAAAATATTCTTAGTCCTGAAACAGATTTTTTTCTTCTGGTATTTTTAGTTTGACTGTAGTGCTAATCCAGCAGCAACACATCGAACGCTGGTCTCTTCCATAAAAATTTCAGCTCTAAGGATAACTATCAACTGCACTCTTCCTCCACCCAAACCTCTATTCTCCCATGCTTTTTGAATACAGCAAGTACTTTTCTGGAAGCGATCACCCACAGCTGACTATCCCATTGTGGCTACAGTGTATGGCTATGAACTGGCAATTTCAGCACAGAGCCTTGAAACAGTTGACCAGGCTAAAAGTAGAGTAAGGGAAGATGAAAATCAGAGGCTGTGCTATATACAGATATTTCTGCTCAGAGAACAGTTTCAGAAGTTGCTGGGATTTGGAAAGAATTACATTTGTTTATGATTTTCATAAAAGAAGTATTTTCCTATATCTGATTTTTCAAGAATTTAATATTTCCGTTTATAATCCCTGCAGATTACACCACTAAATATTCCAGCTGGCGTGAAATGTGGTGACGGCATTCCAGATACATCAGGCTGTTTGATCTCAGCAGCGTAAAACCTCTGCAGGGCTTGCCAGAGTGAATCCACATTGTTTTCAAGTTGTATTTGTTTATGCCATTGGAGACATTCTGGCTGACTTTCATGTTCATCATCTTCACCAGGGCAAAATGAGATGCTGCCCCTATGGCTTTAATCCCCCTAGGCACTCATGGATTATAGACCTATTGCAATAGTCCCACATTCCTCACAGCCTAGCTCTGCAGAGATGTCTGTAGGCTCAGGAACCAACAGTCAATTTTGTGGCACATTAAAGTATAGATCTTGGAATTTCTACAGCACATCTGACATCAGCCACATTAAGACTGAAAATAAATAAATCTTTCTCAGAGCAACCATGGACTGAACTGCAAAGCTGTGGAAAGAATATTTAGCATCTATTCTGTTCCTTCTTTCACAGCCACAAATGTGCATGTTTATTCAGAGGATAGTCTTGAAGTTAGGCAGGAAACACAGACCAGACAAGTCTCATCTCTTGTAACTCAGCTGGTTTTCCAGAACCCTGACAAACATGGTGACAGTGCAATGGCCCATTCTTTGACAATGGTATGGCAGAGCAAATATATCCCTCTTCAAGTAAAATAACACAAATCTCATGAGTTCTCTCTCCCAAACCCAGACACTTTCCGCTGTATCTGGAGGTGATGGCTCCTGTAGCTGAAGTTAATCAGTTAACTATAAAATCATGTGCAACTTCTGGTTGTCATGCAATAGGCAGAAAAGTACTTACCTACCTTCTGAAAACCTGTGGTTCTGAAGGGTGTGTGTTCAGTTCAGAGCAGACAGCAAGAGAGGAGGGAGGGTCCTCATAATCTTAAACTGTACTTACCAAAGAGAGGAGGGGAATGGCACAGCCTGGATTTACTGGTGCACAATTTCTTTGATAGTGGAAGTATGACATCAGCCCCAGAGAGACTGAAACAGAAGACAAATAATCAAAACAGTGCTCCCAGAGGAGCAGGCTCAAGTCAGTGCCAGGTAAGTGTCTTAAAGGACCTCACACACTCTGTCTCATTAGTTATGGCTTTTTTATAGTACTTAGCACAAAGAGTGGGAATAAAGAAATTGGATAAACTGGGATGAGAGTTCTAATTTCTCATTTGCATCTGTGAACAACACAGCAAATGTATTTCTTAGAGCTTTTTGATTTTTTCTTAAAGGAAAGTAAAGAAAAATATCCTGTCATAAACTACTGTATTTTTTTATTTTTAAAAATTTTAAAAGTGATATATTTTTAGGACATGAATGTAGTAAGAAATTATTTTACCATTTTTGACAAAATGTTCTTGATTCTATTCACTGTTTCCACTAGGCAGAAATAAATATGCTCTCCAATTACTCAAGTGCAACCTCATGTTTCAGCTTGCTGCCTTTCAAGTTTATTTGTTGCACTAGTGCAGACAATTCCACCTTCTCCTGATACTTCCAGATGCCAATTTCAATTTTCAGCATGCTGTAATCACTAATGGCTTTTATTATTCTTCTCTAGAGCACAGCTAAATCCTAATAAGCCTCATAAACTGTCAAGTCTTATAAATTCTCCTTTTGTGGCTTAGACAAATAGCCCAACATGTCTTTTTATCTTAATTAGCTGTGTCCACCCATTCTCTGAGGTATTTTATAACCCATATAGAGGCAAGTAGATTTTTTTATTTACCATATTTTTCCTTCCATCCAAATATTTTTAAACCCAAAAGCTAATACATCATTCAAGCATCAGACCTTAGCTGGGTGATGCAGATGCTGCTACACATCTTCATTTTGCTTCACAGAGTGGTTTTGGGGGGTTTTATTGTGAAAAAATAAACCAGAAATCACTCAAAGAGAGAAAAATAATCACAGTCTCTCTCTTATCTAACAACAACCTAAATCCAAAAATCCTACAACTCGTTTTATTCTCATAATTTTTTCCAAGGTTCTTCTCCCTCCATATGATGCCTTAAGTTTCAGCTGTCATGTTTTTAGATTCTGTGCTTCCCAGGGGTGTCATTCTGAGCCTCAGATAAAGTGTTAGTAAGCTCTCTTCACAGAGCAAGTAGACAAGACAAATTCTTTTCCTGCTGAAGACAGAGGACAAATGAGTGCAACTTTCAGATCCAAAAGCATAAACAGTGAACTGAAGAGAGATAATAAGAAGGATGGGACTTCATAACCTGAAGCTGTAATTGGACAATTAAACCCAATATGCAAATGGACCAAAACTTATGAAAGTGTAAGATCTCATGACTGGTCATCTATTTTGTGATCATTTTAAGTCCACCCTGAGTGTAGCCCTGGCCAGGCTATTGTGCTGTCCAAGGTGTACCCTTAAAGGAATTTTAATAAATACATACTTTTTTCTCTAGCTCTGTTCCATCTCTGTTCCAGGTCAGCCTTCCCAAGGCATCACATATTCTGCTTGATGAAGAAAACAGAAATTAACTCTATCAGTACAAAAACTGCAAATAAACCATCTTATGCTTAATATCTCTTTCCATTTTGCTAATTATACTTGTATACCTGAATTTTTTCTGAATTGCTTGTGCATGAGTTGTATTTGTTTATCATGGCATACGTGATAACATGTAGCCTGCAATATGCTCAGAAAAAACTCTTTCTGGGTAGGTGTCAGGCTATAAGGATGTAAACTAAACATAGGAGGATTAAAATCTCAGGTGACATTTAGAGAGACTGATTTCAGAAGCGAAACTCCTAGGGGCTCCTATAGGGACAAGTCTTCCCCACCATGAGCATGGGACTCTAAATACACATGAGTACGTACAATAGAAATGCCCCTACCCGGGGTGAGGGAGGTGCAGGGGAGCAGATATGTTACATTTTTCTTGAACTTCCTGGTCAGGCTAATTGTTCCTCGAACACCCCAACACACTCTGCATGCAATGTCCTCAGTAGCACCTACAGAGAGACAAATGGGGCAGCTGAAGAGGAAAAAACCCAAGTTTTTCAGCGTAAACAAGTAACCTGTGATATTCTTGTCCTATTGCAAACAGTTCTTTAGATCTCTATGATTAAATTGTTAAAATTTTGACAGAGTGCTGTTCTTCCCATTTTAAAATTGATTTTCCCCTCCTCTTCTTCCTCCTCCCTTTACACTACTTTTTTTTTTTTTTTTTTTTTTTTTTTTTTTTTTTTTTTTTTTTCCCAAACAACCAGCTTTATCAGGTCTTTCTGCCTCTTCCCTCATGTTCAAATCGGCAAGTCACTGGGAAGGACGGGGTGGGGTGGAAGGGGCGGAACAGACAGGGGAGAAGCACATGGAAGTTCGGGAGATGATTTTAGTGGCCGAGATGGCCAGAAGAAAACGTGCAAGGCTTGTGCTAGGCACCAGGGAAGAGCAAACTCCCTTTGTCCAGAGAAGGCTGCAAACCCTCCTTGCCGGAGGATCTGCAGCTGCGGACACACCCCTCATGACTCCATCTCCCACAGACAGACCCACGCCGTGCGACCGAGCCCTAAACAGAGCTGTGACCGCACCCCCTCCGCGGCCCGTGTACACAGGGCTTCCTCGGCATCGGGAGCACATTCCCATCTTCCTGAGCCCCACTGCGCGGGGTTGCCGGCGGGAGCTGCCCGCCTGCTCCCTCCCCTCTGGGCCCACGCTCGCCTGCCTCCCGTTCCCGCCGTGTCGCCCGGGTCGCTCGCACCTCGTGAGGCGGCCCCGGCGTCCCGCCCTGCCCGCTGCAGCCCCGCAGCCGGGCGGGCGGAGCCCGGGGAAGCCTGCGGAGCAAAGGGCCCGGCGAGCAGAGGAGCAAGGGGAAACCTCAGCGGGACGAACAGCGGTGCAAGCACCGAGATGAGCGGCGGCTGCGGGGAGGCACCTGGAGAGCAGCACGGCTGGGCAGGTGGATGATGTTCACGGCAGGAACTGCGGTCGGTGAGAGGGACCCCGCGCTGGAGCAAGAGAAACAGTGAGGAGGAAGGAATGTCAGAAAGGAGCACTTCGGGACTGACCTCAACCCGCTTTTCTCCTTCCCGCCGGTCTACTTAATGAGCGGAGGTGAAATGTTGGGAGTTGGGAATGAAGACGAGCCTGGGAAAAATGAAGGGGGGGGGGGAATGGTTAATTTTGGGGTTTGTTTCTCACTATCAAAGGCTATTTTAACAGACAACAAATATTAGGCATCTATTTTAATAGCAACAAATCTAAATTATTTTCCCCAAGTGAAGTCCATTTTGCCCTGCCCTGGTTCCAGCTAGAACAGGTTAATTTTTGCAATAACCACGAAGAGGCACGTCCAGGACACTGATGATATGGATGTTATTTTGTACCACCACCTCATTGCCAGGGACAGGGGAAGTATAGCAACAGGGAACAAAGACACACAGACATCCATGTTTGCTCCAAAGAAGACAGTTAACTGTAAAGAACCAAGCCTTTTTATACTGGAAATTTAGCCTAAATTTAACTGAAATAAGCATATGGGAATACAGCTGGAGAGGAGGACTGAATGTACTGCTCAGCTTGTAACCAACATGGATATTTTAACCCTGGTAGGCCTAAAGCCTTGTGAACAAAAAGTTGAACCCTGAAGAAGGAAGCAAAAGATACAGCGTGCTTGGTATGATCTGTCTGAAAGGAATCATGCAAGACCTTAAGTGCCATAATTTGAGTCTATGTAGCGCTATGATTAAGCAATGTTACTAAGAAACATAAATGTTGTTATTGTTACTAATTTGAGCTGTTATAAGAGTATATAAACTGATCTGTGGAATCAATTAATCAATTTCTTGCATGCAAGCAATGGGGTCCTGTCTCCATCAATTGCCAACACAAGCATTCATTTGCTGACACTGTGGTGTCACTGCTCACACATCCCTTTAGCCAGGCAGCTCTCTGATCACGTGGTGTCCATGTGTCTCCCCAGCTGAGCACTGCGTTACGCAGGAGGTGACTATCAACTCATTCATCCCACCCACATCTGAACACTTCCCAGACTGCTTTTTGGTGAACAAAAGTGAACAGGATTTAACAAAGGTGAAAAAGGTCCTTATTCTGTAAGGCTTTTCTTAGGGAAAAAGAAAAGGGAGTCTTTTCTGACTCAGGGAAGGGAGTCTTCTCTGAAGAGAAGATGTCCCTTCCAGGGTCAGTGGGAAGGACAGGTCAGTAAGTGTTTCTATGTGAATCTTTGCCTCTTTCTTGTACTGTCAGTCATTAGTATTGTTTCTGTTACTGCTGGTTTTATATCTCATTGCTGTTTGCAGTCAATTGTCCCTATCTCAACCTGTAATTTTTGTCTCTTGTGCCTCCTTTTTTTCATCAAGCTGCAGAGGGAGGAGGAAGGAGGGAGTGAGTAGGCAGCATTTAGTTTGGAATCTCAGTGGGAGCATTAAACTGGGAAGTGCCATTCCTTAACTGCAACAGCCCTGATGATAGTCGGTAAGTGATCTCCACCTCATGTTCTTCTATCACAATGGGTATCCCACAGCCAGCCAAGGTCAGCCTCTCCCTTTGCCCACTGAAGTCCTTGTCTCATCCCATTACAAAGAATGACAAATAGTGACCCCCCCAAAGACCAGAACCCACTGTCCTTCTGACGCAGGGAAGATTTCCACAACTTAAAGAATCATAGCAGCAACAATGGTTTTATTGAAGTAAGATATTGTGAAAGTGAAACTTATGAAATGGTTGTTTAACAATAGATTCATTCTGTCATTTACTGCACAGAAGATACAGTAATAATTCAAAGTTACCAATGCACAGTCTTAGTGTGCTATGATACAAGGTTATGCACTATCTGGGTACTTACCAATTCAGTGGGTAAAGGGTGTTTCGACCTTGAGAAGCAATCCTGAGAACTGTCCTAGCTCCAATGGAGATCACCCCAATGCCATTAGCTGCTTAGCAGGCAGATAGAAGAGAGAAGGCTCACCCAGGCTGTATTAGTTATGGGATAAAGCAGTTGGCTCACAATCAAATTACAAGTGATGGAAAAGGTAAAGGTGAGACTCCTTGTACCCACAACCCCCTTTGTTCATTGACAAATGAGTCTGTTTGCTGTGTTAATCACATATTCAAAAGTTCCAGTTTCCAAGTGTGTAGCATTAATGGTCACCATATCACCCTTTTCCTGCAAGGCTGCCAGAGAATCTCTACATCTCTGAGACAGGGTATGCAGAGATGACAGCTCCTTTTATCTTTTCTGAGTTACTGCACAGCAGAAATGTGGCAAGGCCATATCTCTAGTCCATTTTTTGGCATTTTAGCCCACATTCCCTTTCACTACTCTATACTCACTCTTCTGAGACTTCCAACAACCCTGAAAGAAGCAGCAGGCTGCTCCTCATCAATGTAGCATCAGTGCAGCCAAGATGGCGTGAGGTTTGCGCCTTGGCCACCCAGGCCCCACAACCATCTGCCTTCTCCTCACTTGCCTGAGAGGTTTCTCAGGGTGCCAAGAGGGAAAGGGGGAACAGCCAAAGTGGGGAAGCAAGACAACTGTGCCAGAAGATGCAGAGGAGAAGATAGTGAACCCTGACTTAAACAGGTCTAAAATCTTCCTCTACTGCTGGGCATGGTGTGCATTCTTGCCAGCTCACGAGTCTGCTGCCCTGTCACACATACATATAGTATGGGCAGAATAAGTGTAACTTTTTGACTTCCCTCTTCTCAAGGCAGAACTTAAAGCAAAAATCTGGTCTCTTCATATCATACCTACTTCCCCCCTCCCCTCCAGGGCCTACTGAATGCATTCTTATCTATCAATGAATGACACATCTATTTTTACTGGGAATTGCCCCATGCATGAACACCTGCACAATTTCATGCCCCATAACACCTATACAGTCTGCATAAGTACAATTAAGGCTGATTTCCTGATGTCCTCGTATTCATTTCTGATGAACTTTCTTTCACCCCAATTCTCTCTGCAATAAAGCAACTTTCCCCAGATTTCTCCCATTCACCTCTTCTTTTCTTCCTGTGTTTCCCAGTTGCCACTCTCCAAACCTCTGCACTCAGCTTGTACTCAACAGCAGCAAGAGCTTCCACCGATAAATGCCATCAAGTGCAAATGTGTGGATTCTGGAAGTGATTCAGATCTGCTCCTACTCAGGCAGTTTGCCTAGCAATCACCTTCACTATTCTGCCTCTGCCATGAGAACTGCACTGAAATTCTGAAATACATAGCCAGCAGGCATTATATGAAAATAACTTCTTATTTTAAATCCTTCCAGAAAAAAAAATTATGTACTGGCAGTTCAAATTAAAAGTTTTGTTCAGCAGGATGAAGAAAAAAGTGACAAAAGCATGGAAGACTGGTTAGAAAGGCAGTGTGGTTGCTCATGGTTGGAGAGAAATGGTTTGAACCTACTGGGCGTAGGGTGAAGTTATGGGATGTTTCTTTAGCTTTGCTTAACTCACATGATGATATACAGTGCCAGAGATTAACTAGTGGAAATCACAGAAAATACTGAAGCAAAACAGCTTCAGTACTGGCACAAGTTCCCCAAGAAGGCTGTGGATTTCCTATCCCTGCAGGTGTTGAAGGCCAGGCTGGACAGTGCTTTCAGCAACCCAATCTAGTGAAAAGATTCCACCATCACAGGGGGATGGAATTACATCATCTTAAGGTCACTTCCAAATCGTCCTATAGATTTTATCTTAAAGCCCCTGTAATTCACCACAGCCTTGACAACTTCCTCTGCTTTCTCAATCAAGCTGAAGAAGACTTGCAAGAATGCATGCAATTTTCTTTGATATTGTCCTTAACTAGATCAAATGCTAAAAGGTCAATTGTTTCCAGCACAAACTTGTGTCGCCAGCTTGTAATTCCCATACAGTAAAGGGCTTCTCAAGCAGTCTGAAAATAGATTGAATTTTTCTTTGGAAAAAAAATCATGGCGAGCAAAGGACATTCAGTGCAGTCATCATGGCAGCACTTTTCCTAAATTTATTTAGAGGATGCTGATAAAAGCTCCTTTGCATTAACATGTCTGGAGTTTATTCTTGTCTTTTTGTAGAGCAGTATTCTAATCTATTTTGTCTTCTGCATTCCCACGTAATAGTGTTTCCTGATCCATAACGTGTTAACTGATCACCAGTACTGTAATATTGTCATAATATCGTTACCCCACAAATAAGTTACTTGCATGGACTGAGGATCCCATTCTTCTTTTTAAGCACAAGCTAGTGCGTTTTGCTAATATTAATGGACTGAAACATGTCCTTCTCCTCCAACACGCGGTGCGTAAGCAAGGTGATTAACCGTGTATCTACAACACAGGAGTTGGGCTCTGTGATTCTGATGGCCCCCTCTAACTCAATCCATCCAGTGATTCGGTGACCAACGAGCACCTCAGTGCGATCAGAAGAGCGATGTTCTGCAGGATGTGGAGTTACTCTGGCAGCGTTTCGGGGCGGCCCTCAGGAGAGGGCCCTGTGGGCAGGCGCCGCCCGCACGGCTGACAGACTCACTGAGTGACAGCTGGAAGGGAGATTGTGATTGGCCGGGGGGACGCGTGAACAGCGTATAAGCAGAAAGGTGATTGGATGATAGGACGCACGGGCAGCAGCACTGCAGCTTTGCCAGCCAATCGCTGCCTTCCTTCGATTGAGCTCTGTTAGGCCTCAGCAGGGTTTGGCTTATGTCGGGTGGAGATTAAAGGTGTTAAAAAAAGGGTGCGATTTCTACAATAAACCCATCACCTTTAGGTGCATAGGGCCCCCTGTCGCTTTGTTCCCCATTGCTACAATGTTCCAGAACGGTTACTTTAGACTAGTTACACAATAGTGCGACGGACAAAATGACCATCAAATGTCACACACCAGAAGCTCATCATCTCCTAGATAAATTTTATACAAAAATAATCCAGTTCACACACTCCAAGACCATTCTGGGGGCTGAAGCGTGCTAAATGGGGGTCTTCAAAAGCAGTTCCTAATCAAACACAAATGTAGATACATTAAGTACAGATCTGCTGAGGGAAAAAATAGTTTGAATGACAAGGAATTAATTTATTGATTAAAATTACAATTTGGGATTGTTTAGTCCTTTCCTCCCTACAAGCGTGTAGTAATCCTGAAGTTTATGTTTCACAGAACTGTTCTAAATAATTGTCATCTTCGCAATTTAAAAATATAGAAGTGGAGACAGACAGATTATAGAGCACTGTGCAAATGAAACAAAACAGAATATAAACTTACTCAGCTTCCTTATGTGTTTTTGCCACAAACATGCAAGCATACCTTTCATTTGGCTACTCAGAAGAAAACCCCCAAATGATTCAGGACTGTATCTATTTGTTAGATTATTATTAGCAATGCATCTCTAAGATCTCATTCAGCAGAGAATTATTTTATATATA
Organism: Sylvia atricapilla; assembly: GCF_009819655.1. NCBI lineage: Eukaryota > Metazoa > Chordata > Aves > Passeriformes > Sylviidae > Sylvia > Sylvia atricapilla. Next base: position 29,006,458 of record NC_089174.1, read on the forward strand.
AGATGCAAATATGTTTATTACTTCTTTTCCTAAATGCTCGATTTCTTTGTGAATTATTTTACACAGACTTTCCAGCGGGAAGGCAACCACAGGACTCATAAAGTGTGCTTTGCCTTTAATTACAGCTTATAATGAAAACCAATACGATAGTGAATCATATATAATATACTGGAAATTGTTTTCCTGGTCAATCATCTACATTATTCTCTAACCAGCTGGCAACTTTGCTTAGTAGTTTTCTCCTTTCAATATTTTCAATCTTTGCAGATTCCAGTAGCATAGTAACAGTCTCTCTCTCATCCTCTTCCAAAGTGGCATTATAAAAAACCTGCAACTGAAGAAGTAAACACATGAGCTTAGTTCACGTGTAACTTCATTTGCAGCAAGCAACTGTGTGCCTGACAGGTGCTTCAGAAAGAAGTGCACAGAAAAGGGACAGGTGACTGAGACTAAAGAGGGGGTGGGGCAAAGTTACTGATTTACACTAACTGGGAAATCTCCTTAAGTATCAAGAATGTGCCCTTTTGCTGTTCCTCTAAAATTTCTTTCAAATGCAGCTAACTTTACTGGTACTGGTGGCACCACACTGTCTAGGACTAGCTGGGTAGAAGAATCCTTTTGTGCTGCCTGTTCTACAATCACAGAACAAGATATCCTTCTCATCAGTCTAAAAGGCAAAAGACAAGAGAGGACTGAAGAACAGTAAATAAATATTTTGGGGAAGCAGTGATTGAACAATATGAGAAATTAAACAGATGTCAGTATGAAAACCTAACAGGCCAGCAGCCCAAATGTTGGTACATTTTCAGTAGATATGGCAGAGGTTGTCTCTACAGACAGATTTTGAGGAAAATGAGACAGTTTTGATAGAATTTGGGGGCACTCTGCTCCAAACATGAATGCTTGAAAGACATCAACATTATGTTTAACAATTTCTTTAAAGAATAAAAGCTTGTATTTACAAACTAGCAATGAAGTTGAGACTAAATGCTTCTCTGGTTTACCTCTTGGATCTGTACATCTGTTTTGACAAATCTTCCCATGACTTTTAGTACATCATGCAATAATTCATGCCCATATCTGTAAAATTGAGATAAAGGTCCTTCAAATACATTAGCAAATACACTAAATTTCATCTCATTTGAAAATACTCACACTATTTAGTGAGTATTTACTATGCTGCAAATACTAACTAAGCTGGAGCTTGTAACTATGGATTATTCTCCTTCTTTTAAAGAACTACCATTAGTATTCAATTTAGACATTTGAGCTGCATGACAAACAATAATTACCTTTCATTTTCATTTCCCAGTAAGATCTGATATTTGTACTTTGGTAATGTGAATTCTTTGCATGAAACAGATAATCTCTCTAAGCCCATACAGCCAAAAAGGCTAACCAGTAATACATCTAACAACCTGATGTTCCTGTTGCTATCTTGGGTGGCATATAAATAAACACTTGCACTATTCTTTTAGTTTGAAATTAAGGGGGCAACTTCCCAGAAAATTTCTCATCAATTTAGAACATAGAAAAGCTCTGTAAGGGAACAAGTTGATATGACCCAAATCTGCTACAACCTGCCTTTTCTAGTGTTAGCAATAATTTACACGTTTGAATGCTCCTAAATTACTGATTTTGGTGATGCTGCCACGGATGGATCACAATGGCGTCCTCTGCCATCAAAAGCAGCTGGAATGTACTCTGTCATAGCCCTGCTGCTTTTCACAATTGCCAGGGAGAGAAGGAGTCTTCAAACAGACATCAAAATACTTGCTTTGCTCAAAACATATAGCCCAAGCTCACTTGCAGTTTCCTTACAGCTGTGCAGGTAGGCTGGTGATGGGTTAAGACCTAAGTCAGGGAATAACACTGTAGTTGGTCCTTGCAGATCTTGCATGTCTGCATGCTCTAATAGCCCACCTTTTCATACTCTCTTTGGAAAAAAAGGTGAGGATTTTACTTCAGCATTCTACACCCACAATTTGCAGCATTTACACCCACTTGTAAAATCCTAGTGGTTAAACCCGCTTCTAGAGTCAGAATTCCTAGGAGGACTTAAAAGTACAGAAACAGTCATGAACAGACTAATTTTTAAAGTCTTGTGTGTTTGATGAGCTATTCTTTGGCATTAAACCCTGATCAGAATCAAATCCTCTGAAAACTCTGCTCTGCCTACTTAGTTGTATCAATCATTGCAAATAGCCATCACTGGAAGGAAAATCTGCACCTGAATTTTACAGCTCAAACATAAAGATAGAGGAAGAAGCCCAAGAGCCACAGAAATTAAAGGAAGCCAAAACTTGTTGCTTACCCTTGACTTAAAAGTGGCCAATTTTCCATAACAAATTCCCAGGCTATACGTTGCCCAATATCCTTAGTCACTACATGTGAGATGATGACTGAAGTACGATTCGAAGAAAATAATGTGTCACTGAGTCCATATTGCAAGTATCTGTTAGAAAAGCAGGAAAGAAATGAACCTGTCTCTTGCTGTTTTACAACAGAAATATACAGTATTGCAATCTGGAAATATAATCCAGTTCACAAAAATTCCTATCTCAACAAATATCAGCATGTGGAAGGTTATACCAAAGTTGGTGTCACTCTGAGCTGTGTATTCAGCTTGGGTTTTGTCCTTAACATTACTTCTTGCACACTGACTCTTCACTCCTTAGTAAAGTGAGGGTGTAGAATATCAAATAGACATAGATGTGTTTCTTATCTTTGCATCAGAAAGACAACTGCTCCTACCAAACAAGCTTGTGGAAGGGCAGACTCTCCTCACCTTCAGGCAATTCACTTCACTGTGACTCATATGGAGCCTACAGAATATGCCAAGAGTGAGACACTTTCACACAAAAAAGACCTGTTTATAGGGTCCCCTGTAACAAGATTCAGTAAGATTTTCATGAGGACTAAGGCAGGATTTCAGAAGTATTCCAAGAAGTGTCGTCTAATGATGTCAGTGGCAGTGAATGCCTGAGCATCTTGAAAAGTGATTATTCTCTTTGTTGCCTCAGTGTTTTACCTTGCACACTCCTACTTCCAAATGAACCCTTTTAGAGTTATTTTCTCATAGGGTCTTGCAGACAGCTGCTTTATGGGTAGAGTTGTTGAGCTGGGTTTCTCCCCTTTTCATGCCATCACTATGCCTAACATAATGGACAAAGAATTGTTAGGGCCAGGAAAAGGGCAACATTCTTCACCCCAAAACACACCCTGGGTGGCAATTCAAAGAACAGATCAGCTTATCAGCTACTTAAGTAAATGGAGGAAAAAAAGCTCATCACAACTGCCTGATTTATCAGGGAATGGTGCTAGCCTGTCCAAGAAAAAGACAATAAAGGATTGTACTTCAAGAGGTAAAATAGTATAGCTGGTTGGGCATCTCTTTGCAACATTTCTTGTCTTATTTTCAGTCATACTTTTCTGTCTTCCCAAATGACCACCACACTGGAGCAGGTAGCTGGAAGGACTAAAATGCTACTTGCACACCTTTAGACCCATGGAGTTTATGGGAATGTTTAGATGATAATTCTTTAGACAATCACTGCCAAAATTCCATCCCTTAACCAATGCTTCAAGTAATAGAAACATGACTGATTAGAGAATTCAACATCTTTTTACTGACAAATACCAGTAAAACCAAATAAACACAGTGTTTCAAACTGTGCTTTTGACAAGGCTCTTAACTTTTTGGTTGGCCCATGTGGAGTCAGGACTTAAGACCTGATGACCCACATGTTGTCTTTGCAGAAGGATTATTTATTTGTATTTGTCCCATTTTTCATATTTGCTCCCTAACAAAACTCTTTAAAACTTTACCAGTGGTTGACAAGACACATGCAAGACAGGTAAACTTCCACCAGCTTTGCACAGTAAAGTATTTTTGTTAGTATTTACTTCTATGTACAAATATATACTTTGATCAAGGTCACCTGTAGAGTAACCATGACTCTTTGGCACAGCTCATGGCATAGAGCAGGATGTCATCATCTTCCTCAACAGAGTTGGTATGGTTGTACATTTCCCATGCAAAATTCCATTCTTTCTCACTTCCCACTGCAACACCATAGCAGCAGACTGTTCTTCTAATTAGAAAGGGAATTCTGCAAGGCAAAATACAATTTAAAGGTACTGTACTGTTGTAGAGGCAAACCATGTTGTTAATGCATAACTGAAATCAAGTGTTTATTTACACTTAAAAGATACACAACAGTGCAAATATAAAATAGCAGTGTAGATAAGGATAGGAAATCCGATTGTTTTATTTGTGATTTAAGCTTTTAAAAAGCATGCAGTTTAAAGGAAACCAATACCCCCAACATTTTTAGAGCAGTTGGATCAGATTATATTGTGTCAATGCCATACAGTGTCAATGCCACTGTTCCCCATCACAGCCTAGGAAATGGATCACACCATTAAATAGTGTATTAATGTGTATATGCATCATCCCACACAAGCCTTTTCTAAGTTTATTTAGTGAATGCATCCAGTAGGAACGGCCATTTGCAGCACAGAAGGAAATAGAAGGGACATTTTTCTGTGCAACAGGCAGCCTCGTATTACTCCCACCTCAGGGAAGACTCTTCAACACAGCAGTAAATTTCATAGCAGAAACTAAATGCAAACATTACCAGTATAATGCTCCATATGCAAAGGCAGAACAGGAAATTTCTCCTGTAGCAAGTATGTGTCCCTGACATTAAGACATTGTAAACACTTTCCAGTGATAGCAATATTCTACTATGTAGACTATCTGAGAACAGTTTCAAATAATGCTATTTTGGACTAATTCCCTACAGAAGAATGGGTCTTGTAGCTACAAGCAAAACATTTGACTTCCCTCTGTCATACTGTTAGTCTGCTTACTATTACATTAAGCCAAGATCGTAAGTGGAGGTGTAAAAATTATCTTCTTTTTGATCAGAGGATACATTTGGAAAAACAGATAAGTTTCTGGTCAGAAAAAACAATCTTCAGGCCCAAAACTGGAAACAGCAAATTCAAATTTAAATACAGTTTGAGAAAAATTCCTGAGTTTCAGCAGACTATCCTGGAGAAAATGAGAATGATGCCAACAGAGTTAGTCAATCAGGAGGAAGGATATATAACATCATTCTTTAGAGTACAAGGTAGAGAAAAGGAAGTTATAAATTTTGGAAACAAAGGACTAGTAGGAAAGAGGGAGCTAGTTGGGTGTTTTACATGACAGACAACACTTGTTAGTAAAAAGACAAGATGCAGGGATTGTGGCAGTTCTGTTGCAGGTCAGGGATTTCACTGTCATACTAACAGAAAGCATGCGCATGTTCTATGTTTACTTAAAAATTTAGTTTGGATTCATTTACCTAGATATTTGCTGGGACATAAGGGATTTGCCACCATTGCTACCAATGACATGTAGAGTAGTTACGTCAGGCTAAAATATTGTCCTGGAGGAATCCTTCTCTGACAGATTTGAGTTACAGGGTTTGGTATTTTGTTTAATAATCTTTTCATAGTGTTGCAGTAAGAAGTCATGGTAAGATGATAGCAGGGTAAAGCTATTTTGGCCGAAGTACAACTATTTGTTTTGCTACTGAAGTTCCAGTAGTTGAAAGAAAATATTATTAAGTGTAAAGTTGTTGTGAGTCAATAGACAGGTTTTGTGTATCATTTGGCTGCAGCTCTGTTGTGCAACACTCGAGGCAGGCTGGACAGGCAGCGTACTGTGGGGCAATGGTTTGCTGGCTCAGGACATGTATGGTGGCCCTGAAATGGTTTATGTTGTGTAGTTCCTAGAGGGTGTCCAGTATGGTCCAGAGGGGCTTTGAAGCTTGAGGTTATATTAAGTGAGGGGTGACTTATTCATCTTAATGTTTTTCCTGGGAGTGGCTGTGTGATTTGACATTACTGGCCTGCCAGGATCCCTCATTTCTGGATCTTGGCGAAGATGCGGAAAGCTACAGGGCAGGTACATTATTTTTACTCTTTTTTTTTTGGAACCGATTGAAAAAATGACATTGTGATTTCTTAATTTTTGATGGTAGCAGCAGTATATGTGAATCTTCAGTAAAAAAGTAAAATGGACAGAAATGCTATCCCTCCCCCTAGGGTAGTTTACTTCTTTCAAAAGACAAGCCAGTTGCAGCACCTAAGAGAATACATTAATTTAGCAAGATTCACTACACTCTTATAATGAAAAAAAGAGTAAAATGGAGAAACTGGCTTGGCATTATAGCTCTAATTGTTTCCACTAAACAGATTAAAATGCACTGTATCCAGTCCAGTTGTGTTCTGCCAGGAACAGTTTGGAAATTTTCAGCTGAAAGTTGATCACCCAGTCTGAAACATAAATGCATTATTTCGTTCCACAGATGTGAGAATCCTTCTGGGTTCCACCTGTGGCGAAACAGCTGAAGTGTGCTGTTGTGAATTTGCTCTCAGCATGGAGAACCTAAGAGCATCTAAAGGGATTAGTCTCTGAAATATGGGTCAAAATTGTATTGTGTATGTTTCCTTTCCTACCCAGCACGTGTAAAATCTTTTCATTAAATGCATGGGAACAGTGACCTGCCACTTGAAACCTTAAGAAGTGTCCTGAATTCTTTAGAGTTTTCCCCTTGAAACATGATCATTTTTTCATTTAACCATTTTCAGAGTTTCATTTTTTCCACACATATAGAGCAGTCAAATCCACTGGAACTTTTCTCAGTGCCAAGAAGGACAACAAAATTAATAATTCTTCATCAAATTCTAAACCAAATCAGCTATTTCACAGACTTTTCAGCTATTCAAATCAAACAAGGTATGTAGCATTCCATCACCTCAAATGTTATTAGTAGGAAAAGATGACTATTTTGAAAACAGTCTGACAATTCAGTACAGCATTATTGCTTTCAGTGTGGAATTGCAAGAATATTCTCTCTAGAATATAACAAAATGTATGTGGGCTATTTAATTTTTTCAGTCCAACTGCAAAACTGAGTTTGGCTTTTATAGGGATGATCACTATAAAGCTATTTTAGAAAACTCAAATATAATAATACAAGTTCAGTTTACTTAGCCAACTACATGTATCAACATATACCAAATAAAAACAAAATATTTATCACAACTATAGCAAATAAAAATGAACTTTAAATATTCACTCACCAGTGCCAACACTATTTGAGTATTGCATAGAAAGGCATCAGAGGAGAAAGAGAGGAAAAGAGAATAAGAATTTCAATACACTGTATTTTTTTTAATGATGCAATACTTGAATACAGAAAGTCTCTTCCTGGTAGAGTCCAGAGTCCATTCTCACAGACCAGACCCCTGGCCACAAGGCTCCAGTGCCAGCATAAGAACAGACGGCTGTTCCCAACACCTCTTTATGTGAACACAGAACATGCAAAGCACTTTAATGGGGTCACCATGGGCAGGTGGCTGTATCATGCAAACATCACTTCACTCAGTACTGTTAAGAGAAGCTTAAAAGCTGAGTTGGTGTATGTGACAACCCCAAGGCTGTACTACAGCAAAGGGACTGGGCCACATGGGATATTAGTACTAACAGGAAGTTCACCTGTTATATGGCTAACCAGGTTTTGGTCTTTATGGCAAAATTTGCAACCTCCAGCCTGTAAAGTCTATGTAAAAAGCAGCAATTATCCCACCATAAAGCTGGGATTTGAGGAAGAGGGGAAGGTTGCGTAGACATAGCTGTCTTAAATTCTGTCATTCTGTCAAGAAATAAGAGCAGTGTACAGAGGCATTTCTCATTCTGCCTCAGCTTGTTAACAGCCTTTGAACTTTCCACCTCCCTTAGACATGCCCACCTCTAAGAGCAGATCATCATTCTTACTTGTACTCAGGGTTGCTCCTCCACTTAGCATACAGTTCAGATGACAGGTCCAAACAGTCTTGGAGGCCCAGCCAGCATGCTGTTGCCAAAAATTTTTCCAAATACAGTCTTGAAGGAAAGTTAAAACAGTAAGAGTAAAAGATATGCATACCACATTTGGAGTATTTGAACTGTGCCTGACCACCACAGTTACAGAACATGACGCCATTAATCCACAAGAACCTCTCCTAGGAACAACTGAGTTTTAATAAAATAATTAAACAAACAATAATGGTTTCCAGACATTAATACTAGTGGATTTTAGTAAGGCAACTAATGTTCCATGTTTTTTGTAAATTTTTGTGTGGTTTATATTCCTCTTGGAAGTTTTAAGGTTCTGGTTGCGTCTAGTCCAAGTCACTCTCATGTTTAAGCCTGTGGCTGCAGTGGCCTTGCAGAATGAAGTATTTTAAAGTTTTTTATTAATTGATCCAAAAGTCATATCTTAAGTTCATTGCTGTCAGTTTTTCTTCAACTAGCAGCAGCCTGTTGAGCCTGTTCTGTCAAACAGGAGCTAGCACCAAGGTCCTTAAACTATCATCCTTTATGCTCCTATCCTGATACAGCACTTTGACTGGAGGTGTGATCATAAAGAATACACACTTACAGGACAGTAAAATAACAATTCAGTTACATTCACATTAGTTAGAGAATTATTCCCATATATTGTATTTAAATTTACATGAGAAAACTGCAACGTATCAGATCCAATCACACCAGAAAAAACTCTTAAGAAAAGAAGAATACTTACTGGGCAAAATAGTCATCTTCCAAAGCATCAACATTTTGCCAAATAAAACCTGCATAGTAACGGTATATTGGCAACATTCTCTTTAAAAGGTATTTCTTTTAAAAGAAGGGAAAGAAAAATTACTTTTATTTGATACAAGTTTTTATTTTCTTTATTTATTAAGATTTATCCTATAAATTTACCACTATTAATGTCTTGAAAACACAGGACATTAAGTAAAATATAAACTGAGTCTAAAATTCAATATACCTGTACTTCAATTCAAACTGGCACATTAACATTTCACATTACTAGGACCTTTGAACTTCTTATGAAAGACAACAAATTCACAGAGAAACAGGAAAAACCACTTCTTAATAGGAATTTTTTTTCCCTCTCACTTATTTTAACATACCTTTAATTTTTACAGCCTAAGAGAACTATTACTGTGGGATTATAAGGATTTCACATAAGTGAAATCTTCAAATACAAGTCAAAGAGATAAATGTGACAGTAGTATCTCAAGTAACTCAAATATGGGAAAGAATAATTCAATTTAGTATCTAAACACAATTTCTTTCATTCCATGAAGGTGAATGCAAAGCAGTATGAAGCACAGAGCACAAATATACTATATGCCTTTTATACATAGCAGTGTTGGTCTTTTCACTTACTGCTGACTGATAGTTCTATTTTCCAGATTCACCGTTTCAAAAAGCCAAGGATGAGGCATAATATAAAGAATGTGACCATATTTCTGCTTTTCAATAAGAATCAACTCAAGATTCAATGAGACTTATCATTGACTAATATGTATAATTAAGTACATCCTCCTATTTAAAGAAAACAGACTTGATAAAGTCACGCAAAAGGAATCACAAGCACTCTGACTCATAGTCACCACTACATCCTTGAGAATTTTAGAAGCATTAATGTTAGACCAATGTATTTGCATGGTCTAACATCTTTGTTAACTAAGGAAATGGTCATACCTTTAAAAGTGGATATACTTTATGGTTCTTCAATGTACTTTCCAAATGATCAGGTATTAGGTTTAACAATACCACATTCCATACAAAAAGTTCATCTTCTCTGGCAAGGTATTTCGTTAGTTCAAGTGCTGTTTCAATTGGAACATATCCAAAGCTATGTAAAAACAAAACAAAAACACCCAGACATTTTAGCATACTTATTCACATTAATTATCTACCACACATATCTTTTTATTTATTAAACAGGCAATAAAACATCTGGATTCTGTGTGGAAAGTAACCTAGAAAAGGCACTGAAAAAAATACAAGAAATATAAACAATTGGTGATTTTAGGAGATGAACTCTCAAAGCTTCTATTAAGAAGCATTGTGCCACTATGAAAGCAATAGCCAATCATGGCAGTAAGTATGGCAGCACGCACACTGTATCTGCTTGTGTCTGCAGAATATGGTACAAACACATTAACAACATGTATCTGTCCCACTGGAAAAAAATGAAGCAGAAAAGCACTGCTTTAGTTATGATGCAACTTTATTTTTATTATGAAAAGACTTATTTTCATTACATGTTCTTTTGTGTAATACTGTAAAAATCAAAACCTTTAATTCACATGCACACTATTTGTGACATTTACTACTTTCTTGTATTTCAAGTTCAAGATCCCACTAATTAGGGTTTTTTTTTTTTCTTTCCAATTCTTTTCAAAGTCCTGATCCAGAGTGTGAAAGAAGAATGGAACTTGCTGCTCAGTCTTGAAAGGTGTTTATTAAATTCCTTATCTGAAGGTCAGCACACCACCCTACACCAGGCTTAGCACGCTGAAAGACATGCTGCCAAGAGCATGAGATCTGGCCTCCAAGGTCTCTTGAAGCATGGAATTAATTTTTCCACAACAAAATTCCAATTCAAGTCCCTCTCCTCCAGAAAAAAAAAAAATTTTTGTGTACAAATGTAGCAGCACAGTTCTGTATTTCACAGTTACATTCCTTGTTAGCTACTAGCTTTGAGCTGTCTTATGAAAAAGGACATTTTTATGGGAGGAGGAATATGAATTTTTACTTCCTCCTCTCAGCGGTACTTCCAGAGGCCCTGAAGCAGGGCAGTGTGCTTTGGCCACCTCATCCCTGAGATCCCTCATCACAGGGACACGGTCATCATAGTTGTCTGATGCTTTTGGTGCCTCTGGTACATGTGAGGTACAGACACACTTAATGCTTCTCAGCTCTGTAGACCACTGCTGACCTCTTTAGCACCACATACCTGAACAACCAAGTCATGACTCAGCAAGAGAAATTAAAGAGGTTTTGAGTGATGCAGCACAGCACAGCTGAGATAGCCCAGGATAAATGAAGGAAGATTCAGAATCTTCATTTGGAATATTTTTTCCATTAAAACAAATGCAGGTTAATCCCTAAAGAACTCATGACCATTATTTAAAATAATTTCCTCGGAGCTGGAACAAAAGAAATTTTGAAGTAAATCACTCAGCGCTGACAAAAGAATGGATTAAATAACTCCCCCACCCTTTTGTCAAAGCAGTAATTCTTAGGAGGCACACATAGGTTGGAATGAAGGAAGCAGAATTAGAAATCTTCAGTGTCATCATAATGTTTAATCAATTTCTGTAACATTTTGGAAACATACTTACTCTGTCAGTGCAAAAACATCATCTATCAGCTGGAACCTGCTGACAGTGGGAATAGCCTGCAAAAAGCATTTGTGTAGTGTTAGTCGATTTCAACATGCCATTGAGAGTTTACCAAAAAAGCTTTACCATGTTTCAGAAGGATTCCTAGCAGGTTTTCTAAATCAAAACAGCCTACAAAACGTTGCAAAATGGATCCTGAATTTTAAACTGAAATTATTTATGTGCTTTAAGAGATGTTTTTCTACATCTATACATGGAACTACATAATATAGTTATATATTATGTTGTATATAAACATATAACTGTGGTATATTAACTGGAGAATTTCAAACACCCTCTTACTCGGATACTGTAATTGAAATTAAAACATGGAAATGCCACATTTCCTAAAAATATCCTAGTTACACAACTTTGGTACATTATTTCCTTTTGAGGTTTAAGTGCTCATTGCAGAGCAGATTGTCTAGCACTACCATGAAATCAATCACTGGGCACAGACATGGGTGTGCCTCTGCCTACAGCTCACACTCTTGTGGCAAGAGGCCTCTTCCTCCTTGTCTCCTCCCTGTTCCACGCCCCTGCAGTTTGGACACTGCTTGAGCAAGCATTCCCTCTGACAGCTGGAAGCATAAAGCAGGGCAGAAATGCAAAGCTCAGCACACGATGCTGAAAGCAGCCAGAGGTCAGGTGGCTTGGGCTGACACCCACCAGGAAGGAATGTGAAGCAGGGTGGAAGCCGCATATTCTTGTTCCATCTCTTGATGCCAAGAAATATTGTATACAGCGCGACCAGAAGGAACAGATGGTTTTGCACAACTGCTGCCAAGAACACTTCCTACCAGGAAGCATTACCACAAAGTACAGATGGTTTGACCACAGTGCCACCCACTGCACTCTGCATTATTGCAGTTACTTAATGAGGCATAGAATGCACCCTGATTTTGTACACGACTGGGGTTTGTGACAATTTAACACAAAATTGTATGCATAGATCGATGTGTCTGTCCTCCTCAGCCTTCCCAGAAGGGATTCCTTATGGTAAGGCTTGCATCCTTGCTGAATGTTTTCACTCAAGAAATTAGGCTTGTGATTGCAGTCCTATTGTTAAAACTATCAATAGCTGTTTTGCAGTTAATGCATGTGTCACTGCCAATCCAAAATCACTAATTTGTTGTCTTTAATAACTTACGCTACTCTTGAACCTGTCTTGTCTGAATGTGATAAAACCTATTGTTTTCCTGCACCTCCTGTGTGGCCTCATAGTTACATTTTTGCAACACTGTATGGTGCCAAAAAAAAGGCCTCAAGTCAGCGCACAGCCAATGTCCTGATAATGTAGATTCACCATGAAAGAAAGAAGCCTAGAAGAAATGAAGCCACTGTGGTGTAGGAAGGTTTAGCCTGCTCTGAGAGTCTTGTGTCCAGACTCTTTAGAGGTAGATTGCACTGATTACTATTAGGTTGAAAGGTTAAAGTTCCTCACTTTTGTTGCCAAAACCTATGAACTGACACCTCTACTGCAGCCTTTAGCTCACTGTAAGATGAGGCAACACTGAAACCAAGCAACCCCATATAGAGTCACATTTGTTCTGTACCACTTTCAGGTCAGGCTATGGCAAGTCAAAGGTGGGATGAAATCTACTCTAAGTCACCATTTACAGAGGACTGAAAGAGCTCAAATAGAATTGATTTGAACTTCTAGGAAAATTATCCACAAAAAACAAAACAAAACAAACACCCCACAAACAACAACAACAACAACAACAACAAAACCCACCCCCCCAAAAAAAAAAAAACAAAAACCACAACAAAAAAAACCCACAAAAACAAAACAAAACAAACAACAAAAAAAACCCACAAAAAAATCCACCAAACAACTAAACAATGAAAAATAAAAAAATAAAATAAAAAAAAAGTCTTTTTTTTTTTTTTTAATTCCACAGGCAGAAACAATGTGGTTTGATAGAATGAGAAAACAAAAAAAATTCTCACAATTTTATTTCTTCATGATTACTTTCTACCAGCTAAAGCTCAGTCTCACATTCATACTGAAACCTCCTTGAGCCAGATTTAAAGAGAGCAGAAGAATCACAAGCTATTAACATGAATTTGAAGACAAAATGTCATGTAAAGTTGTTTTTCATGCTTATGTGAAATTGTTCAGGCCTGTCATCTTCCACTACAAAAACTAGTGACTTTAGTGGGGAAATGGTGAGTTTGTCATTCCAGGTTTTCATCAATGTGGTTCCAGGTAAAAACTGCATGAAAAAATACACGGAAAGAGTCTGCTTATAAGTTTGAGAAAACAAACATGACCTTACCTTGGGATCATTTTCAAGCAAGCGTCCTAATTTCTTCAAGTTTATTTGGTCATAGTTCACTCTGTAGTATCCACTTAAATTTACATTAAGCAAGATCCAGTCATATTCTGATACTTGCATTTCAGGAAAGATTTCTGTAAAGTGACATTAGAATGTATCATTTTGTTTTCCATGCACTGCTTCTTTTTCATTTACAAACAATGGATTTTGTCCTTCTCTGAGATGAAACCAAGTTTGAGGCTGGACTTAAAAAGAATCCTCCAAAAGCTCAGTGGACTTGAGATCTCTGCTCTGCACAGCAGAATGACTTCAACAAGCCAGTGATTCCTCAGGTACTGAGCACCCTGAGATTCTAAAGGTTAGGCTGAAAACCCACTTTGTTCCAGCCTTTTAGCTCAAAGGCAGCTGTGAGAGTTCAGAAAGTTTACCCAAGAGTAAGCTCTCAGAATGAGGAGCAATATCCTCCCATTCCTGTTGTAGGTCATGGACCCACAGCTGCTCCCAGCTCCAAAACACAGTGCTCAGCACCTCACAGAAGAACTGACTACCTACCAATATTCAGATAAATGCAGATTAAAAAATAATAATAATAATAAGGTAAATTTAACCAAGAGAAAAATAATCGAAAATGCTTATTTTAAAAAAGACAGTCACATAGTCATTTTGAGTTACATCACTCACTAACAGCTTCTTCCTGCAGTCCATCTCACTTATTCATATGTCCTTCCCTGACTGACTGCTCCTGAGAGCCTACTGTGCGTTGAAGGAGCCAGTGCAGCCTTGAAGGCTCTAAGCTGCCTCATCAGAAGAGTATTCTATTTTCATGTCCTCATTTGGGAAGACAGTAAGTCAATACTGGTGAGCAGTTGACAGCCATCAGTGCCTTACTCTGAAGAGTAGACTGAGACTCCAGCATTTAGACAGAGCAAGTACTGCAAGATTCATCCTGTATTCGGAGGAATACACATGCATTTTTTATTTTTTGTCTGTCTGTGTAGAGTCGAATTAATTATCACTCAAGCTATCTTACTGCCTGAAAAAGAGAGGAAGTAACTTCTAACCACTGCAATCACATGGTGTAGAGCTGCAATGTGCACACCATGTTGAAGATTTGCTCTTAAGCATTCTACCACATCTTCTTTTGACTCATCTAAAATCTGATGCATGGCAGACTTGCCGAAGCAAAATGATTACCCCATTCTATTAATTCTATACTTCTTTCTCAAAGCAAAAAAAAAAAAAAAAAAAAAAAAAAAAAAAAAAAAAAAAAAAAAAAAAAAAACCACAACAAACACAAACCAACCACAAAAACCAAAACAAACAAACAAGGCAAAAAAGCAATTGGAAAGCAGAGTTGAGAAAGAACTATTTTTTTTTTATTCGGCTGGAGATGCCCATAAAATAACTTTATATTATAAGACTTTAAAACTTTAAAAATCTTATTCTTATGATGATTTCTTTTTAAAATTTAATTTGAATAAACAAATTAAATGCTGTTGAAAACATTAATTTTCTGTTGTTACAGATCTTAATGTGTAACATTATTTGGGTCACTTCCCAAAGCCAGTGCTAATTTTTTTAGTCTTCTATCTACTACTTGAGCTAATAATTTTCTGATATTTCACAGCTGAGATCCTGTATATACTCAAAAGCTGGTTTTAACATCAATGAAATCTGTTGGGAGAAGAATATTACAGACGTATGAGGACCTAAAAATTTGGATTTTAAAATTATAAAATAAAAATTTCTGTGGAAATCTCTATTGATGATATGTGTTGTATTATTAAAAATTCATATTATTAAAAATTCAAGCTTACACTGAAGTTTGATGCAACGTAGAAAATAACATTATATTGATCTAATTGAAAATCTACCACTATTGTAACACAAAATCATTACAATGGACAAACAGAGACATTTCTGTATTAAAGTTTTATCTCCCTATTCAGTGCAAATATATCCTCTCTTTTTAAAAGACTTCAAAGTGTTCTCATCAGTTTGGCTTTAGAATGTGCAAAAAATTACATTACTTACTGCTGCTTTTATCTAGCCAGGTTAAGGGTTGTGATGATCCATTTCTCATCCAAGAAATAGGAATAATCCAGGTGTTACTTAACAAATAAAATTATATTATTAAAATTCTTATATTTAAAAATCCTTCTTAGCTGATGCTAAACTACAGTGCAGATTAATTCCATCTTACAAGAATATCCATCTACCTTCTGTCCTCTCTGATGCATACGACTTCATCAGACAATGGTACTTCTGCTGGATCAGCAGTTACCTTCTCCAAAAGGGAGTTTTAGCATGGCTTTATACACTCATCCACTCTATACACTTTATACACTCATAACAAGAATATTGTTCAGTGCTAGGTATTTCAATACCGTTGTCTTTCTGTTCTGTATTTCCTTACCCAGGCAGTAATTTTATTCTCCTTTCTTATTATACTTCGCCCTACTTCTGGAGACCTTAAAGCTACTTTTCAGAAGCATATCTACAAAAAATGAAAGTCCCAGGAAAGCAATACAACTGTCATTCCAGCAGCTGTAATTTCTTTTCCAAGGGAGTGTAAAACTCCTTTTTGGTAAAAGAGATGAAAACTTCAAACACCTGAAAAATTCTCCAGTATGAGTCCTGGGCTTTTTTTCTTTCACATGGCAATTTGTGCTTGGTAACTGTAAAGGACTGACTTCACACTTGTGACTTGAAATCCTTTATCTGAGCTAACAAAGAATATTGAATGGAATAATGCTTTGCAGTTCCTGGAGATCGGGAGCAAAGGAAACCCCGTGGGCCTTGTCAAAATTCTTCTTGTCTGTGTGTATTACCAGCAACAATTTCCAAGAAAAAAACTGCTTTGGATTTTGCTCCCCTTTACACTTTTTCCTCATGTGACAACTCATCTCACAGGCTCCAACCATGAACCCAAAAACTCATATCAACTGCTCCTTCATAAGTGTTGAAACCCTAGCCAGGGGTTTACAAAGTGGGTGACAAAAGGCAATTCTATGATCATTTTCAGACATTTAAATAAGTTTTCAAATGCCCCAGACACTTAGCAATGCTCACTGACAAGAAGTTAAAACTGTTGTTTAGTGTCTCAGTACTTTCTGAGAAAGTGGTCATTTATTTAAGTATTTAAATGCAACCCTTTTATCCTTGTCAGACAGAAGAGACTGGGAATATGTCCACTGAAAGTAGTTAAGCATGGTTCATCCAGGTCCCAGTGTGTAGACCTGAGGAATGAGGAAAGAAGAAAATCCCAGGCAAAAATCCTCCCTGCAACACGCTCATCACCCGTATCTGTATTTATTATCATGTGGCTGGAAAAGTCACTATTCCAGAGGAAAGAAATTTTTTGGCAAAACAAGCAGAATTTGCAGAACTACTGCAAATTCCAGCAAAATCTCAAACAGATTTTACTTGACTGCTTGTCACAAGAAAAAACCACAAGTTAAAAAATCAGATGGTCAAAACATATTGTTGTAGCTGAAGCATTTCCTGTAAAAAACAGGGTATAAACATACAATAAAAACACAAGCTAAACATACTTGTAAGAATCAGTACTCTTTCTATTTTTTTTATTAAAAAATTGTTCCTGACTGATTGTTCCAGTAGTTAGATTTAATGTTAAAACCGGAAATCCATTTTGGCATGTCCAAGAATCCATTATTTGCTTTACAGATGCTGGCAACTGAACTTCATCCTGTGCATCTACAACCTGAAAGAGAAGCAGAAATTAGAAATACTTATGATGAACAGGTACTTACTGATACTGCTTCTGTGAATCTCTGGTAATGTTTATAACATAGTACAGAAATTAACGCTTAGCAGCTTGCTGGTCTTCGACTCGTGCAAAAAAATCAATGTAAAAAATGTCCAAGGAAACTTTTTGACATTCTAATAAAGACATAATACAAGCATAAGCCTATCTCAGGAGTTACGAAATACTGAGATGACATTTTTCATTCTACAACCTGCTGCTAACCTTTCCCTTTTTAATGTATTTACACATCTCTATGGCTATGACAGACTTGATTCATTTCATTCAAATAAAACTGAAGGAACACAGATATATTTTTAAGTGATATAATAAACAAACTGAATTAGTGAAGACAAATTGAAAAAGACAATAAGCTGGAGTCCCAACTAGTGTGACTTGATATAGTTTTCACTGGCTTAAAACATGTGACAACCTTGCATATCTGAAATTCTAGCACTCCCATTCTTTAGACAGAGTCTGCAACACAACAGAAGCCTTCTTTGGAGGACCAGAAAGGTGGATTTAAAAAAAAAAAACAACCTAATATTATCATCTGTTTTCTTAGTCAGATCTCTGCCAAAACCATTTAAGGGTGAAATGCTGAGCTACTGCCCTGGGTATAGACTTTGCTGGATCTGTGACACACCAGCATCTTTGATAATGAAGCTCAAGGCATCACACACTCTGATCTAGCAAAACCTAACCTCCAGAACAATAGGCCATGCAATTTCATGTAGGCTTATGTAATCACCATGAAACCCAAAACTTTGCCTGGTCCTGATTTCCTATCTCATCTTTTTGCTGCTTGTAGTCAGTCCCACTGATCTCTGGTGCAGCAAAGAAGCCAAATAAACACTTGAGAAGTTATTAGCTGAAAGAACCAGCAAAGCAAATTCTATGCAGGAGAAACACTGCATTACAAACAGCCACATCTCAGTGCAGTCTTCCGCAAATAGTTTATGGCTTAAATTTGGACCGTGCCAAACACCAGAGAAAGAGTACTAGAGACATAAAATGAGTACCATCTGGATGTGGGTCCAGAGATCATCCTGATTAGCATTTGAGAAGGAAAATTCTTTCAGATACGACTGTGAGGAAACAAAGAAAAACATCAGAATTCATGGAAGTTCAATGGAAATCATTAGCAAGGCAAGCAATTTCTACAACTGACATTTTCAAGTGTATAAAACCAAGATGAAGGGGGTTGTTTTTTCAAACTTACAGTAAGTGCCCTGATGAACAACTTTTCAGTCAGGAAACCAGATAGCATCCCAGTTATAGAAGCCCCCTGGAGTAAAAAAAAAAAAAAAAAAAAAAAAAAGAGAGAGAGAGAGAGAGAGAGAAAACAAATTATTACTGCAATTACTGTTGCAATATTTTTTCAAATATTCCAGAGATGCTAGTTGGTCAACACCCACACTTCTTATTTCACAGATGTTAAAAATGTTTTCACTACTCCCTTCATAGCCAAGTCGATTTGCAACAACCAATAAATTTGTGTGTGCAGCAGAATCACGTTTTGAATGACAAAACAGTTTTGTTCAACAGTTCCTCTGAAACCTACCTTGCACCATTAGCTTAGAATCTGTACAAAGTAGGAAGAATTTTCTATTTTTTTTACCTTGCTGTATGTGATGTTGTCAAACAGAAACATTAAAGAAAATGATGCTTTGATGTTGTCTTCTCTCTCTGACAGTGATCGAGCTATTTCACTGTCTTCCCTTAAGATAGGTTGTACAACATGAGCATAAAAGATTTTATCCTGCAAGAAGAAGACAAATCTAAGTGAGCTGAACAGAAGATATTAATTTTCTGGAGAGAATGAGAAGGATGGAATTAGCACTATTATGAATAATTTGTCTATAAGCAAACTCTCCCACTCCCTAACTTTCTCATGAAGTACAAGGGACCATACACCTGATCCTAACATTTTCTACATGCAGCACCATGTGACCAGTGAAAATGTAACATTTTCAAAGTGCTGTGGGCTTGGGTCTCACAGTCAGTTACAGTGTAATCCTCAGGCGAAAATAAATCGACTATATTAAACAGCAAATGAACAAATACCAAACAAATGCCAAACTTAAAGCCTGTATTTCATTTATTTCTGCCATGAATATGACAGCATTTTTCTCCTAAATTCCCTGTTTCTTATTCTGCAACCCTGAGCAATAACCTAAAACCTAAGCTACTGAAGGTACCAGGCTTTAGCTGTGTGGCATTGCTGCTGTCACCCAATAAGAAATATGGAAGAAAAATGGCTCCTCAGAAAATGTTTCTTGAGTAAACACCACCTGCGCCATGGTCAACAGCTCAGAGAAAGGACTGCAGCACCTCTCATGTAAGAATAAGCTAAGAGAGTTGGAACTGCTTCACCTGGGGAAGAGAGGGCTCAGAGGGATCTCATCAGTGTCTATACTTGAAGGAAAGCTGAGCTGAGGACAGAGCCAGGCCTTCCCGGTGCTGCCCAGTGACAGGATCAGAGGCAATGGGCACACACTGAAACACAAGAGGTTCTCTGAACACCAGGTGAGCTTTGGTGATTGTGAAAAGGAAATTGACAAATGGTGCTCAAACCTAGCCAGATAAAAAGCACCCTGGAGTAACTGCCCAGACCTAAGGCCCTTCCTTCCTTCCTTCCTTCCTTCCTTCCTTCCTTCCTTCCTTCCTTCCTTCCTTCCTTCCTTCCTTCCTTCCTTCCTTCCTTCTTCCTTCAGAAGCTGAAGGCACCATGTACAGACATTTAAGATTGCACAGGCAAGTGCACCTCATCTCATGGCTGCAATTAGCAGCCCCTACCCATCTGTCTCTGAGTTTAACAACAGATGGAGTCTTAGAATATGCTATGGGATTTATGCTAATTGCCATTTGGGCAGAATAGGAAGGAATTTTACCCTGCTGTTGGATTAGCTATGTGCATTATATTTGTCTTATCTACAACTAGATATCCAGAGACCCAGTGTGGTAAGCAGACTCAAAATGACCGAGCCTAATCTCTGCCTGGTAAAGATACCTGAGGACTGGGTTAATTAGAAAAGAGCTTGGCAGGTGAGGAGGAAAACCATCAGCTACAACAGGACCCAGGAGAGAAATTGGGATTTGCTACATGACAGATCTAGGGCAAAACACCAACTCTTTGCCACTGCAGAATCCCAGCTGTCCACCTGTCCTCTGCACCAGCTGTAGAGAGCTGGATATGATCTTAGTGCCCCCATAGATGGAGACCTATAAGGAAATAATAAAGACCTAATGGTCGTTTTCCCAGGAGTGAAGTTTATAATAGCACTGTCTAACTAACTCTCATCTCCTGCACCTTCTTTTCCTTTGTACGTGATGGAACTTTGCTAGTGTTTGTTTCACTTACCAGTGAAAGCTTGGGTTCGACAAAGGTAGCTCCCAGGTACTCAAAGTAAGATGCCAGGCCCTCACTAAGCCAGAGATCATTCCACCAGTTCATTGTAACCAGATTTCCAAACCACTTAAATTGAAAGAAAACTATCTCAAAATCTCCTTGGAGTGCGGTTTTCACAGTTCTTTGCAGGTTAAACAAACACAGGCTGAAGTAACTTTATTTAATGTCTACGTGTAAATTGAATAAAATGCTGAATGTTCCTTCAGATAGTGAAAATTCAGTAGAAAAAGATGTACTTTAGAAAAAGTCAGAGGTTCAGTGCTGTTATTTTAAAATTGCTTCATCTACAGTTTCATAATGTGAGTGTCAATATCAGTACATCACATCATTCTTAGAAAATATTTAATTTTAAACACTTCTCAATATAAATTAGATTTCTAAAATATTGTATCAGGCTGTGATTAAAAGTACGGCATTTATCAAGAAATTACAAAATTATTTTTCCATGCACTTAAAAAATTGAAATTGTCAGAGGAATAATACACAAAACAGGGGAAATAACCATTTCCAAAACCAGCAAATCCCTCTCACGGCAAGCACAAAATTTCTAAAACAGCTGCTGTATAATCATATCTAGCATTTAATATTTAACAAAAATCCTGATAATTTCTGGATTTATATTTTATTTGCTAATTCTTATGAAATAGAACTACAAGTTTATTATAAAATGGATTTTAGTTAAGCACTGACATTTATTTAATTGGTTTGCAGTAAAAACACTCTGCTTATTGGAAGGTCTGCAAAGTTGCAGACCTGGTCAGAAAGGCACAAAAGTGCACTAGCCAAGTGCACAGACATAGACAATTTGGAAATGTTTATGAAAGCTGGGAAAAGATCCAGTTCATAGAATGTTTATGTTAATTTTGTTCTATTGTACTATGGACTGTGTCTTACAGAAAAACAAACACCTTTTGCAGTATGTACATGTATTGCCACTACAAAAGAATATTGATGAACTCAGTGTGAGTGTCCTTACAAAGTACTAAGTTTATTGTATAGAGAGTACTGTCATCCCTAGATTATATTCTCTCATGGCATTCAAGTAGTCTGTAAGAAAAAGCCCAAGTATCCCATTAACAGTTTTGTATCAATGAGTCCTCTACAATCAGCATGCAGTCTGTCAGATGACAGAATCTACTTTTAACATTGCTTCAGAATCAGAACATGATCAAACAGGCTTTCAGTGCTCTAGTGCTCACACTCTATACTGCTATGTGATTATTTTGCTTTTCATAATCAGTAACTGCATCACCAGCAACCAAGAGGAAACAATGTCATAGGCAAACATCTGTACAGAATTTTTTACCACATGCCTGGTGTCCAAGTTCATGTGACACAATTAAGGCAATCATTGCCTTTCTTCTTGTGAATTCATCACTTGGGAAGTTCATCAATGATGCTTCTTGGAAAATCATTAGCCCCCAGTTTTCCATACCACCTGCTCCAAAATCAGGCAGTGCAACCAGATCTAAATTGATTCAAACAGACACACACACAAAATGTTATCGTAAATATTTTCATAAATAAAATGCTCACATGATTTTAATGCTCCAACTGGCTCAGTACCCCACTGAAGGATACTACATTGTAGTGCTTCTTTATGGTATTACAGCGACACTTGCAAATGATAACTTCTTGTCATGCTTTTCACCTATGATGCTGTTCTTTCAGGAAGCCACTAATCAATTCCCACAAAGTCCACATCTGTACTGTATCTTCTACATACAAATGTTCTGAATGAAAATAGAGGTTAGAAGAGAATATACTTACTCCTGGCTGTCAGAAATCTTTCTCTGTAAGTTTCTCCTGGTTTTGGGCAAGATAATAATTACGTTTTTCTTCTGCCTGGCAACTAATAAAAAAGAAGTCTTGCTCTTTCAGCTGGGTGAACAGAGGTATCTTTTCTACCCTTGTTTCAAAGGTGCCTTAAGAACATCATCTCTTTATTTACGTAGTAAGACTGTCACTTCTGTACTGTCCCTTCTGCCTCATGCGCAGGCATTAGTTTTCCAGTTCAAATATGAGAGCCAGACAAAACATCAGGGTCTCAAGGAAAGATATGCTTTTTAAACTCAGCAGCAAAGATCAAAACTTGGAAAAGGTATACAGAACGTTTAGAAGCAGCTGACCACAAGAAAGCTGCAGTCCAAAAGCAAGACAATTAATGCAAGCATGGTGCTGAATCCTATCACAGGTAGGTCGCATCTCAGATGAGATTATTGCCTCCATTTTACAGCAAAGGTATTCCACTTTTGGTGAGGCAGCTCTTACTCAGTCATGGGGCAAGAGACCTCACTTACAACTGCATTAAAATCCGGTGTAGACACTGGATGTAGACACTTAAAGATCCCCGGGTTTATTTGTGTTTATTCTTAATTTCACATTTTGAGTTTGCAACAGAAATCACTTGCATTTGCAAGGAGGCAGTCTTGGTGGGTCTATTTTTATTATTTTTATGATTTTACTATTTTTTAAGTGAAACTTCAAAGAAAGACACTGGGAAATCCAGTGGATATTGCATGGCATTATAGTGAGGATCGCAATGGTATTACAGCCCTCTCTGAAAATGAAACCCTTCCTACCAGGAAGTCTACAACACTGTTCCTCTACTTCTGCTGTGTAATAGCTTTATGTTAATGAATGGATGTATCAACGTTGCTGCTAAACGGAAGAACACAAGCATGAAACAGAATAATTTACAGCCCTTGACTAGGTTGCAAGATTACTAGCACAAGAAAATTTAAAGAGTGAAGACTGCATGTATTGCATTTCCCAAAAGAAACATAGTGAGTAATTCTGCCAGTTATTAGAAATATACTGGGAGATAATACATTTACACATATTAGCATCTATTTCTTTCAAGTGCCAAAATACAGATTTGACAAATCAACAAACTATCCAGTCAAGAAAAGAGGGAAATTCCTTTCTCCCAGTCCTGCAATCCAATAATATAATTGGAAGGTCCAAAATTAATTTCAGATAAGAACTGCTTTCTGCTTTCTCAATAGTCTACCCATTTTCCCATAATATTAATGCTGAAACCTTGGGAATTCAAGTACAAGTAGCAAATGAACCATACAGTGAAACTACATAGTGTCACTGTTTTTCTTGACTGAAGTTTGACTGAACCAACTTACCTAATATCCATTTGAAGTAGAAACAAGTTTTCCTGCAGGGCAATCCTCCCTGTTTTTATGGGGAGGAATGTACATACACCCAAGGCAAGACAGGAAGACAGTGAAGAAAGCAAAGAACGCTTTGCAGGGACACAGGCTACCTACAGGCAGCATGGATTTACTAGGAGGACATGAGAACTGCAACATCCTTGCATGTTGTGGTCTATGATCCCAAAGACAGCTATGTGACTGAACTACTCCTTTCTATCCACTTTGCTGTCTCACCTACCCCTTCTATTAGGAAAACAAGCTTTAAAAGAATGAGTGGAATGTGAGGTAAGAGTGTTGACTTCCAGGTTAATAAAAGCCATGAGACAGAAAGGAGAATTCAGTGATTTAAAATTTAGGGGATTTATTCCAAGAACGTGTGGTAAGCTGTCAAAGAAGAATCTTGGGGGAAAAAACCCTGTAGCTTCTGTGAACATTACACCATCAGCAGCCATTTCTGATCCATTTCAGAAAATAAGTCATCTCACCTGTCTTTGGCAGAGGATAGCTGACATTAAGCATGTCTTCCAGAAATGAAAATATTGGACCTGTGATATTTAAAGCATAGTCAACATATCCATTTTTAACTGCCTCCTTCCGGGCCCAAATTCGTATCTGCAATAAAACAAGGAAGAGTTACTTTTAAACAACACGCACGTTTCCCTTTCTTTGCTTCTCTTCTGTGCGTCATTGTTGGAAAAATGCTGTCTGTCCACACCAGACCATGCAATGAAACTCTTAATTAAAAAAAAAATCCAACTGAAGTTTTACTGGACCTAACAAAATGCAGCACAAACCCTGATCCTGCTAAAATCTAGAGAGTTCCAGTACTTCAAAAGGACAAATGTTTGAATACAACTATACCTTGCAGGAACAAATAAACTCATAGTTTTTATTTTCTTAAGTGGAAAACACTCTCAAAGTATTTAGAATTACATATCTTAACCCCATGTATTCCAGTGAGTGTGTCTGGGTGGCAAGCTTGCATTTAGTCAGCCTGAAGAGAGAGAAATAGATGTTCAGAGAACGTTTGCAGTCCTAACATGCACATCCCTCCTCCTGAACATTCTCCTGGATCACTGGCCTCCCCTTTGCTGGAGAGAACAGGTGACATCTGAGCAGATGATATCCATACCTCTGAGTAATGAAGACCACAGCAGCAAGAAATCTTTCCTCTTCTGTGCCCATTGACTTTGTCCTCATACTAAAAAGGGCAGCTGCTTGCCCAAAAGTGATGGAGTAGCCTGAGAAAAAGTTTGTATCTCCATCATGTATCTCTGAACAAGAGACCCCCCTGCCAGGTGCCTAGCAGCTCAAAACTTTCACATTTCTTGCATCTAAATGCAATGTATGACCTCACAAGGAGCTGCACAGCCAAACCCTGAGAGCATAATTGGGAAGGATCAGGATTTAATTCACAATAAAAAAGAAAACATATTCAGTCAACAGAAACCATCTTTTCAGCCAACACTTCAGAAGAGATTGAAAGACCCAATCACTTCATTTTGCAAAACCCAAACACAACTAATATCTTAAAATCCTAATCCTAGCATGACCTTTGAGTGTTTCAGGTTACCAGAAACATCAAAACAGGCACAACAAACATGCTCACACAAATACTTTGGAGGCATAAACTGAGCATCTCCGTCCAAAACCAAGATGTGAAATATCCCCTCCACTCAATCTCACAGGACACAGGTTGTGCCTTTTCCCTCTGAAAGACAGCTCACTTAAATACTCTGCTCTGCTGAGTCCTGTCAGTCCAAGAACTAGGGCGAAGAAAAAGCCACCAGAGCCATAGCTGTAAGTATCCAACAAGTTCAACACAGGAGATGGCAGGTCTGACATACCAAATCCAATCTTCCCTTTTAAAAAGAGCCAACATTGTGTTTCTTAAACAACCTCTGCACGGTACACTTACATTGTCCCACCTTTCCCCAGTAGGATGAGAGTGAACTAACCATGAAGTGCTCTCATTTAATAAGGAGATAAAGTAACTTGTACATTTAATAGCTTTATGCTTGAACTTACTATTCATTTTGGAAAAACTTGATACATCTTTCCCTGTTGACTTTAAGCATAAAAAAGAAAGTGAAGCAACTGCTGCCCATGCAGTACATTTGCTTACATCTTCTCTCAACAAGCCTTGGCCATTTTAGTCTAAGAGCAAAACTGAATACTTACAGATGAAGAAATTTCAAACCCAAAACAGTCACTTTTGGAAGCGAAAAAATGTGCACACTGTGAAATAGAAGGTTAATATACTAGTAGAAAAAAAGTTTGGGGCACAGTGTTTCTCCTACTGATGTCAGCATGAGGCTCCTGAAAGGACCTTGAAGAACTGACATCAGTAGTTTGTCACAGCAGTGGAAATGGGTTGTCTCACCTACCTCATGGAAATGGGTATGTTTTCCAACTAAGACAACTAAGAAAGTAAGAAAATAATGAATTATAACCAGTACTTTCTGCCCCTAGATTTTAGCATACATAGGTCATACCTACTTGTGCAGTTGTATGAAATGAACAGGACAAGACAATAAACTAATTGTTCCAAAGGAAAGCTTTCTGCCAAAATATCTATGGGACAAATATTTTTAGTTTTGCAACATAAGCAGATAGTTTGGGAATGGCATTTAGCACAGTTAATATCTGTGGTGTCTTCAAACCACATGATGTACCAGAGATCCGACTTCTGCTGTAAATTTCTATAAGGTGTTAGGCAGCTTCATATCTACCTCGTTTCCCCGCTCAGTTCTGGTGACATAATCGAAATCACAAATCACAAAAGCAGTCAAGTAAGTTGACATTTTCAGTGAAGTGTTAAATGTGGTAACTGTCCACAGGCTTCCATTTTCATCTTTCAGTTCAGATACATCTAGAATAAAAGTCAAAGAAATATTCAAACCAAAGTTCTTCCATAATAAACAAGGAATTTTGTGTTTTCTATATTTTTTACCCCTTTCTTTAATATGGCGTATTCCTGCCATATGTTTCTGGTAGAAGGAAAGCAGCCAGACTCACTGCTGCTGACACGTATCAGAGTTATGACCTTCCATGCAAACAGCAAAAATCCACTCTTGGGCTTCTTAACTGAAGTTTTGGAAGGATATCAAATTCCATCAATTTTAATTTGTGGGCAAGCTGAGGACAATTTATTCCCTGCTAGCTATCTAAAACATACAACCTGTTATGATCAAAATATTGGTCAGATCTGCCTAAGAATTATTAAATACTTAATCAGATACCTTCCTTCTAATCAAGGAGAACATAGGCGAGATTCTTTGGGGTAGAAAATGCTTCCACTGATTCTCACAGCAATCCCACATATTCCTAAGTAACTTAGTTTCCATGCAAATGTTATTACATTTACTTTTATGGCTGAAAAATAAAGATTCATGGCATTGAACTGCAGAAAAAAGAGTTTTTAAGAAGGAGGCAAGAGACCAAATGGATTTCTCTAGGAATACTAATTTAGAAAATTCGTTTGGAATCTTATACCCCAGAAACACCCTACATGAGATCCCAGCAAGGGAGAGAAGGAGCCTCTCCAGAGCCTTATAGTCCTTCTGTTCTTATTCTGCATGTACATAGGAGGCTAGAATGTCTCTACCTGGGAAAAAAATTGTTTGTTGTAAATATCTCAACATTTATTGAGAATTAAAGGAATCCCTTGATCTCACAAGTACAGGCTTTGCATTGCTGGGGCTGCCATTTTGCTTTAAAATGATGTCACACAGTAAGACAGACACACTAACTAGGCAGTAAATACCAGAAATCAAACTCTGCGCAGCCTCCAGCAGGCAGAGGAGAGCACCCTACACCTGATAAAATTGTCTGACAGAATGGTTACCATCAGAGACATTAATTATGAATAACAGTGGCCAAATTTTTAAGTTCATAGATACAGATTTTCTGTGCCTTTTGAAGACATTAGCAAATGGACAACAGAATACTTTCTTGGATGACATGAACTTCTCAGATGAATTGCACCCTTTTTTAAAGTAATGTACGGGGAGTGAAAAAACATACAACAACTTATTGTTTACCTACCAATAGCAGGCATATTGGAAAGAGCCACATAACTTGGGTCATGGATAATTCTGATATTAAATGTGGCCTTCATGGCAGGTTCATCAAAACATGGGTAAACTCTCCTGGCATACGTTGGTTCCATTTGGGAGGCAATGATCATACTGCATTAAAAATGCAAATAAGATTAATCCAGCGCACTACAGCTTATCAAAATCCATGTATAACACATAGAGAAAACAAATCAGAAAAAGCAGCAAGTGAGGCATGTAGATACGCAGATTTGGAAAAGATTCAGCTATTATTTAAAGTCATGACTAAATCCCCATACCCAACAGCCAGTTCAGTTTGGATGTTTGTAGAGAAAACTGGTCTTGTTTAATTGCATTTGGGTTTTTTCCTCATAGGCCTTTTCCAGATTAAATATTTGAGCATTTCTATTTCTGCTAAAACAGAGTCAATTAAAATTTTTCATACAGCAGACCGCATCTCTTTACACCTGCTCTTCTCCCTAATGCATGCACTCCTATTAATTTATCATACATTTCAATAGAACATTCTGATAACTGTTAACTGACTGCATATGCATGCACTTGCACAACTCTGACAAGTGCCATGCAACTCTGAGAAGTACTGGGAGTACAGCACCAGTGCTGTCCCAGTGCACTGGCAAGCCCAGAATAATATTCACAAGGATCCTTAAGGCAAGGAGTTGTGCCTCACTTGGCGCAGATCTCTGTGGCACACTGTGACAGATGCACTCCTCCTTTTTGAACCAAGTGAGCTTTGCTCCACTCAGATGCTCAGCAAGTAGGTCCAATCAAAGTTAAAGTAGGTCCAATCCTACTGTGTGAGGCTGTCAGTGAGAATTCAGCAGCAGACCAAAACTGGAGATGAGACTAGACCAGACAGGACTGGACTGGTAATAGCCGGAACTGCCTTAGCAGCAGAAAAATTGACTACAAATCAATCACTTTATACTGTACTATCTACAGCTATTAGTCTGTAGAGCTCTCCCTCCACAGCACCTGGCTGCAGGGCAGTGATCTCCCCTCATGGAGGTACAGCTCTCAAGGTTACCCTTGAAGTTGTAAGACCCTTTACCTGGCACCAGACATTTTTTACCTGCACACAGTATTTAAAACTTCTATAAGAAACTTACTCAATAATCTTTGTGTCCCATCATAACTTTAACTGTAGAGCACTGACTTATAATCCATCTGTACTTAGTAAAATATCTATTTGTACTTAATTCTTATTAATTTTTAAATATTAAAACCTAAATTTACTCCTGGGGTGATCTCTAACTCTTCTCCTGCAACACACACTTGCTGGAAGCAAAAGCTAAAGCAACATCTTGTGGCAGAACTCTCAACAAGCTGTACATCTGAGCTGTTCAGAGGAGGGCATCCGTACCAAAAATTAGAAAAAATATACATGCAGTGGTCTTCAAAGCACCACCAGCAGCTGGCCACACAAGAACAGCTTAATCTCCTGCTTCTGTGACCTCACTACTGCAGGGCAAAATTTTTTCTTGTTGTAGTTGAGGTGTTCCCCAACAGTTTATATACCACAGTCAGAAATTATTATTCTTAGCACTGAGGCATGCCAAACAAGCCAGGAGCCATCAGGACAATACCCATACCCACAGCGTGTAATGAGTCAGATTGGCATTGCATTCCAGTAATTGGTGCAGAAGCAACTAATAAAAGTCAATGCAAATACTGTGTTCAGTTACATTTTGGAATGCCTGTTCATCCCGATCCAGTCAAGTATTTCATGCACAGGACATGTGCAGAGTGGCTTCCAAACAAAATTACGAAAGGATTTCAAAATATTAATGTGAACAGTGACATGCATAAAGCTTGAACTTCATAGTACAGCCTGTGGGATCCTCTAACCCTGAAGCAGCATACATGAGCTCATTCATGGCAGCACAGGAAGATCTCTGTGCAGAACGATGGACAACAAAACCCCTGCACTGTGTAGGCCTGAGCCAGCGTTGCTGGAGAAGAAGAGCAAAACTGGTTTCTGCATGTTTCTGTCTGCTCAGGCTGTGGTATGGACTACCACAGCTACATGCAGAATACTGATTCCCCATTTCAAGAGGAAACCCTTCACACACTTAAAGCTAGAGAAGTGTGAGTTTCTTCCCTTTTCACTTCCTTTGTTCCTGCAAGCACTGCAGACATGGGCTATCCTTTATCCATAACAAGTGCACCCATTTTTCGGCGTTTCCTTTTGTGTGTAGGACATTATCAGGTGGGTAGTACAAATTGTCAGCAACAGTAGGAACACACATAGTTATCAATGGTCAAATAGATGACAAAAAATTTCTGTGTTGAATATTCAGTGAAGCTGAAACTTTGGCTTATTCTTTTATCACAGAGGTAAGGTTAAGACTTCTGAAAATAGCTGTTTCTCTGAACACATTTCTGACCCAGCACAACAGCAGTGGGATTAGCTGACCAGGAAATACGACCAATGAAAAAGAAAGTTCAGATGGAACAAACATTTCAGGGACTCCACTTCTCAAAGCTTGCCTTGCTCAGACTCTTCTGAAATGAGAAGTCTCCAGCAGTTCCTCAAGCAGAAATCACAAAAGGCTTCTACTGCACACAAGAATACAGGGCTGCATGACCACAGACAGATGTCACACTGTTTATTACAGCTGCTCTGCTGGTTTCAGTCAGGAGGTCAGAAAGCCTCTGCAGGAAACTGACTTCAGTATCCGCTGAAAACTGGTATAAGTCACTTTAAAAAATTTACAGGACAGTTTGCTGGAGGTGCAAGTTTCCTTGCAGAAGAGTAACTGGCATTATATTAACAGCTGAAGGGCACTGAAAGTTTATATCACTCCTCATCTATGGAATCCATTAGAATCCAATTTTCCCATCATTAATACCTTGACAGAGCTTACATATCATTCACAACATATCTTCTCCAAAAAAAGAATGTAAAACCCCTTCAGTGTTCCTGAAACCCATCAAGTTAGGAAATGGCTAAAGGTAAAGTGATGACCTAAATCTTAGTGAAGGAAAAACAACAAGATACTCTTGCATACCCTTAATTCAGAGAAAACCTTTTTTAAAGCATAAAAAACATACAAAATCATTAAATACATCAGTTATGTGTGCAGGAACAAGTAAGAAAACTATGCATTACATCTGCACTCAGTGGATTTTCTTTGATTTATTCCATTGTCTAAATACCACTGTCATCTTTTTTAACTAGACTTCAATCTCACATTTCTTTAGTGCTTTGTGATGAGCTAAGAATGAAAAGGAACATTTGTCATAAACCCTCTAAACAACTGGAAATTTAATTATACACATTATTTGAATAATTTCAAAACTTTTTTTCTTATTTTCTACTGTTGCAGCAAGGCCGATGACAACTATTTTTTTTCCAGACACTGAATTTTATACAGTCTGAATAAAAAAAACAATAGCAACTAATTCAGCGTTTCTTATGTTGCCATCAAAAGACAAAAACCTTTGCAACAGTAGTAAAATTGTAAGATAAAAAAGCAGCACTTTATTAGAAGCTTCCAGATGTCTCCACAGTTGCGGGCTGTGGGCACGCCAATATTGGATTTCTACAATTTTTGTAAGTTTAACAGATTATCACATTTAACAAATATTGTCCATTTAGAAGAGCAGTTGGTCAGGTAATTTTTCCCCTGGGTACTGTCCCACTGGAGTTGGTCCAGGGCTTCTTTGCCCCACTTCTTGTTATGTCTTCTCAGATTCTGATTGGAAAAAAAAATGTTGTTCTTATAGGTCCTCTACTTAAAAATAAGACTAAACAGTATTTCAGGAATGTGTTAGTAGGTTAGCTTATTCGTCTAAAATGTAAGAGAAAGGATAGGAAAAATACCAGGATCTGTATAACCACATATAAATGGTCTAAAAAGCTACAAATGTATAAAAAATGCTTAAAAAGAAAAAATATTTAGGCATCACTTTAGATAGGACTTAACTGAATTAATAACACATTGGAAGGCACACTGACACAGTATTAAAGAATTAAGTACTTTTTCCTTTCTAGTTTGGTTTTTTAAACTTACGCAAATAAAAAGATCATAGATTTTTCTTATCCTTAAATTGCACAAGTAATCCCGTGAACAACAATCAGTAAATGAAGCAACAGCAATTAAAGAAAAACAGAATGTGCTTCCTAAAGTACTTATTATCATACTGCACTTTTCTCTAAGGCTAACCAAATTATCACCTTTTCTAAAAAAAAGTTCTGTATAGTTGCATTTTCCAGATGTGGCAGACAATTAATGGTATCAAGATTCACACAAGAGCTGGCAGCTGAAATGCCAGCTTGTTGAGAACAGCCACACAGTCATCCCCCATTTCAATAAAAATTACTAACTTCATTTTGTGATTTCATGTTACTGCTACTACTCTATAGAGTCTTGAAAGTATGGATCTTGTGACTGCATTTTACCTGCCCAAACAAGAAGCCTATGAACTGCTGAGATAGAATTTATTTTAGTGGATTCTTTAAGACAAGAGCAGACAATACTCAAATTTTAACTCCAGTTTTCCTTTTGACTCAGTGTTTGCTCAGCACATCACGACATCTACAATTATTAAAAAAGAGGTAACTTTAAAGCAAGCAATTCATCTGCCTCTGCTCCAAACTCCTATTTTGAGAAACTTGTCTTCCCATGGAAGTGCTTAAATTTTAATCTTAAATTTAACTTTTCTTTAGCAAGTTTCACAATAGAGAAATGAAAAAGAGAGAGGGAAATTGAAAGGGAAAAGATTATTTTGAGGGTGAAAATGTTCTAGATGATTGACTATTTGATAAGCTCACACTGCCCCAGCACTGATTTTGCAGTTCAAAAGAGAAGGAAA
This sequence comes from Sylvia atricapilla, assembly GCF_009819655.1. Classification (NCBI taxonomy): domain Eukaryota; kingdom Metazoa; phylum Chordata; class Aves; order Passeriformes; family Sylviidae; genus Sylvia; species Sylvia atricapilla. The sequence continues at coordinate 29,039,265 of NC_089174.1, forward strand.
GCATCCCAATAGCAACCACAATGCAAATCACTGGTTGTTTGGTGACAGGTTAAAAAGTTCATGTGCAGTAATACCTACAAAGCACATCTGTTCAAAGCAGCCACTCATCCTACTCCACTATGCTTCTGAAATTGCATGTGGTCAGTGTCTCTAAACTCACGCCCAAATACACAGCCAGAATCCCGAGTTCTTAATAAAGACATGCTCCCCACAGGCAGAGGTGGAAGAGGTGGGGAGTTGTCAGCGCTACACGGACAAGTGTGCAGCCGGGATGAAGATTCTGAGACGGGGTCCGTCTCCCAGGCATTGGGCGCAGGAACTGTCTGACCCCCTGGCTGCAGTCAAAGGCACTGAGAGACCAGAAGCTGTCCAGCGGGTGCTGCAGGTGAAGTCACCTGCCGACGGAGAGCCAGGGCAACCAACCCGCTGCTCTCCGGAGAGCAGAGCGGCCGGACGGGGCACAGCCCGGAGTTTGTGGCGCTCTCCCTCTGGAGCCTGCGCTGAGGTTCCTGGGAGGTGCTCACGCCGTGCGGAGCAGTTCCCCCTCCCGCGCCCGGGCGGCAAGCGGCTCCGTACGGCGCGGTACCAGCTCCCGCAGCCTCCACGGCACGGGCGACCCGACCCGAGGCCGCAGCATCCCCGCTGCCGTCGGCGCGGGGGCTCAGGGTCCTCGCAGCGGCCGCCGCCGCCTACCTGCTCTGCCCCCGGTCGGTGTAGCGAGTGAGGAAGAGCCCGTCCAGGTCCTCCTCCAGCCGGCCTTTGAAGCCCAGCTGCAGAACGTAGCGGCTCCCGGCCCGCAGCCGGCCGCGGAGCTCCAGCGCCACCACCTCGCCCTCCTCCTCCTGCCGCAGCCCCGCCACCTCCACGGCGGCGCCGGGCTCGGACAAGGGCCCGCGCACGGCGGCCCCGCGGCTGCGCAGCCCGGCGCTGTGCAGCACCGCCGCGTCCGTGTCCTGCAGGCAGCGCACCGTGATGTTCACCTGCCCGCTGAATGCGAAGGGCCCCGCCTGGCCCGGCCGCACCTGCGGCCACAGCTCCAGGTCGTAGTGGAGCGGCAGGAGGTGGTGGGGCAGGCGGCGAACGGAGCCGGCGGCAGGAGAGGGCGGCGGAGGGGCGGTGGGTCCGGGGGCGCGGGGCGAGGGCGGCGGCGGCGCCGCCTCCTGCCGGCAGCGCCCGTAGAGAGCGGCGAGCGCCAGGAGCGCGACCAGCAGCGCCAGCAGCAGCCCGGCCCCCACGGCCGCCGCCCTCCGCCCCACGTAGAGCCCCCCGCCGCGGGTCCCCATCCCCGCCGCTCTGCGCCCGACGGCCGCGGCCGCCGCTACTTACGGGGCGGGGGAGTGAGCGCGTCCGAGGGCGGGACGAGCCGGGACAGGGAGTCGGGTTCTCCCCCGTCCCGGGGAAGCCTCTCCGCCAAGGGCTTCTCCGGCGGGGCGGGCGGCCCGGGGACACCGGCCCCATGCGGGGAGCGGGGCGCGGCGGGCAGAGGGGGAGCGGGAGCCTTAGCCAAGGGAAGCTGCCGGCTGCTCCCGTCCCGTCTGCCTCAGCACCGTGGCGGGGAAAACGCCACGGTGGGCAGCCGAGCAGCCACTCCTTGTGTCCGTGCGGGTGGCCGTACCGGCGGCGGGCGTGGGCGGTAGACGCTGGATGCCGAGGACTCCCCGAGAATGAGGGATAACGGCGCTGCCCGGACAGACGGAATGGGCCCCCGGCGGTCGCGGCCGTGGCCTCAGCGCAGAAGGCGGCTCGGGCTGCAGGAAGCTCGGTAGGTGACCCTCGGGCCAGTGATGGGGGTTTCCCCATGCACCGGTCAGAAAAAAAAACCCCAAAACCACAAACAAAACCAACAACCAACCCCCTCCCCCCCAAAACAAACAAACAAACCAACAACAAAACTCACATATATTCCTTCGTTTTTTACCACAGCGTCAGGAGAAAAGATGAGAAAATGATGGGGTCATTCCTTGAGGACCACAAGTGTTGTTATCTGTTCTTGAGGGAAATCTACGAAGTTAGGTGTCTGAGTCTGAAAAGTCTTTGGTACATAAAGGCGTCAGCAAAGTGAGTTTTTGATAGTTTAGAGTCTCATTTCCTGCATAGTTCAGTTGAGGCTATAAACATCACTGTGCTGTCCATACATAGTTAACTTAATTACAACCAATAGGATTAATCTCATGTTCCCATTTAAACACATACTCAAAGGGATTGCCAGTTGGGGCCGGACTGCCAGCAAGACTGAACTGGAAACCTTGTAAAATTTCCTGGCGTTTTTTTTCAGTTGCAGAGCCTTTTTTAAATCACATTGAGCCATGCATTACCAGGAGAAGAAACCAGGAACAGTGGCTCTTGGGTGCCATTGCCTCGGACACTTTGTAAATAGGATTACAAGTAGGGTTCTCCTGTCTTTTTTTTTTTTTTTTTTTTTTTCCTTCCTTTTAATTTACTTCCAACCAACACACACCCCCTGCATTTTCTTGAACCCAAGATAATTTCCTAGGGCTTGCAGTCTGCGCAAGAGCCACCTTCAACACCAAACATCTCTGTTTGCAAAATTAAGGCATTGGATTAGGTATTACTGCCTGTTTGATCACCAGATTTAACTCAAATTCCAATGACCTCCTGCTAATTTAGTTGTTAATCGGGAGAAATAACTTTTCCTGTTGTCCTATACAGAATACAGGTATTGCTTTCCTTATGCTGGGTACAGCTGGTCTGGCTGCTCCAGGTCTAGAAAACAACTCCAAGCCACTGCACTGTGAAAATTCCATGTTCCAGCAGAAGACTATAACCTGTTTTCCTGTCGCTTGAGGGATGGGGGAATACCCTCTGACAGCCTGTTCCACTGGCTGCGTCTCTCCCACTCTTCTTGCCTCACCCACTGCCAGTCCCAATGCCTTTGCTGCTGTTGCTCATTAGATTCATGACATGTTGTCTTCTGGTGCTGGCTCACCCACCTTCCTTTTTTCACACAGCTTGAGTTGTATGTTTCCGTTTCTGTTTTGATGTTTCTTTTCTCATTTGGTTTTCATTTATCCCAGTCCTCCCCACCCACACCTGGGACTTTTATATTTCCGTGGTTTAGGCCTCTGTAGTCTTTCCACTTAAACCATCATCCTTGCATATGCCTCACATAACTTTACTCTTCATCCTGCACACATCACCAGCCTTTTCCTTATTTTCTAGCATATTTTGCAATATTCGTCATTGCTCTCCTGTTAAGACTTTACAATAATCTCCAGCCAACTCCTTGGAGGTTGCCGGTCCTGCAGCCCTGAACTAACTGTCCTCCAAAAAGTATGACCTGCTGCATGTCACTTAAATATTTCACAGAAAATGTATTCAAGTGTATAGGAAAGTATCTTTTCCTTTTTGTTGACATTGTAAGCTTGGGGAAGAGTCGTTGTGCCAGTCCAAAGATCTGGTCCACCCCATGGAAGCAGCACTGACACACCAGGGAAACTAGGTAAGGAGAATGTGCTCCCAGAAAGATCAGCATAGAAAAGACAGCACTGCAGAGAAGGACATGATGGCAAAAAGTGCACGGATACTGTAGAAAATAAAGGAGGATGTCCATGTCCTGTTTTCCAAATGTTTTTTATTAATCTTCAACACTGTTCAGTAAAGCCATTCTCATCCACTCAACTCCTCAAAACAATGCACAGGCAAAATTAAAACTGAGGCATTTCATTCCACACCTGTGAAAAGAAGCAGAGCTTTTCAGTCATAAGTAGTGCAAACCTTATGGGAAGGCTGCTCTTATTAACAGTGTGGGATATGTTTTAAAGTTTACAATTCATGTCTGTAAAACACACTTTATTTTCTCTTATTTTCAATGAAGAATCCAAACCTGCTACTTTCCTCCACGTAATAAACCCACAATGGGTATGACTTAGAATAAATTTTTTAAAAAATGTTGTTTAGCTACTTTTTCCTCTCAAATAATTTATAATCTCACAAAGTGAAGATTGATGGGTGAAGGCCACAACTGAACATTCCCTTCCTGGTGAGAAAACATACACCAGGAATATTAGAACTGGGAAAACAGTTTGCACGCAGTACAAAACATGTGAAGAGCTTCTGGTGCAAATATCACAGTTTATCTTTTCTGCTGAACTTTGCAAAGCTAAGACAGCTGAATGACATGCTCCTGGAGCAGAAGATGCAGGAGGTCCTAGACACTCTGACCCAGGAACTCTGACCATGGCAAGTGAGGCAATTTTTTATTCAGGCCACAGCACAGATCAAATCTTGACCTTGGACAGGGACAGGATGCTTATATTTATAAGTCAGAAGAACCTTTAATACATATCTGAAGGTAGAAACAAATCACCTGAAGTCAGACAATTCTGTTGCTTTGAAGAGCACCAAAGCATCTGACAAACTTTCCTATCTTGTTTCAGATTATGGGGTCTGAGCCATGCTCACTAGCTGTTCAAAGTACTACTGATGTCCCCTATATTTGGAACAACAGAGAAAGGTCACCTCTGACAGCATGGGATCTACTATCTATTAAGGTGCTCTAAGGTAAACAATGCTTCTGGCAGGAGCTGGCCAGGAAATTTGACATATTTCAGGTAGCAAAATGTTACAGTGACCCTCCCCTAAGGTTTTCCAATTTTTTAAGGTTAATAGTATTGCTTTAGTAAAAATTATTGTAGTGTCATCATAAATCATGTCTATTGAATACCAAGAAAAAGGACAATAACATGTTTAAGCAATCAGAAGTAATTTTTATGCTGAAAGATTATCCCCTCAATCACATTCTTAGTGGTTTGCTCATTCTAATTTGAAAACGAGTGATGGCTTATATGGCGATTCCAGCATTCAGTTGAGGATGATCAGCACTCTGGAAATTTTGTTTTTAATAGATCTGATCATGTTTCTTCTTCAGGTTTTAGGCAAGTGCCTTATTTCTTCTGTATTTACAAGATTAGAACTTCTAGGCATGAGGAATCCATGTGCACGGTGAAATTTCCCCCTCCCTTCCCCCCCCATTTTTTTTAAACTTGGTCTACCCATTTCACAAAGTGTAATTTGTTTTGCATCATTTATTCTTCTTTAACAATAATGTATCAGAGCCAAAAAATGTTGTAATGCCTGGAAGCATCTGTGGTAGGAGTTATTTCATGGAAGATGCTGAAGTTTCAAACTTTTACCATCGCTCTGGAGGTCTGAATAAGGGCAGAACTAAATGTAGTTCAGGATGTTTCACAGGTATCTGAATTAGGAAGTGCGAGCTACAGGTGTCCATACACATTTAGCATAGCTGCAAATAAGTTTTATACAGATGAACAAAGCATGAGAAGCTGAGGACCTTATCTTCTGTCCAGACACGTTTAAGAAGTTCTCAGCCTTCCTATGGACTCAGGATGAATACTTTATGTCATTCCTTAGGGAGTATGTATCTTCAATACCAAACTCAACACAGGTGATACTTGTTATCAAGTCACTAGAATTATACTTGAAAGAATGACACTTCTTCCCTAATGAGAAAAAAAACCCCAACAAACCTAACGAAGGCAAAAATACCCACAAAGCAAACAAACAAGTAACCCAAAAAATGCGCAGAAACCAAGCCCATCACCAGACTCCTTCCACTCTTTCTGCCTTCAAGAGATTTTGCACACTCCTGGTACAGAACTGTGAGTAGATACAAAGTTTAAAAGTTGTCACAGTAGCAACTGAACATAGATCTGTATTTGTGTTGACAAGACTGTTTTAATTGGCCTGCACAGTGCAATACAGAAAGGCAATGTTTGGGAGATTTCAAATTTAAAGTGGTCACATGTGACCAAGCATTGCAATGTCATCAAAAAGCATAAAGTTTAAAATACAGGTAATGGTTTTGAGTGAGGTGTTATTGTGTAGTGGTCACTATATGAGCAAATCAAGTGCTTTCACCACAAGTTATACATCTATTTTAAAAGTTGTATGCAGGGAAGCACGCTTGAAATACTACCATTATTTGTAATGATGTATGATCTATAGCTGGAGGGTTTTTAAAACCCCTGCTTTAATTCAAATATATTCCTTGGTGTTTTATTAATCAAAGAGCTGAGGGTGCTCAAAGAAGCCAGCAAGACCTGAAGCCCTGTTTGAAGGTAGGATATACAGGGAAAGCACTTCCTCCTCAGAGAGCGTCAGGAAAGCATTTCTAGGAAACATGAAGAGATCCACAGAAGAGTATGGAAAGCAAAAAAGAAGGATGCATAGCTGACATGAAAACTGCTAACCAGAATATGAGCAGATAACCTTTAAAGAAGCTGCATTTTTCTAAGTTTGTTGGGTTTTTTAATAGCTGGTGATACTATCAGTTGGCTCTGAAGTTTTGGCAGGATAGTACTGATGAACTAAGTGTTGCAACTGAGGCTATATGGCAAAGAAACATCACATTTTCATCAGTCGGCTTAGCAAGAAAAATCCCCATTGGAACAATGCACTCTGGAATGAAGTTTTGTTGCAGATTTAATAAAAAAAGGATGAGTGAAATGAAATTTTGTTCTAGACACCGTTTAATTTCTTCTCTTGTGAAGTTTAATGTATTATTACTGCACTTAAAAACAACTTTAGAGGTATCAGCTTTCCCCCAAGTATTTCTCTAACCATTTTCAGGCTTGCATCCTGTCAGACTGCATGGAAGTGGTTAGTAGATTGATATTGCTTAATATGATGAATGGTGTCATTTTTTTAATCATTGGCTGTTTTTATTTTATGTTTTACAAGCTTTTAGATGCCCATTATTTTTCTGGGAACTTCACTGAAATTAACCAGGAATGTAGTACTTGTCCCCCGAGTGCTGAAATTTATCAGCTCTCTAGAAGGAATATCAAGTATAACTTTGAAAAATTGACACACTGGGATACTATAAACTTTTTTTCACCCATGGAGTTGGACCAATGGATTTGGATCAAGAACTCATGTGTCTCTTCTCATTTCATCTGCTATCATTGCAAGGAGGGCTCTTGGATGGTGTGCAAGCCTAAGATTGCAACAGCCAAATACAGGAAATGCTTTACAAAGCTTACCTCAGCCCTAGAGCTGCAGAGGGAGCTGAAAGGGAAATAAGCAGAACCTCAGTGTGTCCAGCTTGCTTTCCTGTTAGGACAGGATGATAGCAGAAAAGAAAGCCATGGCTGTTCCTGCTGGAAATAACCTCTTCGTCTGCATAGGCTGGTGCCAGCCAGTCCAGCTCTCCAGAACAGTGGGCTATGCTCAGTCTTTGTCAGGACTGTTGAAGCCTCTCCCTCTCTCGTGGGACACACTGTGCACTCCAGCCACTGATGGGCATTCAGTCCAGGACACAGAAGAGAGAGGTCCAGAGCATCACAGCTAATCTAAAGTTAATTCCCTGGAAATGCACAGGCTTTGGGGACTGGGTCCTCTGCACTGATTGCTTTGCTTCTTTAGAGTCATCATATCTGTAAATGTCAGATGGGCTAATCTTACTTAGCCCATTTTCCTAAGAAAAAGCTTGATTTTTTCTGTACTAGGAGTTAGCTTTGAACAGAGCCCTATTACTAAACATCTACAGCAAGCTCTGCTGGCTCATCATCATCAAAAAACCAATAAAAATGTACATATATATTTCACATTTCAAAATACTGTTTTAAATCTGTGCTATAAGATTATAAACTGTTTGCCACATTTTGAGATGTGTCAAATGTTCAAAAATTACTGAGAAATTTGTACAATTATTCCTGCCATCTTTTTTCCCCATTAAGATCTTCACTAAACCAGTCAGACCTGAAGATTACTGGTGGGAATTCCCATGCTGACAGAGACTTAATCTCCGAAGACTCTAACAGATATAAAGCTTATACATCATCTTTATCCCTAGATTCCAGGTACTATATTTTGAAAGACAGACTTCTTGAAGAAGTTCACAAAACACTCACTTCTTTGTTGGTCCAACAAACCTGTGCTTCACTGCAGAATGTGGCTACGTGTCAACTTGAGATCAAATTGGCCAGAGCTCTGTATATCCCTACAGACCGTAGACAGCCTCTTTTCCAGGGCCTCTTTCTGGCAGGCCTTTGGCGGAAGTGTACTAAGGTTTGAGCCTGATTTATAAATGGAACAAAGCAGGTTTCCCATTTAACCCCTTAGTATGTTCTTCTGGCATCTCAGAGCACAGTACCTGTTCAGAATTCTTGTTGTGGTGCAGCTTGCAATCCCATTGCAGTCTTCATTTGTACTTGCTAGGTGTGCTCTGACAAACTTTAAATCTGATCACATCTGATCTCCAAATGCTCTGATCTTATAAGACAATTAAAAAAAAAACTCTTCTGAAGCCTATGTGATTGTCTGGTAAAAAGTTTCAATATTTTTGTCGAATCTCTACACTTTGTGACATGTGACCTGTCTCAAGAAAACATGTATCATGGAAGGGTTTAAATAAGTAAATAAATTACAAAATATAATTAATGAATCTTTTCCATGGATGGACCTGAGGAGGGAATGTACCCTGAGTTCTTGTACAAACCAGTTTTCTACAAAGAATGTGGCATACAATAAGATACAGAAATAGGAAATCGTTACTCATAATCAAATAGGAATACAATTTTCACTTATAATTAATGTGTGTAAAATAATAATGCTGCTAGCTACTAGACCCTGTCTTTAGTGCAGAAAATATGATAATAGAATAAAGGATGGGGGTAAGCCTTTGGATATCTCTTTATATTAAACAATCAAACCAATGAAACAACAGAAACCCCCAAAATCAAACACAGAAGAAACCAAATACACCACTTGTGGATTTGTCTGTGTTGGAAAAGCAAAAGCTGCAAAAGCAGGATTTTCTTTCAGGAGTAAAGATACAGTAGATGCCTGTGAGAACAGCTCAGTAACAATAATTGAGTTGGGAAGTATTTCTGATCTTTCTTTTGGTAGAGTTGTGTGGGACTGCAGGCTGACCCATGCCACCAACTTGTAAGTGTACTCTGGTCGTTTTTGAGATGATATGGGCAAAATCTTAGGAGAGCACAATCAGGATGCACTTCTGAGGAGGATGGCAGTAGTGACATAAAGATCAGTGAGAAGAAGACTCCAAGATGATGGCAAGGTGAGGAGAAATGGTAGGAAGGCACAGGGCATAGAATACAGCAGGCTACACCACTAGTTCATTCAGGGGATAAATTCTGAATCATCGAAGCCAAACTGCAGAAATACTCGTTTTATTATAAAGTCAACTTGAGAAACTTGTGCCATTATGATCCATTTAAACCACGAAATTATCAAATCCCTACAAGAGACAGAGGGATGTGTCACAAAAAGGAACATCCCACTCTTCATGTCTGGTACAAAGGCGACAAAAATAGTCTCCATGCCAAGAAAACCTAATCCACAACTGAGAAATGACTAAAAACTAAGACAAGTTCAACCTGAGAAAGTTTGGGTGCATGCAACATATGTTATCAGTTTGTTCTGGAAACAGAAAGAATTACATTGATAAAGTACAGAAATGGGCTGCTAGCCACATTCTTCACTGAAATTAGCAAATCTAGTTGTGAGGTAAGGGAAGAGAGGAGCCTAGCAGGCAGATAAACTGAAACAAATACCATGGAAAAGCAAGGATATTCTGGCAAAGTATTCAAAGCTTCAGGCCATGAGAAGCTCAATGCTGACATTCCAAAAGAGCATGGTTTTGTAGTGCTAGCCACTCAAAAGAAGAGGGGCCCCAGGATTCTTCCCTTCCCACCACCTGGCAGGCTTTTAGGATGATCTGCTGTGGTGACTGCACCTCACATGCCAGAACTATTTGTTAAAGCATTAGCTAGTGACTTCTGGAAAATATATAATACACTCAGTAACTTGGAGAGAAAAACTCTTGATGTCTTTTTGGTGAACTTTAATCCTTAAGACTCTTAACTCACAGTGGTCTGATACTGGTTTCATTCACATCTTGAAGGAACTCTTTGGCTCACTGTAATTCTTATGCTATCCTGGTATCATACTGACTCAGTCATCTTAAATACCAGCATATCACTAAATCTCACTTGAAGCCATCATGTACCATGTTCATCCTCACATCAGTCCACCTGATTCTGGAGGGACCACTGCACACATCACGAATCATAGGACATGCACACATTTTCAGTTCCTGTCCCTTGCATTATGAATGGGCCTTAATTTTCTTCCCTGAGGTCACTTCTGACTGGAATGAATGAATGACCCCAATGGCAATTTTAACCAGAATTTAAAACTGGACCTCACAAGATCCATGTCCCATCCCCTAAACTGACACTTCAGGAGAGACAAATCTCAAAGCCCAAGCAGATGTCCAACATAATTATACCAGGATTACCATGGGCTCATTTACAAAAAGGAAGTTTTAAATAACTTTTGTTCTGGGAACTAATGGGAAGCAATTGGAAGACTGTCAAGCAAGCTCAGGTTTTATTACCAAACCCACACCCATTTCATGCACATTTCAAATAATGTCCAGGATGAACAGTATATTCTTTGTAGTGTTTCCTTTTCTGAAGTAAAAAACCCTCCTGGTTTTGATTACCCTTTTCAAGCACCTCCTCAATCTGTTGACTCATTTAATATTCCCTTGGTCCCTCGTTGCATGACTTCTTCCCTCACCATGTGCACAAAATAATGTATGTGCCAATAAAATGTGAACTCTAAAGTGTTCCTTTCAGTAACAGAACAAAGTGTTCTCTTTCCTTGTCAGTTGACTACTGTTCCATACTCTGCTTCAGCTGATGGCACCTTAGAGGTTATAAACAGATACTTCACAGGAAAGGTTTTTCCTGCTGTGGTTGATAGACAAAGATGAAGCTTAGTATAGAGAGTACATATCAGCAACAATTACTCATCTTAAGATATTTTATAACTACCCTGAGCCTTAGTAGAGTATTCTTCCATAAATCAAGACATTTCAAAATGCAGAAGAAAGGAAAGTGAAAGTACTGAAACACAGAATGATTTTTGCATTAATTGTGAAAGGCAAGAAAATAATTCCAGGGCTGCCAAAAATTGACACCAGTGCTGGTCTTCTACTGCAGCAAACTTTCAGAAACCACTGTGCAGAATAACATTACACACCTTTTTTAATTCCCCTTTTGCCTGTTCTGCACCCTTGGTCAGACTAGTGGTAACACATTTCAAAGTAAAGATGACACATAACATTTAATTGGGACAATCCTATATTGCAGATTACAATTGAATATATTCAGCAAAGATTTCTCCCAAGTACTGTGCAGATGAAGCCTGAGACATCTCACCTGTATTGAACAGAGACATTTGTGAGCAGTTTCTTAAAGCTGGACCAATCAAGAGTACATTAGAACCCAAATCTTTGCAACAATCTGTCCAATTTAATTTCAAAATACATGGAAATCTAAGATGTTGAACCCTATCATCTTGCCTGCATTTAGACTCAGGAAGCACAAAATGCAGATCTCATCTCCACATCCTTCTGTGAGTCTCTGGATTAAAATCCCTGGCCAATGCTGTCATAAAACAGAGTGGGTGCCTCCTAGTCCAGAAATTATAGAGAGTAATGAAATTAATTTGGTGTTACACGGGAGTAGAGTATTTAACCACTACTTCTCTGGGCCAGGAAGATGCTGACAAGTGTAAAAAGCAATGTAGAGCACGGTAGACAATATACCTTCTAAAGAATGAGCACTACCCCTTCCGTTACCTTTTCAGTAGCTGCTTTTCCTGACACACGTCTTCTTTTTCCTTGGTAATTAACTTTCCTTAAATAATTCTGTTTGAATGGTAATACACAATAAGTTACAATTCCATAATGGCTTACTCTATTCTCAGTTTTTTTACTTCCCCCAATCACAATCTGTATACTGTGGGGTTAATCCCATTGCTAGAGAATCTTCTACAACAAGAAGTAGTTTTTCAAAAGAATATTAGGGGGAATATCCAAAACAAAGTTTTTGAACCAAAGGCAACTATTCAGGACTCCATCTCAAAACCAGAAGTACTGCATATAGTCACTTTTTGGGGGGTTTACGTCTCAAACTGAAAGTACTTTCAAAGTTTAGTTAACTTTCAAAGTTTAGTTTTATTTATAAAAAGTGCAAGTGAGGCAAAGTCCTGGAAGTATGCCACTTTTGTTACACTACTTAATAATTCTTTTCCCCTCTTTCACATAATAGACACTTCAGTTGCAGAAACATATTTTATTGTATCATAAAATGCCAGTCAGGGATTGCTTCAAATATCTTAATGATTCCTAGCTCTGAGTATGTAGCAGAAATAATAAAGTTTGGAGTGTATCCCAAGAATTATCTCAGTACTCTTCCCAAATTCATTGTGTCAACCCTAAAACAAAGTGATGTGATCATAGCAGGCAAGAGCAAAAGACCTCCATGGGGAATGGTAACTTCATTTTAACATCATGACTGTCCTCATAAAACTGCAAACAAGCTAACTTTGCTAACTTTTGCCTAACAACTGTGTTTATTGATACCTCTGTTGCCACACTGTGTCCCTTAGTACCATCAGAGAGAGCCAATTCAGGAAGGTTTCCCCACTACCCCAGAGGCTCCTGGCTCAATGAGACAAATAACCACTGCATAGGGGAGATAGGGCCAAGATAAAATTCTCCTTAGAGGGACGTCTATCACTTCCGCAGCCATTCGTTTTCCTGCCTGAACTCTCGTTAGTGTTGCTTATATATCCAGTACTGTAGAGGACCTCACAATTTTTATCATTCACATATCTATCCAGCAGTTGTGAAATTATGATACTTATCAGCAGTCTGAAGAAAATGAGCCTATTGCCTCATCTTCCATCTAACCTACAGGTAAGAACGCCTCACATACAGAGAGCTGAGGGCACCAGTCATGACAGTGTAGTGGTTTGCCACACCAACACTTGCCATTGTCATGATTGTTGTGCCAAAAAAAAAAGCTTTCCTGAAATTAGCGGCAGGGGAAGGAGGTCATGTGGTGGGAAGTGACAGACTTGGAACTGGAAAGAAGTGTGGGATGAAGGCATGTAAAAGTATGACTGTTACAGGTAAAAGGAAGGCGTCCATTTATCTCTAGTTGAGGAATATAATATATATCACCAATTAAAAGAGTATAAATTTCTCATAATCCCTTATAAGTTTGGCACCATGCTGCACTAAGTATATGCACATTATTACTTTTCTGTCATCTGACACGGAAATAGATCTCAGGATACCTTCACAAAATGCTACAACTTATGCATATGCCTTTTTATTCAAAAGAAAAACACTGAATGTGAACACACACAGCTGGTTAGGACAATTAGAAATTCTCTTATTCTCTATTGTAAATTCTGTCAGCAAAGTGATTTCATTTGCAATTATGAAAAAAGATACAGACAAGCTGCACAACAATATTTCTGGATTTTTTAAACTAAAAGCAAGAATTCCAGGAATGGTCTAAATGATCAGAGAACTGGAAACATAGAGTTCCAACAGGAGGAGTGGAAAAAAAAAAGAGGAAATTCTGAAAGATTGATCCCTTTTTGCATTAGATGTTTTAATGTTCGTAGAAAGACTCTTGCCTCAAAACCAAAAGAAATATTATTAGAGGCTGAATGTTAACTTTTAAACTGAATGCTTTGTGTAAACATACTTCTCTCTAGTTAACCTAGTAAGTTTTTGTGGTCATTTCCAAACCTCTTTTGTATAAAATTGATTACCACAAAAAAATGACTGCAGTATCAGAAAATGGGTAGACCTAAGTAAGCATCTTACCATACAGAAAGGACCAGCCCCTCTAATAGCCCTGGGAATCAGATCTTGACCATACAATTCACTGGAATCATCTGGTGAAATGAAGAAAAGCTGTGCAAGTGCACAGATTGTTTATGTCCAGAAAAACAAGGAAGCACTAAATAAACAGCAACAGAGACTGTAAGTAGCAAAACAATACTAGGAGGTTGCATCCAGCATGCTGGTATCAGTTTTTTCTTCTCGTCTGACTTTTTTTTTTTTTTCAAATTCTATTTTTTCTTTGCTTACTCTTCAAAAGCCTCTCACAACTGAGATGGTGTGCTCAAGGCTGTATCCTTAGCTTTACTCTTGCCCACTGCAGACAGAAGTTCACAAGTAGAGCTGTTAGCTAGCACACCTACCCAGGCAAATCTTGCTACATGGCAGAGGTAGAATATGCATGTATCTTGAGCAAAACACAGGAAACTTTAATATTGATGAGAAATATTAAAGTGATTATTTTGAGTTAATGTGAAGCAAACCACTTCAAAATTATCAGACTGTATAATTTCCAAGTTGTTTTAATTTTGAAATGTGTTTTAAATTGTTCATGTCTTAATTTCATATAGTCATATTATAATTTTAACATCAGTTATGAAACAGTGAGCAATTAAATAATTACTACAACTTCCTACCCTCTGTCATTAACTTACTGAATAAAGTTTAATATACTTATTACTAAAATATCTACAGTATAATAAAAAATAATTGTTAACATATATACAATAAAATGATAACTTAAAATAGATATACTATTTCAAAATGCACAAAAAATCTACAGAGCGGTAATAAAAGTGAAGCATTTGGAATTCAGCAAAGAACCTTCAACTAATGTGAAAAGAAAAATATGTAGAAATGCTGGAACTTCTCACCAGTTGGATTTTTTTGCTGCAGCCAGCTCTGTGCTTTCTGGGCTTGTGCTATACACACATATACAGAATATCTCTGTAAGAGTTCTGGTATGTTAGCAAATCTTTAGCTCTGTGGAAGGTGAGATTTCATCTTACATGTCTATAGTGACAGCACTGGTTTTAAAACTTCCTGTCCTTCTTCAGTCTTGACTAGTTATTCCTGCCTTCATGTAGCTGTTCACCCCCTCCTGTGCTGAGACAATGTTATGGTCTGTGAGAGGAAAGAAAATTAATATAAACCTCCCCCATCCCCTTGAATAAGAAATACAGAGAGTGGAAAAAGAGAAGCAATGATGAAGTGATAGTTGCTTCCTTTCCATTAATATTTAATTAATTACTTGTTCTCTAAATTCCATGTAAAGATTGTCAATGCCTATGCAGTATCATTTTGTGAGTGAAATTTAGCATGGTATTCTTCCTAGTTAAAATCTAGATTTTCAAAGGTTGGCAAGCCAGGCCAAGCTCTGGGTTAGCATAATAGAACTGTTTCTTATCATGAATATTGGGATAAAGCCAAATAACCGCAAGTGATATGACTTTGCCTTCTAAACTTTGTGTCTAGACTGCCAAACTAATGAACTAATGAATTGCATGGGGGCTACACCCTCTTCTTCACAGCACTGACTGAAGAAGGTACTCATTATAGCATGAAAACAAAGAAAGCACTTTTGGACAAGTGTATGGGAAGGAAACTAAACCATCTTTTTCTGAATCATATCATTTGCAGTATCTTCTGAGCCCAGAAAAATACTATCCTCCACCTCTGAGGTTTTTGACTAGAAAGTGAAGAAGAAATCCCACATAAATTGATTCTTAACTCTTAGAGAGCCTCCAACAAATACTTCACATCAAAGAGTTTACAAAGTCCTAAGATTTCTAAGGCAAAGGTAATAAACTTAGAAGAGTTTTCTGACTCTTTCTCAAAGAAAGAAACATGGTATAATGGTATAACAGATAGGTCCTTTTTTTGAATTGAAGTCACTCTAAGATAAAAAGCTTTATCCAATGCAGATATAAGAGAGAATGGAAAATGTAAACCATCTGCAAGCAAAAAAATGTAAAGGATTTGTGGAATGGCTGAGAAAGCTTCTACACAATGTAGAGGCCATAGCAAGCTTTTGTTTTTGATTGAGAGACAGGATATACTGAAAGAGCCACAGACTCCTTGCCAGCACATGGTAAGAAAAACAGAGTAGTTTGCAGGGACTTAATGCTGACTTTACCATGTGTTTGGAGACACTTGGTCCAAAGAAAATTAATTTTAGCATTTTACCACTTTAGCATTTATCATGTTAGGCTGTTAAACAGGGAAAACTTTATACTAGTCTTTGTTGCCTTTACATAAACTGGCTGCATGCCCAAACTTCTCAGAAAGATTATACAGTATATACTGCCTAGGAGCATCCAAAAACGCCTGTCATTTGGTACTCTACATATTAAATTGTTGTTGCTTACAACAGAGAGTACAGGGCAGATGATGATCTAGAAAACACCTGAAGACTGGTCCAGTAAATGCCTGATGTACTCATCAGGTTTATTCAACTGTAATACTATGAAAGACATGAGGTCTCTGGGTTCAGTGATTCTGTATTTAATTTATCTGCATTTGACAAGTGAGGGTAAGACCATCATCTTGGGTCTGCAGACAGGGAATCATGGTAATAGAGAGCCTTGGGGAGAAAGCACAGACCAAGGTTTATGTTCTGTTATTGTTAGTCAGTAACCAATAAAGCCAAACCCATCAAAACACAGCTAAGCTATACAGTTGTAGGTCACAGCCAGTTTCACTGGCCAGCAACCCTTTTCTATGCTCAGAGGTCAGGGAAAAGCAGAGATACTATTTGAGGGTGTATTGGCATGCTCCAAGTCCTAAAAAAATGAAAAGCAGCATAATGTTGTTGTTTTGAATTACACTTTCACACTTTCTACACTGCATCTGTCTCTGCAACTCATCTCAGGAGGCCCATTTCACTTCTGCTTTGTCTTGCAGCTTATCTGTCTTAGCCTTGCCCTTTTTAATGGATTGCTGTCCTGGTTTGGAATAAATTAGGGAAGAACCTCCAAAAGGAGTCCCCTAAACCAAAACCTCCACCACCCCTTCCCCCCCAGCCCTGGGTTCAGGAAGGAAAATGCCTTGGAGGAAAAGTGGAAAAACCGGTTTATTGACAATGAAAAAGAACACTCCCCAACACTGAAAGTGGGAAAAGGGGGTTACTGTGATGAGGAGGGTGCGGTGACACGTCTCTTGCAGACCCAGGACTTCTCCAGCTTCTCAGGTCAGGTCAGGTCCGGAGCCGGTTCAAACCTTGGGGGGGGGTGGGAAGGAAGGAAAAAAAAACCAAACAGAAGCAGGAAAAAAAAAAAAAAAAAAAAAAAAAAAAAGAGAGAGAAACAACAGGGAAAAAAAAAAAAAAAAAAAAAAAAAAAAAAAAAAAAAAAAAAAAAAAGAGCAAAAACAAAAAAAAAACACAACAGACCAAGCCAAAAGCAGAAGCAAGCAGCAGAGAGCAGAAAGCCAGCGCCAGCAGCCAGCAGCAGCAAAGCAAGAAGCCAGCCAGCCAGCCCCGCCCCGCCAGAGGGGCAGCTGCCAGACACAACAATGTATCCAAGATACGGGATATATGGGATCCGAGGCAGGTCAACCTAGAACAATTGCTAAGGCTGAGTCCTCCCAAGACAGGAGAAGAGAGGCAGGAGACACTTTGCCACAAGCAGTCATCACAGAATCTCAGATTGATGAACAACATGCAATCCATTATGCACAAATGACAAGACCTAGAAGGAGGCTTTGTAAAGGAGTGATGTCATGTTTGATAGTCTATCCAGCTCTCAAGAGCTTTTTGTGACACAGACAGAGCCCTTCTCCAGGCAGGTAAGGTAAGGTAATAATGAGTAGCAACATTTACTAAAGGCTACTAAAGATTCTGAGAAATAATGAGTAGAAGAATAGCTAGAGACTACTAAAATTACAAACTACTACCGGCTACTAAAAAGGCACAATGGACATACACAATGCACAGTAAATAGTTCATTCATTTGTTAAAGACAAATGGACCTTTTGCATTCTGCACAAGAAAGAATAAAACAGGGGATTGAAGAATAGAAAAAAAAATCAGAATTTTTTACCTCCACAAAGTAGTAAACTTTGCCGTAGGCATTCAGAGAGTGAATCAAGCATCTCAGTTGAAACAGACAGATGCTTAATTTTCTTTACAATAAATACGTAGATAGGTACTTAATTTGCCAGAATTTTTAATCTCATTGACAGCAAAGGGCAGTCTATTAAGTAACTCTGTCATCCAAAAAAAGTAAGCAACTGATTCAGAAACATATTTTATTTGTAACAGCTGTACCAGCAATTAGTAAAAGTTATTCTGAGCTGCAAGAAAAGCACATACAATTTTGAATCTTTCAAGTTGTTATTTTTATGTTTCCACTAAATGACATTTACTTGTACAGAATAGCTTATAATTTCAGGTCCAGTTAAAACAGCCACTTTCCAAAGCATACAGTCTTGGTTCTTGAGACTAATATAATTGACCTAGCCACATGAAGAAAGCTATCCCAATGTGACCAACCTGAGAAGACTTCTAGAAAGTAATCAAGTTACAACACTTGCAGTGATGTGGATTGTATAAAATATAACGTTGTGAGTTTTAAATCCTAGTAAGAAATATTGGAAAGGACTTAAGCCACTTTGTTTATGTGAGGATCCACAGTGAAAGAAAAATGACATATAATGGAAGGAAATAAAATCATAACAGAAGCTGGTTTAGTATTTATGTAAGGGTTAAAGAACTCTTTTCTCTAGATGGTCTCATCTTAATAATATATGCAACGTGCTAATGACATCATAACTCCCACAAACACAACATATTAGAATTTTTAAAATAATTTCTTCATATATCTGTGTTTATTTGTTAGAACACAGTTGGCATGCAAATAAAACTTCTCCAACCCTAAATACATTTATACAATTCTAAATAATATGTCTTTTGGGAAGTTAGATAGATTTGGTTGCTCTATTAAACAGACCAAAAACCTGAAGAAGAGAATCTGTAGGGCTCAACTTTTGCTCTTAATACATCACATAATAAAGTCTAAGGAAATAAGAGCTGACACTGCATACATTTACTGATTTATAAAGGAACCCTACAGCTCTACAACATAAGAAAGTTGCCAGTTGGTTTTTATGCTAAACTTCACACCCACTGAGTTACCCAAATTACTAATTGTTTATTTATCTACATGATTTCCATACTACAATCATTACATGCCATCCAGATGTCTCAAATAGCTAAAGCTATGCCTACCAAAGCTAAATGGCAGATACACTAATATCAACATACCTAATGAAGAAAGCTTTTTCAGTTTCTCCTTCTCACCTTTGAATCTGTTGATCCATTTCAGCCTGTGTGACAAAACCAGACATCACAAGGCATTAAATTACACAGGTGGTCTGTATCTACAGAGAGAAAATTAAATACAGCATTCTTGCTGAAGGAACTGTTATAAACCATACCCTTTGGCATGGCATGGCATGGCAGGCCATCCATCCCACATGCTTTGGCTGTTCCCTGGGAACCCGGCACTGCCTGGCTCATTGGCATGTTCTTAGCTGTAGCCAGTGTTTGTCCACTTACCTCAGGGTGAACACAGGGGGTGGGAAAAGAGACAAGAATATAAAGGCAAGTGGTGAACTGGAAACACTCTGAGCATGGCAAGATCTCAAGTTACTGAGATGCACATCTCCTGGGATACTGGAAGGGAAACTGGCTTGGTGTTGGATGACAGAGTGCATGGTTTTGGAGGAAATCAGGCTTCACTAGTTCTGCTGCTCATGGAATAGCTTGTCTTTCCTTCTAGTTTACTTACGGTGTCTCAGCAAGCACATGGAATGTTGCTGTTCTGATAGCAATTTCTGATCTTTTAGGAACTGCATTCTAATGCAGGTTCTCTTTTTCTTGAGGTTACATTGTCATGGGATATTGCTGCTTGAAAGTAAAGTTTGGCTAAATCTGTCTGGATAAGAATGGGTGATATTCTGGTTCCAGGAAACAATACACGAGTCCTGCTGTGTGGAAAGTAGGAGGAAAATACATTTTAAAAATCCAAATAAAGAAGGCTTCAGCTGAAAAAAACATGTAGCATGTTGCAACATGTAGCTGCCTTCCTACTCCTAAAAAACCCCAGAGGGATTCTTGTCCCTTTTGCAGACATTCACTTACTACTATTTAACAGGAAAACAGCGAATATCATGCACCTGGTCTGCATTCCTTTTTCAACTTGAATAATTTCTTTAAGATGTACTCATATTAATTTAGGGATAGAAATATTAGTTCACCTTTAATGTGCTCATATGACACTCCAACCAATCTGTTTTGTTTACCTTCACAACTGTCAGTCGGCCTTGCAAGGGACCAAACCCCAAGTCAGGATGCTTAGTGAACCCTAAAAAGCCTCAGGCCAGTAGGAGCTTCACAGTATGCAGAACCTTCAGGAATCACCTGTTTTGATGCCATAGATGTTGGCACCTTTCCACTCAGTGGTTAACAAGGTTAACTGGACTTCATGACATGCTCAGGAAGACACATCCACCATCAGACAGTGATTGTTGTGCTTTTTTTAAAACACTTATTCCTTGTTTCCTTTTTCAGCATCCCTGGCAATTATCTTTCCATGCATTGTGTTGCTTGGGTGGATAAACTCTCAGAAGTGTAGCTCTCCAAATCCAGTAGAGAATAAGCTGGGCCATGAAATCCAAGCAGAAAGACACTCCAGTCCCCTTTTATTGTTTTTCTGAAGTCTGGAAGACAATCCAAATAAGCAGATAGATGGAGAACTCCTTATTAAATTCCTTATCTTATGGCAGAGCCTATCATTATTAGTTCATTCATCTATCTACAGCTGGGCAGATAATAGGGATTTTTATCTGTGTAAAGAAAGAACCTTAATTAGGATTGCTTCTGAGAACTTTTGTTTGCAAACAAATTGCTAACTAGAAAAAAGAACACCATAAGCAGAGGTCTGAGGTTATTTCATGACCTTGGCTTAGGACAGTAGTAGTCACATGTTCAAATGCCTTTTAAATATGGCCCAATGGACCTTCTTGTCTCTTCACACACAGCCATACTGTGAACCATTTATGAATGTTAGGATTTTGTGGTTTGCCATGCTATGTGGTTTCAAAATAATGCTGAACTTGTCACCAGGGTTGACCCTGAAGAGACAGACTTGTTTAGATCATTCCTTGCCAGTCTTTGCTGATTTTTGCACTATTTAGACGAGTTTGTGCAAACTGTAATATCAAAAAAGCTCCCAGAACTAGAGGTCCCAAAAGAATACAAGAAAGTACAAACATGCATGGAGCAACACTGGCAAATCCGATACACAGGTTTCAGCCCCTCATCCTACTTTCAGGACCCTTTACAAAACTTGCTTAACCCCTTAGTCCCATTAAAAAATACTTGGTTAAATAAACCTGTCGTTAAAGCAAGATCTAGCTTCAGTTTCCATTGTTCCTGTCACAGTTCTATGCACAGAGGTGCAAGGGTGTCAAGGAAGCTGGTTTGATCAGTACTGCTTGGTCTCAGAAATGTAAATTGTAGGTTTATTGGTTTCTTTCCTAGTATGCAGCTACACACACTGATTGCTTCCACTAATTCTGACTGGAGTCTCAAACGAGAAGTTCAACTCTGTTAAAACTAGCATGACTTATTTTGAAAAACAACACTCTGTGGTCAGAGCTCTGGATTTCCTGATCCTGTTTCCTGGTGCTTAAGACTACAGAAGAAAAAGCTCCAGATGGTATAAGCCTGGCTTGTAACCTCTCCCTACAACCTCCTTAACTTAAATTAACTGGGAGGGATATGAAAAAAATAAAGATACAATGTTTCTTATAAACCAATAATGGTAACTGTAAACACAGGTATATTTCTCCCATATAACATTAACTGCCACCTAAAACAACGGATTTTCTCTACCTTCTGAAAGTACTAGATTTTTGTTATTGCATCATACAGAAAATGAAAATATCCATCTTCTATTAGTTTGAGATGTTACATACTGAGAAAAAAAGTCTTTTATAGTGGTTTTGATACAAGGTAGATGAATGTATTGCATGTTTTCAAACAGAAAAAAACTATGCAAATAAGGTCAAACCTCTTGTGGCTGAATCCATGAAGTAAATACAGAACATATTTTGTTTGTTTGGATCCTGGGGGAACAAACTGTTTTTATGTAGTCATATTACACTAAAGTAAGCACTGTAATGTATTGCATTTCAAAATCACATTATTTATATAATAGGGAATGTACTCACATCCAATATAATCAGTGTCAATCACAAAAACTGGAAACAATTCTGGAAAGTGAAAACTTGTAAAAACACTCCTTTGTTTTCTAAATGTTGACATACAAGGGAGGAAGAAAACCCACACTTACAGGCCTGAAGTAAACTTCACATCATTAGGATCCAATTGTGAAAAGCTGTTTATCATACATAACTTTCTTACACAAGTCTGATTCAAAGTGGCTATCTTTGAAACATCCTGTCTTGCTAAACTCCACTAGCCTCACAATCTAGGTCTTCATGATGCTGCATTTTACCTTGATTCCCACACTTGTGTTTCACTAGAGAAATGTCTTGATAAAAATAATTAATGTAATTCATCTTTAGTGAATAGCACTTGACAGGTATTGCTAAGGCTGAGTTGCTTAAGACAACTACAGTTTATTAGGGGTTAGGAGGAGTGCCTGGAAACTCTTCCAAGTTTGAAAATTATTCCTGCACCATTTAGGGAGAAACTCAAGATGGTTCAAGATTTCCTGCAAAAAAATTGGGAATGAGAACTTCAGAGTAGTAATAACACTTTGTTAATTTGGAATTACTGCTTGATTTCAGGGATTCAGCTGTCCAGGCACCAGTGCCCGCTTTGGTAGTTGTTTTGGTTGTAAGCAAAAGTTGCATGCAGAGAAAACTGTCATTTAAAATTCCTGTCAGCAAACGTTCACTCCTTAACAGCCATGGTCACAACCAAGCACCTTCTACAACACTCTAATTTTGCAAAATTCATAAACTGCTGAATTGATGCACCTCTTCCCAGATAAACAAGCTGCTCTGTTTTGATTTACAAGTGATTTAATTTGGGAATTCCTGTGTTGTAGAGAACTGTGACATTTCTAAATAAACAATGATGCTGAGCACAAAAATGCTAGTCTCTGGTTTGTGATCCACTGAAACATGAGATGGATCTCAATATTCCTAGAGGAGGAGTAAGTTTAGCTGATTAGTTTTAGGGATACAAATAAACATGTTTCTAATTACACCAGTGAGTCACAATAGAGGGCTGGTTAATTGGGTAGTTTTGTGCCTGAAGTTCTACTACCTCTTAAAAAAACAGTGTGCTTGTCCTTCCTTTCCCCAGGCACAGCTGACTTCTTAGTTAATCAACACAGCTGAAACAGTTTAAGTCACAATTCTCAATCTCCTTTATTGTGAGGACATTTAACTTGTCACTACAAAGCTCTACATAAGGAAGTAACACAGCCTCCTTGCTCGTTGTGACAAGTGGTATGACTGCTTGAGTGTGCAGAGTTCAATGACTGTTCTACTATACTAACAGATCTGAAAACATCCCAGTTACACCTGCTCAGACCACCTCAATTCCAAAACATTTAAACATCTACTTTTCAATGTTATTCTTAAAGGGGTAGAGAAGAACATATTCAAACATAAACCAAAATTCAAAACATAAAATCCAGGCTTTTTTTTTGTATCCTGTTACTTCTTAATTAGAGGCATGTGATTCTTCAGACTGGAAGTGCACCTTAGACAGCTACAACTCCAATTTCCTGACAGCTTTACTTTTGTATGATTCTGTTCAAGAGAAACCAGAGGATGGAGAAGAGTAGTTATCCAAAATAGAAATTTTATGCAGGTTTGGTTGTGGTTTTTTTTTTTTTTTTTTTTTTTTTTTTTTTTTTTTTTTTTTTTTTTTTTTTTTTGGTGGGAGGTTTGTTGTTCTAAACTACAGAGAAACCATGACAAATAAAGTTTAATTATGACAGCTGTGCTTATTCCTTGGTCACTGTGTACACTACAGTCATCTTGACAAAACTGCCACATAAAGTAAGGCTATGATTTATTCATCTAGGATGAAGTACCTTTCACAGTTAGAAAAGAAGTTCCAAAAAGGAATAGAACAATAAATTACTGTACTTTATCTGTGTATCTCTATTCACCCACCTATCTCATCTCCCCTGTAAGCCCTGTCCCACACACTTAGAAACAACTCCTACACAACTTTGAAATGTCACATTAATGAATTTCCAGTATATATCAGATCCCATTTTGCTCCATAAGCATCAGCAATAACTCCTAGAGCCCCACCTTGATTCAAATTCACTCTCTTCCAGTCTCTCCACCCAAACAATTCCATAACCAGAAAGTGACATGCCTTACCATTTAACTCTAAATTCATAATAAAACGATGCGCTAATAAAAACAACACAACTTTTATGTGTTCACTCCATGGCTAAGCAGCTATACAGCTCTCATTTGGACCTGTATACTTCGGCAAATATGGTAGCATAACTCATGCAAATTCTCTATAATGAATAAAGTTGATTATATATATGTATGCATGCATGTATGTATTTTATATTAGTGTGTTCACAAAACAGAATCAATGTGAGTTTGGTATTAAGATTTCATTTATGATGGAATGTCTCTCCACCTGGAGAAGACATTTCAGAGCCATCTAAAGAGAGAACTTCACCCATATTTCTCACCCCCAGGGGCTTAATGGGATCTATATTGTTTATTCAGCCAAATAGCTCTGCAGCAAAGCCACAGCCCCCCTGACTTTCTCATCTGGCAATCTTCTAACAGACTGCACCTTATGCCAGAGTCCTTCAGTAGCATCTTGATTCCTACCCTCCCATCCTACATTTGTGAGTTATCATTCTGTGTTTTTTTCCTTCAGAAATTTCTACATGTGGCCTCTGTGTGCCTGACCTCCTTCCTGTGTCTTTTTCCATCACCTCTCTCTGAAATCCCTTTTCCCAAAAAAATTCTTTTCAACTTCTTGCCAAGAAGTTTAACTTCTTTTCTCCTCTTGGCAAGAAATTCCCTTTTACAGTTTCTAATTGTATACTTCTACAAGTTTTCTACTTCTTTCATTTGAATCCATTAAATTAATGGATTTTGTCAAAACCACTCTTGCCTGATGTCAAGCAAGGAAGTTCAGTGACCTCTCACACAGAAACACTGGAGTTGCAGTTTCCTCTCCAGCTAAAGTGAGGGGTATGCAGCTCCCCATGTGTGCTGTAACCAAGGTTTTCCCACATAAAAAGCTGTGAACCTGAGCTGTCCATCGGATCACCTATAAACCATCACTCTATTCAAACTGCCTTCCCAAACCCCTCATCTGCTAAATTAGTAAGAATAATAATGATAATGATGATCATTGTCATCGTAAAGGGGAGGGGAAATATGACAATCTTATCTCTACAAAAACTCTAACTGAGCCTTTTTTTTATACTGGAACTAGAATCTAGGGAAGGGAAAAGAGAACAATTTTGCTACGGCAAAGAAAACATATGGTGTAATAATTAACCTGGAGGCAGAAAAAATTTTGCACTGGCCCTGTCCTGAAACCGTGTGTGCTAAACAGGTCTTCAGCCATTATATATCACTGCAACTCCCAAACCTTTGGCACAGTATTTATATGTAACAATAAGACTAAGTAAGTGAAAAGCCACTAGCATTTCTTCTGGCAATTGACTATCTCTATTTTCTTCACTGTTTCCCCTAACTTGAAACACCCTGCATTCAGCCTCCCCGCTGCTGTCTAGACACAGCTCTGCTTTTGCCATCCAACCTCGGGTGAGTCTGTAGCCTGAAACCACAGTAGCACATTCTCAGGTCTCTCATACATGCTGTACACTGAGGACTCACTGGAGGCTGCAGTTTCCCCCCCTAAAGAATCCAGGCTCCATGCTAATGTACCAGGTTTCTCTAGCTAATGAAGATGTTACCAAATGATAAATTGTCTGCACCTGGTGAGCTAACATAATGCTTGTTCTCCAGAATCACTGGCCTATAGAACTGCACAATGCCCATTGTGTAAGAAAGAGAACTGGAAGTACACCAGCCCAGTGCCCTGCCAACTCAGCCAGGTCACCTGGAACAGTGGGGTCTATGACCACCAGGGACCACCAGAGACACTCAGGACAGAAGGTAGCATGCACAAAGGGGAGGGGAAATAGGTTAATGATTTTGGGGAAATGTATATTTATTCTGGGATAATCAATCAATATGTGTGTAAAATACAGTATAAAACCAGAAACATTCCTGTGTTCAGCATACACAGATTTTGGAGGAGCTATGCTCCTTGTGCATCCACTCAAATAAAGAATCCCTGCTTCTTAAATACACTTGTGTTAAGTAGTTTTTGATTTTACCAAAATTTTAGTAACAAAGACAAAACTTAAGAGGATCAACTTGGGAGGAAGTGAGTGAACCGCCTTCATCTTGAAAGCTCACTTAAAACCCTTGTCATCTTCATTAACAATTCTAGCCCTCCCAACATATTCAAACCTTTATTTGGAATTATTTGGCTAAAAATTATGAGGAAGGAGTGATGAGTGGGAAGAACAATGAGAGACATTTGAAATTCCAGAAGTGTGTCCTATGAACAAGTATAACTGTCACAACACACATTGAACAATGAGTGAATGATAGACACCTTTACAATCAAACTTAGAAAAGAACTTCTTATTACAACTCTGAAGTATGAAAGAAACTGGTATTTTCACTCCTGATTTTGATCAAGAGGCTTTGTACTCCTTATATTCTCACAAACAGAAATATCTAAAAGCTTGAAAGATATGGATGCCAAGCAAACTTAATGACTCTTGAATATTATTCATTCTTCTGGTGAGCAGGAGAGAAATTTTCTTAAAGAAACATCACTTGGCAATCCCAGTCTTGGCACTAAAATTGACACAAACCCTGAAGGAATCCAGCCCTCCTCTCCTTTTAGTCTGTCATTTATTTAATAGGTAGTTTAGGTAGAAGGGGCTAGGGGAAAAGGGAGACTGGAGAACTCATCTGTCATCACTACATACCTTGAATATTCACCCCATCAGCAGCTCTATCACTGTTTTGCATCAGAAAGTGTACAAACAAGGTGTAAGTACTTTCTTATGTCCACAAATGCTGCTAATACTACATAGCACTTAACTAAGAAACAGTAAATTTTCTTTTCTCACATTTAAATCCATTCATTTTTTCATCTTTGTTAGTGCTTCCTTATCACTCATGTTGCCTTCAGATAAATGATTGTCAGAAAAGCAAAATTATATCAACCACCAACTGTCAGATAATACACACGTTTTAGCAGTTCAAAGCTCACTGCTTTTGTCTTTAGCCAAAAAACACCTGGGTTTGCAATAGCTATTTTCTCTCCCTCTCTCTCTCTCTCTCACTTAACCCAATAGATTATTTCTCAATTCTGTCACACTTTTATTCCCAGAGTATAAAATGACCTTTAAAACGCCTTCTTTTACAATCTTAGTTGCACTTGTTTTTCTTACAGCTTTTGGGCAGCATCCTTTCTAAGCTGCTCTGCGAACTACCAATTTCTTTTTGCCCAAGCCCTCTCTTAGTATTTGCCTCCTGGGAAACCTAAGTGAGTTTTAGCAGGAAGCCTTTTACCACACATACTTATGAAAGAATGAATTTAAAGTAATGACTTCATGCATGATGCAACGTCTTAATGAGTTACTACCCTATCACATCATCTTCCTTCATCCTACTCTCTCTCTTACTATTCCCTCGGAATTGGTTGGGATATATTTAATTTTCTTCAGCAGCACATATGATACTATATTTTGGGTATGTATCCAACCAGCACAGACAGCACCCCCATTTCAGTTGGTGCTATTGCAGTGTCAAGCAAGGCCTTTTGACATTACCCCACTCC
Organism: Sylvia atricapilla; assembly: GCF_009819655.1. Classification (NCBI taxonomy): domain Eukaryota; kingdom Metazoa; phylum Chordata; class Aves; order Passeriformes; family Sylviidae; genus Sylvia; species Sylvia atricapilla. The sequence goes on from NC_089174.1 coordinate 29,066,882, forward strand.
AAGCAGGCTGGGAGTGCACTGGAAGCTGGGAGGGGACACAGCTGGGGCAGATGTTGTGTTGTGCTAACCCACAAAGGTTGGGTAAGTATTTTTGGGTAAGTATATTGGGTAAGTATATTATTAAGTATTTTAGTAAACTGCAAACAAACCAAGAAATACTATAGTGGAATTAAACTACTTAAATGGGCTGTAACAGATTCCTAAGAACTGAAACTTCCAAGGACAAGGAGACCTGTTTGATAGGGTAATACTTGCAAGCTTTTGCAATCTGTTGCACTGAGGCCATGAGGGAAAAGATGAGTACTGTTTCTTACTTTCCGATTTCCTGTGTGACTCTAAATTGTAAAATGCTCTCTCTGCTCCTACCTGCTGATTTTTTTCCTGAAGGTGATCTCTGCGATAGCATCTCTTGCCAAAGACCTGGATTAGGCCTGTTGTGTAGCCTCATAGCCCCTAAGCCAATTGTGTTTCTCATGAGGCAATGGTAACACCTCTTGAGGCTTCCTCAGACCATCAGTTCTATACCAGAGTCTCAAGTTACCCTCTGGCAAGAGGATTTCATACTAACTTTCATTCTCCCTCCTTTGCCTGCACTACAGTTCCAGCATGCAGCTCCACAGAAGGGCTTGTCTCTAACCAACCTTTAGCTGTCCTTGATTTTGAAGCACCAAGAGAAACCTCAGCCAGTGTACGGATGCCTGTATTAACATACTTCTATACAGAAACATGTTAATGGAATCGCTGAATGGTTAGGACTGAATATTAAATGTCATAGTTCCAACTTGCCTGCCATGGACACAGACAAATTTCAATAAATCAGGTTGTTCAGAGCTCTTTCCATGTTGGCCTTACACACTTACGGGGTGGGATATCCACAGCTTCTCTGGGCAACCTGTTTTACTGCCTCGCCCCATAGTAAAGAATTCTTTCCTAGCGCATATAATCTCAACTCACTGTCTCTCAGTTTGAATACATGTTTTACATGTTGCCAGCACAATCATATCTTGAATGACTGCTCTACACCTTGAGGTGGGACAGCAGCCATGATGTGCCCTGCTGAACTTTGCTGGAGTACCAGTCCTGAAAACACACTAAAGACAGGCAGACAGAGAGGCAGACATACAGACACAGACAGCAGTCCATGTGGAAACAGACTTTGTATGAGAGCCAGGCAAGCAATGACACATGATATGTAACAGTGTCTCCGGAAAGGAAAGGAATTATGAATTCTGTCCTCTGACCCAAACAGTTCTCACATGAAGTAAAACAGCACCTCACTTGGGAATGGGATGGCTGTTTGAACTGTGAAAGATCTTTGCTGTTCTGACACATATTAGCAGAGCAAATTATTGCAATGTCTATTTCAAATGCACTGTCCATTTCAATTTTGCTTCCCTATTCTGCAGACTGCTTGGTCGAACTTGTTCCGCTGGGCCTTTAGAGGGGAAGATGTGGGTGCCACACACTGTGGCTACACAAATGAAGTTTCTCAGGTGCACACGGAGACTGCTGATCACACAGGTATCCTACCACGCACATGGCTCATGCAGTTACCCAGCACACATCCTAACCTGTAGCATTCAACTCATGTCCCACAGCAAATCTGCTTGCTGAGTCCTAACAATCCCATGAGAAGAAGGTCTATGGATTTATCTGTGAAAGCTAACAAAAACCAAGGAGACTACAGAGAGGTGTTTATCCAAGCAGCTTGCAGCTGTCGTTACAGGCCTGTATTTATATGCAGGTCTGGTAACAAGTTCATAGTCCTGTTCAGAAAGAATCTGGAGAGGGCTTTGCTCTACTCCTCCGGCAGCTCTTCTGGCTGTTGTACAGCACAGCCAGCACAGAAAGGGATATACAAGGTCTGTGTGCTGCTGAGTCTCAGAAGAACCCAGCTGGGCAGGAAAGCAGTGCAGTATGTCACAAGTGTGCCTGTCAGTCTGTCTCAGGGGACGGATGTTGGATCAACTTCAATGTCCCTAGGATTCCAGTCACGGGCATATTTGCTCTGTGCAAAGAGAGGATGTCTTGACCTGTGGTTGCTCTCAGGTCAGACTGCACTCCTATTGTGCCTCAAGATCAAAACCATGACAAGAGAGAGGTGGCTGCCAAGATAACATTGCAGAATGACTACCTTTGTGGTTTTGCCCATGGAATGCAAGCACTGAGTATTCTGAAGTAAACACTGAACACCAAAAATTGCAAGGACAGATCATTTCCCTCCATGGCAAAAGATTTATGATTTGTTATGATAATTGTTCACAGCAAATAGCAAAACTTTTTGTAAAATTAATTATTCACCTTTAGTCAGGTTTCAGCAGTACTTGGTTGCTTTCCTTATTCCTCCTAAAAATTATGAGTACTCTGTGCTGAAGCTCAGAAATACATTTTCTGCAAGACCTAGGCTCTTTTTTTTATATACTGCATGTAACTTGTTTTTTTTTAACAGTTATAAGCAGACAATTCCTTTGATATGCCCTGCATTTGCTGTAATTCTGTATCATGGAGTTTTATGAGGTAACCCTTAGAACTTTAACAAGTTCTCATTTGACTATCATATGCCTAAGCAAATCTCAGGACTAATTTTAGCATTTATTGGAATATGCTGCTAGAAAAAAAGGTCAAATGTGCTCACAGGAAGGCAGGACCAATTTGAATTTTTGGCTTGAACCTGTTTCTCCTTGCAACAAATGACACTTTCCTCCATCTATCTGTGTCAAGCAGAAACAGCAGCAACACCTGTTTAAGAGGAGGAATTCTGTATACACTTGTAATGTAGAATTTTCCCTTTTCCCCATAATATATTCAAAACAGTGGTGTCTAAGGAGGAGAAGAACACAATGACACAGCATGTGTTCTATCTGTGCTGCTGATACTACAGACACAAGCATTCTCTACCAACGTGAGATACTTACCTTTTAACAAAAAGAGTCAAAATGCTTTTTCCGAAGTACTTACTGCCCCTGGTCCAGCAGGAAAACTAGTTGCTCTGTTCCAAGTCTGTGGAGGCAGATGATAATGTCCACTCACCCTACTGAAATATTATCCTTTCTGCCCTTCTATTTGTTTAGAAGAATCCATCTTGCAGTTCTAAGAGAGTCCTGGAGTTAGGAAAAATGGCTTTCAGTGATTAATTTACTGGTATCCTTAAGAACACCACTTAAAAGGCAGACCCTATGGATTTGGAGAATGACAAATTAGTAGCCTGTCTTTTATATCTGACAGATGACTCAAGATGACCTTTTCTTCTTTTTAACAATGCGCAGAAGACTTGATGTTTTTTATATATATATACATACATATAAACATATAAATATCCACACACAAACACCTGTATCAGCTCACCTATATCTGCTAAGGGTGGGTTTTTTCTGTTACAAAAGCATTAAAAACATTTACACTCATAATCAAGAGCTTAATAATTTAGCTCGCACACTTTGTTTCCATTTTTAAATCCTAAGAAGTGGTTGAGAGGAAACTGATGAAATAAGAGAGAGAATTCAAAAGGCACATCTTTCTCATGAAGGTGAAGAACAAAAGTAGATCAATATTGTGGAAATCCTATGAATATCTGAATGTAACAAGAGACAAGCCTTACAAGGTAAACAGAAAGTATACTATTACCATAATTTCTATTAAGCAAGTATCCCCTCTTCCTAGCAGTGTCTAACAACATGGTAAGAGGACAGTACCTCCCCAGGCAAAGTAAAGATATTCCTCTGGCAAAGGGGTGGCAAGCAAAGATTCAGCTACCCTGAGGAAGCTGACACGGTCATAGCAGCTGTGTTTATTTAAGGGGAAACCACTGAGGCTTTTCTAAGGACCAGAATTTCTCTTTGAAAGGAGTGCAATTTTACTGTGAAAAATCTGATAAAGTGTTTCTTCCCATCTAAAGATTTTCTGAGTAAGGAAGCACCAACTCTGAGCTACAGCCTCACATTAAATATTTTCTGGCTAGTCACAGTAAAGCTTCGTGAAAAGCCTGGTGTCTATGAAAGAGCTGTCCAGAGAAAAGGCCTTTTGGCAGACGACATACCAGGTCAGAGAAAAGCAGCACAGACAACAGTAATATAACCAACAAAAACTAAAATAAAAGAGTTTAGAATAGCTATATAATTGTTAAAAGTAAAGATGTAGTTCACTAAAATGAAAGACAGGCTGGCTATTGACAGGTGAGAAGTTAATCTTAAATATGCTTCATGTCAAGATGCATCTCAGACATACTTTCTTTTATTTGGGTGTTTCATCCAAATAAAGACAGAAAATATTTCTCTGCGAGGAATGAAAAATGTTTTAACTACATAAACTTACAAATCTGAAAAAAAAAAGGGAAGAAAATGAGACAAAAATAGAGGACTCAGAAGAATCTCTGAAATTTTGAGTTGCTTTAACAAATAGCCCAAAGAACATTCTGTAGGTCAGAGTACCAAATGTTTCAAAATGTCCTATTCCTCCTTTGGCAGAGAACTAACTATATCATCACAGAGGCAACAATGAGGAAAGCTTTCAACATCTTAACTTCGAATGTCACATATGCCATGCATTAGCAAAATAAACAGAACTAGGAGAAAGCAGGTAAAATAGTAACTTTCAGCTTTGTACTAAGATGTCCAACTTGGGAATACTAAGGAATACCTCACAGGGGAAAAAAAAAATGGCCGTATGTTTCACTCTCTCAATTTCTTTAGTCAAAATGATAAAGAGGCAGTCAATTACTTAAACCCTGCCTGAAATTTCTGGAAGTCTCAAACTAAGAAAGTTGATTTGGAGGAATAAATATTCTTTTCGAGAGGTCTGGAGAGAGCAAATGTGTTTTCAAAAGCATTTTTAAACAGTATATGTTAGTTTATGTTTACTTCTATTTACTGTTTACTACTTATTAAATATAAGTTATTATATATATAAGATATACTGTTTACTATTTATTAAATGTAATACAAAGAACATACATGAAGCTGTTGTTCTCCCCCCACTCCACCTTAAGAAATACATGAAAATTTCTTGGATTCTATCAGATTTTCTACCTCAAAAGTAATTTCTTCTTTTCTCTCTCAAATACTCTCAAAAGATGTTAGTTACTGTTGATCAAACAGAAAATGTGATGTGCTTTAAATTTTAGCCTACAGACCAAGTCTTAACATTCAACTGAAAGGAAAAGAACACTTAGTTTACATCACATACAAATCCCTGAAGTAATGCAGGACTTCTCAGATTAGTCCTGAAATCCGCTGTTGTTGATACAATATCACTGCATATACAGTATCAACTAAATACTTCTTTGGAGAAAAACAGACCTCGCAGAATTCTTAAATATCTCAATTATATTTTTATTATTCATTTGAACAGACTAGTACATCACACAGAGCATAAAAGCATGATTATAAAAAGCAATCACTATCCCCTTGTTATGTTTTTTATCACAGAAGAGTTTAGGAGCTGAGCAACTTACACAGAGGTGATAGCACTTAGATTTCTCTGAGGTCTTGACAATATTATGTGACTTATAAATCGAATTCTCAAAGTAGAGAATCACAAATGTCAAAGTAGAGAATCACCAGGCACAGAGTCCCTATTAAAGTATCCCCATTTATCTTTCCAGAGTGCCTTTCTTTATCACATTATTTGATAGACTGTCATGTACAGGTTTGAGCTGCCCAAATATAATCTCCTCAGCCCATTCTGTGCTTCTCAAAACAGAGAGCAATCACAGGGCCCATTTTTCCCCAAAACAAAGTCAGACCATCAGTGAAAGACTATCAGATTGTGTAAGTATCAACATATATATGTAAACAAAAGTAATCAATCTTCAATAAAGGCATTTTTTTCCTTCTGTATAATAATGAACAACTTTTGTGAGAAATGTAAAGAGCCAATATGTTCAGCACAATACCCCTCTGTAAGCCCTTCAGAGATTAAATTACAACATCAATGTCTGCTACAACATTTATATATAGTCAACTGGCTCCATGAATAGGAAATACCGTGGTTTATTGCAAATGGTAGACTTCAAAAAAACAGGTATTTCAAAGTTCAGTTTGTTATGATTTTATTTAAACAAAACATGAGTTAAATGTTTTCATGCAACACTTGCACTTAAGTCTTAAATAATCATTACAAACAGAAGTAGTTAAAGAACACACTAATTATAGACTTTGGTGAATGTATTAAAAATCTCAGCATTATACTTTATACAAAGTAAAGAACATCTTAAATACTTCCCCAAAATACTGCAGCAGCTGAGACACAGTGATATGCCTTGCAAGGGCATAGGAATGTAATTTAGAATTCACATGGGAACTACCCCTTTCCTTTAATTTCACAAACAAGACAAAAGCAACATTCAATTCCACACACTGATTTTTCAGGTTATGTCTATGCAGTACCTTGAGTTTTATCCAAACAGTAAAAGTTAGACATTTATTTAGTAAACAATTATGCAGTAAATCTCTATTACATTTCTTCCTTGGTATTACCTGGAGTAGTCATGTTATTTAAAAGTGGGCAGGTTTGGTACTTTTATACTGATGTCACCAATATTAATATTTCTTGGGATCTCTGGCAGATTCATATTCTTTACAGCTGAAACAGCCCGGGCTGGAGCTCCTGCTAAACCAGCCTGTATATAAAGTGAGGAAAAATGCAAGTCAGGCAAAGTTGGTCACAAGAAGATTCACCAGCAATATACACAGACAACTAACTTTTAAAGTATTTCCATGGTTACACAATTAGAAAAACCACATGGTAATTGTGTTTGGAATGAAATGGATTATTTGGAAATATTAAACCAGAAAGAGAAAACAGTTCACATATTCCTTTTTAAATGGTAAAACATGTAATGTCAACTGGATGGAAAAGTATGAGAGGAAGGAACAGGAGGCTTATCCAAGCACACAAAATGTGTACATTACAGATCAGACAGTCTCGAGGTATTGGGTATCCAATGTGCTGCCTTTGTCTCTTACCTACTCTAGCAGTTCACCTGGTTCACACTTGACTAACATTGGTTACAGGCTTAGAATAAGTAACCTCAAAGTAACAAGGTGCTGAATGTAAGTCAAATCAATGAACAGATACATACACACACACAGAGGCATGTGTATATGCACACATAAAAAAAATACATACATATACACACACAGTGGTTCTTCAAGGTGACTTAGACTAAGATGAAAAGGGTAAACACCCTGCAATTGTGGGTGATGAAAAGCATGCAAGACAGATAATTTCTACAGACAAACTAGAATAATCTGCTGTCCCATAGTAACTAATTATACACTAACATATCTGCATCCCCTTGGGCATTACACAACAACAGTTACGCTGAATTAAACTATTAAATTAAATAGCACCTATTTTTTTATAAAGTCCTCTACTGCATGCAGTCTCTTTGCACACAAAACTAGAGCCTTTCTGTACAAACATGCAAATTTTACAATAGAGAACTACTGACTTCCATTTAGTTCTGCTTTTAGATAGAGTAGCTGCCAAGTTTACACACTGAGATATATAATGAAATACTAACAATTTACAGCTCAGAGGCCTGAAAACATACCATAAATCATCCTTCCCTCTTGCTTCTGAAAATACCTATTCAAAATCTTGTTATTTTAAGGACTATTAAAACAAGACTAGGAAGTGTTACTACTATATTTGATGTTATGAAAAATACTATTAATTTTAAGTATGGAAATGTTTCTCCTATAAGTTCAGATTCTCTATGTAGATTTAGGATTTTCAGTGTGGTTTTACTTCAGGATTGCCACAAAAGTGTAAAAATAAAAATTATTTTCCCAAAGGAAAAAAAAAAAAAAAAAAAAAAAAAAAAAAAAAAAAAAAAAAAAAAAAAAAAGGAAAATTTTTAAAAGAAGAGCTCTTACTAGCAGAAAAAGACATCACAATCCAAATTCTGTGCATATGTAAAAAAAGTAACTTTTTTTAATGTTTTAAAAGTAAGCTTAAAAATATTCAAAAACAGTAAAAAATACAACAACAGTAAAAAATGATTTTCAGAACTACTAGTTTTAGAGTGTGGCATCTTGTAGACCCAGTAAAAAGCACCAATCCACAAGAAACAAAGCAAGATGCTAGAAATTCGTTTAAAAAGAGACTAAGCCTGTAGAAATAGAAGGTGTTTAATTTTAGGATTGTCAAAGACTGAAGAAATCAGTCCACTTACATATAAAGTATTTCTGAACAAGAAATATAGCAAAATGAAAGAAGAAGTCTTCAATAAGGTTGTGTCATTTTTGATTATTAAAAAGCATTGGTATGTGACTACCACTCAAAGTATAATCTGTTCAGATGCTTGGTTTTCACTGAAATTCATTGGAAGTGCAGGGTAAACTTACTGAGGAGTACACCTGACTTCCACCGTGTCCACCTGGCACAAAAGGAGACGGATACCCCACACACTTATCAGATAACAACTCTACTTTTTGAAGGCTATGAAAAAAATATTTTCTCCCTTTTACTGCTCTCTTGTAAGAAATAATTGTAAAGTCAAGCTAACGTGAGATTTTCACTTAAAATCCTACCTACTAAAATCCTTCCTTCTTCCTTCTCCCTTCAAAAACATAACCCAAGTCAAAAGAAACCAACTGAAGCTTCTGGTTTTGAACTAAACCTTTATGTGGAAAGTCTAAAGCATCACAAATCCCTACATTTTAGTCATGGGACAATTCCCAGAAGAAGAAATAGAGACCAGAAAGCCATGAGTCATCTATTAACAGTATCTTCCCCGTCAAACCCTCCTATGTGAGACAAGCCAAAGCTGGGAATAGTATGTGGGGGCTGAGAAGAAAGCTGAGAAAACTGAATCTCTAATGCACCCAAATTTGCTCTCACCTTGGCCCTGACATAAACAAATTACCAGTTCTCAGAAGTACAGACTAAGTAAAACTCAAAAGGTGCAAGAAAGTATTTTCAAAACCCTCTTTTTCCTTCATTTCCCTTAACACCACCAAGTCTACCAGGTCATTCACTTCAGAGGCTCTTTCAGTAAAGTAAAACCTGGACCTACCACTAGCAGTATTAAGACATGCAAGTATCCAAAACCTGCATCCTTGAATCTGCCATAAGTTAAAGGAGCAGTATTAGACATTGCAATTTCTTTGTATTTATTAAAAAACAATCCAGAAGGCATGAATATGCCCAACACTGTCCTTTTACATCTGAGAACTCGGAAATACTAATTTTAAATCAAGAGGTAACCACGAGTGAAGTCTTAGTGGATAAAACAATAAACGCTTTTAATCCTTTAAATTCTATTTGCAGTAATGGAAGAAAAATTCATTAAGCAAAATGGGGCGATGTAAACTGTTTTCCATAGAGAAGATGAAAATACTAATTAAAAGCAATGAATTATACAATTTACAACTGAAATAATGGGAAATCAGAAAAATATAATAAGTAATGACATGGTAGCACATGCCTGGCAATTCAAAGGAGAGGTGCCTTCTGAGTGACTTGGATGGAAATTCTTTACCCTAATTTAATGGAAGTTATTTATTCTTAATGGACAAATAACATTTTTAGTATAACTGGTCATTATTTTTACCTACCTGCTACTATCCTCTTTATACAGACTTACAGTCCCTGCCTCCTGCCCCAATGGCATAGGATACAATGGAGACACAATTGAGAATTATTAAAAATACCACAACTGACATGACCACTGCCCTTCCACCTCCCTACACAGTCACAACTTCCAACAGTCACGTTTCATGAGGACCATTCTGGATCAAGATCAGTGAAGATCCCTGACAAACATCTGTCGTCATCAGATTACCTATTTTTTTTTTTACAGTGAGATTATCTTTCACTATCAGATGCTGAAGTGAGATTTTCAAACTTTACATTCTCTTCTCTTCTAATTCTCCATCTTAAGTGAATTTGTAGAATAGTGGATACATAAAATGCATAGCAGAATGCTATTTAACACAATTAATGTCCACCCTATCAAGCACAACACAGTTACACAACATTTCTAAGAGAGAGCAAACAGTTCATAAAGAATGTCTAAAGGAGAAAATGACTGAAAAGCACTTGAAGTCCCAAGCTGGATAACTAATACAATTCAATTCAATATTTGAACTCCTTAGCACTCCTTTTTAGCATGTCAGGCAATAAACCAGTACACAGTCCTACCATTTCTTTTACTGGAAGTGAATGGTATTTACAAACACAAAGGTACAAGGAAGTACTTTCATCCCTATGTGCTTTCGAGGCATCTTACAGATGCCTGATTAGTACAGTTTTCACTGTAACACTGAACTCAACAAGTTCCACCTGTCTTTTTTATCACATAATTCAGCAGTAAGTTGGTGATGTGCAAAGAAAAAACTGTTCCACTTGAAAAAACAAAACATGTAGCAAGCTTTAAACATGCAATGAAGGATGAATTCTGTCACAGCAAGCAAATGACTGAAGCAAGTGAAACTGAAACTTCTTAAGACATAATTAATGCAATTTCAGAAAGACAATATGAATTCCATACAGCTGGTATAACAATAAACCAATACAACACAGTTTTGCTGCAGCTCCTTTGTACTCTCAATTTCAGTTGTTGTAGAAGGATGTGCTTTAATGTTGAAATGCTGCATATTAAAATTTTAGAAATGCTTGTAAACATGTTCATATACTTTTAAAGAGCAATACCATATATGCAAAAAAAAGACACTATTTCACAGGTTGAGAAAGACATATTTAATAACAGAATGTTTACTCTACTGGTCCTAATCTATCAAGTGAGAAACATAAGTGTCAGTAATTTACTTAGGTCATTATTCATCACTATAGGAATCAATTTTCTTTGTTCTTATCATCACCTTTTCTTAGAATGCACAACTGGTAACTCCATATCAAAGTGATCCCAGTAGCCTCATTTTACTCTTTAAAAAGAAATTCAGGTAATTTTTGAAAAATATACACATCACAAACATTATTAATACACATATACAAATAAAAATGTTCCAACTGTCATCCCAAATAACTCTACACAGAGCTGGCTAGCACTAGAATAAATATATAAAGAACCACAGCCTACTGGAAAACAAAATAATGAAGGCTAACACTGCAAAATATGCCACCCTTTTCCAGATACTTCAGAGGTACTAAGACCTCTCTGCTGCTGATGTTTCATAGCAGTGCTTCTTTTCAGAACAAGTATGACTTCAAAGCAGCAGGAATATGAAATCATGAAAGGATGCAATACATAATATAAAGGAATGATAATGTCCCCTGCTCATGAGGTTAAATAAATGAATGTAATTAGAGAAAAACCAAAATGAAGTCTGCAAGTATATTAAAATGAGGCCAAACAGATAAGAAGACTTAAGACATACTCTTAGGAATTTTAAGCACTTGAATCACAAAAAGAGTAATGGATGAGAATGACTAATTATTTCTTTGTTTTTCATTGCCAGACCCAAAAATAAAAACAGAATATGTGTGAGCAGAACACAGAAAAAGAAAAGTAGTTTTGCACAAAAAGAAAAACAAAACAAAAAAAAGAAACCAAACCAAAAATCTGAGATCGAGCTCCCTAGTGTTACCAATGAAACACTTGTATGTTACAAGCGTTAGTTAACTTACTAGGCAGAGGAAAGTCAAGTCCCTGATTTTCTTCATGAGCTGTAGCATACTTCAAATATAGGTTTAAATGTTGCATGTTACCAAAAACTACTTTTAGCTAATGCTTTTATAACTCAGTGTTACTAAATCCAATTGTAGAGTTGTATTTGTTAAATCTTAATGGTATTGCAGTACACTATGCTACGAAGATCACATAAAAAGTAAAGAGCAAAGCTATTAATAAATTAAATAAATTTCAACTGCTTAAGATTCCACCTGTTTAAACTACCTGCAGTTTGAATACACAGAGACTTATAACAAGTAGAAATTAATTTTGAAGTACTTCCTGTTAGTATTAACACTGACTGACATTCAAACTGTTGAGCTAAACTAGATATTTCAAACAACAAATAGCAGGTGACATTTGACCATAAACTGAATTTGAAATATATGATTTCTTTCTCATTTTTCTGTTCTTTGTTAACATTCGTGTTCAGGGACTGCGGTTACCAGGATATCTTAAAGCAAAATCCAGACATTCAGATTATAATGACATCAAATGTACATCTAAAGCTGAGTACATTCTGACAGCCCTTTTCATTTTATGTTCAAAATACTTAAGGCTGGATGATCAACTTCAGAATTTCTACATCATCTTTACAAATTGCACTGATAATTTTAATCTCTCTGTACAGAACTTAATTCAGTTTGCTGGTTTTGGTGGTGGGATTTTTAATGTTTCATTCACCTGAAGCTTATTCTGAAACTTCTCTTTGCAAGCAGGTATAAGTTCATTGTTTTTATCTGGAAATACTAAATAGTGAAGCAAAAGCATTCATATTACTCATTATAGATTATCAGGGACAAAATTCTCCGAACATTGAAGTTATTTGTATTATAGCATCATATTTTATTTTGTTATCTTTGTGTTCATTTTTATTGACATTAATTTTTCAGGGTTTTTGGCTAATATTCGCACAAGTTAATACTCTTTTGTTTCTTAACAATGATACAAAGAAAAGTTAAGTTCTAAAATGCAGGAAGAGAAATAAAATAAAAAATATGATGTCAATGAAAAGCTAGTAAAATACACTATAGCCAATAAAAAGATGAGGGAACTACAAGAAACTAGCACAAAAAGTAGGCTACAAGGACTAGTATGGGTATTGTTACACATAATTTTTGAGTCTGGCCTACGTAATTTATTGCCTTTGACATCATTTTGCTTTCCCTTTTTGTTAAAATTACATTTTTTTCTAAAAGTCAGCAATACCTTTGTCTACCTGTCCTGTCTGGGAGATTGAAAGATAAAGGTCTGTAAGAGAGAAGAATGGAAAGAGCCAGAAAAGATCAGGAGGTTCAGAAAAAATGAGGCCCAACTTAAAAGTCTAAATCACACGCAGTTGAACACTCCAAATAGAGAAAAGATAGCCCAGGTTTACCTACAATACTTCCAGAAGTTCTGAATACAATCCCAATGACCCCTCTCCCAAAAAATTCCCTCCCTTTATTACAATGATTCTTTGGTTTTAGGATTGACCAGAAACCCATTCACAGACTAACACTAAACTGAAATGCAGGGAAATGCATATTAGACAACATTTCTTAGGGTACAAATAGTTTCCTTTCAGCCCATCCAAACAGTATTAGCTGAATCACAAGTCAAAGTTAGGGACTCCTTTATGGTGGTTTAATTAATCTCTATTGAAAATATTAACAAATTCCTTGAGCTGATAACTTTACTCAAATATTAATACATGAATTTAATAAATGCATTCAATCTTTTTCACTAAATTCTAACTGAAAGCCTGTTTAGAAACCGAGTGCATAATTAAACATATACATGATATTAAATCGCTAAATTTTGTGTACTACTGAAAGCCAGATGGGCACATAAAACCAGAAGTATTTCTGAAAATGTAAACCAGTTACAGCTCCATTAGTTTCATCATTTCAGGTATAAAAGAAAAGGCAATTTAACTTAAAATAGCCGCTCTGTAAATGCAAGAGGTATGACAGTGGTCTAAAAGCCAAAGAAACTAAAGCAACAACACTGTGGGCAGAGGTGGCACTCCTATAAACTAGGGACTACATCAATAATAATTTCTAATTTCTTTTTTTTAATTAAAGAAAACTAAGAAGATCCACTAGTTTTGATTTCTTAGTGACCAGCATTCAAAACTTATTAAGTTATTACTTATTTTGATTTACATGGATTTGCCTTTGTCTTGAAAATATGTGTTCAGGAAAGACATACTTGAAGATTTACAATCTTGATCAAAAAGACAAAAGGTAAAGAAATAGCAATCAGGAAATTTCTGTGCATATACATGAAACAAATGATTAGTGATCAAAGGAAATAATTACCAAGTATTGTGAGGTATCTCAGCATTACAGTAACTGTTGAATTTGAAAAAAAATAGTCACTGAACTAAGGAAAAAGAAAGTATTTGTGGTGAGCAGACTGTGAAATGTCCTGCTTCATCCCAGTCACCAAGTATTTTAGTTTATCACTGCTATTCCTTTACCTTCCATAACTCATTGCTGAAGATAAAGGAGTAAGTACTCATTTGCTTTGTATACACTTCAAGTTCTATGTGGTTTTTTCAGATCATCTACCATTTACTTTTACACTAAATGTTCTTAAAAGAAAGACTAATTTACTGATGTACAATGGAAGACATCAAGTACTGGAGTTGGCTCCACAGAATCGAAGTGTTTCAGGAGACTAGTCAGAGATTGGTCTACAACTTGACCTGGTAACGGAATTTACATAATTAAATGCTTTCCAGTAGAACCAACATGTACATAATTCTTGGCAGAAAACAGCTGCTCAGCAAGTTCAGTTTTTTGCAAAATGGCTACTTTTCTATCAAATAAGGAAAAATGTATGTATACAGAAGTTATTTAAATATAGTAAAAATTTATGAAAATAACTCATATTCATCATAATAGTCACCTCCGTCATTAATGTTTCATTCTGAGTGTGAAAAAAACATTGAAATGAACACTGGACATGTTCAGAATCTACCACAGAATCCTTTCAGATCCATATTGCTATGTACTTTGTCATATCACACCTAGCTTTTTCTTGTTTTCCACATATTGTTGTCCTGGTTTTGGATATAGTTTCGAAGTTGTGCAAGACAAACAATTAAATGTATTAAAAAACCCCGTGTTGGCACAGTTTGAGACTGCACAGTAAGAAGAACAGTATACACTGTACCACAAAAAAAAAAAAAAAGGAAAAAAAAAGCTGAAAAATTAATTTCTGTCTTTATTGCATTTCAGTTAGAACTAAGAAGTTCTCTGGTCCTCTCCTAAAATGCCATTTAGTTTATATTTATGTCACCTGGAAGATTTCAGTCTACTCAGTTGACTTCAACTTTAGAAAGCCTCCAATTCATGCAAAGGCTTGTTTAGAAACAGACTTAGTTAAGATATATTAGGAGCATTTTGGCTTACAAGGCACATATGGTGACGTTAAAGGGACAGCAATATTCTGTATGAAAGATATAGTAATTCTAAGATCCTTTCTTAATCTAAATGTCTTTCCTAAACACAAGTTCAACAACTGATGAATTGAAAAAGGATTCCCACAAATCATGTGTGATCCCTCACTTGGCCTGTTATGGGCTAATACAGAATATAATTTTCTCACTCACTGTATTTTCTCTTCTCACTGAGGACCAAAGGCTCAGACTATCCAAATTTCAGAATTCATATTTACTTTGAAGTGTCTAAGATGAGGCTTTAAATTTTATCAAGTCCATTTCTGTCCAATTTATTTTCTTGTGTTGCAGTATTACTGCTGCTATTTATTTCAGGTGCTTTGAAACATGCTATCAGACAGGAATATGTAGTTTTGGAAGATACACTTTGTTTCTTTATCTAATTTTATTTTAGTGCTGAAGTCACTAGTCCAGCATAACAAGTAGGCTGGAAATAAAAGGTTTTCCACAAGAGAAACTTAGAGAAGTACATAAGTATCTTAATAGCAATGCTATTAGATACAAAAAGCACAATCTAATCAGCAGCGACTAAGCAGTAATAACTTATGACAAAAGCTACAACACCCTCAGATACACTGCAAATTTAGGCACTATAAGCAGGCAGCTTACACTATCTAGTTTGCTATAAAGGACAAAGAGCATTACGTAGCATGCATTTACTATAATCTTGGTTTTAGTTTAGAAACTACACAGTGCATGACTCTTACCTCAGATTTCTCCAGTTTATTTTGTGCATCAATCTGAGTGACAATTTCATTCATATTGGTCTCCAAAACCATTCCACCCATGACCATTTCAGCCAATATATTATGGACCTAAAAGAGACCAAAAGAAAATTTAAATATGCAAAATACTCTCCATACAATCTGGAGAGGTGATCTAGGTACCTCATTAGAGGGGAAACATGTATTCTGTAAGTCACTTAACTAATGTCAGCATCTAATCTAAAGCCAGTTGGGAACAAAGCTCAAATTTCATGTTCCTTTTTCCAGTATCTTCTTTCTTCACAGCTCTGTTACAAACTCATCAGCTATACCACTTACCAATGCTAAGAAACTTTCACATTCTTCGTTCTTTTGTTCCCATTTTCCACCCAATTATTAGAGTTTGAATTAGCATCAACAGCAGTAACACCTCTAGGAAACAGGTCCCACGAGACTAAACAAATCACTCACAAAACTACTCTGGGCTACACCTGAGAAGAAAGAGACTCTGATATTCACCCACCACAGATCCCAAGATTTGGCTCAGAAGTAGAACTGACATTCCTGAGACACAAGATAAATATGGCGTCTTCAGCATCTACAGCTAAGACTGACAGCTAGGACTCAAACTGCAGGAGCACATAAACCAGCTGCGGACATTACTGAAATGGGTATGTTTAAATATCCCTCTTTCCTGCAGCCCTGACTTGAGGATGAAAGCCTTGGTTCATGAATCACTGCTTCAGAGTCTGCACTCAAAGCATATTAAAGACTAGTTTGGGTTTTTTTTTTTTCTTTTTTAAAAAGCATCCTTCTGCACACCTACTAGTAAAAAATCCAGAGTTACCACACAACATATAGTATTTTAATCCGTTATTACTATTTAAATCTGAAGACAAGGAGCATTTTTTCTACTTTTTAGAAATAAACACGTACAATCTGGTATCTCAAAAGCATAATTCTAACTACCATTTTGGACATTCTCCCAATCTCCCTGTGGATTGAGGATAGAAGTAAATCTCTGAATCAAATAACCTGAAGATAGTACATAAAAAACCAGCACAGTTCTTGGTTTTGTGTCACCCTAAAAAAATAAAAAAAAATAAATTATTTTCCCTGATAAATTGTAAGTGTATTTTTGTATGAATTTATAATTTAATATATCTAGAGAGGCTGAAAACAGCTCTTCTTCAAGCCCCTTTGGGCTCTTCCAAATCCTTCCTTTCTACATGCTTCTTACTCCTTTGCCTGCAGTCTCTAGAATTCTTCCTCAATGCAAATAGCCCTATACCTTGGGTCATGCTTTTTACCTTTCTCTGCATTTTTTCATACATTCAGGATGCAATAGTGAAGCCTAACACACAGCATTTAATAATACTCAAAGCATAGATGCTTTAAAGAAACTCAAATATTTTATCCCTTTCTTCTAAAGGGAGGTTTTCTAAAAAACAGCATATAATTAATTTTATTTGGTAATCTCCATATGAAAGGAAATCACAGCTTTCACTAATAAAGTTTTGTAACTATTGTAATCCATTGATTCCCTCCTCTTAAATATATGTTTACTTATATGCAAGCAGCAGCAAGATAAAAATAAACAGTAACTGTTCTTTCTTTTCAAACTGCAAAATCACTGCAAATACATATTAGATGTATACATACACATTATTGCCTCTATTTTTTCTTACTTAAAAAATCATTATTTTCCTAAAGAAACAACAAAGTAATCTTAAATAAAAATGTGTTAAGTAGCTACAAAGTGCAAAAGACACTTCAACAGTGTATTCAAAATAGTATTTAAGTGAAAGATTGAAGACACAACAAATACCTTATATTCCAAAAGAGATCTGACTGTTGAGAACATCGACTTTTTAAAATCTGCAATTGCTGGTTTGTAATAGCAATTTTAAAGTGTTCTTACAAAAATCAAGAGCATTTTCTATTTATGTTCAATGCACGCTCTAAAAGCAGGAATGCATACTCTAAAGAAGAAGGAATGTACCAAGAAAAAACTCAGGAAAATTTGGCAAACACATTTTCTCGTCTTCAAGAAATTTGATTCTGGATGGTTCACTGTTCTGGTTAGATAATGAATCTTGCAAGAGATCATGATACTCCCAGAGATATTTCAATAGGTGCCAAATAGTTGTGAAAAACACCAAAGTATTCCCTTACGTCCCTAGCTGAATATATTCTATTATTTCAGCTGTATAATAGCTTCCAGTGATGCCTTTTCCATCAGAAAGCATTAGACTCTTGGACTTGGTGTAGGAATCAGTGCAGGACTGAAATAAACCTGCCCCTCCTCCTCACAAGACATGTCTTGCTCCAGCTGTAGCAAGTTTTTTTGGCTGCTTGTAATACAGATCATCTTTAAAAGAGAAGTTAAATTCTCTCCTGTAGAAACTACACGTCTTGACATCCCAAGTCCTCATCTGCTACAGCACATCAGAAACATTCATTCCCGCCTATATTCCACTCTCCAAATGAATTTCTCATACTGTATCAATATTCTTGAATAAACACCGGTCTTGGGTCCAGGTTACTGTAAGTCACTGCTGAGTCCTGTACAATTATTAACACTTGATGAACATAAATATTTCCTTACAGAAATGCCACATAAAACGTTATTTAAGGAGGCAACAGCTGTTGAGAATACATAGTTTAACTCTTCTACATGCCACATCCTCTATTTACAAGATTAAACATTGGTTTTGGCAACTCTCACTAGAGAATTGCAAGAAAGCAACGTCCCACAGCTTCATCAAGAACTGAAGACACAGAGCAACTCTCATTAAAATAACTTAGCCAATCCTCATTTTTCTCAATACCAGACCACTTAAAATACAAACATTTGAAAGGTTTCACCCCAAACAGCACCCACACGTCAGCACCCATTATAACTAAGAATGGCTAGATCAAACAGAAGCAACTACTCTTTTTTCCTTTTATAAACTTGAAATACATTAACAAGCCAGGCCACAAATACCTGACAAGAGAAAGTTAATGTATTAACTCTGAAGGCTCAGTGCATTATGCTTCTTGACAAGGTGACCTTATTAGCAGTTTAAAGATAATTTAACACTCTAATTTCACTCTCACAGATACATCTTCCTGTTCTGTTCTCAGGCCTACAAGAATACTGATGAACTTAAACTGGAGGGAAAAAAAAAGGAAGAATGGAGATGACATCAAATTAGTCACAGCGGCCCAACTAATGCTACAGTACAGCTAATGGCAGCCCTCCATTACCACAGAAGCTCACGTGTCTACAGTGAATTATTTTGTTCATTTACACTCAAGTTAAAAATCATTGCACTAGTTAAAGTCAGAGTTTTTTTAACTCAAGGTTTCACTGTCTTTTATTGTGAAAATGGATTACTTTTACTAAATATCTAACTAGTATTTAGAGTTCCCATTTTCCTCAAGTTTGAAAGTTCTAGTCTAAATATTTAATGGGATTCTCCAGCAGATTTTTAGATTTTTATATTTTTAGTAAATCAAAAGAAACAGTTAAATTCTAGCGTCCATTTGATATTTTCAAGAAGAAATATAATCTCATATCCAATACAAAGTAAAATATTTTTCAAGAAATTTAAGATTTTGAAGCACCCAAGTTGTCTACGTATTATCAGAAATATTTTATCAAGTTATGTTAAGCTGTACTCTTTAATTAAACATGCTACAGAGCAACAGCTCAGTGTACAGATCAGCCAAAGCATTCTTTAGCTAAAGATCAAACTTCTTCCCACAAAATGACTGCAGTACTTTCATTCTTTAAGCTCAGAAGCCAATATATAAACCACTCATAAACTCTTCTGTACTTTAATCTGTCGTTTTGGAACTATCCAAAAAGTTCCAGCCATGGAAATGACTAGAAATCCTAACTTGACCTAAGTATTGGTTGAACACTCACTCTAGGCAATTTGCATTTCACTGTCTGGTCAAGGTGCAAGTGTTTCCTCCAAAAGAACGTTCTAATTTTGAAACACACTGAGTCAGTTTGAAATAGTTCTTTCAGATACCTAACTAGGTATTATTTTTAATCTACTTTTTTTATCTTCCTTTCCTTTGACACCTTTTGCTGTTGTTTCAGAAAGATGTTCACAGATGAGGAAAGGTGACCGCACAGAAAGCAAACACAGGCACAAAACACAACTGAAGGAATAAATTCTGTGTATTAAATTCGCAGCATTTTAGGTATTACATAAAAATATGTCAAAGTCCTTTTAAATGAAAGGTGAGTATAGTAAGTGCACTTCTCTAAACTAGATTCATAAGTAAACACTTGTTTCTTATAGCTGGAATACTCAAACAAGAATGTTTCTAAATGTTTGAAAAAAGACAAAGTCTGTTCAAGATTTTAAACAGACAGATCCACACAGCATCTAAATTACACGATCGTAACAAATGAAAGGCACCTTCCAATCCTAACGGGAAAACACTTAACTTCAGTTCTGAGTTATATAAAACCTAATCATAAACAAAATGGCACATATTATTTCTTCAAGTTTTTCCTCCACTAAGGAAAACTTCAGATGTCTTCATTCATATGTCTAAAATTTTACAATTTTGTGTGCAATACTATTATGCAGATCTTCTGTATTATTTTCTTGTTCCTCAGAAAGGCACATTCCATTGCAGCTTTCAACTAATAAAAGTATTTTAGCAGACACAGTCTAGATTTCACTGATAATTAAATCATAGAATCATTGAATCAATAAGGTTGGAAAAGACCTCCAAGATATCTAAGTCCAACCTTTGACCAAACACCACCATGTCAATTAAGCCACAGCACATAGTGCCATGTTCAGCTGTTTCTTGAATACTCCTGGTTATGGCACCTACATCACTCCTCCAGGCAGTCCGCCTCAATGCCTGACAACTCCTTCAGTGAAGAAATTCTTCCTGATATCCCACTTTAGGCCATTTCCTCTTGTCTATCCATAGTTACTTTGGAGAAGAGACCAACCATCATCCTGTTACAGCCTCCTTTCAGGTGGCTGCAGAGGGCAGTGTGGTTCCCACTGAGCCTCCTGCTCTTCAGCCTGAACACTCCCTGCACCCTCAGCCACACCTCACAAGCCTCACTAGAGCCTCTACCAGCTTTGTTACCCTTCTCTGGAAAGTAAGGCAGAGTTTAATACCAGGTATCAGCTGAACCAAACATTTTACTTAAAATAAATTATAAAAATAGTACAAGATGTCATTACAGTACCTTATCTACATGGAAGATTAAATCCAGCTCACAGACATTTTCAAAACATTTGTCTAATGTTTCCACAAATACCTGCAAAAAGGAGAAAAAAGCGCCAAAGGTCAGTCTTTAATAAAAATGCTACAGTTCCATTAGGTGTGAGGTTTGAGAAAAGCAAAAACAGAAATCAAACACTGGTCAGATCTTAAGGCATTGAAGGCATCTACAGAAATTATGTGGTTAACATAATGCCAAAAGTATGTTATCTATGTAGATGGCAAAACTGTATGCACAAGCCAATTTAGGTTAAAACTCTGCTGAAAGGCACACTGCTTCAAACAACAGATACATCTTGAAAAAAACAGTAACATAACCTATACTATAATTTTCTCAGCTGTGATTCAAAGTACTCCTTCCCATTTAATTAGAATTTAATTATGAAGTTAAAAAAATCAGCTTTTCCCATCCTTGTTTCTAATAATTACTACATTGAAGGCATCTCCTAATTACCTAGACCGCTAACTTTGCTTTTAACTGTCAGCATCACTCCTTCCAGCAGCAGTACAGCAGCTTTCACTTGACTTAGGCACACTGAATCCACGACGAAAAAGGCATCTGTCTCAATGTCACACCCTCTGATCCTGTCAAGGCATACTACTGTATAAATTTAGAAAAGTCTAGAAGTTTATACTTATACAGGAGTTTATATTTACACTGGTAAATAAGTGATTTCCGAATGCAGAATACAAAAGCATAAAGCATAAAATCCAAGCAGCTGCTGAACTCCCTGATGCTCCCTGCCTGTACATCACCTTGCTCTTGGTGTTTCTGAAAGAGATTCCTTGGCATTTAAGTTTGTACTTTGGTACACCGAGAACACCCAATCCCCAATTAGTCCAGATAATGAAATTATGATTGCACTTGCAGTCCTGAAGTTCCTGAATGCCAATCACCATGTGCTAGTGCTGAGTGCTGTCAAAGACTCCAGTCTTTAAGAGTTGTATGCATGGTTCCCTTTGTCCAAGGGATAACTCCGACAGACACAGGTAATGCCAAGATCTCTCTAAGCTAAATGTAAGGTTGAGCTTAGTGTCTTCAAAGTTAGAAAGAATTTCTTAAGAATTTATTGATCTTTTGTTAATGGTGAGAAAATTACCTGCAACTTGTTGGAATTTTTTATCAGTTTATGTTTCAAGGCCATTTTGTCACAATATGTATTTAATATTATTTATTTAGCTGTCACTGTATGCAACTTTTATTCAATTCTAAACTGAAATATCCTAAAGAAGCAATACAGAAGATAAATATCTCATTCTGATTTTCTGTTCCACATGATTTATGAACTCCATTTCAGAGGCACCAGATTTCAAACTGCCTAGGCCCAGAAAAATAGAAATGAGAAACCATGTCCTGACATAGATCACAGAATTATTTAGGTTTGAAACCTAAAGATGAATGAGTTGAACAGGTAAGCCAGCACTGCCATATCCAGCTCTAACCCAAGTCTCTAGATGTTTGTAAAACACTAGGCATGGTAACTCCACCACTTCTCTGGGCAGCCCATTCCAACGTCCGAAAACCCTTTCAGTGAAATTCTTTCTAATATCCAGTTTAAACCTCCCTTGGCACAAATTGGGGCTGTTTCCTCTTGTCCTATTTCTTCTTTCTTCTTTCTTGGGAAAAGAGACTGAAGTATCTCTATAACCTCCTTTCACATAGTTGTATAGAAAGGTAAGGCCCTCCCAGCCCTTCTTTTCTCCAGGTTAAACATCCCGAGCTCTCTCTGCTACTCCTTTTAAGACTTGTGCTCCAGCCCCTTCACTGGTTCCAATGCCTTTCTCTGGACTTGCTCCAGTCCCTCAATGTCTTTCTAGTAGTGAGGAGCCCAAAACTGGACACAGGATTTGAGGCATATCATCAGCAGTGCCCAGTACAGGACAGACACTGGCCTCACTACTGCTGATCTAAGCCAAGATGCCGCTGGCCCTCCTAGCTGCCTGGGCACAGCTAGCTCATGTTCAGATGCTGGCAACCAGCACCACCAGGTCGTTTCCACTGGGCAGCTTTCCAGCCACTGTGCACCAGCCTGTAGCACTGCAGGGACTGTTGTGACCCAAGGTCAGGAACTGGCATATGGCCATGTCCAACCTCATACAATTGACCTTGGCCCAGCCCTCCAGCAGATCAACACTCTCACCCAGCACAAAGTCATCTGCAAACTGGCTGAAGGAACACTCGAACCCTTCATCCAGATCACTGATAAAGATATTAAAGAGATGTGGGCCCAACACTGAGCTCTGGGGAACACCACTGCTGACCAGATGCCACCTAGATGTAATCCCATTCACCTCCATTCTTTGTGGATAAAAGTCCTGCTTCTATAGACATGTATTTATACCTACTGACACAGTGAAACAGATATCCTGGCCATCAGCCATTCCCAACTGTCTACCTTGCAATATCAACAAAGATTACTTTTACATCTTAATTGCTGGTCTACAGATCCTGCTCACATTGTAAAACAGAGGACAATCACACTGTGCCCTTGCCATTACTACTACTATTAAAGTCTTCAAAACATTGAGGTCGTACTATAAACTAACTGATGATCCATGCATTTAGATCAAGGACTATTCTTTAATAACAAAATACAAATCTGTCACTTAAGCTAGGAACATAGAGCATATTCAGAGGCAGACTCAGGACGGTAAGGTTTGGTGACAAGTTAACTAAGAAAATGAATATGCTTCTGTTAAATTATACTGAAGCTAAGCCAAGCAGGGATTCTTTCAGTTGTTAATTCATTGTGAAAATAACAGTCTTCTACAAAAAAAGGATGTGAGCAAACAAAAACACTTGTATGTTAAGAAGAAAAAAGTACACAATTGACAACATGTGCAGCAGAACAAACCATCAAAGATACTCTCTTACTTTCCTTGCACCATAGAAGAATGCAGTTAACAAGGACAGTGCTGTTTGATTATTAGCTGCAAGAAGAAGATTGGAAACAGTGTAAATGCAACCTTTGTCCAATGGTTTTAGTTACAAGAGCTTAGAGTTTGACACTATTCCTCACATAAGTCACCAACTGTACACATAATTCACACACCCAACATCTGTCTAGCTCCTCAAAAAACAAAGGAACCCATTAAACACAAAGGCAACTCAAGAATCCAAAAAACACCCCCCTCCAGATACATTAATTTAGTAGCAGCATGCATGCCTCACACACTAACAACACAAAAGTTTAATTTTTGAGACATTCTTCCAGTAAATAAAGCTTCTATAGCAACACTTGATTCATTGTTGGAGTGGTCACTTTTAAACCTTTACCTATTACACAGCAACCCCACCACACACTAAATAAACTCACAAATCTCTGTTTACAGTGCATGATCAGTAAAGCACAACAAACATTTTTTAATCTAAGGGCAATCAGCTGGCACTGACTATTCCTTCACAAAGATTTTTCCCTGACTAAGGATTTCTCATGGAAACTTCAAAAATTTCCCTCATCATCCATTCATGACGGCAAGTTCAGTCAGAATAATACCAGAAATGATAAGGTCTACATTCATTAAAATGGTCTTTTAAAACACTGGTCTGCTAAGTAAACTAGATTTTTTACATTAACATTTCTTGGCCTATTTTAAGATGTTTTCAATGAATGAAATGGTAAATAAAATCAGAGTCACTTCCATCAGAATTTTAGTTGAATCAAATGAATTGCACGCTGTGGCAAGTAGTGCTAAAATTTAAGTAATCACTTCAGATGCTGAAGACTTGTAGACCAATAACCAGAAGACAAAGCACATCAATTTTTCTGGGACACATACACATCAGTTTAGACGCACCATGTGATGTTACTGAAAGAGTACTAAATGAGTGAAATAGCAGGAGAATAAGGATGCATACACAATTACTACTAGCTCCCTCTTGTGCTTAATTTTTGAAATGATAATCTTTTATGGTAAAAAGAACAAACCACGCACATCTCCATGTAAGTAAACAGAAAACATAAAAAAAAAAAAAAAAAAAAAAGAAAACCCCTACCCCTTTCTTTTGTAAGATACATGAATTACTAAGGAGAGATACCCACTGGGAACATAAATTATAGGAAAAATACCGGATTTTTATTGAATATATGTAAGCCATACATCAAAACATAAAACATCACCTTTATAATGAAGGGCTCATTTTTAAAATTAAATTATTTGAAAATACGCAACTAAGACAAAAAAGGAATAAATCATACATCAGTAGGAAGATAACAAGGGCAGCAGAACACTCAGAATACCTAATCAATTAAATATATCTAAGCACACATAATGTCAAACACAACAAAAGCAGGTAAAAAATGAGATAAAAATAATACTAGTATCTCATACCAAGAATATCCCCTTCTTCTTCCTTACCTAAACAGCAATGGTAAACCTGTAGACAGAAGTAATTCAATCTGCCCACCATCATATGGCTCTCCGATTTTTATTCAATTAGTTTTAAAGCATCTCCGGTCAGGATCCTTTGTCTTTAAGAACTGAGAAAAACATGTTACATAAACTGCACTGCATATCCCACACGCATCTCACTGAACACCACTATCATGAAAGGCTCTTTTGAATTTCCCATGGAAGACTGATCTCAAAACCTCCACTGCTTGCTGACGCATTATGCCTTCAACATACAGCCATGGGCCAAGACACTCACAAATTCTTAGGGCTGATATAGGCTCTTAGGTCCATAAGATAGCTAAGGTACCACTGTAAACATCCGTCATTTTTTCCTTATGGCAGCCCACAGCTAGTTTTCACATGCATTTTCCTTCCATACAGTAAAACCTTACACTTCACAGGCTAACACAAGGACCCTCAAAGAGCATAACAGAATTTATACTGAATCCAAAAGACTGCAAAACCTAAGCATAGGGTTTTGCTGAATCCAAAAGACTGCAAAACCTAAGATGGGTCACAGATGTTGACCCATCTCCTAGTCCAAGTAAGCAAATACAATAAAAAGAAACTTGTGCTTATATTAAGGAAAAAAGGGAAGAAAATGGTCAAAAATTAACAGTATGAATTTGCCTTAGGTGCTTGAATGAAGAAATCCAAACTGTAGACAGTATCAAACCCAAGGCAGAGTCTGTGATTTGTAATGCACGCAGAATATTCATAAAGCCTAAGTCAAGAAGACTTACCTGTGAAGCAGCTCTGACCTAACGAGGAGGTAAGTGGCATTCACAAAAGTATCGTAAGTACCAAAACAAAAACTTTCTGCTGAAAAAAGCTGCAGACTGCCATACATAATCTAATCTCCTGTGCATTTATGCAGTTTCATGACAGAAACCTCCAAAATGCTATACTGAGTTCTAGGTTCATTGCACCAGTTCCATCATAAACTGGTACCTTACCTATCTATTTACTTAGACAATTCATTGTATGAATGACTCATAACAAAGTTCAGATGTCTTACTCCTACCTGTGTTATCTCTGAACAGTAAGCAAAGACGTATAAGAATGGTTTAACACTACTCATGGAAAAAAAAAACCTTATTTGCTCAATTCAATATGCATGTATATATACTGTTAGTCTACACTGCATGTGGGATTGACAAGTAATGATAAACTTTCTGAGGGCCCTCTCTCAGTAAGGGGCCCTTTCAGATACATTTCATTCTGACTGCTACTGCTAAGAAGATTAAACAGATCCTTCCTCTGAGCCAGCCTAGAAATTAAAAATATTTAATTAATCTCTACAGTCTTAATACTCAATATACCTCTAATACTTTATACTATAATCAAATAGTTGAATTACAATGATTAAGAGAAACTGGAATCCTCAACAGCTGTGAGTACTGTGGCGAGACTGTATAATTTATAAACAAAATCATACAGGTCAGAAAAACAAAGTATTTCTACAAATGGAAATAGCATTTTTATTTCAGTTTTCTTTAAGCAATTATGTTGACATGCCATTAGGCACTGGGGCATTTGGAAAAAATGTGAAATACAAAGACTAGGAGATTAAAATCTACTGAAGTATTTTTGGTACAAGATGCAAAACATTTTAGAGGAAAGTCTGATTCTCCAATTCAAAAGTTTGGGGGCTATATAATTACAGTTAGTAGTAATTTCCTTCAACACCTGAACATACAAGTTAGGTTGCACTGCTTATGTATGAATATGCTTCTTTTCCCTGTTCAAAATATTCTGGCACTTCCAAGTAAGAAGACACACCATACAACAGGCAACTAAACAACCCTGTACTACAACAAACTGCTATGAACAGGTACAGCCATTGTGCACATGACTTGTTGCAGATACTGGCATTGGGGTTTGAGCCACCAGACTGGCCCTCAATCCTAGGCCTGTGGCGCAGCTATAAATTATGTTAAGGCGTGCACATGGAATAGTGGGTTTCTAGGTGTTGATATAGTTTTGCAGTGTGAACATTTTAGCCACCTTAAGAATAAGCTAAACAATGTTTGTTTGCATTCTTTTTATGACCTGTCATTGTAAACTATGCTGAAGAGTATAAAACACGTCATTTGAGAGAGAATAAACGGAGAACATTGTGCTAACCATATTGGCTTGATCTACGTTGCTCCTGTCCAGCCTCTCACTATTTCAGAGTCCCTGTCAACAACTTGTTAACGCTGCACTGTTCTGACCTGCAGAATGTTCTATGACTAAAGATGATTAAGAATCCAGAAGAGAATTTCCTCCCCTGTTAGCCACACAGGGACTCTTCTGGATCTACTGTCCAGAAGAGCAAGACTGGAGCAGCTGTTTTGAACAGTAGGAGGTGTCTATGAGAAGCTATGCAGCTTCAAGAAAGGTCTGCAGGGAATTGTGAGGCGTTTGAGACTCACAGAGCTTCTACAGTGAAATAACCACCTGATACAGTCCTATGTCTCAGGACAGATTTTAATCAATTATCTTCATGTACAAGCTTTTGAAAGGCTTAACAGTAAGTTATATTTGCTGTTTTATATACATATTCATATAAATACATTTAGCAGTTTAAATACTGGCCACAGCACCAAGCCTGCCTGAGTGTTAGAAGCATTTGAACAATGCCTTAAGGCACATGGTGTAATTCTTGTAGTGTCCTGGACAAGGCCAGGAGTTGAACTCAATGGTCCCGATGCATCCCTGAGCTGGAAGGAATTGTACCTGGAAGCCTTGCAGAAGACATTCTATTTGAGGAGTCAGTGATCTTGAACAGGCCCTGTCTGCTCTACTGGGCTGAGCAGTCTGGATCTTCTTAATATAATCCATAACCTATGATCTCCTTTGCAAAAATGAACTGTAGGAATGGAATGTACTGATTCTGACTAAGAGGCTTCTGCATGTTTAGGGGTTAGTCATCCATGTAACATATCCTGAATAAACACAAAGGCCTGTGCTGTGCTGCAGAAATTCCTTGGCTAAGGGATAAACTCAGCCAGCTCACTGTAATAGAGGAGCCTGCAGGCAGCTCCCACGTGGTGCTGGTAAACATGCCACCTGCATGGCCTTGCCATGAACTAAAACTGCAGCGAGTTTTCCTGAAAATATCCTTTGGCAAGAGTTGTTTTCCTGTGAGGAAATTATATAATAGCTCAAAGACTCAAAAGAGGGAGAGCTTCTCTCCATAGACAGGATCTGTATTTCCTCACACACTGTAGGAAAACCCACCTGGGCTCCACTGGGTGTCACATGAAGGTGGCATGCCCAACACTTGAAAGAGGTATACGATTTACCATCTACATTCATCTTCTCACTCCATTCTATTAAGCAGTTATCTTATTAAACCACTTGTGCTGTTGAGCCTTTCTTACTGAGACACAGAAAAAACCTAGGCTTATGCATCTTATTTCTCCAGACCAGCCTCCACCTTATCCATTCCAATTCCCCTGGCACAGAACACATACCTAGGGGAACATTTGCCCTTCTTTTCTAAGGCATACCTGTCAAAAAACTCATAAGGCACAAGGAAAATTTAATCCAAAGAGATTTTGGACATATTTATGTATTATACATTTATAGTAAATATATATGTGCATGAGTCTGGGTATATATTAATATACATAAATATGTATATACATACAAAGCATTGCCTATCAAAGGTCTCATAATCTACACTTGTATAGCAAATGTTAGAACTGCGCCATTTTTATCTGCAGTCAAAAAAGGTCTTGAAAAGCTAAAACAAAAAAATAGTTTGTGTTCAGGAGAATCCAAACAGTTTCCTCACTTTCCCATCAACTTGGGAAATGACTTTTTCAAAGACAGCCCATAAAACTGCAAACAATCTGAAAATAATACTCAGCACTTCTTAGTATGTTCACAGTATAAAACCAACCCTCCAAATATTACCAAAAAATAAAGGCAAGCAAAATATTCAAGTTCTAAGCTACTTCAAAGTTCAATAACAGTTACAGGAATAAAAAAAAACCAAGAAAACAACCCACAAAGCAGCAAAACAACTTACCTGTATGAGGTCTAAAATACCAAGCTCACTTTCTGAGGAATCCACACAGAAGACAAAATACAAGGTGGCATAGTGTCGGTAAATTAGTTTGTTATCAGATCCGCCTATTAACCTAAAGAGGAAATAAGACAAGGAAAGCTTAGGTAGCATCTCAGGATAAGCTGAGCAAATTCTCAGTTATTTAAATTAATAGGAGGCCTATTATTAAAAGCTGGAACTTTCCCAAATCCAACTATATTGCCACTTTTATTTTGTGATCTAATTGCAATAGAAAACTAAAGTAACAAGACAGACCAACTTATATTATGACACAACCACAGTTATTGTTATCCATATTGATAAAAATGACATCAAACTGTGCACCTTTTTATTAAAATCAATTCAAACAGATCACAAAAAAGCAGGTATTAAATGTACTTCCATTCCACACTAACAGGCAGGCACTGCACAGGGATTAATCTGCTTTACAGATTAACAGTGTGTGCCTATGAATCCTTCCGTGACCTTCTCAGAGGAGCATCAGGAGGAAAAAAACTGTAATGAAGACTGTTAATAACCAAGAACATATAACACTAGCGCTACAAATGTTTGGTATCTTGAGAAGTCGGACCATACTTCAAGCAATAGTTTATGAGGCAATGTTACAGGCATAGAAGCAACTGGATTTTTATAGACTTACTAATCATCATGGCACTGAATGAGAAGAGGTCTAAAGAGGTAGGTTTTCCACTCTTCTGCTATGGCTTTCCAAAAAAAGGCACATAAAGCATAGAAGATCTACATTAGATAACTGACATTTGCTTTGAGCTGTAAGTGGCCTGCTCCTACAGAAACAAAGTATTTTTGAGGCTGAATCTACATGACCATAACTATCACAGTTTTTCCTTAATTCTGTACCAGAATCGAATCAACCCATTTGGTGCACCATAACTCATCCCCTTAGTTTCTGTCATTATCACAGGGAGAGAATACACAGATCTTAAAAAAAAAAAAAAAAAAAAAATTAGGTCACTTCTGCTTAAGCATTCTGCTCTGCATTAATGCTTGGGAGAGGGCAGGGATGGGGGTAGGGAAGGGGGGAATCCTTTGTGAAGAGCAGAAATTATGTCTATATATCAGACAACACTATTACAAACAAATAGGACAGTGGAAAGACATAGCAATTAAGGATTCCTCTTTTGTGATATATTTACCCAATTCTTCCAAATACTTCATACTTGAAGTACACACAGTTCTACACATAAACTGTTGAGGCCTTTGGGTACACTGCAAACTATAAAGGGAACCCTGTCCTGAGAAAAAATACTGAAAAAAATATTAACCCTGTAATTAAGCAGCAGGAGAATAGCCAGAATTGTGCTCTGTCCCAGTTTATTCTTGCTAAGCAGCTGTAATTTTTTAAAAAGTTCCAAATGTCTTCTGCCTTTTACTTATAGAATTCAAGCCAGAATGTTTCCATCTTGAGATCACCTCCAAGAACCTAAAGATATAATCACCAGATCAAGAAGAAGGACATCCTAGCAGATATGGTACAGCTAACATTTAACTGAATCTGCACACAGAAAATCTAGGTGTTAGCAGACCAACTTTCACTAACCAGAAATTGCATAATATTTAACAGACTATGACAATCTCTACATAATAGATAGGAGATCATGAGCTTATTCCATCAATTCTGACTCCTTCTTCTAAAAGGTAGCTTTTTACCTATTTACTCCTGCTAATGGCTAATAAGTACTTCAAAGTAAAACACATCTTAATTTCAGAATTTCTTCAGCTAAAACAAGATGACTTTCAGAAACAATGAAGATGATTCAAAAAAGATTATTTTGCGTCTTACAGAGACAGGAGACATACGCCTCACATTTCTCCTATCTTGCCTTTCCTTTACTAATAAAGTATCTTGGTTGAAACTGTACTAGTTAGCACATTTAAGACCTTTTTTTTTTTCCTTCCTAGCTCAAATTTTAGGAGTTCAAGCCAAAGAACAGCTCCAAAGTATTTAATTTTCTGAAGATTTAGCTCAGTTGGGCAGAGCATGGTGCTAAAAACACCAAGGTTGGGCTGTGGATTCCTGTATGGGCTGTTCACTTCAGAGACATTGTGGGTCCCCTCAGAATACTCTGTGATTCAATGTGTATAGCAAATACTAATGCCTCTTAAAATGTGATGAGAAATCTTTAGCTTGATTATAGCAAAACAACTGCCTGTTCTTTCCCCACCTTTGTATCTGAAACAATCATGACACTAGATACAGCACTGTGGCCATCTCAGTGCTAGGGAAAAAAAAACTTTTATTGCCTAAGACATTTTGGTACATATAGCTATGCTTCAGTTAGTAAAGAATAAGTACACTTAGTGCAGAATGATAGGGTTCCTTGTGTATCAACAAATCTCAAGTGACATGGCATTTTACATTACAGCTGTGAAAAGTTGTACTGCGACCAGAAGTAACAATACTTGAAAGTCAGTACTGCGCATTTATTTCAAACTTGATACTTACAGTCCTCCTTCGAGAAAATTACAGACATTTTCATCACGTTTGGATACTAAATGGAAAGTTTCTCTGATAATTTGTTGCTGCGTATCTTCACTCTGTGAAAGAAAACACACTTTGCTAAAAATGATTGACAATTCAGAGTGTACAAGATCATAAAACACAAGGCATATCAGCACTCTTAGGCTATCTATTTCTGGAGCCTTAAATCTGCCAGTTAACAAGACGTGGATTGTTTGTACCATTTCAGCACAAAAAAAAGCGCCATTATTTACAAGTTGCAGAAATTGCATCATAAAGTCACCCTAGGACAAGTATTACTGAGAAATGTGGAAATGTGATTGTTTTTAAGCAACTTCTGTAAAAAAATTAATCTAAAACTAGGGGTTTTTTTAAGTAAACCAGAAGTGTTCTCAAGCATCTTCCATTTTCTGTATCTCCAACATAGCCTGAACAGTTACAGTCATGCTTTGAAACTACTTTTATCATAAACAGAGAGTAAACGAAGTTCCCAAAGCTTGAAGGGAGCAGGGAAGCTACAAACCCCAAATACATAACACTCCCAGAAATAGCTTAAAATACAAGGGCATCATGAGCAACAGGTTCTCCTTAACTCTCAGCAGATCAGAAACACCATTTCTGAGACTGAATTCTTCTGGCACTTTAGAAATTTAATTTTTAATATTGAAATTATGGACACAGGTCTATATTCTGAAAGACAAAATGATGGCATATATTTTAATTGCCATAAATTAATATTTTTCTACCTAACTGCAAAATATTATTAATTTGATTTTATGCAGTTTCCATTCTCAGCTAAAAAATTTAGATCCATTTTAAGTTTTGTATTACGAAAAAATAAATGCCTCTTTCACAGATCTGACCACATTAATCTCACTAGAAAGCAGGAGATGCACCTTTTGTAGAAAAGAGCTGAGATTTGCCTGCAGTACCAGTTCGATTGACACTAAAAAATGCATATGCTTCAAAAGGTCCACAAACAAATCTGCATTATTGAAATCACACATAAAAATACAATCTATATGATTGCATCTGTTTCTGCGCACCAGAAAGTTTCTTAGTTTAATCAGCTATTCACATCTTCAAAACTTCAAAGCATTCTATTTATACAAACACATTATCCTATTTTAAGCATTGAGAATTTAAGTTGAATTATGAAACTAGTAAATCCGAATGGTTTTACAAAAAAAAAATCTGGTATCCTCTGGAAATTTGTTCCTCTCCTTCTTCACTCACACATAATACCTGTATCAGTTACACTCTTTTAATTCAAAACCTGACTGTGCAACCTGAAGTGTCACAGTCATCATTTCTGCTCTGAGGTGTGCAATCCCTTCCAATAGACTATGAGTTCTGCAACAGCCAGAATTGCAAGAAAGGGGTCACAAATCCAAGTAACTGCACTGCTAGAAAAAGAGTAGTTTCTTTACATAACTTTAAGAAATACCAATTGTCTTGTATTTTAATGCCCAAGCAGACCTCAGCATATTTGTCAGAAAACAGAGTATGCTCAAAATATTATCTAAAATTTCTTATCCTTGAACTAAATCACGAGTTTTCAGTGCACCTTTTTTCCATTCAGATCGAACGTTTGAGCTCCATTTACAGAGCTGCTTAGCTGCTTGCCTTCCACAACTGAAAAGAATGCTCTTTTCTAGTTCGTTACGTTTTCATGTTAACTGCAATTTTATAGCCCACTGGGAGCTTCGAAAAGAAAAGGTTCTTCTTAGGAACCCATCTGCCCCGCTCTGCCAGCCTTGCCATAGCAGAGACACGCAGCCGGACAGCAGAGCTCAGAGCAGCGCTTCCACACGACAGCCGGAAGAGCCAAGCCTGCCGCTGGACAAGACTCCCTCCCTCCCCCCTTCATCTCCGGAGCTCCTAAAAGGCAAATCCCAGCACCGGCTTTCTTCGAAGCCTGACGTTCACGGTCTCACACGGCCCCTTTCCCCACGGCGCTGCCCTGGGCCCAACGTAGCCGGCAGGGCCGGGCCGGGGGCCCTCGCGTACAACGCCGCCGCTCGGCCCCCGCCCGCCCCGCCGAGCCCCGGCCCGCCCGTACATAGCGCTGGTAGAACTTGGAGAGCCGCGGCTTGCCGTGGTTGTTGAAGATGAGGATGGCTTTGATCATGGCGGGGCGGGGGCCGAGGGCGGCAGCCGGATGAGCTGTACTGTATCCCACTCCCTTCTCCTCCTTTTCCTGTTCTCCTTCCTCCTCTCCCGCCCTCTGCCCAGCCCCGTGCCGCTCTCGGGCCGGCGGCGGCGGGGAACGCGCACACGTCACCGGCGGGACGACTCGCGCCGCACGTGACTCTCCCGGAGTGTCACGTGACGGGAAAGCGGCTTCCCACGAGGGACAAAACACCTCGGGGGCGGAGGCCGCCCCTCGAGTGGCGTCACTTCCCGCCGCCCGCGCAGCAGCGGTACCATGGCGGAGCTCGAGAAGCTGCCGCCGCCCGCCGCGGCGCAGAGCGGCAGCCGGAGCGACGGTGGAGAGGAGACCCCAGAGGGCGCGGCCGCGGCGGGGCCCGCCGAACCGGGCCCGCCTCCGGCCGGGTCTCCGGGCACCGAGGAGCCCGCGGGCGACGCGAAAAAGAAAAGTAATGGGGCGGGAGGCCTCCGCCGGGGCGGGCGGGCGCGGTGACCGGCAGGCAGGGGGGCCAATGGGCGGCGGGGGCGGGCGCTGTGAGCCAATGAGCGGCGGGGGGGCGGGCCCACTGTAACGGGTTCCTCCCCGCAGTTGATGTGCTGCTGAAGGCTGTGGGCGACACCCCCATCATGAGGACCAAGAAGTGGGCGGTGGAGCGGACCCGGACCATCCAGGGCCTCGTGGACTTCATCAAGAAGTTTCTCAAGCTGATGGCCTCCGAACAGCTGGTACGGGCGGGCAGCGGACGGGGGCTTCGCGCACAAGGTCCACTCTGTCAAACCCTGCAAAGACACTGTTGGAATCCAGTCTACAGCTGCCTGTAGGAAACTTGGAGTAGGACCACCGAGACAACTATTCCAAGTAGACTCAGGATGTAATATTGAGCGAGGTGTAGCAGCGGAGTGGGGGTGTGTTCGGCACTGACCTTTGGGCTTTTTGCACTATCTGTATTTCTTGGTGTCTTGCCAGGCAGAGCTGTGTGCACCCTGGGCAGCCGTGTATCCCAGGGGAACGTTCCTAGGCACCGTGTACCTGGGGGAAACTGGATATAGAGACAGAGTGTTTGAGAAACAATCTGGAGTTTTTAGGATCAGCTTTCTGAGTCTTGACTGTCTTGTTTCCTTCAGAACATACATCTAAAATAGTGTCATTACTTCATAGGACTGATTTTGCTTTTAAAATGGGGAGTTGGGAGGTGTTTGCTCTTGGGCAGCAGATTACCAGTGTTATTTCTGAGTTATTTCCTGTGGAAGTGAGTAGCCAAAATGGCCTTGTGATAACACTGGAAGAGCTTGTAATACAATTGGACTGCTTTTGTTTTGCAGTCAGCTCTCAAAATCCATACTCAGACAACATCCAAGTCCAAAGTTTTTATTTAAGATATACAGTTAAAGCTAGACTCATTAAAGCAGTCAACTAAAGGTTAGCTGAATTTATTCTGGTTTTGTTTTGGAGGATCTTATGTAAGTATATAAGCGCATAAATGCGCCTTCTCATTCACCTGGAAATCATGAGGGGTCTGCTTTTCTGTGGTTTAATATCTCGAAGAAGATTGATAAGTATATTAACTAAGGACATTCTCTACAGTTCGATTCAGTGACTATCATATCATTATCTCAGGTCAAAAAAAAAAAAAAATAGGACCATGTAGTCTTCCTGGATGTGGCTGAAACCTAAGGCTATACTTTTAAGAACAAAACACCAGGAATTTTATATCTTTTATTTGGAAATAGTACTTGATGCCCCAGTACCCATTGCTGCCTCACATGGCAGATCCCAAGTCCCTCTTTGTCATTGTGGATTAGCTCCTGTACATGTAAACGCATTTTTTGGAGCAGGAAGTGAGAAGGATGACTTGAAAATAGAGCAAGATTTTCTGTAATGGCCATTCTAATTGAGCAAATCTGGAATAGTGTGAGTGGTTTGAGTTGAAATAAGAGCAAGAGTTAAACCAGTAAGTTCACTTTGTGCTGCTGTGTGGGAGAGTAACAGGTCAGCTTGCAGGAAAAGAAAGTCAGCACTTTGGCTTGGTCTGGCTGGCCAGACAGAGATGACTCCTCATGGTCATGTTGCCCCTCCACACTTAATGGAAGATAGTAACTGGTCATATTCTATTATATGCTTAAAGATTATGAGATAACTTTTGACTGCAGAATGATTCTTCCATGTTCGCAGTGAGAATTCCATCTTCTCTCTCTTTTTCTTTGCAGTTCATATATGTAAACCAGTCTTTTGCTCCATCTCCAGACCAAGAAGTGGGGACCCTCTATGAGGTAACTTCCATCTAAATATCCTTTCCAAGTGTATTTATCAGGATTTGTCAGCACACCTTGAACACTTGAAACGTGTTACTGCCCCTAGCAGTAATACCTTGCATTTAGTGTAGTGTAGTTGATATTTACAGATGTGTGTGAATGTGACCCAAAGAGATGCGACTTTATGCAGTCCTTGGAAATGCATTTCTTCATGTGCAGTGTGTTGTTATGCCTCTCATTGTAATGAGGAGCTTTCTCATGACAGGGTTCCATGACACGTTTATCTGATGGGAAGGCTTTTTGTTTTGCTTTGTGTACTTTGTGCTAATCCATTAATAATTGTAACAGCTTTTGTTTTTTGTTTTTCTTGCAGTGTTTTGGAAGTGATGGCAAGCTTGTACTGCATTATTGCAAAACTCAGGCATGGGGATGAATGACTGGCAAAACAGCTGTTCAGGTTTTCTCTTCAAAAATGGAGAAAGGACTAAGACACAGAAAGAGGGATTTTTGCATTGCTGCCTATGAATATATGATGCAGGTGAACAGCATAAGCAAAGAGCTGGCTAGACTGTACGATCACATGGCTTTTTTTCTGATGTATTTGGGATGCAGGAAAAACACCTGCATCTGCCATGTAGGGTAGAGCCAGTGCTCTTGCTGCTGACTACTTAATTGCTGTATCTGAAGGGAAACTATTTCAGTTTTCTGCAGGACTGACTGGACAGCTCTGTCTATATGCTGTACTGAAGATAAAAGAACCTTTTTATTAAATGTAACATCTGTTGTACATATGGCGTGGGATTCAGTTTACGTTTGATGTGTTGTACATCCATGGTGTGTGTCCTGTTCTTTGTGAAGTCTTCATCTTGCCTGTGCATTATCTCATATCATTTTAAGATACTGTTTTGATTTTTTTCTTGTAATATATAGGAATTGATATATAGTCTAATTACTCCACCCTTTGCCTTCATTTTATTGGTAATGTGAGTACCTTCTTTATAATTGCACAACTTCATGAGGGGCCTCACAATACATCCCTCCTCCAGAAATTTTGTAGTGATTTGTTGAAGACTCAACACTCAGCAGTTTTCCAGGTGTTTCTTCTGACGGTAGTTAATGACTTGCATCTTTAGCTGAATGGTGTAATTAGCTGTTGCATCTTGAGTTCATGAAGAAGTAGATAACATATGCTAAAAACTATATATATTATCTTTTTGACTGTTCTTAATTTTTCTGTTTCACCAGTTGGGTGGTCCACTAAACAGTAGAATGCAATTTATATTCTTTTGCTAAAAATAGCAGTGAGGATTGACTTGAGGTTTTTTCCATTTTTGAAGAGGACTTGGTACCTTGACTAGGGTGCTGAGTTTTGCTTTTATTTATTGGAGAGTTTGGGTGTGAGGGGTGGAGATTTTAATGGGTTTATTTCAAATGTCTGTTGTACAGTCTTTTATATTTGTTTAAGCTGAACCAAATTAGTTGTTTGCTTGTGGAATGTTCTTATGCTACATGACAGTTTTTGTCCATAATCCAGTTTTTCAGCACAAAACAGCCAGAGGTCGTTTCAAGCATGTTTCAACAATGGTCTTGAACTGCTATTTCCTACATAAGTGGCTCTTATGTAGTATCTGCAACCTGTGTATCAGATTTTTTTCACCTCAGAGGACTTCTGGAAGAGTAATACCCAGCTTAACTTATTGAGGTTGCCACAGTTACACAGGCATATGCCCTGAATGCTTGCTATGTGAATAACTTGATCTATCTTGGCACTTTTTAAGTGGAAAACTTGGGTTCACTTCATTAAACTAGCAAGGCAGAATTTGTTGTAAACTTAAAACTTCAGATAATCCGTACTTTTGCCTGCTCACAACCCTGATCTCATGAATCTCCATCTATTTAAAAGAACTTTTGCAGAGGGAAGCACTCTGATTTTGTCTGGTTGAGGAAATTGCCTGTCTAGTTACTGTGAGGCAAGCACAACCTCGACAGCCACTAGAGGGTACACAAGGACAAAGGTATTTGCATAGTTTTATCTAGGGCTCTTTTCCAATTTTTTTTGTAGTATGTCCACATGCTGGCCTTACAAATATAAGTAGTTTGTTCTCCCGTGTGACAGTATGTTTACCTAAGATAAGCTACTAGTCTGGTTCTTTTTAAAGAATGTTGTATTGGTGCCTTTCACCTCACTTGATCTTAACAAATGAAACTACTGATAAACTGTAAATGTGCTCTTCAGAAGTGAAAGAAGATGAAAGAAGGTTGATGTGTGTATGTGTGTTGTGTTTTGGTTTTAAAAAGTAAAAACACAGATCTTGAAGATGAACTGTAGGTCATTTTATCTGCCAAATGATTATAAAAGGTTGTCCTTTATGCTGAATCTATAAATAATTTTTATCTTCTGAAGTTAAATTAAAAAAACATTTGCCTCAAAATGTGATTATCCAATAATGTAAAAACCACAGTAATGGTCTGGATTTGCTTTACCACATGCATTTTTCCACCTGGATAAATGAGTCGTGAAGCTTTGAATTATTCATTTATCTAAGATTCAGCTTGTTCCTTGAACAATACTTACTTACTACTGTTTGCTTACTACTGTTGAGCATTTTTCTGCCCTCAGTTTTTCTCTAACCCCAAGTAATTTTTTCTTGGCCCCTAGTTTACCAGTATACAGTGAGTACTTACCTGAGCCAGCCCTTGCTTTCTGTTTCCTCAGTGTTCCTAAGTGGCTAAGTTACTTTTAATGGTTTCCAGCTCCAGTTCTGCCAGTTCTCCCATGAAACTTCTGTACCTTCTTTACAGAGAGAGTCCTCCTTTGTGTTACTGTTCCCTGTAGTTTTGTACCTTGTGTTAGGGAGGTGGTCAGTACTTACCTCTGGTAGGTCTCTAAGGACCATTGATTCTTTCTATCTGAAGCTGAGGTGTGGCTTTAGGTGGCAGATTTTTCTTTCTTTTTTTGTTCATATTCTTAAGTAAAAAACTAGACCACAAACATGTCAAGTAGATAATGTGTCAAATGAACAAATTAGTGATTGTATTCTAGAAGTACAAGACACCAAGTACATTGCTTGTAGAATTTGCAAAAGACATGTTAAATCTCTTATTTTTAAGAGACACTTACAGCTTCTAAAATCATAGATAATCCTGAAATGCTTATCTCTTTGAAAAGAATATATCAGAAGCGCAAGTTGAGTATGACCTGTGTTCTCTGCATTTCGTATGCCTTGAAAAAAAGTGACTATCATTTAAGTGACTTCAGTTGCTAGAGTGGGAGAAAAAGGGTATGAAAGTAAGGACTGACTCTTGGACAGATCAGTGAGAGCTGTACAAAACAAAAAAGTCTAGATTTACTCAGAATGTTGTGCTTAAATAATTATGGTACTATACCTGATGCCTTGAGAAGGCTGACCTGGACAGAGACTAGACAGAGCTAAAAGAACAAAGTAGGTATTTATTAAAAGGCCTTTAAGGGTACACTTTGAGCAGGACAAGAGCCTGGCCAGGGGTACACCCAAGGTGACCCAAAATGATCACAAAATGGATGACCAGTCATGAGGTCTCACACTTTCGTAAGTTTTGGTTCATTTGCATATTGGGTTTAATTGTCAAATTACAGCTTCAGGTTATGAAGTTCCATCTTCTTGTTTTCTCTCTTCAGACCATCTTTTATGTTTTTGGGCCTAAAAGTTATACTCATTGTCCTTGGTCTCCAGCAGGAAAAGGATTTTTTTTTTTTTACCAGCTCTTTGAAGCGAGCTTACTGGCACTTAACATGAGGCTCAGAATTACACCCCTAGGCAGCACAGAATCTGAAAAACATGAAAGCTAAAACTTAAGGCAGTATACTGATATACTATACTGAACTGCCGGTATCTGTAATGTATTTTAATTCACTTGATTTAATGTAATTGAATTAACAGAAAAGGCAAATTGAAAAAAAACCCTAATTTTTCATTAATTTTTAAAGACTGAGAAATAAGGTAAGTATTGGAAAGGGAAGTTACACATTTTTATGAAAGACCTACTACTTCACAACACCCTGATTAAAAAAATGCTATGCAAAATTCAGTTATTTCAAGTTAAGCACCCTATTTCAAGTTAATCACCAGGTGCAAACCCTTTAAACTGTGAGGCACTATTTTTATGAATTATTATAATGGTTTAGAGACTAGCATTAATGACAGATTTGTAATTTGTAGCTTGAACTAATCTTAAATGCACATGGAAACCTGAAGGAGCTAAATGAAACTAAATTTACCTCAAGAGTGAAATGATAAAATACATAGTTGTGCCATCTATGTGCATGCTGACCAAATGTCATCATTTCCAGGACTTTGAAGACTCGGATATCTGCTGCTAAGACCTTTACAGAAGGTGGTGTCTATATTAATTATCCCCACAACTTAATCTTGAACGTAGTGATACACAGTAAAGTCACAGTAGTGGGGGTTTGGAAATCCATACATCCATTCTTCAAACTCCTTCCAATTCCAAAGCAGCTTCTTTTTACTCATTGTTGCTGTTCATGCTCATTTTGCAAATCAGATTCTGCCTGTTTGCACAACTTTTTGGCTTACGTTTTTCTTGACTACCCTGAAGTCTTAGTTACTCTTCAGGAATACAAAGGTTATTCAAGACATTATACTACATCTTCATCTTAGGGATGAGAAAAAGGAAGGGGGAAGCAAAAATTCCTTTAACTCTGGGGTTTTTCGTGATGACTATGACTATTCTAAGCTTATAAAAGCTTCATAAAATTCAGCGTGCATTGAAAAATAATAGTTGTTTTTGGCCTTGGTTTGTATTGGATCATCAAGAGAAAAAAACACTTGACAAAAAAACATTAAATGTGGTTTTTTTTTTGCAAAGACCATGCTTCAGCTTTGGTACTACCATATTTAATATGCTTCCAAGGCTAAATGTCTTAAAAATCCATGCCTTCCTCTTGCTTTAATGGCCATAACGCTGTGAGATGTCAGATGCCTCTTTTTAGTCAGAATTAGAGCAACAAAAGCTCATTTAGAGATTGTTTCATCCTAAAAGAGGTAGTTAAAAATTGTTGAATCACATTTTTGACTGAGACCAAAATTAATACATTAAAGGCTTAATGTTAAACCTGTCACACTACATCTATGTCACTAGACTTGGTAGTACCAGGAAGTTTTCTGGGACAGTAGCTCAGTCATCTGTACAGTTGGTTGTTAGAACAGTTGCTGGTACAGATTTTGCCTGTGCTCAATTCAGGAGTGAACAGTGTCCCATTTCTGGTGGGCCGGTTGGATGTGATCAGCCTGTTACAGAGTTTAGAAGGTAAATAACATTGATGTAATCTGTTCTTTGCAAGCTGGCCCCTCTGCCAGGGATCAATCCTTGGGATACTTGTTTCTAGGTACACAGGTGAAATTCCAGGTGAGATTTGATCCCTTGTATGTGCAATGAGAAGAGTTAAACTTCAAAAGAAAAAAATGTGATCTCTCTTCAAATTTTGGAAGCAATCTAGGAACTTTTTTTAAATTATTGCCCTGCATTGCCTCCATGCAATCATCTCTAAATGACTAAATTGATAGGCTCTAAATGCCTGCCAGTAGCCACATTTAGCAACACTTTTTGTTAAGTGTGCAGATTATAAATGGTCACAAAGTACTAGCTATATGTCTTGGTTCAATCATACCTTCCCTTATTAAAAGTAGAACATTACTTAAAAGAACATTACTTTTTTTTTTTTTTTTTTTTTTTTTTTAAGTGCAGGAGTCTTGGAGTCCTTACTCTCTATCTTCTCATGTTAGAGATGATGGTTCCAATGCAAATTATTTATATAATGTGTTTGTATCAATTAGATGGACACAGTGTAGCATTAAAATATTATTGTTTGAGGGCCTAACTTGAAAAGATTTGAGTTCACGTGTTCCAATTGCAAAAATCAGTATATCATTTAAAGCAGATAAAGATGTTTCCCTTGTACTCTGTTTGGTAACAGAACTAAT
This sequence comes from Sylvia atricapilla, assembly GCF_009819655.1. Lineage (NCBI taxonomy): Eukaryota > Metazoa > Chordata > Aves > Passeriformes > Sylviidae > Sylvia > Sylvia atricapilla. The sequence continues at coordinate 29,109,244 of NC_089174.1, forward strand.
AGCCCTAAAGAGTTCTTAATGGGAAACCTCAAAGAAAAAAGATCTCCAAGCAAAATTATGCAGCAATACTCTTAATGCAGAGGCTAGCCAGCACTTTGGCTTTTTCATGTAAATATGATAAATTGAAAAAGACCACAAACTTACTTTCAAGTGTCTTTCTTGCAGAGAAAACTGTTAGTATTTTGTATTTTTTTATGACGTGTGCATGGTGTACTAATGTCCCACCCAAAGGGGATCAGATTGATTCTTCCAAGAATCCTTTCTGTGCTGTGTGGTTTAATGCCACACAGCTCTTTACTGCATTGTTTGGAGAGTTTTTACCTTCAGCAGCGCTCATGCGACTTAGTAGTAGTTGGTGTTTTTAAAGTATGACATAATTTTGTATGCGGTGTCCTCATTTCACTCAAGTTTTACTGTATGTTTTTATTCTGAAGATGATGTTTAACTGTGTGATGTTTGATACAATTTGTTCTCAAGTTTTTTTGAGAATTGCTGTACATGCAGCAGTTTCTCATGTAAGATCTCTTATGTAGTGAGTGATCAATATCACTTTACAGGTTATAGGACTGACGAACAGCTGAGGAACTGATACAATGATTCATGACTACATTGAGTCATGTAGTCCCAAAACTTGCACTACAACTGCAGATCCACGTTTTTTCCTTAGAGCTCTCTACAAACATCAGAAACTTAGGTGAACAGAGACTTAATGAAGGGATGACTTAAGTAGTCCTTCTATCTAGAGGAGGAGGTGTAAATACTCACTATGGTGTTGAAGTGCTGTTGCCTGGCCAGGCTGACAGACAAAAGAGACACAGCATTGTTGTTTGCCACAAGAGTCTGGTCATTCAGGCAACATGGATCCCACCTTCAACTAGCTCACAATTTTTATTTGGAGTTACAAGATGTAAAATAAAGTACAGCACAAGCTACATTTGCAGGCCTAGTAGGTGGTGCAGAGTGTCTAAGCTGGAGTTGATAATTCTATTGATCTGACTTGAAGATTTTCCTCAATAAAGCATGAGAGAAACCTTGTGAGCTGCACCCCAGTAGGGGGTGACTTGCCAATAAGTGCCTGAGCACTTCAGCTGGTTAGTCTCTCTTGGAGTTAGATGTCATGTCAAATTATTGCTTGATTTGATTATACCTGTCTTCTGGGTAATAGCGAAGTGCTTCAGCATTTGTACCTAAAGCAAAGCTTTTATGTTTAAAGCCCAAGCTCCTATTGTCCAAAACAACTTTTTAATAGAATACTTGAGAAATACATATAATAGTTAATTTCTGCAGGTGTATGATTTCCAGCAATAAAAGTGCATAAAATCCTGCAGTCTCCTCATGCAGAATCACAACTGATAATGTAAAAGCAATTTCCATGCTGTGTGGATTTCAATGTTCTCTTTTTTAATATTGAATTTTCAGTGACAGTTAACTCTTAATGTGCTCAGACTCTTGTGCCATTTCTGTCAATAGGGCATAAGCAAAAGCACAAGCTGGAGAGACATAGATATTGTTCCTAATGGTGTTCAGGCAGTCAAGTAATCAACTCCTGTGGAAGTTCTGGGGATCAAAAAGTATGTTGAACAATTCCAAATTAAAAGCTGTAAACACTTTTGAATAGGAGCAAATAAAAAGCATAACTATATAAACTGTAATAAACAGCAGCAATTGGAAACTGCAGTGGGTAGATCTAGCCTCATGCCTTACTTGTAATAGAGGAGGGTATAAAATTTCCTTTTATTAGTAGTATTTCACTAAGGATCTCATCAATACTGTGGCAAAGGAGTCAAAGTACTGAGGTGTCCCAGGGCTTAAGTGCAGTGGCATAACTCTTTTTTTCTGTGGATTTGAATACCAGGGAAAATACCTCCAAGCACAAGTGTACGAATAAGTAGAGAAATATAGCTGCTGAAAATTAGTTTCTGTCAGATCCTGTGAATATAAGAATAAGACAGAAAATACTGGAAAACTTACCTCATTCTTCATTTCACAACCCTTTATTGTGATCCTTGCAATTTATTCTTGAGGTGTGTTTTATTCCTTTGGGCAGTGCTTCCAACAGCCACCAAAAGAATTTGAATTCTGTCTTTGAAATAAATGAATGATATTTCACACCAATTCTAACTCTTTTAACCTACAGCAGTTTTAATGGTGCTGTATGAGACCATGTAGGTAAGTTCTGAAAAAAGGTGCTAGTTCCGCATCCAATCTCTTGAAACCACCAACTAAAATACACCAGAGGCAAGTTTTATTAAGAAATAACTCACTCTTAATTGTGACTTTGAAAAAGCTACCAAGGGAGGTCACATGTTTGTTCATTACCTGCATTTGGCCCAGGAAAACTGGACATGGCTGCTAAGATCAGTGCCAGGGTTGTGTTTAAGAAATTTGGGATAGTCTTAGGTTCTCTCAGACATTAGAAAATATTGGAATCATTGCAGATTTTTTTTTTCACACACATACCAACAATACTTTACAAAATACTGATATGGCAGGGTCTGCTTTCTGCATGCCAGGAGAAGTTCTGGAATGAGGGCTGAAAATGTACCTATTTGGTACATTGATTTGTGTTTTGCTCCAGTGTGCTAAATTCCAGTCCCATTTAAAACTGGGAAAGTATTCCCTACTGTAGTAAAGCCAGAAATTCATTCAGCCTCTTGAGCTTTATCTACTTTAATAATGGCACTTCTTTTTGTCATGTCTGTACTTTTGTGTACAGGTCAGGGAGAGGGAAGAGAAAGAAGGTGTTCTAAAAATCCCTTAGTAATGTAACTGTGGGAGAAACCACAAGCTGCCAGTGTTGTGAGCACTTTAGAGCCTCAAGAGCTATAGCAGCCCACATCACCAGTCTGCTTTACTTCCCGTTCCAGAATTATAAGGCAGACCTAAAGAGCTGAACCTTTTTGCTTTTTAAGAAATATGGATTTCCTTAAAACACTGTTCTGTGGTGTGTAGTGAATTCTGTTGCCAGAATTCATCACTAATCAACATTTTATTAAGAGCTGAAGTAGAAAGGAGACGGCTGGTGTGGCATCTGCTTGCTCTGGTTGGATAGATTGAGGAGCGTGGACGGTCTGTCAGGTTAGCACGGTCTCTTTTGTCCCATTCACTTTGTTTCTGGCTGTCATTCTGAGTGCTAGTGGTTGTGGCAGCCCTAAACGTTCCTGCAGAGTGCACTGGCTTTTAACAAATAGCACTTTTCAACGGGCAGGCTGTCTATAGGCAACCTCCTGCAATTTTCTGTGTTTTAAATAGTTGTGTGTCTTGTTTTGCTTTTCAGTTGAGCTTTTAGATGTATTTCTTCAAACCAACGTTTAAGTAACGGAGGCAGCGGCAGGCCGCGCTCCCTGGCAGAGAGGGAGAGATGCTTTCCACCCGGCAGCCATAGCCACTTCTATTTTTCTCGCCGGGGACACCGAAGCTCCAGACGCCCGCCGGCCCGACCTCCCCCGCTCCGCCCGGGTTCCGGAGGGGCAGCGGCAGCGGGCGGTGCAAGGAGCCTCTGCAGCCGCCTCCGGCTGCCCCCGCCCGCCGGGGCCGGTGGCCGCGCTCACGGGGACGGGGACGGGCAGCTGGCCGCGGGCCCGCCCGCCGGGGCGGTGGTAGGCTCCCGCCGTGCCTCCCGGCGCATAAAGGCAGGCGGCGGGGGCCGGCCAGGGGCAGCGGCTGGCGGCGGCAGGGGAGCGACCGGCGGTGATGGAGCAGCCGGTGCAGACGGAGACGTGGAAGGCGCAGAGCCTGGAGGAGCTGGTCCGAATCCTCCATCAGATATTCGCCGAGGACAAAGTCAGCGTGGACGAGGTCCAGGCGCTGATGGAGTCGTACGAGAGCAACCCCGAGGAGTGGTTGCAGTACGCCAAGTTTGACCAGTACAGGTAGAGAACACCACGGAGCAGGGAGCCCCCGGCCGCGCAAGAGGCGGCGAGGCAGAGCCGCGGACGGGACCTGGGATCAGCAGGGACGCAGGGCGAACCCCTCCCACCACCGCCTCGACCCAGCCGACAGCCGCTTGGCCGGCACCGCGGGGCCGAAGGGCAGAGGCGGCGGGGCGGGGGTCGCAGGGGGCACAGCGGCGGAGCCGGGGGCGGGGAGCGGGCGGGGCGGCCGCGGCCAATGGCGGCCTCGGGGCACGGGCGGGCGGCGGCCCCGCTGACCGCGGCCGCCCGCCGCAATGGCCCGGGGAGACACAGCGGAGCCACCGAAATGAGCGAAAAAACGCGTAAACAGAGTTGGGAGAAAGAGCCCGAGAGAAGCACGCCGGCGGCGCGGGGCGCGCTCGGTGTCCGTGGCGGAGCCGGTGCCCGTCTGCGTGCCCTGCCTCATCGGCGCGCCGGGAGCCGCCTGCCCCGCGCTCCGCCGGAGTGCGGATCGAGGCTCCCTGCTGCTCGCCGCCTGCAAGGAAAGTACCTGTTGCGGTTTTAACTCCCTCTTGCTCTGCTACCAACTGATTTATCTTTGCTACTGTTGGCTTCTCTGTCTTAAATTTCAAGATAAATACATTTCATTCGAGTACTTTTTTTTTTTTTTTTTTAAAAAAACCCAACCAAACAAAAAAAACAACCGAAAAGCCGCCCCGAACTCCAAAACTTTTCCTTTAACTGTGTCATAGTGAAAGCATCATTCTAGCTTGACTCTTTTTAGCCTTCTTTGACCTCTCTGTGACTATCTTCCATTTGGAACAAATCCTGGTATCTGTAACAGAACATAGGAAACTAAGAATCAGGAAAACAAAGTGTGTTAACATTGGAAGTATGCACGGCAACCTTTTACGTATTTATTTATTACTCATTGTTTATAAATTTATTTTGTCCAGCCAGAGCTGTGCAGAAAAAACAGCACTTGAAAAGTTCTGTCAAATGCTAGCATTGATTACTTGTTTTCTGACATAATTGGAAAAATATGTCTACATAATATGTGTTCAGGTTCTGGATGCAGTGAGAGGCAGTGTATGTTCGCTTTGAAAGTAGTTTGTTACAAGCATCCTTTCTTGAGTAAAATAGAGTGGATTTATGGGGATACTAATTTGAAAGCATTCAATTGACATCAAAGTGCACTTTCTGTGTGCCTTTGCTTGCATTTTGCAGGTGAGATGAGGTGTACCATGGTAGGTATAAATATTTTCTTTACTTGGCAAAGTGCAAATACTTATGATTACAGCTAAAATTAAATCTGAAGGTCCCACTGAGCTAGTTGTATCGTAGCATGAGTCCCAGATCAGAAGGGTCACACTATGAGAAGGAATAAAGCAAAATCCAAATCCCTTTTCTAGTGAACTTTTCAATAAAACATGATGATGAGCTGTTCAGGGAACAGCTTATAGGAGAGTAAAAGGAAACAAACATAAAATGTTATTTTAAAAGAAAAGTTGCTCTAATAAACTTTGTTTAGAAGTAGATGGTGGCAAAATGTCCTTCGCAGGTGCTTAATCCACACAAAAATGCTACAATACAAGACAGGGAACCTCCAAGAACAGAGTAGGAGGACCATGTACAGGAAGTCTGACATCTTCATTCTTTGTTATTTTGGCTTTGTACAAATGAGTTCTGTGTAAGAGAAGGAAAGCCAAGAATATCAGAAAAGGAACTGCAGAAAAATGTAACTATGTATTCTTCTTGTTTCATTGCAGTTCTCTGTTTCTAATTATAAGCCAGCTGCTGAAGTGACTTCATTCAATAACCATTTTGATTTGATCCTGTCTACCACTCTAGTCTGACTCATAGTTCCCAAACTCCAATCATCTATATAATTCAAAAGAAATAGGATTCTAAAATAATAGATGTTCCTTTTTCTTCCCAGAAAAAGAACTTTTACCAAAAAAAGCCAAACTTACAAATACAATTTCATTTTTTCTAAGTAAAACTTGATTTCAAGAAAACAGAAGAAAAAGAGGTTTTGTATGTCACAACCTTCTCTCATAAATATGTTTGTATAATTTTCTCTTTTATAGACATATTAGTCCAGTAAAGACCAAACACTTTGTATTGCAGGTATACAAGAAATCTGGTGGATAATGGAAATGGAAAGTTCAACTTGATGATCTTGTGCTGGGGTGAAGGTCATGGCAGGTTTGTATTCAAAGACTATGATTTTAGCAAACGTATAAATTCCCCATATCTTTCACTGTCCTACAAAATAGTTGAAAAATAAATCAGTTCTATGTGAGCTAACAGAAGGTGTCTGGAAAGTAAGCAGTGCAGAGCTCCTGTTAGTATAGCAGTCCTGAATATCTGCTTTAGCTTTTGCAAGTTTGTACTTCATGGCCATTTTTAAAGCACTCCTTCAAAAATGCATTGTTTTTCTACACAAGCTAAGCTTCTCTACTGTCAGAGAAAGTTTTTAGTCACAGAGATACAGTGATTGGTATGACCCTGTTCAACCTGTCCCATGCAAGAGACCCATTTAACACCCAACTTCAGAAGCAGGTGCAGTTAAAATAGTCTTTGTTCTCTCAAGTTGTTTAAATCTGCCTTTGTGGCAAGATAAGAAAAGTAGATTTGGATTAGGACTGCAGATAGTGAGGAGGGAGCCCCATTCCAGAACTGTTTGGCTTTCTCTAGGTTCATGCATCCACCTTTTCCCTCAAAATAGATCATACTGCTGATGCGTTCTCCTGAGTTGTGTGCATAGACTGTAGACTTGGTTGTGTTGTCCTACAAAATGTCAGGGCAGAATCTGTCTCTTGGAGGGTCTTTCGTGAAGTACAGGCCAAAGCAAAAAATACAATAGCAAAATATGCAGGTTTTGACCAAATATTCTCACATCTAAATAGAAAACCTAAGGAGATGTTGGAATAGTTTTTTGTTTGTTGCAACTGATCATGTACAGTATTCTTTAGGGGATGCCATATGACAGTCAGAGCAATATAGAACAGAGCTCACCACCTCTACTCCTTCTGGGCTGCTCCCCCACAGCCTGTAATTTATGTTAAACTGTGTTCAAGTTGGATGGGCATTTGTTACAGCTAGACTGAGACCAGTTGTTCTTGCTTCCTACAAGAAGAAGGTCAGATTTTCTTCTGTTTTTTGGAAGGACCATGACAATTCAGCATTTGTGTTCTGTCCTTGAAGCAAGCTCTGCTCTCTCAGCTTCTCAGTTTGCAAGAAGTCCTAGTGTTTGTTGACTGAAAACAGTAATGTACAAGTACCAAGTTTTTGATTGAAACTCATTGGTGCTTTACTTCAGAGGATCAAATTCCCTCTTCTCCTTTCCCCCTGATGAATGGAGATCCCTCCTTTTGGCCTAATTCCATTTACTTCTATAACAGTTAGTCCTGTACTTAAAAAAAACCCTAAACTAATACTAAATTAAATATCTAACCTATATGTAATCTCTAAATGTGTCAAAGAAAACACACTTCAGAGCAAGAAGAGAGATGAAGAAACCAAACAAATCCTACCAGATTCTGTTGGGTTTTAATGTGAAAATGCTGGTGAAATTAACAACTTAGTATAGCTGGTTGTATTTAGTACTACTGGAATACAGCATTTTTTTTTGAACAATGCATGTGAATTCCAGCAATAAAGGGGCAACAGAAATTAAGCAGAATTAGCTCATTTCGTCACATTTTGGGAGCAAGCAGGGTGGATCAGGTATACATGCAAGTTTATATCAGCCTGTCTGGGATCATGTTAGAAGCATTGTTTTGTTTCTTGGCCCAGAAGAGTTTCTGCATTCTAAAGAAATTTTCAGCCCTACACCTTTCTCCAGACTTTCTTTGTATTTCTCCATGTCAAAGTCAATATCTGACTCTTCTCCGAATCCTGCTGTACATGAACTTATCTCAATATATTTCTATAGTAGCAGTTTTAAGTAGACATCTCTTAATGCATGTCCCTTATGCAATGGAATTTCATTCTGAGGTTTTGTCCCTATACAATATGCCACATCTTCTGTCTTGCACTGAAATTACATATGCATATCATGCTGAGTTTGGTTATTCTTTTCACATATATAGCAGTATCCATGATCACACTGACTCTCACTGCTTTATGAAGATCCTCCAGGGAAATCTAAAGGAGACTCTGTTTGAATGGCCTGGGAAAAAAGGAAATGGTGAAATGACTAAGAAATCAGAACGAGTTTTGAGAGAAAATCAATGTGCCTACATTAATGGTAAGATATTAATATTGTTTTGACAACTATCTGTCCATGGGTCTTATTCCTAACAGAAGAGTTCATCTGCTTTTTAGTCTCCTACATTTAACAGTATAATACCTATAGCTTTATGTGCAGTTTAAGAATGTGACTCTTCAGACTTTGCACAAGACTGTATTTAGATTCAGTAAAATAACCACAAAAAAAAGTGCTTTTCACTCACTCTTGAAACACTGTAGAAATTGTTCGATAATTTAATATATTCGGTATCTCCTCTAGCCCAAGCAGCCTTTAGCATTGTGCCCCTGGTGATTATCTGAAATTGTGTATAAACATAAACGTGAATAGCATTTTTTAAGAAATAAGAGAAGCAAAGTTTATATAGCTTGATCACCTTCCTTTTTTTTTTTTTTTTCCCCCAAAGAAGTAATCCTTTGAGTCAGTCATGGAAAACTTATGTTGAAAATGTAAAAGCTGTCTATGAAATAGATTGACCAGCCAGGAACAGAAACCTGCAACAGTGCTACTTCTTGTCTAAATCAACAAAAGGCTGTAGTGCTGAACTGCAGTGTGAGCAAAACTGAAATTCCCAATCTACAAAAAAAAATACACAATATTGAGAACGACTAAGATTCCATCAATAAAACTCTTTAAGTATGTAAATCCATGCTATCGTCGCATGCTTTTTGTATTTTTGAATTACTACCTTGTGCTTTACTGGAGACCATCCTGGAGTTGCCATCTGAGTGTAATGTGTGCTGGTGCATGAAAGACACTGCACATCATGCTGAACTACCTTGAGTTCAACAGAACAAAGGTGAAGTAGCAGACAAACAGGTCATCTGCTTTATATATCATGGTTTAAACACTAGAGAACACACATTGTGGGGCTGACCTTGGGAATTTCCCAGCTAGAGGGAGCCTCATGTTGAGTTATGAACTTAGCCAGGGTGAGGGCACTGGGGAGAAAGACTGGTGTTCTGCAGCCCTCTGCTGAAGTTCTGCCATGCTAAGTGAAAACACTAAATTGATAGGGCAGGAAATGCAAGAAGCGGCTTGACACATCTGCTGATGCTCCTATGCCAGAGACATGGGTTCTCCATCTCAGTCAGGTTTTCCTACATATGCAGTTCTTTCCAGTGCAAACAATTGCAGACTGTGTGCATCTTTTCCAGAGCTTCCTCAGTTGTTTAAAACAAATTTGGTGTCCAGTTCTCTGAGGCTGTTTGGATCTCTGCCATGTTTCATAACAGATGTTTTGGTTTAACACATTAAACAAGCAGAAGGAAAACACTGACAGTGTGTTGATTGCTATAACTGCATCAATAGCAAGGGCCTTCATGATTCTACTGCATGCTGCTTGTTTGCTCTTGTACGTAAGGGTTAGAACCCACTAAACTGTGTTTATTTGAGTTCCCCGCTAGATGAGCACAGATTTAGGACTTTCCTCCCCAGCTTCTACATCCTCTATTTAGATAAAGTATGTTAACAACACTTAGGGCTTCCAATCAGACTTAAGAGTGTACTCATGACTCTCAAGGTACCATGGCTATGTTGCACAATACAGGTCCAGATATTATATAACAAATTCAAGTACAAAGGCCTGAGTTGTTTTTACAGCAGGGTCATAAATTAAATTCAAAGTCTCTCTTGAGTAACTCAAAATCTCCATTTTAGTGTAGAATGGACATGGTTTGATTCATGGATGTGATTCTTCATGCCCTACATTTTTAAGTAATAGCTTGATTGTGCTTACTATTCAGTCATGGCTGGAAGTATGCCAGTCACTATTGATTAGTCACCTTATTGGAAAGAGAAAACAAATGAAAAATGTGTTCTCCAAACCAACAAACTGGAACGATTTATTAGGAAACAGATGTCTGCAGTAGAAGACACCATATCTCTGCCCTAAGTCCATTCCCCAAGTGCACCTTGGTGACTTTTAACATGAAGAATTAGCAACACAATTTTGCCCCCATCCTGCTTCTGAAATACATATAACAAGAGCTCTCCTAGGAAAGTAAATGAGCTTGAAGTCCTTTGGGAATGAGAGCTAGAAAAATACTTACAGTATCATCTTCCTTAATTTTCTTCGGATTTCTGTTGGCTTTTATCATGTGGTAGATAATCTAGAAATTACATGAATTGTGAAAGGCAGTAACAAATTTTTAATTACCAATGTTTTTAGGAATCTGTGCTAGAGAACAGCAGTCAAATTTCCTGTACTGGGTTACTTGTTGCCCAAGGAAGTGTGGACTTGCCTATTTGCTCATGAGTTACAGTATAAAAAACATTCTTTTCCGGGCAATTGAGACCTCATTGGATCTTCCTGCTAATATACCTTCTCATTTTGTGCCTTTGCTGGCGTAGACTCCATTGGCCTGCACCGTGTGGAGAACATAAGCCACACAGAGCCTGCTGTTAGCCTGCATTTGTACAGCCCACCCTTCGACACCTGTAACACTTTTGATCAGAGGACCGGGCACAAGCACAAAGTCACGATGACCTTCTACAGCCAGTTTGGAGAAAGGACTGTCTGCGTGAGTACAAGATGTGGTGCTCCTCACTCAGCCCCGGGCTCCGAGTCCTGTGGGAACAGGCACAAGGTGCTGCCCTGCTGCCTGCATAGGCTACAGTGACTCTGCCCCAGAACAGGCAGAAGGGTCAGCACCTCTGCCCTTCCTGGGCCATCCCTGTCTAGGATCAGATAAAGCCTCTTTCCAAATATTGTTTGAATGGTTGAATTGCACTTCCCTTGTGTGGTGTTCCCTACCTCTCCTTCTGAACACAGAGGATTAATGAAACATCTGCTACTAGTAAACCATCTGCAGGCAGCAAATTATGGTATACAATCTACTCAATGGGAAGTGTGAAGTAGCTACATTATTTTGGCCAGCATTAGTCAGGTGAAAGGTTTCCTGCCTAAACTGTTCTGCCAAAAAGGATCACATTACAAAATGTTTTAAACCTTGTAGTTTATTGTAAATATTTCTTGAATCAATTCAATTCTTCAGAATCACCATACTCACAGATAAAGACTTTCTCTGAGGGTAAGAGTAGGCCTGCTGTGTGTTGTCCGCATTCTTGGCCAATAGCATGAGATTTTATTTGGGTAGGAAAGAAATCTTAAGACCATTTTTGGAGCAACCAAGCTAGGACATGTGGGAGAGATTAATAGGGTTTCAGCACTAGTCCATGCACTGGGAAAAATAACTGCTTACTTGTGGAGAAAAGACTGATTCTGGATGTTTAGCTGCAGATGTTCAAACACTGTTTGGTTTTGTTTGATACTTACTACTTACATTTTCCTTTAAGCCAGAAATTCAGTGCTCAGGAGTTTCCTAGTATGAGTCCTTAGTCAGATCAATTTAAAGTTTTATATAGTTGACAAGTACCATGTAAATTATTCCTCTGAAGCCTGTCACATTATCAAACAGTTGAAACACAAATTTTTGACCTTCCCAAGTTTGAAAAGTTATTGAGAAATAAATTTGGAATTATAGGTCAGATTTTAAAATTTAATTAATGTGGAAGAATTCTGAACAAAATTCATGCAAGGATTCAGTGTTTGTTTGCTTTCTTCTTGTTTTAAGTTTTTATTGAATATTAAGTAAATAGGATAGTAAGTGAGACTAGATATTTTGGCTTGGAGTTTTTCCCTGCTTGGATCTGTACCCATCTGACACTGTTTTCATCATTTGTGGGAAAGTGGATCTGGCTTACAGGAAAGAACTAAATCTTAATCATGGGGTCTCTCTCTGAATTCTTGTAAATGGAATTCCATTAAAGAAGAAGGTGATAGCAAATCTCATTCAGCTGCCTAAAATGACTTCATGCTACAAAAACTTTCTGGTCTCAGTGGCTTGGTTTTTGGAGAACAGACTGGAAAAGTAAACTTTCTTCTGCTTACCAGATCACAGAAGGACACAGGGAGGCCTCCAGGGAGGTCTATAAATTATAAATACCAGAAGAGTAATGTAAAGTACATTCGTGTACCTTTTATGAATGAGAAGATTGGCCTAACAAAAGTACATTAAGTTCTTCTTCTTTGTGTTAATTATTTTATAGGTAAATCACATGTGATTTCTTGCCTCTGGCCATGATGAAGTCCTGATTAACTTACTCTCCAGGAAATACACAATAAGTTATATAGGTTTAAAAAAAATAGTATGTGTGTCAAAGGACTTGCCCATGGGAGTAACTGCATGGTTCAAGTACAAACGATGAGACAAGTGATAGGAAAGTTCATTGACAGAAAATTTTTGTCTTGGGTGTCACAGCACACCAGTTTCTTCTGCCAGGAATTTTGCAGGGGGAGGCAGTATCTCTTTGGGGCCTGTCTTCCAAGCTGGACATCCAAGCAGTTTCTGTCAAAATGGAGTAGAGTGGGCTGTCAGGGAGAGAAGACAGCCTGAGGGACGAAGCAGTCCTCAGCAGTCCCTTCTGCCATGGGCTTACTCACTATCACCCAGAGCCAATAGACAGGGTGACTTTGTCAGGCACATAGTGCCTTCTAAAACACTTTGGCAAGGAGCACTGAAAATATACACTCCAAGTATTTTAAGGTGCTGAGCTACTCTGAGAACAAAGGTCCACAATGAGACCACAAAATAGGCAATGACAGTCTCTTTCCTTAAAGAAACAATCTCTCCTCTTTCTTTTCAGGCTACAGGAGTGCCGCAGGAGAACAACTGAGAAGCATCTGCATGCATTTACATAAGACCTGCTGAATGTTTAACCAGGGACAGAAGACTTGCATGGCTAAGGCTGACAGCCAGATCAATTTCAATTCCTTGTACGTTGGAGTATACTTGGGCAGCCTCCAGACCGCACGCAGCTTCCTCAAGCAAATGCCAATTATGGGACACTAAGCTAACTAGTGCCATAACCTGCTTCAGAGGTTAGATGCCTTTTCTTAGGCTCCTGTTAGAATTAAGTAGTTTGTTTTCTAATTCTAGCGCCTCTTAAACTCCACCTCAGATTTCATACTGAGAATATCAGAAATAGGCTTTTTAAACATCATCTGATTCTTCTCAATAGACCTATGGGGATGTATGCTCTCAATGTAATTAATAACTATATAAACTTCTAAGCTTCCAGTCACTTGTACCTATGTGTAGTACAGTAGATACAACTAACAGCAGTGCCTTTTTTTTTTTTTAATTAAGTCTTTTAGGTTTTAATGCTTTAGGCCATCTTGATAATTTTGTGCATTTTTTACTCTTTTTTTTTTTTTTTTTTTGTTACAATTTAATTTGTTAGATTCTGTTTTAAATAGGAACGGAGAAATGCTTCATGCATGATGATTTGTAAAACTGATTGTACAGATATTTGACTTTTAAGAAGACTAATCATACTTAATTCAGCTAATGTCCAGTTCCCAAAGTATTCTGTGTAGCTAATGAAGAAGAAAACTGAAATAAAACTGGATTTCAGCACAGATTTCAGAGTTTTCAGCATTTTTTTCATGGTAACTGAAATACTCATCACACTTTACCAAAATCCACATTCCTCATGAACATCTAAATATTTTCCAAGTTTACTGTTAGAAAAAACTTCTAAAAGCTGGCAGTATGTCAAACATGCAAAGAATCCTGACTCCAATTAAGTGAGTGGGGAGTTCTGTCAGTGAGTGTGCTGATGTTTAGTTTTATCCTCCAGATTTAGTGACAGGGAAAGAATCTTCTTAAAAAAGAGTTAACTGTAATTACACACGTAAAAATCTGCCAAGCTGTCTGCACAGAGACTATCCCATTTATTTAATACATTTAATAACATATTCTCAAGTAGGGAATATGTAGCAATTCTCCTAGTCTTGCAAGTGACTGCTGGTTAGTCAGCAGTTTAAATTTTATCAGTATTGGGTTATGATGAGTCACATATTTCCCTCTGTATTGATAAGCCCAGAAAATATTTACTTTATGTGACCCCATTTCCAGAGAGGCTGTGTCAAATTTTTAGAACATGTTTGAGCAGTGTAACTGTTTTTGAATGAACCTATGCCTTGTTGTGAAAGTGTGACAGCATGAGAGATGAGCTGAGGCTGGCAGTTTGGCTGTCATGCTTGTGCAAGGTCACCTACACCAGATTGCTCAGAACTATGTCCAGTTGGATTTTGAGTATCTACAAGAACCGAGGCACTACAGTCTCTCAGGGCTTTTGGTGTTTTATCATCCTCACAATAAAAAAGGCTTATGTTTAGACAAAATGTCCTGCACTTCCGTTAGCACTCAGTGCTTCTTGTTCTCCTCATCCTTCCTGCAAAAAATTAGCAGTTTCACTTAGCTAACTTCAATTACAGCATATTCATCAGGCTTTTGCTTACTAGGTAGAATTAGGAACAAACTCTACAGCTTGTAGACCACATATTTAGTCAGGCCAGGGGGAATGGAAGATCAGAGAGACAGCCAAGAAGGCACAGTAGTGATGAGAGCAGCTAGCTGTTCTAGGATGCATATACACAGAACTCCAGATAGTACTCCAGCTAGTCACTCATATGCCTAGCAAGTGGGACAGAGGAAATGCAGGCAGAAGTGATAACAGCAATCTACACAAGTTGTCCCAAATACCATTTAATCACACTAAGCATGATATCATACATTGCATAGAATAGTACAGGAATTTAGGTGTTTCAGAAGACGATACTTACCAGGTATTCGTGTCCTCTATACCTCAATATATGGGAGGTAGCCTGCCCAACATAAAGGGTAAAAATAGAGAAAACCTCAAGAGAAATGTTTAATTGGGTCCCAAGTCCTTAGAACACACACCACAGCCACCATCTTTGCTATGTCCTAAGCATTAGCTACATGAAATGTTCTGAACAGCACAAGCACAAAGCTACTACCTACTAAAAGAAATATTCAATTCAACAAATATCAACTAATATAATGAGAAGTATAATCACCTTTTTACTCTCACAAATATACGTGTATAACTTGTGCTGGTTTAAAACACAGGAATCAGTAATGGCAAAAAGTATTTGTACACTATTATGGCTGAACAGCCAAGGTATTAAATCTTCTAGCATATGAACTACCTTAGCTTTGGAACAGTGTTAACTGGCCATCTGATGAAGTAGCAATATGCTGTAGGCTGACAATTAGATTTCATTGGGCAATGAACAGATGTTTAGCATTTCACATGCTTTTACCTGAAAGGTGCTATTGAGCAGTGTCACTGTAAATTGAAGAGAGTTAAACATTTACCTGGGATACTGCTAAGATCCTTACGTGGTGGAAGATACTGCCTCAAATCATCCAGACTGGTAACAGCAGGAGGAACTCTGCCTAAATATGATTTGGTATTTACTTCCAATACTTCAGTGAATAAGCTGCAACAGAAAGACACAGGAAGGCAAAGTAACGCCAGGAGTGGAGTGAAGTGCAGTATTTACATAATTTCAGCAAATTCCAAGGGTGTGGTGTTTTTGGTTTGGAGTGTTGTTATTATTAAAAATTTAGCAAGAAGAGAAACTGTTTATCAAAGACATGTTTGAGATGGGACGGCTCTATAGCAAAAAGTCACTGAGAAGGCATGTGCCACATGCAAGGGAAAAGATGACAATGGGGACTCTCCAGGAATGGAAAGGCCATCTCAGTTTGTTTGGCTGTGGCTGACAAGGGCTAGATACACTGAAGTTGTAGATGTGTTTGAGGGAGGTGTTCACTTATGTATAACCAGCAAGTGAGCAGCTCTTCTGCTCCATATGCTGAGGTCTAGAACCTTTAGCCTGTAGCAGAAATTGTTGCTCAGAGGGTTCCTTGCTGCCTAATGAGTTTCTTAATATTCTTGCAGATAATTGAGCCTAGAGTTACTTTGTGTCTGACTCACTACAAAATCTTGGCATACACAAATCAGTTCAATTTGTTATTTAAGCCTTGAGTCTCTTCATGTTTGAACATTGTTCATCATTGTCCATTGCTGATGTATAGAGGAACACAGAATCAAAATTCACTCTATATATAACACTTCTTTCATTACAGGCTTTTTTCCCTTAAACCACAAGGATACAAAATAAGCTATTCACTAGCTAGTTCTTGTAGTTATTTTTTCACACTCCTCTCACGACTGAGAGAAAGCTGTGTTGCAAGAATATAGCCTTCCCAAGGGTAAAAGAGGTGACCTGCCTATGTTGACTGTTTGCAGAGACAAACAGAACAAATCAAGCAGAAGCTCAGTGCTTTTCAACCATACTATATACTCCGCTCTTGCCAGTTTAGCTCATGAAAGATTTCACTGTCTTTGAATGTTAGAGTCTTATGTTCTGTGAATGGAGAGTTATTCCATTCACAGTTGCCTGGTAAAGGAAGCAAAACCACCATGGATCTACTGTGCAGGGCTTCAAGACCAGTTCTGACACTTGTAGCTCTTATGAAGCTTTATTCAATAATTTTTAATCTCAAATCTTTGAATCCAGTGGTGCTTAAGACTACAGCATATTTCTTCAGGGATGAACAACCCCCAAAATACACAAAATCCGCTGAACTAATTGAACTTCTGTGCATGTCACACAAAGGGAAACGGGGTTTTTCAACAAGTAATGAAAATATCTCATGCCTTTTCCAGATCTGTCTCCTCTTCCCTTTGCTTTTATTCTCTAATTCACTAGAAACCTTTGGAACAGATAGACAAGTACATTATTTTCTCTAAAAACTTAACTTTGTGACATTTAGGGTGTACCTCCTTCCTCTCTCATTGCAGGTTGAGAGGAATTCATAATGTTAAAATCAAGTCTATTTGCACTTCACTTCCCAATAGGAAAAAATGCTTTACTGAACCAGAAAGATAAAGTCTATATGCTGTTCAATGACTTGTGGTTTGGTTTATTTTTCATGCCTATTCTACTCTTTCAGGCCCCTGTGCTTTCTCTCAGGTTTAGTTTAGCTATTTGGTTGACCTGTGGTGATGAAGAATATTTTAAAACATAATGATGGATACATACGAATTAATGTATTTCTTAGGAGATGAAACACCATTAACCTACTTCTTTAATTTGTAATGGTTAGAGGAACAGCATAAGAGGATTGTGTGGCACATGCTACCCTTATCTGGCCAGTTTCGCTGAGATCCATGAATCACATGAATCACAAAGCTACCATGAGAAAAATATATTGCCTGACCAGAAAGCAAAATTTCTGCTGCAAAAGGAAGCTGGCATCTTGTTCTCCATTCCCGCTCAGTACTCAGAATCAGATCCTCAGGATCTCTTGGTTTTCTTTTTCTGTTTGTTTCTGTTTCTGTTTCTGTTTTGTTTGTTTAATAAAATCACATTATCAATGCAAAGAGTTTGATTTTCATTGTAAACCACTGTTTTGGGAAGCTCTGAGAGCTACAGTCAGAGAAAGAAACTTCCTCTTCTCTCCCTAGTTGAAAAAGATGCCTCAGCAAAATATCCACTGTTAACTCTGATCAAGTAAAGTTGCTGAAAAATTGTTTCAGTCTGCAGGCATGTATACAGCTTTTCCATTAAGAGAATTACTAAACGGCTGTGTGAGTGCTTGGAACCAGATGCAGAGACCTCCTGTTGTTGATCACTTACTCAGTGGATGGTCCTGAAGTTGCATGTCCTAAGCATAAGGACAGGTATTTCTGAGGGGCAGCAATAGTTCTGGACATTGAAGAGCTATACTGTAAATGCTGAGGGTCTGTTGCTACTTCAAAGACCAAGTTCATTTGAGGTTTGGTTACATATGCTGACAGAATGCATGGTTTGAACCTTTCACAGGAATATTGAAAAAACCTACTGGAGGCACCAAGACCCGTGGCATATATCTACTCCTCTGTTATAGCTAGGGCTCTGAATGAGCCTGAGGTTGCTTGTATGAGAATATTTACCAAGTATATTCATAGGGAGAAAACAAGCACTTTGAAAAAGTTTTCTTTATAGAAAATGTGCAAAATAGTCCTGTTTAAATTCAGATGCTGGAGGACATCTTATCATCTTCGTGGGCTAAATTTTTATCCAATCAAGGTTGGAATAGCTGTGCTGTTGTCAATGGAATTAAAATGTTTTACACTGATTGAACAGCCATTACCAGGACTGAGTATTTACTTCTGGTTACTTATATTACCTGAGATTACAAACTATGTCCCTCCCTGAACATGGTTACTTATGAGTGAAGAGGTGCTGCTTGAGAAAAGATTTAGCGACCAGTTTCATGTCCACCAGGAGTATTCAGAATTACAGTCTTCAGACAACAGGCAGGTATGAGAGGAAAAGCCTCTTCCTACATCATTGCATCAGTGAAAACAAATAGCACACATCTCTGCTTTTGGACTTCACTTTGTTGCTGCATTGCAATGTAGACAGAGATTAAGAAGGTCCTTTAATTTGTTCTACCTATTTTGGGGTTCTGTTATCTTGCAAAAATGAAAACCTTGTGTTAAGGTTTATAATCTGAATTCTGGCCCCTGTTCTGTTGGCACAAAGCACTTGAAAAAACAACTTAAGTAATTTTAAGACTCCCAAACTTGGAATTTTTGCTAACACACTGTTTAGAGCATTTTGCAAAGTATGGCAATATTCCAATTGTAAAATTTCTTACACCAGATAGGAAAACAACCCCAAGGTTCTCAGTGAAATTGAATTGCAGAAAGTAGAAAAATGTAAATTATTGTTGCCTTTTTATAAGCAATGTGATATCTCTTACTCAATTCCTGACTCATAAAAGCATGTAATAGGCATTAGAGTGTAAATCTGAAAAAAATTGACTGTTGCACACAAAATGAGTTAAATTTTGCCTAAGTAACAAGTATAGCCTCAACTGCTTCAGCATCTGAGCTCCTGAAGGTTTTTATTCCTACAGTATCAAGGCGAGTAATATGAAGTTCTATAATTAGAAGGGAATTGAGCACAGAGAAATTTGTGGCCTTCTGTCAGACAGGGAAGATAGTTCTACAAAAATGTTGCAAACCTGTGCTATTTTTCAATAAATTTAGCTAATCTTTACTTCTGTTGCTGCATAAAAAAATATAATCTTCCATGGAGAGCTAAAACAAAAGAACTTGCTCTTGTAGAGCAACTATGTCCTCTATGAAGACAGCTAAGGAAGCTAGGTCTTTTCAGCCTGGAGTAGGGAAGGTTGCATGCAGACCTCAAAGCAACCTTCCAGTACCTGGAGGGGCCCTACAGGGAAGCTGAAGAGAGACCCTTCATCAGGAACTGTGGTGACAGGACAGTGGCTCCAAACTGAAAAGGAATAACTTTAGATTAGATGTTGGGATGAAATTCTTTACTGCAAGGGTGGTGAGGCTCCGGCACAGGTTTCCCAGAGAAGCTGCAGATGCCCAAACTCTGTCAGTGTTCAAGGCCAGGTTGGACAGGGATTTGAGATACCTGGTTTAGTCCATGGCAGGGTAGTTGGGACAAGATGATCTTTAAGGTCTCTTCTATGATTCTGTGATGTATCATTCAGTTACCCTGCACTTCTGTTGAAAGAATAAATTTGAAAATACAACCTAGAAATATCAAATGCACATTTACAGAGAAAGCCCACTTCAAAAAGGAGTAACATTAGGTATTTTGTAGTAGTTTTTGACTCTGAAGTCACAACCTTAACATTCAATAAAAGCAACTTATATAATCCAAAATTCCCAAACACTAGTTTTCCACAGGTCTTTTCCACAGAGCTGAAAATTATACAAAACAAATGGAAAATTCTTTTCATAGACTCATACTGAAATACAGGAGGGGGTTTGGAAACCAGCTAGTTCCAAACAAAACAACACCAAATATTGACTTGCCTTGGGAATTCCCTTATTTTCAACTGCAGAGCAGCTAGTTAAGAGGATCCCAAGCAGATGAGTGAGTCATGGAATCACTGTAACATTAAATGCTTACCTTAATTATAAAGCATTTCTCCAAAACAAGTATTTCTCTATATCTGTAAGGGATATCTCACTGTCACTTGAAAATAACGATGTAACTGCAAATAACTGCATTTTCACCCTGCTACTAGCTTGTATTTACAAGCCCTGTTGAAAGCCAGCTATACCATGAACCAGAGAGATTCCAAAGCTCAGGCTTTGCCATTTACTGCAGCTTCACTGGGGTCAGCTGTGTGAAGACATTTGTACACTTCAGTGAGGAGCCACCAGGACCAAGATTCACCAGTGGTTTGACATGGACAGGTCAAACAGTTGCTACCTTCAGCTATCCATCTGAACATATATGTTTCAAAGGCTGGAACCAATTTGTGGGTTAAAGATGCTTCTGAGCCACCACAGTCTGCAGCTTTGCATATTAAGGTCCAAATTAACACCAGATTTAATACATGCAGAGCAATAAATCACCAGAATTTATGAAGAGCTATGCAAACTTTCAGCTGCTCTTGGTGCAAGGTGGAAAGTGTGCCAGTAAGGTCACACTCGAAAAACAGTGAAGCAGCAACCTGTTAAAATGTAAATCTCCTCCTTATTTAGGACGTGAAGAAAGAAACATTTTGGTGTTGTACCAGGTATACTCATCAACATAAGAATTTGGAACTACTAGTGGTTGCTTTAACCCTCTACACAGATGTTCTGACCTTGTGGTTAAATAAATACCGTGGCTGGAAAGCAGCTTCATGACACTAATGAGAAGTGACAGCACATTAAGTTAGCACACAGATATTCCTACATACTGTGCTACACTCTGGTTATTAAGCATGGAAATTATCCCATGCATAAATAAAGAGAATTTGAACGGCCCTGGATAATGGACCATGCAGAAAAGAAAAAAAAGATGATGCCCTTGAATCAAGTAGTTCTACTGACAATAATTATGTGGTTCTAAAACCTACACAAATCAGAGGTCCTATTTGCCCGCACAAATCAGACCTCAAAAGAATATTTTATAGCAGTATGTAATCAATTTACATAGGAGCACATAAGATCTCCACATGCAAGATTCCCTTGAGGACTTTGCTAAGATTGTATCTTTAGAAGAGACCTAGAATTATTGATTGTTGAAAGGGCAATGACTTAGCAGTTAAAAGCCATGCTGATTTCTCAGTGATGCAAATAGCTTATACCAAACATTAGGAGTGTTGAGAAGATATTTAATTTTGTTTAATAAGGACATGAGGTTCCTATTAGGGGTCAAAATATGGGGCTTTGCCTGCTAGGGTAGGGACATCATGGGTTACAGGAGCCAGTATTGCCATCTCATTTGAATGAATCATGGGTATATCTCAACTAATTCTCTTTTGCTGATTGATAGGAATCTGTTGCATCACACCCACGGGAGCACGGTTCTGGGGTACACACTGGGCTCTTAAATGTCTTTGGGTAGCTGCAGCTTTGTTGGCATTTCTCCTAGGGAACACCTGTACTAGGTATGTTGGCACAGGATCTCACAAGCCAACTGACTTCTTAAGTAATTTCCTGTGTTAGCACTGGCTCTTCCAGATATGTCAGTAGTTTCCATGGACTCATCCTCTGGCATCACATTTCCAGATGAGAGACAAGGAAGGTAATTGACTTACAGAGAGTCATAATGGGCGCATGGGGTCTTTGTGATAGGGTGGATCTTGTAACTAATTTTTATAATTCATAAATTAGTAAGAATAATGCTCCAGAGACCCATAAAAAAGAAAACATTAATTTGTACAAGAGTCATTAGATCAGCTAGCACAATTAAGAGAACACAAATAGGAATGAAGGACAAGTTTCAGGCAAATACAATATCTTCCTGCATGGATATAATGAGCACATAGGATCAAATCTCAGAAGAAATTTATGTTTGAGATAGCAACCCACTGGTTTACAGGAAATTTCTTGATGGAGGTGAGATTCTTTTCTAGAAAGGCAATATCACCCTGAAGAAAAGAATATAAAATGGGATTGACAAGAAATTTGTAAAGTAAAACAATGTCAGAGATCAGAAAACTTTTCATATTAGTACTTTTATATTAAACTTTAACTATTAATCCTCAAAGAAGTAGAATCGGATGCAATGGTGTAGATCTCTCTCTATCCTAGTGATGTAATGGCAAGTTTTTGAGGGCAAGTTTTTGAGGTTGAGGATTTAGAAAGAGCAGCACCAATTCAGCAATGTTCATTATATCTCTCAGACCCCCTTGGGAGAGACAGCTGTGATTTAAAAATTCCTGTGAACTCTTTTGAGTCAAACAGGAGACAGACTGCTCTTTCAAGAAGTGCCTAGCACCAAAAGTGTGTGGGCTATCTGGGATCTGAGACTCTGTGGCAGTTTTTGTTATGTTCTGGCTCCAAACCACTTATTTTCTTTACTTTCCAATTACTTTTCATTGCAAGACACAATATTAGTTCATCTCACAGGAATTTGTTTACTGTTTTCCACAATTTCAAGCCTGTTTCCTGGTTAGTTTTCAACTTGGAAATTACATTTTTCCACATAGACACATTTTTTCCCCCTACACTTCTGATTAGATATTTTTTCCACTTTTTGCTTTGCTCCCGTAAGTACCATTACTCCTGACTGAAGAACACCAGCTGGCCTGCAGCTGTATTTTTTATGTTTGAAGGTCCTCTCCAGTTACGAGGGTGTCTTTGCTGGATGCTGACCAGTAACAACTTAGCAGAGTAAAAGCACGGAAAATAAGCCAGGCATTTTAAAGTGTGCTCCTGATATGGTTTGTAACTTATTTTTCATTATCTTGGGCTCGCAGGAATATGCTGTCAGCTTAAAATCTGGTTTTATTCCCTCCTTTCTCCCACCTTGCCATCTTGTTTTATTCCTTTTCCTTCCTGACTTTCTCTGCTATTTTCTTTCCCTTCTCAGCTTCCATCCCCTCCTGCCTTAATGGTATTTTCTAAGCATCATGGACTGTAGCCAGGAGAGGGAATTTGATTTTGTGGTGGAGCTCTAACAAAGCAAGAGTGGGATGCTTAAATGGATTGGCAAAGCATCACATTCAGTATGGAAGATATTAAGGTTTTTCATCCACTCTTCTACCATACTGTCTTTTTACAGAGATTAAACCTGCCAAATAAATGTATCAAATTGATAAAGTCCTCTGTCTTGCTTCCTTCTCCTAGTCAGTGGTGCTTATACCAATGCTAATATAGAGGCACAACAGAGGATTCTCTTTGCTTAGTGACATTGTACTTGCTAGCATTAAGTCAAATTCCTTCCTGTAAGTCAAACAGATAAGATGTTAAGGTTACAATTAGGGGACTGAAGGAGGAGGATATTGAGGTAACAAAGAAATTGTCATTTCCGAGTGAAAAGTCTCCACATTATGCGATACCTTCTTTTGGGAGTCCTTTTAGTTCTTAAGACTAAAATCTCAAAGGTATCACATTTCCAAAGAAAGCAAGAAGAAGGAATTGAAGAGCCAGATCTGCTGTCTGTGCAAACAAAAAGCTCAGCACCTTCCAGGATAGCCCTGATAGACATGCTGTGCACTGTTGATGATGTATCATCACACTGCTGTGAGCATGATGGAGTAGAGAAGTGGAACCAGCCCCTGCATTGCCAGAACACATCAAGATTAAGTGTAACATAAATCCTAGCAGCCAACATGAAAAGTTCTACTGGAATATTGCACAGTAGCAGCTGGAAGACATTACATTACAATTAGAATGGGCTCCTACTCTAAGACTGGTTTGTTTAAGATCTGAGTGCTTCTCTACTTCAGTAGTAAAATATTTTAAATTATAATACAGTTTTACATAGACATAGTCACACTATATACATCATAATATATACATAGTCACACTATAATACATCATCCCCACTCCCACCTGAGAAGGCAGAAATTTAAAAACTGTGCCATAACTTCAGATTTATGCCCATACTTCAGGTTTATTTAATATTTTCCATGGCTCTACTGATTTTCTACTTTCTAAACATATAAACTTAGCTAAACTGAACATATTCAGGCAAATAAATTAGGAGGGCTCTGATGAGTATGTTTTCCTGTTCTAAGAATATAAATCATACACTGCACCCCGAAAGGATGATCAAGAGTTCCTTGGCAAAGGGTTTTTTACTATAAAAATATTTACAGTGAGACTTGTGCTAAAGGACAGACAGAACCAACTGAACCTATGTTTGCAACCAACTGTATCTATGTGTATATAAACCAACCAACTCCCAAGAACTGTGTCTGGATCTGTGTACAGATTGTATGTGTGAGATAGGAATTACTATTTAAAAAATTAAATTTAATTCATGCCTGTCTGCCCTCAAAGGATGCATACAGCTGTGACCAGAGCTTGAGTGGGTGTTCTGTTTCTTCTGCTGGGACAATTAGAAGTGTCCTGGACCTCAGAACCTGCACTGCTAAGAGTAGAGTGCCTGGGGATTTAACTCATGCTGTATGTCAGACTCTGCAGCTCACACAGTCACATTCCTAAGGGACATCCAAAACAGAGCATGGAATGAAAACTGTGATGCTCTGGAAGGAGAAGACTCATTGTAGTCTCATGTCATGGTAGGCACAGAGGAAGTAGACGGTGCAAAATGAATCCAAGACAGTGGGCACCTTAGAAGAGAAAATACTTCTCCCTTCAGTTGAAAAAGGGCTGGAGAACTGGTTTTGTACTTTTTTCCTGAATTCAACTGCAAACATCCAGTTCTCACTGGTATTTATCAGATTGCTTTCCATTCTTTAAAATTATACACTGTAGTTGAGGTGACACATTTGACTTAAGTTCATCCACGAGTTTCTTCTCCTTCTGCAGCTTTAATGTCTGGTTTCTTAGCACATCTCTTATTCCTGTAGACATACTCTCTTGTGCACATAACATTTGAGCTATGCTTTGATAAATGTCTGGGATTTTATATTTTGTACTGCAAGGTATTTGGTTTACAGTTACCTTCATTTTCTGGGACTGCCATTAATTTCAACTTCTGTATCTTTGCTTAAACATGAAATGAACTACTCAGTGATGTGATAGCTTATTACACTTAGGTAGAGCTGGTGAAATCACATGATTATATTGATCTGAGCTGAAGTTGGGGTTCAGTTTTGACCTTAGACATACACAGAATTCCTGCTGATTACAATGAAAATTAGGCATATGCAGCCAAGGCCCAGCATTTGGCCTTTGGTCAGAATGTGTACTAGGTTTTGCTTTTCTCTGGAAATAGAAGTTGTGTCAAAAACATTGCCTATTTGAAACTTGTTTACTTTTGCTTGTCTAAAGCAAGTTTGTTCCCATCATCTGACCTCACCTGAAGGTCACAGAGCTAACTTCTAACTTTGCCAGCTGTAGTTCTCTCAGACTGCCAGTACTTTTGCATCAATTATGAGGACAGGTCACATCGCCTTGTTGACACAAAGATATGCCTTTGCAATGCAGCCCAGGGATGACACAAGTGACACTGTCTGTCCATTTCACAAGCTGAAGTATTACGTCAGTTCTTATTGGAAATTCCCCCCAGTCAGGCACCTAGTGAAAAACAGTGGTTTAGCTGTTTAGATGGTACTTAGTTCTGTTTATACAGGAACTATTAAACTAATTTAACAACAACATATTTTAAACTGCCACTTTACACAATGGAACCAAGAAGCTGGCAACTGCTGAAAGTAATGTTAATTTGAATGGCCTAAACAGAGCTGGCCAGATTTTTTTAGCATTTATTTTAGTGTCATTCCAACAGAGTGCACAGAAAGTTGAAGGTGAGGCAAAGTTTTCTCATTCTGGTTCCAGTCAAAGGCGCAGCAAGAGATTTCCTGCACTGACAGCTTACATTGTCTGAAGATAAAACCAGAAAAAGTTGTAGGGTAAAGGAAGAATTACTGTACAGTTGCTGAGATTAAAACTCCAGGCAAAGAAATAATTATTTGCTCAAAGTTACCAGAGGTTGTGGTGTTCTGAGGAACTCCACTCACTGTTCCTGCACAAAGCACCAGAGTATTTTTCCACCCAAGTTTTGCTCCTTGACAAATTATTAACATTTAATAATGTGCATGGCAGTGTATAAACACACATCAAGTCAAATCAAAGTGGTTCTGATCAGCTGTGGTTTATGCCTATCCACTGTGTGTCTATGTCACCCATAATGCCAGTGAAAATAGTTATCCAAGTTTTTAAGTGGTTCTAGAAGCAGAACTAGGACAGACATGAGGAAGAAGGGAATCACATTTACTGCAAAAAGAGACCATGAGGGTTTGGATGAAGTTCTGAGACACCCTTACGCATGTGACCACAGTTACTGCTGGGCTGAAAGCACCACAGAGTAGGGCTACATAAAATACTCTAAAGCTTGTGACATAGTCCACGTTGGACTGATAAAAAGGTATGCATCTCTGGAGACATTCTGTGCAATTTCCTACAAAGACTTAAGCCTCTCTAACTGAATTTAGTGATGTGCTTCTGATGCTAGAATAGTCCTTTCCGGTAGCAACCTCAAAGTCAAGTTTTGGAATCACCTGAATTCCAAAAAACCATGGCAAAAATTGAATTTGGAAGAAGGTTGGTCCTTATAAGTAAGTATTTAGAGATGTATGTACAAGACTTAGGCACATGTAAAGTAGAAAGCAAGGATTGTTAGGATTATCATTTAAGGAGGTAGGGCTAAAAGAGGCTTCTTTTTCTATATGAGGGGAAATTTTCTTTCTGAATTTTTAAGTTCTGTGGGATTGATTCCTTTTTCTGGTCTTGGCATACTACTTGTGCAGGCCCTACCAAAGTGATGACTGCATACCTTCAGGCAAAGTCCTCATTGTTTGGTAGGATCATTTCCCTGATTTTCCTCTGAAAACATTTAAAGCAGTTCTCCTTCATAAGATCAGTTGGTTTAAGTTTTTGTAAGAAAGAGTTTAAAATTGGAAGACAAAACTGCAGTCTAAGTCTTCTACTCAAAGTTCTCTTCTTCTCCCACTGTGCTCCCAAAATCTTGTGCAAAAAATGTATGCTTTAAGATCATGGTAAAAGCCTGTGGGACACTACAAAATAGCAGTTACTACTGAAAGTTTGATAGTTAAGTTGTGAAGAGATCCATTGTCATATCTGTTGGGAGGTTGATGACACCAGCTTTACTAAAGAAATGTGAGGAAATACGTCCTTTATTAGGACAGATTCTGAGAAGAGAATGAGGTAAGGCTTTTTTGCCAGACTGTCAGAGTCATATTCTCTCTAATGGTTTAAAAGTTTAAAAGAACATGAAGGGAAAGATCTGCTCTGTGTCAAGTAATGGAGGAGCACACGAATAGGTGAAAATTCATGAGAAGAAGGTGGGCCTCTTTCAGAATTTACACACTGAGGAATGTGACAAAATTATTTGGTATCCAGAAAACAAAATGTCACACAATTTTTTGTCAAAATGCTGGATTGGACATGTACATTTATACCTTTTTGCTGCTTCCCTCATCTTTTTACTGTCTTTCTCTCTTTTGAAAAATAGTAATCTTGATATTTCTATGCATTCAATTATTTCACATATATTTGACATGTCAGAATATTTGGAAATATTAAATTAGATAAATAGTCTCATACCAGCGAGACAATTCAAATGTTAATGTAACCATAGACGCTTTATTCCTGGTATATTATTACATGGTGAATATCAGGGCTGACTCTGCCTCACTTGCTATATACACATTCAAAAAGCCCACCTCTGAAACGAAAACACTTCTAAGTATTTTGGTCCATGTAAATGCCAAGTTTTTTCAATGTGTTTGAAAGACAAAGTCCAGCATGTTTACCCTGCAATACCCAGATAAGTGTTTTCATAGAATAATTGAGGTTGGGAGAGACCTTCAAGTAATCAAGTCCAACATTGAATCCAGCAATGCCCTAAAACCCCTAAACCACATCACCTAATGCCAGATCCAGATGCCTCTTCAGAACCTCCAGGGATGGTGATTCCACCACCTCCCTGGGCAACCTATTCCAACGCATGACCACCCTAACAGTGACAATTCTTTTCTGGTGTCTAATCTGACTCTCCCCAGTCTCAGCTTAAGACCACTTCCTCTTGTCCTCTCACTGCAGGCACTATAGGAGATACAGACCTCTGGCTCACCACAATCTCCTTTCAGGGAGTTGCAGACTGTGATGAGATCCCCCCAGAGCCCTCTCAATGCTCTCCTTTTAAAAGGAGAAATTTAAAAATTAAAGCTCAAAATATTAGAAAAAGGTAGAAGTAGCAGCTGTTTCATGGAAAGTTTGCACAAGTTCTTTTAGTAGACCGTTATGTGTAACTACTGCTTAAAAATGTGAAATAGCTTTTTGTTAAAAGATGTAAAACTTAAAATACCTGCCTATATTCTCTGGAGTTTTTTTCTGGTTTTTATTCTTTATATAGAACACAAGGTCTCACTACTTAACAAAGTCTATCTCTTCAACTTTTCTTTATTTCTGGCATATAAATTTTAAACACAGGAACATCCAGCACTTTTAACTTTGTTCTTGTTTCACTGAAATGATGTGGAGGAAACAAAACACTAAACAGAAACTAACATCTCTTTGTTACATCACATGCTGATGAGGAAGGTAGAAATATCTACTCTGAGTTCAAGGGTCACAGTTGGACTGGAAAAAAAATATTTTTCTTTCTTGCCTGGCTTTCTGAATCTCAATAATCTTTCAACAAAAGACCCTTTAGATTTGCATTTATTTGTGACTGAGGAAGAGGTATTCAATTTCACTGTTGCCTCCTTCCAGCCAAACCTATAATTCAGCAGCTTCCACCAGCATGCAGAAAAAGAGTTGTCAATCAGCGGTTAAATACTGACATGAATAATGCCTTTGTCAATATTTCTGCTCTGCCTTTGAAAGCACACAAGCCAAAACAAAAAAATCTTTCGACAGTGTGCGAAAAACAAAACTGAAATGCCTCAACAACTTTTGGCAGCTAGAAAACTCCCCACATAAAGTCTTAAAAATTGAATGATCTTTGTCAGGTGGAGGAAAGCTTGTGTTCTGAGATTTGATCATCAGGTAGTTCAGCAGTCCAGCTGTGTGTCTTAGAAAAGCATTTCTTAAATGTGTCAGTTTGTTGGTTGACTTTTATTCACAACCACAAAGCACATGCTGTCATTATTGTATTTATCTTGAGTGAATTTCCCTTTTAAAAGCATTAGCAAGACCCTGAGTTTCCAGATCCTCAGTCAGATTTGATACATTCTAAGTTCCGCCTAATTAATCCCCAAGCTGGGTGATTTCCTTACTCGGAAGAATAAGGATTTGAGTTTATGTTGTTTCCTTTTAAAATTCTGAATGTTCTTGGTGTCACAGATTCAGGATGACTCTTTGGTGGCACCAGCAGAAAGCACTAGGTAAGTCAGGCATAGATGAAATATTTTGTGTAATGACCTAATTCAATTAAGTTACACAAGCGTACCTCTGACTTTAAATTTAGGGATGATTTGAACTATTCAAGTGAAATGCTGCCCAGCTTCTGAGATATTTTGCTTGTTCTCCATGAGGGCTCCACTGGAACTGTTAGCAAAGCCTTTCTGAGTGTGAAGTGCAAAGAGCGGAGATGAAGGCAAAAAAAGACAGGCAATTTTTTAAGAGGCAGCAGGAAAACAAGAGCTTCACACAAGACAAAGAATACACTTTCCATATACATAAGCTTAAAATCATCTGTGTTGGATAGTGTCAAGGACAGGTATTGCAGAAAATATTGCAGGCAGCAACTAACTATAGAGTGTTGGAACAGTTATCTTGAGTTGCACAATCATACTTGCAAAACTGAATATTCAGACTTGTTCAGATAAAAGGGCACATAGGCCAAAGCTGCCAATTTATCTACTGCTTTTATTCTCATTTGTCTTGGATTTTAACTTTCACCATGATGTCAGGGAAATTATTAATAACTGTCTAACATCCAGCAGACTCAAAAGCAGTACCGCTGCTCAGTCTGCTCAGTCTGCTCAGTCTGCTCAGATGCTGCTAGGAGTCCAAATTCTCTCAACAGAATTAAACCCAAGACTTTGTGTCCCAGTTCTTTGTCAGAAAATTGTCTTTGATTTAGGCTTTTTTACAGGATAAACTGCTTTGTGTTCACACAGAACAGTTTGGAAAAGTTTTTTTCAATCATCAAGCATTTTTTGTCTATGAGCTAATATCCTTTGCAAGAGCATGTCTATGATAGAATTGTTATGTTTTCAGCAGTTACCTATAATTAGATTAACAGCTTCCTCTGTATAGTCATTGCTCAGATTTGCAGCTGATTTAACCTGTGTCTTTAGGTCAGTCAAAAGCAGTTCAGCTGACTGTAACCTTTCACTTAGATTTTAAAATTATTTTGTCTTGGTAAAATTCTAGTTTATTTATCCTCAACATAGTTTATATCAGAGCAGCCCAGCTGCCTACCTCTAGGTGCACTTGCTAGGAAGGTCCTCAATTCTATGATCACTGGGAAAAGGAAGAAAGAAATTCCCCAGCATACCAAGCCAACAACCCCAGAAAGCATGGATAGAAACTTGAGGGTCTTTGAAAAATGGGGAATGTGGAAAGCATCTAAGTGACTGCAGGTGCCAGGGAGGGATCTCTTTTCCAAAAAGATATTATTACAGATTCTTCCAAGTAGATTTAGAGCATGACAATAACAATCTTCTGGAAACTTAAGACACATGTGAATATTTAGGTGGTGGACAACTAGCCTGCAGTTTCTGCTGAGGAGAATACTGACAGCTAGAATGCAGGCTGGCATAAACCTCCTGAAAATAATACAGTATAACACATGGTCTTAATTTAAAGCAGGTCAGTGAAGGCTAGCTGAAACAGGAAGAGACAGATGTAATCTTTGAGATAGAAATAATTTCCAAATGATGCCTGAGAATATATGCATGTAGGTAGATGGAGAGAGACATATAGAAACATTTAGCATACAAATGGAAGCCTAAATTGTAGGGTTTTAGATCACATTCTGTAAAGATTTGTGGCATTAATCTGTTGTTTCTCATGGCACCAGGGATACTTCTAGCCTGCATTTTCTAATGTAGTAAAACTGGTGCCTTGGAATGAAGAGCAGAAAATAGCTGAGCAAATCTTGTTATTTTTCCTGGTGTAATATTCTTATCATGATAATTAATTAAAAACTTACAGATAAATTTTGAATTTGCAGTCAGTGCTTATGGTAAAATACATTTTTTCTAGATCTTTATCTAGGATGTGTAGCTATTCTGTCCACTGAAGTCAGTGAAGTAACAGTGACCTAAATCATCTGAGCTTTAATCCTGCCTGTGGCTGGAAGCCCAGTGTTTCCTTCTGAAGCTTTGAAGTAGCAGAAGAAAACACATTAGATGGAAATTACACTTAAGTTTTGAACCAGAGACCATTTATTTTCTTTGGCTTTGCTTTCTGGGTTGTTTCCCCTCATTTATTAATCTATTTATGAATTAGTCAACACCTACCAAAGGTGATACTGCAGGTGAAATGGTAATCACTTATATATCTGATGATCATTTGGACTATGATAAGTAGTATAACACAGCAGGAGTGGATCTATAAGATAAAACAATTCATGGCTGTTCCACATACATTAATTTCAGTAGGTTTTCTTTAGATTGATCCTGCCCTGATTCTGCTGCTCATTAGTAGCCAAATCAGTCCAGGAGCACATCTTCTGGATAGGAGTTACCTGCAGGTAGTCCAGATAATATGCTTTGAGACCTCTCTGCAGCATGGTAGGTGGGAAAAATTGGGAGGTTTTCTTAAAAGTTGTGCTTCTGGTCTCACCTGCAATGCAGTGTAGAAAGATGGTTTATCACCCTGTCCTGAAGATAAGCCATCAGTTTTCCATACTGCAGTAAGTGCAGTCTGTGTATGGTCTTGCAAGTTCTCCCTTTGTTAAAAGTCTTCCGACTGGACTATAGGTAAACTTGCTTCCAAAAGGATAGTTTCTGAGCAAAAGGATTGCTTCCACTTTTCTGTCAGTAGAACATATCTGGTGTATAGCATTGTTTACACTCTTCTTAGGCATTCCAGAGAACAGCTATTTCTTATTTTTGAAGTGTAGTGAAAAGGAGACAAATCTGGCAAAAAAGAGCAGGTGGTAATGGCTTAGAATTTGTGCTCCCTTCTTCAGGCAAGGTGCTTGACCCGAAGAACTTGAAACTGGAGCTAGGCAAGCTCGCTGACGCAATACAAATGTCAGAGTGATTGGAATTTCCAAAGAACTGACCAATACATTTTATCTGGAGAGAAAATTACTAAGCTATGAAATTTTATACATCTTCAGTTACATACTTTCATTTTTGATATGCCCAAATGACCAACATCACTTTATTTTTCACAAAGCAATAACTTCTCTAATCAGAAGGCAGACAATAAGAGATTGATTTGAAGTCATTTAAGCAATTAATCAGTATGCTTATTTGACAATAATGCTTCCTGGAATAAGTCTGAAACTACTGTTGGCCCAAATATCACATTTGGTGAGAACACTTTCCAGAGGGTAGCTGGAGGTGGCCCTGACAGCTGTACTGAACTGTCATGCTGCACATTCCATGGTTTAAACAGTAATTTATTTTGCAATCCCTGCATCATCAATTCTGGGATGTTTGTCCAGAATGTTTAATGTTTAAAGAGGTCAATATTTAAAGAGACCTGTTTTCAGCAAATAAAACCTCTTCGTTGCTTTAAAGTTAATATGTCACACACTTTGACGGTGATACAGAGCAAGAACTGTCACCCACAAAGTGCCAGTGCCTCTGTTAAGACAAGAAATTATGGTGCCAAGTGAACCACTAATGAGAAAGACTGTTTAAAACTTCTGACGCAGTTTCTGAGTATCTTAGTAAAGTTCACCGGAGCTTAAAGGAAAAACTCCATTTGTTAATTCTATCCAAGACATGCAGGGGAACAAAAAAGTGTGAAGAGTACAAAACAGGCTATATAGGATTTGCCAGTGCAGAGAAATCTGCTGCTCTGCCTTCTTCTGCAAGCCAGCGTGTGAATAAACAGGCATGTGTATTGCCAAACTGTGGGACACACTGCTGCTCCCAGCAATGCCTGTAAGACCTTACACAATATCTTCTTCCAGGATCTCTGCTTTGAAGTAGCATGGTAATGCTTGGCATTGAAGTTCTCAAAGGGATGCTGGAAAAACCAAAATAGCAAATTTGTGGGTTGTGCCACCCACAGGGGAAGGTGGTGGCAATAAAAGGTGGTACTACAGGCACAGAAGTTACAATGTACACTACTGTATGGTAATAAAAGCAAAGAAGTTAAGGGCTGGTGTAATCCTTTCCTGTGCTGGTGACTCGAGGTTAGCCTTTGCATCTGCTAACCCCTCTGCTTCTAGATCACCCCCTTTGCCTGACAGGGCTTTCTGCTGCCAAGGTCTGTGGAAACGACGCTGGGAAGTACAACCCGCCCTCCCTCTCCTTCCCAAAGAGGAGGAGCGCTCCCTTAAACAGACGAGCAAAAGAACGCTGAGTAAAATCCATAGTTATCAGAGTCTCAAGGATCTGTATGCACCTGTTAATTTAAATTCCTAGAAACATTAGTGAGGGGACTTCTGAATTTATACCAGTCTTTACATAAATACAAACATAAAATTTATTCTGACTCCAGGAAATTCACACCTACAAGCAAAAAGAAAACCATTCAACTGTTTTGGAAAAGCACCCTTTAATCTAAAATCATTTTATTTAGAGGTTCAGGTTAAATATCTTGATGTAGTGTATTTGTTGTGTAAGCACAACACAAGAAACATTCTTATAATTTTAATTTTTCTGATTTTTCAGAAGCTGTGGCCATTTGTTTCCAGATAATCTATGCAGTTTTGATGATTCTAGAAAAAGGGGAGGTGTTTAAAAACATATTGGCTCTTGACAAGGAAGTTTGGCATTTTAGGCTGATGTGATTTTCACTTACTGAAAAATCGCACCAGATAAAAGCTTTCCTTGGCCAGGAATATTTTTGTTTGCTTGTTTAAAAGGAGGACAAAACACAGCTTAACACCTCCAAGTACCATTTCTAAAGAAATGAGGGATGTAGTTTGTTTCACCAACCTAAGCAGTGAGGGCTAGAACTTCTGTAGTCCCTAAAGGGGACTTTCTACTAAATAGAAAAGAGAAACAAAGAAGATTTATAAAATAATCTCACTATCCAAGTCTCTGCACTCCCTCTCTCTCTACACTCTCTGTCTCCAGACCTAAAAATGCTGCGAAGTCAAGGCAAACTGCCAAGAGTTTCACACCCAGTGCTGAACTGGCATAGAGTCAAAGGTTGCTAGTTGCATTTGGATGCCAAAACAAGGCACTGCTCTCACTACTGGCTTTTACATGTTCTTTTACAAAGCTAGATACTTTGCAATTTTTGCCTCTTCTTCGAGCTTTCACTGCTTGTTTTTCCAAGTTTTCTCTGAGTGCTAATCTTGCAGCTGGAAAGAAAGTACATTGCATACTAAAATATCCCTCTTCAGTAGTAGATGTTGATGTATGTCCCTCTTCTGCAAAGGGAAGCTCATGCTTCAAGTGTTGCATGCTCTGCATATCTCAGCAGTACCAGCTCAGTGCTATTCAAGCCTGCTCTTTGGTCCACATTCACCATTCGGCCACACTGAGTCAACCCCCAAAGCCCCACTGAGAGGCTGCCTCAGTCTAAGCTCCACAGTGTGGATGGAGACAGACTGCTCTTTCTTAGAGCCCCCAAACACATCCAGACTTCCACTCAGAAAGAGAGCATGTTAAGTGCAATACTGCTCTGTCAGTGCAGACCATTGACCCTCAGTAACACTGCATGAATACACTCAGTGACTGACTACTGGAATTTAGAAAGCCACAGGCCACACCAGTTATGATCTGTCTCTGATCCCTGGTCACAAGTAATGTCTACTCTCAGAAGATATACTCGTACAGCAAGATTTTTGACCCATACCTTGCAAGCATACTTTTGGGATACCAATTAGCAACTAATAACTCACAAACTTTACTTTAAGCGCACTGAATAGTGTTAAATGCTTTAGGATCAGTCATGAGTGATGGTTTAAGCTCCCAGATCTGCCTAAAATCCTTTTATTTTATAAACACATGAGTGTATCAAAGCACCTGATGAAATGGCAGATTGACACACTGTCAAAAACTGGTATTATGGTACTTTAATATGAGGTTCTGCTCTCTGGGAAAAGCAAGGGCTCAGTCACAGAAAACTCAGTGTAACATTATTTCTTGGTGGATGTCCCAGTAGCCTCTAGAAGCAACCAATAAAACTGAGCAGATATCTCCTTGTACCACTGCAAAGTTAACTCTGGCAGTGGGGGGAAGAACCACTGCAACCTGTGGGGAAGTATTTAATCTCTGTTCTCCTGTGTAATTCTCATCAACACAGTAAAAGGAACACATACTACAATTAATGATTCACACATTTATAACTCTTGACCTTTGTTAGCCAAAATACCTAAGTAAACCAATCTCTACACTTAAATTCCTTGTAACAGCTGTGAATAAGGCAAATGTAAAAAAAAAAAAAAAAAAAAAAAAAAAAAAAAAAAAAAAAAAAAAAAGTTGGGCTGGAAGAAATACTGGTTCAATTCTTTAAGGTAACACAAAGCAGGAATACAGGAACAGTGAGATGGAGTTAAACAATAAGGCAAGTGGTAACTACTAAAAACAAAATGTAAAAAAGCTATTTTGCTTGTGTTGCACACTTGAATTTTGCAATAATAACAGGTTGTTTGTTTATCTCATCCAAGAAACTGTTTCCTCATTTCATGTTACAGCAAACAGCTGACTAGGTGAAAAGGGTTGATCAGTAATTTTAAGGATTATGAATATATCACTGAACAGGTTTCAAGTTATATAGTCATCAAAAAATCTGTTATCTTTGCAGCAGTTTATTGGACAGAGCATGGTATTTTGACTATTTCCAATTCTTAGGATGGCAGGCACATCCTAAAAGAATATGTAAAATATATACATATCTCCTTTTAATTGCTATTGTTTTTGGTTTTATCAATACACTAAAATGAACAAAGTCTGAAACTAAATTTTATGCTCTTGAACCACAGCAGGGTTCCTTTTCTGAGTACATCTCACTGAAGGTCCTAGAGCTTGTAGCTAGACTCTTGTTGTATGGCAGCAATGCATGCTTCCTATATTGCAGTAACAAAAGGCATAATGGTAATTTAGAAGCCTATTTGTGTCAGGCTAGCAAGGGAAAGCCAATGAAGAAGCAATGTTATTAGGAGAAATAGTGCATCTCACACTCTCAAGAATTCAGAGCTCTGTTAACCGCTAGTGAAGAAATTTCTACCTCTTTTAGCAATCTGCTTTGGAGGCCAAAAGTAAATTGGGATCCATAAGCACTATGGATTCCTGTAGCTCCACCTGTTATCTGTTACAGCAGGATCAAAGCTCTTAACTGAGTAAACCAATTTATGTTTCTGTATTTGAATCAAATATGCTTGACAGTGCACACCCTACTGATTAAAAAAAGGTGCTTAATCAGCATAAATGCATGCCTTGTGCACAAGAGCCCGGAGTTTCACTGGAAACAGACCGTAGAATTTCAGCTAGGGAAAATGTCTGTTGTCCAGATCACTAGTGATTTGGAAGGTTGCTTCTGTGTGGACATATTAAGTACACACAGAGACCTATAAAAGCGATGGCTGTTGGAGGACACTGGATCCACATGGCCGCAGAAAGTGTCAGAAAATAAATTGTTAGAGAGGTTTAAAGGGCAACAGAAGGACTCTTGTTTTGTCACCCTGAAAAGTGTAACATATAAACAATGAACATGGGAGCTCACTCAGCAATTACTCAGAGGTAAAGGGATATTACTGTGGCTTCCAACATAGAGACATAATGTAAGTAAGTTTGTGTCCTCCTCTAAGATTCTTCTTACAACTATTTGTTACTAAAGACAATTAACAGTTATCCAAACAAACAAACCTTTCACTCCCGACATTTTAAATAATCTAACAAAGGTTATTTTTTTCTTCCAAAACCAATTCCTGCTCTTCTCTTTTATGGACTCACTATTTCCTTCGTTCTTCATGCTCAGGACTCAAAAAGTAAAGAGGTTCTTCATTTCTGAAGTGAAATAATGCAGACTTAAGGCATATTTAGAAACAAACTTGTGGTTTCCCCCAAGCCTCAAGCTGCTCTAGGAGACAAAGACCTAATGTTCTTCACTTTCAGGACTGAGAAGCAAGAAGAAGAAAGGAAAAGCTCTCTTTAATTTTACTCATGTACTACTTGCGTATTTCCTTAAATAGAAGGCAAGCAATGTAATCTAAAACACCTCAAAACTGTTTTCTTTGACTTTAATTGGCTAGTAGTTTGAGATAAGACTCTCAACTAACATGAGCTTCAATGCTATACTTCAATCCATCCCTTCAGTGCTGTAACTACTGCTTTGTTATTGCAGTGTATACCTACAGATATTGCATCCACTGCATATTAAGGCATAAAATCTGGTTTAAAGGCATCCATGAGAATTTTGCTACTTCCTTTGCAGTCTCAATTTCACTTACAGCTTGTTGAATCACTGTTTGGTTTGGATGGTTTTTTTAAACAGAGTGCAAGATGCAGTTAGATGCTACATATCACATTAATATTTCTGATTATTCCATTGATAACCACCTGAATTTTTTGAACACTGTGATATGAGGAAACCTTCATGCTTTGTTTTCAGTATTATTGCTTTTTGCAAATAAACATTTCTTGTTAGTCTGCCTAAATGAGACTAAAACAAAAAAAGGAAAGCAGAACAAGGCTTTTAAATTTTTAAAAGAAACTTGCTGTTTCTAGGTATGCAACAACAGTTGCAAAAGCCATACCAGGACAGAAGAGCATCATACCAGGAAAATGAGCAACTAATCCCTGGAGACCTTGCTCTTGATATGGTGGAGAAGTATCTGAATGTTCAGGAACACAAATATTAACCTAGTATATTCAAATCTATGTTCTTTGGAAATGTGACTTCTCAGGAAAAAACAGATCTGCGTTAGCGAGCCTTGCAATAAGTGACCTTTGGTATTTTCTCATTAAAGTAAATAATCATACTGTTTTCTAGCTGTACTAATGATTTCTGTTGTCCAGTGAGACAGTTGTTCTTTCTCTCTTTTTGTCAGTGAAACAGGTGGAATATCTTCTTAAGATTAGAATAAGTGTATCAGCATAGTAAAACACAATTTAAGAGACAGATCTTTTTGAACCATGACAGTATATAAAATCACTGCTCCAGGTCACTTAGTTTTATTAGAAATGAGCAGTGCAGGATCCTTCATTGCCAAACTTGCCTTTCTGATTACTTTCATTTCTCCACCTTTCACTAATATTTCCATTTCGCAAAGCAAGCATAAACCTGCTCAGTTCGGCACAGATGCAAATGACTTAGCAATTGCAACCACAATTGCCCCATTATATAAGTGCATTTGCTTCCTATTTTAATCAGTGCAGCAAATTAGCAATTGTATAAATGTGCAATTAAAAAACCCACTAATGTTAGAAAACATGATAGAGAAACCTTCATTTTTGAGATGCCACTACCCTCCAGCTGAATACATCATGTTCAGTGCTATAGTTTTCGTCTGTAATGACACACTACCTAGTTCACCTGTTTCTGCTCTAAAAAATGTGCGAAGTTGTAACTTTTGTGCCCTTTTGAAGAATCAAGAGAATCAAGAAGAATGTGATGCCTTCATCTGGGTGACCTCTGCAGGCCCAGAGATGATCAGTTTGTTGCATTAGAGGTATCATGTATTGATCCATGGTAAAATTTAGCAATCTCCACACTCAAGATCCTTTTAGACTGGGGGTAGCTGATCTCACAGTGAAAGAATTAGCTCTTTCTAGAGAAAGGAAAAAGTTAGTTTTCCCTGTTTGTATTTCTTTATTTTCTTGGACAGATGATTTCAAAACTACAGCTCTTTCTCTATTCCCTTTGTAACACTGTTGAAATAGAAAAGCCTTTTTAGGACTGCCATCCTGGATAACTCTCCCCCTCAAGGTATGGCTAATATTCTGAATGTCAGCACAAGGAGTAAAGGTGTGCATGTCCCTTGACCTACACAGAAAATTAAAAATTATGAACAGCTTATGACAATCTACAGAGAGATACCAACACCTTTGGAAAGGAAAAGCACATACAGATATGGGGGAGGGAGTAATTTCATGAAGTCTTCTCTCTAATTTTTAAACTTAATATTATGGAAAGTATTACTCACAGTTTCAGGGGCTATTTTATTGCTTGCCCAAGCCCAAAGCTGCTTCAAGAACACAATATATGCATATTTAACATGCTTATTCCAGGAAGGAAACAGAGTTTTTTTTCATTTTTATGTTCTCTCACTTTCTTCAGCATCTGGTATATTAAAAACATACAAATGCAAAGGGTATTCATGAATGAAAGATTCCACCAATTCTGTTGGTCACCAGAACCATATGTATTGGTGTTCAGACCTGCAGAGTGCAGTAATGATAACTACTATAAATTTTGCAGGTACAGCCCTACAATTTAAATTCCTCACCAATTAGAAATAATATCAAGCCAGAAACATAAATTCTAACCCAGAAAAATTAGCAGAATATATACTATAAGCATCTAAATTCCAGGAAAAAAAATTGCATGGGTTTTTGCAACCTCCTTACAGTTTTTTCTACAAAATTCTTTAATATCAACATCAATATTTTGCAATTTAACTATAGGCATAATTTTTAAAGTCCTCTGGAATTAAAATGCTGCCACATGTGACTTTCAAAAAATGAAAGCAGTTTTCTAAACAAAGTCCCTGAATTTCTTGAAATACTTTATTTTCTCTGCAGTGTTTCCTGACATTAAGCTTTCAGTTTTGTCTAATGTAGAAAAAACTGTTGTCAAAATTCTGCCTGTACCATGGTAAGTTATTAAGCAAATTAAAATCATATTATGACATTAAACCAGATCTAGGTTTTTATTTCTGTTACAACTTTAATTAATACATACTTCTTAAAACATAGAGAGCTTTATCTTATTTTTGTATTGAAAATGTGACACAGTATCCTAACTTGTACAAAGATGCTGAAAATTAACAAGTGCAGTTCCTGGCACCAAGATGATTTACAAACACTTAGAACTTTAGAATAAAAAACATGTCCTACGAAACTGACTTTTGTTACTGCCTCTCACTTATCTTCAATAGTATCCTAACCTTTCTTCTGCCCATAAGCAAATCTAACTGTTGAAGCAAACCCTCACATTCTTGGTCTTGCCTTCCTACCACAGCCACTTTGGAACTCTTCTCCTCTCTGCTTTAAAATGCCTCTATCACACCAGACCAGGTTTGTCAGATTACTTGTTTACCACTTTTGCTAACTAAACAAATTAACCTTTTGCACTGAAAGAACCTGTGAGCATCTGAGACACAAAGTAAATTGCAAAATTATCAAGTCACTAGAAATGTATTTTGAAGGCAGCTGTAGGTACGTGTGTAATTTTACATACTGGCATAAGGATACTATCTTCCCATGTCTGTGATTAACTACAGCCATAATCAAAGACTTCAATATGTAATTCAAAACACAGCATGGACATCTCTCTGGTTTCATAGTCCATACTGGTATAAACCTGGTTATCTATTAACCTAGTGATAGCTACCTGTCTTACATGAATGCAATAGGCCCTGCAGACTGGACAGTATCCCTTATAGAGACAAATAATAAACATCACAAGTTTAGGTGGATTACTTATGCAAATAATTTGAAAATATCTTTAGAAGGGCCAGATGAGATGATAACCCAAGAAATTACAGTAAGTGGAAACAGAAAATATGAGATTGGAATAAAAGCCTTAGGAGAGAGAAAGGGAGCAGTTTTTATTGTCCATCAACATTACTATTTTCCTGCACCCATGATGCAGTAAAGAACAATAGCAATAACAATCAATCCATAAAAGCGTGGCATCACACTTGTTCTTTCTTTCAAAAAATATTTCTCTCTATTGCCTGGTGGATACCCCCATTCATCCCATTCATCAGATTTTATGACAGGACTTGCATTACTGTTTTCTCCAAACAGAGTGGCAGATGAGCAGCAGAGGCTGATCGTAATATCACCTCTAATATGAGCTGGTTTTGTACTTCCTCACAGGTGTTTGTCTTCCACATGACCAACAGCTGAGGCCAGTTCAAAAGGATGATTAAGGCTGCAATAGGTATGAAGCCAAGTTTCCTCCTGGCTTTTCTTCTTCCTGCTGTGCCCCTTGGCAGAGCTTTGTCATTATGGAATAGAGGTTGATGGAAGTGAATTCTTCTTAAGCAGACTGGCTTTTGTTCAATTTTGACCTAGGCTTCCGGCCCAAACTGTTAAGTAATTTGCACTGAGAAAGCTCTGTGTATCTGTGTATAAGGTTCGTGCTGGGTTTTGGTTTGGTTTTTAGGTTTTTGTTCGTTTGATTTTTTGGTTGGTTGCTTGGTTGCTGTTGCTCTTTTCTTAGAGGCTTTCAGTCAGAGTCAAGCTGTGGTACAGAGAGCCATTTTCTGAAAGTGTGCTCTGGGCAAAGGATCATCATTATCAGCCTTATGCTAGCACATTCTTTGAAGTTTACATGAAATTAAGCTTTAGATTTACATGCAAATGAAATTATTCTTAGGTTTCTATACCTCTATTTCTTTATGTGGGCCAATTGCAGAACAAATCAGGGAGGCATGCTGCGTTCTGTCACTTCTTGTCAATTAATTAATTTCTCTTTTCTCCCTGTTTCTCCCATTTCACAAATGGGTGAAAAAAATGGTGTTCACACACTAAATTTTTCTTTATGAAAAATGAACACATGATTTAACAGCTCATTTTCTGTCACAGCCATAATTTCATCATGTGAAATTCAAGCTTGCTCTGTGTTCTAAAATAGTCAGCATGTTCGTCATCTTTTTGTGGACAGGCAAGAGGCCAAATAGTTTAATGGGTTTTACTAATCCTTTTCCATTTTTTCTTGGTACAACTTCCAGAATGCAGTATCTCCAATGTCTCTGCACATGTCTACAAGCCGAGACACTCTTTAGCAATGTAATTTTTTGGGTGCCCTTGTATCAGCACAACGTTCACAGAGCATTTTGTGTAATTGTTGAAAGAGTATCCCTCTCTCATTTTATTAGCGACAATGGTAGACAACCAGTCCTATTGGTCTGTTAGAATTGTCATCACCCCTCACCCAAGTTCAAAGTATCTCTAGCCAGCCTTTACCTAACAGCTATTTTTGTTGAATGCTTTGGAAAATCATATAAAAACTGTATGTGCCTTTTGCTGCAATATACACTTTACAGATCCTCCAGTTACTTCTTTTCCAGCTAAAAAGAGATGAGTAAGGACTATAAATAGTTCCCATGTTTCTTCATCTAACTGTAAGTCCCAAAATGTACATTTACCTCCCTCTATCTTTTTCTGCACAAGGCAATTTTAGAACAGCTACAAGGTCCTAGGTAACAGCTTTGTTGTTATTATTTTTAATCCCACTTTGTGTGCTTGCTTTTCCCCTTTAATTCTGTTTTCCCCATCTGCATTCTACCTCAAAAAGTCCTTCTGCTGTAGCTTCTTCTCCCACTCCACACTGCTACATGGGGGTTTTATCCAGAAATTGTTTAATGGATGATCTTTGCCTAGACTTAATCTGTTACAAATTGTCACATCCAGGCTTGAACTCTTACATTTTAAACACTTTGACAATACATTGCTTCTCTAAATGCTTCTATTTTCTGTGAGAATACATGAATGTACCGATATCTTAAAAACCTTAAGAGCAGCAAAGCATACAGAATAAGTGAAAAAAGCCACAAAACAAAACTCCAGCTGATGCACAGTGGACCTGATTATTTTGCTGGAATCACTATGAATGGGGAAGAACCATTCAGTTATATTACAGAAAAGAAAAAGTGAATTATAGAATGGTTTTAGCTGGAAGGGCTATTAAAGATCATCTTGTACTAGTCTCCCTGCCATGGGAAGAAA
Source organism: Sylvia atricapilla (assembly GCF_009819655.1). NCBI lineage: Eukaryota > Metazoa > Chordata > Aves > Passeriformes > Sylviidae > Sylvia > Sylvia atricapilla. Next base: position 29,152,131 of record NC_089174.1, read on the forward strand.
ATCCGGCCTTTAAGCACCATCCTCAAAGCCTTCCTCAAGTCCCACCTAACCCCATCTCAAGAACTTCCAGGGCTGGGTAATCCGCAGCTTCTCTAGGAAATCTATTTCTGTGTCTCACCATCCTCACAGTAAAGAACTTCTTCCAAATAACCAATCTAAACAGGCTTGTTTCAGTTCAAAGGTATTCCTTCTTGGCCCATCACTACACGTTCTTCCTCAAACTCCCTCTCCAGTTCTCTTGTAAGTCTCCTCAAATACTGGAAGGCCATTAAAAATTTTTCTTGGAGCCTTCTCCAGGCTGAGGGTTAGGGTTGGTTTTCTGGGCTGTAAATGCACATTGCTGGGTCATGTCCAGCTTCTTGCCCAACAACAACCCTCCAAGACCTTTACCCCAGGGTTACTCTCAATTCATTCCCTACCCAGCCAGTACCTGTGCTTGGGATTGCCCTGACACACGTACAGCATATTGAACTTGGCCTTGTTGAACTTCATGGTGTTCACATGGTCCAACTTCTCCAGACTATCTAGGTCCCCCTGGATGGCATCCCTTCCCTCCACTGTACCAGCTGCTCCACACATTCTGGTGTCATCAGCAAACTTGCTGAGGGTGCTCTGAATCCCACTGTCCCTTGTCACCAACAAAAATGTTAAATAGTGCTGGTCCCGAGGTTCTCTGACAAACATAGCTTGTCAGTATTCTCCACCTGGACATTGAGTTTTTGACGGGAATGACTCTCTCAGTGAGACCATTCAGTAATCTCCTTATCCTTTGAGTGGTCTAGATGCCAAACAAATGTCTCTCCAGTTTAGAGACACAGGTGTTGTGTGGGATGGTGTCAAACACTTTGCACAAAACCAGGTAGTTGAGGCCAGTCACTTTTCCCTCATTCACTGCCTCTGTAATCATGTCAGAGAAGGCTACCAAATTTGACAGGCATGATTTGCCTTTAGTGAAGTTTGTCATGAATCACCTCTGTATTTTCCATATACCTTGGCTAGTTACCAGAAGGTTTAGATCCATAGTTTGCCAGGCACTGAAATGACTGACTGTCCTGTAGTTCCCTGGATCTTCCTTCCTTATCTCTCTTTTTAAAAATACAGATTATGTTTCCCCTTTTCCAGTCAGTGGGAACTTCTCTGGGACTGCCATGACTTCTCAAGTATGATAAATAGTGACTTAGCTACTTCATAACCAGTTCACTCAGGACCCAGACAAGCATCTTGTTGGGTCCCACTGACCACCTTCAGGTTTCTTAGATATTCTTGAACTTGACCTACAGCAGGTGGTTCTTCGTTCTCTCAATCCCTGCCTTCACCTTTTGCAATTTGGATGGTGTGACTGGAGAATTTACTGGTGAAGAAAGAGGCAAAAATCTAATTGAGTACTTCAGCCTTTTCCATACCTTGAGTAACCAAGTCTCCTATACATCCTGAGAGTTCACATTTTTCCTAGTCTTCCTTTATCACCAGGGTACCTATAGAAGCTTTTCATGCTGCTCTTGATGTTCCTGGTCACATTTAATCCTATCAGTGATTTAGCTTTCCTAATCTAATCCCTGGATATTCAATCTCTCCATATTCCCCTCAGGCTACTTGTGCTTCCCCTAAGTCTCTGTAGGCTTCCTTTTAGTGTTTGAATCCATCCAGCAGCTCCATGATCATCTGTGCACACTTCCTAAGGTTTTTCACCTGGCTTCCTGTTCACTGGGCGGCTCCTGAGCCTGAAGAAGGTCATCCTTGAACATTAATCAGCTTTCCTGGGTCTTTTTCCCTCCAAGGCTTTAACCCATGGCACTCTACCAAACAGATCTCTCTGAGCTGAGACATCTCCTCTGAAGTCCAGGGCTTGCTTTGCCCTTCCTCACTGCCCTAAAACACCACTACTTCATGGTCCCTGCAGCCCAGGCTGGTGTCCTTGAGCTTCACATTCCACATCAGCCCCTCCTTCTTGGTGAGAACAAAGTCCAGCACAGCACTTCTCCTTGTTGGCTTCTCTATCACTTGGAGAAGGAAATTACCATTGAGGCATTCCAGGAAACTCCTGGGTTGCTTAATGCCCTGCTGTAATGTCCTTCCAACAGCTAGTAGGGTGGTTGAAGTCCACCATGAGGACCAGGGCTTGTGAACATGAGGTACTTCCTACATGCCCATAGATAATTCATGTCCCCTGTCCCTGTCATTCCTTTAATCCTGGCACATCATCCATCCCCAGGCAGAACTCCACGCACTCCAAGCTTGTCATTGACACAGAAGGCAACATGTCCTCCTCCTTTCCCCTACCTGTCCCTTTTTAAAAAGGAATATATAAAATATAAAGAATTATTATTGGTTTTGGTATTTTAAAATATGTCTACTATTATGAAGCCACAATATTGGTTCTAGTACTTTCAAAAAGTTTCTGTAGGGAGAATGATGTATTTTATTAAACCAATTATGTATAGTTGTAAAGATAGTAAGTCATTAAGTGTTATCGTGGTTTAACTGCAGCTGACAGCTCAGCCCCACACAGCTGCTCACTCATTACCCCTAATGGGATAAGGGACAGAATCAAAAGTGAGAAAGACAGTGGCTTGAGATAAAAACAGTTTAATAGGCAAAGTAAAAGGCACACATGCGCGCAAAGTGAAGCAAGGAAGTAATTCATTTCTTCCCATGGATAGGCAGGTGTTCAGCCGTCTCCAGGAAAGCCAGGCTTCATCATGCATAAGAGTGATTGGAGAATAGAAATGCCATCTCTCTGAACCTCCCTCTTTTCCTCCTTTGTCTTCCCTCAACTTCACATGCTGAACATAATGTCATAAGGTATAGAATGTGCCTTTGGTCAGTGGGGGTTCAGCTGTCCCAGCTGCAACCCCCTCTTAGCTCCTATCAAATCCCAGCCCACTCAGTGCTGGGGAGAGGTGAGGAGCAGAAGAGGCCTTGCCTTTGCATAAACACTGCTCAGCAAGGAAAACACACTGAGTTATCAACACAGTTTTCAATAAGTTCTGGACAAGTCCAAAACATAGCTCCATACTAGCTACCGTGAAGAATATTTACTCCATACCAGACAAAATTAGCATGAATGTTTTATAACATGTTATAAGTACCATTATAATCTGAGTGAATAAAAGTGCATAAATGAAAACGTAAACCTTTCTTTCATTAGGTAAAATGCAACAGAATTATCAAAATTCAGCCATGACTGGGAGGAAAAAAAACAAACCAAAATAAAGGTGAGCCACTGGGATGAGTGCTTTGGGAAGGAATGTTAAAATGCTTTGTTTACAATCTGGCCAGGGCATCCTTTGGGGTTCCTATCTAATTCAGTACAGCCAGCCTTTCATTCTCTTTTCCTGGATCTTTCAGCCCTTGCACAGACCCCTCTCCTTCACACCGCCCACAGAAGTCCAGCTTTGGACTAACAGGAATAGATCTTTCACACATCCTGAGCACTCAAAGTCCTAACAAAACTAAAATAATTTGGAATGGTCCTACTGTCATACCCTAGCACTACATGCTGTGTAACAGGGCTGGGGAGGAAGGCACCTGTCTCTGGAGGAGCCTGGGAACTGTCAGTGTCAGCCAGAGATTGCTGAGAGCAGGTCACATCGGCCAAAGATGCCAGAATAGAGAAATGTCAGACATTTCCTATGGGGTATAATTTCTTGATTTTCTATGGTGCAGATTTTGCAGCTCCCTCCCTGCTCACAAGATCAATGCTTGTAAGCCTCATTGCTGGAGATATCTTTAGGTCCTGGTACTTAAAAGACTATGTGGCTTTCACTCCTCAATAGTGAGCCTGAACAAGGTGTAGGCTTTAGATGTTGCATTCTGTTGAGCTATGCCTACATTATGTTTGCCCAAGATTGACAATATTTACTTTAATATTTTTAGCTTTCTGATAACCATTTATCATTGAATTGAAAGAATTAGTTTGAAAGGAAGAAAAGCTTAGGTACTGAATATACTTTGAATAAAAACTGAGAAGCGGGAACAAAAAGGGTAAGGATTTTAAACCAAAAGAGGGTAGATTTAGACTGTATTTAAGGAAGAAAATTTTTAGCACGTGGGTGGTCAAACACTGGCACAGCTTGCCAAGACAGGGGTAAATGCCTCACCGGGAACACTCAAAGCCAGGTCGGATGAGAGTCTGAGCAACCTGATTTAATTGAAGATGTCCCTGGTCATTGCAGGGGAATGGACTAGACAACCTTTAAACGTTCATTCCAACCCCAACCATTACAAGGTTCTATGTAAATTGTGTTGTCCCAGAGCTCCCTCTTGTGTGTCACAAAAAGAACAGCAGGTCCATGTCTCCACAGATCTCGCCCTGGGCCTGTAAGTAAATCTTTTCCGACATTTGCAATCATGTTGAGCTCCCTACCTTGTCTGAAAAGAAAGAAAGAAAAAAACAAACAATAAACCACCATGGAAAGGACATTTTGAAACAAATTCTAATCCATTCAACCTCCTAATGCACAAACGTATTTTTAAAAGACACTGAAAATCAAAGGACTGTGTTTATACAAATACAGGTTCACAAATTGTTCTTGTCAATAACTCAAGACTCTGCAAGAGTGCATGTAGGGTATTTCAGATGAAAAAAGGAGTCACATCATTCCAAACAGTCTCTCTTCTTTCACCACTTTGCACTGCAGCAGCTCTCAGCCTGCACCTCTGTGAAGCTCTACGTGTGGAAAAACAGTAAATGCTTGAGTTTGCCTAAATCTGGCTTTCATCTAAAACATTTATTTGATTTGTTATTTTCTCAGTACATTCTATTTGAATGTGTTTGGGCTTTTCTGTAATCAACTAACACAAGCACAGACAGTAGTGTGCTGACTTTTTAGACTCAAGCAAGCTCATTTCTTGTTTGCTGCAGTTTTGGAAACATGAGAACAGAGGTTAGAAAGTGCACTGAACCTTGAAAAAAAACGATAAATTCAAGCAGTTTTAAGGTCCAGTGACTTTTTCCTCCACAGCATGACTTTGCACAAATCACACTGAAACAGTGTGATGAAAGTGTTTTTGTATACTTGACTGCACTTCAAGTGTTTTTTGCAGATGCTGGGTTATTCAATGCCGCTTTTTGAAGTACAAGGGCTACTGAAAAGAAAGATTAATCTGTATTTTAGCTTGTCTCGTTTATTTTACCAATTTTAGCCTATCCAAAATTAAGTACTACATTGGGAAGTAAAGAGGAATTAATTATCTTGACATCAAGGTCTATTATTTATATAAAATCTGCCAAAGCAAGTGCACAGCAAAATGCTTTTAAAGTGGAGATAACTTAAAAGAGGGAAACTTTACCATTTTAGGTAGTTTGAGTAGCAAGATAAAGTGTACTGTGGCATATGCTTTAAATGAGAATTAAATTAAAATGTCAAAGTGGATTTTTTAAAATTGTTACAAACAAATAAATTTCTGGAAAGATATTAAAGGATGGCAAAGGTGAAGAAGAGGGTTTTTTTCTGTCTCACTATTTAAATAAAAGGAAACATTATTTCAGTCATAGGATCTTATAAGTCTGCAATTGCATCCGTATCTACAACCTCTACCATCTGTAAAAGGTCTCTACTTCAGGAGAAAAGATCAGAAACTTGATTAATCTACTAAGCAGAGAAGAAACACCAGCACCTGAATATCCTGTATTTTGCAGATTTCTTTGGTCCTTCTGCAGTGGCTTCCACATGTTTTTGAAGAAATGAGAACTGCTTGTACAACTATGGCTCATTAGTAGTCTTCAGGAGAGCACATTTTAACTGTCTGCACACAAAACCCATGTCTATTTAATTTTCCAATTTTAATTTTCCACATACAGAAAGCAGCAACATACACTTACAAATCAAACAAATGTAAAAATAAAATGAATCTTTGTTCTTTTTCTCTAATCTTTGACTTTGCATGTAAGGTAAGAAGGATCATTAATAAAGTCATGTATCTGTGCATGCATGTATGGCGGAAGTTGTAATACAGATTTCTGCTTGCAAATATTCTGTCATAATAGACAGAATCTCTCTGCTCACCAAATGTCAATCAATGTAAAACCAGCACATTGAGGAAAAAAGATGAAGATTTTTCTCATGCAAGAACTGTTCTGAGAAACACCTGAAACCAACTCTCACCCTGCTTAAACAGATTGTCCAGTAGGAAAAAAACCCTCTTCATATGACTCCCTCTAAAATATATTTCTTGAACTTATATTCTTAAAACGTATTTCCGTTTCAAGCTGCAAAAGAATTATTGAAATTTGTAAGTAGTTCATGACTGCTACATATATAAAACAATCAGTCTTTAACAAACCCACACAAGATGAGCTGCAGGCATACCACACAGTGGAGCTGATGCTATGCAGTTAGTGCTGACAGCTCTGCCTGGTGGTGATGTAATGAGGAGTCACCAGGGTTAAGGGGACCAGCCTTGAGAGCTTCTTGGACACAGCTTGCCTTCTTCACTCCGTTGATGTTTTACAGTCTCTGACCCCTATCCAAAAAAAAAAGCATTACATCTCATCTGCTTCTGCTGATTTATTTTGGGGATTGGAACATCTTCTGGGTTTTTGCTTATTCTACAGATGCCACTAGACTCCTTTCTTGTCTGCTCTGTATCTTTCCCCCACTGTGTTGTTGTATGATTATTTGGTGATAGGTTTCAAATCACCATTTCTTAGGTAAGCTTCATTTGGCCCATTCAGTGAAACTTTAAGAGAATGGTTGGTAAGAATGAACTAGGAAACTGTAAGCTGTAGATGATCACTTCATTTGCTGGGAAAAATCACAGAGGAAGTCCTCCTGAAATGAATTTCTTGCCACACAAAGGAGAAGGTGATTGGTTGATACAATTCCTACAAGTCTGTGGTCACTGATTTAAGTAAAATGACTGCAACTGCATCGTATGCCCCAGATATATAACCTGCTTTTGAGGAATCTCAGCTATCAGCCAACACTTAAATGCTATCTAAAATAAAACAGCGTGTTTAAATGAAAACAGCAAACATCTGAGGATTAATTGTAAATGGATAATGTCTGCCTTAGCTGCAAGATGGGTACTTGGTAGAGCACCTGCTGTGTCACTATAACCCACACCTGCAAATCTATCAGAGCCTTCTACTTAAGAATTTTGGGTATCTCTGCTCTGTGAAATCTACAGTCCTCAAACTGATGTCCAGGTTTCTTACGCAGTGGCAAGGATGAAACTCATACATTTCACAAGCTAGCACAGGACTTCTCTCTTCAAGGTGAGAGGATGATGCAGCAGCACCCCTTTGCGCAGTGCAATGTCTCTTTTGGCAATAGGTACTTCACGCAGGTTCAACCCCTCTTCCAGAGCAGCAAAATGGGTGACGGACCTGCTGCATTACCAGCTCATGCTCCTGCCTGGGAGGTTTGAGCTGAGTTTTCCTTTTCCTGCTCTGCCTAATTTGCCACAGAACTTAATAAGAATGGAGGATATCTTCGATTTCTTTTTCTGAATTTGTAAAAATAACTGAGAAAGGCTGAGAGTGTTGAGGCTAGAGAAGGGAAGGTTGTGTGCAGACCTCATAGTAACCTTGCAGTATATGAAAGCGGCCTACAAAGAAGCTGGAGAAGGACGCTTCATCAAGATCTGTAGTAGGAGGACAAGAAATAACAGGTACTAGCTGAAAGAGGGGAAAATTAGGTTAGACATAAGGAAACAATTCTTTATAGCGAGGGTGGTGAGACACTGGAACAGGTTGCGTGGGGAGTGTTCAAGGCCATGCTGGATGGGGCTCTGAACAACCTGATCTAGTGGGAAGCGTCCCTGCCTATAGCAGGCGTGCTGGGACTCACTGATCCTTTCCAACTTTCAACATTCTACGATCCCATGGAGTAGAACTTGAAAGCAGACACTCCTGCAATCAATGTGAGCATTTTGAACGATGTTTTGTATCTCTGTTTATTCATTAATCTCTCACTAATTCTCTGCAATGAATGTTCAAGAATCTGCGCAGCAGAACTCTCCAGATTCCTCCCTGTGTGTTCGTGCTTCTCGGAGGCCACCGAGGTCGCTCTTTGCATGCGCTCGGCCACAGAAGCCCGCCATTTCCAACTTCAGGGCCTAGCGGCTCCCTCAAGAAACTTAACCTGCGGACAACGGGGCCGAGCGGACACCCGGCCGCCAGCTGCGCCACGACGGGGGGAAACAGCGACGGCGAGGCCCCTTCCCCGCCCCTTCCCCGCAGCACACACGTCCCGGAAGCGGTCCGGGAAGGCGCCGCTGCCGCGCGGGCGCTTCCGGGTGCAGCCGCTCGTCCCTTGGGCCACGCCGCGTCCCGCCCGCAGCCCCGCAGCCCCGCAGCCCCGGCCGCCCAGAGCCCCTCCGCGTCCTCCTCACCTCTCTCCGCGCCGGGCGATGCCGCCACGGGGCTCCCGGGGGCCGCTGCCGGCCTTGCTGCTGCTGTGGGCGCTGGCGGCCTGCGCGACGCGGGCCTCCGAGATCACGTTCGAGCTGCCCGACAACGCCAAGCAGTGCTTCTACGAGGAGATCGCCCAGGGCACCAAGTGCACCCTCGAGTTCCAGGTATCCTGGCGGGAAGAGTAGCCCCGGGCGTGGCGCCGCGCTGGGCCGCGGCCCCGAGCCCAGGCCACTGCCGGGGGGACTCACACTCGGCTCCCTTCCTGTAGAGAGTATTCGGGAGCAGCGCCCGGCAAGGCGGCAGGGGCTGGATCCAGTGAGAGGCTTCCAGCTTGGCTGAGGGAAACTGTGCGGGAGCGGCTGGGAGGCTTCCGTGCAGTGCGGGGCTTAGTGGGACACAGAATTGGCCCTGAAAACTGTCTTTGTACCCTGGTCCTTGCCATGTTGTGCCCCACCCGAACAGCGCAGGGAGCACCTAAAGCACACTTGACCAACAAGGTGCAGCAGGCGTAATTTCCCTATGGTTTGTGAAGCATCGACAGGAATGAGCACAGTACGTCTTAAGAGCTAATGGTTTGTATTTTAGAGCACAATTCAGATTTGTGTTACATACTAAACAGTAAAAGGGTGATAGGAGAAGGATGCGGTACAGCCTCACTGTTTTGGTGCTTCTGAGGGTATCAGAAGGATTGGAACCTTTCAGTCTGTTACTTCAGTAAATTAAGTCACTGATAGTAAGAGTCATCAAAATACCAAATTGTGAATACCTAAACTCCCAATCAGTCTTTCTGGAGAATCCAGGTAATAAGACACGGTAGACCAACAGTAATCAAAGCCTCAAAAACCCCCTTGGGACAGTTGGGAAGTTTTGATTCAGTTTCAGGCATTTTGCAGATGTGCTGGGTTTTGGAAGAATTCCTGTGTCTAACCACAGGACTGAGGCAGCAGGTGCCCCAGAGTGTTGCTCTGTTGACAGAAGCAGACAGGAAGACTCGACAGATTGAAATTCCTGTTCTACTGGTCAAACACCGTTCCTGCAGCCTAATGCAGCTGCTATAGTAAGGCAGTAGCACAGAAAGGAAATGTGCTGCATGTTAGCTGGATGGATTCCATGGAGGACTTGAGGGTACAGCAAATGTCAGGCTCATTACAGTCATGTCTTTGCTGTCCCATGGAGTTTCATCTACTGCAGCCTTTGCTGTTGTATAGTTAGTAGTAACAAAGTAAATAAAATTGTTGTCCTAAGGGTTTGAAAATATGGGTGACATTGCATATGCTGAACTTAAAGCATTTTTAATTATTTTCTGTGTGTTGTTCAGGGGAAAATAATTTTGCAGACTTGCTTTGGAAGATTCTCAGATGAATGCATTATATTTTAAAACACCTGTCAAGGCAAAAAGCTTTGCAATTCCACCTGCCGACCATACTTCCTAGAAGAATTACATAAATGTCCATTTTTAAAAAAAGACAGTTTCTTGGTTTTTGTTTCCAGGTGATCACTGGAGGTCATTATGATGTTGACTGTCGGTTGGAAGATCCAGATGGCATTGTACTGTACAAAGAGATGAAGAAACAATATGATAGCTTCACATTTACTGCGTCCAGAAATGGAACATACAAGTTCTGCTTCAGCAATGAGTTCTCTACTTTCACACACAAAACTGTGTACTTCGATTTCCAGGTTGGAGAAGATCCACCACTGTTTCCTAGTGAGAACAGAGTTACTGCACTTACCCAGGTAAAATGCTGCTATGTTTGACAAAATTTGTTAGGTGAAGGCAGTTTTTCTTCGAGTTCACTGCTTTAGTTATCTACATCACTTTTGAAGATAAATTATTTGAAGCTTTTAAAATACTCTAAATTGCAACAAATAGGCTTTCTTTGTAAAGATAAGATTTGTTGAACACAAAAAAAGCTGAGAAGGAATGACTAAGAGGAAATTAGGACAGAAACTTAAAGCCGCTGTTGTTTGGGGTTTTGTTGTTTGGGTGTTTCTGAAGTTTTTTTTATTGTTTTCTGTTTGGTTGGTGGGATTTTTTTGAAGTTTCTAAGGGAACGTCCTTTTAAAGGCACAGTATTATGTTTCTTGACATGCGGATTTCACAAACTAGATATTGGTAGAATAGGGTTTAAAAAATTCTGAAGCTCTGGAAAAACTCTCAGAATTATTTACGTTTAAAACAATAGTGTCTATTTTTAGGAGGAGGACTCATGTAACTACTGTTTTTAAAATAGGGAAGGAAATTCCAGCAAAATAAATTAATAAAGTCAGGTGTATTTATCTGGCTTCTAGATATTTGGGCTTTATAAGTCTGTAAAGTGTCAGAGCATTGTTGTATTTTAAGGATTTTACAGTTTTGTAGCACCTCTACACAATTTAACTACCTTAAAACTTTCTTTGGAACATTTCGTTAATTCCTGAAGTGTTTTATTTTGTGTTCAGGTTCTTGATACTGTATCTCTTAATTTCTTTTCCTTGCTTCTTTGGTAAGGAGATTCTTTTAACAGTTGTGGTCAGGCTTGTGGCATGACCAAATTTGGGCAGCTTTTCATGGGAACAGTAAAGGTAAATCCCTAAAACCAGAGTGACCTTGTGTTTAAATCCCTTGTGCAGATCAGGATGTTTTTACAATTTACCAATAGCAAAACTTAGTTTGGAAAAACTCATCCTAAATTTTGTCAAGAAGATTATCTTAGACTTGTTCAAACAGGGTTCAAATATCTTGAAAGTCATTGACTAAAAAATACAGTTAGACACAGATATAAGTGACTGAGAGCAACCCTATATGGGTGCTAAACATTTCCTATATAATAATTTCTGCTGTTTCATCTTCAGGAACTACTCATTTTAAGCCATTAAAGAAATCTAAATTGTTAGTAGGAAATAAGTATTTTGAAGATCTATTGACTAATCCGTTAGTGATCAAAACACCGTGAGGAGAACCTTCATTTACAGCATATAAACTGAAACTGCAAGAAGTTTATATAAAAAATTATCTAGGGTTTGGAAAACCAATAATGCTTTATTTAAAATGAAAAATTATGAAACTGGTCAAGTTGGTAAGTATTTTTATATAAGAATGGTATTGAGTGTTCAGGAGCACTGAAGGATAACAGTTGTCCCTTCTCACCACTTTTTGTGTATGTGACTAAAAGAATGGTCTCTTGACAACAAAATAGACATTGTACAACTTGGGTGAGAATTAATCAATGAAGAATGTCAAATTTGTGAAACAGAAGCATTTAATATATGCTGTTTGTGTCTTAATATTATAAGCAACTGTTTTCCTGTGGAATTAACAGCTGGAGGATCACTGACATTTAAAAATATTTCTGATGTTCATTTTGAATTCAGGTATGAATTTAGAATTTGTTCATTAATTCTCATTGCTTTTTATTAGTTCTGTGGTTTTATCTGCATCTGTATTTAACAGTGTCACATTTTTGTGTGTAAAGTTTCGTCAGTCTAAGTTACATTTTACTGTATGTACAGTATTTCTATCTGACATTGGTCTGAGTTAATTCTTAGCTTGCAAAGTTACATGACTCCTTATTTTAAATTTCAAAGCACAAAACCACTGAAACGGTTCTTAATTCCATGTTGTGTATTTGTTTGTTTCTCCAGATGGAGTCTGCGTGCGTTTCAATTCATGAAGCTTTGAAGTCTGTCATCGATTATCAGACTCACTTCCGCTTGAGGGAAGCACAAGGCCGCAGCAGAGCAGAGGATTTAAACACAAGGGTGGCCTACTGGTCAATAGGGGAAGCAATCATTCTTCTTGTTGTTAGTATCGGGCAGGTATTTCTCCTTAAAAGCTTCTTCTCAGATAAAAGAACCACGACAACGCGCGTTGGATCGTAACCAGTAGCAGCAGTGCTTCGGGTGTGTTACTCATTACAATTAGCGGTTCTCAAATTTACTGTAGGTACAGCAGTCTGAATTTATGCAACGTTCAAATGTGTATACTCCTCATCTCTTAAAAAACACAAAACAGACCCAAAAGGTTATGAAAGGGACACATAATTTGAAATATTTTTAATGATCCTTTGGAATTTAAGTGTTTCAATGCCTATATTAAAATATCAGGCAGTGTCTAGTCTCTCTTTATTTCGACTGATACTAATCCAAATCAAGTTTGATTTTTACCAGTACAATTAGTCATCTGCAGTGTAACACTTGAAAATAACCCAACAGTCTAGTGTCTGATATGAGAGATGATATATATGAAAATCTCATTTCATTTTAATTTTCAGGCTGAATATCTTGGATTATAAAAAAGAAAATGTGATTACCGTAGTGCACTGTTCTGAAAAAATGCAATCGTACCCTTTGCTTATTTGTAAAACTGTTGAAAGCTTAGCACTACATTGTGGTGCACATTCTTTGTCAGTCTGGAAATTCTTCATCCTCAGAAATTGCTGAATTTTATACTACATTATGACTGCTTAAACATATATTCTTCTATATTAAAATAAATACATTTTTTCTTTTGCAATGCTTGTTTTACTGAAGAAATTGTAAACTGAGACTACTCAGGAAACCACTTCTGCATACACAAAAAATCTAAATTTCCAAGTTTATGTAAAAAACATGCAGTAGAGTAGGGAGACTTCTAACTTTGTCATTGAACCTGTGCACATATGCTGCTGCTACTTTTTGCATTTAAGACCAGAAGTAGCTTGGTTTGTTAAGCAGCACAGCACCAGCACTGGATGAGGTTGTATTATGTGCTATTTATGTAGAAAACCTTTTACTAAATCGTTTTCCTAGTAAGAGGGCAATTTAAAATTGATACTGCATTGCACAAGTGCTGTAAATATTCCTCTTCGACATGACAGCCTTGTGCATCTAATTGCCACCCTATTTTGTTAGTGGTCAGGAAATGTTTTGAATATTTCAGGTTATCTTTTTGTAGAGTTATTAGAGTTATATTGTTTTCACTGCTCATGTTCAGTAGCTTACGTACTGTAAAATTCTGTTTCATTTGGTTGTGGAAAGTAGTAAATGTGTGTACATGCCCCTAGCTTGAACTGAGCTGGTCACGTTAAGACTAAACTCCTTCAAATGGCACTGGAAAAAAAAAGTAGGCTGACCAATTCTTAAATGCACACAAACTAAAGTGAAAATTTGTAATGTATTACTTAGCTAAATCAATCTTATACAAGTTCTTGGCAAGCAGAGAAAGAGTGCTACACCCTTATTAATTGCCTGTAGTATTTCTAGCAAAAGTGTGAAGTTGCATGTTAAGGTGACACTTGAACAGTCTGAAGAATTGATCTAAGATGATGTGATTTTAAAATCATGTCATAGTTCAAAAAAATAGAAGTGCCCCTACTTTGTTGTGAACTGAATGACTGCTCTTTTGGAAACAGAAGGAGAATATTAGACATCTCAAAGATTACTTAGAAGGTCATTGAGATATTAAAAATCTTTAAGTAATATTCAGGATGTAAAATCCTCTATTGAATTTCTCCTTTGCTGTCTTCTACTGAATTTTGACTACTGCAGTCCCATTTTGGGATGCAGGTTCCCCAGAAATAGTTAGACCCACTAATATGAGAAAACAAAAGTCCAGGTCTTGCGACACAAATCTGTGCCTGCACACAACATTCTTGATTGAACCTCTGTGCTTTCTTGTCTTTCAGCAATTGATGTCTAGTACTTTTTGTGCTATATTGCACACAATAATGAAGCAAGTGGTACACTTTGGGTGCAAATGTCAAATGAAAACAAACTTACTTTTCCTAGTGTTCATTATTTCTGGAGTTTGAATATTAGTTATATAGCTTTAATCACAACAAAGGCATTTGTTTTAAGGCTTGAATTATACTGGGGTTTTTTTCCACTGAGTTGTTCCGTGTGCTGGCAAAATTGGTATGTAGCGCTATAAAACTGATGATGATCAGCTGTTGCATACATGTCTCTTTATTCTTTCATAATGTTTGAATGTGTGAAGTGGACTGTTCCATTCAATATTACTCCCACAGCAGAGGTTTAGTGGACTTGACTTTTCCATTAAAGTTGGGTGTCTGAACCAGTGTTCTGGCATCCTGCTGCATAATATGCAGCAACTGCTTAAAAAATGCCTTTAATTTTATGTTGTTAAAAACATGGCACAAACACACATTTAAACATAGCTGTATATAGTTTTTAACTTACTGAATAGGATATACTAAAACATACACGCTAACACAGTGAGTGAAGAAGTGCATTGTGACCTTTGGTTAAAGCTGCATCTTTTTAATATTATGAACAGTTTGGTTAATGGTGTGATGCACAAAACACTCTGTATTAAAGGGGATATAACTGTGTTTTTAATAGCTAAATGCTCTGGGTTTCAGCTATGCGTTGGATGTTTTATGTTTACAAGACTTCTTTTTGTGTCCTGAAATGTCGATTCTTTAGTTTGAGGGCATGTGGGGAGAAAATTTAGTTTGAACAAGACGAAAAGCAGACCCTGTGAATATTGTATGGGAAAATAAAAAAATTAATATATGAATGTGGTCTGATTGTTTTGTTTGCATATGGGATTGGGAACATTATTCTTAAAAAATAGCTTTGAATCTTAATTTGAATAGTCAGCTTGTGTTTTAACAAATTACAGTTAATCTACCTCTTGACACTTGATCATTACTTCAGCCATGCTTAGCAATGTAGTAAAGTTACTGGCTCTTTGCTCAGTACGTCAGTAATGCCGGCAGTCATATTCATAAATCTCTTCATGGTGGAGTTGAATTCAACGTATTTAATTGCAAATGCTAAGAATTATTTGGGAACTACTGCATCTTTTCACATTAATTCTGTAGATACAAAGTTACAGGAGGAGCTGGAAAGATGCCTTCAATTAGTGTTGTCCAATTACAAGATACGAACTTCAAGTAAGTAGTAACTGAATGTGTGGTTTGAGATACTTTAAATTGTGTTGCTTAGGTTTAGAGAACAGGTATGGTAGACATCATTGTTTTGTGTGGCTACTTTCCAGAATTACTCTTCTTGCTAACTCAGTTATTTTATAATCAGAAAATTTCAAGACTATGCAGTTGTTGGATTAAGAAAAGCTTTTGTCTAGAAGTATGGGTACGTTCTCTTTCAGGGATATGTTACTGTTATGGCTAAGTAGTTGTCTGTTGTATTTCTCTGGGGAATGGTTTTTTCCCCAGAGCCCCTGGAGCTTGCAACCCTATAGTTTGACCCTTCCTTCCTTTCTGGACCTAATTGGCTGAGTTCCAGCCATCCCCCTTCGCAGGAGCCTTGATAAGGTCCTGCTCTTCCTCTTCTCGCTCTCTTACTTCCTGGGATCCCCTCTTACCTCCTGAGGCCTTCTCTTACCTCCTGGGGCCTTCTCTTACCTCCTGGGGCCCCTGCCTCCTACCTCCTGGGCCCTTGCCTCTTGGCCCTCCTGCCTTCGCCTCCCCGTATGGAATAAACATCTTGGATCAACCCTGGGGGTAAGAGCCTCTTTTGGAATCTTTTGCCCTGGTCACCTCGTAGCATTTCCCCCAAAGCCTCCCAAGAAACAGAGCTAGCCCCGGGGGGCTGCGGGGGAGTGCTTCAGTTGTCTGGGGCTTTTTTAGGTGAATGGCACCCAGGATTTTAAAGTAACTTAAGTTATGGTCTGAAGTGCTTTTCTGCTGAAAGCTGATAATCATACAAAAATAAAAACAAAAACAAAATTAGACAAAGTGAAAATAGGAGTCAGTGGATCAAGTGACATGCATCATGATGATGATGAAGGCTTTTATCAAGGAGGGAGTAGAAATGTGCTTTGGACCACCAAAAATTTAAACAATTCCTGAACTGCCAGGCTATAAGAGGGCAAAAGTGCAGCAGTGATACCACAAGCACCTCCTTCAGGGGTGAGATGAAACCAAGAGTGTAACTGAGGTCCTAAATGAGATGGATGAAAAGCCTTTCACTTTCTTCGCCTTGACATGCAGGATCGAGTTCCAGAAAAGCAAGGTTATGCTATCTGCACACTCAGGGTGTTACTGATTTAATTTAAGTGTTGTGAGATGGGAAGAAAAGTGGTGACTCAGCATAGCTTAGTAAAAACTCTTGATGATAACAGCTCTCAAAAGGTTCATTATTTGTATTAAAATGTCCTGTTGCACTCTACAGGACAGGATGTTATGTAAACATAAGGTGGTTTTACTTTGCAACACTTCTAAGCAGATTGATTTGACTACTCACACCTTCTGCCTTACCTACTGACAAGAACCAGCACACAGTGATGGGAGTGGCCTGGTCAGTATCTATTGCACGTAACATTTTTAAGCAAGTGGACTGCTGTGTGTGTCCTTGTTTTATGTCACTTATTACAGGCTGTTTTGCTGGTGAATAGGAAAGGGAGTGGCATGGGTTATGCTGTAGTTTTGTTGCCACCCTCCTGTTTCAGGGTAGAAAGTCCTTAAATGAATTATCTGAATAGTGCAGAAATGAATCCTGAAAGAACACCAGGTTCCTTAATTTCACTGCTGATCATTGTGTGTTTGGATATCAGTAGAGGCCATTGAACAGAACTTCCTCCTCTTCAGGATCTAAATCTCATTGTGAGGCACTGTGCAGCTCAGAATACAACAGGATGCCATCCCTTCAACAGCTTGCATTGTTCAGGTGAACAATGAGTGCATTTTTTAGTGTGTTTCCCCAAAAAGGATGCAGTGACCTCCTGCAAACGTGTGACAGTGCATGGTCCATTACCAACTGCATATTTCAGAGGCCTCCACTTGATCGAGTATTCCTGACTTCAGCAAGAATCTTTTTGTTACAGATGACTTCTATGCATATCTTGGACATTCTTTCATAAATTAATGTACAGGGATTTTTCTGGCATCAAGGACAACAGATTTATTCAGACTATACTGTAACTGAATATTCATTATAAAGCACCAAAAAAAGAAAGTATATTTGATATGCAGAATATGAAAAACCAAAGAAAAGCATTTTCTTCCAGGAAAAAAATCAAATATGAGGAAAGAGGAGTTGGGAAGGCTAACACTGATATGAGGCAAGGGCTTTTTTGGCACAGTACTGTCTTTTGCTCTGGTGGTTGGAGAACACAATACCACTAGATGTTGAGAAAGTAACGCAACAGAAACAGAATGAGGGGGCTAAGAGAGGCAGAAAAGGGGAAAGAAAGGGAAGGAGTTAAGGAGTAATAAAAGGATGGAAAAAAGGGAGAGAACAGATGGGACAAAGCGGAGAAAGGAGCCTGTGTGCTTTGTGAGGTTTAAGGAGTATCTAGCTTGCTCCCTATGGACAAGAGGTGCTCTGTCCCCAGTGATGCTGGTAGCCTTTAGTGGCTGCTGCCCCCAGTACGGGTTTACAGCGCAATCTGCAAATAGCAGCTGAAAATCACACCAAAATCAACTCCTCCTAATGCATATTGGCACACATGTAATGAGGAATCCAATGAAAATTACCCTGGGGAAACTTAAACGTGTCAAAGGGTGTGTAGGGGGGATGTTGGAATAATAGGTGGCTGCTACAGGGAGTGAATGTGAAGAATAGAGAATGGTAACAACCAGAAGGAGCTGTCACCTGTGAAAAACTCTGCCTCACCTAAAACCAGCCTTTAATGCACTGATACAAACTCACAGTGACTGCATTTCTGTGTCAGTGATTGTCCTGATCTACTGACTTAAGATAGTCAGCTGCCTACCCATTCTGCATGTCCCTTTCACTCACAGACATGCCTAAGACATTAAAGACCTTGCTTATTACGACTCCATACTTGCTCTTTTCTGGAACAAAAGCCACCATAATCCAAAAATTCACAGAGCAGAAAGTGAGTCCATATTTCATGACTTGCACAAATCCTTAGGTCAAGCCCCTAGGGAGTTACACTTCATTAGGTGGAATTGTGCAGCAAATGGAATTTTCACCCTCTTGCCAGTCTCACCTTAGAAAGAAATTGCTTGAATTTCAAAATGCAATTAAGATCTTCAGAAAGCATTGGAAAATACTACTTTTAGATAAAGTATTTGGTATTGTCTAAATATTGCCGTTTAATTTCAATTATAGATTGTTATGATTTACAATACATTGGAACACAGCACATGACAAGATGTTTAAAACATTTCTTTCTTCAGGTTACTATGCTTTCCTGCAAGAATACTCTTGTTCAACACCAAAAACTTTCTCATACTTTTACCCCAAAACCTCAAAAGTTAAGAGTTGAGCTGCTGGCAGCCAAGAGTCCTGCACGGAGTGCAGTCAACAGCAGAGAACAATTGTGGGTGTCCTGGGAATCTGTATCACTTGGTAGGGTTGGGCTCAGGATATCTATTTCCTTTCCATAATATTTTCTCATGACCTTGAGTAGAAGCAGGACTGCTATTAACTAGGATTTGTTCTGATCACTTGACTGAAAGCAGCGATTGACTGAAGCAGCGATTTTTCTTTGAAGTACACCTAATGCATAGCAAAAAAGAAATAGGATGAATGGCACATGTCTGCAAGCGTAAATCAATATACTTCATGAATGCCAAGACACAAACATTGCTGCCTACCTTCAGCTCATCTCTGTAAGACTGAACTTTCTCACTATAAATCCTGACACTAGTGCATGGTAAAAGAATCCAATTAAGTACAAAAATGAAATAGAAATATTGAACTTCTGGCAGTCTGTTGTGGTTTGAAAACAAACCAAGTAAGAGGCTCTAAGTCAGGAATAAAATTCAATGAGAAGAAAAGGAAAATAAAATAGAATAAAATAAAATAAAATAAATACAAAAAGAAAAAACAGTGACAGAGTCAGAATACAACCTGATCAGGGTGATGGAAACAGTCCAGATGAGGTGGTCTTCCTGAAACAGAAATCTTCTAGAAAGGTCTGGTAGCTCCAGTCCTCTGGGAATCCAGTGGGTGAGGGCTGCTTCTACTGTCCCAAATCCCAGCTTATATCCAGGTGAGAATGCTTGGCTCTTCCCCATGGGCGGAGCATCTCACAATGGGATGATGAGTCATGGAAGAGAGCCTTAATGGCCCATTAAAGAGAGAGAGTCATGCAAAAGGCATTGATGGGCCATTAACTGAAGATGGTGATAGAATACATCCTAAACTACAACCCAGGACACAGTCATACATCTAAACCTTCATACAGAGAAGGATGACTGATTTAGAGCAGGGAGTACTAATAGCTGCATTGATAACTCATCTTCTTTACTAATGCATAAAAGAAAACAAGAGTCCATGGGTGATAGGAACCAGGTTCTGCACTGGAAGGTATTCAGAAATTACAATCTTGGGATGTCTTGCTGTGAGAATTTAATCTGAAATCACTGCAGAAACTATATTTCTGCCTGTCATTTTGGTCTGTCTGTCATCTACTGGCAGATCAAAATGCATTGTAATAAGGAGATCCCTGCTTGGTGAATACAAACTGTCACTTAACACTCACACTGCCTTTGGAATTTTGGATAGGGAAGGCTCTGATGGGCTTTAACCATATTCAAATAGTGATAATGATAAACCGCTTCATCTTTGTCATACCTGTGGTGCATACTGATACAGCCTGAATTCCCAATAAGCACAGACCAAAAGTAGTTCTGAAGTCATATCAAAAGTCCCGGGAGAGTGTGGCTAGCCTGGCACTTAAGCCGACTGGATGTGTCTTCTCCTCTTGAGGCCCTTCTCCTTCCTCAGGACATCTGTGCATTTTGTGACAGAACCATCCACTTCCACTGAACTCCTTGGAATATCGCAAGGTAAGAACAGGGATCATTTGGATCTGAAGAAGGCAAATCCTCTGTCTCAAGTTCCCCACTGAGCCTGTGGAAATAACTCCAAGGCAATATTTGACTCAGGCTATGAAGCAAGACTTACTGAACTCCATGTCAACTTTCAGATTCCAGGATGGCATGGCAACCATCCTACCCACTTTGTGAACTCTAATAACCCTTAGTCTTTTTCTTGTTTATGCTTTCAGCCCACCCAGGCCTGCAATGGCTGGTATCATGGATTAAATCACTGGGAAGTGGGAATGCAGGCACATGGAAGCCAGGGAAGGGGCGGGGTGGGGGGGGGGGGGTGGTGGGGTGGGGTGAAGCAGTTTGCTTCCCAGCACTTTTTCAGTGCCTGTGGGAATGTAGAGTATCTTCGAGGCTGTGGTGATTGATGATGATTCAAAACTGTTGCACAGTGTGTAGCTCTAGTGTAGCTCTTGAGCGGTAGTTGTAGAGGTTAAAACCCTCCAAAAGACAGAAGACAGCACTGGACAACTTGTCTGAGGGCAGTGCTGCACCCCAGGGATACCTTAAGGCAGAGCAGGTGGCTGCTCACTGATTCCTACTCTTTAAAAAAATCATTGATTTGGAAAGTTTATTTTCAGTATGTTGACTTTCCCGTTTGGCTGATTTGGGTGACTGGCTGTCAGTATTTTCCTTCATATCTTCATTTCCAAGAACTTCTTTCAGGTGTGAAAGAAACACCCATTCTTTGGTGTCTAACATTAGTACTGCAGGACAGCAAATGGATGCAAAAAGTGATCTGGTATTTTTTCTGCCAACATTGAGAAACTTGCAAGGACAAAAACTGTTGCTAGATGGCTTATGCAACAAGATCTTTGAAATAAAACAGATAACAGCAAACTCCTGAAGCTGAGTAGCTGCGTACTCTGAGCACATCTTTACAGTTTCTAGACCAATAAATAAATAATATACTAGACCAATAACTAATAATACTTCCTGTGCCCTACCAGGCATTCTGAGTAAACACAGCATTCCACAGCTTTCATGTAGCTCTGATGTTGAGTCCCACATTTGTTCCCTTGCCCTTTCCCCTCAGAATAAAGTGTATACATTGAAGTTAGCTTGGGTGTTTCAAAACTATGCTGCTCTTGCTGTAGTTTGCCTGCCCTGTGGCTAGGCTGCAAGACTTCTGCTGTGAGATTATTGCCCTGCATTTGGGACCCAAATGAATGACAATGTGTTTCCATGTCAGTATCCTAAAGATAAAGTCTTTATTGTGATTCTAGAAAGCAGAGAAGGACAGTGAACAGGTCAGTCTGCCAGTTTTGTGCAGAGTGGCTGGGCAGATGGAGAACACAGGTAAGTATAGGCAGTGTAGAGGCTGCAAAGCCAGATATTTCTCAGACCCAGGCAGAAGTAAAGGACAATAACTGAGCAGCACTGGGAACCACAAACAGGGAAAATGCTGTGGCCGTTCGCATCAGGTAGGGTGCAGAGCTGAAGGGATAGGACAACAGAAGGTAAATTAGCTCAATTAGCAGAACTACAGAAGTTCAGTCAAAAAAGTTTTCCCCAGATGGCACACTCAGGCTTTCAAGAAGGGAGAGACTCCCCAAAGATCAGCATTGCTAGAGTTGGGATTACTTCATGAGGGACAGTTTTCTACCTGTGGCTATGTGACAAGAATTCGCTTCTTGTGAGGAGAGAGTACTTATTTTCACAGCTGGAGAGCTCTTCAAATGGCAGCAGCTGAGAGAAATGCAGACACCTTCAGGAGAGTTGCAGGGCAGTAGCAGTCCTCTGAAATTTATGCTCAGACTCTCTGAGTTTCCTAGGCAAGAGAGCAATGATTGCAGTGCACCTTGGAGGAGCAAAGAGCATAAAGAACAGCAAGGAGCAACTTGATGCTGTCTGAAAGTTCTGTTAGTAGACACAGATACCTCTACTTGGGAAATTAAATGACAGCCAGCTGCTGGGCACAAAGGCATCAGGCTTGGTGCAACATGAGAGTCTCCAGGGTCGCAAATTCTTCAAAGAAAAATGGCCATCTCAAGAGCTTTATGGGATATGGATATCCCATAGAGGGATATGGAGGATCAGTGGGATTCAGTGGTACCTTACTGACAGTTTCATGGCAAGGAAGCAGTCAGGGCCTTCCTTTCCCTCTGCAAAGCTCTGGCCATTGCCCTTCTACCTCCCCCAGTGCCAGCAGAATACTCCCCATGTCCACTTCCCATGTCCCCATGTTCTTCTGCTCCTACAGGAATGCTGTCTGGGCCTTCATGGCCCATTCCCACTGGCACAGCTCCTGTGATGCCAGCCGGTGCCTGTGACCAGTGGGACAGGAGCAGGTGGAGAAGGGGTGAGTGCCAGTGACCCCAGTGTCCACAGTTTCAGGGAGCACCTCGTTCTCTGAGCAGTGATGGGGGCTTCCTGTGATGCTGGGTGGTAGCCAGTGACACCCATGTGCAACTCTGCCCAGTTTTAACTGGCCCCAAGGCAGCTCTCCCCATGCCCAGAAGGCCCAGAGGGCTGTCTCTGCCCTCAGTGGCCACTGGGCAAGATGAAGCCAGCTGGGAATGGTGGTGGGATGAAGTTAGCGAGTCAATGGACAGACGTGGGGAATGCAAATCGGCACATAAAACAGTGGGGCCAGCAGCACCAGGCATGATTGTCTCCTTGTGCTCGGCACTGGTGAGGCCACACCTCGAGTCCTGTGTCCAGCTGTGGGCCCCATTACCAAAAATCAGTAAAAATAAAAACTCCTAAACACTAATGTAGCATTAAGAAGCCAGCATTCTTCATTTAGAAGGATGCATGAGGGGATATCGCCTCCCAAATCTCATTCATGCTGAGTTTAGAGAAAGCTCTAGTATAAACTAGAGCTTATATACTGTATCTTACATACATATTGATAGGTTTTCCTAAAAGAAACATAGGTATGAAATAATTTCTCTGAAGTCATTAATAGATGCTCCCTCCCTTCTCTCCATGTTTTTCAGTCCTGGGGTCTCTTTAGTGATCCCTGGTGATCAGGGACCCCAAAGTCACAGCTGACGGCCTAGCGAACCAGTAGAAGTTGGCACAACTGGGCTGGTTGCTTTCCAATTTGTCTTGCTACAAAATAAGCATTCTGCAGTTCCATAGGTCAATGTCTTTTTGAAAAATAAGCATTGTTTTAACCCACTACGTGCAAACAATTCATCATCTGGCAACAGGCCTCTCTCTGCAAGAAGGATATTGAGGTACTGGAGTGAGTCCAGAGGTGGGCAACAGAGCTGATGAAAGGTCTGGAGCTCAAATCCAAAGAGGAGCTGCTGAGGGAGCTGAGGCTGTTTCGTGCCAAGAAAAGGAAACTCGGGGGACTTCCCACTCTCTACAACTGCCCGAATGCAGGTAGTAGACAGGCAGGGGTTGGTCTCTTTCTCTCAGGTCACAAGTGACCGGACGAGAGAACAGCCTCAAGCTGTGCCGGAGAGGTTTAGGTTGGACATCAGAAGGAATTTCTTCATAGAAAAGCTGTCCAAGGACGTGGTAAAGTCAGTGTCGCCGGAGTTGTTTAAGGAAAGATTAGATGTGGCACTCAGCGCTATGTTTTGGCTGATATGGTGGGATTCATTCACAGGTTGTCCTCGGTGATCTCAGACATCTTTTCCAACCCGACTGCTTCCGTAACGCTGTAAGAGCTGAGCCGTTACAGTGCACACTACACACACCGCGGCCCTGGCGCGGGGACTCACAGACACCGCCAGCAGCCCCGCCGAGCCCGGCACGACGACAAGGAAGGGCGCAAAGGGGCGGGCGTCCTTCAAGCCTCGCCTCTACGCGAGCAGCACGCCGCCCGGGCCCCGCCGGCGCCGCCACCGGAGAGCGGGAGGCGCTGCGGGGCGGGGCGGCCGCAGGCCCGGCCCCGCTCGGGGTGCGGCGGCGGCCATTGGCCCCCTCCGGTTCCGACATGGCTGCCAGCGCGGTGTCCAACCCGTCCCAGCTCCTGCCGCTCGGTAACCGCGGGGGGCTCCCGGGGCCCCCCTCGGGGCCCGGCCCGGGGTCTTTCTCCGGGAGGCAGCGGCGGCTGCGAGCCCCGCCGGGGGCCGAGCTGCGCCGGCGCCTGGCGGGAAGCGGGAAGGCGGGAGCGCCTGGCGGGGCCGCGCGCGGGCCGGGAGGATGTTGGGATCTGGCCGGGGAAAAAGGGGTGGAGTGGGCGATAGGTGTGCGGGTGCTGGGCCCTGCGGGGGTAAGGTGGGCTGTGGGAGTGGGGGTGGGAGTAAGGATGTCGGGGGGGGTCTGGTTGGTGTGGGAGAATGGAGGGTGTAGAGTGTGTGAAATGTGTCTCTCTTCGTGTAAATAAACACGAAAAACCTGAAAGGCTCGAAAGAGTTGCTTTGTAGAGCGTATGTTGTACTGTGTATCTACAGAACTTGTGGATAAGTGCATCGGTTCACGCATTCACATCGTGATGAAGAGCGACAAAGAAATTGTTGGGACACTTCTAGGATTTGATGACTTTGTCAGTATCCTTTGGTGGAAGTTTAAGGCTGTCTGTTTCATGCTCTGGCCTGAGTAATTTATAGCTCTTGAGAGTTTTGAGTTGACTGAATAGAACGTTTTATATGTATTATTCTGATATTTTCAGCTTCCAGGTAAAATCAGTTTTTGGTATAAAATGAAAATAGCATTAAATATTCTCATTTTAAAATCTGTGCTTTATTTGCTTTGAAACTGGATTTTCAGATATGGTGCTGGAAGATGTTACAGAATTGTAAGTATATTTTATGCTTCTTGTTGCTATTTAATGTTTGGTTCACTGAGGCAAAATACTGTGCAAGATCTGCTAGCAGTATGTTTTTACATTTTTGGAATATTTGGCAGCTGACAAGTTTAACCTTGGACTTAAAATATAGAAAGTGATCTGTTTAGGACAACTGTGCTATAGAGTAGCTATTGCATGGTTTATACTTGTGTGGGGATCCTCTTTGTAGTCTGAATGTTGCATGGGTTGTGTGGCAAACTTTCCAGTAGTTCATTTGTTTTTACAGTTCCTTAAGACCTTACGCAAACATTCAACAATGTTGCAATCTTAAACATTTTCAGTCATAACATTGTTCATGTGTCATATTCAAGAAATTGTCAAGCGTTAGAGGGTAAATACTCATCTCCATGCACTGAGTAAGAAGAGGCCTTTTTAGATGCTAGTTACCTTTCTGTACTAGGTGCTCCATTTATCAAGATCATACTGCAGTATTGCTGATTTATTTGTTAGTTCCAGCAATGGTCATCTTAATATAGAGATTTCTGTCGGTTCTGTGATCAAAACTGGAGCCATTTTCCTTGGTTCTGTGTTCTTACTTACTGTTTCTAATGCTCCTTCAGTGAGATCACACCTGAGGGCAGAAGAATCACAAAGCTGGACCAGATTCTGCTCAATGGAAATAACATAACTATGGTAAGTCATCAAAGGCTGCATTGTGTCTGTAAATCAGTCGGTGATTGTATTCAACTCCTTTAAGCTGAGCTTTCCTGACAGTTCCATTACATCAGGAAGTTTAAAGTAGCTTGTCTGCATAACTCGCCACAAAGCCTAGACTTTCAACACAAGTGTATTCTTAATTTTGTGGGAAGAGGAAGGCTCAAGTGGGAAACTATGGGTCCTAGTTGGCTCTGTATGAATGAGGAATTGTCTCCATTGTGTTGTTCTATCTATCTTGCACCTCTGCATTTTGTGTCTGAGCAGGTGCCATCCTGTGCTAATTTCTAAGCCATTTTCTGGTTTGGTTATTGTTTAGCATGTTGGAAGGACAGCATATGTTCTGACTCCTTGCATGGGGTGAAATAGTTAAACCGGTGGTGTGTTACTCTTGAAGAAGAACCTGGTGAATTTTCAGCAAGATGCAGATACATTTCTGCATTTGGTCTCATGTCTCTTTTGGGGATGTATCTTCCCGTATTAGGAGGTCCATGCTTTAGACTTTTTCTTACTTTGATCACAAAACCAGTGAAGCTTTTTCTCTTTAGAAGTGCTCAGCTGATTATGAGGGAGGTATCAGTAAAAGAAGTGGTTAATCCTTTTTTTTTTCTTCGTTCACATTTTTCCTTTTGTATTTCTTTTTCTGTTCTTCAGTACTTTGCTTCCTTCTCTAGGAGATGCTATGCTGATTTACTCCCTGCTGCCTTTTTGGTTTGTGCCTCTCTGGTAATAACTGACTTCCTCTTTTGGGAGAGTCTAAAAGCCACTTTCATAGTCTACCATGAAGTCTCCATGTCCTAACATGTTTGTTGTAAAGCAAGAGCTGTCGAGTATGGGTTTGCAAAGCTCAACTCTATGGTGCTAATGCAAAAATGTCTTACTCTTTTATAGTTGGTTCCTGGAGGAGAAGGACCTGAAGTATGAAGACATGATATCATATGTACTTTATGCATATATGCAAAATCTAAATAGGGATTTTGGGGTAGAAGTGTGTTTGGATATTGATTGTTTGTTTGCATTGCTTACAAACTTGACATTTTACAAAAGACAACCCTTTAGGAAAGGTGCTGGTGGTAATGTTGACTTTGTAAGTTGAAATCATTACTTTCTTGTAAAACCACATGAACCTCTTCTTAATAAAAGGCTTTTTTTTTTTTATTTTGTTATTGTTGGTTACTGTATTCTGTTATGTAAGTGCACAAGTTAGATAGTTTATAACTACTTGATGGAGTAGAAAATGACAGTTGTGCTTCAGTTGCCATCAGTCTTCATTTATTCCACATCTGTTGCATTTGTTTCTGGCCCAAGTCTATAATAAACACGTCAGGAGCCAGGATGTTGCTGTCCTTTGGCATACAGCCAGATACTGAGCTGGTGTTTTTTTCAAACGCTATGTCACTGGAAACCATGAGGCAGAGTTCCGTAGAGTTCTGAAAGCCCATCAGACTGGGTGCATCTGTTTGATGCTCAGCAGCCTTTGGTTCTGCTGGCCTTGAGGTTCAACTCTTATGGACCATTTTGCTTAGTGGATACTTACTTTCTTACTTGGTGGTACTCTGCTTTCTTACAGCAGAGGCCCTGTAATGGCATTTGGCAAGTGAGAACAAACAGACCAGACCTATTTCATGTTCTAAAAATCCCCAAGGCTGGTGTTAAAACTTCTCACTGGTGTCAGTGGTGACTCTGGTTTCATCACTTGATGATACTGTGTATACTCAAATTCAGAGCTGCCTGTGGCTGCTTGCATAGTTTGGAACACTCATTTTTAGAATAGGAGAAACGAGTTTCTGTTCTCCTGTGACAAATTCTTGCAAGCTACTATTTAAGGATAATTTTTTTGAGGAATTACTGTTTTGTTATGAGGCCGTGGTCCCAGAGCAGCTTATGCTCTGGGAGCTTAGTACACCTCTCAGCTGGCTTCTGTGTATAAATGCCTTTGGAGAGGAATGCTAGGTGCCTGCTGTCACTGTTGATAAGGAGGGTGCAGCATAGGCTCATGGGCTTGCAGGATGTGCTTTGCCTTCCTGTTAGCAGAAGAAGGAAGAGCTAAAGAAAGGGGCTCAAAGTGCAAGATTCTGCAAGGAAGCTGCTGTACTGGATCTTTCTGCTTTGCCCCTAATCTGACAGAAAAGCTGCCTTCTGCTAGCTGGGTGTGTGCTTACGAAGCAATGAGAACCTCTTGCCTGTTAAAAGGGAGAGGGAAGCCCTCCTCTCTCCCAGGTAGTGTGCGGCTTCTGGCTCATGTGTTCTGAATAAATGATCTGCGATTGCAGTGTTTAGATTGTGTCTTGGCAATCTATACCATTTACTCACTGAACATGTTTGGTTTTTTCTTTCTGTCTCTGTTTCTTCCTCCAATTTTGTCTAATGCATGTATTTAAAAAATACACTTTTTTTAAACTTAGATTTGATTGAAGTGTAATCTGTGGTTGTTTGCCTCAAATGCCTTCTTTCCTGGAAGTAAGTTGAGTGTTTTCAGAATAAATGAGAACACTTCAAAGATTTCTAGTTAGGGTAGCATTACTGTGTTGGGATATTGTTGAATAAAATTTTGATATTTCTCCAGTGTATGCACTTGATTTCTACTTCAGTAAGTGTTTTGAAAACAGTCATGCTTCTCGAGAAGAGTAGATCTTGATTCAAAAGCAGCTTTTACTCTGACAGCACAAACATCTTACTCTCTCAGGAATTTGTTGCCTTGAAAAAAACCCAAGCAACTTGATACTACCTTAGTTCTTGCTTGATTGGCTGTGTTTTGTTCCACTTAGTCCAGAAGGAGTGCTAGGACTTATCTATTAGAAAGATGTTTTAATTCCTGACTCACAGGTCTGTAGAGATCCATCTAAAGAGAGTTTGTGCGTGCAAACACTGTTAATTCTTTCTAAGATGAAACATCTTTTCACTGTCAGCTAAGAATACAAAGTATTCCAGGTGAGTCTGGTTCATTATTCCTGTAGCCTATTGATTTGGAAGTGCAGCTAGTAAGCTTGTCCAGTAAGTAAGTAGTGGTGGTTTTTGTTCTTTGTCTCCTAGAAATCCAAGTGCCTAATTATACTGCACTGTTATGGAAATCGGTCTTCTCCAGAATACTATGCAGGGTGCCACCGCATGTAGGTCATTTAAAATAATAACCTTAGGCTTAAAAAAGATAGAAAACTGAATGAGGCTTTAAGTTTAGAGCAAGATAGTCAGGTTGAAATAACTTTGTGGTTATGACATGCACAGTCATGATTCTATTGAAATTTATGTTTGTTTTGCTTTCTGTTTTTCTTTTGGATAGCACTGGTTGCAGTGATCTTTAGTTCTATTACCAGGTTGTCTGTCTTAGTATGGGAAAAAGTTCTCTTCTGCCTACTGTTTCAGTACAGTTGCTCATATTGGTTT
This sequence comes from Sylvia atricapilla, assembly GCF_009819655.1. Lineage (NCBI taxonomy): Eukaryota > Metazoa > Chordata > Aves > Passeriformes > Sylviidae > Sylvia > Sylvia atricapilla. Next base: position 29,181,028 of record NC_089174.1, read on the forward strand.
AGGTGTAAATATCCCCTGAGTAACCTCACTGAAATTATTAAAATTAACTCCCAGGTCACTAGTAATTCTTAGCACAGTCAGTGCTTCTAAAGTATTCTAATACTTTATACTAATACTAAAGTATTCTAAAGTATTCTAATACTTTAATTTATACTGTATACTAATATACTAATATACTGTACACTAATATACTGTAATTTAGCACTCTCATCGGTAATGTGTTGTTTTGCAGGTGTAAAAATATTTTTGTCAATTGAACTACAGCCAGACACAATGTAAGCAGAGAACACTAGAAGATTTATTCCAGTTTCAATTCTAATGAAGCTGGCCTTGAGGCAGTTGATACAAGGAGTCAACAAGTATTTTCAGAAGCTTGCTTTGACATTTTTGTACTACTATAATGAACAGGAATCAAAATTCAGCTTTGTTTTGACTGCTGCTGCATTAATGCTGGGCCACACTTTTGCTTTCTGCTGAAAGAGAGAATGGATTTGAATTAATCATTAATCTGCAGCTTGATGTCATTTTCATGAAGACACTATGGTTCGTTAATTAAACTGTCAGAAACAAAAGCAGGGATTAAAAAATGATGCAATTTTATTTCAGAGGTCCTTGCTTACGTTTGTACAATATATTGGATAACCATTTTCTGCAAAACCTAATATATATTTAATGGCTTTTTTCTATAAGCTTTTACAAGCTCACATTCTCTTGAAGCCGCCTTCTAGAACTTCAAAATAAGCATGACAAATGAAGTATCTGTTGCTTTAACAGGAAAAGAGTTACAAGAAAAGATGAAAATATACCTGTTTAATCCATTATGAAGAAATACTTCAAGCAAATTGAATATGATCTTCATACATCAATACTTGATACAATTTGTTAGCTGTTTTCGTTCTTTTTTCTGTGATGTATTTAATCAAAATTTAAAAATACATGTTTAATAGAAAAAATGGCAAAGTACTGTAGTTTTATTCCAATTAATGGGTTCTCAAAACCCAGAGTAATCTTTTTAAATCTAATTCAAACCTGTAATTAGTCAGTCTTTGGTTAGGTGGCTGGTTGGTTTTGCATCCTTCTTGGATCCTCATGTTTTGTTTTCAGTACTTATTAAAAAGAGTGGCCCTCAGCAGCCATTAAGTGCAAAGTGATTTGTCAAGTCCTGCTGTCACCTGCATTCCCCTGGCATCCTGTTTGGTGAAGAACTTGACGTTGCAGCAGCCCCTGCACAGGAAGAGGAAAACACAGATTTATAAATAAGCAGTTAAAATATTTTTCCATTCAGTAAGCACCGGTATATTGTTGTGATTTAGGAATGTTACTCCCCAGTTCAGTGCCTCTACCGAGGCCCTCTCAAACTGTAAACAGTTTTTGACAGTCCATTGTTACTGTACAAATTTGCCAGAGGCTGATGGATGGTAAGGAATATGATGCCTACTCAATACAGTGCTCTCTCTCAGGGGTCTATGAGACTACTTTTGAAATTAATTCTATTGTCTGACTCGGCTCTTTCTGGGGTTCCATGTCACCACAGGGCTTGCTTTTCAAGGCCCAAGATGGTGTTTGGGCACAGGGTACATCTGCAGCTATCCAGTGATTGATTCCACCACTGTCAGCACATAGCACTTGCCTTTTGTACAGTTTTGACCATTGTTCCCCGTACTATAGAGGCTTTACTTGGTCTGCTTGAGTGCAGTGTACATTTCACAGTTAAGGAAAATCCAGGAAATAGTGTCCATGGTAAAGTCCACCCCTCAGTCATGAACCCATCTGTATTGTTGCTTCCCTTCAGTGATGACCTGAAGCATCATCGGCCCAATGAGCCAGAAATAATTCACTCTTTTTTTTGCCAATCCAGATCTACCTGAGACACTTTAATCTTGGCAGTCCAATCTACCTGTTGGTTGTTGTGATGTTCTTCAGTAGCCCAGCTCACAGGTGTGTGTGCATCTACATGATGTGCTTTTACAGCCAGCTTCTCTACATAGGCAGTGATGTCTTGTCATAGTTCAGCAGCCCAGACTAGCTTACCTCAGTGTTGCGAATTTATCTTTTTCCATTGATCCAGCTTCCCCTACAGAGCATACTTTTCAGTGGTCAGTGTAGAGGCAGGGCACTGCCCATTTCTCTCATACAGTGATATCTAAAGCCATCTGTATGGCTTTCAGCTCTGTAAATTGACTTGATCCAGTTTGTCCTGCAGTAGCTTCTGCAACTTGCCATGTAGTGCTCCGTATAGCAGCCTCCAAGTTTTGATTTATCTCCATGATATGGCAGGAACTGTCAATGACGAGGGCATGTTGCTTTCCTTTTTCTGGTAGCTCATTATATGGTAGGGCCTCCTCAGTACATGTCACCTATTTGTCCTCCTCTGATGATGATAGTCCAAAATGTTTGGCTTCCTTGATTTCTAAGCTCCGTGGGTGATTGGTATTTCTTATTTGAGCTTGCTGTCTGGTCAACACAACTCACTCACTCCATGTAGCATCAGTGGCATGATGTGTGGGACTTTCCCTTTGGATATCCAGCCTAGCACTGGCAGTTGGGGTGCCAGGAGGAGCTTTGGTGTGCAAAGCAGCTCAAAACCCTTCATAAGTTGCCAAAATATCTTTTTCAGGTGGGGTGTAACAGGCCTTGTACAGAGATCTCTTGTATCTCTAAGCCTCGAACCCCACTGGTCATCCTGAAGTCTTCCTGGGTACTTTTTGCCAGAGACCCAGGAAGGACCACTCTCCCCTTCCACAGTGTAGATCAGATTTTTCATATGTGCTTCTATCCTGACTAGCCCAAAGGTTACTGCATGAAGAATCTCCTTATTAGTTCATTCAAAAGCCTGCTGTTGTTCAGGTCCCCACTTCCCCACTTGAAATTATGCTTCTTCCATGTCACATGATATAGAGAGGGTTTACAATCTGACTGTAATCTGTAACGTGAATCCTCCACAAATCTACAGTGGCCAGGAAAACCTGTGCTTGCTTCTTGCTGGTTGGTGGGGAGTTGGTGAGGACACAGCTACTTGTTTGCTGACCACATCCATTGGAATCTGATGACATCCCTCTTGCCATTTTACTTCTAAAAGCTGAATTTCCTGGGCAGATCCCTTGAGTTTGCTTTCCTTTATGGCAAAACGAGCCTTCAGGAGGATCTGGGTTATCTTCTGCCCTTTCTCAAAAACTTTCTTTGCTATGTCGCCCCATCCAATATCATTGAAGTACTGCAAGCGTTCTCACCCTTTTCTAGTGCAGTCTGGATCAGCTCATGGGAAATAGTGGGGCTGTGTTTCCATCCTGGGGCAGCTGCTTCCAGGTGTACTGGATCCTCCTGCAGGTGAAAACAAAACTGTGGCCTGCACTCTGCTACTAAAGGAATGGAAAAAAAACACATTAGCAATGTCAATGGTGGTACTACTTCGCTGCCCTGCACTCCCGTTCATATTGCAGTTCCCAGCATGTCCGGCACAGCAGCGGTCAGAGGTGGTATGACCTTATTCAGGCCACTGAGCGTCTACTGTCAGTCTTCACTCTCTGTTAAGCTTACACATTGGCCATATAGGGCTACTAGAGGGTCAGCGAATCTTGCCAACCATTCCCTGGCTCTCCAGCTCTCAGATAATCTCCTGGATGGGTGTTACAGAGGCCTGTTTGGTGTTATATTGCTGACACTGAACTCTTGTGGTAGCCATCAGTACCTGTTTTTCTTCAACTCTCAGCAGTCCCACAGCAGAGGGGTGCCAGGCAAGATCATCTTTGAGAGAACAGCTTTCCCTCACACTTGACATGAGCTGCCTCTAGAAGCTGAGAGTTTCTGTTCTCTTCCCAATCCTCTGGTCAATGCCCACATTCCAAGACAGAGATCCCAGCTGCTTAGCCTCACTGCCATCCAGTTTCATATCATGGGCCAAGACCATGGGCTGTCCTGACTGTTGAAATGTATTTGTATATTTCACAGCTCACCTGGGGATCGGGATCTGGTGATTTTCTCTGGTCCTGCCTCTTCCTCCTGTTTTGAGGGCTCTGCTTCCTCTTCATCCCTCACAGAGTGAATTGATTACATGTTGGATTTCCTTTTCTTTATAGGGGTGATTGCTACTGGCAGGGGTTGTTCCTCTGGTTCAGCAGTAGTTTGAATGGCCATGGTGCCTGTTTGTCTGCCTTCTTCCTCCTCCCCCAAGAGTGATGTCTACTGTTGAGCAGTGTCTGGTAAACAGTAGCCAGACACATTGCAGAACTTCATGCCTCTCTGGAGCTGCTACAGCATTTTTCTTTGACGTATTTCATCACTTTAAGAGGTTCCTGTAGTTGTTCACGGGTGAACTGCTAAACCGTTGGAGAGGTCCTCGAAACACTGGTCCATAGTCCTCCTCTATTCCACTTGTTACTATTCCACTTCAAGACAAATCTCTGAAAAACCTCCCTAGAGATCTTTCTTGTCTCTAAATATGGTGTGCCCTGCACTGGCAGACCTAGAAACAAGAACATGTTTTCCTTAACATCTAAAGGGAGTTCAGAATTCTTAAAAGATGTTGTAATTGGCCTGAAGGGGAAAAAGGGGGTGAAAGGCTGGGTAAAATCATCCTCCTCTTTCCCCCCATAGACTGGATTCTTTTAGTAATGGACTCCTAAGGGTAGTGCCTTAGTTAAGGGTGAGAAAGCAGCACTGAATACACATCCCAAATGACCCTTAACTTTATCATGTCATGAGCTGCTATCAGACAGTCCATCAGAGCAATCCTGATCCCTCTCCATGCTCTGAAAAGGGGAAACACAATGGACACACAGTGCATATACGGGAATGTATTGAGTTTCTGTTGGCCAGATTTTGGTACTGAGGGGCTACAGGGATGGCTTCAGTGAGAGGTTGCTGGAACTTCCCTTACTGTCTGCTGGAGCCAATGGCAGCTAGATCTAGGACAGGAGTGTCACTGGCCAAGGCTGGACAAATTAGAAATGATGGGAATGCCTCTATGACAGCATACTTAAGAAAAAAAAGAAGAGTTATTGCACAGATGTAACTGTGGCCAGAGAAGAGCAGAAGAATATTTGACAGGAACAACTCTGCAGACGCCAAGGTTAGTGCGGAAGGAGAGGGAGAGTTGAGATCCAGTTGCAGTCTGTGGAAGAGAGCTACTCTCGGGAATGCTGACAAGGAAGAGGCTGTGAATTCCTGGGAAGCCTGTACTGGAATAGGCTCCTGGCAGGGACCTGTGGACCTATGGAGAGAGGAGCCCATGCTGGAGCAGGTTTCCTGGTAGGACTTGTGAGCCTTTGGTGGACCCATGCTGGAGCACCCTCTTGTTTAAGCACACAGTGGAAGAGTAATCTCTATTGCAAGCAGTTTGTGAAGAACTGTTCTTTCCTCTGGGAGTTGGCACAGATAGGACCCTGTGCCACCCCTGAATCTGTACTTCCTCTAGCAACTAAGTGGCAACTGCAGTTCCCATTGCAAGGGCTGCAGCCGTAAAATCTTACAGTGATTTCAGTCTTCCTTCCTGTACTCAGCAAACTCTTAAATGAGTGTATGAACAAGACATAGAGAAAATGATCCCTTTAAAACTCCTACCAGAAGGCACACTAGAACCAGCAGCAATACATGTGGCAGCTTCAGAAAAACGAGACATTCCATTGATTGTCTCTCTTGAACTCTTGAAATAAATCCCTAATCCTAAGTAGAAATCACTAAGTAGGCACACAGGCAATGTATCTATAACTTGACAAAAAGTTATAGAAGTTTTTAATGACCATACTTTATTCACTGGTTATAAAAGTTAATTTTCTGTATACTGTTTTCAGTATAAAATAGTTCTGCCTTAACAGAATTAACTAGATTGACTGCCTTATTAATGTTTTCCCCCTCATATCATCACTGGGTATTTGATCTGGACCTTCTAAAGGTCATAAAATAACTGTATCCAGTGTTTTCAGGAAAAAAGCAAGCATAAACACTCCTTACAGTACTAATCTCCCTAAAGATCACCCAACTCCTGTTAGAACCTTAGTAACATGACATGCAATTTAGACTTCTAAAAGTAGATTTTAGTTCCCAGCACTTACTTTCCTGTTCTTTTTTTTTCTTTAAACGCTTTGTCCGGTCAATGGCAGCCAACTCAGCTTTCAACAAGAGGTAACGTTTCTGAATTTCCTGCATTTTTGCTTGCAGAACTGTTATGCGCTCTGTGCTACTCAAATTTTGCAAGTCAGCTGCAATTTAAACAATTTCTATTAATTATGGCATTGCAGCATATCACAAGCCTTCCAAATTTTGATGAAGGGGGAGGGACTGAAATCTTAGTGATGTGCTTTGAGGTGGCAGACAGCAAAGCTGAGAAACAGTAGCTGCTGTTTATTATTATGTCTTGACTGACACAAACACACTGAAACTTCTTCTTACGAGAAATACAAACAAGTCCTGGTTCATTAAGGCAAAATGGAAGGAGAAGATTTAAAAATTAATTATCTAAGAGGCTGAACAGAAACAGAGAACAAGGAGTAAAACAGCAAGAATGAAGAACTATCAGGATATATTACAAAATAAAGCAAATGGAATTTTAGAGGGGAGTGATTTTAGAGGGGAAAACCCCTCAAAACCAGAAAATTCCAAAAGCCGCCTTATAGTATATGGCAAGATCACAAGAGGCACGTTTCAAAGATACTTACGCACTTGAAAACTCCATTTGCAACCTTTGGGCAAACGTTTGCCGTGTTCTTTTAGATCAGACTCTCTCTCTCCACTTTCCCCACATTTTCCTGTGGGAAGGTAGATTGTTACAAAGCAAAGCAACTTTCCCACCCAACCCAAAGCTTACCAGGAGCTGCCTCACTCTAACATGACAGAACCCATTCTGGTGTAGCAGCTTGGCATGCAGCTCTCTGCACCATGGGTGCACAGGACCACAACCCAAATCTGTACTGGACCTAATTCTGACATTTTGGGAAAGGGAAACCTTGCACTGGAAACACCAGCTAGTTAGTTGTTGTGCACGTAGACTCAGATCTGTTCTGTGGATTTATGTGAACCAAAGTCCTACAGTCCTAGAAGGCTGATAAAAGTAGCAGACTGTGGCTCCACAATCCATCCCAAAAACTGGCAAGTATTTAACTGAAAGCATGTGTGCATGAACATAAGGAGGTAGGGTAGGGACACACTTCCTGGAAGGAGATTCTTGAATACGATCCAGCTGCTCAAGGTTCGTATTGCCACAGTCCACTCTACTCTCCAACTGGATCACGACAGCAGTGCACTTACTGCTTTAGAACCACAGCCATAAATAAATTGCCTGCATCAGAAAATAACGCAAAGAGGCACTGTAATGTTTTCATGTAGGTGCCAAAATTATCCACATCTTTCTAGGTATGGAGCTATATAGTCTTTAAAAGACTTTTCAAGACTGATTATTACATCCTAGCTCCTGTTCACCTTTTTAAATATTCATTTCAAACAAATGACATGGTACTTTCACACAGTTTACTTCACATTGAGCTGTTGTACTTACTCCTTTTATTCTTCTTTTTGATGTTCACAGATGTTTTGAGGCTTGTTATCTGCTTTTTGGAGGAGCTGTCTCTTCCCTGAGTATCTTGAAGGGTTTTTTTGCCTCTAAACACTATAAAGGAGGAAAAAGACCCCCAAAAGTAGAAAGAAACAGAAATAACAACACCAAAAAAACCTGCGGTTCTGTGTGTTTTTCTCAAAGTATGCACATCTGTGATGAACAAAGCAATAGAGAGATATTTATTGAGGCCTGCCTATTGACCTCTTCTAAACTCTCACCTTTGTTGAAGGAAACACATTTTGTTGCATTCTTTTTAAACAACACTTCCAGATGAATGATGGTATAGCACACCTTAAGGGCATTTTGAGGAAATTCAGTTAATTGTTAACTGGAATCTGTTGCAATGAAAAAAACAATTCTGTCATCTCAGGAATATAGTCAGAGACGTATTTTCTTCCTCAGTGTTAAAATGTTTTTAGGTGCTACAGCACAGTGAAAGCAGCTGTTTTTTTGATGAACTGCAAAAGACACAGTCAATTTAACAAAAAAGCTTTTGGGTCCAGCCTTGCCAACAGTTAAAAAAGCAGGCAGCAATACACTGACATCATGTGCACAAGTGTTGGCTGTGTTTATTGTCCTCTATTCTCTGGTGGTCTCAAGATTAATCTCAAAATAACACCTGAATGTGAAATCCGGCTAAGTATGCCAATGTTTGATTATCTGCTTGACTTCCATTTTTCAGAACATTAATTCACAAGGGGCAATGGTTGCCCAAACATGCAATAACTGGCACTTTCTATCCCACATTAAATAGCTTACAGAGAATGAAGTTTTATGCAAGAAACAGCATCTTCTATTTGTAATCAGGGCACTCAAAATGCTTTCATCTTGCTACAGTAAATATTCCTTACAATATGTTACAGATTGTTCTTGACCTTTCTCATCAGGTATAAACATCAGTTTAAACATCATTCTTATATACTTTTTTCTTCATTGAACCATCATAATTCCTAACAAAAGGCCAAGAAGCTTCCTGGCAGTTGTATTTTATTTCACTACATGATTACAGCATTTCCACAGATTTGAAGTAGACAGTAGGCTACTATTTCCTACAAAAATTCACTTCCCAGCAGCAAAACTATAGCAGAATGAAGATACATCCGCAATGGTAAAATGAGAGTTGCATAAGTTGAAGACAGCTCTTTTTACCCTTTCCTTTACCATTTTCAGCATGCTCTGGCTCTGATTGATTACCACTGCTGGAGCTGACACTGGCATCAAAACCTTTTGAAGAAATACTTCGCTCAGACTTGAGGTGTTGCATCTGCCCTGCAGTATTCTGTGGCTCTGCTGTGCCATCTGTTTCACTTGTGATGCCTTGTATCTCTTCTTGATTTGGTGGCAGGCTGCCAGAGACAGTGACAGTGGATTGATGGTTACTGTACTCTACTACAGCTACAGAGGAAGGCAACTCAGGAGTTGGAGGAGTATTTTGCACTAAAAACTCTTCTTCCTTCTCTCTGTCAGTTTTATTCTAGGTGAAAGAACAGATGAAAAACCCTTCCCATTTGAGCAATTACAAGATTATAATCTTAAAATTACACAGTGCTTACAATTACGTTAAATATTTGATGTGTAGAGGAAAGCTCTCCTCTGTTGCAAAGAGCCGCGGGAGACGAGTCTTATGCTATCATGGTCAACAAGTCTCAGTTTATTGCTTCCAAAGTTATCATACTTATACAGACAGTAATTAGCTCATGCATATTGCAAAAATACAGCTCATTATTGGTTGTACTTTCTATGACACATATAGCTTTTGTGTTTGGCCTTGCTGTTGCAAATTCCTTCGCTTTATGTATCTTTCTGCATACTATGTATTTTCAACATCCCTGTTGCTAACTAACATCCATTCTCAGGGGTAATGTATACTTGCCACCAGCCATGTAGCTGATGGCTGCACTTTATCGTGGCCCTTGCTACGCAGCCATTCTTCTGACAAACTCTCCACACTCCTCTTCATTTAAAAGACTACAAGTACCTTCCTACAGTCCATGCTGAGACCTTTCTACTGAAGACACGAACTTTGTCAACCCCAAAACAAATGTGAAAGCAAACACAGCCTGTGCTGTAGAAGCAGTGGGGCTGGAGGGTGACGGGCACAGCACGGCAGCCGTTGGGCAGTTGAGCAGTTTGTGGCCGTTGGGCAGTTGGGCTGTTCCTTGGCACAGGGGTTCCACCACGCTGCAGGGGTAACAGTGGGAGAAGGTGGGGCAGCAGGAGCACTGACTCCTGTGGCAGAAGGAAATTCTTTCTTGCACCCCTGAGGAGCCTAACCTATGCCTAAATATCAATTAAAAAACAATTATGAAGGAAATGCTCTGAAATAAAATGATACAGATCCACACGAGTCCTGTTTGCTCTCCAGAATGAGCAGAGGGAGCTCCCAAATTTCACGTCAATTTGGCTTTCAACAGTGATAAAATTGGTTATTCTAATTTGTTCATACATAAATTTAATTTAAAAAAAAAAAGTGAAAACCCCAAAATGTTTATGGGAAAAGTTTTCATTTTTAAAAGGCTGGGAAGTCACTTTTCCTGTCATGTTGTATGCCAATCAAAAGGAAGCAGAATGGAGTGTACTTAAGAATGTATCAAGCCTAAGTTGAGGGTAACAAGGGCAAAATGGGGAGTAAAACCTTTATTTTCTTTTATTCTCATTTTTGGTACTTTACTTTGGCCTGTTTTTATCCATTCATCGTATCTAAATACAAAAGTAAATTGTACACATTTATGGTTTTTAGCAGCAATATTTGTAAGAGAAATCACTGGAAGCAAAAGAAAATCAGGAGCCATATTAAATGGAATTGGGATTTGAATAAAGAAATTATTTGTGCACTTTTCAGTTTGCTAAGTTTCAGCTAGAGTTCAGTTCTCCATGTATTGAGACACTGAAGATTAAGGCTTTTTTACACTGACAGATAAGAGTAAAAAGTGCAGTTTTTCCAGTCAGCACTGAACAATAGGTTCACAGGAAAAACACACCACCCAAACGAAAATTCAGTATGGATCTGTAGCAGGTTTACTTCATATATATACTGTAAAAATTTAACAGTAAGGTTAGATAAACTGTGAGCAGATAATAAACTCTTTTGAGCCTGAGTGTCTGCAAAGTGGATATTTGGAGTGACTAACCCACCTGGGGTCACTAACTTTCAAGTCACTGACGTTGCACTAAGAATGTTAAATTCTTTTTCACTTCAAGGCTTCCATTTTATATCAGAATGATACAAAGCAAACACTACTCCCTAAGCACCAAGATATTAACAATAGGCATCTTAAGATCTAAGGCTGAGCCTGTTCAATCCAAAACCAAAGAGGTACATTCTCAGATTGCCTTGTAGATCCTCCACAGAATTCCTAGAGAGAAAACAAGGAATAAATAGTATTTTTCCAGCTGCTAGATTTACACTAGCAAAGGTATCACATTCTCAGGAGGACAAAGGACCTCAAGGAAGTAGCAAGCCTTGGTGTGGTGGTTTAGCATGAATGTGAAAAAGTTTTTTCCCCTAAGGAAGTTCCAGCGTGGATTGTGATTGACAGCTTGGCTGACAAATGGGAGTGTTTCTGTGTCTCTGGAAACACAGTCTTGAATCACAAGTCCTGGTGACTTTTTCCTTTCCTTTTCCGGTCGGTTAGAAGGTAGCATCTCTTGTGAGTCGAGGTTCGGGCTGGGTCCCCCAGGGCCAGGCCAGCCGGGCCTTGGGGCAGAGCCCTGCCTGTGGGAGAGCAGTTGAGGCTGGCCGTGTCCCCTCTGTCCCCTCCCGGCTCCTCCGATGGGGACAGGAGGAGGAGGACTGCAGACCAGCAGTCTGCCCTGCGCCAGGACCACGGTGGCCGTGCTCTGAGCCTTGGTTGCCAGAGCTGCTGGTCCGAAGGAGGAGAGACTTTGTAAGAATTTTTCTCCGGAGCTCCAGGAAGCTGATCCAAGTTTGAGTCGCTTTCGATCTGACCAGGGCTGGAGGAGGTTTCGTCCATCAGTGTTCCTGAGCAGCTCTCTCTCCCTTCCTCCCGCCACCATCACCTGTGGCCTTGAAGTTCCTGGAGTCTGTTGGAGAGAAAAAACCTTTGGGCAAAGACTTTAACCCTTTTCCCTCCTCCATGGAAGACAGAGGGATTTGAAATTTAGAGAGAGAGAGCATTGAGACAAAGTCAGTGAAAGAACTGAGAAAGACTATTGGAAGATGGGATGGAGGAAGTGGACATTTCTGAGCGGACTTCTCTAGATGTGAAGTATGGGGAAATGGACTGTTTTTGTAATATCCTAATGCTGCTTGGGGAATGCAAGTTCTAGCCAAAGGGTTGTGTGTATTGATATACATGGGTTTTAACTGAGAATTTTGAATAGACTATGTCCCTGGCTCCTGGGAAAGAACAAGGAGGTCTCTATTTCTTTTGAGATAGAGGCAATTTTAGAGATAGAAGAGAATCCCTGTTTTGTACTAGAAAAGCATTCTTTAAACGATACCCCAAACATGTGGAAGCCCATGAACAGCGTGGAAAAGCTGTTATATGGGTGAGACTGCACAGAACTGGCAAAAATTCCAGGCAGTTGCAGATCTGTGAAAAGCCACCAGACCTTTTTCTTGTGGCATGTTCTCCATAACCCTGGAGAGGCTCTTCACCCAAGGTGATGTAGGATTGTGTTTAAATGGTGGTGACTGACTGAAAATCATAGTTTTCTCTCTGTGGTGAGTGGGAATGTGAACAGTTGGGGGGGGAGGAAGAGGGAAGGTGTTTGTATGTGTCAGAATGTCTCATTTTTTTTCCTCTTTTTCTTTAGGGTATATTAATAAAATCTATCTGTTTTTACTGTTAAGTTTTGCCCTCTTCTCCCAAAGTCCTATCTCCCAGTTGATAAATGAAATTTGGCGAATGTGAAACCACGACATAAATGGTGCGTTGGCTGGGAGATCGAATTAAAACTATAACACTTGGGAAATTCACCGAAAAGTTCCAGTACTCCTCTCTGTAGCTCATAACATGAAAGAATCAAATTATTTTTGGGCTGTGATCAAAAAAGGATGAGAGCTAGTCTCCTATCCAGATACTGGAATATTGGATGAGGGCTCCAGTTTAAATTTTTTTTAAAATAGTTTCCCTTCTTCCCCTTCTCCCCATCCCAACATACACTACTCTTCAGATCTTGAAAATTCATCATGTGTGTTCCTTTTTCATTTCAGTGGCTGACTGTAAAGTACAAAACTTGTATATTGGTAAAGCTTCAACAAACTGAGAAAGAAATTAGTAGTTGGACGTGTAGCTTCCTGAAGGGAAGAAAGAAAACTGTTGACTAGAATAAGCCTAAGTTTTAAATGCCTGAAACCCTCAAATGTTTTGCGATATTGTACTATATGTCACACAGAGTTAAAGCAACCACAACTCATTAGTATCTAGACTTCATTGTCCACTATGCTTAGAAATGTTGGTTGAAGGCAGTTCATGTCAAAGATCCGGTTCCTGTAGATCACTGTAGATATAGATAAAAATCCTACAAAAAATCAATGTCAAAACAAGCACTAGTGAGACTTTTCTCCTTGGCTTAGGTGCCTCTGGAAATCACCAGGCCTAGACACAAAGATGTGTATTCAGGGGACGGACAGAAGCATCATGCTTAGCTCTCTAACTGTGACCTTTACTAGCAGACCTTACTAGCAGTTAAAAAATTATATTTGTCCTGCTCTTAGCCAAAGCCAGGATGGAAATCAAAGTCTAGGTGACAGAAGTAGGTCACAAGGCCCTCAAGCCTTTCCAGAAAAGAAAAACACAAAGTACAGTGAATTTGCCTCAGGTTTACAGGAGTTTTTTACAGCTCTACAGACAAGTGATGAAGCTTAAAAGATGATGGTGATGGACAATCAACATACACACTGAAACTGAGTGAAGAGGAAGGAGACTTGCAAATTAACTTAAAAGCTGCACAGAAAGTTTCTCTACTTTTTTCAGGTACTACAAGTTTTGAATAGCAAAACGTAGGAGTATTTCAACTTATTTCTATTAATTCTGGAATAAAGAAAATCAAATGTGTGTACTCCTGCTTACATAAAGTAAAGCACAAGAAGCCATTAGACTAAGAAAAATTGTGCTTAGAAGGCTGAGGCAGCCTTAGGGGTAGGAGGAGTGGGAAGGCATGGAAACTGGGCCTGTGGGCACCAGTCAAGGAGCATCCAGTCCATGAGCAGCCCCTTGCTGTGGGTGTCCCAGCCGATGGAGTTGAAACGGAGCCACAGTGTGCTGGGGCAAGTGCCCAGGCAGTGGGCTGTGGGTAGCAGGGGCTCCTCCATCAAACTGCTTGCTGACGGGTGTGATGTGTTGTGTGTATGTCCAACACCAAGCAACAGCAGCCTGGCCCAGGTGTGGGAAGAGGCCAAGGATGTAGCAGAGTGAGACTGGGACTATTCAGGAGGCCCTGGTGTCTGCACACACCCATGAGGGAAAAGGTTGGCCCAGAGGATTTCTGGGGTAGGTCTGTGGTGAAAAAAGGAGAAATGAGGAGCAGGGAGGAAGGGTCAGATGTCTATGAGAATCCCATTACATCTCACAGATGACATAGTGAGAGGAGGGCAGGAACAAAATGGTGATTCCTGATGACCACCCTGACATCTTCAGAAGAAGAGGCACAGGAAGGACTGCACGTCTGTCTGCTGGTGTTGTCCTGAGTGTGAGCTCATTCCTGAGTGTACATTGCCCAGGAATCTCTCTCAACTGCCCATGGGCATTCCCCAGTTCAGGTGAGCAAAGCTGCTCATCTCAGCATGTTTTTTGGGCTTCTGACAGGGACTGCCCAGCTTATGTAGGAAGGGAGTCTTCCAACACTGTGGATATTTTAGAGTTTTATTGTCAGCCCAGCTAAAACAAAATATCCTCTAGCTTTTTCTACATCTTCATCATTCTGTCCTCTGGGTGGCTTGCTCAAGTTGGCAGCTCAGAGTGTATGCCTGGTCCAGTTCTGCTAAGTCACAGCTTCTTCTTTGATAGCCTAATTCTTAATATGACAATTCATTAATTTCTCCTTAAAAGGATACTTCTGGGCTTCCTTACATCAACAATACTCTACTCTTAGCTAAACAGTGATCCCACAATGAAACCTCCTACAGCCTATAGTCCTAACTAAAAACAGCTAAGCTAAGAAAATCACAAAACTTAAGATTTCCTATCTATGGCACAGTTCCTCATCGAATCGAGGGGGTTGGCTGAATCTCTGCCTAAACACCACACATCCCCCTTTCACTCTTCTGTGCTGGTGGGCCACAAAGTCTTCATCAGGCACAAGTGTTTCCTCTCCATTCTTCCTGCACTTGCTTGGCTGAGATGATCAGAGCAGCCAGGCTGGAGACAGGCTCGCCTGAGGTCACAAATGGATGCTGCCCAGAGGAAAAACAAAAAAGAAGGGGACTGTTACTTTCCAAGGTCACATCCTCATGGGCTCAAGCAGGATTCCTCGGCTACAAGAAAGACACACAAAGAGGATCCAGAGCACCATGCATCACTTAGCCTTTCTGTCCCAGACATATCTCACCCAGGCCCCTATGGCCCACAGTCCTCTCCATCCCTTCATGCAGGTGTCCTCAGCTCACAGGGCTTTTTGCTGCTTTGCTTTTTCTAACCTGCAGGAGTTCCTGGGTGGACCAGCGCCAGTCCTCATCTGCCTGCA
This sequence comes from Sylvia atricapilla, assembly GCF_009819655.1. Lineage (NCBI taxonomy): Eukaryota > Metazoa > Chordata > Aves > Passeriformes > Sylviidae > Sylvia > Sylvia atricapilla. The sequence goes on from NC_089174.1 coordinate 29,196,227, forward strand.
GGCAGCAGTGGAGGAAGTCGCGCAGGAGAGCTGAGTGGTGCCTGGGGTTTTGCAGTTTTGGGGGCCTGTTCCTTTCTATCAGTTCAAAAACCTATGAAAACAGAAGAGGACGCTCTACCTGCTGCTTTTCTAGCTACAACAGCTGTCTCCCCACAGCCCCCCTCTTTTTAAGATGCGCCTTACCCTGAGACGGGGTTCCCTCTGGTAAGGAGCTTCCCCTTCCACCATTTCCAGCCCCATGATCCCCAGGGACCAGATGTCCACTTTGGGGCCGTAGGCTTCTCCTCTCACCACTTCCGGTGCCATCCAGCTGGGAGTGCCAACGCTGGAGCTGCACTTGCTGTGCTCAGGGGTAAGCTGAGCACAGAGACCAAAGTCAGCTGAGGAGAAAAACAAACCCGGTCAAAGCCAGTTACCACCAGCAAACCAGGCAAAAGCATTGCCCACTCCAAGCCTGACAAGGCCATTGTGAATCTGCCTGGAAAAGCAGCAGTGGTCTGCTTCCACGCAGCTGTAGCCAGGGAAAGAAGGAACTGGCTGCTTCCAAAACACCCTCACAATTCACATACTGGCCAAGCAGCACTTCTGGGCATTTGGCAGTCACCTAAAACATTCCCACAGCACATGGTGGGAACGCTGTGCCAGGGATACCCACCCAGTTTGACAGATCCGTCCATGCCCATGAGAACGTTGCTGCTTTTGACATCTCTGTGGATGACTTGGCGAGAATGAAGGAAATGCAGTCCTTGCAGGCACTGAGAGAGAAAGGAGGGAGGAAAGGGTAAAAGTCCAGAAGCTGATTTCATCCCGCGAGAAAGGAAAGAGCTTGATGAGATGGACAGCTTTCTCAGGGAGTTGTGAGTGCAGCATTGTGGTGCTGTCAAGAGGAGGAGCTTGCTGGAAACAAGTGAAACCAAGTGAGTGAGCAAGTACGAGTGTCAGAGGACAGAGAGTATGTAAAAGTGCAAGGGCAGAGCCTAAGAAGTCAGGTACAACAGCAGGCAGTTCACTTCTGATGCTCCTTCTTCTTCTTGTGTCGTGACAGCTGCATCAAACCAAAGCTGGGAGCAAGAAATCTCTGCTCTTATTACCCACCAGTTTACAAAGACCATTCCCCTGCAGCTCAGGGGAAACACAAGCAGGATCTCTCACCTCCCGACAGATAGCACCTATCTGTCCTTCCTCCAGGTACACTGCCCTCAGTACATCAAACAATGTGCCGCCATCCATGAACTCCATCACCAGCCAGACTTCTTCATTGACCAGGTAGCTGAAAGAAGAAGACCGTGGCATGGAGAGAGATGAATGGGCACAACTCAGTCATCTGAGGGCCTGACTCAGATTCTTGCAACTGCTCTCCAAGCTACGTATGCCAGGAGAGGTTATTGCACGCCAGGTGCAACCTACTCCTGTGTACTGGGCACTAGTAGAAAAATCAGAAACAGGTCCGTTTTCTGCCATTGACCAAAAGGGTTTGTAATTTCTGGCTTGCACTATCTAAAGGAACATTGACATGAGAATACCCCAACCTGTCTAAGTAGGTAACAATATTGGGATTCCTGTTGTCCCACATGACCAGGATTTCAGTGACAGCCAGCTCCTCGGACACGTCCTCTTGAAGTGTCATTTTCTTGATGGCCACCTAAAAGGACGTTGAAGACCGTTAACTTGACAAGTCGCTCCTTGCATGAGATCACAAGGAAGACGGAGCAAGTGTTTGTGCAATGATATAGCCGAGTTGTGCCAAACTTGTTACTAGTCAGCAAAGCTTAGGAGAAGCACCAAAACCCATCCCAAATGCATTCTACATGCTGAGCCTAGTCTGTGCTTCAGAGGAACAGCCTCTGCTGCAGAGATGGAGAGGCCTCCCAAAGTTCCAGCCATGGCTCACAGCAGCAGGGAAAGCACTCCAGAGTGGCAAAATCTGCCAGTGGTGTTGGCATTTTACCTGTTGTCCTGTGCTGGTGTCGACAGCTTTGTAAACAGCTCCAAACCCCCTAGAAAGAAAATGGCACCAGAAAATGCCCCTTAGTCCTTGGCAGTAAATGCAAGCCTAGGCATGAGACCTCCCCAGGCTGCCGGCAGTCTTTAGAAAATGCCTGGCTGCAGTGTCTCTGCAGCCAAAAGCACATCAGTCCACCAGCCCTCTGCCATGCAGGGTGTCCAAGAGAACACCAAGGCACAACATGAAGACCAAGGGCTGCTGCAAATCTCCAAGGCATATGCCCAGTTAGTTCCTTATCAAACCTAAGTGGGGCTCTATGTGTCTGTGAGTCTGTGTGCACGTGAAGTAAAAACTGAAGAAGACTAACTTTGAAAACTGTCTTTCAGAGCTGTTTTCTGGCAGCTCTTGCATAGCAAGCTGCTTTTCTAGGCCATAAAGCTTCAGGGGCAGGAGATCTGCCAGGTCTTGCTCCTTGCTGTAAGCAGGACATTGCCAGCATCACTTTGTCTTTGATGATGCCTTCTTGACTGCTCTTGACTGAGCAGTCCTGAGAGGTGGCAGGAGATAAAGCCAGAATCTGACCATTGGAGCTTGCCTGACTTCCTGCTTGATATTGCACCATGAAAGGTGCACTTACCCTTGTCCAAGTTCTTCAAGCAGCGTGTATTTGCTCATTGGCTCGCCCAGACTCACAATGCTCCCTGAAAGACAAAAGCAGTGCATGGCACTCACTTTCAAACAGAGATGCCACTCTCCAGACCATCCAAAATGCAGTTCCACTGTCGGGAGCTTGAGAGCTCCCTGGGGCCTGGTCATTCACTGAGTGCTATCTTTCTGCTCAACCAAAAAAACCTTTGCTTTTTGTCTTTGGCACAGAAGGCAGCCCAGGCAGAGCCAAGCCAGTCCCAGCTGCCCTCAGAGGCAGCAGGAACACCCTGAGTACTCTCTTGCTGTCTGAACGAACAACAACAGCTTCTGTAGAGAGGCCTGAGTGCCTCTGAGACACTAAACCCAGGAGGAACATCTGGCACTGCTTACACCAAGACATGCAGACAACACACTGCTCTAGCACACCAGAAATACACCAGACATACTCAGTCTCTTCAGGCTCTGCTCCTGTCTCATCTGAGGCTGCTGGGCTGGGCTGCTGGACGAAGTGCTGACAGCTTGGGGAGTGCCGGCTGCTTCAGGCGATGCTGCTCTGGCGGCACATTGAATTGCAGAGTGTGAGTGGAGCTGGGACAAGAAAGGATTGCCTGTCAGAAGGCTGTCTGGCACAGACGCCCCAGAGCACATGTCAAAAGCAAGGCCTTAGGAAGATGCTGTCTGCCACCACCAGGACTCCTCAGCTCACAGGTTTTGGATGTCCCTTACTCAAAGGCAATGGGAAAATCCCAAAGGTTACTATGATACACCAGCTCATGGCCAGTTCCAGGTTACATTTTATCAGCTTTGCTGCAAGAGGACTGCAGCAAGGTATTGACATGGTTGCAATGATCAAGAAAGAGATTGGAGCAAGGTTCCAGAGCCTTGTTGCTTTCCTCCTCCTCCTGAGGAACAAAATCATCCTTGAGTTGTCATGGAAGTGTCTGACCAGAAGGCCAGAACATGTTCTTTTTCTGATCGGTTTCACTGATTCCCCCTTGGTATTTCAGGCTTTAGGGAGCAGCCCTTCAGAGCTGCATTCCTACGCTTCTGAGACCCAGCTGCCATTTATAATGTGGAGCTGTTTAGGATTCTTCTCACCAAATACTGTTCTGACCACGTGGAAGTGAAGTGCAGTCTATGTTGTGCCTGAAGCTAATTAGCCCATGGAGAGGGGTAGGTCCTCTCCAGGAGCCAGTGTCTCCCAAGTATCCTGCAAAGGTGCAAACTGAATCTTTGGATCACCCTGTCTGCTGACCACAGGCAGCCTGCACTGACATTGGGCATCAAGAGTCTCATTTCTACACTGGGAATAATTTCATGCTGCTTCTTGTCTGATCCCAAGGGACATTCTCGGGCCCTCTCAGCATCCCAGCAAAGTGATGCTTCAAGGTCAAAGTTCAGCAGCTGTTAGCCCGTGGCTTGACTGAAGCAGCACTACATCATGGCAGGCCCACAGCCGTCAGCATCTTCAGCCATGAGCACCACGGCCTGGGTCATCTGAAACTTGAAGCTTTGCCCTGCACCAAAGGCAGGTGCCAACCACAGGTGCTACTTACTGGCTCTGCAAATTCAGGCTGTGAAGGGACAGCAGCTGCAGCTTTGATGTTGTTTTGCTCCTCTTCAGCCTCTTCCTCAACAAGAGAGGGAGTTAGAGGAGGTGCTGAGCCTGCTGTTGAGCCCTGCAGACAGATAGCAATGAGAAAGACTGGGAACAGCCAATTCTTTAGGACCTGGTTGCTATTGAGCTGGCTAGGGGATACCAGGACTAAGGGGATATCATAGACTTTCATACCAGTGGGATTCTGAGTCATAACAACCCTATCAAGACGTGTGAATTAGGTGGTATTCCTTCTTGCTGTGCATTCCATCTTCCAACCGGGCTAGAATCATCAAGACACCCTTTGGGCTGCCACACTTGGCTTTCATTTCTTGAAAGGCTCTCCATTGGAAAATTAGAAAAGAGCCAGTGCTGCCTTTGCTACTGCTGATGCCAAGAGCCACTTGGGCTTTCTTTCAGCCTCCCATGCTGGCCTCTACACTCTACTGCAACAGGCTCACAGCTTGCTGCACAGTTCTTACACACCAGCAACGTCAGAGGTTCCTTTGCCACTCACCAAAGGACGGGCTTGTCTCCATCTGCGTGTGAGGTGACCTGCAGAGAGCAAGGGAAAAGGAACCAGATGCCCTTAGAAAACTGCCTGTACTGTGGAGTCCCACAGGACAAGTCAGTCTCAACAGAGAGCATTTCCCTTTCCCAACATCCCTCCAGGAGCAATAGTCTTTCCCACAGCAAGCAAGAGAACTACAAAGACACCATACTAGGCTCTGCCTACATTTGGGCCTCTTTTCCCAGGAGAGAAATGGAAGCAGAGCCATGGAAATGCCAGTTATTCTTTAACAGTCATGATTTCTATTCCCCCCAAAAGCACAAGCAGCTTTTTCCTCCTCTTTCCTGTATTTTATAAATTTTGGAATTAATTGAATGCACTAATTCCCATCAATTTTCTGAAGACACTACCCCAGGAAAGCTTCACCTCAAGGCCCCTTAGCTGTGGTGGTTCTCTGCAGAAGTAATCAGGGAACTGCTCCTGGGATCAGCAGCAAAGCCTAACTGGTTTGGAGTTTGCATTTCATCACCAAGGGAATCGCTATCTTGGCACACCATAAAGGGTCGAGTCAGATAGCCAAGGCTTCTAATGGCAGAATTTAGAGCAAAAAGATGCTTTTGCTCACTACTGGAGAGAACCACAGGGTTTTTAGAGGTATTTCTGAGGATCTCTCCTTAGAGTCTGTAACTTGCAGGTTGAAGCAGCAAGCTGAGGAAATGACAGACTCCATTGCCATGCACTCTCCACCCTCCACCAAGTACAGCTGATGCTTTGCAGCTGATGCTCTTGACAGGAGCTTTAGCAAAGTGCTGGCACCTTGATGGCAATTTTTTTTCCCAGATAAACTGAGTCACTACATGAGCATAAGGAGCAGAGTGAAGCAAAAGCCAGGTGATGTTACCACCAGGATAAACCTTTCCTTACGTGTCAGGTGGGTCAGGTAGTAGCCAAAATATGCCAATGAAAAAACAGTGCAAGCCACGGCATACGCTTGCCCCGTCATTTTAGCAGTGCTGTGTGGGTTTGCACATTGAATTATACCCAAAGGGCAAAACCAAGATTCCTCTTGCGGTGCAGGCCGTCTGCTGAGAGCTCCTTGATCACAAGAATCCTCCTTTAGTGAGTGAGTAGAAGAGCTGCTTTGCAGTAGCAAGGCCCTGTGCGCACTGGGACAACGTTGTGCTGGCAGCACCCTGATGTGGCACCACTCCCTTGACCTCACAATAGCAGCTGTTCTGGCTTTGTTGCCATAGTTGCCATAGAAGATTCAGCAACTGAATCTTCTGTGCAGCTGACCCAAAAGAAAAGTCTGGTAAGTTCTCCTCAGTCATGAAGCAGCAGAAAAAATGCTTACAGTCCATCATCCAGTGCTCAAGGCTTCCCAGGCTCCAAAATGCAGTGATCCTGCAGGTTCCTCACCCCAGTGAGAGCCCTGGGAAGGAACAAGGATGTAAAGAAAGCAAAGCAAACATGACTTCTCGCCCCCAAGGCCATGAATGAAAACAAGTGAGCTTCTTCTGGCTGGCATCTTAGTTGGTTCTGAAGAGCCTAACTTCTTCCATGATATTTAGGGGACAAAAGAAGCAAAGGAAATAAATTTTCAGGAGTCTCACAGTGTGCAGTTGCTTCTTGAGCACAAAGGTGCATGCTGACCTTTGCTCTGACTCACTTTGGAGCCTGACCTTCCTTTGTGGCAGGGAGATGTTGGCTTATCTCCTGACACAGAACTCCTCTCTTCCCACTTGCTGTTTCCCTGGCAAATTCACGTCAGAGAGCATCCAGAAGAATTGTCCAGTGATTCTTGGGCTACCACAGCTTTGTTGTGTTGGAGCTCAGGCAGCAGCCACTGCTCTGCAATGCTTTGCAGATCTTGAGCCCAAAGGAGACCCCTTTTGACCAGACAAAAAAATGCAGTCTCACAAATGTTTGTCCAGGCTCTGTGCTCCCTGTAAGATTCCTTGCAGACTTTTGGATAGCCACATCCCAACAAAAATGTGATGCACTCGTTCCCTTCCCTTGCAAAGTCCTGAGTTAAATGTAAGAGCCAGCTTGAAAATGGACTAGCTGGGAGAGGGAAAAAAGTGCATGGAACTCCTCTGGAAATTAACTGTTCAGCTGTGGAGTAATGATCCCAGGCTTAGCTTGCTTTTCTGGTGACTCAGCACAGACACGGCCTCCAATGGTGGACAGCACAGTGTCTTTGAGAAGCTTTACACTGGGCTCTTCACATCTAGGAGGCTGAGGGTGACATTTGAAAATGGATGCAATTGCTGCAAGACCCAGTTCTACCTAGAAATTCTCCTGCTGAAAATCTGCAGTAGTTATGCAGGAGAGCTCCCTCAATTTGCAAACATCTCTTTCCCCATTTCCTAGGTGGCTCACATCAACCAGCCAATTGTAGCGCTTAGTGGAGGACAAATGACACTTTAGGATGGAAATCCAAATGTAGGACCTCAGACCCCCTTGAGAAGAGAACTCGAGTGCCCCAAAAGTATAAGAGGGAAGTGTTAGGAAGACGTGCCATTTCAATCCTCCTTTACTCTTCCATACCAAGTGATGGCCAGGATGGGAGCACAAGCATGGTCTAATTCCTCCTCCTGCCCGAATGTGATGTGCAGCCAGGGCACAAGGTAAAACATCTCTAAAGGGCAGGTGGGCTGGGGTGGGGCAGCCATCAATGGGAGCATTGGGTGAGCCACTCACTGTCACTGACAGCTCTGCTCCAGAGGTGACCTCTCAGAGCACCCTCACTGATCTTTCCGATTTCTCAGTTGAGCAAGACTCTCCTGCAGCCAAAGAGATTGCACTTTGGGATACAAATCCAAGTGGCAGGAACCCAAAGCCTCTTGAGTCATAGCTCAAGGCCTGCATCTGCACAGGACTTTTGGGCTGCCCCTCTCTTCCTTTGGTTTTGCCTGCAAAAGCTACTGCCTTTTCTGCCTCAAATAGAAGTACCACAGGTGTACAAAATACACCCAGTGGACCGTTTTCCCAAGGCACTATGGTCTGGAGAGGATGAATGAAGAAGAGCCTTCCCCACTTTCAAGGCACACCAAAGAAGCCGTAAATGTCACTTTGCACCTTGAAGAGACAACTGACAACTCCAAACGAGTTATTCACCCTTATTCACAGGGTGAGAAAGAAGAGAATCTTCTGAATGAGCTTAAGTTTCAGAAACTTTATTTCCTTAAAATCCTATTCTATAATCCTGCTCTGAGCTGCTTATGGAGACGAGTCTTGACGTGATTGTCACATTCATTTCTCCTCCTCTTTCTTCTTCTTCTTCACTGAAACGAAGAGCGGTGCAAGGGTGAATGCTGGATTGGCTGATGTTACAAACGGATGCTGTCCACGGGAAATAAAAACAAACCACCCAAAAATCAATGAACCATGACATTCCAAATAAAAAAAACCAACCCAAAAATCAATGAACCATGACTTTCCAAACTTCACAGCCTCAATCAGGGTCCCTCTGGTTCCTAGAAAGACCCAGAAACAAGACGAATGGAAGCATCTGCACCTACAACTTCATAAGAGGACCTTGGCATCACAGGCAAACCTGCCCCAGAATCCCACTCATCTGTTTATTTCTGGTGTCTTCATCTTGATGGGACACCATTTTGCCCTGCCAAGGCTCTTTAAATGGTGCCTTCAGTCCCCTGGGGTTTCCTCCTTTCCGGAAACTCCAGTGACTCACATGGGTCCCTCTCTTTGAGAGACAGGCACTGTGCTGATTTCCACAGGGACACAGAACAGTACCTAGCTTCCCATGCCCTGCCCCTGCTGGACTGGATGGCACCTTCCTTCCCAGCAGGGCCAGCCGAGTGACCCTGGGTCCTGCATTTCTCTCTCTGCCACACAACCTGGCAGTAACGCCGGGGCAGTTGCCATCGGCTTGACTGTGCCAGGAGCAGATGGGGCTGGAACAAGTCACCCTCAGCTGTCTCTGTTTGCATGGCAGAAACCTCCAAGAGTGGAGTGGGGGGTACAAACCAGAGCCTCTCAGAGGCTCCCAGTGAATGGCCCACAGCCCCTCCTTCCCATGGCCAAATTTCTGACTGCCTGGCAGGGACCGGTTTCCTTGGGTTCTTCCTCCACCACCATTTCATGCCTCTGTAATTGCCATTGCTCTACTTCAATTATTTGCCATCAGATAGAAGTGAACACCCCACCAAATTACAAAAGAGGGTGAGAGAAACAGTCAGAGGACAGAGCACCACTCCTCTGAGGACAGACTGAGAGACCTGGAGTTATTCAGCCTGGAGAAGAATAATGTCTCCCAGGGAGACATTATGCCACTTCCCAAAACTTCCAAGTGGCTGCGGAGGGAAAGCAGGCCACCTTTTTTAACACGCCCACTTCCAGTAGGATGTGGGCTAATACTTTTAAACAAAAAGGGGATCGAGCCAGAGTAGGTCTAACAAAGCTCCTGTTTACTCGGAGCATGGTGCAACACTGGCACAGGTTGCCCCAAGAGCTGGTAGGTCGCTGGAACCATTCCAGGTGAGATGGGACAGGGCTCTGAGGAAGCTGATCTCTTTAAAGATGTCCCTGCTTATTGCAGGGCACTTGGACCAGATGAACTTTACAGGTCCCTGCCAGCCCAGCCCACTCTAGGACTCCTCACCGTTCTTGTTTAAACAGCACCAAGTGTGGAAAGTGAGGAAGGAGGAGGGGAGCTCATCTGATGCCTTGGACTTCAGTGGAGGAGGAGCCCATCCCTGGGACACTGTTTCACCTGCAGCCCCTTGGCATTTTACCTGCAGCAGCTCCTTGGCAGACCAGCGCCGCGCCTTGTCTGTCTGCAGGCAGCAGCTCAGGAAGTCATGCGTCCAAGGCGAGAATAGGTTGGGCTGCCGCAGCTTTGGTCTCCCTCCTGTGGCTATCAGCAGTTGACACAAGGCTGCTGCTGCTGCTCTCAAGTGCGTGGCTGCTGGGCCTGAAGCATTGCGGATTACTGCCTCAGCTCAGAAAGAGAGCTTCTTCTTTCTTCTCGGGTTTCAGTTTCTAAACTGTGCAGTAATAATCCTGGAGTATTTCCTTCAGCAAATTCTTGGAACTCAAGCTATGATAGGGGGTAGGTTGCTCTTTCAGGCAAGCAAGATTCTTCTCCTTCTATTACCATGGCCAGCTGATTTAGAGACATACAAAAATGCTAAGGAAATTAACATGGAGCTGTCCCACACTCGAGGGACCAGGAGATCTACCATGTCCTGTTCCTTGCTGCAGGCATCATCTTGGCAGCATGGAGATGTCTTTGACAATGCCTTCTGGCCAGGCTCACAAATTCTGACCGGTACTGGGAGATGGGACAATCTAGCCACAGTGTCTGGACATGCTGGCAGCTTGCCTGACTTCAGACTTGATAGATATTCCACCAGGAAAACACCTGGCCCATGGTTTTGTGGTCGGACTCACCCACTGCCGATAGTTTTGAATTTGCTGTATTTTGCCATGGGATTTTCCTTGCTCACAATTGCCCCTGTGGGAAACAAAATTCAAGATGCTCACTTTAAAGCACAGATCCCAGCTCCCAGGAGACACAAAAGGCAGCCCCGTTGCGTGGGGCCCTGAACCCTTGGTGGTCAGCTGGGTAACAACAACAACCACAACCAGAGAGACAGCTCTGAAGCATAGATGGCCAGCAGAGACTGATTTTCTACAGAAGTTCCTATGGGGGGGAATCCTAATCCTAAATGTCCCTGTGATATCAAACTGAGGAGAAACATTTGGTACAGCTATGCTGACACGTGCACACAAGACACTGTCCTTCAGACAAGAAATACACAAGGCATACTCTATACCTCCACGGAGTCATCATCAATCTGCTGTTGCTGAGCAGCAGTTCTGTCAGCACTGGACATGACCCAACCACCCGGGCTCCACTTCTCAGCTTGGCGAGCAGAGGATCCTTGACACAACTCTGTTGCTGCTGCTGCAGCAGGTTTGCTGAAAGAGCCTGTGTAGATGTGGGAGAGGAAATGAGTTTGCTTCAGAAAGGTGTCTGGCAGAGATTACCCTGAGATCCCATTCCAAAGGCAAGCCCTTAGGAAGATGCACGTGAACCACATGCAGGGCTCTTAAATGGATTTTTTGGATGTCCACTTCTCTGAATCTCCACTCTGAATCTCCAGATTCATGTTCCATTTTCATGGATTTTCTGAGGGAGGACTGCCACAGTGACCATGCCACTTCCTCCCAAGGACTCCTTGCGCCCTCCAAAGGGCTGCAGACACGCTTGCAGCTCCTTGTTCCAATGTTCTACCTCCTCCCGCTGAGTGCTCTTTTCCTCCATCACCTTCAGGTCATGCTCAACCTGCAGCCCTTCTGGAAGAGACATTTCCTGTGCCTCACACGGATCTTGGGGCTCCTCCTTGCCCGTCATTTGCTGGGAGCCTTTGCAGGCTGCCCCGTGAGATGTCAACACTTCCACCTCAAGTCAAACACAAACAAAGCAGTCAGAGACTACAGCTTGTCCCCGTTAGCCAAGAGTCATCAGCTGTGAGGAAAGGGAAAGACTGGATTTACAAGGGCTACAGACAGCTTGTTTCCATCCTCCATCTTGGTCAGCATGTTCCACTGTTAAAACACCTCAAGCAATCAAGAGAGCTGGAAGAGGCCAGCGGGAATCAATTTGGATGACTGCTGGCCAAAAGGGCAAAGGACTAGTTCCATTGTTGAGGGCAGCAGTTGAGATTCAAGATACCAGGAGATGTCCTTTCACAATGGCTGTGACAGACACTAGAGCAGGATGGCACTCAGAGGCATCACCCCACTTGCCTGCTGCAAATAGTTTCACATATTTAAATCACTCCCTCAAAATTAATTGCCTCAGAGGAGAGGTCACTTAAAAGTCTCTGGTGGTCATTTGGGAAACATCTCCTTTGATTCTCCTCAAATTCTCCTTTCATTGTCAAGAGCCTCCGAAAAGCAATTTCTTCCTCTTAAATACATTGAAGCTATCTTTTCAGTAGGTCCTCTCTATTCTCAAGCCTAAGATATCCACTTGTGCACATCAATCACTGTTTTGAGGGAACACAGGACTAGGAACTCTCTGGTAAAGCTAAAGGAATTGACAGTCAAACATTTTCCCAGCATTTTGCACTGCGCTGTCTTGCCAGCAGACACCACCAACCTGTTCCATCCCCCCTGCAGAACCCTGCAGCTGCACTCCATGGGCAGCCGGGAAGAGGGGCAGTCACAAAGGAGACACACCCACCACACTAGGCAAGAACCAAAACCCTCTCGAGTCACAGCTTTGACCATACAGCAGGCCTGTATCTGCACAGGATGCCCTGGCTGCCCCAGTCCTCGTGGGCTTTTGGCTGGAAATGCACTTTCTGCTTTGTGTAGATGTACCACAGCTGTGCAAACAAGGGCCACTGGGGCGTATTCCAAAGGCACTGTGGCCTGGAGGAAGTGATGCCCTACTGACTGAGGAATAACACACCTTTGAGACAACATTAGTATGGGAGGTAATATCCAATCTGGTCTTTGACTGGAGGCCTCCAGGGGCAGATATGGAAAAACGCTCTCCCCACACAGGGCGAATGTGGTTTTATAAGTTTGGAAAATTAGCATAATTGACAAGAATTTCCAATTAGAAGCATAAGTAATGAGGAAATATCCCCGCTTTGCCTCCACCTCCTCTGGAGCCCCTCTTTCTTGCTACTAGCTGTATTAGCTGGACTGGCTCTAGTTAGTTGGCTCCCAGAGGAGGCAAGATAGGATAGGAGCCTTTGGAGCGTGTTTTCTCTTTCTGCCTATCAGAGGAGGAAAGTTACTGAAGTTACCTAGGAACGATACAACAAGAGTCTACAGAGCTAGGGATACATATGAAGGAAATATAATAGCAGAAATCATTTTGGCATCAGAAGGAGACCCTTCCTCGATTCTTAAGCATACCAAACCCACCATCAACAGGGCTTTCCATCTTGAAAAAACAATGGACAATTCAGAAAGTTAATGGAGAGCTCACTCACAGGGTGCCAAGGAAGGCAACCTTCCAAAGGAGTTGAGGTTTGATAGAGTTTTTATTCTGAGTCCCACTCACGGCTTGAACTGGACAGAGTCATCCTGAAATGGTCATCACCACCTCCTGAACTCCCTGCATTGCCTCACTGCAATGATCAGAGATGCCCATCTGGACAGAGGCTCAGCTGGCATCAAATATGGATGCAGCACCAAGGGAAAACAACAAGAACAACAACAGCAGCAGCAACAGCCACAGCAACAATGGAACCGTTACTTTGCAAACTCAGTGCCTCACAGGATGAAGTGAGATTCCCTGGTTTCCAGAAATAGGCCAAAATGGGACTGGCAGAACACTCTACACCTCTGCCTTCATGTCCAGGACCTTGCTATCACAGGCTAATATGGGCTCACAATCCCACCAATCTATTCATCAAGATGTCTTCGGCAGCAGCAGCGGCAGCAGCGGCGGCGGCAGCGCAGCTCGAAAAATGTCAGGCAGCAGTTTCCATTCCCTGTGCATGCATGGCAGCGGGGCCAGCACCGCCAGGGCCAGGGCCAGGGCCAGGGTGGAGAGCACAGGCAGCAGTGTTCCCGAGGAGCCACTGCTCTGACCTTGCCGGTTGGACTCCCACTGAGGCAAGGGATCCGGGGGATGCCATGAGCATTGAGATGGTTTTTGCAGCGCAGTGAGGCACCTCAGGTGCCTACCTGAGCCTTGAGCAGGCAGCAGCTAGCTCTGCCAGCAGCACCATATGGCCAGAGAGCTGCTGTGTTTCAGACTCACAGCAAAGCTCACCCAGCAGGACAATTTCCATGTCAGAGCTGCAGAACTGCTTTCCTGTTGTTACCTTGGTGGATGCCAGAGCAAATGTTTGGACTCCGTGACTGAGAATCTGCTCACCCAAGTGACTGATAACTTCACTCCCAGGGACTTCAGCACAACCAGAGCATTAGCAATCTCTGTGGGACTAGCTGAAGACTCCATTGCAGCTGAGGGGAAAGGAGCACTGCCTGTAAAAGGACAATTCTAGTGAAGTACTTAGGACTGCACAACAGGCCCTACGCCAAAGCTAACCTGCAGACAAACCTTCCAACCAAACATTGTAATTCTATTGTAACATGCTCCTAAACAAAATAGGCATGACCATTACCAGTATGATATATGAATCCACTCGTTAGTGAAACAGGTGTTTACACTTACAAGCCAGACAAGGCCACAGAATCAGGTCTCTCTGTCTGGTCTTGCTTGAAGATATATGGTCAAAGCAAACTGCCTTGGTTCCTCTCTGAGCCCTGGCCAAGAGGAGGGTGAAACCAGATGTCCCTGCACTAGAAGTTATGGTAGCTTGTTTATTCAACAAGATAAAGTCTGGGGCCTCTCACAGCAAAGTTTGCGGCCTCGTCTGCGGGTGGGCGAGCGGCATAGGAATCCCCGGTTACTGGGAGTGCCTCTGCCGTCCTTTGGTGTTACAGGGGCTCCCCAGCTGACGAGTGTGTCAGGGTGATGGTCGAGCATTAGGGTAACTGGTGATGTACCTTTCTTAATCCCTACAGGCAGTCTTCTGTAGTAATATCAGGTGCATTGCTTAGCTTATCCTTTGGTACTTCTTTGCTACTTTGCACTACAGTAAATGCCGCTTATTCCTTAAGCTGGTGGTGGCGTCTCTGCTGCTGACCCTGACTGCCGACAGAGCAGCGACACGTTCGCTTCAGGGTTGGACTAGGCCCGTGCACAAGATGGCGGCCAGGGCTGAGGCAGCCGAGAACAACATGGCGGCCAGGTCTGGAGCAGCCACACCCAAGATGGAGGCCAGAGAGCAGAGGCAGCCACGCACAAGATGGCAGCTGGGGAGGAGGCCGTGCCTCCCAGCGCCCTCTGCGGCCCCTGCCAGCACAGCTCCGGCCCCGGAGCCACGCGGGGCAGGCCGAGCCCCCTCCCTCAGCCGCCTGTTTAAACGGACATTAACAGACGCCCGGGAAACGGACACGGTGTGGCACCTTTGGTCTGTGCACACAACCGTATGATGTCGAGGCAATTCAAATAGGTGAAAATAGGAAGAAACTCCAGAGGCCAAATGTTTTTAAAAAAAAAACCCTCTTATTTTTTCTTTCCAAAAGAGGGCCAAAAGCATTTCCTGTGTGGGTGGACTTTGTTTAGTATAAAGAGGCATCACCACTGGTTGGGTCCAGGCAGGAGGCCTAGTGACTGTGAGGTAATGAAAACGGAGATGGCATCTGTTTGAGGCGGATGGTGCAGTGGCTGCTCACCTGCAATGTGCATCCCTCAGGGTACCTATTTATTTAGAACACTCTGAAGACTCTATAGAATTGAAATACAAACCAAAACTGCAGCAGGAAGTCCAGTGCAGTTGAGGTTGTTCTGAAGGAGATTCTTCAAGCTGAGCACAGACATTCTGTTCAGCAGACTCACAGGCAGGGACTTCTAGGACCGCTGCTCGGGCACCCACTATTCTTTTGAGTAGGGGATTGCAGGAGAAAAGAAGAGAAGCCCCTCAACTTCTGAAGAGGAACAGTCACTGACAGGAACCAGTGGCTTAAGAGATGTGAGGGGAAAAAAGCAGCAAACGTGAGGGGACAAGTGTGAAGGACTGTGAGCGAAAAAAGGAGGGAACTGTGAGGGAAGAAAAGAGTCGGAAACCTGAGTGAGAAATGGTGATAAACTGGGGGGGAAATGGTAAAAAATGTGAGTGAAAATAGGAGAGGAAGATGAGAGGAGGAAAAAGCAGGAAATACAATGGGAAAATTCTAAAAACATGAGGGGGAAAGGGTGAGAAATAAAGGGGGAAAAGATGGAGTGAAGTGTCAGGGGAAGAGAATGAGAAACTTTCATGGCAAAGAGAGAGAAACAGGCCGAAAATGTGAGGGGAACATTGTGAGAATCCTGCGAGGGAAAAGAGTGAGAAACCAGAGGGCAGAAAAAGACAGAAACCATGAGGGGAAAAAGGGTGGGAAGTTTGATGGGAAAAGTGTCAGAAAACAGGAGTGAACAAAGGGCACAAGATGTGAGAGGAGAAGTACAAGGAACAGGATGGGGAAAGAATGATAAATGTGAGGGGAAAAGTGTGAGAAATGTGAGAGGAAAAAGGTGAGAAACAGGAGAGTGAAAGTGAGAAACGGGAGGAGAAGACGTTGAGAAAAAGGACCGAGAAAAGGAGAGAAACATGAGGGGAGAAAAGGGCAGGATAAGTGAAGGAAAAATTGTGAGAAGTATGAGGGAAGGAAAAAGCGGGAAACAGTGAGAAGGTGGGGAAATGTGAGAGGTCAAGTATGAGGACAGTGAGCTGAAAAGGGTAGGGAAAAGGAGAAAAAGTTGGGAGGGAAACGTGACAGGAAAACTGTGAAAATTGTGAGTGGGAAGGAGGGGAAATGTGAGAGGGAAAAGAACAGGAAATGTGAAGAGAGAAAAGGAGAGCAGGCAGTGTTGGCATACCAATTGAAATGATTCCTAACACATTCCCCCATACATTTGCCCATATATTGGACAGGCTCATGGTTTCTCTGTATGTATGTCTCTATCTCAGCCTTGATACCTATTTGGAAGCAACAGAAGTGGCAGGGTCTGCCCGCCACCAGCAGCAGCTGCTCCAAGCTGGGGACACGACAGGTGGTGCTGATTTCCAGAGGCTTCTGTGTCCCAGGCAAGGCCAAGGCAGGAGTGCGTTGAAAGGTGCTGGTGCTGCTGCTGCTGTGTGCTAGAGAGCCCCGGCTGGGCAGGGCGCAGCGCCCACTGCGCCAGAGCTGGGCACACCTGGGAACAATTCATGATGACTTGTGGGGAAACCAAGGGGTGTGTGGAGGCTGCATTGCTCTGCAATGCAGACAGCCGGGCCTCCTGCAGCACTGAGCTTTGGCCCCCAAAAAGGTTAACCAGAGGGAAACAGCTGGAAGAAGTTTCATTTTCACCTTTCAGTAGAAGTGACTAAAATTAATGTTCCCAAGCAGGGCCTGGTCCCCAGTGTCAGCTCAGTGTGAGAATGGAGGCATTACTTTATTTCAGTGCTGGGTGCATGGGAAATCACTTCTCTAACGTGATCACTCAGAAATCTCACCTACTGATTTGTAACCGTGGACATAACACCTACTCATTAATTTGCAGAAACTCACAGGCTAAACATTGCCTCAAATTATTGGATAAATTTAAATCACTTCTCAGAAGTTATTAATAGGGAGAGTAGGGGGTCTCTTGAGGATCTCTGCTGGTCCTTTGGGGAACATCCCATTCCTCCAATTCTCCTCCGACGGTCAAGAGCCTCCTACAACCACTTGCTTCCCGTTGAATGTGTTCCAGCTACCTTCTTAGGAGGACTACTCTATTCTCAAGGCTAAGGTAGCCACTTGCACACATTAATCACTGCGCTGGAGGAAATAGAGGGCTCAACACTGTCTGCTAATGCTAAGGGAATTCAGGATTTCTTTCAGTTCAGTATTTTCTCAGCACCTTCTTTCTCTGGGAATTGCTCCCAAGCATTTTGTCAATGCACCTTGAAATTGGGTTTGCTGACTGAAGCCACACTGTGTCTTTCCTTCAGAAACTAATCAAGAGAACACAAAATACCTACTGAAACCCTTCTGCTCCCACCCAAATCAGTTCACTGCTCAAGCACAAGCCACAGGCTCATCCCCAATTCCCTCTGTGAGATAGGAGGTAATATTTTGCTGCAGCCAGAAGATGATTAGAAAAATGAAGGAAAGTGGGGGGTTCTAGGTGTTGCTATTTATGGCTTGGATTTGTTCTAGTTAATTTGTTGGGTGTTGCTGTGAGCTGGAGAGGGGCCAGGTTGAAGACCAGACCAAAAGGGAGGTAGGATAAGAGAGGAGGGGAGAGAAAGGTAGGCGGTCAGGAGAGAATAGAAATTCCCCAGGAGGCAGCAAAAGGGTAAAGGGCACACGGTTTGCCCTGGGCTGGGAAAGGCAATACAAAGCTTCATTCCATTGGAGCGGGTCTGTGTGTTTGGCTCTTGGGGGAGTGAGAGAGACACACCCAGGTCAGGTGAATCCTTTCTAAGAAAGTTCTCTTTTGCTTACCTGACTTTGTCCCCATTTAGTTTTATCTTAGAGTTGGCAGCTGTCTGACACCTCTCTCGAGCAGCTCAGAGCTGCATTGCACAGTGTTTGCTCTGTGCCACAGAGCACAAAGCAGGCTGGCCTGGTGCCCCTGAATACTTCTGCAAAACACTCTGCATTTCGCCCCTTTGCTCTGGCTCAGTGCAGAACTCCAGGACTGCAGGTGCTTCCTCTCAGAGCTGTGTGAAGCGCTGGCTCCTGTAGATCTGACCTGACAAGCTCTCACTGCCTCTCACTGGCCTTGGAACTTTGATTAACAGCCAGCAGCATGATTTTTATGTATTACATATTCACTCCCACTCAGGTCTGCCTGGGCCTATTACAGAAGGTAACAACTATGCAGACATAGTTGTTATGGCAGATGTGGTAATAAATACCTTTGTGCAGGCCAAATTATCTCACAACTTTTTCCACCACAATGCTTTTAAACAATTTCAATTAACCTCCTCACAGGCTCATGATATTCTGCTGTCTTGACTGTCCTTCCATGGGCTTGCTCCTGCTCCTTTAGCAGAGGGGACTAATCCCTGAGGTTTAACAGTTAACTCCATTTGGCAAATTGACGTTATCCTTTTTCCCAGAATTTGGTAATTTAAAATATATTCATGTTTCCATTGAGACTTTGTTGCCATTTCCTTATGGCAACTGCTCACACTGGAGAGAAGCCCCATGATGCTATCTGACAAATGGCTCACCATTTTTACCACTCTAGGCCTTTCACATACCATCAAAACAGAAAATGGACCCGCCTACACCTCAGAGCGAATGTATAACTTCTGTCCTGGGTTGCAGTATAGGATGTATTCTATCACCATCTTCATGACCTGAAGAATCCAATTGTTGGAGCAGTGCTCTTCCCAGGCCCCCCTCCCTCTGGGGTGCCTTCTGTTAATGGCTCATCAATGCCTTGCCCATAACTCACAGATAACTCCCACCAGGAGCTATCTCTTTAATGGGCCATCAAGGACTCCCTGTATGACTCATCATCCCATTGTGAGATGCTCCACCCAGGGGGAGGAGCCAAGAATTCTCACCAGGATATAAGCTGGGATTTGGGACAGTACAGGCAGCCCTTATCCACTGGATTCCCAGAGGACCAGAGCTACCAGACCTTTCTATGGGATCACTGCTTTAGGAAGACCACCTCACTTGGACTATTTCCATCACCTTGCTTAGGTTGTATTCTACTTTGTCAGTGGTCTTATTGCATTTATTTTATCTTTTTTTTTCCCTTTTCTTCTCATTAAATTGTATTTCTGACTTGGAGCCTCTCACTCACTTCACTTTCAAACCACAACAACTTCTTACAGCAATGGGATGTGTCTCACCATACAGGCATTCCACACTCATCCACAGGGCAAGCTATCGTAGAGCATGTCCATAAAACTTTAAAATACATGCCTGAAAAACACAAAAAAAAGGGGAATTGGAGTGCCCTCAACAATACACTAGCCAAGGCCTTATATGTCCTCAGTTTTTAAAATGTGATGAATTAGGACAAACAGCATATGAAAGTCAATATTCCTTCGACACAAAGACTCATCCCAAACCTCTTGTGATGATAAAGGACTTACTGACTAGAGAATAGAAAGGATCACTGGACTTGTTGACATGGCGTAGAGGTTATGCCTGTGTCTCTACAGGCTACCAAGTGAAGTGGATTCCCTCAAGGTGTGTGCGGCCTATTGTCACAGCATCCCGATTCCTTGTGTATATAATTGCAATGTTACACAGCTATGTTACAGTTTTTGAAAAGTTGCGGTAGTTGTTATTGTTGTCACTGCTATTAATGTCTTATGAATTCTTTGGGGTTTTCCTAGTAGGTTTTCATTGCTGAATTAAAAAAAGAGGCAAGAGATGCCCGGGAAGAGGCCCCCAGGGCTGGACTGCTGCCTCTGGCAGCTACAAGGGCCTCCTTCCAGACTGCCTCTGCCCAGGCTCAGGCTGCTACGGGCTCTGCCAGGGCTGTGCCATGGGCCTCCGCCCTGGGCAAGGCTGGGCTTGCTCTCACCTCACAGTCACTGACACCTCTGCAGCAGAGGAGACCTCTCAGAGCACCCTCACTGATCTTTCTGATTTCTCAGTTGAGCAAGACTCTCCTGCAGCCAAAGAGATTGCACTTTGGGATACAAATCCAAGTGGCAGGAACCCAAAGCCTCTCGAGTCATAGCTCAAGGCCTGCTGTTGCATAGGCTGTTTGGGATGCCCTACTCCTCCTTTGGTTTTGCCTGCAAATGCCACTGCCTTTTCTGCCTCAAATAGAAGTGCCACAGTGGGTCATATTCCAAAGGCACTGTGGTCTGGAGAGAATGAATTGAAGAAGACCCTTCCACACTTTCAAAGTCACTTTCCACCTCTAAGAAAAAACTGACAATGCAGAAGGAAATGTTGAGATTTCTCACGGGCTCAGTAGGAGGGGGATCTTCCAAATGAGTTGAAGTTTCAGGAAGTTTATTTACTTATAACCCTACTCTATAATCCTAGATACAATCCTACTCTAAGTTGGTAATGAAAAAGCAGTTCTTAGGTGACTGTCACATTCCTGTCTCCTCCTTCCATTTCTTCACTGAAATGATGAGTGGACCAGGTGAGATGCAGGCTTGGCTGATGTTAGAAATTAATGCTGCACAAAGGAAAAAACCAACAAACTATTACTTTCCAAGCTAAGAGCCTAAGATGCATTCCCAGGAGAGGACGGCATCTTCTCCACCTTGCAGCAGTTTGCCAAAATAATGCCTTTCTCTTTATAAACTGGAGCAGCTCATGCTATAACCAATCCCAACAGGGCTTTCAGCATTAGAACCCTCACTCTTGATGAGCAGGCTCAGCTCAGAGACACCCTTGCCCCATGTGAAGAACTATGCTCCTTCCTTCAGCAGAGAAGGAAGCTCAGGCAAACTCCAGGCAGTCCAAGCTCTTCTCAGAGGCACCAGGAACACCCAGAATGCTCTCTTGATGCCTTGGAGCACAGCAGGTCCTGTGGGGAGTCCTAAATATCCCTGTGACACCAAACTGAGGAGCAACATTTGGTACAGCTGTGCAAACGTGCACACAAGACACTGTCCCTCAGACAAGAAATACACAAGGCATACTCTATACCTCCACGGAGTCATCATCAATCTGCTGTTGCTGAGCAGCAGTTCTGTCAGCACTGGACATGACCCAACCACCCGGGCTCCACTTCTCAGCTTGGCGAGCAGAGGATCCTTGACACAACTCTGTTGCTGCTGCTGCAGCAGGTTTGCTGAAAGAGCCTGTGTAGATCTGGGAGAAGAAATGAGTTTGCTTCAGAAAGGTGTCTGGCAGAGATTACCCTGAGATCCTATTCCAAAGGCAAGCCCTTAGGAAGATGCATGTGAACCACATGCAGGGCTCTTAAATGGATTTTTTGGATGTCCACTTCTCTTTGACTGGATGGGTCAAAACCAAAGACTGGTTTTACTGGAGTTCATGGCCAGATTAATTTTCTACTTTCTCCAAAATCCATTTTTCATGGATTTTCTGAGGGAGGACTGCCACAGTGACCATGCCACTTCCTCCCAAGGACTCTTTGCTCCTTCCAAAGGGCTGCAGACACGCTTGCAGCTCCTTGTTCCAATGTTCTACCTCCTCCTGCTGAGTGCTCTTTTCCTCCATCACCTTCAGGTCATGCTCAACCTGCAGCCCTTCTGGAAGAGACATTTCCTGTGCCTCACACGGATCTTGGGGCTCCTCCTTGCCTGTCATTTGCTGGGAGCCTTTGCAGGCTGCCCCGTGAGATGTCAACACTTCCACCTCAAGTCAAACACAAACAAAGCAGTCAGAGACTACAGCTTGTCCCCGTTAGCCAAGAGTCATCAGCTGTGAGGAAAGGGAAAGACTGGATTTACAAGGGCTACAGACAGCTTGTTTCCATCCTCCATCTTGGTCAGCATGTTCCACTGTTAAAACACCTCAAGCAATCAAGAGAGCTGGAAGAGGCCAGCGGGAATCAATTTGGATGACTGCTGGCCAAAAGGGCAAAGGACTAGTTCCATTGTTGAGGGCAGCAGTTGAGATTCAAGATACCAGGAGATGTCCTTTCACAATGGCTGTGACAGACACTAGAGCAGGATGGCACTCAGAGGCATCACCCCACTTGCCTGCTGCTCTGCAGTGGAAAGGCAAGAAGGGCAGGAAGCACCAGCTTGGTGACTGTGGTGGTTATCGCTGTTTCACTCACTTGCTTTTCTAGAGCCTCTTGCCTATGAAGGAGGAGATACATTTTCTCTTTCATAATTTTCATTTCTTCCTCCAGCCTCTTCTCCCTTGCCTTGATCCTAGCCTCAGTTTCCTGTAGCTCTGCCTGCAGCGTCTCACCAAAGTTCTGTAAAGAGCAAGAGAAACGATGTTTCATGAGTGGAATGGCTGCCACTCTTTCACTCACCTGGTTTTGTTGATTTCTCCTCTGCTTATGGAGATGCCAGTGATCTTGAATTCTTCTAATGTCTTCCGTGTTCCTTTTCTTCACTGCCTTGATGTGACTCTGAGCTTCAGGCAGCTCTGCTTGTTGTTCTGCCTTGATATTCTGGACACACAGTTGCAGAGCAAGTGACAGGGAGCTGCCATCAGGCTCAGCTTTTTCCTCTTTCAGCCTCAAAATCACATTCATTCAGCCACTTCTTTCTGTGTCCCTGCCCACCTCTGCTTCCATTGTCAACCTCCTTTCCCAGTGCTGATCTCTGCAGAATTACAAGGCTCTGTGCTTTCAGTGCCTGTGGGACTCCTGGCCTCCTCAGTCCCAAGAGCTCCATTTGATGCCCCTGTTCCAGCCCTTCCCTCTGTCACCTGCTCAGCCAGGCTTACCTGTTCATTCTCCTGTGGCTCTTCCACCTGCTGCCTGAGCTGCTCTTCCTGCTCTTGTGCTGGGAACAGCTCTCCCTGAGTCTGGCATGGCATCTCTGGGAAAGCAATCTGCTCTTGCTCATTCTCTGGAAGGACCTGCACAAGAAAGCAAGAGAAGATGAGTTTCAACTTCCCATGCAACATCTGTGGGCCAGGACTAGATGACTCATGGGCTCACACATGCCCAAAGCACTGTGCTGCTGCTCTCCTGGGTCATTCTCTGTCCATGGGGAGGCAAAGATTCCAAAGTGACACTGGCAGTACAGTCAGGGTCCGTGTGGGACTGAAGCTCCAACGGCCTCTCAGGCAGCTGACAGGGAAGGTGTAGCATTTCTCAAGGCTCTGGTGAGGGTATCCCTCCACTTCTACTGTATCCTATTTGTCTTTCTGTGGTGACTTACACCCAGCCCTGTCCCACAGCTCCATCCTGCCTCTGCAGGTGGCTTCCTGTGTGAGCTCACTCTTTGTGAGAGACACTTCTGCACTTCATGTTCTCTTCAGGCTTGCACCGCCATTCGTGCCCTACTGACATCTTCGCTCCTGTTAGAAATCCTGCTCATTCAGGAGGTAAGGATGCGTGTAGAGATCCCCCGATGGAGGTCAGAGAGCCTCGACAGCCACCCCAGCCTATGGAGGAGGACCAAGGTGTTTATTCTCCCCCTTTTGTCAACTGAGAATTCTCTCATGCATGTAATGATCAAAGTCACTAAAACTGAACTAGAACATGAGATTGGTCCATCTCACTACGAAAGGCAGGAACTCATAGGGTAAATAGGAGGCTTCAGGGCAGAAGAGGCTGGAGGAGGAAAACACCTCTGAAGGGCAAAACCAACCATCTCAGGAAGGGAAACATCTCTGCCTGCTCAGGTTTGGTCAACAAAATGTGCCTCTGCTCCTCTCCAGAAAGTATCCCATTAGGAGAGCTTTGCACTGCCTTCAAGCAGAGCCACGAAGATTCAGATAGACAGATAGATAGGTAGATAGACAGACAGATGGATCTCACTATTATAATCCTTCTCTAACTATACTTTCTCCTTGCTACACACATCAAGGCTCAAAAGCCCTGATTAGCAGCAATCCGGAACTTGCACCCCTCTTGCTTCACTAAACTACATTCTTGGGGAATCTGGAGTGTGTAGGTCCTTATGGAATGTGATCAGACCCAGAGCACTGCACTTGGAACTGCACTCTTTGTGCATCTGTGCTCAGGCAAGTTCTTGTCTCGGACTAGACCACACCAACGGTGGTAAAGCAGCTGAAACCAGAAATGAAGCCCAGCCCCTCCCAGCCACTAGGATCTCTGAGTACCAGCTGGATACAAGGGCCTTGATTTCCTGCACAATTCCCAAACACAACACACACTGAGCCTCTGGGCTGCCAAAAAGCATAGGCCCTGGTAACCTAAAAGAGATAAGCAAGCCTGACTGGCAGGTCCGGCCCAGAACATCCCCGTCTGCACGACAGTCCCAGCGCCAAATGACAAGTTCTCAGGCAAATATACTACATCGTCTAGACCTGCCACCTTGCAAAGTAAAATCCAAAGTAAAAAGTGCTAAATCTACCACTCTTTAAGGGCTAGAAAATGGCAGGAAAGCATGTGCAGAAGCACTTTAGCTTGCTGGGCAAAGAGAAAATTAACACGGCTACTGCACCAAGCAGACCAACCAACTAAGCAAGCAACAAAGCAAAAGATGAAAGTATCACCTAGTGCAGTCTCTGAAGAACTTGGATGCAGAGAGGGCGTGTTGGCCAGGGAAACAGCCCTTGTGCTGGGCACTGTTGAGTAGGCATTTCTGGAAGTGTGCCTGTAGGTGCCTCAGGAGCGGCCAGTGTTTCTGGCTAAAGCTGCCTCATCACCTCCTCCCTGGGCTTGTCCTCCACACCCTTCCCCAGCTCCCTTGTCCTTCTCTGGACACGCTCCAGCCCCTGCATGACTTTCTGCTTCCCAGGAGCCCACAACTGGACACGGCACTCCAGCTGTGCCCGCAGCACCGTCCAGTGCAGGGGGACGGTCACCACCCTTCTCCTGCTGTTCCCCTATTGCTGACACAGGCCAGGATGCCCTTGGCCTTCTTGGCCACCTGGGCTCATGGTCTGCTGCTCTTGATCGCCACCCCAGCCTCCTTTGGTCCCACGGAGCTCCCCAAGCTCACAGGTGCACATTTGACTTTACATACAGCATCCGGAATTTACACATCTTTCCTGCTCTTAGCAACACAAGAGAACAGGCAAGGACCTGCAGCACCATGCCCACTCCAAGCTCCAGTGCATTTGACAAAGCTGCAGACTTCACCACAAAACGGAGCAACAGAAACTTGCTGCTTCTGGGGTCTGGCCTCACAAGATAGATTCAGAACTGCACAATTGCTTTCTTTTGCCCCACGGGACAATCGCATGGACCCTTAGAGCTTCACGGACAACACAATCACGTTCTTGCAGCTGCTCAAAAGCCACAAGTCAGCTGGGCCAAAAGACTCTGTACAAGTGAAGAACGACTGGAGAAAAGTGTGGAACACTTCCACAAGCCAAACACAGGTATCCCAAATGGGAAAACAAACAAACAAAACCTTGTGCCCTCCACAACCACCCCATGCGCCCTTGGCAAATAAGCGCTGCAGAAGCCAAGACACAGAGCTTCACTGAGCCCAGCCTCAGCTTCACTGAGCCCAGCAGCCAGATGCCCACGCGCAGCACCAGCCCTTTTGTGCCTCAACACAGCCAAGAAAAGCCCATTTTCCAGCTGTCACTGGCTGGGGGGAAACACTAGCTCCTGGCAGGACTGCAGCACCCAGCATCCTCAGCCAGCAGCAGCAGCAGCAAGTGCTGGCTGGGCAGAAACTTGCACTTCTGCCTTGCACTAAACACAGCACCCTCCAGAACTGGCACTTACTGTCTCAGCAAAATGAGGATATGGTGTGCCCGCAGTTGGAAGCCTGCGGCAACGTTCCTCATTTTGCTCTTCTTTGGAGTCTTCTCCAGCAGGAGAGTCAGACAGTGGAGACAGGGCGATTGATTCTTCACTCTGTGGAAAGAGAGAAGCATGAGGGACAGGCTGAGACCTAGCATGCAGAAGCCTCTTTTGTTTCCCATCCACAAGCACGTCTACTGAGGAGAAATCACCACCTGTGATAGCAATGGGATTCTGGGTCACTGTGAGTAAATGAAGACGGGCTGATTCTGGGGAACTGTGTGCGACTGTGAATTCAGTATTGCCCCCTGGCTACTATCAGCAAGCAACGTTCTCTCTGGAAAACAGTGCTTATCGTCCTTCACGCCTCTGAATTGGAGGAGGAAATAGGCAGCAACATCTGTGCTCTTGCTGCTGCAAACCTAGAAAACTGAAATTGTCTCACAACCTGATCCAGTGCTGGAACAGGGCAGGAAAGCTTGTGCAGAAGCACCTTAGCTCACTGGGCAAAGAGAAAATGAGCAGTGCTTCTGCGCCAAGCAGACCAACCAACCAAGCAAGCAACAAAGCAAAAGATGAAAGTATCACCTAGTGCAGTCTCTGAAGAACTTGGATGCAGAGAGGGCGTGTTGGCCAGGGAAACAGCCCTTGTGCTGGGCACTGTTGAGTAGGCATTTCTGGAAGTGTGCCTGTAGGTGCCTCAGGAGCGGCCAGTGTTTCTGGCTAAAGCTGCCTCATCACCTCCTCCCTGGGCTTGTCCTCCACACCCTTCCCCAGCTCCCTTGTCCTTCTCTGGACACGCTCCAGCCCCTGCATGACTTTCTGCTTCCCAGGAGCCCACAACTGGACACGGCACTCCAGCTGTGCCCGCA
Organism: Sylvia atricapilla; assembly: GCF_009819655.1. Lineage (NCBI taxonomy): Eukaryota > Metazoa > Chordata > Aves > Passeriformes > Sylviidae > Sylvia > Sylvia atricapilla. The sequence goes on from NC_089174.1 coordinate 29,222,630, forward strand.
GCACTGTCCAGTGCAGGGGGACGGTCACCACCCTTCTCCTGCTGTTCCCCTATTGCTGACACAGGCCAGGATGCCCTTGGCCTTCTTGGCCACCTGGGCTCATGGTCTGCTGCTCTTGATCGCCACCCCAGCCTCCTTTGGTCCCACGGAGCTCCCCAAGCTCACAGGTGCACATTTGACTTTACATACAGCATCCGGAATTTACACATCTTTCCTGCTCTTAGCAACACAAGAGAACAGGCAAGGACCTGCAGCACCATGCCCACTCCAAGCTCCAGTGCATTTGACAAAGCTGCAGACTTCACCACAAAACGGAGCAACAGAAACTTGCTGCTTCTGGGGTCTGGCCTCACAAGATAGATTCAGAACTGCACAATTGCTTTCTTTTGCCCCACGGGACAATCGCATGGACCCTTAGAGCTTCACGGACAACACAATCACGTTCTTGCAGCTGCTCAAAAGCCACAAGTCAGCTGGGCCAAAAGACTCTGTACAAGTGAAGAACGACTGGAGAAAAGTGTGGAACACTTCCACAAGCCAAACACAGGTATCCCAAATGGGAAAACAAACAAACAAAACCTTGTGCCCTCCACAACCACCCCATGCGCCCTTGGCAAATAAGCGCTGCAGAAGCCAAGACACAGAGCTTCACTGAGCCCAGCCTCAGCTTCACTGAGCCCAGCAGCCAGATGCCCACGCGCAGCACCAGCCCTTTTGTGCCTCAACACAGCCAAGAAAAGCCCATTTTCCAGCTGTCACTGGCTGGGGGGAAACACTAGCTCCTGGCAGGACTGCAGCACCCAGCATCCTCAGCCAGCAGCAGCAGCAGCAAGTGCTGGCTGGGCAGAAACTTGCACTTCTGCCTTGCACTAAACACAGCACCCTCCAGAACTGGCACTTACTGTCTCAGCAAAATGAGGATATGGTGTGCCCGCAGTTGGAAGCCTGCGGCAACGTTCCTCATTTTGCTCTTCTTTGGAGTCTTCTCCAGCAGGAGAGTCAGACAGTGGAGACAGGGCGATTGATTCTTCACTCTGTGGAAAGAGAGAAGCATGAGGGACAGGCTGAGACCTAGCATGCAGAAGCCTCTTTTGTTTCCCATCCACAAGCACGTCTACTGAGGAGAAATCACCACCTGTGATAGCAATGGGATTCTGGGTCACTGTGAGTAAATGAAGACGGGCTGATTCTGGGGAACTGTGTGCGACTGTGAATTCAGTATTGCCCCCTGGCTACTATCAGCAAGCAACGTTCTCTCTGGAAAACAGTGCTTATTGTCCTTCACGCCTCTGAATTGGAGGAGGAAATAGGCAGCAACATCTGTGCTCTTGCTGCTGCAAACCTAGAAAACTGAAATTGTCTCACAACCTGATCCAATGCTGGAACAGGGCAGGAAAGCTTGTGCAGAAGCACCTTAGCTCACTGGGCAAAGAGAAAATGAGCAGTGCTTCTGTGCCAAGCAGACCAACCAACCAAGCAAGCAACAAAGCAAAAGATGAAAGTATCACCTAGTGCAGTCTCTGAAGAACTTGGATGCAGAGAGGGCGTGTTGGCCAGGGAAACAGCCCTTGTGCTGGGCACTGTTGAGTAGGCATTTCTGGAAGTGTGCCTGTAGGTGCCTCAGGAGCGGCCAGTGTTTCTGGCTAAAGCTGCCTCATCACCTCCTCCCTGGGCTTGTCCTCCACACCCTTCCCCAGCTCCCTTGTCCTTCTCTGGACACGCTCCAGCCCCTGCATGACTTTCTGCTTCCCAGGAGCCCACAACTGGACACGGCACTCCAGCTGTGCCCGCAGCACTGTCCAGTGCAGGGGGACGGTCACCACCCTTCTCCTGCTGTTCCCCTATTGCTGACACAGGCCAGGATGCCCTTGGCCTTCTTGGCCACCTGGGCTTATGGTCTGCTGCTCTTGATCGCCACCCCAGCCTCCTTTGGTCCCACGGAGCTCCCCAAGCTCACAGGTGCACATTTGACTTTACATACAGCATCCGGAATTTACACATCTTTCCTGCTCTTAGCAACACAAGAGAACAGGCAAGGACCTGCAGCACCATGCCCACTCCAAGCTCCAGTGCATTTGACAAAGCTGCAGACTTCACCACAAAACGGAGCAACAGAAACTTGCTGCTTCTGGGGTCTGGCCTCACAAGATAGATTCAGAACTGCACAATTGCTTTCTTTTGCCCCACGGGACAATCGCATGGACCCTTAGAGCTTCACGGACAACACAATCACGTTCTTGCAGCTGCTCAAAAGCCACAAGTCAGCTGGGCCAAAAGACTCTGTACAAGTGAAGAACGACTGGAGAAAAGTGTGGAACACTTCCACAAGCCAAACACAGGTATCCCAAATGGGAAAACAAACAAACAAAACCTTGTGCCCTCCACAACCACCCCATGCGCCCTTGGCAAATAAGCGCTGCAGAAGCCAAGACACAGAGCTTCACTGAGCCCAGCCTCAGCTTCACTGAGCCCAGCAGCCAGATGCCCACGCGCAGCACCAGCCCTTTTGTGCCTCAACACAGCCAAGAAAAGCCCATTTTCCAGCTGTCACTGGCTGGGGGGAAACACTAGCTCCTGGCAGGACTGCAGCACCCAGCATCCTCAACCAGCAGCAGCAGCAGCAAGTGCTGGCTGGGCAGAAACTTGCACTTCTGCCTTGCACTAAACACAGCACCCTCCAGAACTGGCACTTACTGTCTCAGCAAAATGAGGATATGGTGTGCCCGCAGTTGGAAGCCTGCGGCAACGTTCCTCATTTTGCTCTTCTTTGGAGTCTTCTCCAACCTGAGGTAGGGCCATCTGTGATACTGGTGCTTGTTTTACGGTCTGTGCAAAGAGACAAGCATGAGGTGCAGGCCATGACCTATCATGTAGATATTTCTTTTTTTCCGATCTACTTTCTAATGTACTAAGGAGAATTTACAATCTTTGATATCATTGCTGTTCTAAGCAACTCTGAAATTACATAAATGATCGGGTTCCACAGAACTGCAAATGGCTCTTTGTTTCATCATGCTCCCTGGCTTCTACCAGTAAGCCACCTTCTCTCTGTAGAATGCGCTTGTATTCCTTTACAATTTTGGAGATGGAGGACCTAGCCTGCCATGGTATTTCTCTTTCTGAAGCAGACGTGGTAGTGGAGTTTCTTTCAGCCTACCCTACTGCTCCTTTTCTTCCCTTTTCTTCTACTTTCCTGTGGATAATTTCCTTCAAAAATGGGGGCATGTGAGCAATCCAGTTTATTTAAAAGATTAAATCTGTAACCATTTTGAGGGCAGGAACAGTCACGTACAAGGAAGAATAAATGACGTGGAAGGCACATACGAAGCAGAACAAGATTTAGGAGTCACGTACAAAGTAAAACCAAAGATGGCTTACAACTCCTGGATGTGAGAAACTGGATGAAAACCAGAAAAAAGAACAGTGTAATCTACTGTGTATGCAAGGACATTCAACCAATAGGACCTGAGGAGCTAATGCTCACTTTTAAGAAGCAACCAATTGTGAAGTAGCAGATAACGCGTGATAAAGGCTACAACTGTATAAAAGGGACTATAGTTCTGCAATAAATGGCTCGCTTTGTTCATATTCATCATGGAGTCATGTCCCATTCTTGATTGTCCTGTGCTTTCCAAGTGCACATCCTGCTTCACAGTTCTTAAACACTGGGAATATTTCACATTCCTTTCTCACTCACCTCAGGATCAGCACCTCTGAATACACGGCACAGGTGACCTGTAGTGAGCAAGGAAAATGCACCAGATTCTTTGAGAAAACTGCCTGGGCTAGTGAATCCCACAGAACAAGTCGACCCAAACACAGTATTTTCCATTTCACAACATCCCTCCAGGAGACACAGTTCTTCCACACAGTCAGCAAGCGAACAAGACAATATTCTTGGCTGCGCATACACTTTGGCTTGTTTTGCCAGTAAATGAATACAAACTTGATCAAGATAATGCACATTGTTCTTTGACACTCTGTGCTCCGTTCTACCGATCACATAAAGTAGCTTTTTTAATCTTGTCTTTCAGGTAGGTTTTTTTTTTTGTCAGTTGCTAGAACTAATTCTCATTAACTTCCTGAAAAGAGTCATCCAGGAAAGCTTCCCCCAAGTCCCTGTGAGCTGTGACACTTCTGCTGTGAAACACCACAGCAGCAGCTCCTGGGTTTAGGAGCAGACACTCACTGCTATGGAGTCTGTACTTCATTGCAAAGGGATTCACTATTTTAGCACTCAGTAAAGGGTCAATTAGACAGTCCAATTCTTTCATGACAAAATTTAGAAAAAAGAGGTTTTCTCTGAATTCTGGGAAGAACTGCAGAGCTTTTAGAAGGCCTTCTGAGTAGGTCTCCCAGTCTGCGTTTTCAAAGTTGTCGTGCTTGTCCCTGTCAGCTGAGGAAATGACAGACTCTGCTGCCACAGACTCTCCTGTGGAGAGAACAGACCCCCTGCAGGTTCCCTTGCAAATGCTGCCCCTGTGGCTACAGATACCCCTTTTTTAGCGGAACGTGTTGACAGGAGCTTTACCAAACCACTGGCATCCTAATGGTCTTTCTGCTTCCAAATCCAGCCCCTCACTAAGAAAGAACAGGAAGATGTACAAAAGCCAGGTTAGGTCACACCCAGGGAAAACCTCTACTTACGTGCCAGGTTGGTCAAGTAAAAGCTGCCATAGGAAATGCCGTACACGGCACAAACTGTTGCAGCTAGATGACGAATCATTGTAGAACTGCTCTGCAAGGTTGCAGACTGCTGAAACACAAGAAAAAACAAAGCTCTTGTCAGTTTGACAAGACAAAAGCATACACCAGGAGGATGCTCCTGCACTCAGCAAGCCCAGGAGCTGCTCTGACACTGGAGGCCTTCCGTGCACCAAGGCCACCTTCTGATGTCACCATTGCACCACATGGCAACCATGCCTTGACATCACAAAGCAAGTGCTCTGCGTTAGTCTGTGAATTTATGCAAAGCAACCCAACCTTCCCTACAGCAAACACAGAAGAGCCTGGAAAGTTCTCCTCTGCCACAACGCAGCATAAACTCCCCTGGAGGGCCAAACCCTGTTGTTCAAGGGATCCAAGAGTAACTCCAAGAGTGCCCAGGGCACCTCCAGCCTGTATCCAAACTGAGCACTCTGATGGCACCAAAGCAAAGGAAACCAGACCATGAAAATGGCCCAAAGCATTGCACAGATCCAGGATAGAAAGCACTATCAGCATAACAGCTGAAATCCTTCCTAACAAATCTGCCCACATATTTTCACATTTCTTGGACATGCCCAGGTTTCCTGTATGTACATCTCTGCCTTTATTTCCCTTTGGAAGCAGTTGAACTGGCAGAATGTGCCCACCACCAGAAGCAGCTGCTCCAAGCTGGGAATGCAACAGGGGGTGCTGATTTCCAGGGGCTTCTGTGTCACAGGCGAAGCCAAGGCAGGAGTAGATTAAAAGGTGCTGGTGCTGCTGCTGCTCTGTGCCCCGAGAGAGCCCCAGCTAGGCAGGGCACAGTGACCACTGCCCCGTGTGCTCCTTCTCCTGCCAGAGCTGGGCACACCTGGGAATAAATCTTGATGACTTGCAGGGAAACCAAGGGGAGTCTGGAGGCTGCATTGCTCTGCACACACCCAGGACACCTGCAGCACAGAATTTTAGCCCTAAAAAGCCTAACCCAAGGGAAACAGCTGGAAAATATTTCATTTTGACCTTTCTTCCCTACTCTACAGAAATGGCCAAAATGAGAGTTCCCAAGCAGGGCCTGATCCCCGCTGCCAGCTCAGGGTTAGGAAGGAGGCGTTACTCTATTTCAGCACTGTGTGCGTGGGGAATCACTTCCCTAACACATGCACATGCAGCCATCTCAGCTATTAGTTTGAATTCATGGAACTAAGACATACTCAATACTTTGCAGAAACTCACAGACAAAGCATTCCCCCAAATTATTTGACCTATTTAAATCACTTCTCAGACTTTATTGAAGCGAGAGTAGGAGTGTCCCGAAGGGCCCTGGTGGTAGTTGTCACAGGTTCAGGAGGAGACCCATGCACCAAAGAACTGAAGATGCAATGGGGGTGTCAGGGTCCGCAAACATATGCGGGGAACCTGATGGTTCATTTTAGGATCTCAGAGCACAAAAGACACAGTGGGGGACAACTCAGTAATACAACAAAAAATGCGCCTTTATTTAGTGCCACCAAAATGCGATAGTGGGAGAGAAAATAGAGAGTAGTAAGAAAGATAGAAAAGAGGGTAAGGGGATTATAGCTACCAACGTGGAGGGACAAGCCCCTCGAGGCCGAGATGCCTATAGACGCGTTTCTTCTCCAGTGGGGTGTACACGAAGGTGAGCAGGGGTCTCCAGGGTTTTATAGGTGGGTCAAGGCGGTGACCAAAGCGAGTGGCACAAAGCCAAAGCAGGAGCCACTTGTGTTGAGGCAAAGCAAGGGGCCCTACTCAAGCACAACCCTCAGGCACCTCCCTGATTCCCACTCTCCCAGCAGCTCCGTGCTTGCTGCGTGCCAGAGACTGCAAAGCAGGCTGGCCTGGTGCCCTTGAATACTTCTGCAAACACTCTGCATTTCGCCCCTTTGCTCTGGCTCAGTGCAGAACTCCAGGACTGCAGGTGATTCCTCTCAGAGCTGTGTGAAGCGCTGGCTCCTGTAGATCTGACCTGACAAGCTCTCACCGCCTCACTGGCCTCGGCTCCCCTGGCAGAACTGCCGTGCCTGAAGGACGCTGCCCCATGCTCCAACCTGCGGAGCAGCCCGGCTTCCTCTCCCTGTGCCCAGAGTACTGCACACACTGCTAACCTGTCCCAAGAGCTACAGGGCAGCCGGCAGAAGGGTAGGAATCCTCAGCCAGGGCTGCAGCCCTCGGCTGCAGTTTGCCTTTCTCTCCTCCCGTGCAGACTGCAGGCGGCCAATGCCACCCGTCTGTGCTGTGCCCAGCTCCGCTACGCTTCCCCTCGGGAGCAGCCAGCTGCCACTTGGCTCTAAAGCGGAGCATTTGCCCGGTCCCAGGAAGAGGCCCCCAGGGCTGGACTGCTGCCTCTGGCAGCTACAAGGGCCTCCTTCCAGACTGCCTCTGCCCAGGCTCAGGCTGCTACGGGCTCTGCCAGGGCTGTGCCATGGGCCTCCGCCCTGGGCAAGGCTGGGCTTGCTCTCACCTCACAGTCACTGACACCTCTGCAGCAGAGGAGACCTCTCAGAGCACCCTCACTGATCTTTCTGATTTCTCAGTTGAGCAAGACTCTCCTGTAGCCAAAGAGATTGCACTTTGGGATACAAATCCAAGTGGCAGGAACCCAAAGCCTCTCGAGTCATAGCTCAAGGCCTGCATCTGCACAGGACTTTTGGGCTGCCCCTCTCTTCCTTTGGTTTTGCCTGCAAAAGCTACTGCCTTTTCTGCCTCAAATAGAAGTACCACAGGTGTACAAAATACACCCAGTGGACCGTTTTCCCAAGGCACTATGGTCTGGAGAGGATGAATGAAGAAGAGCCTTCCCCACTTTCAAGGCACACCAAAGAAGCCGTAAATGTCACTTTGCACCTTGAAGAGACAACTGACAACTCCAAACGAGTTATTCACCCTTATTCACAGGGTCAGTAGGAAGGGAATCCTCCAAATGAGTTGAGGTTTCAGAATCTTCTGAATGAGCTTAAGTTTCAGAAACTTTATTTCCTTAAAATCCTATTCTATAATCCTCCTCTATGCTGCTTATGGAGACGAGTCTTGACGTGATTGACACATTCATTTCTCCTCCTCTTTCTTCTTCTTCTTCACTGAAACGAAGAGCGGTGCAAGGGTGAATGCTGGATTGGCTGATGTTACAAACGGATGCTGTCCACGGGAAATAAAAACAAACCACCCAAAAATCAATGAACCATGACATTCCAAATAAAAAAAACCAACCCAAAAATCAATGAACCACGACTTTCCAAACTTCACAGCCTCAATCAGGGTCCCTCTGGTTCCTAGAAAGACCCAGAAACAAGACGAATGGAAGCATCTGCACCTACAACTTCATAAGAGGACCTTGGCATCACAGGCAAACCTGCCCCAGAATCCCACTCATCTGTTTATTTCTGGTGTCTTCATCTTGATGGGACACCATTTTGCCCTGCCAAGGCTCTTTAAATGGTGCCTTCAGTCCCCTGGGGTTTCCTCCTTTCCGGAAACTCCAGTGACTCACATGGGTCCCTCTCTTTGAGAGACAGGCACTGTGCTGATTTCCACAGGGACACAGAACAGTACCTAGCTTCCCATGCCCTGCCCCTGCTGGACTGGATGGCACCTTCCTTCCCAGCAGGGCCAGCCGAGTGACCCTGGGTCCTGCATTTCTCTCTCTGCCACACAACCTGGCAGTAACGCCGGGGCAGTTGCCATCGGCTTGACTGTGCCAGGAGCAGATGGGGCTGGAACAAGTCACCCTCAGCTGTCTCTGTTTGCATGGCAGAAACCTCCAAGAGTGGAGTGGGGGGTACAAACCAGAGCCTCTCAGAGGCTCCCAGTGAATGGCCCACAGCCCCTCCTTCCCATGGCCAAATTTCTGACTGCCTGGCAGGGACTGGTTTTCTTGGGTTCTTCCTCCACCACCATTTCATGCCTCTGTAATTGCCATTGCTCTACTTCAATTATTTGCCATCAGATAGAAGTGAACACCCCACCAAATTACAAAAGAGGGTGAGAGAAACAGTCAGAGGACAGAGCACCACTCCTCTGAGGACAGACTGAGAGACCTGGAGTTATTCAGCCTGGAGAAGAATAATGTCTCCCAGGGAGACATTATGCCACTTCCCAAAACTTCCAAGTGGCTGCGGAGGGAAAGCAGGCCACCTTTTTTAACACGCCCACTTCCAGTAGGATGTGGGCTAATACTTTTAAACAAAAAGGGGATCGAGCCAGAGTAGGTCTAACGAAGCAGCCGGCAGAAGGGTAGGAATCCTCAGCCAGGGCTGCAGCCCTCGGCTGCAGTTTGCCTTTCTCTCCTCCCGTGCAGACTGCAGGCGGCCAATGCCACCCGTCTGTGCTGTGCCCAGCTCCGCTACGCTTCCCCTCGGGAGCAGCCAGCTGCCACTTGGGCTCTAAAGCGGAGCATTTGCCCGGTCCCAGGAAGAGGCCCCCAGGGCTGGACTGCTGCCTCTGGCAGCTACAAGGGCCTCCTTCCAGACTGCCTCTGCCCAGGCTCAGGCTGCTACGGGCTCTGCCAGGGCTGTGCCATGGGCCTCCGCCCTGGGCAAGGCTGGGCTTGCTCTCACCTCACAGTCACTGACACCTCTGCAGCAGAGGAGACCTCTCAGAGCACCCTCACTGATCTTTCTGATTTCTCAGTTGAGCAAGACTCTCCTGTAGCCAAAGAGATTGCACTTTGGGATACAAATCCAAGTGGCAGGAACCCAAAGCCTCTCGAGTCATAGCTCAAGGCCTGCATCTGCACAGGACTTTTGGGCTGCCCCTCTCTTCCTTTGGTTTTGCCTGCAAAAGCTACTGCCTTTTCTGCCTCAAATAGAAGTACCACAGGTGTACAAAATACACCCAGTGGACCGTTTTCCCAAGGTACTATGGTCTGGAGAGGATGAATGAAGAAGAGCCTTCCCCACTTTCAATGCACACCAAAGAAGCCATAGATGTCACTTTGCACTTTTAAGAGACAACTGACAACTCCGTAGAAAATGTTCTGCTTTCTCACAGGGTCAGTAGGAAGGGAATCCTCCAAATGAGTTGAGGTTTCAGAAACTTTATTTCTTTACAATCCTAGTCTATATTCCTACTCCACAATCCTACTCTAAGCTGGTTATGTAGTAAATGCTTCTGACATGATCATCACAATCTTGTCTCCTTCTTCTTCTTCACTGAAATGATGAGGGGTGCCAGGATGGAAGCAGGCATAGATGATGTTACAGGTGATCAATCACAAAACACCCCAACATCTCTTCTGGTACAGTGGCCCAATGTCATTGGCATGGAGACAATTCAGGAATTTTTTTAAAACTCTCCAAGGAATTAAGTGGCATTCACAGCCGTGTTTGAGCATTCCCAAATATTGTCCTCCTTCGGTCAATTTCATATCCTTCCTCAAAAGAAGGTTACGGCATTGCTGGCCACACCTCTACCCTCTCAGCTGAATAAATAAACAGCAGGAAACTTAAGAAAAGGACTAGATTTCAAAGTCTCCATAGGTCTGTGCAGAAATCTCCATCTGTGTCTCTCTAGAAGGGCTCATTGTGACAGATTATTTTTCAGAAATTACAAACTGACAGAGTTTCCATAGGGACACTTTAACCTAATTTCTCTTTAAAACCCACTGAAGTACCTTGCCTCCAACACTTGTATATGAGTTTTATAGAATGCTTGCAAAAGATCTGGATATTCCTTGGAGCACTGACAAGATGAGGCCATGATCTCCAAGCACTCCTGGCAGATGCTTCAGCTGACAGCTTAGAGCAGCCCATACGCATTCCTCTGTAGCAATCCAAAACACAATGATTTGAGGAGGGAGTTGTCCAAATGTCTTTGCCTTCAATGATATAACGCAAAGATTTTAACAAAAAAGTTCAGAAAACATCTCTATACTTTTCATAAAGAATTTCCATGTGCTACAATATTTTCTTAAAATGTGTACGACTTCCTAGTAGAGGTAGACCTAAGTAGACCTAAGAAGAAAAGAATTGACCAAAAGAACGCCATTCCAAATATGGTATAAGCACCAATAAGAGAGGGAGTTATCAACACTTCTTTATTGTTAAAGTTCAATACTAACTTCTTTCAACTTCCTAATCTTCTCTGATCTAATCCTACTTTTTAAACAAATAATCTACTGCTTAGTTCTAACTGTTCAATACTAACTTAAATAATTCTAAAAACCTAATCTTCTATTTGAAATAAAAAAAATCCAGAGTTCATAGATTTTATCAGGCTGAAGTAGATGTCTGGTGCCAGGACTCCACTTACTGCTTGTCAAATTCACATGTGTGGCTCTCCGTATGGGACAGCTTTTTGTGGAGGTACTGGCACCTGCTCTTCATTTCAGAGTAGCTGGGGCTACCCTGTGAAGGAGAATTCAAAAGAAAATTAGGGCATGCAAACGTTTCTATGGAGTTTAGAATTTGATGTCCTTTGCTATAAAAAGCCTTGAGACAAATTCAGCAGTAACCACACCCTGCAGGTCTGATGTCAAACATAGCTGTTGTAACTGCTGATAATCTGCTAGGACTTGATGAAGCAGCATCTTCAAGAAAAAAAACATGAAGAATATTTTGCTACCACCATAAAATGCAAAATTTGGTAAAACACTAAAAAATACACTCAGTTTCACTCTAGAGATTTTCTTCTCTGTGAATCACCACACTTCTGGGAGGTCTGCAAAAGCAAAACTCCAACTCCCAGCATCACTCAAGATCTGCAATTATGCCTTTCAATAGGGAACAGAAGGAGCACATGCTCTAGGACTCTGCTTCCTGTTTGTTCATTGACAGTTCAAACAGGGGTTTTTGGGCAGGGTCTTGCAAAAATCAGACGCAGCCCAAGTGCTGTCTGAGCATATATGCAAATTACGCAGTTTCCCTTTGTCTCACTGAGCAGCTCCAGGGAATCCAAAACACTGCTGTGATGAAGCACAGCCTTCATGGTTTTATCCTTCTTTACCTGATAGGCTTTCGAGCCTGCAGTCTGAGACTTCCTTTTTTCATGAAACTGTCTGAAATTCTTTTTCATCTTATTAATCTGAGTATGTAAATTCTGGTATTCCTCATACTCTGCACTGAAGTCATCCTTGTAGCGCTGGTGTTGCCCCAAGGAGAAAATGGCTACATATTTTCTAATGGAAAAATTAGACTATTTTTCTATGAGTGTGCTGTAAGATAACATTCTGCTATGTTTCTATTCCATAAAGCACACATGCAATGTTACACCAAGCATGTGGTGAATGTCTAACACAGACCCCCAAGCTTTGAGTCACTCTTCTACTGAAAAGGATAAATGTTTCTGCCTGTTTCTACATGCAAGCACATGTCCTTCAAGGGAATGTAGTCAGGTAACTCAAAAAATCTGCCACATTTCTATGATGCTTAGTTACTAATATTTTACATTGTAGAGGTTTTCTTCATTAGCAAGTAGGGCACATGTTGAAAACATTGGCACTCATTTCAAATACCAAATGACTGAGAAACATAGCAGCTTCAGGAAAAGGAGATTTATTGCTAAATTATATTTTCTTCCTATGAAGGAAAAACTAAATTAAGTTACATTTACTTTTGAAAATCCCTCTGCGATACATTTTTGGCAGGGACTGCATTTATGGAGTTGGGCGCACCAAGTTGGACTTCTGAGCTAAATTTATATCTAATAGTAAAACAGAGTTAATGATAAAATTTGATTCTTCTAGTGAACAGCAGTTACATCACTGACCATCGAACTGAGACACTTGTAATACAGCCACAAAAAAACCCCTCCAGACTAGGCTGAGACCACCACAACAAAAACTCAAACCACATCAGCTCCTAAGGAAGGCAAAACTCATTAATGCCTAAAGCCACTGATGAGAGTAAAACCTTCTTCATTCCCTTCTCATTTAAATCAACACAAATAAGGATTATCCAGCTCACGATACAAATCCAAGATGAAGTGGCAATGAGAATAATAGATGCTATTTCTCAACACTGTCACACCAATGCTTCTGCTCCTCTGGGCCTGAAGACCTGGTTCTTTTTGGATGACAAAAACTCCCTCCACATGCGAATGAATCCTTGAAAGCATCCTGAGATTGTTACAAGCTGTAAATCTTTCACAAATTGAAATTCTGTACCAAGACAGACAACAACTTGTGCCAGTGATGCATTCCAGGCTAGATGCCCCTGACTGGTGTGCTGGTCTGCTGTGAAAAGAAAACTACAGGTGCCTTTCACTATTCTGGGAGGTACTGGAGAAACAGAGCCTGGACTCCTTCCTGGCTTCTGCCAGGACATTCCCTAGCAAGTGCCCTAGTATTACATTACTGGTCGTAGGTTAGAGACAGGTACATGACAGGACTCACTGAGATTATGCAACAAACAGCAGAGATTTATTGTGGTCACCCCTTTACATAGGGGGTTCAAATTCCTGGGCTTAGACAACTGATTTGTTTTAGTTTCAACACTGCCCAGCTCCCTGGCTAGTGATATGTTTGCATTCAAGATTACCTAGAATTGGCTGGGGTCCCTGTTTGAGTTCAAATCAAATCTTATCATTGTTCACCCAGAGACTTGTTTACTTCTAGGCTGGTTGAGTTTGGGGGTATGTTATGGCAAATTTATCTTTGCACTACAGACCAGCTGCAGCCATGACAGCCTAGCATAGGCCTCAATCAACTGGTCCCCTGAAGGGCCAGACATGCTCTCAGCCTCCCCACAGAGCATCCCTGACTTATCCAATATGACCCAGGGCCCTGCTGCACCTGCTCCAAAGGCTGCAGGCTTCCCCAGAGGCCAAGGGCTGTAGGAGGCCTGACAGTCTTTGCCAATATCACTGACAGAAGCTGGGAGAAATTTTCCCGTTTCCAAAAAACATTTTGGCTGTTTTGCCACAGAAACACACTTCTCCCTCCCATCCTGTGCTGCAAATATGATGGGGGTATGCGATACCACTGCTGCAAGTGATCCTGTACACTGCACTGCAGAAAGGGAGGGCCCATGTGGGCCTAACCCACCATGGTGTTCATCTCAGCTCTTCCCCCTCAGCCCACGCCACTGCACCCTACTCTTTTTTCTTTTTATCTCCCTAGTTCACATTTACTGTTAAATAGCATCTGTATTATTGATTCCAGAATATGTCTTGCTTGCACCTTAATTCAAGCAGAGGCTTCTCTTAATCATCAAATCCTTACAGCATGGTTATCCACACTGGAGTTAGGAAGAGCAGCGCATTAACACCTTCATTGAAATCCAAGACACACTACTGTTTCAGCCCCCCCAATTCTCTTCATGTATTTTTGGACTTAGTCTTCTGCATACGAGTGCTTGGATTCCAGAACTCTGAAATCTGTCTCTTTCTTGAACCTAAAGGGTGCAGGGGGAAATGGAGCCAATACCTGGAAACAGGTATGAAGTAGAACGGGATGTCAAAGCCGGCACCCAAGAAGGAGAGTGGCCACCGGCTGCTGGCTGGATGTAACTGGGCTACTGGTCAATCCTCTGCTTCCTGCTCGTGATGGGGCTGACAAAACCAGAAGCTAGAGGCTGTTTCTGCAACAATAGCAAAATAATTAAATAATCTATGATCAGGATCAGATTTTGTTCCCATTCTAAAAAAGCAGCATTTGTGAACTGACAATGGTTTAAAACACATCCTTCTTAATTAAAAATAGCTGCCAAACACAGAAGTCCTGCAGGTAAATATCAGCTCTATTACATTCCTAGTTTCTCATCTTAGGACTTACCAAGTCCTTCTCCAAGTCCACTGCTAAACAGCTTTGGGAGGTAGAAAGTCCCTTCAGCAGCTTCATCAAAGCTTCCCCAAAATGGGGATGTCCAGTCAGTTTTGTCTAGGTCCCAGTTTCTGCTTGTACACAACCAGGAAAAGACTCAGCTTTTCCTGTCATGCAGCCATGTGATTTATTAAAGTGGCACCTGGCTGTTTTATGGTTTTATGTGGTAAAGACAAGATCAGTGCTTCAGTGGAACAACCCATGAGTACAGGGTGTGATGACTGGTTGTGAATTATCATCTGGATGGACAAAGACACCAGTCACTTGTCATGAAACTCTCGTGCGTTTAGGTACAGTTGCCTTCAATCCAACAGGCAGCACACTCTTTAGACTCAAAAACTGTTGGCTAACAAAACTTCAAATTTGTACAAGACAGTTTCACAAGAGGTGACTAATGAGCCCTTACTGTTGCTCAGTGCACTTCAATCTCTCAGCTCCTCTGAGGACCTTCTCAAAGGTGCTGGCTCAGAAGCCAGAAGACATAGCCACAGGCTCCCCACTCCCACAGCAAACTGCAGGGCCAAAGATGGAGTAGAGCAGGACAGCTGGGCTTTGCCCAGGCAGAATGCGGGAGGAGAGAAATAAAGCCAGATAAGAGAGTGAGGGAATATCACCTGTCTGTAGATCCTGTTGTTAGCACTGAAACACATAATCACAGAATGATTATATGTAGGTGCTTTTACTGAAGAGCTCTGGGAATCAGAGGTACAGGATACAAACCCAAATCTGACTCCCACATGAATTTTAAATGGACATGTTTTTATACCCTTTTGTTATATAACTACATATTAATTATTAAACCCATATTGTTCTATTGTATGAATTTTGTAGTTTTCATTAGGCCCCAAATATAGTTTCTCATTATTCTTGTTTAAGATAATAATCATATTCCATCACCAAACAGTTATTACAATTAACAATCATACCATTTATCATATGATGATTATGCAGGTGCAGTTTCTTCTGTACATGATCTAGTAAAGACAACACCTAATCTTTGTTTCCAGGACCTGCGCAGTTTTGGTTCCCTTCCCAGGCCTATGAGGCCCAACCTTTTTTTCCATCTCGCCTGAATCTATTGTATACATTTCCCATGATTTTTAGAAACATTTTAACCCTGTGCTATCACTGTGTTGGTCCTACCATGTTGGATAGTGAAGAGCTGGAGTGAACAATGAGAGTGAAAGAGAGGGAGAGAGAGAAAAGAGACAAGAGGGCCCCATCTAGATGCCCTGGTGTAGCCTCTTATGTACAGTAGTTTTTTGATGAAGTTTTGTCACGCATGCAGAGCCAGCCCTTTTAGCCTTTCTCCAGGGAATGAGTTCAGGGTGGGGACTGAGCTCAAGTCTCCAGGCTGAGAAGAAAGTTGGCTCAGGACACTGCTGCTCCATTCCTGCAGGACTCTCTCTTCCTGATCATAACCTTCTTGTCACACCTGTCAGAATGTCTGAGGCAAAACATGCTTAGGCTTCCTCCTGCACATTCACATCACAGCCTTTACACTACCAGCAAATGTGCTAAACTCAATACATAGTACAGAATGTTAAAAATGTGCAAAATACCTGAGCAAGTCTTGCTGGAGCATCTCTCTCAGAAGGTCCTGGAGATGTTGTGTGGATGGTGTTGCATTCTGAGACAGAGCTGTTTTTCTGTAAGGATGGTCCAATATTTTAGGCTGCAAGGCATAAATATCAACAATCATAGTTCTTTCCTTACAGGGAAAACAGATGTTCAGTGTCAGGACTCGAGGAAACAGCATGAAGCTGAGTTGAGGGAACTTTAGGTTGGATATCAGGAAAGTTCTTGCCCCAGAGGGTGCTTGAGCACTGGAACAGGCTCCTCAGGCCAGTGTTCACTGCAGCAAGGCCTGGAGAAGCATTTAGACAACACTTCTTAGCACAGTGGAAGTGGAATCACTTCGTAGTGATTCTTGTGATGGCCTGTGCAGGGACAGGAGTTGGACTCCATGATCCTGACGGGTGACTGCTGACTCTGCGTATTCTAGGATTCCAGGCTTTATTTCCGTGGGCATTTTTCTGAAAAGGATCTTTTCCTTTCCTGAAAGACTGAACTTACTTAGAAAGTATTAACTTCAAATCCTCTCTATTGATTTTACTGTAGCCAGGTCAATTGGTCTGAAGGGCTTGAAACAGATGTTCCTTCAGACTGAAGGTATTATCCTTTGGATTCAGGTTGGCTACCTACAGGCAGACACTTAAGAAAACAAATGTTTATTATGCTTGCTATATGCAAACTACAGAAATGTGATTGGTCCTGAACAGCTGTTTGTGAACACCCAAGTCAAACTAAAGAGCATCCTTTGCTACAGAGATTAATTATTCCTCTATCTCATGAGTTTTAAGCCATATCAAAGTTTCACCAGTTGGAAACAACCAAACAACTCTATTGGTATCTAGCAAGCGTTCCTCTGAAAACAACATTTAGTGCTACAATGCTTAAGGAGAGGTGGTCAGACCCAGAGTCCCTTTTCATGCAGTAGAGCTAGGGTTCATTCCAGCAAAGTCCTGCTGTGAAAAGACCGTGTGCATGCCTTGCTCTATTCCTTCGAAAATAAATCAGGTTCGTATCTTCCTCAAGACAATACAAAGTTTGCTCAACATGGTAAAATGAGGTAGTAAACCTCAAGACCACTGATATCAAAATGCTGGTTTAGACTTCATCTCCTGACACCCGCTTGGACTTCCATAGAAAAGCCAATGGAGAAAGTCTCCATCAATTTGAACCATTCACCACACTGAATAACTCATACACACACTACTACTATCTGTCACAACCTTGACTTTTCTCCTTGAAAACATGACAACAAAACAAAACATTCGGGTGTCTGCTGATGTCTGTTTTTCCATAGTTAAAAAAAATAAATATATAAAAGTAACAAAGATCCCCAGAATCAGGAATTCTTTTCTTCGAAGCAGAACTAAGGTTGTGTTGGAAGGGAAGCAAGTGTGTGCATATCAGCTCTCAGAAATCTCAGGCTGCCCATTTTAGATTTACACAAAATAGAGCCCCACTTCCTCTGATGCCAAAAAAGCCAGGGCAATGCATTTGAGTGTGCAGTGTTGCTCATACAGCCATTGCAGAATGCAAACCAGTACCCTGAGGCAGTGCACACCTCATACAGGAAATTCCCTGCAAAAAAATTTGCTTACATACTGCAATGGAATGGAAAAAAAGTTTTCACCCTTTAATTTCTAAGGAGCTGACCTTTGAAATCTTGTAAATTACTTGAAATCTAAATGGGCTACTTCAGCTGGGACAACAGAACATGGCTCTCATTAAATTGTGAATGTCTTCATGGTGATAAAACCTCGCCACTGCCCTGGGCAAACACAGCAACAAATTTCACATGCTCAAGGAATGAGTTCTTAAAAGTCACTGTGGAATCAACTGAAACTGTATCCATGCTGAATTTTCCTCCCTTGGCTAAGTTCAAAACCACTTTTTTCAGAGCTGAAAAGGAAATATTCCTGCCTGGTATATTAATGCTTGCAGCAATCAGCAACAGTCTGTTTGGACAGGGAATATTTAAAAAGGAAGGAAGGAGCTACTGTATCCTTCTATGGGTGTGCCTCTTACTAATGGCTAAGAGAAAGAAATACCAGTGAAACTTAACTCCAAGGAGTATTGAAAATGTCAGTAGTTTAAACAGGTGAGGAAGTAGTAAAATTATGAACAGCAGAACAGCATGATGAAAGGATTGCTGGCACAAGCTCCACGCTATCACCTGCTGAAGGATCTTTCCAAGGGCATCTTTGTCCTTTTGCCTGACTCCATCTCTCTGCAGGTGAGCAAGTAACTCTGGCTCCTTGTAATCCCTCAGAGGAAGTAAATGCATCACCCTGTCCCTGTAGGGTCTGCCATAAACAGCAGTGCAACCACTCCAGTCAGTGTCTGCAAGTCTCATAGGCATCATTCCCTTCTCAGGAAAAGGACCTGAATTGTTTTGTTGGGCTTCTCTGACCTCTACTTTTTCTCTGAATGTGAGGGAAAACCAGAAAAAAATAGTTCAAATTTGAGGTTTGGAGAAGGCAAGGAAGTTGGTTCAAAAGTGTCATGGCTGCAGCTGGTCTGCCAGATAAATTTGGCCGTATCAGACCCCCAAACACGACTAGCCTTTACTTCTTTACTTCTTAGAAGTAAAACAGGTCCCTGGGTATGGTAAGGATAGGTTAGATTCAAACCTAAACAGGAGACCCCCAACCAACCATGTCCAATCTTGAATGCAGACATATCACTGGCTAAGGAGCGGGACAGTGCAGAGATCCCAATCAATCAGATGTCAAAGCCTGGAAAAATTTTGAACCCCCTATGAAAGAGGGTTCTGAACAATAAGAGAGGCTGTTTTTTGATGACCCTTGGTGAATCCTGTCATTTCTGTCTCCGACCAACAACGCCATGCAACGCAAAAGTATTTCCAAGACTAATGAATTTTTATTTGTTGTTATAAGAATCCAGATAGTCAAGTATTAGAAAGAAACAGTCACTAAAAGCTGGAGTGATACTGGAGGGGAGTTTTTTATGGAAAATTCTTTATATGAGTGGTGCTTTTGTATTATTTCCCCAGTTTGTAAACTCAAGCATTGAGCTATGACAGGAATGACATGGACTGTGGGATGAAGTGCACCCTCAGCAAGTTTGCCAGCACCAGAGGCATGGGATGCCATCCAGAGGGACCAGGACAAGCTCAGGAAGTGGGGCCCTAGGAACCTCATCAGATTCAACAAGGCCAAGTGCAAAGTTCTGCATTTTTGGGGTCAGGACATCCCCTGGCACCAAGACAGGCTTGGGGATGAAGGTGGGGATGACTTGCAGGTGCTGGTGGATGAGAGGCTGGACATGACTGCAAATCATACAGATACCCAGTTAAAAAATGAAATGGAAACATATCTAAAAGTGGTCCATCAGGTTTAACCTCCTTGGCGCTTTTGTTGCGTGACTCCTTTGCTGCCTGTCTTGTGCACTCTCTGCTCATCTCTTTGGCTTTGCTCATGGCAAGCATTTCATCAAAATCCAAATGATGGGATTTTTTTCACCTTGTCTAATTCTGTTTCTCACCTCTGGACATGGGAGTTGTCCCCTGCACCATGGCAGACACTAGCATTCCAGGAGTCCAAATCTTATCTTTTTGGTACACCTCAGGGGTGGAGGTAGAAATGGAGCTGACACTTGGAAACAGGTTCAAAGTGGAGCAGGATGTGGAATGCAGGACCATGAAAGGAGGAGACTGGCCACCAGCTGCTGGCTGGACATCACTGGGCTGTTGGTCAATCTTCTGCTTCTTGTTTATCACAGGACTGATAAAGTCAGAAGCTAGAGGGCATTTCTGCAAAGATGATCATAATTAGCTTTGCTCTCATGCTGAAAGAGCAGAATTTCTGAACTGGCAACTGTTGAAAACACACCTTTCTTACATAAAGCGGCCTGTCAAACAAGGAGCTGCTACAGCTAAATAATGTTCTCTGTTTCATTCCTACTTTCTCACCTGAGTATTCAGAAAGTCCTTCTCCTAGTCTGTAGCTGAAAAGCTTTGGGAGAAAGACAGTCCCCACAGCAGTTCTATCAAAGGCTTCTCCAAAACAGGGAGCTCAGGCTAGTTTTATCTAGCTCCCTGTTTCTGCTTAGACACACCAGGAAAACACCCAGCTCTTGCAGTCACATACCCACACAATTCACTAAAGCAGCCCCAAGAAGCTGCCAGTGCAGTGCTGATCCCAGCATGTCCAGTGCAGAGATGGTAACAGACAGTAGCCCCAGTCTGGCTGCATGTGTCATTCCTGCTGTTCTCCAGAGGAAACACTGGATCACAGCCTCTTCCCTACCCAGCATACACTGCTCCCATCCAGGCACATCAGCAGCTCACAGCAGGAGTGCCAGACACAGCTCTGCGCCAGCCTGCTGACAGAAATCCTTCAGGTATGGAGGCAGGTTGTAAGAGGATGCTGAGGCCTGCAGCATTTCCTCCTCTGGCTGGAACAGAGTTAGAGAAAAACAGAGCTGCGTTCTTTCCTCTATTTGAAGAGAATCCTTTAAGGTATATAGAACATACCTTTCATGCAGTGTTTTCCAAGCTTCTTTCAATAGGTTTGCCTTGTCCTCTTGTATTGGTAAGAAAACAGGCCTTCTCTTGATTTTAAGCCTGACAAGTTAGAGGTATTCCTTAGTGATTCAGAGTCCTTTCCTCCCACATGAGATACTCAGAATCAAAATAGGGGCCTAAATGCTGCCTAGGGCAGAAAAACAAGATTCTTACAAATGCATCACTACTGTAATTTGTCCTTATTCTAAACTTCCCTAAGGTTTCTGTTCAAACAATAGCACTGGGATGTCTCTGCATGTTTTAGGTACTAGCACTGCCAGATCATCAAGAAGCCTGCCCAGACACAGCCAGGCACCAAAAACATGTACACATCTTGTCCTTAGCAGAGCTTCCTATGCACCTTGAGAAAGAAGTTGTGTGTGCAAGCTTGTTGCAGGCTTTGACATTGCAACCATCTTGTAAAGTACACAGGAGTCCCATTAGAAGCACATGCTTCAGGTTCTTATGATATAAAGACAGCACTACTGCTTCATATCACAGCTTTGACACCAAGAGCGAGTGGGATAAAACATAATCCATGGCAGAGAATGTTTAAAAAATGCACAAAATACCTGAGCAGTTCTCAGTGGAATATCTCTTTCAGAAGATCCCAGAGATGATGACTGGCTGGTGCTGGTGGCATTCTGAGATGGATTCTGTAAGAATGCTCCAACATTTTAGGGCACAAGGCAAAAATATCAACAGTCATAGTTCTTTTCTCAGAGGGAAAACAGGTCTTCATTTCCCAGAGAGTTTTCTGAAATGGTTGCTGTCCTGACTGAACTTACTGAAAAAGGATGTCTGTGTATCTCTCACTACAGCCAGGCCAATCTTCCTAAAAGTCTTTAAAGAAATGTTCTTTCAAACTAAAAGAATTCTCATTTTCATCCAGGCTGGCTACCTATGGGCAGACGTTTAAAACATAAATGTTCATTACACCTAAATGCAGACTACAGATGTAAAACTAGTAAAGCTAAGCTAAAGCAAAGCTGAAAAGAAAATCATGCATCAGTTGTCCAGGACTTTTGTTCTATATGAAGAACAAAGCAGCTGTCATGTAAGAAGGAGCAATATTAAACAAGTGTGGTCCATTTAGGTGGTAGAAATTTAGACGTAAGTAAATCCCATACTGCTGGGCATGGAGGAAATGTATGCTACAAAAACCTCTCCCTGCACCAGGCATCCACTTTTTTTGGTCTTTAATACAGCTTTGAGAGTCAAGGTACATTATGCCAGAACTCTCAGCCTTCAGCATTTGAAATACATGAAGAGGCCAGGTTTTTCCTTTCTGTTTCCTTTTCTCTTGAGTATGACCTGAGGAACACCATTTCCATTGGTAAATCCATATTTTTCCACCCCCAGGAGGACACCTGATGCCCTCGTTTCACCCAGCTACATTGCGATGATAGAGCACAGCCTGGGCCTGTAACGGCACATGTTTTCATCATCCCATGAAGCACCACAGGATGTTGGCCTTTGTCTCTGCAAGCAGAACTGCTTTTCTTTCTCACGTGCCTGTGCAGAAGAAACTACAGCTTCCTATGGAAGAGTTGTAGGTGATAACCTACCTAGAGCTACACTTCAACAGCTTAAAAGTAACAAAGATACGTAGAGTCAGGAATTTTTGTAAAAGCAGAACTAAGGTTGTGTTGGAAAACAGGGAAGGCTGTGCATATAAGACCTCAGCAAGTTCATGCTGCGTAAATGAATCACCCTGTCTCTGATTGGCCATTCAGAAACAGTACTGCAAAGTCTCAGGAAGAATTCTGCAGGGTGCTGTGTGGTGCTCTCCTGAACTCTGGTACTTTAACTTCAGCAAAGGAAAAACAGAAAAAGAATTGTCAAATGGAGGCTTGGGAGAAGGCGAGGAAAGTGATTCAAAAGGATCTACCAGGACTGTTGAAACTCTATTGGTTCAGTGTTTATAGATCAGTAAGATCCAAACAGTAAAGCATTAGGAAGAAACAGTCATTTAAAAAAACTGGTAATGGAGTGATACTGGAGGGGAGGTTTTAATATACATTCTTTATATGCATGGAGTTTATATGATTTCCCCAGTTTCTAAGCTCAAGCACTGAGCTATGTCAAGAATGACATGGACAGTGGGATGTAGTGCCCTCTCAGCAAGTTTGCCAACAGCGGAGGCATGGGATACCATCCAGAAGGACATGGGGAACCTTGGGAAGTAGGGCCCTGGGAACCTCATGAGATTCAACAAGGCCAGGTGCAAAGTGCCGTTATCTCTAAGGCTGGGGGGAGGCTGGGGGATGAAGTTGGGGAGGATTTGAGGATGCTGGTGGGTGAGAGGCTGGGCATGACTTGGCAATTTGTGCTGGCATCTCCAAAAGGCAACCGTGTCCTGGGCTGCATCAGGGGAAGTGTGGCCAGCAGGTCAAGAGAGGGGATATGACACAGCAGATTGTTTTGAAACCAGCAACTCGGGCTTGTTAATGTTAAATACTCCCTTAGATCTATGTAAACCACCATGAAGAATCACACTAATCATCAGATGTTGGAGTCCAGGACATCCCCTTGGATGACCTGGGACCCGAGGAAGGGAATTTGAGCCCTGGACAGGGGGTGTGGAGCTAGTCCAGGGGGCCCGGAGACCTTGGCACAGAGCCCAGGAAAACACCGTGTTTGGTTTTAGTCCATGGGAGAGGCTTCCGACACAGAGAGAGGAATTGCAAACCACCAGGATGTGAAAACAGTAGTTTAGCACAGTAGAAGATACAAAATATAGTAGTTTTAGGGTTCATGGAATAGAGGTAAATGGGGACAAGATGGTGGAATTTGGGTAGTATCTCACGTACTTCTTCTTCTTCCTTGTCCTTCATCTTTTGGGGTGGTGATGGCACAAAGTAGTTAGAGTGGATTGGGTCAAAGAAGAAATGACACTTTTAGTGTGGGCACTAGGTATTGGTACAAAATAGCAAACAACCGTAGTTATCTGTATAAATGTAAGGGAACGTCCCATCGGGGGGCAGTCACCTCGTGTCCCAGCTGCTGTCCAGACCTCGGCTGGGAGTGGAGAAAATTCTGAGATATCAAATAATAAACATCACAAGAAACCTGAAAACAAAACCTTGAAGACTCTGCTTTTTTTTATACCAACACGACTTGGGGCTTTTAGAGGGCCAAGGACTTTAAACAATCTAAATCTTGGGTGAGGAAACCCTCCCTGAGAACTGGTATCCCTGGGTGCTTTCCAGCGGACACACAAAGCCCTCTGAAGCCAGGAAAACAGCCAGAGAAGACAGGGGAAGCTTTTTGGTCAAAATAGCTGACTTCAACTTCGCCTCGGACAGATGAACTCCAAGGGCCCTGGACTCATCACCTTGAGATTTGCTGGTCGGTGATCAGGACACCCCCGGGACAAATTTGAGAACATCTGCACCCTGTTCTTCAGTTTTGGTGAGACCAGTCGAATCCAGAACACATGGGAGTGGGAGTCTCCCAGGAACAACTCAGGTTCCTATCTGCTTTACGAGTAGTTATGTCTGCACATCCTGCAGGCCTTCCTGAAAAGGAGCTTCAAGCTCTTCATTTGTGGATTCGGTGTAACCTTCCACATTGCGAAACCCCACGTCCTATTTGAGCCAGCATTTTGGCAAGAGGCAAATAGGGAAGTGTACCACAAGGCAACTAAGAAGGACAAAACGGCTTCAAGGCTGTTGTCCGCAGGGAGAACCTAGACGAAATTTCACGTAATAAAAAGGCAGTTCCGCCTCCTTTACAACAGCGGAGGGCAGCGCAGGAGGAACAGAGCGATGTTTCTTCTGTTGAACAGCAACCAGCTGCTTCTGAGCAGCAGGCAGATCCCATATCTCCTAGTGAGAATGTGGAAGGAGAGAGCCAGCAGCTTCCCCGAGATGAGGCACATAAATCACAACAGCCTATCTTGGTGCCTCAATTTCCGAAACCTGATTCCCCGACGCCGGTCCCGGGAAAGAAAAAACTGGTACTTCATCCCAGCGTTCAGGATAGAGACATGCTTTCTTTTGAGGCATGTCCCCTGGACATGGAACAATTGCCCCAGAGGGGGGAACGGGAAGTTTAGATCAGATTCCACCTAGAAGTCCGTTTACCACCACCCGCCCCCCCCCGCCCCGAAACCGCGCCAAACCGCTTCGCCATCCCTTCCTCCACCCGAGCAAGGACAGGCGCAACGGGGGGACGGGGAGTGTGCCAAACACCAGAGCAGCAGGGAAAGCAACCCCAAATCGCGTCGGCGGCGGGAGATAACACCGCGGCGCAAGGACGCGAAAGCGATGCGAATCAGTTGCGCCGGGAACAATCACACGGCGGGGACGCGGAACGTGACGGGGGCCGGCGGGAAGACAGACCATGTCAGGGGGGCGCGGATCGCGGGGAAAAAAAAACTCGCCGGCGACCGTCACGATTTCGCGAACTGCAAGACCGGGACAATGCGGGTGGAAAAGCCCACGCCGGTAGTTCGGCGCAGGGTGATGATGTAAGCTACGGGAAGTGAAATGGACCAAGTTGTGTCCGCATCGCAAAGCGTGGGCGGAGAGCCAGGAAGGGCGGCGCAGACGCAGGCGCAGAGCCGTGCACTGCAAACCCCAGAGGCGCCCGCGGCTCACGTTGGCGCAAGCGCAGTGGGGGTGGGATGTATCCCAAGCCGCTGTCTCGCTCCGGGCGGGGTGAACCCCGACGACGAGAGAGATGGGGTGGCCCCTGCGGGCAGGTCGAGAGGGAACGCCTCCCAGGGCGGTGCCGGGACGATGCAAGCAGGATCGGAGCAGGCGGGGGCGGTGCAAGCAGGGATGGGGTGTGGCCAAGGGGCCGCCTCCTCACAGCAGACGCCGCAGACCACGAGCCCGCCCTCGAGCGGCGCCTTGATACAAGCACGGCGGCCACTCGGTGATTCAGAATCAGCTAGCTCGTTCATGCGCATGTGCGCACATCCAAAAATCACTGCAGTGTTTCCCAGAGATCCAGAAACGGAGAATTTTTTTACAAGCACAGCGTCTTTTGTCAGAAATTATAGAAGAGATCCCGGACATAATACCTGTCGGTCGACAGGGTTTAGTTGTCGCGATGCCCGCGCCACCTAGTGGCCGGCCTGCACAATTCCAGCAGCCGCAGCGCCTTCCATACCCGGCCAGTGGATCGACAGCGTCCCCCTAGTGGCGGAACACCCACATTGCACCATTTTTTCCGAGTTACATATAAAAAACAGATTTATTCTCCAAAGCAGCAATTTCAACAAGAACAAATGGAGCCGTTGTAAACTTTAGAGGAGCACGCAGCAACTCCACTGCAACAACAAGCATTTACTACGAATGACAGCATGATTCATATTACTGCTTCACAAGGTATTCCCCTCAGATCGACAACTACAACAACTTCATGTCCTTCATCTCAAGCTTCTTCAATTTTATTATCCAAAGATTTTATGAAACAATTTCTTCTACAATTTAAAGAAACAGCTTTGGAGCTCAGATTCAAACCCAGATTCAAACATTCAATTCCTTCAAGTGCTGCTTTCACCAAAAGCAATCAAGCTTCTCCTCAGTCAACTGCACAGATGCCTTATTTGTTTACCCTCCAGCTATGCAATGGATCAACCCTCTCCTTTGGTAGTGCTGCACAGGGATCACGTGCTGCACAAAAATCCCAGCTTCCTACTCCTCAATTAGAAGGGAGAGAAATGTCAAAAAGAGAAATATCCCTCAGGGATGAAGGGATCACGTCTCAAGAAGATGGGGACAAAGAACAAATACAAGCAGACTTCGGAATAGGAGAAGCAGTGTCACAATCGAAATCACAACAATTAATTCCATTTTCTGAAAATTCACAGATGTCTGATGCACAGGTATCCAGTGCAACAGATTGGACCGAGATAGAAAAAAGCATTTAAAGACTTCAATTTAAGAGGCACAAGACGTTTAGTATTGCCAGTGGCATACAATGCACAAGGCCAAAAGGCAAGATGGGAGCGACTGGATCATGATGTGATCAAAGAGTTGGTGACAGCCATCCATGGTAATGGATTAGAATCCCTGTACTTCAAGCAGCTTTTGAAGGCAACATTTAATATATATGACCTAACGCCTTTTGATCTCACATCTATTGCTTCAATGATTCTTACAGATTCGCAAGTCCTTATCTGGGAAGCGAAATGGAGAAGAGGTCTTGAAGAGCTCAGGAGAAGGTATCAAAGAGGACCAAATGCAGGTATCACTGTAGCAGAAATGGCAGGTGATCCACCAGATGATGAGCCACATCATCAAGCAAGAGATTTACCACGAGAGGTGTTAGCAGATATAAAAGAAGCAGCAAGAAAAGCAATCCTGCAAATTCCACCAGCAGGAGTTCCAGAAAGTATTTCTACAGCAATAAAGCAAAGCTCATCAGAATCTTTCTCCTCATTCATTGATCGTCTCACACAATCAATAGACAGGCAAGTCAATGATGAGAGAGCAAAGCCGCATCTGCTTCGAAGTCTTGCATTTGCAAATGCCAACACAGAATACAAACGTATCATCAGTGCAATGCCAGGTCAGTCTTCCATAGCAGAAATGTTAGAAGCATGCAGCAAAGTAGGAACACCACATTCCATTCAAGCAGGCATCTGGGGAGAGCACACAGAAAGAATTATCAAAGCCCAGACTGAAGACCTCAAAGAGGCTTCTGCAGCTCTTTGACAAAATTACTCCACAGCAGAAATGACAGCAAAACTTACAAAAGCACAATGTTACAAGTGCGGCAAACAGGGGCACTTCAAGAGAAACTGTCCGGAACATACAAAGAATACAAGTCCATTAGGTGTTTGTTCGAGATGCAGAAGAGGAAAGCATCAGGCAAGCCACTGCCATACCAAAACAGATGTGGATGGAAGACCTCTGCCTCTCTCGGAAAACTCCAAGAAGAGCATGAATTGTCAATGCACAATGACACAAGTGATGGCGATGACTCAGAGTCAAATTCTGCAAGTGGGACAGTTGTTGGAGAGTGTCAATCTGATGCCCTCAGCAGGACAATCTACAGGACCCCCAGTGATCCAGACCTGCTGCCACCAGCGGCACAATGTGACTTGGCAGATTCCAAAATCACATGTTTCTTAAATGAAAATCATGAAGTGATACCCACAGGGGTCACTGGAACTTCATGGAAAAGCCAAGAGTTTTTAATCATAAGTAAAGAAAGAAGCAGCATTTTAGGTCTCATCATTTATCCTACACTTATTTGGGCAAATTGCAATGAAGAATTAACAGTTTTAGCTAAACCTCCGTGGCCACCATTGATCATTCCTGAGAACACCTCAATTGCTGAAGCCATTGCATTGCCATCTCACACCATGGAACAGGTCATGCAGTGCTCCATCAACAGAATTTCCCTTCGAGTGAGCATGTGGAAGTTCATGCCACATGGGTGAAATACCTAGGTCAAGATCGACCCATCATTAGATGCTCATTGACATACGGCAAGAAGACAATCACGATCGATGGAATGCTTGATACTGGCGCAGATGTCACAGTAATTTTATACCTTTTTTGGCCCAAAGAGTGGAGCCTGATTGCACCTTTCAGCTCACTTTCAGGCATTGGAGGAAATTCCGCAGAGTGAAAATGCGATTCTTGTTTCAGGACCAGGAGGAAAGACAGCAGTCAGTCATCCATTCATCATACAAAAACCCATCCCAGCATGGGGAAGAGACATCTTGGCACAATGGGGCCTGAGACTAGAAGTGGATTTTTAGTGGGGGTCACTGTGGCACTCACCACTTTGAAACTGACCTGGGAAACAGACAATCCTGTCTGGGTGGATCAGTGGCCTCTTGAACAGAAAAAGTTAAGCACATTTAAAATTTCAGTCAAAGAACAGAAAAGGGACACATCAAACCAATGAATAGTCCTTGGAATTCTCCAGAGATCCGTGATCCGCAAGAAAGTCTCAGGCTCATGGAGATTGCTTCATGACCTCAGTAAGATTAATGAGCTCATCGAAGAAATGGGTCCACTTCAGTTGGGACTTCCAGCTCTCTCAGTGGTTCCCAGAGACTGGCCGCTTGTGATCATTGATCTCAAAGATTGTTTCTTCAACATTCCACTTCATCCAGATGATGCTCCTCAATTTGCATTCTCCGTCCCAAGCATCAACACACAAGAACCTCTGCAAAGATACCATTGGGTGGTTTTGCCCCAAGGACTCAAAAACTCTCCAATCATCTGCCAGTGGTTCACGGCATGAGCTTTGTCTCTAGTGCAGAAAAAATATCTGAAGGCAAGAATCATCCATTACATGGATGGTCTCCTTATCGCAGCATTGACACAACAGGAGCTGCAGAAAGCTCGTCACTGCGGGATTGCAGAAGTGCAAAGTGCAGGATTGGAAATTTCTACTTCAAAAATTCAGGAGGTTGCACCATGGAAGTATTTAGGATAGAAGATCTCAGAACAATCCATAAGACCTCAGAAAGTTCAAATCAGAGCAGAAGTCAAGAATCTGCAAGACTTACAACAACTCTTGGGAGAAATCAACTGGATGAGACCGATCTTGGGAGTCACAAACAATGAACTTACATTGTTATTCAATCTTTTAAGAGGAGACTGTAACATAAAATCTCCCAGAACTCTCACACCGCAGGCTCAAAAAGCCCCGTGAGAGGACTGCTGAAGCTCTCCAACAGAGACAGGCACATAGTTTTGTAGAATCATTACCATTCTTTCTTGCAGTGTTGGGGGGGAAAGTACAAATGTAAGGCTTAATTTTTCAATGAGACGTGTCACAAACAGACCCATCGTTATTTTAGAATGGATCTTTTTATCTTACAAATCTCCAAGAACAATCCTCTCAAGTTTGGAAATGACAGCTCAAATCATCATCAAAGCTAGGTCCAGATTGCTGACAATGGCAGGCAAAGACTTTACAATCATTCACCTGCCTTTGAAAAAAGAATATTTTGATCGGGCATTGCAAGTCAGAAGACTTGCAAATTGCATTGTTAGATTATCCTGGCACTTGCACAATTCACTTCCCAAGCTACAAATTGCTGAAAACAAAAATAAGTTTCAGAGAAAAGCCAAAAATAAGTGAGGTGCTGTTGGATGCAATAACCATATTTACCGACAGCTCAGGAAAAACTCACAAATCAGTGATCACATGGCAAAATGTGACAACAGGACAGTGGGAATCCAACATAAAAACAGTGCAGGGTTCACCACAGATAGTGGGGTTGTAAGCTGTGGTCCAAGCTTTCGAACTGTTTTCTCAAGCTTTCAATCTGATCACAGATTCAGCTTATGTAGCAAATGTGGTCAGAAGGCTTGAAGGTTCACTTTTGAGGGACATTGACAATGAAGATTTATATTCATACTTACTTTGTATGAAGACTTTATTACAGGAGAGAAAACATGAATGTTTTGTTTCCCATATCAGAGCACACTCTTCTCTTCCAGGATTCTTAGCAGAAGGCAACCACATGTAGATGAATTGGCCATGCCAATTTCAAATACTTTGCCAAATATCTTTGAACAGGCAAAGTTGAGTCATACATTTTTTCTTCAGAATGCTCAGGCATTGATGGAAACCTCTCACATTTCCAAAAGCCAGGCAAAGGTAATCATCGGTACTTGCCCAGACTGTCAGTGTGTACAACCTACTGCATCCATGGGAGCAGTCAATCCAAGAGGGTTGCACAGTCTGCAATTGTGGCAGACAGACGTCACCAAATCCCCATCTTTTGGTAAACTCAAAAATATCCATGTTTCTGTTGACACATTCTCAGGTGCGGTTTTTGCATAATTGCACGTAGGTGAAATGGCACAACATGCTTGTCGACATTTTTTACAAGCATTTGCATCATTAGGTGTGCTGCAGGAAATCAAACCAGACAATGGTCCAACTTACACAGGGAAAATGCATGTCAAATTTTTGGAAAGGTTGGGTGTTCATCATACTTTTGATATCCCACATTCTCCAACAGGTCAAGCAATCATTGAAAGGACACATCAAACACTGAAAGCCCTTTTGGAAATACAAAAAAGGGGGGAGGCAGATGCAACACCACACATGCGCTTGAACAAAGCCTTGTATGTGTTGAATTTTCTAAATGACTCTTTCACGGAGCCCACTCCGCCAATCATCAAATATTTCTCAGTATGAAAGCAAAAGTAAAGGAGAATCCTTTGGTTTTGGTCAGGAACCCAGACACAGGACAGATTGAAGGACCATTCAAATTAGTAACTTGGAGCATGGGTTATGCTTGTGTCACCACAGGAGCTGGACTGAGATGGGTGGCAGCAAAGAACGTGAAACCCTACTGAGTCCAAGCGCAAGCAGACATGGCCCCCAAGACTGGAAACAGGAACGCAGGCATGCAGACGTGAGCGGGTATCAAGATAGCGGATGTCCCCTTCTTCTACATCCTGCAAAAGAGACTTTGGGACTTGGGTTTTCTTTGGAACTTGGGTGGTGGTGCATTTCAGTGGTTCACAAGGGAAAGAGGCCTTTGATAACACACCTGTGCCTCATTTTCTCAATGGTTGCTTTGAGCAATGCGGCAGTTTGGTCCATGGCTCAGCCAAAAGAAAATGCTTGGGAAACTCTGGCCGATGCATCAGGGCTGGACACCATTTGTTTGACACACTCAAGACCAGAGAAGCCTTTTTCAACATGTTTAGTGGGGTTGCCGGTGAGTAAATGGCCGATTCCAGAAAACATCCCTCCAGCAATCTCAAAGGTCATTTTAAATCCAGTGGACAAATGGGATGTTTGGACAAAGTTCCTTCCTGTGGCTCCTTGTGAACCTCAGGAATTGGAAATTCTTGGATTGGTCAGAATGAAATTTTGTATGAGATTTAATCACTCTGGAGTGGTAGGAAACAAAACAAAAGATGTCACTCCAAATCACATAATTTACAGAAAAGCATTGTCTTGGTGTAATTACACTAAGATGGTTAACAGACCATCCAAGCATGTGCCAGTGCAATTGCCAAGAGGAATCTTTTTTATCTGTGGGGACAGAGTTTGGCCAGCAGTCCCCGCAAATGTCAAAGGTGGTCCATGCAGCATTGGAAGACTTTCATTGCTAACACCCAACATAACATTGCTGAGAGAGCAAAATGTAAAGAGAAAATATCTATCCAACAATATGATTCAAAATGTGATGACAATGTTCACATATGGACCAAGGCACAGAGAACTGAGGTTGCAATTTTTTCACCACAGAGAGAATCAGGAGCATGACTTGGCAATTTGTGCTGGCATCTCCAAAAGGCAACCGTGTCCTGGGCTGCATCAGGGGAAGTGTGGCCAGCAGGTCAAGAGAGGGGATATGACACAGCAGACTGTTTTGAAACCAGCAACTCGGGCTTGTTAATGTTAAATACTCCCTTAGATCTATGTAAACCACCACGAAGAATCACACTAATCATCAGATGTTGGAGTCCAGGACATCCCCTTGGATGACCTGGGACCCGAGGAAGGGAATTTGAGCCCTGGACAGGGGGTGTGGAGCTAGTCCAGGGGGCCCGGAGACCTTGGCACAGAGCCCAGGAAAACACCGTGTTTGGTTTTAGTCCATGGGAGAGGCTTCCGACACAGAGAGAGGAATTGCAAACCACCAGGATGTGAAAACAGTAGTTTAGCACAGTAGAAGATACAAAATATAGTAGTTTTAGGGTTCATGGAATAGAGGTAAATGGGGACAAGATGGTGGAATTTGGGTAGTATCTCACGTACTTCTTCTTCTTCCTTGTCCTTCATCTTTTGGGGTGGTGATGGCACAAAGTAGTTAGAGTGGATTGGGTCAAAGAAGAAATGACACTTTTAGTGTGGGCACTAGGTATTGGTACAAAATAGCAAACAACCGTAGTTATCTGTATAAATGTAAGGGAACGTCCCATCGGGGGGCAGTCACCTCGTGTCCCAGCTGCTGTCCAGACCTCGGCTGGGAGTGGAGAAAATTCTGAGATATCAAATAATAAACATCATGAGAAACCTGAAAACAAAACCTTGAAGACTCTGCTTTTTTTTTATACCAACACGACTTGGGGCTTTTAGAGGGCCAAGGACTTTAAACAATCTAAATCTTGGGTGAGGAAACACTCCCCGAGAATCACTCACATGTGAAACAGAACTTTGCAAAGAGAAAATCTGAAGTTTTGTTTTGTCTCTCCAAAAAGCCACCATGATACTGCCTTAAAGTGCTCTGCATTGAGCTAAGGCAGAGCAAGAGCTGGACTTTCAGTGGCAGGGATGTCCCTGCAGGCAGGTGACTGCAGCCACAGCCAGGTCACAGCCAGTTTTTCTCAGGGTAGCTGGCTGTACCTGGCGCAGCTCACTGCTGCAGGCAGCAGCACTGAATGCCTGTAAGGGGAACGTCCACCTTGTGCCGGCCTAGAGCCAAGCTCCTTGAGGAAACAGTACTCAGGACAGATTATTGGCAAATGACACCACCTAAGCACCTTTGTGGTGCTTTGTGCTTTGTGGGAAATGATGGAATCAGTGGGGAAGATGACATCATTACTTTCACTTTCCCTGAAAAGAACCCAACATAGGACTGTGGCAACAATCACTTACTAATGACCAAGACAAAAAAATTAAATCAAGCAGTTTCCCATATTGACCATATGAAATTCTATGTCTGACTTCCCCAAGGTCATTTTTTGTCAATTTCCAGTGAAGTTTAATGGAGAAGCACAGTGCCTTAGTACTCTGAAGTCCAGTTGCAAAACCAAAACATTAGCTACCAAGGCAGCGAATTTAAGTGCTTTGAGTGGTCCAAACCTTGACCTCAATGCTCAAAATTCCAACCAGTCAAGCAGCATGGCAACAAGGAAGGACTAGCAGGCTTTGTCAGAGGAAAACAGGCCAATGGCTGAATGGTGTGACAAGAGATTGCAAGCCTGACCTGAGAGCAAACCAGCTACAGCTGAGATCTCTGAACACACCCCCTGTCCCAAGAATATGCTGCAAAAATGAATTGCCAAGTTTTAAATCTTACATAGATTGAGCAAAATATGAAAAGCAACCATACCTCCAGGTGGGTTATACAGTTTGACAACCTGCACGCTTCCGATGTGCAATGCCTCACTGGAATTTGGCTAAAAGGAAAAAGAAATTTTCTGTAAAACCTTCCGCCTACACTCCCTTACTGCTGAGTAACTAGGGCCTTAATTTTAAATGAGAGCTGTATTTGGAAAGGTTTGGTGTTGCGTCACTAAAAAGAGCTGCTTTGACACAGTTTTCCCTTTGAAAGCAACCGACTACAAAACTGCCCTGAGAGAGTGACCGTCACTTAGCCTGTCATGCAGCCAAGCATTCAAGTGGCACATCATCCTTTCCCAGTTGCTGGAATTTATAGGCACGGGCTTCCCTTGAAATCAAGTGCCTGAGTATAACTGAACTGGCTAGAGCTCAGCTAACAGTGACAGGGGCTCACAAAATCATCACAAAGACAGGGCAGCACCTGACACTGGGATTTATTTGGTACTAAGGAAGCACATCCTGGACTCAGCTCCAAGAACAACTTCAACTGCAAAAGATTAATTTAAACTGCAACAGGCACCAAAAAAACCCCTTCTCTTTTCCTCAGCTCTAGATGCAGTTATTTGCACAGATGTGAAAAGGAAACTGTTTATCAGAGGTTAGTCACGAAATCTGGGTTGCTTGACTGAACTCCTTATTTAGTACAGAATGTGTCACATTCCGTCAGAGCTCAAAAATCACTAAAATGTCTATTGGCATAAGCATATTTTTAACCACAACAACCCACTGCCATCCAACTGCTTCATTCTGAAGGCAAAATTGGCTGACAGTGTAGCTCAAAAGCTATTCATCTGAAATTTGCCTGAACTTTTAATGAAATAGGACTGTCGCTTGCAAAGATCTGCAAAAGCAGTATTCACCAGTCTTTTAGAAATCCTTCAATATTTTGCTTGTGAGACTGTTCATCCTTCATCCATGCCTTTGTCATTTGTACAAAGTGCTGCCTCAACATAATTCCATTAATATTTCTGTTTCAATCATCAGTACTGTCAGAGCTTAAGACAGGGACCAGACATGAATAGAGAATTACCTGAACTTCACATCCTTTCTCATCAGTTTAATGAATGAGTATGCTCTAAGAGCATCTGTGCTTTTTATCAAAGAATGGAAACAAATCACGTAAGGTTCCAAACACATCAGCTTGGACTACTTATGCAGCTTTTCATTGCTTGTCTAGCCTACATTTTTCTAATTAATGATCTTAATTAACTTTGTAATTAATTGTTTAATTAATAATGAGCAGTGTATAAATTATAAGCAGTGTATTAGTCTTAAACATTGTAATTTTCCACTTTAGAGAGTAGGTAGCTAAGTCTTTTGGTAATCCATTGTCAGAGTTGGATTGTTAGATCACCAAAACTTTTAGTTTTGCTAAACTAACCCTGATAAGCTTCCATGAACAAAGCCTGTGGGCGTAAAAGGCTGGACATGTGGAACCTAGACTTCATAGCCCTCCAAGAACATGTTGGAGTAACCAGAAGACAAAGAAGAAACCAATAAAGACATTTCAGCCTCAGAGCTCAAAACAACTTGTCTGGGAAAAAGATAATAAACAGACTGAAAAATGTGGACTAACTAGCATGAGAAAGGAGACATCAATATCCAATACAAGACAGAATACTAATTAATGAGAGAATTTAGAACCAGTGAACAGTAATTTCTTTGTTTGCTAAAAATGTATTGGAAAGGGGAAAAGCTTTGAGAGTGGCGTTCATGTAGCTAGAGTTCTCCACTCTGCACCATAGCTGGGAATAAATTAATGACTAGTACTAGTACCAGGAAAACTACTGCTACAGAGCCTCATTTATCCTGATGGTTTTGGTGACCCTGATCTTTTTGGTGACCCTGGATAAACATGGAACAATGAGAAGTCGATGCATTTTGACCAAGACCCATTCTCAGAGCATGAATTTACTGAATGTCACAGCATGGGGAACCTCCGACTTCCACTAGCACATTCTCTGGGTCATCCTTGTGAGCCACTTCCACCAGAGTACCTCTGACTTCCACTGGCACCTCCTCTATGTCACCCCTGTGAGTCGCTTCCACTGCGGAGGGGGCCCTTGGAGCACCAGTAGGACCCCAGCCCTGCCCAACAGGTCCCATGGGGTCAGCAGTACCTGACACCAAAACCATGGCCAATCCCCCACCCAGTGTCAATCCACACAGCCTGACACCCACCACTCGCCTGTTGGTCCTGGGACCTCTGGGTCACCCTGACAGGCATCTCAGTGTGTTGGGGGCCCTGCAGGATGCAGGTGGATTGGTGCCCTGCAGAACACAGTGGATCATGACCAGGTTCACAGCTCCACCATCTTAAAATGGCATTGACAACAACCCCTGCTCCAGGCTTACCAAAGCTGACTGAACCCTCTGCACTGCTCATACTTGAGTGCCTTTGTCTTGCACAGTACCCCTATATTCAGCTCAAAGGCTTGGAATGTAGGAAATAACACAGTGGAAAAAAGTGTATTTCTCAAATAACACCTGAACAATGTACTCAAGGCATGGCCAGTGTGCCTCAGAGCAGGAGCCACCATGGTCCTGATTGATAGAACAGACTTGAAAATTAATGGGAAAAAAAATCAGTTTATTTCCTGCACATGGTTATGTCTGGTTTAGGGCAGAAAGGAGGTCACTGGTTTTCCCTGAGCAGAATCTTAAAGTAACAGGTGGTACTACTCCTGGAACAAAAGATGTGGTGTGTCGCCGACTGCTCCGTTCCCCGGCAGGGGTCTTCTGGGTGCCGCGACCTTCCCAAGTGAGTCGCCCAATGAGAGACGGCCTCAACCCAGGCGGCACAGGCACTCCTCTAGAGTGATCAGCTCTTTTGTGAGATCGCAGAAGTGATCAAGCCTGTCAGCTCTTGCCAGGCTGTGGCTGCCAAAGCAGCTTTCTTCCAGGCAGGGGTTTACACAGGTGGCGCAGGAGAAATCACAGGAGCCGGGGGTCTTCTTCAGAAGCCTTCTTTATTCTCCGACGACTCTCTGAGGAATGACCCCAAAGGTCTCGGGAGCCAGATTTTTATTCTTAACTCAGGGGGTGGGGTTTACTAAAGCAACCAATAGTGGCGCAGATTGAAAAGTTAGCCAATCGGAGAAGGGATCCAAAAAGAACCAATCAGGATACAGAACTGAGCCAATCGGAGAAGGGATCAAAAAGAACCAATCAGG
Source organism: Sylvia atricapilla (assembly GCF_009819655.1). Taxonomy (NCBI): domain Eukaryota; kingdom Metazoa; phylum Chordata; class Aves; order Passeriformes; family Sylviidae; genus Sylvia; species Sylvia atricapilla. Next base: position 29,259,375 of record NC_089174.1, read on the forward strand.
GGTAAGGTAATTAACATATCAAGAAGTAACTTTAACTGCCAACTTCAAATAACAAGGGGTTAGACAACTAGGTTAGGGAAATTCAAGGGCTAGACATCCTCCATGGGAGAGCCGGGAGCGTTGCTCCCTCTGCATAGTCTTTGGGGGCCTCCACAGTGGTGCTAAAGACAGCTACTGCCTTGAACCCTGCTGTGTGCCTCAATCCTTCTGCAAGGAATCAGGATCTCCAATCAAATATGGAAAGCTTTGGGAGTGTTCAGTTCCCTGCTCAAGTAGCAAAAGCTCACCAGTTCAGGCAAACACCATTCAACTGCAAAGCTCACCAGTTCAGGCAAACACCAGTCAACATCAGAAACCTAGTAGCAGAAAAAACTGCTAGAGCGGTGGCAGAACAAAGCATCTTGTTGGCAATTCTTTCCTAAGTTGTGAACCTTTCCAAATCAGTCACAGAATACCATGATGAAGGCAATCAATTGGCCAAAACTTCCAGTGCCTGATTGAATCCTGAAGGGTGGTGGGTAGCAAAAAATACACAAGTTAGAGTGCCTCAAGAAATAATAAAATAAATCGTGAAAGACAAACATAAAGAAACTCATTTGGGTATTGAAGATATGGTAGATAATTTGAAGAGGCAGCTACTTAGTTTTAGGCTGACAAGGATTGTGACAAGTATAGCTAGTAAATGTAAAATTTGAGTTGCCTCAACAAAACAAATATAGGTATTTATTAGGCTTAGTAGACACATTTTCTGCGTGGCCAGAGGCTTTTCCTTGTCACATCAATGAAGCTAGAGAAGGACCTAGGGACCACAGGTCCCTAAGAACCACAGGTTAGGGATTCCTTTTGGAATGTCATGAGACAGAGACTCTCATTCCATAGCTGAAACTGTAGAAAATCTATGCAAAACCTTCCCAGTCAAATGGGACCTACTTGGCCTATGGAAGTCTTACTCCAGTGGCAGGGTTGAGAGAACAAATTAAGAGTCTAAAACCAGAAATGAATAAAATTTTCCAAGAAACCACACAGAAGTGGGTACATGCACTTCTCCTTGCACTACTGAGAATCAGAAATCAAGTAGCTTCTAAAGAAAACATGAGTCCATATGAAATGCTCTATGGAAGACCTTACCAAGTTACAATCCTTTCTGGAGAAAGTAATAATAGAAAATGATAATTTAAGACCATGTGCATTGTCTTTGGAAAACGTGTTTTCATCTTTGCACAGGTTTCTTGTATGAGCATTCCTGATGACTTTGGATGCTCAGGTACTTCCTCAACAACCTGAGGATGGTGTCTATGTCAGAAAGCAGAGCAACAAAGCACTTAGAGAAAAGTGGAGAAGACCATTTCAAGTGTTCCCAAGCACTCCTGCAGCAATAAAAGGGGATGGGATCAGTGCATAGATACCCCTCCCCTGAGGGAAGCCAGCCCCAGTACACAAGGAACCAGAGAGGAAAATAGAGTCACCAGAGGATTTGAAGCTTAAACTCATTAAAAAATGGAAATACTACTTCTTTTCTGCTGTGCAGAATTATTTAGAACAAATGCCATAAAAGTAAAGATCAATCATGAAGGGTAAGCTGTGAAAAAACCTACTAAATTTGAAAATCAAGCTTGTGGAAACTGTGAAGGTTAAAATTTGCTGGATTTGTTACAAGAATGCTGATGGATTTGATATCCAGCAATCTGGACTATCATCAGTCAAGGAAAGCAATTCAAGACTGGGAGAAGACTAGAAGTTCTCCCTCTTGGTTCGACTGGCTTTCCTTATGGCTATCAGACCTTTAAAGGCTTAAAGATTTATTTATAACCCATGTTGGAATTGTTGCAGTTTGCACTTTTTTGTTTGCTTGTTTGTTTTGTCTTATGTATTCCAGCTTTCATGAGATGTTTTGCAAATATTTGTAATAACAAACATTATTACCATAGGTAAGGAAATGAGTTTTAGAAGTGATACTTCCAAGAAAAATCTTGAAAGTCTCTAAGTGGGGGATTGCTGCAAATAGCTTATTGTGCAGCTCGGATAACCAAGATGAAAATCACTACTCTGGAAGACCACAACAAAAGGTCATGCGAAGTCCAAAAGCTCAGCAACCACTTAGGGTTTCTAAAGATCCTCAACTAGACCCTCAGAGACTAACCGTGCAGGCTCAAGTAATTTATGCACAGTTAATGATTTCTATGAAATAGAATGTGTACGTACTGCATATTCCATTGTGACCTCACGGCTGATGTTGGCTCTGTCACAATGTGCTCTGCTCCAGCACCTGTATAAAAAAGCAGGGCAGCCATACAACACAGCACTCATCCAAAACCATCATGCCCTGTCACGGTCGGAGAGGACGCCGGAGCAGGAGCAGGAGCCGGAGCCGCAGCAGGAGCCACAGGCGCTCCCGGCGCCAGGGAGTGCGGAGGAGGCGCCGGGCCATGTCCCGCCGCCGTGGATATCGCCGGCACCGCAGCCGAAGACGCCACCGCCGCTACTGCTGAGCCAACCCTGGAGCTCGAACTCGTACAGCCAGAGCCCGGAGAGCGCCAGGCATGGCACTGGCCTGGCTCTGCCAGTAAAGCATAGCAAACTCACACCAGTGTGCATGTCCCTGCGGCGCCTCCAGTGTCACTTTGTGTCCGCCCGGCCGCTGCGTCTCTCTGCTCCCCCAGGGTTTCCCTGGCTCAAGAGATGCCCCTCTTGTCCATGCTAGACTGCCGTGCTGTTGGTCGTGCCTCTCAGAAACAGGGCCAGTATTGCACGAGTGAATGCCCTGGAGCATGGCCAGGCCCTCGGGGTAATTGCAGACCACCTCCCGCATGGAAGGGGGAAACAGAAGAGATTTGTTCTTCCGTGACCGGTGTGCCATAAAGTCGTGGGCTGTGCCAAGTTCTGTATGGTGAATTACTGTGTGTGACTCGTTTGCCTCTTGTACACTCTGCTTGTAGTGTTGTTATTACCATTTGCATTCTTATTTCACTACTGTTTCTAGTAAATTGTTCTTATTGCAACCTATTATCTTTACCTATTTGTGCTCTCCTTCCCATCCAGCCACAGGGAAAGTGGTGGGAAAGTCAGTGAGTGGCACATGGTCTGAAGCGTCTCAGTGAGCGCGAAAGTGGGGAATACCATTACTACACAGCAACAATGTGGAAAACTCAATTTCCTAGTGATTACTTTCCTTGTCTAGTCCTTGTTTAGGAAAATTAGCCTGCTGAAAAGCAACTGCTGTAATTGAACTGAAAGCCTGCTAGATTGTTTTAAAGTACAGACTTAATTAAGTTACACAGAAAGCAAAAATTAAATATTGCCAAATAGCCGTTATAATAGTATTTTAAAATGTTTTAAGATCTATGGCAGGAGAAATTCCTGTGGGTTTTTTTTTTCCAGTCCCACAGTGACAAAGAATTCTATAAAGCAAATTACAACTGAATGTTTTCAGCTCAACAAAAAAAAAAAGTTAGGCAAAAGAGCAAAAACAGTAACATTTGAGCTGCATTTCCAAAGTAGATGGCTGACTTTAATGCTTAAAGGCTAAAGAAATGTGAGGATCCATATATTTAAAAAAGAACCCCATAATGGAACTGTGCAAATATATCCTGTTCCTCCCCCAAACGGACGTTCTCATATTCTAAATATCACTGAAAGTTGAAGCCAAAATTTCAAGTGCTTTTATGTCAATCAGCTGTGTTAAATCACTAAAGAGAGCATTATTAGTCTGGCTTCACAGGTGTCTGAGTGAATGATGAACAGAAAATCTGCGCATTCCAAATTATACTTTCTTGAATAAGTCAGATTTTCCAGAGGACTCAGAAAACAGGTTTGAGGTTGTTTATTTTCTCCCTCTAAAAAAAGCCAAAAGAGTTCATGCCTTTGCTTAGTTCAGGGTTTTGAAGGGTCACTCAGCTAGTATTGAGGTCGCAGACAGTGGATTCTGAGCACTTCCAAAAGGTGTCCTTGATTTTCAGACTTTTCACAGACAAAACGTCATGAAAGAAAAAACTGAAATCAATTGAATTCAGACATTGCTTTGCTTTCCATTAAACCACAAACCTACACTCCACCCTCCTCATTAATACAAACACAGAAACACTGACAGCCTTGGTTGACAGGAAAAGGAAAACTGTCACTTCCAGACAACTCATCAACAGCAGCCAATGTTAAACCCCCTGCCCTGGGTTTCACAGCCACTTCCTACCTGTGCCCATCCCAGCAGGGCAGGAGCAGCATCAGGAGGACCTTTGGCAAGAGGCGGTGACAGTGGCAGGTCCCTCTGCTCAGGGCAGAAGGCACAGCACATCCCAGCTGGAACAGGTGCCACTTGCCCGGCTGGACCTGGAGACCCAAAAGGAGGAAGGACTGTAGCCCCAGGGCTCTCCCCAGCCCTGCAAGAGGCCAATCTACCAGCAGGTCTAGCAGGGCTCCTGCAATTCTTTATTCAAGGAAAAAGAAATAAATTGTTATTTCCCTTACGTAGTCCCTGGACACTAGTTTCTCTCCCTTCTAAAACCCTTCCCTTTCCCCTTGTGCCCCATCATGGGTTATACCCCTGTGCTGGGGGGCACAGCCGTGGGCCCCTGGAGTCTGAGGGCCGTGTCAGTGGTGGTACCTCTTCCCACCGGAAATCCTGCCGCAACTGCATACCTGCAGCACAGCAGTTGCAAAAGGCTGAGCGGGCAGCAGGAGCAGCTGGTCTGTTACAGGACCATGCCCTCAACCTTCCTATCCAACCATCTGGGTACACAATGACTCCACAGCCTGAGGTAATCAAATTGGGGGCACTCCCCTCTGATGTTTCTGTCCAGAAAGTAGAACTAATTTCAGTCACATGAGCTTCAGAATTGAGGAAAGTGAGCTAACACTTGAACTAATGCAAAACATGCCTTTGGAGTGGTACATGCACATGGGACTTCTGGAAAGAAAGGGACCTTTGGACCTCTCAAGGCACATTGATCAAAGATGAAAAACAAATCTTGGGTTTACTTGAAAGTATCCAGAAACCAGTGGAAGTTGCCATCAGTCATTGCAGAGCACACTAAGTGCATAAGACCAAGCTGGAATTGGGGAAACACAGCCAATGAGGCTGCAGGAAAACACATGTTAGAAAACAAAGTTTTTTTCTTTAATACCCTAGCCAGAGATACCTCTCCCAGTAGAAATGCCAAAGTATAGTGTCAGAGCCGCGGGATGGCCAGCCTCATGCTATCATGGTCAGCTGGTCTCGATTTATTGCTCTAAAGTCATCATACTTATACAGACAGTAATTAGCTCATACATATGCACAAAGCGAGCATTCTTATTGGTGCCTACATACTTACCTAAGTACTACATACATGTCTCTTAGTAACAACCACAAATTCCTTATCATGTCCTTCAGTTCCCTTATCTTGCAGCTACAACTTATCACATAAGCAGAATGTACATCCTGTTGTTGCATTCCGACCTTGATGTCTAAATTCCAACCAGCTGCATAGCATCGTGGCCTTTTCTATGCAGCCACTCTGTAGCAAGACTCTCCACAGTATAGTGCTAGAGACTGTCAAATAATTGAAAGTGTAGAAGCAAGATTTGATCCACAAGGCTGGGACATTATCCCAACTGGGCAAAGAGTAGAATCACTCATGTGTGCAACAGTGGATTGCAAACACAAAGCCACTCATTGGAGTACTGAAAAACTTTTGAAACATTTGTAAAAATCTATAATTGGGTCTAAATAGCTCAGCTTGTACAATCAAGACTCCAAAAATATTTAGTTTGTAAAAGAATCAGCCTAACACAGCTGACAATGTAGTGCTAAAAAGCTGTAAAATCTGGAGGTGTTCCAAGTGAACAGTGGCAGATGGATTTCACTGAATTTCCCAGAAAAGAGGGTATCAATCCCTCCTAGTTCTGGTGGATACCTTTTCTGAGAGGCCTGAATACTTCCCTTGTCACACCAACCAGTTTAGCAAAGTGGCAAAAATACTGTTGAATCAAGTAATACCTAGATTTGAGGTACTTTTGGGAATATCATTAGATAGAGGTGCCCACTTTATTGCAGAAGGGCTACAAGAGGTTTGGAAAGCCTTGGGAATAGCTTGAGATCTTCAAACTCCTTATAAGTCCCAAGCTAGTGGCAGAGTAGAGAAAATTAATTATACAATCAAATTGCAATTGGGTAAAATATGTTAGGAAACCTCCTTGACATGAGTCCAAGCCTTACCTGTTGCTTTACTTTGAATTAGAATACAGCCATGAGGCACCAGCAAAATCAGCCTCTATGAGTTGCTGTATGGTCGACCCTACCAAGTACCACACATTTCAGGAAACACACACATATAAGGAGAGGTTAATTTGAATTATGACTTCATTTCTATTAGTAAAACTTTACAGGATTTACAGTGAGCAGTAGTGATGTCTAGACCAACAGGATTGGACATACCAGTGAACAAGTTCCACCTAGGAGCTTGTGTGTACTTGGAAGACTGAGCAACGTCTCTGCTGCAGCCAAAGTAGGACCTGTCTCAAGTTCTGTTGACAACTTTTACTGCATTGAAATGGACAGAGTAAAATTGTGGATAATTTTTTCCAGAATCGAAAGAACCAAAGCCCCTTATCTCCTGGGCATTTGAAGAAATCTGGACTCAGCTAAAACATAGGTCTATAGCTGTTGTAATGTCTTACGCTGTAAAATGAAATACAGGCATTAAGAAACTAGTTCCCACAAGGAACCTTGTCTCAAGAAAAGAGGGGACTTGATAAGGACTGTAGAACAAAGCAGCACAGCCTTGAAGGAGTGGATGAAGGTTGTAACTTAGGCAACCAGAAGTCATGAAAAACATAAGCAGGATGCCAGCTCGGCTCTGCAAGGCTGACGAAGCAGAAGTTACTGTGCAAAAAAAGATACTGTGCTTGCTCCAAAGTAGAGGGAGAGGAACAGCCATGAAAAAGGACACCAGAAGTTGAAGACAGACCCCGAAGAACCATATAAGGACTTCCAATACAGAGTGCAAATTTGTAAAATAAAGGAATACGTATACATAAAGTAAGTGGGGGTAGCTAATGAACTTGCAATTGGTGTGTACAATAAAAACTCTGTTCATCTGACATCCAGGGCACTCAATTAGAGGAGGAATCCTCTGAGTGATCAGCATGGTGTAATTAAGAGTTCCTGTTGTCTAAAAGCACTCAAAACTGTGCTTGAAAGTTTCTATTTGGCCGGTTTCACTAACAGCCTCTCTTGGCACAGCTTTAAATCATTCCCCTGTGCTCTGTCACTGTATCCAAGGGAGAACTTTAAGACCAGGATGAGACACATGACACACGATGCAGGTGATCAAGGGACAGAAACATGGGAATGCAGAAGTTGGAAACAAGAAACGATATTTCATTTTTTTCTCCAACACCATGTACCTAGAGGGATGGAAGGTCTGCTGTGACAGCACTGGGTGGAGGAGGCTGATGTTGCCAGCCTGTGGACTGTGACATCCCTGAGCAATGAGTTGTGGCCTTACTTTCCTCACTGCTTATTTTGGGGTGACCAGAGGTGAAATGCCTGTTTTACTGTCACTGGTGAGTGGAGGCTGATGTCACCGAGCAGTGACATTACAGAAGGAATGGATGATGACATTGTGTCCTCACTGCTTATATTCAATTGGCAGAGCCTGGGCCAGTCTAGATCCAGCCTGAACTCCATCCAAGCAACATTGTGAGGACTGAAGGATCAAGCCAGGCTTCTCTAGTGTGGGATGGTGCCTGTTATTGGCTGATCTTGGTGCCAGTCTCAGAGCCATTACTCCTGTTTCCCTGCCTTGCCCGCTTCAGGCAGTTGAGCACTGAGAGCGAGCTGTGCAGGAAAATGTCCTGCTATGGGGGGCATTATGGGACTCAGGGAGCTGAGAGGATGGCCTTCTTCAGGGGCCTGGCCATTTCTTACTCCCCGCCCCAGGATAGCCAGTGACCATGACCTCTCCCTCTTGCAGGAGGTAGCAGCAGTAAGGGCAAACAGCCCCTGATCCTTATCTCTCCACCACGTGCTGCAGAGCACAAGGATATCCACAGAGACCAACAGCAACTGCCCCATCTGCCAGGATACTTGTGAGGATGTGGTTTCTAATCTGCTCTGTCACCACCAGTTTTGCCTAGGCTGTATCCTGTAGTGGATACAGAGAAATCCAATGTGCCTGCTCTGCAAAAGAACGTAGTGACTGTGATTTTCTGATCATGCAGAAGATGACTATCTAGAGGCATCCATCACAGTCCCTGAGGAGCTGCCAGATGGCAGCAGCCAGGCAGAGAGAGCTCTTGGCAGCCTGGACGAGAACAGCTCCCATCGTCCTGTGGTGTCCCCTTCATCTTCTCCACAAAGGAATGTCTCCAGCAGAGCAGGAAGACTCTGTGTCCTGCCTAAAGTCTGAGCAGAAATTTTCCATCAACAACAGCATCTCCTGGACCCCATGCAGCCCTGGCTGCATGACAGACTGGACGGAATGTGCCAAGGCTGGTGGTGGGTGGTAGATGGCATAGAGAGAAGTGTCTTGCATGGCCTTGGCATCTACTGGCCAAATGCTGAGATGTTGGTCGAGGTGCTGCAGCCTCTCCTCAAGGAACATGGCACCACTGGTCCATGATGTCATCAGCATCATTATGGGCCAGTGCCGTGAGGAGGCCCAGAGGCTTCTGTGCTCTGGTGCTGTTAGGGACAAGAACAATGGCCCTGTGGCCAGCTCCACCAGCTCCAGCTCCACCAGCTCCAGCAGTTCCTAGCAAGGGACTCCTGACAGACTCTGATGAGGAGGGGGAAGCTGGTACATCAGAGGCTTCCCCCTGCCCAGGGCAGCAGTCTCAGCCCCTCTGGGCCCAGGGAGTGTCCACTGTCCACTGGGCAGTATGTCTGACAAAAGAGGGAGCCTGGGTCCTACATCTCTCCCCAGACCTGCCAGAGGTTGCCCTACCAGCAGCCCTAGCAGAGCTCTTGCAACGCTTTATTCAAGGAAAAGAAAATAGATTGTTATGTTCTTCACAAATTCTCTGGGTGCTGCTTTCTCTCCCTTCGAATGCCCTTCCCCTTTAGCCCCACTGTGGGTGTCACTCAGGTGCTGGCGGGGCACAGCCATGGGGTCCCAGAGCCATTGGGCCATGGCAGCAGCACCTCTTCCCACAGCTTCCTGCTGCAGCTGCACACCCACAGACCAGCAGATGCCAAAGCGGGCACCAGGGGCAGCTGGTCCTGTCACAGGACCATGCCCTCAGCCTGCCTCCATATTTTCTCTTACCTGCCCACTTGGGAGAGGGGAGTGATACAATGGCTTTGGTGGGGGCCTGGCAGGGTTCATCCAGGATCATTCTACTAGATTTTTCACGCCTTTTCCTGTCCTGACTGCCCCAAGGGCTACTGCATAAACAGTTTAATTTGTTCAGGATCCCACTTAAAATTATTCCTCCGTGTCACATCTGACTGTACTCTAGATTATGCGTTCCAAAAACCAATGGGGCCTAGCAAAGTTTGTGGTTACTTCTTGCTGGTCAGTGTGTGGCGACCGATCTGCTGTTCTCTTGACAGAACTCATTGGCATCAGATGATATCCATCTTGACATTTTACTCCTAAAAAATTAATTTCCTGGGAAGCTCCCTTGACCTTACTTTGTTTTATGACAACACAGCTTTCAGGAGGATCTGGATTATCTTCTCTTCTTTCCAAAAACTTCCTCTGCTGTGCTGCCTCATACAATGATGTGACTGATGGATGTACTGCAGGTGTTCTGGAGCCTCATCCTTTTCCAGTGCCATGGTAAATAGTGTGGCTGTGTTTCCAGCCCAGGAGCTATACTGGATTCCTCTGCAGATGAAAACAAACTGTGCCTCTACTCTCCTGATGAAGGAATGGAGAAAAATGCATAAGTTATGTCTATAGTGGCACCATCTTGCCTCCGTGGGCTCCAGTTTACACTGAAGTTTGAGCAGCGCAGCATCACTCGGTGATGGTGTGACTTCATTCAGGCCATGATACTCCACTGTCAGTCTCCACTCTCCCTTAGACTCATGCACACAATATACGGGACTGTTAAAGGCTGAGTGAGTCTTGCTGACCACTCCTGGGTTCTCCAGTTCACGAGTCATCTCATGGATGGAGTCACATAGTCCCTGCTGGGGCTTATTTTTGACAATGCCCTGTTGTGATAGCGATCAGTACCTGCTGTTCTTTGACCCTCAGCACTCCCACAGCAGAAGGGTCCCCTGAGGTAGCAAGGAGCCCAGCTCTCTAATTTCCTCTGTCTCCACAGCAGCTATCCCAAAAGCCCAGCAATGCCATTTTGGGTCCTTGAAATACCCTCTCCTGAGGTAGTCTATGCCAAGGATACACAGGGCTTCTGGGCCAGGGGTGTTTCCCATTTGTGACCAGTTGAGCTGAAGGCTCACTTCAGCTTCCAGTATAGTCAGCTGTTGGAATTCCCCCTGTCACCCCAGGAATGGAGATGGATTCTGCCCCTACACAGCTCAATGGCGTCAGGGTGCATTTTGCACTAGTGTCGACCAAAGCAGCCTGTTCTTGTGGGTCTAATGTGCCAGGCTACAAATCCACACCATCCAGGAGAGCTGACTGTCTCATTTCTGCATTCAGCTCAGGGCAAAAACCCTCTAGTCCTAGTCATCGTACTCATTGCTCACTTCTTAATAAATATGAACTGAAGGTCCCTACAAGAGGATCAAAGTAACATCAGCCCTTCTCTTCTGTTTGAGAACTTCCTCAGCTGAAAACAAGAGCAAATTTATCCTTGCAGAGTATCCTGGTGGTGGTATCAGAGACTGGAAAGACGGATGTTTTGAGAGCTTTTGGGAGACGTGCGTGGGGAGGAGGAAAGGTCAGGCCTTCCCCAGGCAAGGCAGTGAACAGCCTCACACCCCCCGAATGGCCTGTATCCCAGCCTGGCTGAGCTGGGATATTGGCACACTGGAGGAAATGCCCCACACTCCACCCCTGAAGCCCCTGATCCAGCTTCTGAGTGGCAAAATGACCAGAAGTCCCACCTTGGGGGTGGGCCAATGAAGGCTGAGGGGTATTCAAGGCACAAAGCCACATGTCCTGACATTACCTTAATCTAGAAGTGTCTGAACAACACTGGAACTCAGGAATTTGTATCTGTATGTGTGCTTTCCTGTATCTTTTCTCTCTTTCACTCCTTCTTCTAATTCTCTTTTCTTGGAACAATTGAGTAGCTTAACATCAAATGGGTTTAAAGTTTGCTAAGTGGAATGGGTCAATGGAATGGAATTTGGTGTTGTTCCAAACCTTTTGTCCAAGCTTGCTGATCTTCTAAAGTTTGCCAGTAAAGCTGTTCGGACCTCTTGAGAATATATTTTTGGTTATTCTCCCATGCATTTAACCCAGAGTACAAGAGCCATTGTAACATAACCCCTTTCAAAAGCCCTTTTAGCAAGTTGGTTGGGGCTTTACAGATGATTTTTCTTCCTCTCAGCTCTGTCAAAACACCTTTCTTCACTTTTTCTGTGGAATTCCAGCCTTCAGCCCTCACTTGGTTACCCTTTTGCTAGGGACAGATTTCAGCGTTAAAGGCTAGCCTTGCTGGGAAGAGGAGTATATACCTATGAATCAGCTCCGGCCAAGCTCCGCAAGTCAAATGGGCAAGTACGTTTCACCAAAAAGAATATCTCAAAAATAATAATCAACAGTGCCACCACCACCCCCCCCCCCAAAAATGTATTCAGAAAGGAAAATGTATGTTTAGATTAGATACATAGGTTTAGAAGCATATACTGCAAAGGCAGAAAAGCATCCTACATTAACATTCCTATGTATTTCACACTCAGTATTAAGGTGTTGGCTTGTTTGGTTTAACCTGTAATCCCATGAATGACTATGTACCTTAGAAGGGCCAGAAATAGGATGTTCCGGTAGAGATGAACTGAGAACTGTAGTGGTTTTCTTCTGGTTGCTGACTTTACTGACATTAGGGCAGAATTTTCAGGGTTTACAATGACATTGCAGATCCTACTGCATAAGAGGCAGTAAGATGGAAAAGGAATTGTTTGCAGCCAGGCTGCTTAGAGGCTGTTTCTTAAGAAGTTTGTTTCAAGTGTCACAGAACGAAGTTCTGACTTAGTACAGAAAGTACTAAACAATGCAAAAATTTTGGTCAAAACCCCCATCTCTCATACCCCAGACCCACTTCTCTTATCTAGGAGTTTCTCTCTGAGGGGAAGAGATACTGCGAAAATTGGGCTGATAAAAGACCATGGCTGGGGCAGCTGTAGCTGTTTCTCTCGGCTTCGGAAGAGGACAGTCAGAGCTGCTGCTGGGAGAAGGGAATGCACTGCTGCCGCCAGAGCCCAGCCCAGGGGTGGGGTGAGCTGTGAGCTGTCAATCACAGTCCATGCTAGAACTTCCTTAGGAAAAAAAGCTGTTCACATTCATGCTAAACCACCACAACTAACCAATAGAGTAATTGGCAAGAAAGCTGTTAACCAATTGAAGTTGCACACGAGCTCTGTAAATACTGTACAAAATAAGTTGTGAAAATAAAGATCTGGCTCCTCCTGCATGAAGATAATGGAGTCTCAGCTAACTTACTACAATATGCCTCTAGGCTGAGGGAGTGCATGTGCCTGGGAAGGAGAGCTGATTTCCCTAAATAAGCAGGTCTCACTGACAGGACACACTTCATTAAGCATTCCTGCACTAAATGTTCCTAGAAGAAAAAAAATCACTAGGAAAAAAAGAAACTTGCACAAAGAGTACTGTTTTGGTTTAGTAGTGGTGGTTGGAGCCCATTGATCAACCAACCTGCTGATCATTTTCTTCTAAGATCATCATCCATGGCAATGAAATCAGACTTGCTCAGTCTGTGTTTCTGCCTCAGAGTTACTTGGACATGACATATAGTTATAAAACTGGGAGGAAGGTTGAACTAAAGGAAGAGTCTGAGTTGACTCCAAAAAATCAACTTTTACTATCACTAGTGAATGATCCTGAGCTTTGTGATGCATGTCTGACCCTCAAAATGTCTGTTCCACAGAACACACAGAAAACTGAATTTTACTGGTAAATGAATTTTTGAGCGTCTGCCAAGGATTTTATCTCAAACAACCGGAATGCTTCTGCAAATGAGAAGGAACTGTGACGAACCGCCATCTTAGTTTGACATAGCATTTTGTTGCTATTAGCAATCACAAGCTGATTTCACTCAAAGGGCCATTGGAAAAAAGCAATTCCAAAATATGAAGAACAGCAGAGAAAAAAAAAAAGCCAAACAACTAAACAAGCTGATGGATTTACTCTGCAGGCCTTGAGTGTGATGTCGAAGGCCTGCCTGTACTGCTGTTGTTTCTGACACTGTCACTTCAGCTTCTGGGGAAAAAAAATGTCTTTAGTTTGTTACTTCTGATTTGTGAGCATTTGCGTTTCTACAAGCTGAAGGTGGTTTTGCAGGATTCAAGGTGGACCTAATGCATTCAATGCCAAACAGTTGCTCTAACAGCTTGGCGATTTTCTGCATCTGTGGCACAGCCAAAGGCTCATTATTTCATCCAGCTAGCCCAGTTACAGGCCGTCTTCAGAAGGATGAAAGATACTTCCCTGAGAGGGACCGATCTGATTTTTATTTACGCCTCGGGGTATGTTACACATGAGATGAAGGACTCCTGTAAGGGCTAACATGTGCTGACAGCCCTGTCCCCGGAGAGGCTCCGCCTGACAATCAGGGCAGAGAAAACTTCCACGATCAGGCTGCGAGTGAACCCCCGACAGGCTGGTGGGGCAAATGCCCGTGAGGTTGGGCTGTGGGAGAAGCCTTAGCACATAAAAGCACACAGCTGCAGCACAACGCCAGCCATTTTTGCTTTACATTTCTTGGAGGGATCAGGGGCTCACTCGAAGGGTCATCTTAGCCCTTCTTCTCCTCTCCCCGGCACTGGCTCTTCCTCCCTGTGGTCCTGCTTCCCTCCCCGTACCTGCTTTGTTCTGATTCACCTTTTCCACGAACCAGCTCACCACAGGGACCTTGTGCTCCACTGCCTCCCCAACAGAGCGGGTGCTGCCACAGCCACCCTTGCCACGCTTCCCGGGCACTGCCGCCACCACCTGCATCCAGCCGCGACTTCTGCAGCTGGCATCACCTGCTTTTAGATGCGCCCATGGCTGTGGCGCCCATACCCTGAGGACCCGCAGCTGCTCTAGGAGCGCACCCTTAGCCACAGCAGCCTTTTCTCTGACGATGGAAGGGACACACAGCCTGCTGCTGTTGTGAAATCATGCCCAGCCCACCACGGGAGCTCTGCAGACACACCACGGTTGGCAGCACGCACACTCCATCTGCCACGGCAACGCCGACAGAGCACCGGGGTTCTTACGGTAATGCTGTCCCTCTCTTCTGTTCCTTTCTCTATCTCTCTCTTTTGTCCTCTCTGCTCCTTTCTCTATCCACCTTTTAGTGGGAACACTTACCTTCTATTGCATCAATCAATGGTTCTCTAGTATCATATTGCTGCGTTTGCATTTTATTTTCATCTGAGAAATCTACCAAAAAGAATCCTCCCTGACTCTTCCTTTTATAGCGGAATGATACGTTCTCCTTTTCTCAAAAGGAAAGAGAGATGTACAGAGCAGAGAAACTCACAGCACGAGTGAACGAGAATGGTCTTTGTTTGAACCAACAAAAGATGATAAACAGAGATATGGTATTTAATTTTGCCTAGTGAAAGATGCGGGAACTATTACGGGTTAAATATTTTCAAGTCCAAACTCTGAAACAGTTTTTTGTTTTTTAATCTTCTAGATCCTCGTGAAAGTAGAAATGCCAGTTATGGCCCATGTACTTTCATATTTAAATAAAGGAAAAGAAGACTCCCTCTTCTATAGTCGTTGGATTTTTTGTTAGTAACCGCCTCCTCTGGTACTTGTTTTGGGAAAAACCAAGAAAAGAAATAATAGAAAATGATGTCATAGAAAATCATCCACAGGCAGGAGATAGTGGCTCTGGTAGACTCAACTGGTTTCCTTCTGGAGCACTGAATGAGGGCAAAGAGAGGGCCCTATAACTGTTGGTGTCTTTGCCTCTGGACCCCTCCAGCGCGGCTGCAATACCCACTGGATTTCTATGCAAAGGCTGTTCCCGTCCTCTGTCATCAGCAAGTCACCTGTGGTGGGCGTGGGCGTATGATTGCTGTGTGTCTGCCCCAACGCCTTCCTCAGGGAGACGCTTTTGGGGGGCTGCAGCGAGTCCCCACTGACCTGCACTGCAACACCCTCCCATTCTACGTACAAAAATCAGATGAATCTGAGTTACCATATTTCTTTAATTCAATCTGCATTTCGTGATTTCTCTTCTTTGCACATGGACATGGGTGTGGAGATTTTGAAGGGATGTATTGTATGAATTTATCTGATCACTCAGAATCTATTCAGAAGAGTATACCACAACTTTAGGAGGGTGTGTAAAATTTAGAATTGATGGTGGGATTTGGATAGATCGTCTGTAAGACAGATGGAATCTAACATCATTGATGAAAGAGCTTTTAAGAATGCGTTTCTAGGTATTAGTCATCATAATAGTTGTGCTAATGACGATGACTTATTTGCTCCAATGCATTTGACAAATGATTAATAAAGCAATTAAAGAAGCCTTCAGGGCTCAAAGAGAGTGAGGACATGTTGGAGTATAAATCCCCTGGGCCAAATCCATCTAGGCCCAGGAGCGCCCAGAAATGTGAGGATTGGATTAGAACTTTCAGAAAAACTAAATTTAAACTAAAATACCCCTAAAAAACCCACAAGCAAACAAACAAACAAAGGCTGTGTTTAAATTATTGTTTGCAATCATCTCCAGCTTCTAAAGGATATACTTGGATTACTAGTTTAATAATTTACTAAAATGTAATACATTTGTTTTTAAAAATTGTTTTTAAAAAATTGTCTGGCTCAGGTTTCCTACAAAGAAGGTGACCTAACCTCTGCAAGGTGGTATAAGGATGGCAAAACCGAAACCATATCAAATACTTTGTTTTCAAAATATATTTCACTTTTGAGAAGCAAGTCATTCATTTGCCAAGAAAGGATTTTACTTCGTTTGAATAAAAATATTGAAGAAATGACAGTTTAGATTTTATGCTGGAATGGTCTGTGCTTAACCTCAAGTGAGAAGGTAAATAATAATTTCTTCTTCAGTGTTTGTCACACGGATGTCTCAGCACAAGACTGACACTAAGAATGACCTTCAGCAGAAGCAGGAGGATGCTTTTGAGAAAACCTATGAACAGTATAAAAGCACAGGAAGATTGTCAGCAGAAAGAAAAACAAGACCTTGAACAGCAATACTCACATCTCCTTGCAGAAGCTCATGCAAGAGCACAGGTATGGTGCTGTGAGCTTTTCTTTTTTTCTTTAAATGTTTAATGGATGCTTTCAGGAGTTGAAGCCACTTACCAGTTGAAGGTAATTTGGAAATTTTAGTATATTTTTAAGGTAGAAAAACCCCAACCAACCATCACTGTGCTAATATTAACATTACTGAAAATAAGAAAGAAATTACTTCTGCAACTGTTTACTGGAAGAGATCTACCAGTTCTTGTTCCTTTAATGCATCATTTGAACAATATACCAATTTTCTTTTAGCTCTTGTCTAGGTAAAAACCATCTAGTTAATATTTCTTGTGTTTTGGTTTGCCCTGTTTCTGTTGCAGGAATGTGAAAAAAGAGCACAGAACACCAGGCAAAAACTGTGTGACCTTCAACAAATCTGCAAGGAAATGGCCCAGGAATACAATGCTTTGAGAAATACATTATCAGATGCTCACAAGGAGTGCTCATCTCTGCTGGCAGCCCGCACATTGCTGTCAGGGGCCCTGCGTCCCCTCCATGGCCGACTGTGCGCTGTGGCTTCCCAGAGACCTTCTCCAGGACCAGGTGAACCCCCAGCAATTTGTGAACCAGAAGATCAGGAGCCTCCTTCATGCTCTGTCTTCTGAGGTGACAAACAATCAGGATGAAGCAAGGCTGAGGCAGAGAAGAGCCAAACACCTGGTTTATGTGTTCCAAAGAGCTGTGATTGCAGTTCTGGCCACTAACAAGCTTAGAGCCCTGGTCCAATATTCTTCCTACTTTTTTGTATGGACAGATGGCTCAAAGAGGAAGCACTGGAATTCAAGTTTGTGTGGGAGAATCCAGAGGCAGGTGTCATGTGTCACGTGAGTGAAATGTTTTTGAAGTGTCATGTCAAATTACATGTTTAGGGAATAACAAGGAGCAGTATTATTACTGGGGCACAAAGACATATTTAATGACACTTTGACAGATATTACATACGGATTCATGGTTTTTTATGTTTCTTGACAGATGTATTTTGCACTAAGAGGAAATGCCTACTCTGCTAAACATTGTAAGTAAAATTGCAATTATACACATGAACTCTCATGTCCTTGACATTTGTGTTACGGATTTCAGAACTAGGTGCTACAGCATCTTCTCTGTGGTAAACATCTTGCAATGTTCCTAAATTGTTAACCAATCTACTTTTTTGTGGGTTTGTTTGGAAAAGGTATTTCGTCTTATTTTTAAAATATTTTTTATTACTTATTTCCTACTAAAACCCACCAAAAAATTGCTATCTGATTCAGGTAAGATATTAGCATAGGATTTAGAAATTTTCCTTATAAATTTTCTTTATAGATTGTGTCTGCTTGTCCCTTTCTGTGGCAAGAGCAGTTTATGCTTCCCCCTACAAGAATAAATGAATAAATGGTTTCAAAATATTTTGCAAATTTGAAGATTTATCTTCTGGGGGTTTTTTTTTGATTGTTTGTTTAGGGTTTTGTTTGTTTGTTTGTTTTTGGTTTTTTTTAAATAGGACTTCTGGAAGCATGCTTAATTCAGTCCAAATTGTCCTGATTAATCTGTGGTTTATGTGCTTATTTTTGGTCAATTTCTGAAAGAGCTGGAGATAGCAGTGTGCCTTAGCGATTCAGTTGTCCTGCTAGCTGCAATTCTGTTTCACAGGTTTTGAAGGGGAAGGAGGTGAATGTATTGAAGCCCTTGGCTGGCTGACTAGCTGTAACCTCTGTACTGCAATTATCAGTTCCATCTCTGAATTGCGGAGTGTTCTCAGCAAACCAGGCAATTTTAACAGTATATTGTACTAGAAATATATTAAGAAAATAAATCAGTCAAAGTGATCATGTCATTTCCATTTTTAGGATTTTATCTAAACTATTCTGGATCATAGCTCTGAAGAGGTATTTCTGAATATTATGATAGACACCTTTAACTAGAAGTTATATCCTGAGCTAGTCAACACAAATTTTAGTGGAGCTGCTTCCCTGCAGGAGTAACTTTATCACAGGGTGAAATAACCCTCTTCTGCATTCTTTGAATAATCACATCTCTGTACTGTTGGAACAGATTAATTTTCTTTAATGGCTGATAGGATGGTTTACCCTTTCAGTATATAGAGCCATGGAAGCAGAAGGCTGGAGAGTGTTTCTGGAGCTTATTTGCAGGCTCTCTTGGTTCATCTGCATTGCTGTCATCCCTGGTTCTTTATTAACCTGTAGTTTTAGGGTCCCCACATTTTTGTCACAGAAAGAAGAATATTTGAAGGGGGACAATTTATATGAATAAAGGGAAATAGCAGGACAAATAGGAGATGATGCATTTTCTAAAAGGCTAAACACTAAGTTGGTGCAAAAGTTGCCATTGAATCAAATGTGGTTAGATTCAGTTTCAGGCACTTTCTTCATGGATCATGCTGTTTTCAATAGATTGCATTTGTGTTCTTAAAAAGCAAAGTTTGAACTGTGTTTCAGGTTCAGTATTCTGTGTTTCAGGATTACGACACGTTGCATCCTGTATAAATCAAAAAGAACTGGATATTACAAGAAACGGGAACTAATACCTGATGCTTCCTTGTTGCTGTTTCTTGAAGATTCAAACTCCTGCCTTTCTGGATGCTCACTCATCACTGCCGTCAGAAACTCCTTTGCAAAACGGATGGACAATCTGAGCATACTGATGGAGCCAGTTCAAGGGAACCCTTGTGGATACAGAGCTGACCTGGAGAGGGACTCCCTGATACAGAGGCTGGCTTGTGGACTCCATAGAGTAAATGCCCAGGCCCTGGAACTGGATGTTATGATAAACTGCCCAGCACAGTAAGCAGATTAACAGTCCTCCTTCATGGAAACAGAAGGGGTACAGTAACAGTGAAGCTCCCTTGGTAGCACCATTTATTTTGTTTCAGGCTGGTGATGAGTCCATGACAGTGAAGCACCTCTAAATTGACACTGAGAAGTTGATTTGTCACACATTAGGGTATGAACCAGTCTTTTCTTTTATTGACAAAGAATTTTTGGAGGAGATTTAGTGTATCCAAGTGAAAGGGCTTTTTCTCAAGTTCTTTCAGAACTGTATTAGCTTATAAGAACAAATTTGCTTTTGCCTTGATGATAAATGTTAAAGTTGCTTTTTATTATTGTTTTCCATTTTCTCATGTTTTTTCATGTTTTCCATTTTCTCATCCTTTCTTTCAGTAAAGATAACCTTCTTACCTTTAACCAAAATGAAAGGATAAACTTTTTCTCTCATAATCTTTTATAGTAGACTTTGGGTGAAAATAGTACTTCTTGTAAACAGGATTTGCAGCAACCCTTGGGAGGCGACAGGTTCCAACTTTTGCCCTTGTGTATGTCTTTTAGAGATGTACATCTCCTTGCTTTTTTAAAAATTTACTGATGTAAGTTTACTTTGCCTGAACAGAATCTGTTTGGCCTTCATTTGTCCCCAAAGGAGCTGCTGTGCTTCATCCTTCTGAAAGTGATGGTAAATATGCTTTTCAAGCCAACATGGTCACTTGGATGTGGTGCAGAGCTAGCATCTCTGTTCATGCTGCACAGCTTCTGTAGGCAAATAGAACAATATTTAATTGTAAGCATAATGGAGCAATAACCTAGTGCCAACAGAAATATTCTGAGACTTCTTTCAGAAGAAAAAAGGGATGCTGAATGCTAACACAGGAAACAAAATTACTGCTGATTTTTTTTCTCTTGGTCTCTATTTGCTTCATGCTTTTGGTTTTAATTTGGATTTGGTTGGTTGGTTGAATTTTTTGGTTTTGAGAAATGGTGGGAAGGTCGGGTTTGTTTTTTGATTTTTTTTTTTTTATTTACTTCTTTTCTTTCTTTCTTTATTCAGGTCCCTGGAAGTCTTTTCTGAAGTTTATGAGATTTTACAGGTCTTAGTGTTACTCACTGCCCACTCAGATCTGTAATTAATGAAGTGAAAATAATGACAGCAGAGTTGAATTTTTTCTTTCTGGGAGAATAACAGCTTCTTCCATGCTGCCTCCGCTGCGGCTTCCCCGGTCTGAGCTCCACCACTCGGCAGCACGGCTGCTGGCCCCGAGTCGCCCGTACCCCCATTCAGATGGGGATGCGTGGCCTGGGGCACTTGGGGGACGGTCGGGGATTGTTCCTGGACCCGGCCCAAATGCCGACAGCCGCATCTCACCCAAAGGGAAGGAGCAGGAGGCCTTGCAGGAGCAACAGCGGCTGGGTTGGCTGCTGGAGCGCAGGGGCTTTGGCAGCGGCTACTCGGGGAGGTGCCTGGCGGATGGCACTCCAGTGCCTGGTGGGGCTGCCCAGGAGCAGAGGAGGGGGAGGATGGTGGAGGGGAAGGACAGGGCTGGGCAGAGCAACTCTGAGCTCAGCCTGCCGCTCGCCTTGGCTCCATGGTGGCTATCCAAAGTGTGTCATGAGATCCTATCCATCATTAGGGTGAGCTGGTGAGAGATTGGGGCCAGTGGCAGAAACCAGGACGATTCCGGGGACGAGATGGGTGGGATAAGCTGTGGCCCAGGAGCATGGAAGCCGCCACGACCCCTCAAGGGAGAGCGGCCGTGAGGTTAGTGGAAGGCTCAGAGCATCGTGGACTGGCTGAGGGGTTCCAGACCCCTGGCATGGCTTCAGCCCCACTGATGGCATTGTGGTCCTCCTGCAGCTCAAGAATACCTGCATGCCCCTGGAGATCGAGCTGCTGCACAAGGTATCCACTGGTGTTGTTCAGCTCCTGGATTGATTTGAGCTCTGTAAAAACTTCTTGTTGGTGGTGGAACGCCCAGAGCCATCTCAAGACCTCTTGGATTTCATTCTGGCATGGGTGCTCCGTGGGGGAGGAGGTGGTGCAGGGGCTGTTCCTCCAGGTGCTGGAGGCTGTGCAGCACTGCAGCAGCTCTGGGATCCTGCACTGGCACATCAAACCTGACAAACATCCTTCGCCATCTGGCTGATCATTCCACCTTCTCTTACTGCTATATCCATTTTTCTGTCCCTCATAAGGATAAAATGCACTTTTTCCGTACATCAGTGGCAGCTTATCACACCTGCAGAACTGAGAGGCTTTTCTCCCTCGCTGCTGTGCTACAGGCAGATTTAGCAGCATCCCCTTACACATACACAGAGGGACCAAAAGCAACTGACTTTGTGCCACTTAACCACCAAGGTCAAAACTCTCAGCAGACACAGATGGAAGAGGCTTGTGCATTGCATTCCGTGTTTGCTGTGCTGACACACTCCTGGCGTCGGCTCTCCATGATGGAGAATAGCAGCAAGGGACAGCTCCCTCACACCCATGCAGCCCAGCAATCTGCAGGGCACCAGCAGCACTTGGCTTTTTAAGTGACCAGTTCTGCTGGGATGGAAGCCAGAATCCTCACCGACTTCAGCAGCAGCAGGGGCAGCAGTGCCTGCATCTGATCCCTAAGTCTAGGGCAGGGCTGGGCAAAGGACACACGTGGCACACTGCCCCTGAAGGATGGGGCTTTGGAAACAACAACCTGTCACTGTCTCCTGTTGCATGCAGTAGGGTCACACCAGCCTGTGGCAGCCCTCAATGCCACCTGAGACTGCAGTGGACAGGTCCTGGCCTCCTGGACCAAATGCAGAGGGGAACTTGCTCTCTAGATTCAGTTCCCAGATGGAAAAGGCTGCTGTGAGCAGCCACCTCCAAGGGCAGACAAATGAGACAAATGCACTTGAGATGTGCCAGCTACAGAGCCCTGGGTTGACGCTGTAGAGCACAGGGACAACAGAAGGCACAGAAAGAGAGGCAAAACCAGTCAAGCACAGAGACTTTTCATGTTGCTGAGTCCCAGAAGGCCCCAGAGTGTGATGTCACCCTGCAGTCCTTGTCTGTTGACAAAGAGCAGGTCTGGCAGGAGCCTTGCCTCGTTGGCCAGGGACCTCGCAGGCTCTGTGCTCTCTGCTCTCCTGTACTGTCAGCAGACGTGCCCACCTCCTTTGGTTCCATTTTGAGAGCCTCACAGCTATTGGCCGTGGCCAGCTGGGAAGCGGGAGCAGTCCCAGAGGAGACGTGCCGGCTGAACCGGGTAGGAACCAAAAGCCTCTGTGTGCACAGCTGAAAGCCTCTATCTCCACAGGACGGTTTGGCTGCGCTGCTCTTCATCGCCTTTTGGCTGGAGATGCAATTGCACCTTCTTCCTCATCCAGAAGCTCACAGCTGGGCAAAACTGGGCCAGTGGGAGGTATTCCAAAGGCAGTGCAGGTTGGAGTTGATAAAGGAAAGAGACTGTTCCCAATTCCAAACCACACAAGAAGGCCCACAGGAGAGATTTTCCGTCTTTAAAAAAAGGTGGGACAATTTGGAAGTGAATGTAGAGCCATATTCCCTGGGTGACAAGGAAGGGAATCTTCCAACAGGCTTAGGGGTTTCTAGGATTTTTATTCTGAGTCCAGCTCCGAGCTGTCAAAGGAGAAAGAAATCCTGAAGTGCTCCTGGTCATCTCTTCTGCTTCCTTGATTGCTTGAGTGAAAGTTTCCTTTGTTGTCCTTTGAAAACCAGCTAGAGTGGAGACTGACATGGCAGGGGCCCAATATGATCTGTAGAAGGAATAGTAGATATAATATCAGTCCTAAAACCACCACCACTATGAAACCAGACCCACAGCCAATCAATTTTTCTGAAGCATTTTGTCTCCAATGACTGGTGACAAGTCAGGAGTCTAAAGGAAAGCCAGCTTGGGCCACACTAGCACACACACGTTCATTTGCTAGGTTGCAGTCTGCTGCTGCTCAGGAAACAATCCCCGCTTTTGCCTTTACTGCACAGGGAAGCTGAGACAAAGCCTGCCCACTCCCAGCTGTCCTCATAGGCAAAAGGGAGGCCTCAAGAGCTCCCTGTCTCCCTGCAAGCACAACAATGGCTTCTGTAGGGACTCCAGAATGTCTGTCTGACACCAAAGTGAGGAGGAAGAAGCGGTACAGCCCATGCTGAGGCACACACACTATAATACACTACTGCAGTGGACAAAGAATGCACAGGATGTGCACAGCAGCTTCAGGCACCTCCTTAGCTGACTGATGGCCAGCCCTCGCCCACAGCCCCAGCCTGGCTCGACAGGTGGCTTCCTGGGGAGCCTCCCTCCTTCTGAGACACTCCTCTGGGCTTCCCACAGTGGAATCAACAGTGGAAGCTTCATGTCTCGCACAACCTTCCACCGGAAAAGTGCACAGTACTAGTGACTTTGTGTCCTCCAGCAGTGCTGTTCCAAGCAGATATTTAGATGGAGGATCAGCAGGTGGGAGAAAAGAAGATGCCATCTTCCTTTCCCATTCTGATGGCTACCTGTTTCCTGGCCACTCTCTCCCCAGGATTTCTGCCTGTTCTCAGAGGCTCTTTTCTCCAAGGGCTGAAGTGGTCCTTGCCATCTCCTCTGCTGCCTGCATTACTTTGCTGCAGGGATGACAGCAATCAGGCTGTCAGAAGAGGCTGAAGAGAGGCTCCGCTGATTTGAGAAATGGATGCTGTCCAAAGGGAAGGAGAAACAAAAGAAACCAAATGAAAAGAGACAAAGGAAATTGTTCTTTTCCAAACTGTGCTTCTAACAGGGTCAAGCTGGAGTCCTCTGGCATGCAGAAACACACAGACACAAGCAGCAGAGCACAGGTGAACTTAGCTCTGGCTTGCAGTGGGAGCAGTGTCTACCTTGGCATGCCCTGCCGTTCCTGTGCTGGCTGTCAGCTTCCTTTGCAGCAGGGACAGCCAAGGAAGTGGCCTGGTCACCAGCTGCCTGTCTGCCACAAAACCTGGCAGCAAAGCCACAGTGGTTCTCATCTACTTGACTGGGCCAGGCAGCACATGGGCCTGGCACAAATGCTGCTCAGCTGTCCCTGTTTGACTGAGTGGGGCAGGAGGGACAAGCTGGGTCCCCTCTGAGGCTCACAGTCAGCCCCCTACAGCCCCTGCCTTCTCACAGACCAGTCTAGAACTGCTTGGCAGGAACTGCTTTGATTGTGTTCTTCAAGCCTCACTGCAGGTCTCCGTCCCCAGCACTGCAGTACTTCACTTCCTTTGCTGATTATACCAGCCAAGAGCAAAAATGGGGCCTCAGAAATTACCAGAAGTTGGGAGAGTTGGGCTTTTTTAGCATGGAGAAGGGCAAGCGCCAAGGACGCCTTTCTATATTTGATGGGGCTTAGAAGAAAGATGGGGACACGTCTATTAGCAGGGCCAATTGCAAGAGGACAAGGGGGAATAGTTTTAAGCTAAAAGAGAGTCAATTCCGATGGGCTCTAAGGCAGAAACTGTTTTCCAGGGGAGTGCTAAGACACTGGCACAGGCTGCCCAGAGCACTGGGATGTGCCCCACCCTGGCAACATTCAAGGTCAGGTTGGACAGGGCTCTCAGAAACCTGATCTACTTGAAGATGGCCTTGCCAGTGGCAGGGATTTTGGACTAGATAACCTTCACCGGTCCCTTCTAATCTCAACCAGTCTTGGATCCTACTTGGTTTTCATTTGGAAAGCACCCAGAGTGCAGATGACTACAGGGGTCTGGGCGAGGAGCAAACCCTGACAGGGAAGAGCCTGTTGGGCCTGCGGCCCCTTTGCATTGTACCTGCAGAAGTTCCTCGGCAGAGCCTCGCCTGTCCACATCCATCTGCAGGCAACAGCCCAGAAAGTCACACAAGCCAGAGGGTAGCCCAAGCTCATGCAGATCGGGTGCCCCTTGCGTGCGTATCAGACAGTTAGCCTGAAGGAAAAGGAAACATGAGAGCCTTCCTGATTCTTCCATATCCCTAAGTGCTCACCTAGACCCCATATTTAAGCTCTTGTCTGCAGTGGCTATTTCTTGCGTAGCAGACGGTTAGAGATGAGCCTGCTCTCCCAAAAGAAAAATGGCCCCAGTGCAGTCCCAGTTATTGCAACCTGCAAGAGGCCTTGCCTTGCCAGCTTATGTGAGACCCAGGGATGATTTTAGAAGTGGGCCTTGGTGGAACCAGTTCAAGCTGTGGGAATAGGATTTTGTCTAATGGACACAGACCAGAGAGACACAGGTGTCTGAGCAGATTTGCACCTTACCCTGGCACTGGTTTGCTGGATGTAAGGAGCCTCTCCTTTGGCCATTTCTATTCCCACAATGACAAGGGACCAGGTGTCCACTTTGGGACCATATGGCTGTCTTCTCACAACCTCAGGTGCCATCCAGCAAGTGGTCCCGACCATCGACCTCGGTTCACTGTGCTCAGGGATGAACAGAGCACAGAGGCCAAAATCAGCTGAGGAGGAAAACAAACACTGCGTCAAATAGGAGACCAAGGAAAAGGGCTCATCACGTGAAGCCTTAGAATGCAGGGCTGAATCTAGGTGGAACGGTAGCTGTGCTCTCTTTCCTCAGGACTGCAGCCAAGAAAATTGGGAACTGTCTCCTTAACAAACCTGCCACGATTCACACAGTGACTTCCCCTCATTCACACAAAGGTTTACACTGTAACTCTCTCCCTTTGGAAGGAGCACACACAAACCAAAGTTACTCTTGTGGCCTTGTCCCTCTCTAGACCTCTGGGCACCTTACAGCTGTACTTTGAGCCCGCAGCAGCGCTCCGTGCACTCTCAGCAGCGCCGCTGCTGGGCACCTGCTGGCCACCCTAAAGCGGCCCCGCCCCAGCTCCCCGGGGCGCCGCACCTGACCGAGAGCACTCACCCAGCTTGACGGCACCATCCCGGCCCAGAAGGATCTTGTCACTTTTGATGTCTCTGTGGATGTCTCTCTGTGTTCTGGTTGGCATGAAGGAAAGCCAGGCCTTGCAGGCACTGAGAGGAAAAAAAAAACCAACAAGAAACAGGAGCCCAAAAGTTAGCCTGATCTGATTTCATCCCATGCAAAAGGAAACTGCTCATGAAGATTCGCAGTTCTCACGGGAACAGTGAGTGCTGGCAAGAGGACGAGCTTGCTGCTACAACCCCAGGAGAGCAGGATCCTTCCGAGGGCAGGCCTCTTTGTTTCTGAGGGGGAAACATCAGTCCTAGGTATGAGACTGCTCCCTGCAAAACCAGTCAGAATGACTGCTGCTGCAGCAGATGCTCTCTCCCTATCCCAAGGACAAAGCAGGGTCTTCCAAAAGAGGAAAAGTCTCTGCATTGGCTACCAAGGGGATCACTGTCGGGCAGGAGCCTGGAGGACAAGGATTCTGTGGCTGCCAGGACAGCAGACGTGGAAGTAGCTCCTTTGTCAGTTTCCAGCAGCAACCACCATGGCGGGTGCCATGCCGTCCCTTGAAGCTGAGCCTGTGAGAGATGAGTCTCTCCTTGGCTTTGCCGTTGCTTTAAAACTCGGACACTGGCCCCTTTGCGCTTACAGGCAGAGAAGGCAATGCAGAAGAGTTCTGGGCAAAGGCTTGGAGAGGCAAAGCGCAGAACAGAAAATAAAAATGAAAAGGAGATGGAGAGTTCAACAGCGGCAAATGAGAGCAGAGAACAGACTAGAGTAAGGGCAGGGACACTGGCAGGCAGTTCAGTGCAGATGCTTTTTCTTCTTGGAAGCATAAGAGCAGCACAGAAAGAAAGCTCTGAACATGGAATTGCTCACTTAGCCGCGCTTTCAAAGGACGAGCCTGTCCAAGCCATCCCAAGAACAAGCTGGATCCCTTACCTCCTGACAGACTGTTGCTATGTGTCCTACATCCATCCTTTTCTTGACGACCACATCAGTTAAACAGCCCCCGTTCATGTACTCCAACACCAGCAGGACAGCCTCATTGACAAGGTAGCTGGAAGAGGAAAACAACAGCTGAATGCACACGGCTAAATTGCCCTACGGAAGAAAAGCCTACGGTTGAGTTTTGCTTCCAGGGCACTGGACAATGAAGATGAAGAAAACAAAGACATGCTCCACCTGGGCTATACAGTGCTTGCAAGCTGTGCTGTGTAAATGGGGAAGGTACACCCACGGAAAAGGAGACAGCTGAGGTGGCAAGCAGGGGAAAAAGGCAGTTGTGTGACTGTAAAGATAAATCTGGAAGCAGACACATCCCAGCAGCTGCCTCATCATCTTCATAGACAAATTGCACCATTAACTCCAGCAACAAGGAGACTCAGTTTTCAGAGCTTTTACCCAGGCAGGTGGGTAAAAGCTGCAGTTGTGCCAACACCCTTTGGAAAACCTTACATAAAGGACAGTCACAAACAGGAATACCAATTTCAAACCTGGCAAATGATGCGTCTCCTAGCCTAGTCTTTTGGCATGCAAAGCAATGGAGAACAATGGGAACGGCGCAAGGGAATTCATTGTTCTGATGCTTTCTCAGCACTTCTCCCCTGACACTTGCAAAAATTCACGCCCTAAACCAGCAAAAGAACATGCCGTGAGTGAACATACAGGCCGCTGGCATAGTAAGAGAGCGGCGTTTCTGAGAACAATCTTCAAGCTTTTTATGCCAGAAACCATTCATGGCGACAACATGCTGTCTCTTCCCATGCATCGTAGAGGAGTGGCTTGATGTAATAGAAAGACCAGTTTTCTGCCAGTGAAGAAAGAGCTTTTAAACCTTTGCCTTGCAAGTATGCAAACAAACATGCCCAGAGAAATACCAGAACTACTAACCTTTCTATGTAGGTGACAATATTTGGGTTCTTAAATTCACTCATGACCAGGATTTCTTTCAGCACTTCCTTGCAGCCCTGGTGCTGAAGATCAACTTGCTTTATGGCCACCTACAATGATGTTGAGAGCTGTTAGGAGCAGACATTACAAGAGCTTCTCTCTCCGTGCGCTCATGGGCCCGGATGCCTTTTCACCTTGGCAAAAAGGGACTGTAAACCATCGAGCACAAAGCACTAACAACACTCTCTGCACCCGCAGACTTCTCAGATAAACTTTGTTCATCACTATTATTATCATTTACACATGTTTTGCAAGCCAAAATCAATTTTGCTTCTGGGAAAATAAATTGAAACCGCAGAAAATACGTTAGCATTTCTAGGGGCTTTGACCAGCATTTCAGAAACTGCTGCTGTTCCTGACTGTGCACAAAAGTCGATACACACGTACATTAGGGAGAAAATGCCGTCCAAAAAAGAGCTCCAAGGTGACTCAAAGTAAAGTTACAATCCCAGCACATCTTAACTTCTTCTGTTTGGATTTTGCATTTCTGCAGAACGTTCCTGGACATGGCTTAGACTTATAATTATGTACCGGGTTTAAAAATGAATGATCCTTTCTGTGGTACGCTATGGATACACCCCAGCTTATAAGTGGGGTTTAGTGACTTCAGACGCCTTGCAGACATCCATCCAAGTGCAGTTCCTGAGTGCAGCACTGCAGGTGGACAAGGAACTCCCAGGAAGATGGAGTAGTATTTGCTGAGAGCCAGAAACGAGAATTCAGGACTCTGAACTTTTCACCCCAAAGAGCAGTGGGACTCTCCAAGATACCACCACGTCTGTTCAGTACAAACAGCAGCTCTGTAACGGAATGTCACTGACACAGGACCAACACAAGGTTGTATTATTTAAGGCTCTTCATGAACTTCCTCTCACTGGTGTGGGTCTGTGTGTGTGTGTGAGCCAGGTTCCCTAGGAATGAAATGCAAAACTGCATGCCAGGTAAGATCTCTCCTTCTTTAGGCCTTGCATTATATTTTCAGACTGAAAATATATAAAGCTTTCCATCTGATAGAGAACAATGGGAAATTCTATCTGTGTCTGAACTGGGGCTTAGGAGGAACTGGGCTGGAATGAGGGCTGTTGCCATCAGCTAATCTATGTGTATTTAGCCAGTAAGTGCAAGCTAGTGTGTCCTTCTTGGAAAGACACCACTGCCATCCTTGCATTCATTCAGCTAGGTAGGAAGGACAAAGTCTGTCCAAAGCCAGCCTCTAGGCAGGCTGCTTCTGTGGGACAGCCTTTACAGCAAAGACAGATCCCAACGCTCTGGTCACAGATCACATCACAAGCCAAAACACTCAAGAGCTGCAAAATCTGCATGGGCTGTTGGCACTTACCGCTCATCCTGTGGCAGCATCAAAGGCCTTATAAACGGTTCCGAAACCCCTAGAAACAGAACAGCAGCGAGAACAGAGAAGCTGTTGAGGGCCGAGAAGCAAAAGGCAGCCCAGGATGGAGCTCTCTGCTGCCTCAAGTGTCTCTCAAACACCAAGGTTCATCTACTCTTCAGCCAATGGCACAGCAGCCCAGCAGCCCTCTGCCGTGCCCAAGAGAAAAGCTGATCCAACACAAAGAAAAAGAGCTGCTACAAATCTCAAATGTACACACTAAATAATGCACGTGGGGTTTTTTTTCACCTTTCCCTTTTTGTGTCTGTGCATGTGGCATGCCCTTCCAGGCAATGAAACACACAGTCCTGTTGGGCCTTCTCACTGCTCTCAAGTCTATCTGCCAAACTCAGGCGACACCACACAGTCTCCTATTGTTCTGACCACTGAATATTGTTTCCAGCAAGATTTTGGAAAGAAATCAGCAGCTATCTGACAGCTGTCAGGTGGGAAGCTGCTCTCTTGGGTTTTTCCTTCCTTCATTCATGTGGCCGTATTACTTTGACTCATACAAAACCATGTCTCCTAGGAAAACTGGTGCCACACGCTTGAGGTACAGGAGGCTTCCAGGTGCTGCTCCTTGAGGCAGGCAGGACATTGTCAGTATCCACTCCTCTTTGATGATGCCTTGGGATCAGTACTGAGACAGGGACAATGTAGAACCAGGGTCTGAGGATGCTTGCAGTTTGCTTGGCTTCCCACTTGATATTGCACCACCAAAATACCTGGCCCATAGTTCTGTAGAAGTAAGTGTGCCTGCACTCACCCACTGCCAATATATTTCCATCCCGTGTATTTTTCTTCAGGATCTCTCGCACTCACAACTCTCCCTTGAAAGAAACAAAATGCAAGAAGCAAACTTCAAAACAGAGATACTGACTTCCAGCAGCTCTGAAACTCAGCTCTGAGCAATTTGTGGCCTGTTGGCTCACGGTAACATCAACAAGAACAACAGCAGCCCCAGCAAGACAGGCAGCTCTGTAGCACACGTGGCCTGCACAGCGTCTGATTCTCCACACTCCTTTGCAGGGTTACCTGGAGAGGACACTAAGCCCAGGGAGAAACAGAATCAGAGCAGACAGAGATCAGAAAAGAACAGGCATCAAGGCACGTGGTTGTCATCTACAGAGCGGAAGGAGGGCTGAAAAATCATCACCCTTCATTTTCTTGGGAATAAACACTCCCTTGTGAGATTCAATGAAAGTATAAAAGTTCCTACTTCCAAAGTTTAAATGCACCCTGGGATGTGGGGTGAAGTTTTATCCACAGCTGCTTTTTCCAGAGCAGAGAGAGAATATTGCAAAGTGAATTCCAGGAGAGGAGGGGACCTCACCTATCTCTCAGCAGTTTGCCTAAAGAATGCCTTGCCCATTTTTAGAGAACAGCAGCTTATGCTATCACTAAGAACAATGGCTGTAAGAATTAGGACCCTCTTCATTTACGAGCAGGCAGAGTTCTGAAGACGCCTCTGCCCATTTCCCAGTTAGTGAAGAACTACAACTCCTTGTCTTCAGCCTGGGCTGCAGCAGTCACCAGCACTGGACTCGGCCTCTCAAACAGCGCCCACATGCCCCATCTTCCCAAATGGCCACAGCCCAGATGGGTAACAAGGATAGCGCCGCTCCTCAGGCACTGCTGTGACACAGGCACAGCTGCCCAAATGAGATGCTGATCCTCTCACGAGTCCAGGCAAAGCTGCAGCAATGGGCCGGCAGCTGAAACCTCCCAGCTACAGAAGGCTCCAGCCTCTGCAGTCACATCAGCCGTCAGCAGCAGGGCAGGTATGACAAAAAGCTTGGCAAAGCCCACAAATGGCACTGACAACCACTGGAAAGGAGCCAGAGCCAGAGTGAGCTCCATTACAAGCTGTTGACACCACTCAAGACAGAACATGATTGTCTTTGAGTTCAGACCCACGGAGGAGTAGATCAATCCAGCCTTTGTCCCAACACTTGATGGCAGACACTGAGTCAACTGGGCTCTGTTCTGTACCTGACCAGTTGCTCTCTGACAGCACTGCACTGCCAGCTATTGCCAGCTCTTGCAAGAAGCAACTTGGTTGGTTGTACTGCAGAGTCACCAAGGCCTTGGTGTGCTTTCCTAGAGTATGATCTGTGGAGAGATTGAGGCCAAATGCTTAGTATTCCACAAGCATTTACCGCTGGGGCATTAGCCGTGACAAAGTGCCAGGTGCTGGAGGAACGCGCAGCGGAGGGGCTGCAGGATTCCTCCTGAGAGCTGCCTGCAGGGCAGTTTTCTCTGACTGTGCCACATAAGTGTGCCTTTTCAAGACGTTTTCGAGGAGTTTAGGCTAACCAAAATGTAGAATTCTTATCAAAACCAACTGTAGAAGCAATAGTAGAAGTAATACCAGTCCTAAAAACAATACCAGTATGGAACCAACCCCACAGCCAATCAATTTTTCTGAAGCATTTTGCCTCCAATGACTGGTGACAAGTCAGGAGTCTAAAGGGAATCCAGGAAGTCAACTGTTCTGATCACTTGGGCCACACTAGCACACGCACGTTCACTGGGACATTTGCTAGGTCACAGCCTGCTGCTGCTCAAAAAACAATCCTCGCTTTTGCCTTTACTGCAAAGGGAAGCTGAGACAAAGCCCACTCCCAGCTGCCTTCATAGACAAAAGGAATGCCCCAAGTGCTCCCTGGCTGCTTCCAAGCACAACAATGGCTTCTGTAGGGACTCCAGAATGTCTGTCTGACACCAAAGTGAGGAGGAAGATGTGGTACAGCCCATGCTGAGGCACACAGAATATTACACACTGCTCCATCGCACAAGAAATCCACAGGACGTACTCAGCAGCTCCAGGCATTGCTTCTCTCTCTCCTGGCTTGAGCGAGATGAACTGCTTGTGCTCGGGTTTTCAGGCTGCGGAGCGGAGGCTTCTTTGGAGGATGCTGCTGCAGCAGCAGAGCCGGCGTCCATCTGGGACAAGGAATTTGTTTGTGTGAGAAAGGTGGCTGGCAACATGGCCCAGACAGTGCATTTCAAAGGCAAGCCCTTAGGAACAACACTTGTGTTAGGCTGCGGGCTGAGCTGTCAACTCTGCCGCCTCAAGTCAAACCCAAAGAAGGAGACAGAGACAGCAGCTTGTCACAGCCAGTCGTATTAGAGACTGTGAAAGAGAAAGAGCAACTTTAAATGTTACCCTCTTCTGAGGGCTGCATTCACCACGCACAGGTACAAGTTGTTCAGATTCTGCGTGGGTCACCACGTTCAGCTGAACAAACCCCTCAAAAAACAAAGCAAGCACTTTGTGGCCAGCAGAAATACATTCAGAGGATTGCTGGCCCACCAGCCAAAGCACCAGCCGTGCTGCCCAGGCCAGCAGCTGAGATTCAGTGGCCCAGTAGGGGTCCTTGTGACCACGGAGACCAGAGAGCATGGCAGTCAGAGCCATTGCCCCCATCCGCCTGCTGCTCTGCAGGGGAAAGGTGACAAGAGGAGAGACCACTTGTTGCATGAGTGCAGTGCCTACTGCTCTTTCACTCAGCTGCTTTTGTTCAGCCAGCCTGCACTGCAGCTGCATCCTGTGCATGGTTTCCATTTCTTCTTTGTGCCTCTTCTCCATTGCCTTCATCTTCCTCTGAGCTTCCTGCAGCTTGTCCTTGATATTGCGTCAAGAAAAATGTTACCAACACCTGCCACGCATTCAGGTTTCTTCTTTTCCAGTCTCATAAGCACTTCCATTTAGCCGCTTCCTTCTGCTTTACCACACAGCTCTAACTCTTCCATCCTGACTCTTCTTCCCCACGCTCACTGCTGGAGCCTGCCAGGCTCTGTGCTTCCAGTACTTGTAGTAGTCCTCGCCTCCCCTTTTCCTGAGATTTACAGTCCATGCCCCTGTTACTGCCCTTCCCTCTGCTACCTGACTAGTCAGGCTCACCTGCCCATTCTCCTGCTCCTCATCCAGCTCCTGCCTCAGCTGCTCTACCTGCCGCTGGCTTTGGTTTAGATCCCCCTGCAGCCGGCACACCTTGTCTAATAGAGTAGCGTTCTGGCACTGGAGCTACACAGAAATGAAGACGGCTTCAAACTTCCCACACACCACTTGTGTGGCAACCAAGATTGATGTGGTCACACTTTCCAAAAGTGTTTTGTTCTCGTTCTCGTGTTTGCCAAGGGCCAGCCAAGACACAATCCCGCCTAGACAGACAGTGTCCAGAGAAGCAGTGCCCATAAGGAGCCCGGAGGAATCCATTGCAACACACAAATTCTCTTTTCACACTCTTTGCCTCTTGACTGCCTCTGCTTTGTATCTTTTCTCATTCAGCTTGCAGGATGGCAATTTCCTGCTTCATCTCCAGCAGCCTTTTCTCCTGCTCCCTCCGTACCTCTGCCTGGAGGACTGCCTGCTTCTCCAGCTGCTCCTGCGCCTCCAGACACTGCTGTTCTAGCTGTCTCTCCTGATGAGGGAAAGAGACACATCCACAAGAAGTCCATGCTATGCTCTCCAAAGGAAAAAATGGAAGCTCAATCCCTCCCAAAATCCCCCACCTCAAGAGTGCACGCTAGTGGCTTTGTGCCCTCCAGCACTCCTGTCCTAACCAGAAACCCAGGCGGAGGGTCAGCAGGTGGAAAGAAAGGAGATGCCACCTTCCTTCCCTGCTCTGATGGCTGCCTGTTTCCTGGCCCCTCTCCCCTCAGGATTTCTGCCTGTTCTCAGAGGCTCTCTTCTCAAAGTTCCTCTGCCTTTTGATTAAAGAAAAAGCTGCAGGTGGACTTCAGGATGAGGAAGAGGCCAGCACCCCAATGCTCTAGCCACAAGACAGGCCACCAGCTGAAATACCACCAACACGGGGCCTGTGGCATGTGCTTCAAAGCCCAAAGGGAAGACCTCTGTCCACTGTGGAGGCACAGCAAGCAAGGGACCCCTTTGCTGGGACTGCAGTTGGCAGCAAGGCCAGCAGCACCCTGCTGCATGGCACAAGGCTGTGCGCAAGATCATGCCCCTTCGCTGCCATGCTTTGGGTGGCAACCACCTGGAGGCTTCCTGGGGAACTTGGCTTATGCCCATCCTCAATCTGTGGCTCAGTGGCCACAACTTCTGGGTGGATGGTGCCTGAAGTCGTGACAGGTCTTCTATCTGGCCTGTTACTAAACTGCATTTTTCACTTGCTGGCCATCTAAGACATCTCCTTTTTCACAGCTGTGCCTTCCTCCTTGAGACAGATTGCAAACACTGCACAGCCTAGAGGCAATGTCATTCCTTTTTTCCTGTCCTTGTCCCACACTGGGACCTGGGAACAAGAATCAACCATGAAACCAACGTAGCCACGCATGTCTACGTCCATGCCCTTGTTTCCTTCTTTCAGCTACCTTGTGAATGAGCAATTGTGGCTGGTGATGGAGTACACGGATGGAGGCATTCTGAGGGATGTCATCAGCAAGAGCTGCCTGTGTGAAGACGAGATGGCAACCATCAGTCGGGAGGTCAGTGATCCCATCTGTGCTTCTCTGGGCTGGGGCAGGATTGTCTGGGAAACTGGGGCTCAGAACTGGAGTGATTCCATGTGCATTCCGTTGGTTTCTGTATTGCTGGTATGCTATGGCAAGCAAGAGCATCTCAGGTGAACTGCCTGCCAGGGCCTCTGCACTCACTCCGTACTCTCTTCTGGTACTCTTATCTCCTGCTGTTGTATTCTCAGTCTGTCTCTTGTATTTGTATCTGCTGTTCTCCACCTCACCTCTTTGAATGTTTACCTCAAGCCTGTCTGCACTGCATTACTTGCCTGTAAAAGCAAAGGTGCTGATGGCAGCTAAGTTTTCAAAACCATTTGAAACTAATACCAAGGGAAAAAGCGAGCCTCATTTCTCACAGTCCTCAGCTGAAAAGGATAGTGGTGTAGCCTAAATGCTCTCTGCTTCTGAGCACATGAACTGCAGCAGCAGTCCTTCGGGCTTGGCTTGCAGGGGGCAGTCTACAACAGCAGTTGCTGTTGCTCT
Source organism: Sylvia atricapilla (assembly GCF_009819655.1). Taxonomy (NCBI): domain Eukaryota; kingdom Metazoa; phylum Chordata; class Aves; order Passeriformes; family Sylviidae; genus Sylvia; species Sylvia atricapilla. The sequence goes on from NC_089174.1 coordinate 29,294,661, forward strand.
TGCAAAGGCTGGCATGCCTCTCTTTAGAAAGGTGCTGCTCTGCTAGTCTTGGAGCAAGAAGCTCTTCCTCTCAGTGGCACCATCTTCAGCCATTACGCCCCATTCCCCTGGAGGGGGAATTTTTAGGGCTGTTTCCCTTCTTGTGTGAAGAAATCACATCCCTAAGTTTTGCCCTCCTGTTTCTGTTTTCTCTCTCAGTGCCTGCAAGGATTGGATTTTCTTCACTCGAACCACGTGATCCACCGAGATGTGAAGAGCTGCAACGTCCTTCTCAGAACTGACGGCTCTGTCAAGCTGGGTCAGTATATTCTTAGTCAGCTGCAGCATTCCAAGCACGTGGAGTGTGGGGCCACTTTTGAGCGACTGCCAGCTCCCCAAAACTGGTGCTGGTGGGAGTGCAGGGGCCCCTGCTGCAAGCTGAAGGCACAACGGCAACATGCACAGAGGTGTGACAAGGAACCACAAGCAGTCAAGAGTGGCATGCGTCTGTGTCCCTTCCAGAGGGAGAGAGCTGCCATCTAACCCTTCAGGGGAATAAAGGACACTGCTGTGAGCAGTGTTTAAAAAGCTGGCAGTTTTATGGAAGTGGCCAACACCACACTTCCTTGGCTTAAGCCCCAAGGAAACCCAGTGGTGGACAGTTCTCCAGGAGATTCACCAGCACACTCTTAGACTGAGAGTGGGCAATTTTTTTGCTTGGTTTCCTAATTCGAGTTGGCTTTCATCGTGTGTTGTTTTGTCCACAGTGGATATTGGCCTCTTTGCTCAGCTCCTCCCTGAGCAGAGTAGGCAGAGCTCAGTGGCCACAACTTCTGGGTGGATGGCGCCTGAAGTCGTGACAGGTCAACGGTATGGCCCCAAAGCGGACATAAGCTCAATTGGAATCGTGGGCATTGAGATGGTGGAAGGAGAAGTTCCTTACTGGAATGGAACTCCTGTCTCGGTAAGGTGCAAATACTCACTGATCCTGCTGTCCTTCTCACCTGTCCCATGTTCTGTGTGCCATTGGACAACATCCCATTGCCATCTGCTGGCACCACTTCCACCTTTTTTTAGAAGGTCCCCTTCTAAAAATGTCCCCTGCAGCACATCAGCAGCTGCTGTAGGTTTGGTTGAATCAGAAGGGAAGTGGCAGGTAAGCACTTCAGAAACCTGCCATTTTGCCCTCCAGCCATGCCTGACTTTTGCTTCTTGAACCATGTTGGAGCTCTGTCTCTGAAGGAAAGGAATTTTCCCAGGGAACGGATAGATGTGTTATGAGTACCCTTTGAAAGGGAGGTTGAATCTTTGCAGTTTCAAATTTAAAGAAAAAAGTAAGAAAAGAGAAAAAAGCAAAAGAAAAAACACAGAGAACAAGAAAAAATGAAAAGTAAAAGAAGGAAAAAAAAATAACCCGAGCAAGTGAAAAAGGAAAAGAAGAACAAAAAAGAAAACAAAAAGAAAAGCCAAAAGAAAAGCCCCAAAAGTGACAAAAAACCACCACCAAATCAATCCTAAAGCAGTTCTGCTTGCTTTTTCCTTTTTAGACCACAGCACAATAATTTTCCTCCATGCTCTGGCATCTTTCCCAAATCCTGCGGGTCTTCCAAATTTTCAGCCTTTCATGTCATCTGTACATCATTCTGTCAAGTGTCTGGGTGGCCTGTATAAGTTTAGGATGTGTTTTTCTCCAACTGCAGTTAGAATTGTATGCCGGACCCTTGGCTGTTTCTCGGTCCTTTAACAAGTCGGTGGGCTTGCACTCAGGTGCCTGGGGCTGGGATCCAAGGTGTGAGGTTGACCTTGGAACAGCCGGCGCTGTTCCTTTACCATAGGAGCTGGGACAGCCCTGGGTTGCACAGTTCCAATGACATTGAGCACTCCAGCTCCCCACCATGTCCGGTGGCTTAGTTCAGCTGCAGAGGGACGTGATAAAACCCCCTTTGTGACCTCTGACCATGTGAGAAAAGGAAAGAAAGATGCCTTAATTATTTGTACTCAAGGGGAGTATGTTTGCTGTTTTAGGCTTGGAAATTTTCCTCTGGATTGAAGAGGATAATAACGGAGTCTCTTTGGTCACCATCTATTTCAGTGCCACCAGCACAGAGCTGTTAGTATTGTGATGGGTGTTTTTACAGAGACCAGGCCGCAGCCTGGTGTCATGCGGAGAGCCTGCCCAAACTTCCCATTTCTCGCCTGACACTTCCTGCACTGGGCACACCATCAATGCCTTGACCCGAGTATCCAAATGAGCAGAGGGTTATCATAGGGATGGCACTTCTCCTGCTTTTGATTTGACCATGAAAAGGTTTCCTTCTGCCACATAAAGAAGCTGAAACTTGCAGACTGCTGAGAGACAGAGCTGCAGGTGGCTCCCGTCTGCCCAAACAGGCCTTTTCATCCCAATACCTTTGTGCAGGCTTCTTTTTGTGTCTGTGTTGAATATGAGAGTTCAAGTGTTTGTTTCCTTCTCTGAGGAATGCCTGGTGGATTTCATTTCTTTTCTTTCGATTACCATTGTTCTCTGGAACAGGACAAAGGGCCTGATGAGTTTTGTTTTATGGCAGCTGTGTGCGTAAGGGAGCAACAAGCAGTGCAGAGATGCCTTTCATGTAATAATCCTTAGAAAGAGTAGGGTTAGTTAGACTAGCAAAGTCCCTCTTCCAAAAGGCCTGTCAAGCTGCTGTGAATCCTCAGAGATGGAAACGTGCTTTTGCTGATTTAGTTCCTACTAACTAGGTCAGTCAATGAAATAGCTGATCTAGAAACAAGATCTGCTAGATGTCGGAAAAGCTGTGGCTGCCTCGGGATTTGGGGGTTTGTTGGTACAGGAAAGTCATCTCTGCCTCTCTGCCTGGGCAGAAACTGCCACTGCACAGTGGAGCTTAAACAATGGGATCTGGGAGGGCAGTTACAGTTGGGACAGAAGCAGGTGGAGCCTGGTGTTTCCATTTTCTCCAGCCTCAACTGCTGATAGCCACAGGAGGGAGACCAAAGCTGCGGCAGCCCAACCTATTCTCGCCTTGGACGCACCACTTCCTGAGCTGCTGCCTGCAGACAGACAAGGCGCGGCGCTGGTCTGCCAAGGAGCTGCTGCAGGTAAAATGCCAAGGGGCTGCAGGTGAAACAGTGTCCCAGGGATGGGCTCCTCCTCCACTGAAGTCCAAGGCATCAGATGAGCTCCCCTTCTCCTTCCTCACTTTCCACACTTGGTGCTGTTTAAACAAGAACGGTGAGGAGTCCTAGAGTGGGCTGGGCTGGCAGGGACCTGTAAAGTTCATCTGGTCCAAGTGCCCTGCAATAAGCAGGGACATCTTTAAAGAGATCAGCTTCCTCAGAGCCCTGTCCCATCTCACCTGGAATGGTTCCAGCGACCTACCAGCTCTTGGGGCAACCTGTGCCAGTGTTGCACCATGCTCCGAGTAAACAGGAGCTTTGTTAGACCTACTCTGGCTCGATCCCCTTTTTGTTTAAAAGTATTAGCCCACATCCTACTGGAAGTGGGCGTGTTAAAAAAGGTGGCCTGCTTTCCCTCCGCAGCCACTTGGAAGTTTTGGGAAGTGGCATAATGTCTCCCTGGGAGACATTATTCTTCTCCAGGCTGAATAACTCCAGGTCTCTCAGTCTGTCCTCAGAGGAGTGGTGCTCTGTCCTCTGACTGTTTCTCTCACCCTCTTTTGTAATTTGGTGGGGTGTTCACTTCTATCTGATGGCAAATAATTGAAGTAGAGCAATGGCAATTACAGAGGCATGAAATGGTGGTGGAGGAAGAACCCAAGGAAACCGGTCCCTGCCAGGCAGTCAGAAATTTGGCCATGGGAAGGAGGGGCTGTGGGCCATTCACTGGGAGCCTCTGAGAGGCTCTGGTTTGTACCCCCCACTCCACTCTTGGAGGTTTCTGCCATGCAAACAGAGACAGCTGAGGGTGACTTGTTCCAGCCCCATCTGCTCCTGGCACAGTCAAGCCGATGGCAACTGCCCCGGCGTTACTGCCAGGTTGTGTGGCAGAGAGAGAAATGCAGGACCCAGGGTCACTCGGCTGGCCCTGCTGGGAAGGAAGGTGCCATCCAGTCCAGCAGGGGCAGGGCATGGGAAGCTAGGTACTGTTCTGTGTCCCTGTGGAAATCAGCACAGTGCCTGTCTCTCAAAGAGAGGGACCCATGTGAGTCACTGGAGTTTCCGGAAAGGAGGAAACCCCAGGGGACTGAAGGCACCATTTAAAGAGCCTTGGCAGGGCAAAATGGTGTCCCATCAAGATGAAGACACCAGAAATAAACAGATGAGTGGGATTCTGGGGCAGGTTTGCCTGTGATGCCAAGGTCCTCTTATGAAGTTGTAGGTGCAGATGCTTCCATTCGTCTTGTTTCTGGGTCTTTCTAGGAACCAGAGGGACCCTGATTGAGGCTGTGAAGTTTGGAAAGTCGTGGTTCATTGATTTTTGGGTTGGTTTTTTTTATTTGGAATGTCATGGTTCATTGATTTTTGGGTGGTTTGTTTTTATTTCCCGTGGACAGCATCCGTTTGTAACATCAGCCAATCCAGCATTCACCCTTGCACCGCTCTTCGTTTCAGTGAAGAAGAAGAAGAAAGAGGAGGAGAAATGAATGTGTCAATCACGTCAAGACTCGTCTCCATAAGCAGCATAGAGGAGGATTATAGAATAGGATTTTAAGGAAATAAAGTTTCTGAAACTTAAGCTCATTCAGAAGATTCTGAAACCTCAACTCATTTGGAGGATTCCCTTCCTACTGACCCTGTGAATAAGGGTGAATAACTCGTTTGGAGTTGTCAGTTGTCTCTTCAAGGTGCAAAGTGACATTTACGGCTTCTTTGGTGTGCCTTGAAAGTGGGGAAGGCTCTTCTTCATTCATCCTCTCCAGACCATAGTGCCTTGGGAAAACGGTCCACTGGGTGTATTTTGTACACCTGTGGTACTTCTATTTGAGGCAGAAAAGGCAGTAGCTTTTGCAGGCAAAACCAAAGGAAGAGAGGGGCAGCCCAAAAGTCCTGTGCAGATGCAGGCCTTGAGCTATGACTCGAGAGGCTTTGGGTTCCTGCCACTTGGATTTGTATCCCAAAGTGCAATCTCTTTGGCTACAGGAGAGTCTTGCTCAACTGAGAAATCAGAAAGATCAGTGAGGGTGCTCTGAGAGGTCTCCTCTGCTGCAGAGGTGTCAGTGACTGCGAGGTGAGAGCAAGCCCAGCCTTGCCCAGGGCGGAGGCCCATGGCACAGCCCTGGCAGAGCCCGTAGCAGCCTGAGCCTGGGCAGAGGCAGTCTGGAAGGAGGCCCTTGTAGCTGCCAGAGGCAGCAGTCCAGCCCTGGGGGCCTCTTCCTGGGACCGGGCAAATGCTCCGCTTTAGAGCCAAGTGGCAGCTGGCTGCTCCCGAGGGGAAGCGTAGCGGAGCTGGGCACAGCACAGACGGGTGGCATTGGCCGCCTGCAGTCTGCACGGGAGGAGAGAAAGGCAAACTGCAGCCGAGGGCTGCAGCCCTGGCTGAGGATTCCTACCCTTCTGCCGGCTGCCCTGTAGCTCTTGGGACAGGTTAGCAGTGTGTGCAGTACTCTGGGCACAGGGAGAGGAAGCCGGGCTGCTCCGCAGGTTGGAGCATGGGGCAGCGTCCTTCAGGCACGGCAGTTCTGCCAGGGGAGCCGAGGCCAGTGAGGCGGTGAGAGCTTGTCAGGTCAGATCTACAGGAGCCAGCGCTTCACACAGCTCTGAGAGGAATCACCTGCAGTCCTGGAGTTCTGCACTGAGCCAGAGCAAAGGGGCGAAATGCAGAGTGTTTGCAGAAGTATTCAAGGGCACCAGGCCAGCCTGCTTTGCAGTCTCTGGCACGCAGCAAGCACGGAGCTGCTGGGAGAGTGGGAATCAGGGAGGTGCCTGAGGGTTGTGCTTGAGTAGGGCCCCTTGCTTTGCCTCAACACAAGTGGCTCCTGCTTTGGCTTTGTGCCACTCGCTTTGGTCACCGCCTTGACCCACCTATAAAACCCTGGAGACCCCTGCTCACCTTCGTGTACACCCCACTGGAGAAGAAACGCGTCTATAGGCATCTCGGCCTCGAGGGGCTTGTCCCTCCACGTTGGTAGCTATAATCCCCTTACCCTCTTTTCTATCTTTCTTACTACTCTCTATTTTCTCTCCCACTATCGCATTTTGGTGGCACTAAATAAAGGCGCATTTTTTGTTGTATTACTGAGTTGTCCCCCACTGTGTCTTTTGTGCTCTGAGATCCTAAAATGAACCATCAGGTTCCCCGCATATGTTTGCGGACCCTGACACCCCCATTGCATCTTCAGTTCTTTGGTGCATGGGTCTCCTCCTGAACCTGTGACAACTACCACCAGGGCCCTTCGGGACACTCCTACTCTCGCTTCAATAAAGTCTGAGAAGTGATTTAAATAGGTCAAATAATTTGGGGGAATGCTTTGTCTGTGAGTTTCTGCAAAGTATTGAGTATGTCTTAGTTCCATGAATTCAAACTAATAGCTGAGATGGCTGCATGTGCATGTGTTAGGGAAGTGATTCCCCACGCACACAGTGCTGAAATAGAGTAACGCCTCCTTCCTAACCCTGAGCTGGCAGCGGGGATCAGGCCCTGCTTGGGAACTCTCATTTTGGCCATTTCTGTAGAGTAGGGAAGAAAGGTCAAAATGAAATATTTTCCAGCTGTTTCCCTTGGGTTAGGCTTTTTAGGGCTAAAATTCTGTGCTGCAGGTGTCCTGGGTGTGTGCAGAGCAATGCAGCCTCCAGACTCCCCTTGGTTTCCCTGCAAGTCATCAAGATTTATTCCCAGGTGTGCCCAGCTCTGGCAGGAGAAGGAGCACACGGGGCAGTGGTCACTGTGCCCTGCCTAGCTGGGGCTCTCTCGGGGCACAGAGCAGCAGCAGCACCAGCACCTTTTAATCTACTCCTGCCTTGGCTTCGCCTGTGACACAGAAGCCCCTGGAAATCAGCACCCCCTGTTGCATTCCCAGCTTGGAGCAGCTGCTTCTGGTGGTGGGCACATTCTGCCAGTTCAACTGCTTCCAAAGGGAAATAAAGGCAGAGATGTACATACAGGAAACCTGGGCATGTCCAAGAAATGTGAAAATATGTGGGCAGATTTGTTAGGAAGGATTTCAGCTGTTATGCTGATAGTGCTTTCTATCCTGGATCTGTGCAATGCTTTGGGCCATTTTCATGGTCTGGTTTCCTTTGCTTTGGTGCCATCAGAGTGCTCAGTTTGGATACAGGCTGGAGGTGCCCTGGGCACTCTTGGAGTTACTCTTGGATCCCTTGAACAACAGGGTTTGGCCCTCCAGGGGAGTTTATGCTGCGTTGTGGCAGAGGAGAACTTTCCAGGCTCTTCTGTGTTTGCTGTAGGGAAGGTTGGGTTGCTTTGCATAAATTCACAGACTAACGCAGAGCACTTGCTTTGTGATGTCAAGGCATGGTTGCCATGTGGTGCAATGGTGACATCAGAAGGTGGCCTTGGTGCACGGAAGGCCTCCAGTGTCAGAGCAGCTCCTGGGCTTGCTGAGTGCAGGAGCATCCTCCTGGTGTATGCTTTTGTCTTGTCAAACTGACAAGAGCTTTGTTTTTTCTTGTGTTTCAGCAGTCTGCAACCTTGCAGAGCAGTTCTACAATGATTCGTCATCTAGCTGCAACAGTTTGTGCCGTGTACGGCATTTCCTATGGCAGCTTTTACTTGACCAACCTGGCACGTAAGTAGAGGTTTTCCCTGGGTGTGACCTAACCTGGCTTTTGTACATCTTCCTGTTCTTTCTTAGTGAGGGGCTGGATTTGGAAGCAGAAAGACCATTAGGATGCCAGTGGTTTGGTAAAGCTCCTGTCAACACGTTCCGCTAAAAAAGGGGTATCTGTAGCCACAGGGGCAGCATTTGCAAGGGAACCTGCAGGGGGTCTGTTCTCTCCACAGGAGAGTCTGTGGCAGCAGAGTCTGTCATTTCCTCAGCTGACAGGGACAAGCACGACAACTTTGAAAACGCAGACTGGGAGACCTACTCAGAAGGCCTTCTAAAAGCTCTGCAGTTCTTCCCAGAATTCAGAGAAAACCTCTTTTTTCTAAATTTTGTCATGAAAGAATTGGACTGTCTAATTGACCCTTTACTGAGTGCTAAAATAGTGAATCCCTTTGCAATGAAGTACAGACTCCATAGCAGTGAGTGTCTGCTCCTAAACCCAGGAGCTGCTGCTGTGGTGTTTCACAGCAGAAGTGTCACAGCTCACAGGGACTTGGGGGAAGCTTTCCTGGATGACTCTTTTCAGGAAGTTAATGAGAATTAGTTCTAGCAACTGACAAAAAAAAAAAACCTACCTGAAAGACAAGATTAAAAAAGCTACTTTATGTGATCGGTAGAACGGAGCACAGAGTGTCAAAGAACAATGTGCATTATCTTGATCAAGTTTGTATTCATTTACTGGCAAAACAAGCCAAAGTGTATGCGCAGCCAAGAATATTGTCTTGTTCGCTTGCTGACTGTGTGGAAGAACTGTGTCTCCTGGAGGGATGTTGTGAAATGGAAAATACTGTGTTTGGGTCGACTTGTTCTGTGGGATTCACTAGCCCAGGCAGTTTTCTCAAAGAATCTGGTGCATTTTCCTTGCTCACTACAGGTCACCTGTGCCGTGTATTCAGAGGTGCTGATCCTGAGGTGAGTGAGAAAGGAATGTGAAATATTCCCAGTGTTTAAGAACTGTGAAGCAGGATGTGCACTTGGAAAGCACAGGACAATCAAGAATGGGACATGACTCCATGATGAATATGAACAAAGCGAGCCATTTATTGCAGAACTATAGTCCCTTTTATACAGTTGTAGCCTTTATCACGCGTTATCTGCTACTTCACAATTGGTTGCTTCTTAAAAGTGAGCATTAGCTCCTCAGGTCCTATTGGTTGAATGTCCTTGCATACACAGTAGATTACACTGTTCTTTTTTCTGGTTTTCATCCAGTTTCTCACATCCAGGAGTTGTAAGCCATCTTTGGTTTTACTTTGTACGTGACTCCTAAATCTTGTTCTGCTTCGTATGTGCCTTCCACGTCATTTATTCTTCCTTGTACGTGACTGTTCCTGCCCTCAAAATGGTTACAGATTTAATCTTTTAAATAAACTGGATTGCTCACATGCCCCCATTTTTGAAGGAAATTATCCACAGGAAAGTAGAAGAAAAGGGAAGAAAAGGAGCAGTAGGGTAGGCTGAAAGAAACTCCACTACCACGTCTGCTTCAGAAAGAGAAATACCATGGCAGGCTAGGTCCTCCATCTCCAAAATTGTAAAGGAATACAAGCGCATTCTACAGAGAGAAGGTGGCTTACTGGTAGAAGCCAGGGAGCATGATGAAACAAAGAGCCATTTGCAGTTCTGTGGAACCCGATCATTTATGTAATTTCAGAGTTGCTTAGAACAGCAATGATATCAAAGATTGTAAATTCTCCTTAGTACATTAGAAAGTAGATCGGAAAAAAAGAAATATCTACATGATAGGTCATGGCCTGCACCTCATGCTTGTCTCTTTGCACAGACCGTAAAACAAGCACCAGTATCACAGATGGCCCTACCTCAGGTTGGAGAAGACTCCAAAGAAGAGCAAAATGAGGAACGTTGCCGCAGGCTTCCAACTGCGGGCACACCATATCCTCATTTTGCTGAGACAGTAAGTGCCAGTTCTGGAGGGTGCTGTGTTTAGTGCAAGGCAGAAGTGCAAGTTTCTGCCCAGCCAGCACTTGCTGCTGCTGCTGCTGGCTGAGGATGCTGGGTGCTGCAGTCCTGCCAGGAGCTAGTGTTTCCCCCCAGCCAGTGACAGCTGGAAAATGGGCTTTTCTTGGCTGTGTTGAGGCACAAAAGGGCTGGTGCTGCGCGTGGGCATCTGGCTGCTGGGCTCAGTGAAGCTGAGGCTGGGCTCAGTGAAGCTCTGTGTCTTGGCTTCTGCAGCGCTTATTTGCCAAGGGCGCATGGGGTGGTTGTGGAGGGCACAAGGTTTTGTTTGTTTGTTTTCCCATTTGGGATACCTGTGTTTGGCTTGTGGAAGTGTTCCACACTTTTCTCCAGTCGTTCTTCACTTGTACAGAGTCTTTTGGCCCAGCTGACTTGTGGCTTTTGAGCAGCTGCAAGAACGTGATTGTGTTGTCCGTGAAGCTCTAAGGGTCCATGCGATTGTCCCGTGGGGCAAAAGAAAGCAATTGTGCAGTTCTGAATCTATCTTGTGAGGCCAGACCCCAGAAGCAGCAAGTTTCTGTTGCTCCGTTTTGTGGTGAAGTCTGCAGCTTTGTCAAATGCACTGGAGCTTGGAGTGGGCATGGTGCTGCAGGTCCTTGCCTGTTCTCTTGTGTTGCTAAGAGCAGGAAAGATGTGTAAATTCCGGATGCTGTATGTAAAGTCAAATGTGCACCTGTGAGCTTGGGGAGCTCCGTGGGACCAAAGGAGGCTGGGGTGGCGATCAAGAGCAGCAGACCATAAGCCCAGGTGGCCAAGAAGGCCAAGGGCATCCTGGCCTGTGTCAGCAATAGGGGAACAGCAGGAGAAGGGTGGTGACCGTCCCCCTGCACTGGACAGTGCTGCGGGCACAGCTGGAGTGCCGTGTCCAGTTGTGGGCTCCTGGGAAGCAGAAAGTCATGCAGGGGCTGGAGCGTGTCCAGAGAAGGACAAGGGAGCTGGGGAAGGGTGTGGAGGACAAGCCCAGGGAGGAGGTGATGAGGCAGCTTTAGCCAGAAACACTGGCCGCTCCTGAGGCACCTACAGGCACACTTCCAGAAATGCCTACTCAACAGTGCCCAGCACAAGGGCTGTTTCCCTGGCCAACACGCCCTCTCTGCATCCAAGTTCTTCAGAGACTGCACTAGGTGATACTTTCATCTTTTGCTTTGTTGCTTGCTTGGTTGGTTGGTCTGCTTGGCACAGAAGCACTGCTCATTTTCTCTTTGCCCAGTGAGCTAAGGTGCTTCTGCACAAGCTTTCCTGCCCTGTTCCAGCATTGGATCAGGTTGTGAGACAATTTCAGTTTTCTAGGTTTGCAGCAGCAAGAGCACAGATGTTGCTGCCTATTTCCTCCTCCAATTCAGAGGCGTGAAGGACAATAAGCACTGTTTTCCAGAGAGAACGTTGCTTGCTGATAGTAGCCAGGGGGCAATACTGAATTCACAGTCGCACACAGTTCCCCAGAATCAGCCCGTCTTCATTTACTCACAGTGACCCAGAATCCCATTGCTATCACAGGTGGTGATTTCTCCTCAGTAGACGTGCTTGTGGATGGGAAACAAAAGAGGCTTCTGCATGCTAGGTCTCAGCCTGTCCCTCATGCTTCTCTCTTTCCACAGAGTGAAGAATCAATCGCCCTGTCTCCACTGTCTGACTCTCCTGCTGGAGAAGACTCCAAAGAAGAGCAAAATGAGGAACGTTGCCGCAGGCTTCCAACTGCGGGCACACCATATCCTCATTTTGCTGAGACAGTAAGTGCCAGTTCTGGAGGGTGCTGTGTTTAGTGCAAGGCAGAAGTGCAAGTTTCTGCCCAGCCAGCACTTGCTGCTGCTGCTGCTGGCTGAGGATGCTGGGTGCTGCAGTCCTGCCAGGAGCTAGTGTTTCCCCCCAGCCAGTGACAGCTGGAAAATGGGCTTTTCTTGGCTGTGTTGAGGCACAAAAGGGCTGGTGCTGCGCGTGGGCATCTGGCTGCTGGGCTCAGTGAAGCTGAGGCTGGGCTCAGTGAAGCTCTGTGTCTTGGCTTCTGCAGCGCTTATTTGCCAAGGGCGCATGGGGTGGTTGTGGAGGGCACAAGGTTTTGTTTGTTTGTTTTCCCATTTGGGATACCTGTGTTTGGCTTGTGGAAGTGTTCCACACTTTTCTCCAGTCGTTCTTCACTTGTACAGAGTCTTTTGGCCCAGCTGACTTGTGGCTTTTGAGCAGCTGCAAGAACGTGATTGTGTTGTCCGTGAAGCTCTAAGGGTCCATGCGATTGTCCCGTGGGGCAAAAGAAAGCAATTGTGCAGTTCTGAATCTATCTTGTGAGGCCAGACCCCAGAAGCAGCAAGTTTCTGTTGCTCCGTTTTGTGGTGAAGTCTGCAGCTTTGTCAAATGCACTGGAGCTTGGAGTGGGCATGGTGCTGCAGGTCCTTGCCTGTTCTCTTGTGTTGCTAAGAGCAGGAAAGATGTGTAAATTCCGGATGCTGTATGTAAAGTCAAATGTGCACCTGTGAGCTTGGGGAGCTCCGTGGGACCAAAGGAGGCTGGGGTGGCGATCAAGAGCAGCAGACCATGAGCCCAGGTGGCCAAGAAGGCCAAGGGCATCCTGGCCTGTGTCAGCAATAGGGGAACAGCAGGAGAAGGGTGGTGACCGTCCCCCTGCACTGGACAGTGCTGCGGGCACAGCTGGAGTGCCGTGTCCAGTTGTGGGCTCCTGGGAAGCAGAAAGTCATGCAGGGGCTGGAGCGTGTCCAGAGAAGGACAAGGGAGCTGGGGAAGGGTGTGGAGGACAAGCCCAGGGAGGAGGTGATGAGGCAGCTTTAGCCAGAAACACTGGCCGCTCCTGAGGCACCTACAGGCACACTTCCAGAAATGCCTACTCAACAGTGCCCAGCACAAGGGCTGTTTCCCTGGCCAACACGCCCTCTCTGCATCCAAGTTCTTCAGAGACTGCACTAGGTGATACTTTCATCTTTTGCTTTGTTGCTTGCTTGGTTGGTTGGTCTGCTTGGCGCAGAAGCACTGCTCATTTTCTCTTTGCCCAGTGAGCTAAGGTGCTTCTGCACAAGCTTTCCTGCCCTGTTCCAGCACTGGATCAGGTTGTGAGACAATTTCAGTTTTCTAGGTTTGCAGCAGCAAGAGCACAGATGTTGCTGCCTATTTCCTCCTCCAATTCAGAGGCGTGAAGGACGATAAGCACTGTTTTCCAGAGAGAACGTTGCTTGCTGATAGTAGCCAGGGGGCAATACTGAATTCACAGTCGCACACAGTTCCCCAGAATCAGCCCGTCTTCATTTACTCACAGTGACCCAGAATCCCATTGCTATCACAGGTGGTGATTTCTCCTCAGTAGACGTGCTTGTGGATGGGAAACAAAAGAGGCTTCTGCATGCTAGGTCTCAGCCTGTCCCTCATGCTTCTCTCTTTCCACAGAGTGAAGAATCAATCGCCCTGTCTCCACTGTCTGACTCTCCTGCTGGAGAAGACTCCAAAGAAGAGCAAAATGAGGAACGTTGCCGCAGGCTTCCAACTGCGGGCACACCATATCCTCATTTTGCTGAGAGAGTAAGTGCCAGTTCTGGAGGGTGCTGTGTTTAGTGCAAGGCAGAAGTGCAAGTTTCTGCCCAGCCAGCACTTGCTGCTGCTGCTGCTGGCTGAGGATGCTGGGTGCTGCAGTCCTGCCAGGAGCTAGTGTTTCCCCCCAGCCAGTGACAGCTGGAAAATGGGCTTTTCTTGGCTGTGTTGAGGCACAAAAGGGCTGGTGCTGCGCGTGGGCATCTGGCTGCTGGGCTCAGTGAAGCTGAGGCTGGGCTCAGTGAAGCTCTGTGTCTTGGCTTCTGCAGCGCTTATTTGCCAAGGGCGCATGGGGTGGTTGTGGAGGGCACAAGGTTTTGTTTGTTTGTTTTCCCATTTGGGATACCTGTGTTTGGCTTGTGGAAGTGTTCCACACTTTTCTCCAGTCGTTCTTCACTTGTACAGAGTCTTTTGGCCCAGCTGACTTGTGGCTTTTGAGCAGCTGCAAGAACGTGATTGTGTTGTCCGTGAAGCTCTAAGGGTCCATGCGATTGTCCCGTGGGGCAAAAGAAAGCAATTGTGCAGTTCTGAATCTATCTTGTGAGGCCAGACCCCAGAAGCAGCAAGTTTCTGTTGCTCCGTTTTGTGGTGAAGTCTGCAGCTTTGTCAAATGCACTGGAGCTTGGAGTGGGCATGGTGCTGCAGGTCCTTGCCTGTTCTCTTGTGTTGCTAAGAGCAGGAAAGATGTGTAAATTCCGGATGCTGTATGTAAAGTCAAATGTGCACCTGTGAGCTTGGGGAGCTCCGTGGGACCAAAGGAGGCTGGGGTGGCGATCAAGAGCAGCAGACCATGAGCCCAGGTGGCCAAGAAGGCCAAGGGCATCCTGGCCTGTGTCAGCAATAGGGGAACAGCAGGAGAAGGGTGGTGACCGTCCCCCTGCACTGGACGGTGCTGCGGGCACAGCTGGAGTGCCGTGTCCAGTTGTGGGCTCCTGGGAAGCAGAAAGTCATGCAGGGGCTGGAGCGTGTCCAGAGAAGGACAAGGGAGCTGGGGAAGGGTGTGGAGGACAAGCCCAGGGAGGAGGTGATGAGGCAGCTTTAGCCAGAAACACTGGCCGCTCCTGAGGCACCTACAGGCACACTTCCAGAAATGCCTACTCAACAGTGCCCAGCACAAGGGCTGTTTCCCTGGCCAACACGCCCTCTCTGCATCCAAGTTCTTCAGAGACTGCACTAGGTGATACTTTCATCTTTTGCTTTGTTGCTTGCTTAGTTGGTTGGTCTGCTTGGTGCAGTAGCCGTGTTAATTTTCTCTTTGCCCAGCAAGCTAAAGTGCTTCTGCACATGCTTTCCTGCCATTTTCTAGCCCTTAAAGAGTGGTAGATTTAGCACTTTTTACTTTGGATTTTACTTTGCAAGGTGGCAGGTCTAGACGATGTAGTATATTTGCCTGAGAACTTGTCATTTGGCGCTGGGACTGTCGTGCAGACGGGGATGTTCTGGGCCGGACCTGCCAGTCAGGCTTGCTTATCTCTTTTAGGTTACCAGGGCCTATGCTTTTTGGCAGCCCAGAGGCTCAGTGTGTGTTGTGTTTGGGAATTGTGCAGGAAATCAAGGCCCTTGTATCCAGCTGGTACTCAGAGATCCTAGTGGCTGGGAGGGGCTGGGCTTCATTTCTGGTTTCAGCTGCTTTACCACCGTTGGTGTGGTCTAGTCCGAGACAAGAACTTGCCTGAGCACAGATGCACAAAGAGTGCAGTTCCAAGTGCAGTGCTCTGGGTCTGATCACATTCCATAAGGACCTACACACTCCAGATTCCCCAAGAATGTAGTTTAGTGAAGCAAGAGGGGTGCAAGTTCCGGATTGCTGCTAATCAGGGCTTTTGAGCCTTGATGTGTGTAGCAAGGAGAAAGTATAGTTAGAGAAGGATTATAATAGTGAGATCCATCTGTCTGTCTATCTACCTATCTATCTGTCTATCTGAATCTTCGTGGCTCTGCTTGAAGGCAGTGCAAAGCTCTCCTAATGGGATACTTTCTGGAGAGGAGCAGAGGCACATTTTGTTGACCAAACCTGAGCAGGCAGAGATGTTTCCCTTCCTGAGATGGTTGGTTTTGCCCTTCAGAGGTGTTTTCCTCCTCCAGCCTCTTCTGCCCTGAAGCCTCCTATTTACCCTATGAGTTCCTGCCTTTCGTAGTGAGATGGACCAATCTCATGTTCTAGTTCAGTTTTAGTGACTTTGATCATTACATGCATGAGAGAATTCTCAGTTGACAAAAGGGGGAGAATAAACACCTTGGTCCTCCTCCATAGGCTGGGGTGGCTGTCGAGGCTCTCTGACCTCCATCGGGGGATCTCTACACGCATCCTTACCTCCTGAATGAGCAGGATTTCTAACAGGAGCGAAGATGTCAGTAGGGCACGAATGGCGGTGCAAGCCTGAAGAGAACATGAAGTGCAGAAGTGTCTCTCACAAAGAGTGAGCTCACACAGGAAGCCACCTGCAGAGGCAGGATGGAGCTGTGGGACAGGGCTGGGTGTAAGTCACCACAGAAAGACAAATAGGATACAGTAGAAGTGGAGGGATACCCTCACCAGAGCCTTGAGAAATGCTACACCTTCCCTGTCAGCTGCCTGAGAGGCCGTTGGAGCTTCAGTCCCACACGGACCCTGACTGTACTGCCAGTGTCACTTTGGAATCTTTGCCTCCCCATGGACAGAGAATGACCCAGGAGAGCAGCAGCACAGTGCTTTGGGCATGTGTGAGCCCATGAGTCATCTAGTCCTGGCCCACAGATGTTGCATGGGAAGTTGAAACTCATCTTCTCTTGCTTTCTTGTGCAGGTCCTTCCAGAGAATGAGCAAGAGCAGATTGCTTTCCCAGAGATGCCATGCCAGACTCAGGGAGAGCTGTTCCCAGCACAAGAGCAGGAAGAGCAGCTCAGGCAGCAGGTGGAAGAGCCACAGGAGAATGAACAGGTAAGCCTGGCTGAGCAGGTGACAGAGGGAAGGGCTGGAACAGGGGCATCAAATGGAGCTCTTGGGACTGAGGAGGCCAGGAGTCCCACAGGCACTGAAAGCACAGAGCCTTGTAATTCTGCAGAGATCAGCACTGGGAAAGGAGGTTGACAATGGAAGCAGAGGTGGGCAGGGACACAGAAAGAAGTGGCTGAATGAATGTGATTTTGAGGCTGAAAGAGGAAAAAGCTGAGCCTGATGGCAGCTCCCTGTCACTTGCTCTGCAACTGTGTGTCCAGAATATCAAGGCAGAACAACAAGCAGAGCTGCCTGAAGCTCAGAGTCACATCAAGGCAGTGAAGAAAAGGAACACGGAAGACATTAGAAGAATTCAAGATCACTGGCATCTCCATAAGCAGAGGAGAAATCAACAAAACCAGGTGAGTGAAAGAGTGGCAGCCATTCCACTCATGAAACATCGTTTCTCTTGCTCTTTACAGAACTTTGGTGAGACGCTGCAGGCAGAGCTACAGGAAACTGAGGCTAGGATCAAGGCAAGGGAGAAGAGGCTGGAGGAAGAAATGAAAATTATGAAAGAGAAAATGTATCTCCTCCTTCATAGGCAAGAGGCTCTAGAAAAGCAAGTGAGTGAAACAGCGATAACCACCACAGTCACCAAGCTGGTGCTTCCTGCCCTTCTTGCCTTTCCACTGCAGAGCAGCAGGCAAGTGGGGTGATGCCTCTGAGTGCCATCCTGCTCTAGTGTCTGTCACAGCCATTGTGAAAGGACATCTCCTGGTATCTTGAATCTCAACTGCTGCCCTCAACAATGGAACTAGTCCTTTGCCCTTTTGGCCAGCAGTCATCCAAATTGATTCCCGCTGGCCTCTTCCAGCTCTCTTGATTGCTTGAGGTGTTTTAACAGTGGAACATGCTGACCAAGATGGAGGATGGAAACAAGCTGTCTGTAGCCCTTGTAAATCCAGTCTTTCCCTTTCCTCACAGCTGATGACTCTTGGCTAACGGGGACAAGCTGTAGTCTCTGACTGCTTTGTTTGTGTTTGACTTGAGGTGGAAGTGTTGACATCTCACGGGGCAGCCTGCAAAGGCTCCCAGCAAATGACAGGCAAGGAGGAGCCCCAAGATCCGTGTGAGGCACAGGAAATGTCTCTTCCAGAAGGGCTGCAGGTTGAGCATGACCTGAAGGTGATGGAGGAAAAGAGCACTCAGCAGGAGGAGGTAGAACATTGGAACAAGGAGCTGCAAGCGTGTCTGCAGCCCTTTGGAAGGAGCAAAGAGTCCTTGGGAGGAAGTGGCATGGTCACTGTGGCAGTCCTCCCTCAGAAAATCCATGAAAAATGGATTTTGGAGAAAGTAGAAAATTAATCTGGCCATGAACTCCAGTAAAACCAGTCTTTGGTTTTGACCCATCCAGTCAAAGAGAAGTGGACATCCAAAAAATCCATTTAAGAGCCCTGCATGTGGTTCACATGCATCTTCCTAAGGGCTTGCCTTTGGAATAGGATCTCAGGGTAATCTCTGCCAGACACCTTTCTGAAGCAAACTCATTTCTTCTCCCAGATCTACACAGGCTCTTTCAGCAAACCTGCTGCAGCAGCAGCAACAGAGTTGTGTCAAGGATCCTCTGCTCGCCAAGCTGAGAAGTGGAGCCCGGGTGGTTGGGTCATGTCCAGTGCTGACAGAACTGCTGCTCAGCAACAGCAGATTGATGATGACTCTGTGGAGGTATAGAGTATGCCTTGTGTATTTCTTGTCTGAGGGACAGTGTCTTGTGTGCACATGTTTGCACAGCTGTACCAAATGTTGCTCCTCAGTTTGGTGTCACAGGGATATTTAGGACTCCCCACAGGACCTGCTGTGCTCCAAGGCATCAAGAGAGCATTCTGGGTGTTCCTGGTGCCTCTGAGAAGAGCTTGGACTGCCTGGAGTTTGCCTGAGCTTCCTTCTCTGCTGAAGGAAGGAGCATAGTTCTTCACATGGGGCAAGGGTGTCTCTGAGCTGAGCCTGCTCATCAAGAGTGAGGGTTCTAATGCTGAAAGCCCTGTTGGGATTGGTTATAGCATGAGCTGCTCCAGTTTATAAAGAGAAAGGCATTATTTTGGCAAACTGCTGCAAGGTGGAGAAGATGCCGTCCTCTCCTGGGAATGCATCTTAGGCTCTTAGCTTGGAAAGTAATAGTTTGTTGGTTTTTTCCTTTGTGCAGCATTAATTTCTAACATCAGCCAAGCCTGCATCTCACCTGGTCCACTCATCATTTCAGTGAAGAAATGGAAGGAGGAGACAGGAATGTGACAGTCACCTAAGAACTGCTTTTTCATTACCAACTTAGAGTAGGATTGTATCTAGGATTATAGAGTAGGGTTATAAGTAAATAAACTTTCTGAAACTTCAACTCATTTGGAAGATCCCCCTCCTACTGAGCCCGTGAGAAATCTCAACATTTCCTTCTGCATTGTCAGTTTTTTCTTAGAGGTGGAAAGTGACTTTGAAAGTGTGGAAGGGTCTTCTTCAATTCATTCTCTCCAGACCACAGTGCCTTTGGAATATGACCCACTGTGGCACTTCTATTTGAGGCAGAAAAGGCAGTAGCTTTTGCAGGCAAAACCAAAGGAGGAGTAGGGCATCCCAAACAGCCTATGCAACAGCAGGCCTTGAGCTATGACTCGAGAGGCTTTGGGTTCCTGCCACTTGGATTTGTATCCCAAAGTGCAATCTCTTTGGCTGCAGGAGAGTCTTGCTCAACTGAGAAATCAGAAAGATCAGTGAGGGTGCTCTGAGAGGTCTCCTCTGCTGCAGAGGTGTCAGTGACTGTGAGGTGAGAGCGAGCCCAGCCTTGCCCAGGGCGGAGGCCCATGGCACAGCCCTGGCAGAGCCCGTAGCAGCCTGAGCCTGGGCAGAGGCAGTCTGGAAGGAGGCCCTTGTAGCTGCCAGAGGCAGCAGTCCAGCCCTGGGGGCCTCTTCCCGGGCATCTCTTGCCTCTTTTTTTAATTCAGCAATGAAAACCTACTAGGAAAACCCCAAAGAATTCATAAGACATTAATAGCAGTGACAACAATAACAACTACCGCAACTTTTCAAAAACTGTAACATAGCTGTGTAACATTGCAATTATATACACAAGGAATCGGGATGCTGTGACAATAGGCCGCACACACCTTGAGGGAATCCACTTCACTTGGTAGCCTGTAGAGACACAGGCATAACCTCTACGCCATGTCAACAAGTCCAGTGATCCTTTCTATTCTCTAGTCAGTAAGTCCTTTATCATCACAAGAGGTTTGGGATGAGTCTTTGTGTCGAAGGAATATTGACTTTCATATGCTGTTTGTCCTAATTCATCACATTTTAAAAACTGAGGACATATAAGGCCTTGGCTAGTGTATTGTTGAGGGCACTCCAATTCCCCTTTTTTTTGTGTTTTTCAGGCATGTATTTTAAAGTTTTATGGACATGCTCTACGATAGCTTGCCCTGTGGATGAGTGTGGAATGCCTGTATGGTGAGACACATCCCATTGCTGTAAGAAGTTGTTGTGGTTTGAAAGTGAAGTGAGTGAGAGGCTCCAAGTCAGAAATACAATTTAATGAGAAGAAAAGGGAAAAAAAAAAGATAAAATAAATGCAATAAGACCACTGACAAAGTAGAATACAACCTAAGCAAGGTGATGGAAATAGTCCAAGTGAGGTGGTCTTCCTAAAGCAGTGATCCCATAGAAAGGTCTGGTAGCTCTGGTCCTCTGGGAATCCAGTGGATAAGGGCTGCCTGTACTGTCCCAAATCCCAGCTTATATCCTGGTGAGAATTCTTGGCTCCTCCCCCTGGGTGGAGCATCTCACAATGGGATGATGAGTCATACAGGGAGTCCTTGATGGCCCATTAAAGAGATAGCTCCTGGTGGGAGTTATCTGTGAGTTACGGGCAAGGCATTGATGAGCCATTAACAGAAGGCACCCCAGAGGGAGGGGGGCCTGGGAAGAGCACTGCTCCAACAATTGGATTCTTCAGGTCATGAAGATGGTGGTAGAATACATCCTATACTGCAACCCAGGACAGAAGTTATACATTCGCTCTGAGGTGTAGGCGGGTCCATTTTCTGTTTTGATGGTATGTGAAAGGCCTAGAGTGGTAAAAATGGTGAGCCATTTGTCAGATAGCATCATGGGGCTTCTCTCCAGTGTGAGCAGTTGCCATAAGGAAATGGCAACAAAGTCTCAATGGAAACATGAATATATTTTAAATTACCAAATTCTGGGAAAAAGGATAACGTCAATTTGCCAAATGGAGTTAACTGTTAAACCTCAGGGATTAGTCCCCTCTGCTAAAGGAGCAGGAGCAAGCCCATGGAAGGACAGTCAAGACAGCAGAATATCATGAGCCTGTGAGGAGGTTAATTGAAATTGTTTAAAAGCATTGTGGTGGAAAAAGTTGTGAGATAATTTGGCCTGCACAAAGGTATTTATTACCACATCTGCCATAACAACTATGTCTGCATAGTTGTTACCTTCTGTAATAGGCCCAGGCAGACCTGAGTGGGAGTGAATATGTAATACATAAAAATCATGCTGCTGGCTGTTAATCAAAGTTCCAAGGCCAGTGAGAGGCAGTGAGAGCTTGTCAGGTCAGATCTACAGGAGCCAGCGCTTCACACAGCTCTGAGAGGAAGCACCTGCAGTCCTGGAGTTCTGCACTGAGCCAGAGCAAAGGGGCGAAATGCAGAGTGTTTTGCAGAAGTATTCAGGGGCACCAGGCCAGCCTGCTTTGTGCTCTGTGGCACAGAGCAAACACTGTGCAATGCAGCTCTGAGCTGCTCGAGAGAGGTGTCAGACAGCTGCCAACTCTAAGATAAAACTAAATGGGGACAAAGTCAGGTAAGCAAAAGAGAACTTTCTTAGAAAGGATTCACCTGACCTGGGTGTGTATCTCTCACTCCCCCAAGAGCCAAACACACAGACCCGCTCCAATGGAATGAAGCTTTGTATTGCCTTTCCCAGCCCAGGGCAAACCGTGTGCCCTTTACCCTTTTGCTGCCTCCTGGGGAATTTCTATTCTCTCCTGACCGCCTACCTTTCTCTCCCCTCCTCTCTTATCCTACCTCCCTTTTGGTCTGGTCTTCAACCTGGCCCCTCTCCAGCTCACAGCAACACCCAGCAAATTAACTAGAACAAATCCAAGCCATAAATAGCAACACCTAGAACCCCCCACTTTCCTTCATTTTTCTAATCATCTTCTGGCTGCAGCAAAATATTACCTCCTATCTCACAGAGGGAATTGGGGATGAGCCTGTGGCTTGTGCTTGAGCAGTGAACTGATTTGGGTGGGAGCAGAAGGGTTTCAGTAGGTATTTTGTGTTCTCTTGATTAGTTTCTGAAGGAAAGACACAGTGTGGCTTCAGTCAGCAAACCCAATTTCAAGGTGCATTGACAAAATGCTTGGGAGCAATTCCCAGAGAAAGAAGGTGCTGAGAAAATACTGAACTGAAAGAAATCCTGAATTCCCTTAGCATTAGCAGACAGTGTTGAGCCCTCTATTTCCTCCAGCGCAGTGATTAATGTGTGCAAGTGGCTACCTTAGCCTTGAGAATAGAGTAGTCCTCCTAAGAAGGTAGCTGGAACACATTCAATGGGAAGCAAGTGGTTGTAGGAGGCTCTTGACCGTCGGAGGAGAATTGGAGGAATGGGATGTTCCCCAAAGGACCAGCAGAGATCCTCAAGAGACCCCCTACTCTCCCTATTAATAACTTCTGAGAAGTGATTTAAATTTATCCAATAATTTGAGGCAATGTTTAGCCTGTGAGTTTCTGCAAATTAATGAGTAGGTCTTATGTCCACGGTTACAAATCAGTAGGTGAGATTTCTGAGTGATCACGTTAGAGAAGTGATTTCCCATGCACCCAGCACTGAAATAAAGTAATGCCTCCATTCTCACACTGAGCTGACACTGGGGACCAGGCCCTGCTTGGGAACATTAATTTTAGTCACTTCTATTGAAAGGTGAAAATGAAACTTCTTCCAGCTGTTTCCCTCTGGTTAACCTTTTTGGGGGCCAAAGCTCAGTGCTGCAGGAGGCCCGGCTGTCTGCATTGCAGAGCAATGCAGCCTCCACACACCCCTTGGTTTCCCCACAAGTCATCATGAATTGTTCCCAGGTGTGCCCAGCTCTGGTGCCGTGGGTGCCGCGCCCTGCCCAGCCGGGGCTCTCTAGCACACAGCAGCAGCAGCACCAGCACCTTTCAACGCACTCCTGCCTTGGCCTTGCCTGGGACACAGAAGCCTCTGGAAATCAGCACCACCTGTCGTGTCCCCAGCTTGGAGCAGCTGCTGCTGGTGGCGGGCAGACCCTGCCACTTCTGTTGCTTCCAAATAGGTATCAAGGCTGAGATAGAGACATACATACAGAGAAACCATGAGCCTGTCCAATATATGGGCAAATGTATGGGGGAATGTGTTAGGAATCATTTCAATTGGTATGCCAACACTGCCTGCTCTCCTTTTCTCTCTTCACATTTCCTGTTCTTTTCCCTCTCACATTTCCCCTCCTTCCCACTCACAATTTTCACAGTTTTCCTGTCACGTTTCCCTCCCAACTTTTTCTCCTTTTCCCTACCCTTTTCAGCTCACTGTCCTCATACTTGACCTCTCACATTTCCCCACCTTCTCACTGTTTCCCGCTTTTTCCTTCCCTCATACTTCTCACAATTTTTCCTTCACTTATCCTGCCCTTTTCTCCCCTCATGTTTCTCTCCTTTTCTCGGTCCTTTTTCTCAACGTCTTCTCCTCCCGTTTCTCACTTTCACTCTCCTGTTTCTCACCTTTTTCCTCTCACATTTCTCACACTTTTCCCCTCACATTTATCATTCTTTCCCCATCCTGTTCCTTGTACTTCTCCTCTCACATCTTGTGCCCTTTGTTCACTCCTGTTTTCTGACACTTTTCCCATCAAACTTCCCACCCTTTTTCCCCTCATGGTTTCTGTCTTTTTCTGCCCTCTGGTTTCTCACTCTTTTCCCTCGCAGGATTCTCACAATGTTCCCCTCACATTTTCGGCCTGTTTCTCTCTCTTTGCCATGAAAGTTTCTCATTCTCTTCCCCTGACACTTCACTCCATCTTTTCCCCCTTTATTTCTCACCCTTTCCCCCTCATGTTTTTAGAATTTTCCCATTGTATTTCCTGCTTTTTCCTCCTCTCATCTTCCTCTCCTATTTTCACTCACATTTTTTACCATTTCCCCCCCAGTTTATCACCATTTCTCACTCAGGTTTCCGACTCTTTTCTTCCCTCACAGTTCCCTCCTTTTTTCGCTCACAGTCCTTCACACTTGTCCCCTCACGTTTGCTGCTTTTTTCCCCTCACATCTCTTAAGCCACTGGTTCCTGTCAGTGACTGTTCCTCTTCAGAAATTGAGGGGCTTCTCTTCTTTTCTCCTGCAATCCCCTACTCAAAAGAATAGTGGGTGCCAGAGCAGCGGTCCTAGAAGTCCCTGCCTGTGAGTCTGCTGAACAGAATGTCTGTGCTCAGCTTGAAGAATCTCCTTCAGAACAACCTCAACTGCACTGGACTTCCTGCTGCAGTTTTGGTTCGTATTTCAATTCTATAGAGTCTTCAGAGTGTTCTAAATAAATAGGTACCCCGAGGGATGCACATCGCAGGTGAGCAGCCACTGCACCATCCGCCTCAAGCAGATGCCATCTCCGTTTTCATTACCTCACAGTCACTAGGCCTCCTGCCTGGACCCAACCAGTGGTGATGCTTCTTTATACTAAACAAAGTCCACCCACACAGGAAATGCTTTTGGCCCTCTTTTGGAAAGAAAAAATAAGAGGGTTTTTTTTTTAAAAACATTTGGCCTCTGGAGTTTCTTCCTATTTTCACCTATTTGAATTGCCTCGACATCATACGGTTGTGTGCACAGACCAAAGGTGCCACACCGTGTCCGTTTCCCGGGCGTCTGTTAATGTCCGTTTAAACAGGCGGCTGAGGGAGGGGGCTCGGCCTGCCCCGCGTGGCTCCGGGGCCGGAGCTGTGCTGGCAGGGGCCACAGAGGGCGCTGGGAGGCACGGCCTCCTCCCCAGCTGCCATCTTGTGCGTGGCTGCCTCTGCTCTCTGGCCTCCATCTTGGGTGTGGCTGCTCCAGACCTGGCCGCCATGTTGTTCTCGGCTGCCTCAGCCCTGGCCGCCATCTTGTGCACGGGCCTAGTCCAACCCTGAAGCGAACGTGTCGCTGCTCTGTCGGCAGTCAGGGTCAGCAGCAGAGACGCCACCACCAGCTTAAGGAATAAGCGGCATTTACTGTAGTGCAAAGTAGCACAGAAGTACCAAAGGATAAGCTAAGCAATGCACCTGATATTACTACAGAAGACTGCCTGTAGGGATTAAGAAAGGTACATCACCAGTTACCCTAATGCTCGACCATCACCCTGACACACTCGTCAGCTGGGGAGCCCCTGTAACACCAAAGGACGGCAGAGGCACTCCCAGTAACCGGGGATTCCTATGCCGCTCGCCCACCCGCAGACGAGGCCGCAAACTTTGCTGTGAGAGGCCCCAGACTTTATCTTGTTGAATAAACAAGCTACCATAACTTCTAGTGCAGGGACATCTGGTTTCACCCTCCTCTTGGCCAGGGCTCAGAGAGGAACCAAGGCAGTTTGCTTTGACCATATATCTTCAAGCAAGACCAGACAGAGAGACCTGATTCTGTGGCCTTGTCTGGCTTGTAAACACCTGTTTCACTAACGAGTGGATTCATATATCATACTGGTAATGGTCATGCCTATTTTGTTTAGGAGCATGTTACAATAGAATTACAATGTTTGGTTGGAAGGTTTGTCTGCAGGTTAGCTTTGGCGTAGGGCCTGTTGTGCAGTCCTAAGTACTTCACTAGAATTGTCCTTTTACAGGCAGTGCTCCTTTCCCCTCAGCTGCAATGGAGTCTTCAGCTAGTCCCACAGAGATTGCTAATGCTCTGGTTGTGCTGAAGTCCCTGGGAGTGAAGTCATCAGTCACTTGGGTGAGCAGATTCTCAGTCACGGAGTCCAAACATTTGCTCTGGCATCCACCAAGGTAACAACAGGAAAGCAGTTCTGCAGCTCTGACATGGAAATTGTCCTGCTGGGTGAGCTTTGCTGTGAGTCTGAAACACAGCAGCTCTCTGGCCATATGGTGCTGCTGGCAGAGCTAGCTGCTGCCTGCTCAAGGCTCAGGTAGGCACCTGAGGTGCCTCACTGCGCTGCAAAAACCATCTCAATGCTCATGGCATCCCCCGGATCCCTTGCCTCAGTGGGAGTCCAACCGGCAAGGTCAGAGCAGTGGCTCCTCGGGAACACTGCTGCCTGTGCTCTCCACCCTGGCCCTGGCCCTGGCCCTGGCGGTGCTGGCCCCGCTGCCATGCATGCACAGGGAATGGAAACTGCTGCCTGACATTTTTCGAGCTGCGCTGCCGCCGCCGCTGCTGCCGCTGCTGCTGCCGAAGACATCTTGATGAATAGATTGGTGGGATTGTGAGCCCATATTAGCCTGTGATAGCAAGGTCCTGGACATGAAGGCAGAGGTGTAGAGTGTTCTGCCAGTCCCATTTTGGCCTATTTCTGGAAACCAGGGAATCTCACTTCATCCTGTGAGGCACTGAGTTTGCAAAGTAACGGTTCCATTGTTGCTGTGGCTGTTGCTGCTGCTGTTGTTGTTCTTGTTGTTTTCCCTTGGTGCTGCATCCATATTTGATGCCAGCTGAGCCTCTGTCCAGATGGGCATCTCTGATCATTGCAGTGAGGCAATGCAGGGAGTTCAGGAGGTGGTGATGACCATTTCAGGATGACTCTGTCCAGTTCAAGCCGTGAGTGGGACTCAGAATAAAAACTCTATCAAACCTCAACTCCTTTGGAAGGTTGCCTTCCTTGGCACCCTGTGAGTGAGCTCTCCATTAACTTTCTGAATTGTCCATTGTTTTTTCAAGATGGAAAGTCCTGTTGATGGTGGGTTTGGTATGCTTAAGAATCGAGGAAGGGTCTCCTTCTGATGCCAAAATGATTTCTGCTATTATATTTCCTTCATATGTATCCCTAGCTCTGTAGACTCTTGTTGTATCGTTCCTAGGTAACTTCAGTAACTTTCCTCCTCTGATAGGCAGAAAGAGAAAACACGCTCCAAAGGCTCCTATCCTATCTTGCCTCCTCTGGGAGCCAACTAACTAGAGCCAGTCCAGCTAATATAGCTAGTAGCAAGAAAGAGGGGCTCCAGAGGAGGTGGAGGCAAAGCGGGGATATTTCCTCATTACTTATGCTTCTAATTGGAAATTCTTGTCAATTATGCTAATTTTCCAAACTTATAAAACCACATTCGCCCTGTGTGGGGAGGGCGTTTTTCCATATCTGCCCCTGGAGGCCTCCAGTCAAAGACCAGATTGGATATTACCTCCCATACTAATGTTGTCTCAAAGGTGTGTTATTCCTCAGTCAGTAGGGCATCACTTCCTCCAGGCCACAGTGCCTTTGGAATACGCCCCAGTGGCCCTTGTTTGCACAGCTGTGGTACATCTACACAAAGCAGAAAGTGCATTTCCAGCCAAAAGCCCACGAGGACTGGGGCAGCCAGGGCATCCTGTGCAGATACAGGCCTGCTGTATGGTCAAAGCTGTGACTCGAGAGGGTTTTGGTTCTTGCCTAGTGTGGTGGGTGTGTCTCCTTTGTGACTGCCCCTCTTCCCGGCTGCCCATGGAGTGCAGCTGCAGGGTTCTGCAGGGGGGGTGGAACAGGTTGGTGGTGTCTGCTGGCAAGACAGCGCAGTGCAAAATGCTGGGAAAATGTTTGACTGTCAATTCCTTTAGCTTTACCAGAGGGTTCCTAGTCCTGTGTTCCCTCAAAACAGTGATTGATGTGCACAAGTGGATATCTTAGGCTTGAGAATAGAGAGGACCTACTGAAAAGATAGCTTCAATGTATTTAAGAGGAAGAAATTGCTTTTCGGAGGCTCTTGACAATGAAAGGAGAATTTGAGGAGAATCAAAGGAGATGTTTCCCAAATGACCACCAGAGACTTTTAAGTGACCTCTCCTCTGAGGCAATTAATTTTGAGGGAGTGATTTAAATATGTGAAACTATTTGCAGCAGGCAAGTGGGGTGATGCCTCTGAGTGCCATCCTGCTCTAGTGTCTGTCACAGCCATTGTGAAAGGACATCTCCTGGTATCTTGAATCTCAACTGCTGCCCTCAACAATGGAACTAGTCCTTTGCCCTTTTGGCCAGCAGTCATCCAAATTGATTCCCACTGGCCTCTTCCTGTTCTCTTGATTGCTTGAGGTGTTTTAACAGTGGAACATGCTGACCAAGATGGAGGATGGAAACAAGCTGTCTGTAGCCCTTGTAAATCCAGTCTTTCCCTTTCCTCACAGCTGATGACTCTTGGCTAACGGGGACAAGCTGTAGTCTCTGACTGCTTTGTTTGTGTTTGACTTGAGGTGGAAGTGTTGACATCTCACGGGGCAGCCTGCAAAGGCTCCCAGCAAATGACGGGCAAGGAGGAGCCCCAAGATCCGTGTGAGGCACAGGAAATGTCTCTTCCAGAAGGGCTGCAGGTTGAGCATGACCTGAAGGTGATGGAGGAAAAGAGCACTCAGCAGGAGGAGGTAGAACATTGGAACAAGGAGCTGCAAGCGTGTCTGCAGCCCTTTGGAGGGCGCAAGGAGTCCTTGGGAGGAAGTGGCATGGTCACTGTGGCAGTCCTCCCTCAGAAAATCCATGAAAATGGAACATGAATCTGGAGATTCAGAGTGGAGATTCAGAGAAGTGGGCATCCAAAAAATCCATTTAAGAGCCCTGCATGTGGTTCACGTGCATCTTCCTAAGGGCTTACCTTTGGAATGGGATCTCAGGGTAATCTCTGCCAGACACCTTTCTGAAGAAAACTCATTTCTTCTCCCAGATCTACACAGGCTCTTTCAGCAAACCTGCTGCAGCAGCAGCAACAGAGTTGTGTCAAGGATCCTCTGCTCGCCAAGCTGAGAAGTGGAGCCCGGGTGGTTGGGTCATGTCCAGTGCTGACAGAACTGCTGCTCAGCAACAGCAGATTGACGATGACTCCGTGGAGGTATAGAGTATGCCTTGTGTATTTCTTGTCTGAAGGACAGTGTCTTGTGTGCACGTGTCAGCATAGCTGTACCAAATGTTCCTCCTCAGTTTGGTGTCACAGGGACATTTAGGATTAGGATTCCCCCCCATAGGAACTTCTGTAGAAAATCAGTCTCTGCTGGCCATCTATGCTTCAGAGCTGTCTCTCTGGTTGTGGTTGTTGTTGTTACCCAGCTGACCACCAAGGGTTCAGGGCCCCACGCAACGGGGCTGCCTTTTGTGTCTCCTGGGAGCTGGGATCTGTGCTTTAAAGTGAGCATCTTGAATTTTGTTTCCCACAGGGGCAATTGTGAGCAAGGAAAATCCCGTGGCAAAATACAGCAAATTCAAAACTATCGGCAGTGGGTGAGTCCGACCACAAAACCGTGGGCCAGGTGTTTTCCTGGTGGAATATCTATCAAGTCTGAAGTCAGGGCAAGCTGCCAGCATGTCCAGACACTGTGGCTAGATTGTCCCATCTCCCAGTACCGGTCAGAATTTGTGAGCCTGGCCAGAAGGCATTGTCAAAGACATCTCCATGCTGCCAAGATGATGCCTGCTGCAAGGAACAGGACATGGTAGATCTCCTGGTCCCTTGAGTGTGGGATTGTGTTAATTTCCTTAGCAGTTTTGTATGTCTCTAAATCAGCTGGCCATGCCAATAGAAGAAGAAGAATCTTGCTTGCCTGAAAGAGCAACCTACCCCCTATCATAGCTTGCGTTCCATGAGTTTGCTGAAGGAAATACTCCATGGTCAGGATTATTACTGCACAGTTTAGAAACTGAAACCCGAGAAGAAAGAAGAAGCTCTCTTTCTGAGCTCAGGCAGTAATCCTCAATTCTTCAGGCCTGGGAGCCACGCACTTGAGAGCAAAATGCATCATCTGTTACTTCTTGAGCACAAAGGTGCATGCTGACCTTTGCTCTGACTCACTTTGGAGCCTGACCTTCCTTTGTGGCAGGGAGATGTTGGCTTATCTCCTGACACAGAACTCCTCTCTTCCCACTTGCTGATTCCCTGGCAAATTCAGGTCAGACAGCATCCAAAAGAGTTGTCCAGTGATTCTTGGTCTGCCACAGTTTTGTTGCATTGGAGCTCTGTCAGCAGCCACTGCTCTGCAATGCCTTGTAGATCTCGAACCCAAAGGAGACCCCTTTTGACCAGACAAAAAACTGCAGTCTCACAAATGTTTGTCCAGGCTCTGTGCTTCCTGTGTTGGCGAGGAAAACACATAATCACTGAATGATTATATGCGGTGCTTTATGTAGAGCTCTGTGAGTCAGGGTACAGACCCAAATCCAACTCCAATGAGGGCTCAGAAGACGTACAGTATCATAGTGTTTTTCGTTATACAACTCTATGTTAATCATTAAGCCCTCCCATTGTTGTATTGTATACACCCAAGCATGAATTTTGGTAAATATCTTCCCTTATGATTCTCACAATTCTGGTTTAACATAATAATCACATTCATCTACCAACAATCATTACAATTATATAATCTATCATATGATGATTAGGTATGGTTTCACCTGACCTAGTAGAGAATAGCTTTATTTCTAAGATACATAGGCCTAAGTACAAATTGTCCTAATCCTCCCTCCTCCCTGATTACCCAGGTAAAATTATATTTGATTCGGTTAAACCAATAGCATGAAAGTAACATCCTGGTTGCAGTGAAGTGAGGTTCTATTCCCTAGATTTGCAGCTGCAGAAATAATTTAATTTTAACCTTATATATACTATCACCTGGAAGATTCCTTGCAGACTTTTGGATAGCCACATCCCAACAAAAATGGGATGCACTTGACTCGTTCCCTTCCCTTGCAAAGTCCTGAGTTAAACCCAAGAGCCAGCTTGAAAATGGAAAAAATGGACTGGCTGGGAGAGGGGAAAAAGTGCATGGAACTCCTCTGGAAATTAACTCTTTTCAGCTGTGGAGTAATGATCCCAGGCTTAGCTTGCTTTTCTGGTGACTCAGCACAGACACGGCCTCCAATGGTGGACAGCACAG
This sequence comes from Sylvia atricapilla, assembly GCF_009819655.1. Taxonomy (NCBI): domain Eukaryota; kingdom Metazoa; phylum Chordata; class Aves; order Passeriformes; family Sylviidae; genus Sylvia; species Sylvia atricapilla. The sequence continues at coordinate 29,324,924 of NC_089174.1, forward strand.
TGTCTTTGAGGAGTTTTACACTGGGCTCTTCACACTTGGGATTCACAGCATCACAATGCACTTTCCAGCAGGAGGAACATCTGAAGAGAGCAGGTCAGTAGGAAACAGGTTTGCCTTAGCACCCCAAGGCATGCCAGATGTTTTCAGTTGTGACTAGAGTCTTCAGAATTAATGATGACTTGAAGATATTCTGGGATTAGATTGCCTATTCTGAGCAAATGCAGCTTCTTCTGCTTTTTTGTATAACTTTTCTTGCAGGAGATGGAAATATTCAGTTATGTTCTGCTTTATAGCACTCTGTCAAATTGTGGGACTGAAAAAAGACCACAGGAACTTCTCCCAGCAATAGAAAGTATGTAGAATAAAATTATAAACACGCTCTGGCAATATTACTGCTTTATATATAATTTTATTAAATTCATACTTTAGAATAAATGTTATCTAGTAGGATATCAGCTCAATTATAGCAGTTGCTTTTCAGCAATCAAATTTTCCTGTAAGACTGGACAAGGAAAGGAATCACTTTGGAAAATGAGTTTTCTACATACATGTGCAGCACTCTCATGTCTGGCTTACTTTTGAAAAGGTTTGAAATGGCTCAGTTTTCCTGACTGAGCCCATAAGAAATTTGGTTTTTCTTGAAAAGAAATTAAGATGATCCATTAAATTACAAAATTACTTTTGAAACACCACTCCAAGGTACTATGTACTTCTAGGACCAACAGGTCCAGGGTATATCCCTGTGGTGGATGGATCCCTCAAAATTAAAATCAAGTATCCTGGAGACTCTGGAGCTCAACTCCAGGGATATCAGAGTTAAAAGTCACACCTTGAAACATAGCCCCATCAATTTCAAAATAAAATTAAAAACTTCCATGTATGTCAAATTCACAGATATGAGAAGGGAGGGAAGAAATGTGCTGGAAGATTCTGAGAGGAAGAAGAAGATATTATAAAACTACTCATTCTTGTCCATTTTTTTCACCTAAGTGAATTCCTTGTTTTTCAGTTATTAGAGTTATATTACAAAATTATCAGCTACTTTATGAAAGTTTAAAAGGTTACATTAATAGCTATGTTCCCTCTTCCCATACCACTGCTCTGGGGATGGAGCACTTTGTCGTTCGTTTCTAATGCAGCAGAGGAATATATTACTTCAAGAGGATTCTGTCCAAGAACACAATGTGGGATATTCTAACTAGTAAATAAAGTTCCAAGAACTGAGAATTTTGTCAGAACCTTATTTTTCTATAGTTTTTTGATTCTTGTTCCAAACATTCCTTTGACAAGGCAGATTGTACCTGGGACTAAATTTTCAAATACACTTATGTTTTAGTATGTCCAACTCTCTCAGTTGCTGGGGGTTGGACATTTATACATTTACTCAGACCTCTGGTGCCTGGAGGACTGCCCCCAGGCATCTTCTGTAAGCAAGACCTAGAAAGGTGCCTGGTACACAAAAAAGTTTACTGTAATCCATATCTATCCATATCTGTACCCAAATACTGTTACTGTGTGTTTAAGGCCCAGTGGCTCAGGTGGACCCAGAATTGCAGGGCAGGTGCAGGTCATGCTGCTCCCTTTAACTGTAGAGGAGTTTTTAGAAGAAAGAGGCCATAATTTATTGATAGAATGATTGAACAATCCCTGCTATCAGGAAACAGTGAGGTCTTGTACTGTGCCTGCTGTGTGCTGTGCTGTTCTTACTTGGCCTTGAATTAGCAAAAAAGTAGCAAATGTAATAACCAGTTGGTCCTTTTCTCGAATGCCTCCTTGCGGAAGCTGAAGAGGTGACAAGTTGCTGTACCTTCTCATAGATGCATATAGACAGAAATGCTATTCATAAGACAAGACAAAGAAGAACTTGCTGCCAGACAACATGAACCAATTGAGCAATTACTTAAGCTGCTTGCACATAAGATTTTAACCAATCGTAAGTTATTTAGCTGTGCCTGCTTCTACCTGTAACCACATAAATATAGGGAATAAATAATAAATGAGGGATCAAAAGCTAATCATATTGGTGGTGTTTTGATACTCAGCTCCATTCTTCATGACATTTAACAAGCTTGGAGTACCCAGCTGGAGTGCCCGTTTTGCCTTTTGGCCCACTCTCTTGCCTCTTGCCTCACTTGTTTCTTGGCTTTTGCCTTAGAGCTGAGGTAGACTGGGCAGAAGCTTCCCTTTCAGGCTCTCTTTTGCCTGATGCCATTTTACCAAAGGCAGACAGCTGTTTAGGGTGGGTTTTTCAGGGCTGCAACAGTAATGTTATAAATGCATATTATAAAGTTGGTTTTTCACAAATATTAACATGAAAATTATATGTATAATTGTACAGTATTACGTTTTATTAACAGATTTTAGAAAGGTAATGAATGTATATTTTTTGATTGTACCAGAGAATTAACAGTAAAAAGACTGGGGTTTTTTTCTTATTTGTAACACCTAAACTGACCAAGCCAGAAAGTATGAGGGGGAGGGTCATCACCTTGTAACCCTGCATAAAGACTGCTAACTTTCTGGGTTTTTATCCAAATGAAAATAACCAAAACTCCTCAAGAGAAAGATTTATGAGACTCAGGTTACCAGACAGAGTGGAGCCACCCACAAATAAATCTATCAGATAAGATGAATTGGGATACTTGAAACAGATAAAAACACAGAAAGAATGTTTTGAACCATACATTAAGATCTATTGAATATTAAGATCTATTGAATGTTTTATACAGCAGTTAAGTAGGATTTCAATATCTGATTAGCATCGAGACTGCATGTTCATCTCAAAAGGAAAATTTGTAATTGAATTTGTTTGGCAAGCACTGAAATACATGACTTTGGAATAGTGTGAGTGACTATCTCTGTCATTCCTATTTGGAAGTAGGATCTCTCTCTCACAAACACTGCATAATAGGGAACACATTGGAAGGCCAAGACTAAGGTTTTTTTCCATCCAAAATTAAACATTTATTTGGATTATCCCAAATATTTCTATGCTAAACAATACAAAGTTTTGCAAAACAAAGTTCCTTTTTCCTCCAGAGGAAGTGCAAAACAAATTGTTGTGGGTGACCCCCTTCTGAGGGAAAAGAAGGGCCCAGTATGCCAACTGGACCCCTCCCACAGGGAAGTCTGCTGCCTCCCTGATACTCTGGTGAGGCACAGGAGTAATCCCTGAGAAAAGCCCTGACATAAGGGTTGTTCTCTTCTGCCATGTCTCAAGGGAAAGGACTAGAGGAAATGGCCTTAAGTTGCACCAAGAGAGGTTCAACTTCGATATTAGAAAATTTCTTTTTAATGAAAGAGGGCTCAGACATTGGAATGTTTCCCAGCAAGGTGGTGGAGTCACCTCTGGAAGCATTCAAGAGGCATCTGGATGTGGCACTTGGGGATATGGTGTAGGAGTGGTTATAGTAGTGCTTTGTTGATGATTAGAGCAGATGATCTTGCAAGTCTCTTCCAACCTTGATGATTCTTGTAATTCTGTGTAATTCACCAGAAAACTACATTTTTAATAAAAAACACCTCTACTGACAAATACTTTATCTGTTCCAGCAAGAGTTTAAGTTTCTCAAGCGTCACATTGGTATGGAGTTCAGGCAAAGCATAAGAGCCTTTGCACTCAAAGATGCCTTTTTTTGCTAGGGCCAGCAGAGAGTACAAGGTCAGTTGGTATCACTGCAGAGCTGGGCTTTGGAGTGGGTCACTGTCTCCTCTGCTTTCTGGCACTTTGATTTTCCAGGGGTGATAGTGATGGCTACCCTCTTGGTTGTACGTTTGCTCCTGTTCTTGCTTGTGTAAGGCTATTGGCTAGGTGAGCTCACCTCCTCTGGGAACACATTCTTGCCATCCAGGGCCTGTGGGCTGAATTGCATCTACAGGTGGTTCAGGTGTCTCTACTGGAGTGACCTTGTGTTGGGATAGATGAAAGTTTACAGCAAAGTTTTACAGATATGAATGCTTAGCAGAAGGCTCTCTGAATGTAGAACCTGAAAGTGGAATAGAGATAGAAGCAAGTTTTGATACAGAAGAATAAAAAATGTTTAAGTTAGGGATTGCTGAGTTAGTTGTTACTGAACAAAGGATTAGTTGGAAGAAAACTTATATGGTTAAGAGCAAAGGATAAGTCTTCTACAAACAAAAACATGTTTTTACTAAGTAAAGAGAAAAACCTAGGCAAACAAAAACATGTTTTTACCAAGTAAAGAGAAAAACCTAGGCAAACAAAAACATGTTTTTACCAAGAAGAAAAAAGGTCTAAGAATTTTCCACTGCAAGAAAACAGAAAAACAACTTTAAGCTTAAAATGTAACATACTAACTCGATGTGCTTGGATAGTTCTAACCATACTATGGTAATAATATTAGTTGTGATAGGCTACAGGTAAATATAAAGGTATTGTGTATGATGCTGATTGGTTTTTTATGTATTAAGATGATCAGTAAAGAAAACTATATAATGCATTGTAATCAGAACTAAAGGGGCTTCAGGTTTTGCCTATAAGCTGATGCTGACAGCTATAGGCTTGGCTGTTACCCACAACCCATGACTGCTGTGACTTCAATCTATGAAATAAACAGCACCTTTAAAGAGCCGCCTGGAGACCAGAACTCTTGTTCAGGCTCTTACAATTCTGGGTGTGAGAAATGGATTTGTAGAAGATTTTAGAAGTCTAATTGAAAGCTACATAGTTTTATATATCTATATAACCTGAGAGCTCACAGCAAGCCCACTTGATCAGTAAAACCAACAAGGGTCAATGGCTAGGAGAATGCTGCATGGCAATCACACCTGTTTAGTTATGGTATTTGCTGCTTGTTAAAAAAAAGAGGTTGCAAAGCTACAATTTTTCCAGTGTATCTCATGCACTAGCATTCTCTGTGTTCAGAGTTACCTGTGGTAGGTATTTTGAAGAAATATCAGAAAAAAAATTACTTATTATTTATTACTTACGTGCTTAATATAGCTTTTCCTTTCCTTCTTCAACTGCCTTTGATATTTTTCCTGCTCTCTAAAGAGTATCAACCACTATATAAAGTGAATTTGTCTGAAAAAAATTTCCAAAGTTTTAAAGAATATTGTGTATAAGCCATTTTTCTATGTTTTGGGTTTTTTAATTTTGGTTAGTTTTGGGTTTGGTTTTGCTTTGATTTCATTTGGGGTTTTTTTTCATTTATATATTTATATTCATTTATAGTCATTGGAAATACACCTGTAGTGTTCATATGAATAGTGCTTTGGTATTACCTACTTTTCCTATCCATGATCTGCTGTATCTTTTCCTTTCTTCTTCCTCTCCTCTTAAAATACTCATTTTTATATTAATAGGGATTTTACATCATAGGGGTTTCTTTCTTCCCCTGCTTAAACTGAATTCTAACTGCATTAAGGAAACTTTACTGTCTGACCGTTCAAGAGCCCTCTTGGCAATCACACTCCCACCACCAGAGACTTTCACTTCTAGCATCAAAGCTCCTTTGCTGTTAAGCAGATACTGTACTAGGCATTATTGGATGTTTCCTCATCTTGCATGAGGAATGCCTAGCCAATCTTTCACTCATGACTCCTCTATAAGCATGACTCCGGTATTTTTTCAGAATTTCTTCCATTGTCCTGTCTGCTTGACAAAGCGCCACTACTACTCTGATGGGACTTGCAGGGCTGGGGAGAATTGAGGGGCTGGGGGCTTCCTCTCTGGGGGATTACTGGGACACTCACAGACAGCAAATTCTGACTGCTGTGTTGGTCTGAATATCATGGAGGTGGACATCCCATTGTGATATAACAGGGTAATGGGAGCAAATCACCAGTAGTGGACTGTGACATCATCTTGTTGGATTGTTTCCTTGTATCCCTTACTGTGTATATTTGGATGCTGCCAGAGCCTGGCCTAGTCTGGATTATGCCTGGACTCCTGCTGAACATGTCCATGAGGTCTGGAGGGTCAATCCAGCTTTTTTCTAGTGCTGCATGCTGCCACTGGCAGCTCTCAATACCCATCCTGGAGCCGTCAATAGTGTTTCCCCAGCCCTCAATACCCATCCAGGAGCCCTTAATGTCCATCCAGGGGCCCTCAATAGTGCTTCCCCGGGCTCAGGCAGCTGGGCTTTGCAGAGATGAGTTGTGCAGGGAAATGTCCCCCTAGGGTGGCCACAGAATAGTGCTCAAACTTGGGGAACTGGGAGGGTCCTTCTTAATGGGTCTGAGCATTTCTCCCCCCCCTCCTCAGGACAATTAATGACCATGGCATCCCCATTTTGCAGCATGTGACACCTTTTGGGAGTGCCAGCCCCAGTGATGGGGAGCATCTTCTCATTCTTAATTCAATCCAGACTGCCAAAAGGCATAGACAGGGCCACAGAAACAGAATGGAACTGCCCCATCTGCCGTGATGCTCGAGATGACCTCGCTTATGTGATGCCCTGTCTCCATCAGTTCTGCCTGGCCTGCATTATGCGTTGGGCAGAGATGCAAAGAGTGTGCCCACTCTGCAGAGAACTGATCGAGGCTATCAGGTTTTCTGTGCAGACAGACAGCTATATAGACTGTGTCTTCACAAATTCTGAAGAGTCAGCAAATGCCAGTGGCTGGACAGGGATAACTCTAGGACAGCTGGTTAAAAACAGCCCCTTTGTGGAATCTCCTTCACGTGCTCCACGGGGGATACTATCCACAGCAGAACATGGGGGCACAGGAACACAGCCTGTGGGTGACCTCCCAACTAGAGTGTGGGCAGAACTTTTCCAGAGAGAAGAGCATCTCCTTGACCCTGTGGTGCCTTGGCTGCGTCAGGAGCTGGAGGCAAAGTATGGGACTAGATGGTGGATGGCAAGGATTGCAGAGAGCATCATCCTGCATGCTGTGTCCATCTGTGGTCCAGCTAGGAATGTCTTGGTACACGTGCTGCAGGACTTCCTTGAGGAAGATACAGAACCTCTAATCCATGGCATCATCAGCATCATTGTGAATAACTGTACACAGGAGGCACAAAGGCTGCTACACTCCTGTGCTGTCTCAGAGAACAATCCTGTGTCCATCTCCAGCAGATTTCAGATGGATAATACTGCTTCCCACCCAACCCCTACCAGCAGTCCCACAGGGCCTAGTGAGGAGCACCAACCCAGCACATCAGAAGCTGTGCTCCACACCCTCCACCCGTCTGCTCCCACCTCTGCAGAGCAGGAGGATCTAGGGGAGGAGCCGGTGGCAGAAGAACCTGCCAGGGAGGAGAACAGTACTGTGAGCATCTCCACCAGCCCTCAGGAGGATAATCTTGCCCCACAGGCAACCCCTGCCAGCAGCCTTGCAGGGTCAAGTGAGGAGCACCAACCCAGCATGACAGAAGCTGTCCTCAACACCCTCCACCCGTCTGCTCCCACCTCTGCAGAGCAGGAGGATTTGGAGCCAGCAGAAGCAGCAGTTCCCTCTGCCCAAGGTGACCACCAAAGCCTCTCCATTCCCAGCCAGGGTAGGGACCCCTTGGCCAGGAGGTCTCAGCGTTCCACAAGGAGGAGGGCTGCCAGCCATCTGGACCCTCCCCAGCCCCTCAAGAGGCCACCTGATCAGCAGTAGTAGCAGGGCTGCAGTAAGTCTTTATTAAAGAAAAAAGAAATAAATTGCTATATCCCTGATAAAGTCTCTGGGTTCTGCTTTCTCTTACTCCTCTTATTACCTTTTCCTGATCTTGCACACTCTCATCAGCTAAGGGCCCTGAAGATCTAGGATGTTATTGGGAGTGTCTCCTCCCACAGGAATTCCTACTGCAGCCACAGCAATGGATGTGTTTCCAAAAAGGCCTGGAAAAGGAGTACTGCATTTGCAAAGGAGAATGTGCAAAATGTGCCTGTGCCCTGATGGCATGACCATGCTGCTCCCTGCATTGCATTTCATCTGCAGCTGAGGGGACAGAAGGGGCCCTGCAGCGACCTGGTCAGAAAGGTTCCTGGGAAAACAGGCGAGGGAGCTTCAGAGCACAAGTTCTCCTCAACCAAACACCACTCTAGTGATAACCAGAGCTCTGTTGTTAACAAAATATCAGAAAATCGTATAGCAGTAGTTATGCTAAGGCTTCTTGGCTAGCATTAGGGCACTAGGCCTTGGGAAGGTAGCCTGGGAATGTGCTGGGTCTGTGGAAACAATAATCAAAGGGATTAGCAAAGCATGAAGAACATGCTGAAAGGGAAAACCGTCTTAAAGATAAAGTTTGAAATATTACTAGGAGGGGGTCTAGTGACGGGGGAAGGTAAATTTTGGTAATTAACCTATAGTTTTAAACAAGACAAGCATGTAGAATTTATTACTTTAGAAGTCTGTTACCTAGTAGATGAACGTCATCGCTTTATCAAAGAATTTTTCTGTTTGTCACGTGGTATGATGAAGTAATCTTTGTAAAAAGGTATAAAAACCTGAGTCTTGATGAGTGTCTTTGGGAATCCTGATTTGGGACGTTGGTCCCCAGGACCCCGGGCCCCGAATAAAGCACGACATAAACTGACTCCTTGTTAGTTTGCGTTTTCACTTCGTTCCGGGCAACACTGTGACTGATCACAGAATGCTCTCAGAGAAGATTTGCTCTGGCAAAAGAGAAGGTGGCTTTGAGGCTCCTTGAAGAGCTGCACTTTTCATGAAGGAATGTTCTTTATTGAAGACTCTCCTCAGTTGAGCCCCTGACTGACCCTCAGAAAATGTCAAACGACCTTCTTGGTTTAAAGTTTTTTTCATGTAGGAAAGAGAGAAACTTTTAAAAGAGAAAAAGAGAAAAGGAGAAAAAAAAACCAGAAAAAGAGAAAAAATTAATTTTTTTGCTAGGTAAATTACAGACACAGAAGAAGAAATCTGTGATGAGAATTGTCGTGTTCGGTGGGAGAAATGCCACAATCGATACGATTGAATCAGCAAGACTCAGTTTATTAGAAGTGTTTACAGAATATATAGCACACCTAATAAGCTCATGCATAAAACTAAAAGTAAGCATGCTATTGGTAAAATGAAGAAGCACGAATCTGACTCCCACCTCTGCATTCCTATGGCTTCTGCTACACATTTGATACTGTCCAGAAGCACCCTCAAGGACCTCAGAGACACAATGTCTCTGTCTAAGGAAAAGTAAAGATAAGAGCTGCTAGCATCCTGTTGCTATCCAGCTGCAGATTGTTTTTGTGACCTCTTGCAGCCAGCCATCTCCTATAGAGAATCACAGAATCACTAGGAAGAGACCTTTAAGATCATTAAGTCCAACCCATGCCCCAACACCTCAACTAAATCATGGCACTGAACGCCACATCTAATCTTTTTTTAAACACATCCAGGGATGGCGACTCCACCACATCCCTGGGCAGATGATTCCAGTACTTTATCACACTTTCTCTAAAATAAAACCTTTTCACGAAAGGTACAGAAGCACTAACAGAAGCACATACCACTAAGGCAGACATGTCTAGCGTGTCAATTTACAATTGTCTCCAAAACAAAAATGATGCCTCTAATCTACTTTATGCACACAGTGAGGAACTAGAATACTCGCATATTGGAATCTCAGGTATTGGAATACTGACAGCTCTACAGAATTAGGGTTAGATTTCACAGAAACCCCAGGGACTTAAGTGAAAATCATCTAGGAAAGCAGGGGGAAAAAAAACCCCCATAATTTTCCTCTATCAATGCAGATAGCTTAAAAAGAAACACAGATGAGACAGTAAGCTTGACATCAAGTAATTATGTTTGAAAAGAGGTGTTTCCAATTCATGGTAGGGTGACAGAAATAAGTAGAGTAACTTTTCAAGCTAATTAGGCTAGATCATGAAAGAGCTAAATCCAGCAGAAACCCAGCTGTTTTGGCAGACAGTCCACACAATGGAGAAACTTCAGAGCTGGAAGATTCACTTTTATGGGTGGTCAGAGTAGACGGGTAAACAATTGCAGAAGGGTGAACTGCAGTGCAGAAAAAGCCAGCACCAGTCTGCTGGCTACTTCTCAGCTCTGGACATGTGGTTTGTTCAGAAGCATTAATGTGACTCCAAAGGACACATTTTCAAAGACAGTTGGCATCTGTGGCATTCAAAATACGGTGTTCCAACCAAGTGCTTGAATATCCTAAAAAAATGGGATCTTCAGTGAAAGTAAACTTAACTGATATTCAATTACCTTTTATTGTATTTTATTTTCAGATTCTATTTAAAAGCATAGGAAGAAGCTCCAGATAAACATTACATTATCCCTACTGAATGAAAGTGTGTTTTGTGTGCTCAGAGGCAATGCAACACTTAGATATTAACAGGAAGGAGCATGCAATTCTTTCTCGCTAGAGGAATGCAAATTGTCATCACCCCCTTCCTGTCAGAGCTGGCTAAAAGATTTCCTGGGGTCTTACAGCCAGTGCTTTGAGTAAACAAGACAGGAGCAACTGTAGGGACCACTATGACTTTAGACAGATCAGCATTATCTGCATAAGAAAAGAGTGGACAAATTCCTGCTTAGATGCAGTGTTTAGCAGAAACAATCCAAAAAATGATTATAGAAAATTCTCTCACAGTGTAAGATTTCTTCTGATAGTACTTTTTACTTAATAAAATTCCAAATTTTTGGATAGCATGACCGTAACTTCACTGAATTTGAACATGTACAATTCTGTATGTTTAAGGAGAAATAAACACCACTGCTATGGACTCTCAGAACTGAAAGTGCAGAAGTTGATTTTTATGAGCCATACATCAATGTCTTAGTGACGATGACACAAACAGACCAGGTGACAAGTAAGTTTAGTCGGAGAACGCACAATTACAAACACTTATTGGCTGTATTATAAATATTCCTTCCCTCTGTTGGAGAAAATAAAAAAAAAAAAAATTAAAAAAAAAAAAAAAAAAAACCAACAGATTGAACCAGAGCAAAGAATAACATTAAAGAGTTAAGTTACTGTTATAATCATGGTGGAATTAATTCTTTCTTTTAGGAAAACATTCTGTATAAAACATATACTATACCTAATGCCTATGTCTCCTTGAAATACGAGTATGGTGCAACTACGAGATTGTTTCCAGGAATAAGTTAACCCCCACCAACAAAATAAAAGAGGGAGTTCCCTGAAGGAGATGGGTCTTCTCCTGAGATAAGATTGCTAATGACCCAGTGATCATCGCCTGATTGGGACTTTATCTACAATCTGACCAGTGGGCGTGTGTATGCCAAGTTCCCGAAAATCTAATCAGAAGTATCAGCTTTGCCTGGAACCTCATTCATCAGACCAGCAGAGGAAAAGAAAAGAAATATGAATTTAAAAACATCTGCAGAGTCGACAATGGAATGAGGTAACTTTTTGCCTCAAGCAAAAAAAAGCTGTATAAAAACTGGACTGTGTGCAGCGGGCAGAATTTGTGAATGGGGAGGGGTACGGCTTTGCAGTCACACCTGAGGGTCACCCAGCATTCAATCCCACGGTCCATGCTGTCCGATTGATTTTGGTTTTTTCCATAAAATTCTGATTCACAAAATTCTACTAATAAATTGGCAATTTTTATGAGATTTGACTCATTATTTATAACAGTTATGTCATGAACTATGTAGAGAGTGATAAAGGAGAGCAAGTCAGTACAAATCTTAAATAACTTCACTTTAGTAGAAAAGTAAGAATGGAAAACATGCTACTTTCACTGGCTGGAAATTCCAATGGTTCACTTGGAGCAACTGTATGAGCAGCAATATATTTCTCTCCATCAAGACAAATCAGCTTACTTCTTACATCTCTGTTTTTTTCTTGCTTGTATATGTCTTCAGGCGCAAGTATAAATTTTTTCCACCTGCTGGACAAGAAGCTGGAAAGCAGCACCACAGAAAGGGACCTAGGCATCCTGGTTAATGGTAAGTTGAACATGAACCAGCCACGAGAGCCACCATATCCTGGGGGGCATCAGGTACAGCATCGCCAGCCAGGCAAGGGAGGGGATTGTCCTGCTCTGCTCTGGGGCAGCCTCAGCTTGAGGCAATTCTGGGCACCAAAAAAATATGTTTAACTGCTAAAGTGTGTCTGTTGCGATCCACTTCATGGGGGTGCAACAACTCCCTTGGGGCCGTGGTGTCTCAGACAGCCACTGATGATCAAAGTAGATAGAGATGAGACAGGTTCTTATTTGGAAATCCGAGTATTTTTATTACAACATAACTCCAATGCTGACCAGGGACAAGAACAAGAACAAGAAAAAAGGTAGGGTGATAGGTTTTATACGGTAGAGCAATGAGAGAGTTTAGGGTCAGGGTCTAATAGCGAGAGGAGCAAGGACTGCAAAGAGGTGGGCTGAAGTAAGGTAACCAACAGGAATAACTGAGGCAGGGATATTGCAGTCTAACTTCAATCAATGATAGCAAAAGAGGAACAGAACATTCTAAGTTGGTACCGTATTTGTAACTTGGGGGTGGAATGCTTTTTCTTAGGCTTGCAGGGG